>NC_081311.1:190255000-191505000 GCF_026419965.1 Kogia breviceps | reverse complement strand
AGTCTAAAAGAAAATTTTCCCCACTGGATTCTCTGTGGATATTTTAAACTCAGTTAGAATTCTTTAGTTCAACACTGTAAATCCTCTGAACCTGTCTCAATCTTCTTTGTCTTTTTTTTTTCTAGAAAAATATAATGTCTGTATATGAGAAGCAGTATGACATAGTGGTGAACACTGTGGACTTGTGAGCCTTGTTGCCTGAGGTCTGACCCAATCTCTGCTGAGCACCACTTGTGTGATCCTGGGCACAATAATAGTAATATTATCGGGTAATAATAGTGCTGATCTCATAGGGGGCCGCTGTGAGCTTTATATGACTTAATATATGTAAAGTACTGTGAATGATGTTTGGTATACATTAAGCATCCAAAAATCATAAGATTTACCCAATAAGATAAATCATTAGATTTACATAAATCATAAGATCTACACAGCTTAACTCACTCTTATTTTATGTCAGGTACTGGTTCTTCAACTGGCAATATCTAGCCCAGAAAAATAAAAACTTGCCTAATAAAAACAGTACATCTTTAATATAAAAATGTGATGAATAATGCCATTGCTGATTTTCAGAAATATGAGCAGACAGCCTGTTAATAAAACAAAGCTATATATTAGAATGAACTGTAGTCTTAGATGGGTCAAGGAAGAGGAAGTCAGCCAGGACATTTATAGGCCTTTGACATCTGGGTTCAAGTGAATTAGGACATGTCTTTCAAGAAGGGAAAATGGATTGGTCAACGTTTGAGACATAATAGTTTAGGATTGGTGGACATAGTGAGGTGAGGGTCTTGGAGTGAATCTTGATGAGTTAACCATGGTTAGGTAATTGAGCTGTTTGCCCAGGTGAACATACTGTTTCAGATAAATAATTTTGCAGGGATTTTCTAAGCAAACACTGAAGTCATTTATTGATTTACAGTCTTACCTTTCCTCAATAATTGTTTCCTGGAATAAGTAACAAAGTCATGTGGCCACAGGTGGTCCCAGTTCTCAGTCCTAATGGCTATATCATGTTGATGTTGGTGATTGCAGTTTTCAAAAAAAATAGTTTAAATCTTCCATGATCTTAAAACTTATCTGCTACCTTGCTTAGCATTTTGATGTATTTTTATTCAGTCAGTATTTACTTATGATATTAAAAACTAAATAAAGCCTTTTACTTTCTGACTTTTTACTTAATATTATATTGTACATTTTTCCATTTTAATAAAATAACAGTAAGAAGTTTAATGACTTTAGTTCACCTTATAATTTAATTTACTTTATTATTTGTAATTTAATTTCATAGATATTAAAGTTGCATCACTATTTTTAGATTTTATAAATTATGCCATGTTCCTTATATATAAACTCTGTGTTCATTATTTCTGTTTTGTTAAAACAAATTCCAATCGAGGGCAGAAGTTCCAATTCAAAGGGCACAGGCATATTTATATATATTTGGTTGGCTAAAAGTAATTCGTTCAGGATTTTCCATAAGATGTTATGGAAAATCCTGAAAGAAATTTTGTCCAATGCAATATTTCCAAATTGCACTCAAAGAAAAACAAAGTGTGATAGAATTTATTTTTAAAAATTATTATAGGAACTTAATAACTAAAGGGCCATATGACCATTGTTCAGAACATTTTAATAACTTTCTTGGCAAATTGCCTTAGAACATGTCAATAAAACATGCAAGAAAGGCTGTTTCATTACTGGATAAACTTAGTTTTTAACCCTAAATGCCATTATCTACCTTTGTCAAAAATCTTATTCATGAGACTTGACTGCAAGTAAATTTTGCTTGTTTACAAGATTCAAACATTTTATCAAAGAGTAAAGATAACAACTGCAATAGGGTTATTTTAGAAAGTATATCACAGATTACCAAGACACACACACTTCCTAAATCGTGAGAATAATTGCTATGCTGTTAAAAATAATTTGCAAACCCAAAAATGACTTTTTGATGTAATCCTTTTCATTTTAATGTATATTTTGACTCATTTTTGAAATTCGAGTATCTTACTAAATTAAGCAAGGGTTATTGAGCACCTAGGCATGGCAACGTACAAGAAGGTGGATAAATTGTTATTCCAGACATCCGGGTACTTACCAGAAGCATGAACTTCTATGTAATAATTAAGTGGGAGCTCCCACGAACAAAATGATTGTCTATTCTTCCTATTTTTACCACTATATTGGAGCATGGCTAGTGTGAAACCTGGGCAAGCCGGCTGGCTTCTTGAAGCCTCATGTTGCTTTTATGTAAGATCAAAGTAACACTTATAGGTTTCTTGAGGTAATTACATGGCATAATGTATGTAGATGTACCACAAGAGCTATAAAAATAACAGAAATTTAAGAAATTGGTATTATCTATGAAAATTTATCATCCCTACCTTCGAGGTCTAAGATTTTAACAATGTCTTACACGGTCCTGAAAGATGTATTGAGGACTATCTATAAAGTGCACATTTTTACCAAACTATAAATTCATAGGTACTATCAGTGAAGAAATATTTTTTCTTTCCCTTTACATTAATGTAATCAAATCAGTCTATTTAAAATACATACTAATAGTATTGTAAATTGACTGGTTTCTTAAAAATCATAGATGTCTGAGTCTTCTAGCCTATGCTTCTTCTGAAAATCAAGAAAATCAGAGATGGGAGCAAGTTTCCGATGAGAATCTGTCCCCAAAAGGTGAGCCAGAAATTGAGAGAGGTTGGGGTAATAGGACAAAAAAGTCAAAGGTTGGCTGTTTTTAAATGAAACAGATGAGCTTGTTGAAATACAGTGAGTCCTCATAAATAACTACATGGTGTGTGAGTGATACCTAAACCTTGGGAATTAGTGGCTTATCAGCTTGAGCTGGGAAAAAAAAACAAAAACAAAAGCAAAAACAAAAACAGGTTAAATAGAGTAGACCCAAACCACAAGAAGATATGGATGTTCTGAAGCCAGAAACAAATTACAAAGAGCAGGCAGCACAGTCTTAATACCCAGCAGCTGTGACATCTGTGAGCATCCGGTGTAATAGAGGGTGACAGACAGAAAAGTAACATAGAAATATAAGCAGAACAACATTCTCTAAGATCTAGTTTGGGGGCTCTATTTCAGATTAAAAATAAATAAATAAAACACTTTCCTGAGGCATGATTTATATATAAAAAGCTATATGCATTTAATGTATTCAAATTTATGAGTTTGGAGGTAAGTATATATCTGTGAAATCATCACCATAATCTATGCTGTAAATATATCCATCACTTCCAAAAATTTTTCCACCCCCTTTATTTTGTAATTTAAAAAGGTTTTTTTTTCCTTTTGTGGTAAGAGCAGTTATAATATTTACCCTCTTAGCAAACTTTTAAGTACTCAATACATTATTATTAATTATAGGTCCTATGTTGTACAATAGATCTCTGGAACTTATTCATCGTGCATAACTGAAACTTTGTACACTTTGATCGGCACCTCCCCATTTCCCCCATCCCCCACTGCTGGTAACCACTACTACACCCTCTGGTTCCATGAGTTGGCCTATTTTAAGTCTCCTATAAGTGGTATCATGCAATATTTGTCCTTCTGCGTCTGACTTAATTCACTTAGCAAAATGCCCTACGGCTCTATTCATGTTGGTTGCAAATCATAGGATTTCTTTCTCAAATATGTTATTCATACACAAATATATGTGTGTGTGTGTGTGTGTGTGTGTGTGTGTGTGTGTGTGTATATATTCATTTATATATATAAATGACTCCTGGTGGTTAATTGTCTCATAAATGATGAGGCATTTTACTCTGGAAAGGGACTTTTTCCAGGGAAAATATTCCCTATTTAGTGCCAATACATCAAATGTTCACCAGATGCATGTGTTTCACATCCCCAATCTTCCAGAAAAAAAGTGCAGAGATACTATGAACAGGGCCTAGCACTTTTTTTATCTTCTTGTGGTTAAGTTGAAAGAGATACTTGGTACTAACTTACCTTGTGACACCACTCCTAATTAAACCAGCTACTATTTGATTACATGCATGATCGGTGTACCCTTCTTGGCTATATCAAACCGACTAAGCAGTAATCCCAAACATCTTTCAATGCAGCATTGGGTGACCATGTCTCTGTGACCACAGTAAAACTCTGGATTCAGGAATATAACCTCCCAGCCATAGAATTAGATGCAAAATAAGCACTTGGAAGGAGGGCCAGACATAGACCAAAACTTTCTTAGAAGACTTTTGATCAGTCGCAAAGGAAAACACACGTATAAGCACCTCGTAGAAACTGCACAGAAGGAAGATTTGCAAAAGTTGCCCCGAAACAAGTAATGATTCACAACATGTACCTTATAATATCAACAGAAAATATGTAAAATGCCTTTGAAACTCTTGTTATTTACTGATGTTGTTTATTGATGTTACTTTTTATTGTTTTATTTGAGAGAATATAAAATACTTTAAGAATTTATAAATTCACGCCTGTCCTCCATTCCCTTTAACCTGCCTTTTTCATAGAATTCTTCAACTCTCAGTTCCGCTATAGTGATGTGGAGGAGGAAACCCAAGATTAACAGCCACATAGAGACCACCGTACCACTAAGGTGGCCGTGGTATTAGAAAACATTCCTTCTAGGCTCTTTTCCTCACTGGCTCAGCTAGAGAGATTCTCTGAGTAACATTTGCTGTGGAGTCCAATCGTTTTTGACCCTGCCACTGTTCCAGAATGATTTTCACAGTTGATAGTGATGAACACAGTAAGCAAAGAGCCACTGGGTTACCCCCTTGTGTCCTGCAATTAAGTTTATTTACTCGTGCTTCTGAATATCAACTTGGAGTTTTGGCTCATAAAACCTGGATACATATAGAATTCAAGGGAACAGTCCTTTTATCTCTGAACTACCTCTGTGTTTTAATCATCATCAAGCCTTCCTGACAGCTCTGGACAAAAGTACATGAAGTTTGCAGAGGTTTGGCTTCACTAGTGGATTTGCTGTTGTGCTTGGTTCCTTTGTAGCCAGTTTTTGAATAACAGACACAAATTCTATTTCCCCCATTAAAACTGTCTTTTTGATAAGTATTCTATAAATTATAATCTATGTTGCTATGTGAAAGGACCAGGCCTTTGCGGTGGGAAATAAGCACTGTGCCTCTATTGGTTCCTCGTGTTCTAAATCAGATTAATTCAAAAGATCATTATTCTGTGCTCTTCATCAGACCAGTATATAAACCTCAATCAAAGGAACGACCTACAGAATCTGATGAGTTTGGGCATAACAGGGAACATTTTGGGCTGTGTTACAAATTTTCTTCCATTATGATAATCTAAGCAGAGTTGATACTTACCTAAGGATCGAGGTTGATTTATTTATCCTTCTACTCTGAAGAAGCTGTTAGTTACTGAACCTCATGTTTAGTTCTGAGATTGTCAGCAGCCAAAGTAAAAATACGAGTCTTTGTGACAAATCCTCACGGCAAGAAGGAAATATACTAGTTTTTATCTAGGGCAAAGCTTTCACTAATTCTGAGACTCAAAGGAAACTTGTCACATACTGTACCTTGCTACTTTCCAGGTGGGCAAAATTAATAACTGCTGTTCTCCAACATGAGATAAAATAAAACAATTTAAAACAATGAGTCTGTGCTGAGCTCTGTGGTTGTCAAACATAAGTGCACAGCAGAGTCACTTGGAGAGCTGGTCAAACCACAGCTGCCACTCACCTCTGACGGGGCTGCGAAGGTCTGAGGTTCATTCCTAACAAGTTCTCCAGAGGTGCTGATGTGGCTGGTCTAGGACCACAGTTTGAGAAATGCTGCTCCCTGGGGGTTTCTCGAGTCACTCAAAAGGGCTTGCAATGCATTTAATTTCGTAGCAAGCTGAATTATCTAGGTTCACTTTAGATGCCTCTTACACAGTGTGGAAATAGTAAGTGGACTTGATGGAAGAGCACACTAAAGCCAGTCCTGACCGGCGCCGCTCACCCAAAGCGAAAATACAACCACTCATGAGCCAGATGTTTACCCTTCTTAGTAATAGCTAAATTAATGATACGTAAGTAAGTCAATTCAACAAAAATTTTATGGATTATCTGCTAGGTTCTCTGTTCATAAGCATACAGATGTTTATCTAAGATGGTGTCGTATACAAAGTTCCCCAGAGGTAAACTTTGTAGGAAAAAGACTAAGGATGGGAGAGAGATGAACCCCAGTATGAACCAAGCAAAGAACCAAGCAAAGCTTCCCCCTCCTCTCCTTCTTCTACCCTTCCCCCTCCTCCTCCTCCCCTTATCCCTCTTCCTATTCCTCCTCCTCCTCTTCTTCTTTATTTTCATCATTTTAACATCAAATCAAAAGTCTTCAGAGGATGCAAAATCTATACATAGTCTAAAAATGACACAGAGAGATCACAGTAAAGAAATATGAAATTGTTGCCAATTTTAAATCATAGCTATTTGTTTAGATCTGTACTGACCAACATGTGTGTCTATCAAACATTTGAAATGTGGCCAGTGTGAACTGAAATGTGCTATTTTGGTATAAAATATACCCTGGATTTCGAGTCCTTAGTATAACAAACAGAAAGAATGTAAATATCTCTTTAATAATTTTGCTTTCATATTGACTATGTGTTGAAGTGACAATAATTTGGATATATTTGTTTGAATACAATGTATTATTAAAATTAATTTCACCCATTTCTTTTTACTTTTTTTAATGTCGCTATTAGAACATTTAAAATTGCCTGTGTGTCTCACTGTATCTTTTGGACAGTTCTGGATTAGATCGTTAGTTCATTTTAACCCACCTCAATCCAAAGCTTTTCACTCACTTTGCCAAATTCCAAGGGCATCTTTGGTGAAATACATCATGGAATCAGCTGTGTTGAGGTCAGCGCTGGCTCAAGCTGTGTCAGTATCCAGAGCTTAACAGACAGCTATTCATCCTCAATGCACTTTCATCTGCCAGAGGAAGGAGATCCAATGTTTCTTGTTTGATTCATTATTTAGTAGTTTATCTGTTCAAGAAAGTAAGTCTTTCATAGAGTATTCTGCTCTTGACTTTTTTTCTCAGTATTTTTGAATCATAATCTTTACAGTGGGATCTTACCTAGGTATATAGTTTCTGATCTTTACTGTACCAAGGGGTAGAATAATAACACTAAAACTTTCTAGGATTTGGGGTAGAGAGACATGTCATTCACAAATAAGTGAGAAACATTGTCATTAGACTTTTTGCCTACAACTTTGGATAATGTAAACTATTGGAAAATTCCCTTCAATTTTTTTTTTTTTTAAATAACAGAACATACTGTATTTATTTATTTATTTATTTATGGCTGTTTGGGTCTTCATTGCTGCAAGCAGGCTTTCTCTAGTTGCAGCGAGCATGGGCTACTCTTCGTTGCAGTCATTTTGCTTTCTTGAATTTGATTTTTACTTAGAATTTTCCTCTCAAGTCAATATTTGTCAAAAGCCAATTAACCCATCAAGGCCACATTAAACTGGACCTCCTCCAGGAGGTCTCCATGAAGCCAAGCTCCTCTATGAGAATAAGTCCTTTTATTTGCCACTTTTTCTGGTTTTTGCACTTATTTATGTGCTGCCTTTTTTGTTAGTTTATAGTGAAGGCCTTTTGTCTTTATCATCATCCTTTGTTTGAATTCCCAGTGACAATCATAATACTTCAGACAATTTTGTTTTCATTGAAGTCTCTGCCTTAAATATTAAACCCTAACTGAATTCAAAGGCAATAGATATATGACTTATTTACAATTCTGTAATCTTCAGGCCTTGTCAGAGAAGAATAAGAAGAAATTTAGAAATAAGTCAAGTAGTTTACAAAGATGTTTCACTGAAATTTCATACTCCCAAGATGAGATGCTATTTCTATGAAGAATCAACCCCCACTGATCTGTAGACTACTCTGTGGTTGCATGGTGGGGTGCAAGCAGGGAATAAGGAGCATTTTGTTCAGTAGCACCTAAAAATAGACATATTTTATGAAGGTCTAGCAGTAAATAATCGAAGAAAATGATGCAAGCAATTTTTTAAAAATCACAAAGGAGAAGGAATAGTATTATGAGGTTTCAGATAAATAATGCTAAAAAGAATGAGACATGTACATGGGTAATTTATTTTCTGAATTCTATGCATGAAATTCCCATGCTCAAAGCCCAAACTCTAAGTCTGGTTAGGTCATAATAAATCATTTTAAATCCAGAGAACCACATGACCTTTCTGCACTCAAGACAACAGCTTAGGTTTACCTCCTCACCACCATGCTCTTTACTACCATTTGATGTCTAACAGGAGCTATTTTTGTTTTCTATTGCTATCCTGCTCTTCCTTCTTTCTATTTTATTCTTGGCAGTAGATCCTGGCTTAAGACTATGTAGAAGCATCTCTTCTATGACTATTGAGCTCTTGAGCTCCCACCTAATCACCACCATCATTGTCATCAGTCATGTATTAAGTCTCTATGTTGTGTAAGGTCCTGGGGATTCGAGATACATCATCTATATATTGGTATTCATGTACTATACCAGTGAAAATTAATGATGTAGGTAGTAATTTATTCAGAAGTGTAGGAAAAGTAAGTCTTAGCTAAGTGAAAGGAAGGGAAATCACTCTGGAAGAGAAGAATGGGAAAAAAATGCCAGTAAACATGCAGAGACCAACTTCATGGAAGTAAATTGTTCACACAGAGGAGTAAGGGAAGATACCCTTGAAATATATTTTAAGACAATATTTTATGGAGGTTTGAATGTCAAGAAAAGAAGTGTGGATTTTATCCTCCAATGGGGAAATAATTAAATGTTTATTGGGAGGCCACAAATTTATTTATTTACCATGTATTGAATATAACATAGAAGTAAATGTCTGGAATAGAAAAGGAATAGATACATTACCTTCCAAAGGCACCATGCATGACAGAGGGTGAGAAATTGCCACACAAAAATAACAATATGTGTATAGAAAAATGTATGAATATGTTTTCCTCAGGTAGGTCAGAAAAATGGAAGTTTTTTTTTCTACTTAAGAGGAAACATAACAGATGAGGGAATTATAAATAAGCTTTCGTTAACCTAACCAAGAAGGAGATAAAGGCAATTTCAACTGGAAAGAAGAGTGAGCTAAATGACAGAATCCTGGAAGGTCAGGAAATGCTGAGTACAATATGATTGGAGCTGCATAAAAAGAGCTGACTTTCTGCACTAAACCTTACTTTTACAATATTTCGAGTTAATGGACTTGAAACATTGGAGAAAAAATAATTTATTACAAAGATCATAAGCAAATATTTGGCTCAACACTCTACAAGCAAAGAGTGGAATTAACTTAAATATACTACTGTTGAACATAATATAATATGAAATAAGTTATTTTTAATTGTATATTTTATGTGTCTGGCTCCCTGCTGAGTACTTCATATTGATTTACATTCAGAGCTAGGTGGTAGATTGAAAGCTACTTCATTCTTTCAATAAATATTTATTGAAAACTTACTATGTGCTGGGCTCTCTAAGGGGAACATCAGTGAACAAAATAGGAAAAACTCCCATTCATGGTGATGCTTATGTACTTGATGGCACCATCTTCCTCACTGTTGTACCCTAAAGGCTACACACAATGCTTAGTGCAAGAAAGTTTCACATGCACATCTAGCCAAGATTATTTGGGGCATACCCAGGGTCAAAAAGTTGGGTTTATCATTAGTTTCAGTGAGGAAGCCTGCACATCACAGGAAACATTGAGACATCTTGGTAAAAGAGTGAGTTCTTCTAAAAAGGATCTCCTATGGGATTGGAGTTTGTGTTGGGTAATTTGGGAGAAAGTTCAAGGAAGCAAGGATTTTCTCTATATTAGATACCGTCAGAAAAAGGACAATTCTATGGCTGGGAATAAGTCTTATATAGGAGGGAAGACTAGAGCCAGGTTAAAGCTGTAATTGAAAAAAAATGGAAAATAGATAGCCATTACTCAGATTAGGCAGGAGAGAGGGATATTTGGCAGTTGGATGTTTATTGTAGCTTCCACAATGACCTGGTTTTTGTTTATGCTGGGACAAAATGTTAAGTGGTCTTGTTCTTTGTTTCACTTCATCATGGCTGCAGAATGACCTTGTCTGATGTCGGTGTCATGTGAAATTATTTATTTCCAAATGGAGAACAATATGGCAGAGCCGTGAGGACCAGACCAGCTCCTAATAACACCAAGACTTAGCAGTCAGGATATCAGGGGTGTTCTTCTCTTAGAAGTAACTGTTCAACCACAATGCTACGAAACAAGAAATCAACTACAAGAAGAAAACTGCAAAAAAAACAAAAAAAACAAAAAAACCCACAAGAATGATAAATAATAGGCTGCTAAACACTAATAATTCACTGAAGAAATCAAAGAAGAAATAAGAAAACTACCTGAAGACAAATGAAAATGAAAACACAATGACCCAAAACTACGGAATGCAGCAAAAGAAGTTTTAAGAGGGAGTTTATAGTGATACAAGCTTACCTTAGGAAACAAGAAAAATGTCAAATAAACAACCGAACCTTACACCTAAAGTAACTAGAAAAAGAACAGAACAAACAAAACCCATGGTGAATAGAAGGAAAGAAATCATGAAGATCAGAGAGGAAATGAAGTAAATAGAGATAAAAGATTAGAAAAGATCAAGGAAACTTAGATCTGGTTCTTTGAAAAGATAAACAAAATTGATAAAACTTTAGCCAGACTCATCAAAAAAAACACAACAAACAAAAAAACAACGGGGGGGGGCAAATCAATACAAT
This sequence comes from Kogia breviceps, assembly GCF_026419965.1. Lineage (NCBI taxonomy): Eukaryota > Metazoa > Chordata > Mammalia > Artiodactyla > Physeteridae > Kogia > Kogia breviceps. The sequence continues at coordinate 191,494,224 of NC_081311.1, read as the reverse complement.
CAGAAAGGAAAAAGAGAAGTTACAAGTGACACCACAGAAAAATCATAAGAGATTACTGGGTACAATTATATGCCAATATACTGGACAATGGAGAAGAAATGGACAAATTCCTAGAAATGTACAATCTCCCAAGACTGAACTGGGAACAAACAGAAAATAAAAATAGACCAGTTGGGCTTACCTGGTGGAGCAGTGGTTGAGAGTCTGCCTGCCGATGCAGGGGACACGGGTTCGTGCCCCGGTCCAGGAAGATCCCACATGCCGTGGAGTGGCTGGGCCCGTGAGCCATGGCCGCTGAGACTGCGCGTCCGGAGCCTGTGCTCTGCAACGGGAGAGGCCACAGCAGTGAGAGGTCCGCGTACCACACACACACACACACACACAAGACCAATTAGCAGTAATGAAATTGAATCACTAATTTTAAAAAAAATCCCAATAAATCAAAAGTTCAGAACCAGATGGTGTCAGATGAATTCTACCAAACATTTAGAAAAGAGTCAACACCTGTCTTTCTCAAACACTTCTAAACTCATTCTACAAGGCCAGCATCACTCTGATACCAAAACCAAAGATATCACAAAACAGAAAATTACAGTCCCATAACACTGATGAACATAAATGCAAAAATCCTCAACAAAATGCAAGCAAACTGAATTCAACAGTACATTAAAAGGATCATACAGCTGGATGTAATGGTATTTATCCCAGGGATGCAAAGGTGTTTCAATATTCACAAACCAATCAATGTGATACACTACATTAACATATTGAAGAATAAAAAGCATATGATTACCTCAGTAGATGCAGAAAAGAATTTGAAAAAATTCAGCATTTAGTTATGATGAAAACTCTTAACAATGTAAGGGAACACACCTCAACATAATAAAGATGATATATGACAGCTAACTCAATAGTGAAAAGCTGAAATCATTTTCTGTAAGATCAGAAACAAGACAGGGATGTCCACTCTTGCCACTTTAATTCAACATAGTATTATAAGTCTCAGACAAAGCAATCAGACAGAGAAAATAAATAAATTTAATCCAAATTGAAAAGGAAGTAGTAAAACAGTCACTCTTTGCAGATGACATGATACTACACATAGAAAATCCTAAAAGCACCACCAAAAAACTACTATAACTCATCAATGAATTAGGTAAAAATGCAGGATACAGAATTAATATACAGAAATTTGTTGCATTTCTATCAACTAACAATGAAATAACAGAAAGAGAAAATTAAGAAAAAATCACATTTATAATTGCATCAAAAGAATAAAATATCTAGGAATAAAACCTGTACTCAGAAAATTCTAAGACACTGATGAAAGAAATTAAGGATGGCACAAACAGATGGAAATATATAAGGTGTTCTTGGATTGGAAGAATTAAATTATTAAAATGAGCATACTAACCAAGGAAATCTACAGATTCAGTGTAATCCTTATCAAAATACCAATAACACTTTTCAGAGAACTAAAACAAAAAATTCTGAAAGTTATATGGAACAGCAAAGGACATTGAATATCTAAAAATATCTTGAGAGAGCAGAACAAAGCTGGAGGTATCACAATCCCTGATTTCAGACTACACTACAAAGCTATAGTCATCAAAACAGTATGGTACTAGCACAGAAAAACAGACACATAGATCAATGAAACGGAAGAGACAGCCCAGAAATGAACCCACACATATATGGACAATTAAGTTATAATAAAAGAGACAAGAATATACAATGGGGAATAAGCCTCTTCAATAAATGGTGTTGGGAAAACTGGAAAGCTATGTGCAAAATAATCATACTGGTTTCTTTTCTCACACTATATACAAAGATAAACTCAAAATGCATTAAACACTTAAATGTAAGTCCTGAAATCATAAAACACCTAGAAGAAAATATAGGCAGTAGTCTCTTTGACACTGGTCTTAGAAATATTTTTTTGGATATGTCTCTTTAGGCAAGGGAAACAAAAGCAAAAATAAACTAATGGCACTATATCAAACTAAAAAGCTTTTGCACAGTGAAGGAAACTATTGATAAAATGAAAAGGCCACCCACTGAATGGGAGAAGATATTTGAAAATGATATATCAAATAAGGGGCTAATATTCAAAAGATACCAAGAACTCATATAACTCAATACCAAAAAAGTAAACAATCCCATGAAAAAATGGACAGAAGATCTGAAAACACTTTTCTCCAGAGAAGACATACAGATGGCCAACAGGCACATGAAAAGATGCTCAACTTCACTAATCATCAGGGAAGCACAAATTAAAACCACAGTGAGACTTCACATCATATCTGGCAGAAAGACATCTGATAGATGTGTTTATATTTGATGTTACATCTACCTTTTTATTATAAAAAAGACAATAAATGACAAGTGTTGGCAAGGATGAGGAGAAAAGGGAATCCTCGTGCACTGTTGGTGGGAATGTAAATTGGTGCAGCCACTATGGAAAACTGTATGGAGATTTCTCAAAAAATTAAAATTAGAATTAGCATTTGATCCAGCAATTCCACTCTGGGATATTTATCTGAAGAAAATGAAAACAGTAATTAGAAATGATATATGCACCCTTATGTTCATTACAGCATTATTTATAATAGCCAAGATATGGAAGGAACCTAAGTGCCCACAAATAAATGAATGGATAAAGAAGATATGGTACATACATATAATGAATATTAGCCATAAAAAAAGAAGGAAATCTTGCCATTTGTGACAACTTGGATGGACCTAGATGGTATTATGCTAAATGAAATAATTCAGACCAAGAAAGACAAATACTGTATGATTTCACTTATATGTGGAATCTAAAAAACAAAACAAAGAAACAAACATAACAAGACAGTAACAGAGCCATAGATACAGAGAACAAACAGGTGCTTGCCAGAAGGGAGGGTGGTGGAGGAATGAGAGAAATAGGTGAGGGAGACTAAGAGGTACAAACTTCCAGTTGCAAAATAAATAAGTCATGGGTATAAAATGCACAGTGTGGGGAATATTGTCAATAACTACATGATGTCTTCTTTGGTGACATATGGAAACTAGACTTATTGTGATGATCAGTTCAAAATGCATAGAAATATTGAATCACTACGTTGTGTAACAAAAACTAATGTCGTGCTGTAGGTCAATTATATTTCAAAATCAAACAAGCTCATAGTAAAAGAGATCAGATTTGTGGTTATCAAATGTGAGTGTTGGGGGCAGGGGGGAATTAGATGAAGGCAGTCAAAAGATACAATCTTCCATTTATAAGATAAATAAATACTAGGGATGGAATGTACAGCATGATGAATGGAATTGACACTACCATGTGCTATATATGACAGTGTTTAGGAGAGTAACTCCTAAGAGCTCTCATCACAAGAAGAGACCTTTTTCTGTTTATTTAATCTTGTATCTGTATGAGATGATGGATGTTCATGTAACCTATTGTGATAATCATTTCATGATTATATAAGTCAAATCATTACACTGTACATCTTAAACTTATGAAGTGTTGTATGTCATTTATACCTCAATGAAACTGGAAGAAAAATATAAAGGGGAAATAAGGAATTAACTGTTTTATTAGTTAAGATCTGATGTAACCATTCCCAAATTCCTATCCCCTCACCACATGGCAAATGGTACCCTTTTCTAGCCCAGTTTAGTTTCATACCAGATGTTGCTATTTTCCGGGTTCACATTGTCTCTGGACTCCTTGCTGATTCTAGATGGACTGGTTGCCTTCCAGCTACAAAACTAGTAATAGTAAGAGGGGTGCTGGTAATAAGTCTCATCTTACAGACTAAAAGATTTTTCTAGGGCTTCCCTGGTGGTGCAGTGGTTGAGAATCCGCCTGCCAATGCAGGGGACGTGGGTTCGTGCCCCGGTCCGGGAAGATCCCACATGCCGCGCGGAGCGGCTGGGCCCGTGAGCCATGGCCGCTGAGCCTGCGCGTCCGGAGCCTGTGCTCCGCAACGGGAGAGGCCAAAACAGTGAGAGGCCCGCATACCACAAAAAAAAAAAAAAAAAAAAAAAGATTTTTCTGGAGTGATTTTTCTTTTTGGTAGTTTCAGTTGTAGCTCCAGTTCTTCTCCATCTAATGTTCAGACCATTGCTATCACTATTTTATTTTCAGGTTTTGTTTTGGCATTTTCTCATTTGTGTTCTGTACTCCTGAGAAGATGCTTGCTGTGTCCTCCTCAAGGCAAAAAGCTTTTTATTTTCTTGTTTTCTTTCTGCATTCGCCCACTCTGGTACATGCTGAGATCCCACAAACCTAAGGTGTTCCAAGTCTACCCTCCCACTGGGGCTGCTGGCAAGGTGAGGTATAGGACCTCCTGCCTGGGGAAATCCCCACACTAAGTTGATTAGGTCATCACAGGATTGGTGACCTCATCACTGACCCTTCTCACTCAGTCACCCTTCATGGCTCTATTAGCAAGAACTTAGAGCACGCGTGTCAACTAGTGAGACCTCCTGCGAAGCGGCTTCACATTTTTGTTATTTCAAATGAAATTGATTTGCAGTTGGGAAAATAAACACCCTAGAGATCAGTTGATGCTGTGTTTGCAGAAAGAAAAGTATACAAGAAAGTCATATGTGCTAAAAATATGAAAAAGCCCCAGTTTACACCTAATTTAATTTCTTCTCTCCACTTTTCTTTGCTTTTGTTTCCTACGACTGTCCATTAGCACCACTCTCCTAGAACAAGCAGGCTATTTTCTTGCAGAAGAACATTAGGGACACTGAGGGTAGCTTAATCATAAAACAAACTGAAAATTTTAAAAATGCCATCTAGATAAGAAACTGCTAAATTGGCTATAAAAACTATTCAAAAACCAATCTAACACCAGAGGCATAGAAAACACAAACAGGAGGCTCGTGTTTCTGACTGCTTTCCCATCTCAATTTCACATTGAAAACTGCCTCATAAAAGACATAGGTAGCAGGTCAGGCACACAGGAAACAATTTTTTCTATCTTCTGATACCAAAGAAGATACAAGAGATGCAAATTTTTTTTTATTAAAAGAGATGCAAATTTCCTGATTTGGGTTTTTGTTTTCTTGACTCTATCTTATAAAAGATGCTGAATACTAGGGGAAAAAAGGAAATTATTCATCCTGGCATGTGATGTTTATAATGTTCCCACTGAGCTACACATCTGTCACTGGAGTACAGTATTATAAATTGGTAAAGGGCGTGCAATATATTTTTCAGCCGAAGTGTAACATAAACCATTGCACAGAGATGGGAAAGGACTTAATAAACAAAGGAAGAGAAAAGACTTTCACTGTCACAAGCCAATGTCAAAAGCAAAGAGCAATTACATGGAAAAAGAATTAACATTCAAATTTTAAAGCACCACTGATGTCTTGTGGACATAACGCCCTGTCTGTGAACACCAATGGGAAATAGAGTTTTGTTTGTAGCACTGGACAATCCTAAAGGGAAGCAGACCAAGAATAGTATTTTTAAAGAGTGAACAATTAATTCATTATTTAATATTGTATAAAATTTCAAATGCGCAAGACATGGAATTCAAAGATTGAATGCATTTTAAGACAAAACTGAAAGGTGTTTTAAAAAATATTAAAACAGGTACAATTTAAATCAGAAAAAAATTTTTAATGTTAAAACTATTAAAAAGTGGACTTTTCATATAAATAAACTATGAAATAAAATTGTAAGTTAAGAAGGAAAAAGTAGAGGTTAAAAAAGAGAAATACATTCAAAGCAACTACTGGCATTAGTTTAACTGTTCATTGGATATTCTTACCTAAATGCTAATTATATATTGAAAAAAAGCTGATTTAGGTAACATTAAAGTATCACTTATGTAACTATATATAGTAGATAAGTAGATAGATAGCTGATAGGTAGTAGTAGTGGATAGATTATATTAAATGACGGTTTATGTTTTCAATAACGTCCTTATCTCCCCTTGCAAGTGCTGTTAGATACGGAACACTTTTGATCTACATTTTTTGACCTATATCAATCCCTGGGAAGCTGACCCCTTCCCTTAGAAATGAGGAAATGCAAGGATAAAGATATTGGGAGGCTGTCACAAAGCAGCCCTTGGAGAACCAGAAAGAAAATCTAGCTCTTCAGATTCATTCTCTAGGATTTATGAGAGCTGCCTCGTTTAATTGTTTGCCAAGTGATCATTTTAATGTTCTGAGAGGTAGGATACCAGCATAAACACTCCAGTTTCTGGCCATAACACCAGCTTGGAATTGAAAGCAGATCTACCATTCATTAACTATAAGATCTTTGAAAAGTTACTTAAAACTCTGTGCCTCATTTCCTCATTTGCAAAATAAGGCTATTAAGAGTACCTACTTTGTTTAGTAATTGTATTAACTGAGTTAATATAGCATAGGTATTATATGCCTGGCACAAAATAATTGTTCTATTAGTTGAGGTAATGCTATTAATAAAAGATTTGAAAGTGACAAATGCTGAAACCAGGTTAAAACTGCCTTAAGCCGTTTGTAAACATGTATCACAGTTCAGGCTTCCCTGGTGGCACAGTGGTTAAGAATCCGCCTGCCAGTGCAGGGGACGTGGGTTCAGGCCCTGGTCCAGGAAGATTCCACATACTCCGGCGCAACTAAGCCAGTGCACCACAACTACTGAGCCTGCGCTCTAGAGCCCACCAGTCACAACCTCTGTGCCCATGTGCCACAGCTACTGAAGCCTGCACACCTAGAGCCTGTGCTCCACAACAAGAAAAGCCACAACAATGAGAAGCCCGCGCACCACAAGGAAGAGTAGTCGCTGCTCGCCGGAACTAGAGAAAGCCCGTGCACAGCAACGAAGACCCAACACAGCCAAATATAAAAACAAATAACTTTATAAAAAAAGAAAATAACATGTATCACAGTTCATAGTACTTCCCCATTGTAGCTCTCATCGTATTGTAATCGAATCACTAATTTTAAAATTAGTTATTTACTCTCAGTTGCCTCAGATAACATATAAGCTTTGTGAGGGTAATGGTTGTGTTTTTCGTGTTCATAACACTATAGCAACAATGACCAGTATAGTCACTGAACAAAATAGACACTTTATATGTTTGCTCGACCTTTATATTTTACAGTTGAGGAATTAAAGGTAGATAAGCTAAGTGACTTGCCATAGGTCACAGGGTTCATGATACATAAAGCCATATTTAGAAGCCAGAGAGCAATGTTAGAACAGTCATTACCATTACTAGGGCTGGCTTCATGGGTGTTTGACTTGCACGGTTGCACAGGACTCTGACTCAGAAGAGCCTTGCACTTTGTTTAGTACTCAGCTGTGCTGTCATGAAATTCTGAATAATTTTTTTATTAAAAAAATTTTTTTTTGAAATTCTTAGTTTTTTAACAAGGAACCCCACAATTTCATTTCGCACTGGTCCCTGAAAATTACGTAGCCTATCTTGACCATCGTGCAGTCTCACAATTCAACCTTCAAAACAAATTCGAGGGTCCAGGACTGAAGAAAGCCTTCACAGATTAATGCAGGACTCTGGACTCCCACTCCACCAGAACAGCAGGAAGAAAGTCTTCCTTCCCTTCAGTTCTTCCCAGGACTATGAACATTCCTGTTGCAGAGCTGGCGGGGCCAAATGACGGTCAACGGTGCACTTGAGAGAACGATGTTAGCAGTCCCAATCACCGCAATGAGAAAGCACAATTGGTCTCATCAGATCCTTGAGGCTGTACCTGAACTTGTAACACTTAGATTAATAAATAACATCATCCTGCACATGAAATTCAAAGCAACATTTAGCAATTTCTGCATCCTGTCTTGGAGCTTCTCTCTCCTCTAGGATATAAATGCTCCCTGGTTTCCTCGTGTGTCCTTCTGCAAAACTTCAACAGGGTTTGTCTGTCTTGAAGAGTGCCCCATGCTCTGAGACTCCTACAGAGTTACTGACAAGGTAACAGTGGTAATAGTTGTTGACAAACCTGGATCTGCAGCAGTAGAACAGATGACTAGCTGCACCAGCCTCCTATTCTGCCTGTGCAGTGCTGTTCCTGAGCCACAGACACTTCAGCCAACACTCCCAATCCCAAATATCTCCCAGACGCTGATCAGTTCTGATATTTTCACAATCTGGAGGTCATTAGTGAGCTTATGATATGAATCCCTAGTAAAATACAAATTATCCGGGCAAAAGAGTAAGCCAAGGCATGTATCATACTTCTCTTGTACTCCAGTGTAAATACTGGGTGGCTTTCTGGAGTCTAGATTTTATAGTGATTGATTGCAATGCCAGAAAGAGAGGAGTGGGGGATGGTCAGGAGGAAAAATTGGGCCCTCAACACTTCCCCAGCAACACAGTTACTATTCTTTAGTCAGATCACTCTTCTCTGAATAGGTATTGCAAATCCCTTATAATTTCCTTGCTGGACACCTTCCCGACATGGCTTCCTCTACTTCCCTTACTTTCAGCAGAAGACTGTGACTCTTTTTTCCCAGGGAAAAGATACACCGATGGGGGGATCTTCCTGTCATCAAACATAACACACCTACCTGTAGCTTCACCCTCCCATTCTGATGGAGACGATGTCTCTTCTGTATTGTCAGTTGTTCCATCTTTGGAGCTTTCATATCAGTACTTAAAACATCTTGAGCTTTTCCACACTTAACAAGAAAACCCAAAACTCATGGGTGGTAACCATACCTCCAGCTCATAATATATGGCTGTAACTCTATCCTTCATGGTCAAATGCTCAGAAGATTTCTCTAACTCTCTTTTTCCACTTCCCCCTTCACTGACCTTTTGCACCAGTTGCACCACACACCATCTGGCTCTGTCCCCATCCTCCATGGGCACCTCCATACAAGGTGGCCTCCATGTGATTCAATACATGGAGGCTTTTCAGCTTTCATTTAACCTAATTTCTTGGGCCAAACTTGACAGTGATGAGTGTTCCTTGAAACACTGGGGTTTTGTGTTGTTGTTTTATTGGCTTTTTCCTTACATTTCTCTTGTCAATATTTCAATCTTCTTGTTCTACCTTTTCTATACTAATTTAAACTATTAGGAATTTTTCAGGACTCAGTCACAAACACCTTTTCTTCTCATTTTATTTTTTCTAGGTCATCTCAGTACAGTGCATAAACTCCTATGACTTCATTTACTATCTTTATGCTAACAGCATATATTTCTACCACATATATTAATATTTCTGTCAAATATGTTTTTCATGACAAACTCCTCTTCTATATTCTAGGCCTGTATGTAACCCTGACTATTGATGTACCCACAGCAAAGTCTCCAGACACCTGAAACTCAATGTGTCTATAAAGTGAACTCATGGTTTTCCCCTAAATATCTTTGCTTCTTTTCCTTCCAGAACTCCTTATGTCAGTAAATGATGCCACCATAAACTCCATTTTTCATGCCAGAAACATGGAAGTCATACTTGACTCTGTACTCCTTCAGCCTTTGCTTCTAATCAGTTACTAAAGCATGATGATTCTGACTTTAAAATCTCTCTCAAAGAGATCTATTCCTATCCATATTCACCATTACTACCTTGGTCTGCATCACCGCCATTTTCATTTCATCTCTGCAATAGCCTCCAACTGGCTATTGTAAGTATTAATGGAAAAATGGTGAAAGGATATTTCAGCAAAAGAGAAATACATTGTTGTTTTCTACTAATAAAAGCAAACACTGAACTTTATGGAGCTCAGCATGTCTAAAATTGATTATAGCACATTCTTGGATAATAGGCCATTTATCGTCCTTTAACATTTAAATAATGATTAGACCACCTGTTCTTCCCTCTTTCACCCTCCTCTCTGAACTCAGACTCCATCCCCAACTTGGTAGAGTGGACATGGAAAGTTCTGTAAGGATTTCCTTTACACTGCACAAGCCTAGTGCCTGAGGTTTTTTTTTTTTTTTTTTTTTGGCCGTACGCAGGCCTCACTGCTGTGGCCTCTCCCGTTATGGAGCACAAGCTCCGGACGCGCAGGCTCAGCGGCCACGGCTCACGGGCCCAGCCGCTCCACGGCATGTGGGATCCTCCCGGACCGGGGCACGAACCCGCGTCCCCTGCATCGGCAGGCGGACTCTCAACCACTGCGTCACCGGGGAACCCCTGTGCCAGAGGTACTTTGAAGCTCAATTATATTGCTAATCTTAATGCAATTTGAATGTCTCAGTACTGAGTTAAGTCTACAGCTGAAGGTTGCTTGCTCACTGTCTATATTATTGTGTATTTTTAATCTCAGATATTTAATTTTGTTTTTGCCTATAAGTAATATTATAAACAAATGTGTGTATGGCATGTAACAAAGAAAAAATGATCTGTTTTCCTAGTTTACCTAATTCCATATTAATTAAACTTTCAAAGCGTATACCAAATACAATCATCCTGACATTTTCGTGGCCCTTATTTTCTGTTTCACAACTCCCTGCTGAGGAAAACCTTACAATTCTTTCTACTACTTCTGGTTTTGCTTACTTTTATATTTTCCATAACATTATAGTCATTGAGAGGGAAGCCGATTGAACTTGCTTTCACTTGGGTAGGAATCATTTGATCTAAAGGCACTTTCCTATCGAACTTTGTCAGAAATAATATCAACTTTGTAACTGACATTCTGCAGGCTCTTGCAGCTACCTGCTAATGCATCTTCAGAGACCTTCCAAAGCGATGTCAGAGCTATCCCGGAAGTCTCTCATATATTCTCTGAAAGAAGATCACTATGCCCTCTGCCCCACTACCACTTCACATACCTTGTTCCCCTAACCCTCATCTATGTTTGCAGCTTGATTCTCATCTGTGGAGTACTATTGTGGCCTCCAAGAGCTTCCCAGCTATCCAGCAACCTGCCTCTGCTTAAAGCATTACCATTTTTGTCGATCAGCTGGTTCACGAATATTTACAGAGCACCTACAAAATGCCCAGCACCGATGTACATATCAAAGATGATAGCAAATGTCTTTCCCCTGTGAGTCTTACATTTCAGTGTAAGGTGCTGGGGAAAGTATAATGAAAGACAAACCTCTCCTTATCACCCCAGAAAAATCTCTTCACAAAAGTAGAAAACATTTTTGTTATTGAATAATCATTAAACCAAAATGTGATGTGTCGCACAGTCAATTCACAAAAAAGAGATTGCAAAGACAGAAAGAAATCTCATCCTCCTGTGCAGTTAAGCAGATACAACCTATTGCGTGCATGCTTTCAAGAGAATCAAACTAGTCCTTAACTAAAAGGATGTGACAGCATCATTCGTCATAGCTAGTCTATCCTAAATTTATTGGTATTTAAAGTAGTCACCTGTTTTGCAAAAGTCTTTTAAAAAATAATTTTCTCACATCACTATGACCTGAAGCAGTCTGCAACCTGGAGCCAGCACCCACTGAAGTTAGGGTCTTAGCACCCCAGGAAACTATGGATTGAGGCATTATATTCCTCGATGATTACATTTCAAAGAAATCATTCCCAGGTCCTTAAGAACACATTCCTGACTTGTAAAATTAACAGAAGATCAATTTAGCTTTATAAAAAGATTTACATACATTTCAGAGAAACAGGGAAAGCGCTTACAACTACACGTTTTCTAAAGTAAATGCATTAAGAAGCAGAAAGGAGTCTCTTCCCTTATTTTCAGCAGCATAAATTAAGTCCCTTATTTTTCACTTGTATTTGCTCTTTAAAGGGACATAAGCCATCAATAAGTAGATGACAAGATGAAAGAATGAACATATTTTAAAGTAAAATGTGTTATAAAACTTAAATAAGCCAATGTATTTGGGAGGTACTTTAGGTAGAATATCAAGGGTGTGCTGTCTCAGGACGTGACATTTGACTTGAGACCTGAGAAGACAAATGTGAAAGTTCCAAGCAGAATAAGTAAATATCAAGGCCCTGAAAGAGGAACAAGAGAGAGTCGTTCAGTGGACATCAAAAAGCCAGTACCACTGGGATGTAGTGAAATTGGAGAGAGTAAAGAAGGCAAAGGTGGAGAAAAAGGTTGAGGCAAGATCAAGACTTTGTAGACCACAGAATGGAGCTTAGATGTTCTTCTGGTTGCAGGGAATTATTCCAAGCAGAGGAATGACACGATCTAATTTATGCTTTAGAAAGATGTCTGGCCGCTATGCAGCAGATGAACTGTTTGGAACTGCTGGTGGTGGTTGTATTGGGGAAAGAATGCAGTTAGAGAAGCTGGAGAAGAAGCTGTTGTGAAACTCCAAACAAGGGATGAGTTTGCTAGCACTCTGGTTGCTGCAATAGAGGTGATGAATTCTGTGATAGATTTGCAATGTAATAGAGGCAAAAGAACACAGTGATGGATTGGATACACCCTACATCATGTAGATTATGAGGCAAAGAATGAACCTGAGCATGATTTCAAGGTTTCTGGTCTGAGAAACACGGTAGGTAGCGGTGCCATTTATCAAAATGGTGTACACTTCAATTGAGCTAGATTTTGGAGGAGAGAAAAATTATGGTATACTTATTAGGCATTCAAATGGCAGTATTAAGCAGTAAAAGAGTCTGTAGCTATAAGAGGAGTGTGTATTTACATTGCTTGTTCCAAGTTTGCTGTGGCTTAATATTTCCCCTGGGGATTACTAACTCTACTGGGCACCTATGCCTCTGCTGGGCACCTACATATCACGGTGGCAGGATATTCTACTGCCTATGGGTGTTGAACAAATCTCTATTTTTGCTGTTACTTTCCCTTTATCAGGTTCAAAAGCACTGTTTTTAGGTGTCACGATGTATTAACGAATCTGAATTACAAACAGTATGCCAAATTTAATATCACCCCTCCTGATCATTCACGATTCTGCCTAGATCAAGCTTGTTTTGCCATCTCTGTTTCTTTTTTTTTTTCTTTTTCTTGGTGAATTCTTTCAGATTAGTTCCCTGTACCCAGCATGACCTGGTTCAGCTGGATATCTGCTCTGGGCATCTCAAATCTGAAATCATTTTGGCAGAGTTGAAGTTCTCTCTGGAGGTTCTGGGCATGAATCTTTTCCCAAGGATTCTGACCATTAAGTTTGTTAACAGAATTCAGTTTATGGGGTGTAGGACTGAGGTCTGTTTCCTTGCAGGCTCTCAGATTGGAGTCATTATCACCTTCTAGAGGCAGCTCACACGGCCCAGCTTTGGCCCCCTTCTTCCAAATTCCAAGCCAGCAGTGAGTTCTTCCTAGTCTTCAAATCTCTCTGCATCTCCTTTGGCCTCATCTCTCCTCTTTGGACCTCCTCTGATGTTCTCTTCCGTAACCAGCTGGAGAATATTCCCTGCTTTTGAGGGCTCTTGTGATTAGATTGGGTGTACCTGGATAATCCCAGCTATTCCCCTTATTTTAAGAACTCTTATGTGGTAACGCTAAATCCAACAGGCAAATTCCTTCAACAGGACTAGATTCATGTTTAACTGACTAACCAGAGGATAGAAATCTCAGGAGGAAATTTTTAGAAACATGTCTACCCAATTCCTCAGTCCTAAAAGGGTTTTTTTTTTTTTTTTTTGAGCTGACCCACCAATTCTTTAGTCCTACACAGATGTGTCTTAATCTCAGCAGCTGACAGCTTAGCGTCCAAATTAGGACAGCAGCTACAATCACATATTATTCATTCATTTATTCATGTATTTAATAAGTATATTTTGAGCTCTTTTCATGTTTTGAGCACTGGAGATAAGGCAGCAAAAAGATAAACGGATCTTTTGTTTAGCATGTAGTTTACATGCTAAGGATAGATGCTAACAGATGTCATTTTTGATATCTTAATAAGACTGGTAGTCAGAAAATAGAGAAACTTTGACTAAGCAACAGATGTTCCAGCTTGCTTTTAAAACATTAGTCTGAAAATGATCAGATCAATGTGTTGGTCACTTGCCTGGTGCCTCTCTTTGCCATTATCTCAACAGGAATAGCAGAAATAACCTCACTCTCCACATCCTTTGTTTTTCTTAAGCTTAAGGTCTATAGCATACAGTTCATCCATCTGCAGAATAATTTGAGGTAGAAAACGCTATGTACTCCAAGGGAATTTGACCCTTCGGATAACCAGCAGGCACCTAGGAGACTTACTTTGCAAACAGCAACAACCTCTAAGATTCCCAAAGACACAGATAAATGGATTCAGAATGGAATTAGTTGTCTTTGGGGTCATATGGAGCATACAGAGAAATCTAAACGAGTCAACTTTTTGAAAGAGCTAAAGACGGCTTTGAGGGGGAGTAGGTGATGAAAGAAATTTTGTTCTGACCTGCTTTGTTGTCAGGTCCCTGGTTTGAGCCCGGAATTGGAGCATGTTTCCTGAAGTGGCTATTCTTAATTCATCTCAGACCCCATCTGAGCCCTCAGCTGTTATTCTTTTGCATCCATGTGATACCATATGCACCTCACAAGTTGACATTTCAATGACAAAGTACAAGTAAATTTATTATCCTATCTCAAAGGACAAACTGCTTAAAAACAGAGAGCAATCCTATCACACTGCCCACAAACTATGTAAGTTAATTTGCCTACATCAATGATTTTATGTTAAGGTTTGCATTCTGTTGGGTTCCTTGATATCACTCATCCTACAAATAGGAGGTATAAAGAAAGGAGCTTAATAAACCTTGAGAACAGATTGATTAATTGGATTTAGATGGGTTGAATAGTTTTGTTTTGTTTCAATGCCACAAATATTAGGCATATTTAATATACAGTAAAGAGGAAGGAAACATGGAGGGGAGGCACATGAAAGGCAAAATGTCCTCGGTTTCTGGAGGCATTTTGCTTTAACAACGAATGGCTGTGATGGCTTTGCTGACTGAGGTAAAGGGCTTGGCAGGGTTCCACAGTTCCAACTGTGCAATTGTCTTTTGAAATGATGAGTGATTGAAAACATGTTATTTAGAAATCCCAGTGAACTTTCCTACTCCCCTTCACCCCAGTCTTTCAAAATCTTTTTGAAATGAAGGCAAGAACCAAAGTCTGATAAAGGCAACTCATTTGACCAAACTTTTATTCAGTCTTTACTAAGTCCCAAGCTCTATCTTGAAATTATCTTGAAGTTCCAGATCATTCCAGGGAGTTAGTAGGAAAATCTGCACTAAAAGGCAGAAATAATACCTGGTGAAGACTGGACCACATCTGGATGACCTGTCTCTCCTTCCATGTTTCTTTAGAAGCTAGACAATCCCTCCAGAAGTGCCAGAAATTGTTCAAGTTTCATACGAAGATTCCAAGAGTAAATAGTTAAATAAGTGTAACACTTGCTGATGTTGACCATACAATTAGCATGTTGCTTTTTGTGTTTTCATTTTTAAAAGACATTTGCTTATTTAAAAATGGGTGGGAGAGATACGTATTCTTTATCATAAGCATTCAATGGATTGTATAATAAGTAGTTGGAGTCCTTCCCTTCCCTCCACCTCATGATAAAAGTTTGAGAGTCATTCATACACTATTGATTTGTAATCCAAGCTTAGAGAGAGGCTTTCATTCCCACATGAAGATAAATTTCAGTCAGAAAAAAAAAAATCCAAGATGCCTTGTGTACTTCTGTTCCTCACTGTTTTCTTTCTCTTTTGCCTCATTAAACTTTTGTACTCAATAATTTTTACAGGTTAATAAAAAGAAGCAGGTCCAGAGTGGTAAATACATGTGATTCTGTAATATATGCAAACATAATGAAGGTTATGCCCTGGGGGTTTTCCTGAGATAAAAATTATAAGAACTTATTATTTATTTGAGAAGAGAGAAAAAGCAAACAAAACATGAGCAACAAAGGAAGACTGGGTTGTTTGGTAAGTTTTATTTTGTTCTATTTTCTCCCAATACTCTCCTCAGCCCTAGAGACAGTTACATGACTGTTCCTGAGAAAGACAGAGGTAAGACCTATGAACGCTCCTCACTTTGTTGTCTGCACTTGTGGTAAAATATCTGGACATACATCACCCACAGAGTGGCGGGCAGTCCCCAGCTCGCATGCAGAGGAGGAGGACATGTTCTAATATCCATTTCCTCCTGCTCACCTCCAGCACAAAGCCTTCAGAAACTGAATCCACCAGGCTCTGAGCACTCTCAGAGTGGAGGTTTATCAGTTCAGTAGAAAGGGTTTCACTCCAGTATCCAGGCAAGGAGCATTACACCACCTCACGACCTCTGCATACAGTTCCACCTGATAAGAAATAACTTTTCTCAGTAATCAAATTCGTATTGGACTTGTGCCTCTACCTTGCATTTCTTGACTTCTGACTCTATATAATACTGTTACGCTTGTTCACTAATATAAACAGAACAAAATGCCCTCCACTCCGCAGGATAAACCCTACTGGGGGGACCTCACATATTAATATATCAGTGATTAGAATCCACGATGTGGACTGAGAATTGCTAAAGGTCAAGTATAAACAAAATACTATGGGAGCATGGATGCATGTTTGATGACCCAGGAGTAGGGAGACCAGAAAAGGTTTCATGAAGGACGTGGCAGCAGGATTAAACCTTTTCAATCACATAACCATAGACTTATGTGATTCAAAAGATTAGAGAAAAGGCAGTCCCAACTTGAGATTAGTGATAGGAAAAATTCAGCTGTGTGAAAGCACTTTTAGTGTTAGGAAATTACATGTGTATCGGTGGTATGATGGTTAATTTATGTGTCAACTTAACTAAGCCACAGTATCCCAATATTTGGTACCAATACTGCATGGATCAGAGTCATTTAACGGTAGAACATCAGTGGAACCTTAGTGATTTAGATTTACACAAAATGCACATGCTGGGAAGTTATTACTAACTTCCAGTCCCACTATTCGAGTCCAGATGTTTACTGCCTGGATCACTCCAGTTCATCTAGCAGCAGAAATTCAACATCTGGAAAGTGTCATTTAGGTATTTCTCACATGAACCTGAAAACCAGTTAGAACCAGCTGCATCTTCTACTCCCTCCCTTTTTTCTACTTCTCTTCTCTTTTTTAAAAAAATTAATTAATTAATTATTTTTTAAACATCTTTATTGGAATATAATTGCTTTGCAATGGCGTGTTAGTTTCTGCTGTATAACAAAGCGAATCAGCTAGACATGTACATATGTTTCCATATTCCCTCCCTCTTGCATCTCCTTCCCACTCTCCCTATCCCACCCCTCTAGGTGGTCACAAAGCACCGAGCTGATCTCCCCGTGCTATGCAGCTGCTTCCCACTAGCTACCTATTTTACATTTGGTAGTATATATAAATCCATGCCATATCTACTTCTCTTCTATTCAAATTCCTCAATTCCAAATTCCTGCTCAAAAGCCAACTGGGTGAAACCAGATTTACTACTGCCTAACTTGAAAAAAAAAAAAATGTGTAACAAGGTTGTTACCTCTGGATACTTCCAATTTAGAGTCCTTGGGGTGCCAAACTGACATGAGAGCCCCAAGTGGGGTTGGGAGGGTCCCTTCTTCAATTCATTACCACCCACTGTCCTTTGGGGATACAGCAACAGAATTTTGCAAAGTCCTTCTTGAAAATATTTGTCAGCCTCTTCCTCTTACTCCTATCTTTAAGATGTTCAACACCATCATGTATGGTCCCTTGTGATGAAGTCTTCTTCATTAAATTTAGTCCCATTAAGGTTGAAAGATAAATGTCCTATTTCTATTCATTTAGTAGTTGATTTTTAAAATTTTTAAGTGACATATTGAACCAAGCATTTTTATCATCATGTAGCTAAAAATCTCCTTTTATCTTAAGATAATAAACAAACAGGCACTCAAGCATTTTTAAACAAAGGTTTTCACTGAAGGCATTTTAACATAATATAGAAAAAAATGGAAAGAACCTAAATTTGTAACAGTATCAGAATTTTCTAAAACAAATATATGCTCCAATTAAATTGAAAAGGTTAAATAAATGTTCATATACTTTTATGATGGATATAATATAACCCAAACATCATAATAATTTTCTAAAAAACTTAAGTGGTAAATCATTTCCAAGAAATATTTAATGGGAGATGCAGGACACAAATGGTATATATTATTTAATTGCAAATACGCATATATGTGTCTTTATATATTTCATGCTAAATTAAATATAATACTTCCTTATATTATGAGTAAAATGATTGAACCAAATATACTAAAGGAAGTGATGGTAATCTCTGTTTGGTGAAATATTTTTTGTATATATAATTTTCAACTTTTCACATGGCTCATATATAGCATTCATAATCAGATAAAAATAATGAATGTGATTTGGGGAAGGGGCAAGTTAAGAGAAAGCAGTGGAAGGGATAGTTACTATGAGGGATTGCCCTCGTAACATTAATATAGGAACTATTTTGCCAAAAAGTAGATGGTACCTGCTTATAATTCACACTTTTACTCATAAATCTCCTCCTTTGTGGTATCTCTATTAAGGATTCGAGATGTATCAAGTTCAACCACCAGAATGTAGTGAGAGAGGCAGTAGACCATGGTGAAGTCAGACAAGTATAAATTAAAATTAAGCTTAGCAATGTCACAGAAATTATCAATGAACCTGGCAACATTCAACCTCTGTGAGTCTCAGTTTCCTCATCTGTGAAATGGGGGAGTAATATCTACCTCATTAACTTTTTAGAAAAGTTAAAATATAACAAATAATAAAGGTAAAGAGAATAGCTCACTACCTGGCACAGTTTCACTTAATGGTAATGTTAAAAGTAGTTGAGGGGCTTCCCTGGTGGCACAGTGGTTGAGAATCCGCCTGCCAATTCAGGGGACACGGGTTCGTGCCCCGGTCCGGGAAGATCCCACGTGCCGCGGAGCGGCTGGGCCCGTGAGCCATGGCCGCTGAGCCTGCGCGTCCGGAACCTGTGCTCCGCGATGGGAGAGGCCACAACAGTGAGAGGCCCGTGTACCGCAAAAAAAAAATGTAGTTGATGCTATTATTCCTTCTACTTTAGAATTAACTTGTCACCATGAAGCCACTCTGCAAGAATGGGGAGGTACCCTTTCAAGTAAAAAGCATAATGGTCATAAAAAGAACAACAGTGATAGCAATGCTAACTTCAGGCAGTGGTTTGGCTGTATGTTTCTCCATATTGTGAGTCAGCATTGAGTTTGCAAAGTTGCTTGGCAAAAATAAATAGATAAATAAATAATAAATGGAACCATATGGTTATAGCAAAAAAAAGTTCTGATATTGGCACTTTATTTGAATAAATACATCAGTTATCTCAGCCTGAGAAAAAGAATGAAAGCTTTTAAAATATTAGTAACACAAATCTCATGCAATGAAGTGGAAATAAAACACAAGTGTAACCACTAATTGGAAAAGCTATTTCAGCAAAAGTGTTTAGAGGTCTTTGGTCGCAGCATCATACTGTACATTACTCACTTTGCATGAGACAACAAGGAAACACTAGATGACCATTGACTACGCATGAGGTGCCACTGGGAGCTGAGGGCACAAGATAGAGCTTATTTTGTTGCTCCACCTTTGTGATTTGATCTATATTCATATTCATGTCTCATTAAATGGTAGCAGACTATTTATTACTTTTGTTATCTCTTATTTTCTACATAAGCATATTAACTAATTATTTTTGGAGATAACATCTAAGACCCAAAATATAACCAATAAAAAAAAAGATTTTCAAAGCAGTGAAGGAGAGTAGAGTAACATTTATAAAAAAACTATGTACAACAGGAAGAGCTAGACCCTAATCTCCATTTACAAATAGGAAACTGAGTGACAGAGAGAGGGTAGGTAACTTAATTTGTTCAAAGTTCTGAAGCTACTTAGTGGCAGAGACAGAAGTCTAAGTACAAAAGTTCTGCCTTATTACAAAGGTCTTGATCCCCTCCCCCAAACTAAAGCGTAAAATGCCAAATCCTTCCTATCTGCATTGCTGAACAGTTGTGGACAACTTCTACATTTACACACATGTGAGATGATAGATAATGAGATACAGTCAACAGTTTTCGAGTCGGCTTAACCTTTCAATTATTTTGCAAGATGTCAATATGCCCCTAAATATCTTTGGTGTTTGTGTTATTAAGTATCTAGGAAACTAAACTGCAAAAAACCTCAAGCATCTCCAAACCCAATATAACAATAGTTCTTATTTCATTTCATGTACAGTCTTCATAAACTGTTCCATGCATAAAGCAAATTCATACAGAATATTACAAGTAAAATAATTTTCAGCCTTCTGGGGTTTCCTTAAAATCCAGTGAATCATCTGTGGCCACGCACAGGGGCAATCTGGGCTTGGTCTGAACACATCTGCATTGCAGGAATGGGACCAGGAGGACTGATGATGATAAATCTACATTATTTTTATTGGATATTGGAAATTATCTCAGGAGGAAAAGGGGAATACATGACAGCTTTAAAATCCAAACTGAAAGCTTATTTGTTTTGTTTAACTACTAGTCATATACTTGAGCACAGTCACAAAATATGATCCTTCCCAGATTCCCTCTTATTGGTGCTTCCTTATTCATATATCACCCCATCCCTGTTCCTCCTTGCTTTGACTTCCTGGAAACACAAATGTGATGATTTGAAGAGATTTCATAGATCTTTAATTTAAAGAGAAAATAACGATATACTCCACTATTACTGAGTTTTATCTTAATTAAAGTATGGCATAGTGGTAAAAAGTATGGCTTACGGAGTCAAACTGTCTCCGAATTCTGTTCTGCAATGTACTAGCCATGTGACCCTGAGCAAGTTCTTTATCCTCTGATTTCTTTCGTTTTTATTTATTTATTTATTTATTTTTTTGTGGTACGTGGGCCTCTCACTGTTGTGGCCTCTCCCGTTGCGGAGCACAGGCTCCGGACGCGCAGGCTCAGCGGCCATGGCTCACGGGCCCAGCGGCTCTGTGGCATGTGGGACCTTCCCGGACCGGGGCACGAACCCGTGTCACGTGCATCGGCAGGCGGACTCTCAACCACCGTGCCACCAGGGAAGCCCTTCTTTAGTTTTTATAATCTGAGAAATGGACATAATAATGTTGAGAAGATCAAAAAGTGAATATTCCATATGTTTAAACACTGAGACTTTCCTTTTGGACCACGAGAGAACCTGTGATTGGATATAATGCAGACATACAAAACAATCTACTGATTAACCATTAGGATACGTTTATTTGGCAAGTCACTGGTCACAGGGTCAGTATAGAAAACTCGATTGTATGACTGTAGGTTAGACATGTATGATTAAAATTACAACGACAAATATTCCATTACACTAATGTTTAAATACATCAAATAAATAGTAAATAAATGTAATGAGAGATGTGTAAGAAGTCTACACTGAAATATATAAAACATTAGTGAATGTTTCGCTTCTGGTATAGCCAAATAAGGTCTTTCCTACAGACAACAAACCTAAGTGCTGAAGGGAGAAGCCTGAAATCACAGGAGTGCAACAAAAACAGATTTTGAATGGGAGAAATCCGGTACAAAAAGAACACGGCATGGTGTCTGATTCCTGTATTTTAATGGATTGTATCTAACGGCAGCTACAGTCAGCAGCAGGCAGAGCAACTAAAACTCCCATAGAGCACTCGCAGGACCAGAGGACTGAGTTTCAGTACTTCCTGTGCTTTAAAACTTATAAAATATTCACATTACGGTTGTCATATTCTAACGATGACTCAACTCTTTTTATCAATATAAAATGTCTTTTTTTTGTTTCCTCTCGCAATACACATTTTATTGCAAAATACCTTAGCTTAGCCCCTTTTGAGGAGGTATGGAAGGAACCATTAGGGGTTTTCTGGGTTGCTAGAATATTTTGTTTCATGATCTGGGCACAGGTTACATGGGGGTGTTTAGTATGTGAAAATTCATCAAGCTATATTCTATAACCATTTACTTTTCTGTATGTATTTCCTGCTTTAATAATGTTTTTAAAACATTTCTAGTTACACAGTGTTCTAAAAGTGCTTAGAGTTGGAGCGGGCAGAGCCCATGGAAGCAAAAGGTTTATTCAATCTGAGAGCTACAGTACCTTAGAAAACCTACAGTGCCAGCACCTCATCTGCTGGATGAAGGAGATTCGACCCAGAAGGAAGCAGAGCTGTGCCTAGGACAGAGCCTGAGCCCAGCTGCTCCACCTAGGCCAGAGCTCGCAGTGTTTGGTTGCTATGCTATCAGTGCTATTTACCTTGGCATTTCCAGAGGGTGTGAAGGGAAGTGGCTCATGGACCTTTCTGGTCTTCGATAAAAGTAGACAACAGAGAACAAAGCTGCTCTCCTTTGTCCTCTGAGTTAGCGTTGTCCTCAATGATGTCCTTATTCTGTTTTCAAAAGGTTTTCCTGTGAAGTCATTTTCTCCCAGGAAGAGCGCACTTGCGTGATGGGGAAAACATTGAAAATGGAAGAGGGGTTGAGAGATTTTGTCAAGAAAATAATGCCTTGATCACATAAAATTCTCACTGACAAAGACTAAGGAATAATCCCTAAAGCATCATCTAACTCTGATAATACTTGCTTAATTGTGAGTTGGAATATGGGCACACAAACCTTTGATAAAAAAGCAGAGGACATTTAGAAAAGAGCAACTTATGGAGCTGAGGCATCAGTGTTTTGAGAGAGGAAGGCAGCGTGGATAAAGTTCAGAAGTGGCATTTCATCAGTGTACCTTTGCGTTTTTTCAATGAGTTTTTAATCACCTTCCCCAGAAGTAAACAGATGATGATGAATGTCTTAGGGCATTCAGAATGCTATAACAAAATACCATCGATTGTTTATAAACAGCAGAAGTTTATCTCTCACAGTTCTGGAGACCGGAAACCTAAGATCAATGTGCGAGCATGGTCATGTTCTGGTGAAGGCCCTCTTCTGGTTGCAGACTGCCTGTTTCTCTCTGTGTTCTCACATGGTACAGGAGGTTAGGGATGTCTGTGGGGTCTCTTCTATAATGGCACTAATCCTATTCATGAGGGCTCCACCCTCATGACTTAAGAAACTACCAAAGTTCCCAACTTCTAATACCATCATCTTTGGGGATTAAAACATCAACATGTGAATGTGGGTGGGGGATACACACATTCAGACCATAGCAATGGGTATTTTTGTGAAAACCAGACACTTAGCATTCATTGTGCAATCATTATATTAGTTGCTAGAGTGAGAAAATAATATCTCACTAAGCATCAAGCAGTACTGCTGGGCAACTGTTCATTCACTCAGTGGGTTGGATTGAATTTGGGCATCAACTGTGATACCAGTGGCTCCCTTTCAAGCCACGAGAGGTGACTACACACATAGCACAACCTCAGCTCACTCTAAAAGCTGCAGCGTTTCCATGGGTGGCTGCTACAGAGACAGAACTAACAATGAGTGCAGCCTGGCCATAGACTTCTGAGAGTGCTTTCCAGCTACATCTCCAGAACTGATGGTGTCAACATCAATATAAAATAAATGGAGCCTGAGATGAAAATTCACAAAGCAGGACTCACAAAAGTTTTGGTTGAGAAAAACAAAGTTCATCGTTGGGTAAGAGAGAACTCAGTCTCATGGCACAGCCAAGATCAAAGTCAGTGCACGTCAAAATCACAACACTAAAATTCAGTGCCAGGCTTGCAATTTGAGGAAAGATAAAATTGGAACAAGTGAGCAGCTACAAAAATAATGGAAAGCTGTTTTAGCTATTAGTGCCTTGATTTTGTTTTTTGTAAAAAAAGCAACCAGTAGCTTCATCTCTGAGGTTGTATAATATGGGCAGCAGCAGTGGGTCACAAGTGTCCAAAGCTGATGCTCAGGCATTGGCAGAGTGTGTACTGAAACCCATCTGCATGACATTCTCACCCGGGGAAGGAGAAAGCAGCAAGAGAGTAGAGGCGATTAGTCTAAAGATTCTGCTGCACCCCTATACCCACTCCCACTCACCATCTATCTTAATTTCAACCCATAGCACCATCTAACCACTGTGAATCATTTCTCTAACCAGTGTATATAACACCTGTATAGTCAATTTCCTGCATTATTTTTTGTTTTATTATAAAGTGGATCTGGGACTTCTGATAGAGGTGGTCCATGGATTACATTTTGAGAAGACTTTCTTTAAATATGTTTAAAGTCTCAAACCTATCCATATTACAGTGCAAACATTTTGGGAAGACTTATTTTGCTCACAATACGCATAAGAAAGTAAGTTTTCTCTACTAATTGGTAGTCTGAAACTAAGTGGATCTGACTGACTTACCAAATTATGTCATGAGCTGTGCAAATAGATTGCCAAGATATGTAAGGCACGTTGTCCCTCAGCTCCATTCAAGGCTCTGATTCCAGAAAGTCTTAGACAAAGACTAAGGAATAATCTCTTATTGGATTTCCGACTTCCTTGCCAGTTAGGTTCTGGTTTGATTTTCCTTTGAGAGGTACTGGCAGGACATTGGAAGAAGAAAAAAATGGATGAATATGGCAGTACTTCTAGGAGTTGAGCACAAGAAGGTGTGTGGGCTTCTGAGCTTCTATTCAGTTGCACGGGTGCAGTTTCAAAGCAGCAGCAACAGCAGTGACATTGTCTCCCGTGGAGCAGGGACAAGTGAGAGCTGGACACCAGCCCAGGGATAGCTACAGATTCCACTTCTCTGGATAAGCCCTTCCTTGTTTGGGTTCCTCTAGTGGCCTCTCTGCCCCATTCACTCCACCAGCCCTTCTGACACCTGTATAAGCAATTCCCTGCATTACAACCCTCCCTGCCTGAAAGACCTGGAACTGTTTCCTATTCCTCTGTCTGGATGCTGACTGTTACAGCTGGTAAATTATTAAACTATTTCAAGCTATTTTTCTCAGCAATCTGCCCTATACCTTTAAGAAAAACCAGGAAAACAAAAGGATATGTAAGAAAAATGTGTTACTTCCCTTCATTTTTAAATAAAAATGTCATGCAGTCATCATTTTGTAGCTTATAAATTATTTCCAGAGATTGTCTCATTTAATCCTCACATTAATACTGGGGTTTCGATTTTTTTTTCAAATCAGCATTTGCTTCATAGTTAATGGAGAATGTAAGTTATTTGCCCAAGGTCATATACAAAATGGCAGAAGTACAACTTGAACTCTGATCTTTTAACTCTGTTCTCTCCAAGAACAAAGCCCTTTCTCTTAAAATTTCTTCACTAATTTAAGAAAATCACATTTAAAACATAAATCCTTAGGTTGTATGAATTTTTCTGATCCATAAGAAGAAAATCTATACATCAGCCCAAATGCACATACTTTCTCTACCCATATGGTTACAGTATTTTCTTGTTTGGGCATACATGAGATTAAATTCTTTCCCTGGATCTTAGCATCTTAAGATAGATGGATGTAAATATGATAGAATGAAATAGTAAAAGTTCCTTTCTAACCATCAAATTCTTATGCTTCTGTGACTCTAGTCAGTGATTCTTAATTGTTCATCTCAGTGGCGTGTTGTTGAGGAAAATGCAAAATTTTAATTATTGGGGATAATGAGAGACAGCATGCAGCCTCCACAGATAGTGTCCCAAGCTTGCAGAATTTTTTCGCACAAGATCACACTTATACATTGTGACAGGTTACACCATTTCCCATGACGATGCACCATCTGGCCCAGGGAAGAAAACAAGTATGGGCTCTGTTGTTGTTTAAATATGATGCTGTTTTCAAAGCTTAGATTCAATAAATATTCACCAAGCCATAGAGGAGACTCATAGGTCCTTTTAGATCACAATCTTTATTTAGATTCATGGTCAGGCCATGGAAAGGGGTAAATATCAGAAATTGCATTGTCCTGAAATTATTGAACAATCCCTTTATTTTTAAGTGATAGTAATGATAATTTAGAAACTGAGGACATAAAAAGTTAAAGGGAAGTTTTCTCGGTTTTGATTTTGGTCAATATAACTCTATGAGATTGCTTGTACATTAAGACATGTAAAAAGGCATATTAAAATGTCCCCTTATTGACACAGATTTATTGCCACAGATAAGTATCTCTTATAAACGCTTTAACAAGATATCAATTGCTTTTGACTAGAACCCTAACTTGTGATGATTTTTACAGATACCCTGTCAGGAACACAGTATGATACATTTTAGGCAATTTTGTAGTAAGACCACTAGAATAAAGCAAATGACATTCCAGTTAATTATTTTTGTGAAAGTGTTATTTTTTATTCCTTAATTTTTCATTTTCTCTTTCCTTTTTCCAAAGTTGAAACCACATGAAAGTTTGAAAGTTTATTGAGGGAAGAGAAACATAAGGGGATTTTAAAATACTTTCCCAACTAGAGTTAGACTAGAGATACATACCATCTCTCTTCAAAGGTCATTGTGAATATTTAATGAGATGGTCCAGATAATGCTCTAAGCAAACTGGCCACACATAATAAATATTAAATACATTAAAATTAATCAATATGTAATTCAAAAGGGTAAGGTGAAATTTAAATGAAAACCTTATGTAAAGGAATAGATTTCATGGTAGCACTACACATTTTAGTAGACGAAACCTTGACCAAACTCCTAACCTGAAGCTTCCAATAGCAAACTTTCCAAAAGCAAAGTTCAATTCAGATCAGTCAGTAATACTGAGTAACTAGTATGTCCCTTTCCTTGTGCAACAGCAAAAGAAAGTGTCACGTCTAAGATTTCTTAAATTTAAGTTTGCTTAATAATAATATTTTATTGTTTTCTTAATATAATTGAGTCCAGAAAATTATGTCTGAAAAACATAGTATTCACCTTAAGACAAAAGCAAAGGAAGAGCAAGTTAAGCACAATAGAAGCAGAAGAAAGAATAATAGAGATCAAAGTGGAAATCAATAAAATAGAAAACAAAAAACCCATAAGGAAAATCAATAAAACCAAATCTGGTACTTTGAAAATATTATAATTGATAAACCTCCTACCTCACTAAAAATCAGGAATAAAAGAGAAAAGACACAATTACTAATATCAAGAATGAGAGAGGTGATATGACTGCAGGTTCTACAAATATTGAATGGCTAATAAGGAATAGACGGAATAAATTCAACCATTTGGATGAAATGGACAAATTCTTTGAATGATACAAGCAGCTAAAACTCACAAAGAAATAGATAATCTAAATAGCCCTATAAATATTAAAAAAAATTTTTTTTTTTAGTTAAAAACCTTCCCAAATAAAATACTCCAGGGCCTGGTGGAATTTTATCAAATTTTAAAGAAGCAATAACACCAGTCTTACAAACGTTTTTTAGAAAACAAAGGAGAAGTGAACATTGGCAACCTCATTATAAGAGATCAGCAGACCCTAACTAATAAAACCTGACAGACATGCCAAAAATTAAAGGAAAGAAAGAAAGAGCGAGAGGGATTGCATACTATTTCTCTTATGAATAAAGAAAAAAGTTTTTAGAAAATATTATCAAGAACTGGTGTTGTGGGCTGAATTGTGTTCACACTGAAATTCATACGTTGAAGTCCTAATCCCAGTTACCTCAGAATATGACTGAAATTAGAGATAAGATCTTCAAACAGGTAATTAAGTCAAAAAGAGGTCAATAAAGTGGGCTCCAAACCAATACGACTGCTGCCCTTATAAGAAGAGGAAATTTGGACACAGACATGCACATAGGAAGGATAATGAGAAGATACAGGGATAAGACAGTCATCTAAAAGCCAAAAACAGGGACTTCCCTGGTGGCACAGTTGGTAAGAATCTGTCTGCCAATGCGGGGGACACGGGTTCAAGCCCTGGTCCGGTAAGATCCCACATGCTGCAGAGCAGCTAAGCCTATGCATCACAACTACTGAGCCTGTGCGCTAGAGCCCACAAGCCACAACTACTGAAGCCGGTGTGCCACAACTACTGAAGCCCATGTGCCTAAAGCCTGTGCTCCACAACAGGAGAAACAACCGCAATGAGAAGCCAGTGCACCTCAACGAAGAGTAGCCCCTGCTCGCGGCAACTAGAAAAAGCCCCCGCACAGCAACGAAGACCCAATGCAGCCAAAAATAAATAAATAAATGTATTTTAAAAATATATTTTAAAAATAAAAATAAAATTGGGCTTCCCTGGTGGCGCAGTGGTTGAGAGTCTGCCTGCCAGTGCAAGAGACACGGGTTCGTGCTCCAGTCCGGGAAGATCCCTCATGCCGCGGGGCAGCTGGGCCCGTGAGCCGTGGCCGCTGAGCCTGCGCGTCCGGAGCCTGTGCTCCGCAACCGGAGAGGCCCCAACAGTGAGAGGCCCGCGTACCGAAAAAAAAAAGAAAAATTTAAAAAAAGCCAAAAAGAGAGGCCTGGAACAGATGCTTCCCTCACAATCCTCAGAAAAAATCAACATTGCTGATGCCTTGCTCTTGAAATTCTAGCCTCCAGAATTGGCAGAAAATAAACTTCTGTTGTTTAAGCCACCTATCCTGTGGTACTTAGTTACAGCAGCCTGCTACTGCTACTACAATTGATAAATTATCCAGCAATATGTAAATAGAACAATACATCATAATGTAGTAGGGTTTATCCCGCAGATGAAAGGTTAGTTGGCTGAATATTTGATAAGCAATCAATGTAATTCACCATATTAAAGAAAGAGTAAATGACAGTAACTGTATGGTCATTTAAATAGATGAAGAAACATCATTTCAAAAAATTTAACACCAATTCATGATGAAAATAAAAACCTCTTAGCAAACTAGGACAGTACCTAAATATTATAAAGGGTATCTAGCAACAATCTACCATTAAAATCATTCTTAATGGTATTGACTGAATTGTGTACTTCAACATAAGGACAAGGGCAAAGGTTTCTGCTCTTAACCAATGCTGTTAAACATTTATTCTAAGGCCCAAGCCACTGCCATAAGTTAAGAGGGGAAAAAAAATCATAGAAAGATGAAACACTGCCCAACTGTTTTTAGGAAGCCAGCATACCTCTAACATCAAAGCTGAACAAGCACATTATGAAAAAATAAAATTATGGATAAATTCCCCTCATAAGTATAGGCTCAAAAATTCTCAACAATGTATTAGCAAATTGGATCCAACAGATTAAACTTCTTGAAGTTGTATTAGTATACACACAAATACATATACACACACACAGTTGATTCCAGGAATACAAGTTTAACATAAAGGGCTTCCCTGGTGGCGCAGTGGTTGAGAATCCGCCTGCCGATGCAGGAGACACGGGTTCGTGCCCCGGTCCGGGAAGATCCCACATGCCGCGGAGCAACTAAGCCCGTGAGCCATGGCCGCTGGGCCTGTGCGTCCGGAGCCTGTGCTCCGCAACGGGAGAGGCCACAACAGTGAGAGGCCCGCATACCGCAAAAAAAAAAAAAAAAAACAAACAAACAAACAAGTTTAACATAAAAATCTGTCAAAATAATTTCTCGTTCAGGGAAAAAAACTGAGAAAAATAAATAACCATGCAAAAAATAGAGGACAATTATTTGGCAAAGTTAACACACGTTCACATACAAACACAAAATATATCAGCAAACTAGGAATTAAAAAAACTTCCATCTTATAAAGGCATCTAAGAAAAACCAACAGCTGTCGTCATAGTTAACAGGGCAATGTTGAACGCTTTCCACCTAAGATCAGAAACAAATCAAGAATGTTTCCTCTTTCAATTACATTCAGTATTATACTAGGAATCCTTGAAAATATGCTAATGCTATAAAAATAAGGCATAACTATTGAGAAAAGAACAGTTTATTCTCAATTAACATGTATGTAGAAAATATGTAAAAGGATAAAAGGAATATAAAAATGTAGTTTAATAAATTAATTCAGCAACTCTCTTGATATAAGTTCAATATACAAAAATCAATTGTATTTCTATATACCAAAAATAAGAACCGAAATTACACAAACAGTACTATTGGTAATATCACCAAAGAACATTTAAAAACTGGAAATAAATATAATGAAAAATGTAAAAGATCACTATAATAAAAATTACAAAACACTGCTGAAAAATTAAAGAACTGAATAAATGGACAGATATGCCGTGCTTCTGGGCTGGAAGACTAGATAATGTGAAGATGTCAATTTCCTCAAAATTCTAAATTATATTCAAAAGTTTAGCATTTATAGTAGCAACTGACAGCCTGATAATTAAATTTATAACCAGAAAACACTGAAAATGCAAAAAGCTTTCTAACAATAGAACAAATCTGGAAGACTTAAACTATCTCAGTTTTAAAACATAAATATAGTCATTAAGAGAGAGAGATATTGACATAAACATAGTTAGATTGACCAATGGAGCAAAATAGAGCCCAGAAATAGATCCTCACATATACAGAAAATTGATTTTCATCACTGAGAGAAAGAATGTCTTTATAACAAATGATGGTAAAACAGTGGATATATGTTGGGGGGAAAAATACTATAAACCTTGACCCTTACCTCACATCATAAATAAAATTTACTTAAATTGAGACCCTAGGGAGGATCCTAACAGCAAACTTAGGAAAACATCTTTGTGACTTTGGAATAGATGAAAATTTCTTAAATAGATCACAGAAACCACTGTCATAAAAGAAATGTATTGATAAACTAGTCATAATCATAATCAAAACTGAAAACTGCTCATCAAAAAAAGACACCAAAATGAAAAGAGCAAGTCATAGACCAAGAGAAAACATTCATAATACATATATATACAGAAATACTGGCAGCAGATGTCACAATTTCCCTCATATATGAAGAACTCCCACCAACTAGTAAGAAACAGATCAGTGTCCTACAAGGAAACATGGCAAACAGATGTAAACTCAGAGTTCACAGAAAGGGACATACAAATGGCTATTAACTATAGCATTAGATATTCATTCTCATCAATGAAATGAGAAATGCAAAAAAAAAAAAAAAAAAACCACACACACTGAAATAACACTTTTCTCCTAATAGGTTACCAAAAAAATTTTTGATGTTAACATGTTTATAGGATATTGTGAAATATGCACTATCATGCATTATGGGTGGTAGTTTAATTTCCAGAAAACTGGCACCCTTATAAAATATACTTCCTCATATAATTCCTCCATATCTGCTGGGAGTTGTACCCGGGACCACAGCAAATATCTAAAGATATTTACATCCCTCATATAAACTGGTTTAGTATTTGCATATAACCTACACATATCATCCCATATACTAAATCATCTCTAGATTACTTATAGTATTTAATGCAATGTAAATGCTGTTTAAATAGTTGCCAGCCCAAATTCAAGTTTTGCCTTTTGGAAATTTCTGGATTTTTTTCCAAATATTTTTGATATGCAATTGGTAGAATCTAGGGATTCTACCCACAGATACGGAGAGCTGATGGCATCTCTAAAATTTAAAACCCACCCATACTTTGTTAGAGTATGCCAAAGGTGTATAACTACTTACACACTGTTCAGTCTTTTCTCGTTGGTCCCTGATGAAAATGTTATGCTAGCATTCCAGTCCTGTTACTGCCTTCCTGTGGATTCCTTTTGTATATTGAACTTATACCAGGGGACAGATTAAATTGTTATGAGTTTCAGCTGTATTTTGTCAGTTATTATTCACAGCTGAATGCAAACCCAAATTTATGCACATAATTTCATTTCTAGGAAAGTATCATGTAAATACAATTCCAAAGGTGTGTAATTCCAACAGTATGTAATTATATTATCATTTATAAATGGGCAAAATGCTTAAGTATCCATCCATAGAGGACTGTTTAAATAAATAATAGTACATTTTAATCTAATATATTAGCAGTTTAAAAGAATGGTGCTGCCTTTTAATGACTGATAAGAAATCATCTCTATGATATATTACTTGGTAAAGAAATAAAATATAGAGCTGTGTGTATAAGAGGGTGCTATTTGTGATGTATAATTTAAACAGAAGCATAAATATACATACACACAAATGCACACACATGTAAATACATGAACACTCCCAGCTACCCACCCTACACAGATGTGCTGGCCAAACATCACATAGCTACACACAAATACACACACACACACACACACACACTGCTGTATATGCTTAGAAACTTTCTGAAAGGATCTTCAAGAGATTGTCAAGAATGACAGTATGAGGAATTTTTTTTGGGTAATGTTTTTGTCATTATTAAGAAAAATTTTAAACCAGATAATTGAAGTAAAGCAAAAGTCACCCTAATGCCAAGAAAAAAGTCATCAATGACATTTTTTATAAAACTACTACCTTCTCAGCATTCCTCTTTGATTAAAACAACTGGTCTTCGGGAATTCCCTGGCAGTCCAGTGGTTAGGACTCCGAGTTTTCACTGCCCAGGGCGCAGGTTCAATCCCTGGTCCGGGAACTAAGATCCCGGAAGCTGCACAGCACAGCCAAAAAATAAAAAACAAGTGGTCCTCCTGCCCATTGAATTAATACTTTTCTTTAGCAGCCTCTTGCTTATTATAGGGCATTTCCAAAATGCCACGTACAAAGCAAATCAATTGAAGGGTGAAATTGAAAACTTGTAAACGATACAAGACTTCCTAAATCAATGCAAATGATAGTGATGTCTGTTCCAATCAGCAGCAATTATCAGGAACAAGGGAAGATCTAGCAGAGTTTGGCTAGATAACCACTGGAGTAAAGAAAGGATGTGGGCAACACAAGTATCAGTGATTAAAAGTAAACAATTTAAATATCAAAAGTATAAGGTAGTCATATATTCAATATTATACTATCTACTTATGTGGTATTTTGAGGATTAAAATATAAAGTAAAAGATGTCCTGTTATGTTTACATACAATTTTGAACTGAAAATTACACTGAAAAGAAAAAAAATCAACACAAAATTCATTAGAAGAATTAATGCAATATTATGGCTATAATTAGCTTTTGGTTAGATACAAGCTATAACTTGCATTTAGTTTTCAAGCCAAGTCACAACCAGGCTTTCTCTTTATGTAAGATTGCCAAATTAAAGACAAGACAGTTAAATTTTATTTTCATATAAACAATGAAAAAATTTTAGTGTCAGTATACCTCACCTGCATGTCTTATGCAATGTTCACGTGGGACGTACTGATACTACAAATATTATTTGTTGTTTTTCTGATATTCTAATTTATCTTGGGGTCCTGTATTTATATTTACTAAGTCTAGCAGCCTCAATACAATGATATGCTAGTTCCCATTTTAACTGGATTTTGTTTGCATCATTTTTCTAGTACCAATTACCTCAGGAAAAAACTTTCTGAATTGTATTTAAAAGCTAGAAGGAAATATCATCAGCTTTTTTTTTCTTTTTTTTTTTTTTTTACTTCCTTGTACTGTGCAAAGTTTCTACAAGGAATAAATATTACACTTGAATTCAGAAAAATGGTGCTTCAAAGCAAAATAACAAAACAACATGCTAGACTAGCCAGAAATGCCTGGAGTCTAAAGGGTATTAGTCCAATTACAAAGGCCACACGTCTGTCTAAAAAGGGGAAAAAACAAAAAGCTGAGGATTGGGGGATGGGACATAAAGCAAATGTATTTTTTTCTTTCCTTTTATTGCGTTTTTGTTATGGTTTCAGGCAGTGTTTCAACTTGAGCCCTCTGTAAGCTTTTAAAATGTGTTTGTGCGTTCACACCCTGATAAAATGAGAAACCAACTAAACGGATTGATAAAGGGTGACATTGTGTAAGAGTTTAACATTTAACAAGGAGTAGAATTGGTATAGAGCAGTGTATTTTAAATATACATGAGAATTAATAAAAACATATGAAGGAAAATGACGCTAAATAAAGAACAGATATGTGTTAGTACATTCAGTTATTAAGTCCTGCTTGCAAATTTATTTTAATGTTAACCGCTTTGAACTGATCCATGGCTTCCTTGAGTGCCTACAATTGTGCTTGTAGCAGAAAAGATTATCAATCAACGTTTTGCTGAATCATTGATGAAAACACAATGAAGGAACAAATTGCATAAAAACGGTGTAGGTGGCTGCTCCATTGTTTACATGCCATTGTCAGTCAGTAGCTGCTTTACATTTTATATGAGTTACAGTATCTCCGCTCTGTTGTGCACAATTACTAACAGAGTGCAACATATTTTCACAGAAACAAGTTGCTAAGACACATACCATTAGGGATGCTTCTTTCTTATACTTCCCAGATGGAAGTGAATATTGAACAACAGTACCTCAATTATAATCATGTTAATATAATGAAATATCTTTGGAAAGCTTCCAGGATGTTCATGTTGCAATATCTGCAAGTCAACTTGAAAGCTTCCTTTAAATCATTCTCCTGATGGTCTCTCTAAGCTCAGGCAATAGCAGATCCACTAAGTCATTCATTTTGCAGTAGGGTGTGTGTCACACTAAGAATAATATAGACAAATAAGTTAACACTTTTCAACCTACTTGGTTTGCATTTTCCCTGCTAGGATAATTTTTTATTATCATCAATAATTGTGTTGATGCCCACAGCTGGTGTAACACAGATGGTACTAAAGCGATTTGCAGAATTGGGATAGAAAATACTGTACTTAGTGATATGAGTATAAACTCAACAATAATGTTTTTTGTGAACTCATATTACTTTTACCAACTTTCCACAGTTGAATTTTTCATTTTTCTTGTACTTTCTCTCTCTCATTAAGGCTCATTCTCATAATTTGAACTACAGGGCATATTTCTTGATCATATTTTAGTGAGCAACCATTATGTCAGAAAGCAGCTACAAAAATGAAAATGTATCTGCTTGCATCATAATTGACATTTTTCCCATTTAGGTAGTCATTACTTGAATGTAAAATGGAAAAGTTTTCACGTTGATCCTTCTTTAAGGTTTTTTTAATCATTTCTATATTGAATTTTGGTTTTGGTTTTAAAATGTCATAGGTGAGAAATAATCTGAATCTAGGTTCTGATAGTAACATTTTTTTCATATTGCCCCTTAAAAAATATTCAAGGATAATATTTTGAAGGCATTCTTTGCTAAGACGAATGATGATAGTTTTCTTGATGCCATTAACCCCTTTAAAGTCTCATCTAAAGAAAGAAATCCACAAAGTCATCAATAACCTGGACTTTCTCATCTGTTTTGGTCTCAGATCTTCTATCCCAAGCACCACTGCCAGCAAATGTTTCTTCTTTGGAAAGGCTTTGAAGGTCAAGCTATGCCAGGCTATTGACTAGAAGTGGTGAGTGCTGAATTGTCTCATGCGTTGGAATATATCCAGAATTTCTCCTGCCACAAGGATGTCTCTGACTTGATCCAAAATGAAAACTATACCCAGACAGTCCTTTACAAGAACAAGTAATTATGAAGGATATAAAGAACAACCATGCTTGCTTCTAAGTATGCATATTGAATTAATGAAATACAAAGGTTTGTCATGATGAAATGCTGTCAGTAAGGCCCCACGTGGACTTGTTGATACAAAGAGATGGGGGCAAGTTAGGAGGTGATATTTGAGCTTATATCCGTTAGCTTTCACATGAATTACATTTTCTTTACCAACCAAAATGTGTATATAAACTTAGTATTGGGCTTCCCTGGTGGCGCAGTGGTTGAGAATCCGCCTGCCGATGCAGGAGACACGGGTTCGTGCCCTGGTCCGGGAAGATCCCACATGCCGCGGAGTAACTAAGCCCGTGAGCCATGGCCGCTGAGCCTGTGCGTCCGGAGCCTGTGCTCCGCAACGGGAGAGGCCACAACAGTGAGAGGCCCGCATACCGCAAAAAAAAAAAAAAAAAACTTAGTATTTATTTTTAACAGTGTCTACAGTCTGTGATCAAGTCAGATATCATCTCAGTCCTATTTTTTTCCTATGTACACTGAACTAGTTTTGTGGTGAGATTTATCATCTTCTTGCTTGGGAATTAATGATCTGTGAAGGACTTAATAGCCAAACAGTATCTGATCCTCCTGAGGATACTATGTTGAAATTAAAGCTGTTTTACTTAGGAAATCTGTTGCACTAAGTGAAATGACTGTGCCTAGGATGTTTTTTCTGTCACTTTAATCTATCACATAAATTAGTTTTTCAAACAGTTTAACTTAGCCCCAAAATAGAGCTATCTCACCGTGAAGGAGAGTTGACTTTTACATGACCCTGGAATGGAGAAACATACCAACTGAGTCTGTGGACAGAAGCTCTGGGAGAGCCACAATCAAACTGGTATTTAAAGATTCAGTGAAAAGGGCACAAGAAGGTACAAAATATAAAAAACGATGATATGAATGTATGACATTTCTGCAAGATAGTGGCACATTTTCACAAAGACTGTGTCATCTGGTAGCTAATAAATCAGTCTTCTCACTTCTTTCTGCTTGACAGTGTCATCTGTTAAAATCACCTGCTCAAACCTTCCTGACTTCCAATTGAAACAAAAATTCAAGACCTTACAACACTTAGAACTGGGATTGAGAGTTAATTTGTTTCCAAAATCTTCAGGAAATTTACCGTAGTCAAAACACTCACCGTCTAGCAAATGGCGCTAAATTGAGACATGCAGTAGATCATCCCAGACAAGCTTCCAGACAAAGAGCAGAACGTTCATCTAGAAAGAAGGAAAG
Organism: Kogia breviceps; assembly: GCF_026419965.1. Classification (NCBI taxonomy): domain Eukaryota; kingdom Metazoa; phylum Chordata; class Mammalia; order Artiodactyla; family Physeteridae; genus Kogia; species Kogia breviceps. The sequence continues at coordinate 191,457,762 of NC_081311.1, read as the reverse complement.
AATCGTGTGACTGACCCCCTAATTTAGAATATACCTCCTCTGCTGCTTAGGGTTTTCTATTTGTGGGACATGAAGCTTATCCCAGTTTTATTTCATAACCACCTTCCTCAAAGAGGCTCTCACTGATGCCTTGCCATTTTACTATACACATTTTCCTAGCAATTTATTCTTTCACTATGTCATAAAACTATTCCACATGCTCTTCTATTTACAATCCCCAAGACCCCTCCCCTATTCATTCTCAGATGATGACCTTTTTTCTTATTTCACAGAGAAACAGAAACAGTGAGAGGAAACTTTCCACGTGTTTCCAACACAAAATTGACTGATCTATTCATATGTGTGTCCATTTTCCTCTCTTTTTCCTGTAGTATTACAATGCATGAACTCTTCATCATTGTGTACTGGGTTCCAGACTCTCTCAGGGACATGCTTTTGCAATTACTCCTCCTCTTTCTTTTATTGTCAAATTTCTCTGCATAAAATTCTCATCTGCATAAAAACATGCTTTAAGAACTTCTTCTTTAAATACACACACACATACACACAACCTTCCTTGATCTCATTTCTTCTCCGGCCACCATCAACTTTCTATGCCCTTATTTAATGAACAAATCTTTGAATGTAGTTTATAACTCAGTCTCCATGTGTCTCCTTTCATTCTCTCTTGACTGCACTCTAATTAGCCTTTAGTTCCCATAACTCCAATAAAATTAATTTTGTTGAGGTCATCGATAGTTCCATATTGCTGAAGACAATAATTAACTCTCACTACTGACATTACTCAAGTCTTAATTATTATGCACATGATGAAAAAGCCTCAAAATATGTTAAAGTTTACAAATCTGAAAATATATAAAATTTGACAGAACTAAAAGGAGAAATAGACAAATTCATGTTATACTGGGAGATTTTACCACACCTCTCTCAGTAACCGGGAGCTCAAGTAAAAAAGGAAAAGCAAGAAATGTTATTTAAAATTTGAACATCTCCATTCATAAACGTGACCCAATTGAAATTGTATAGTGAGGAATACAGATTATTTTCAAGTGTCCAAGTAGTATTTAACAAGATCATCCAATGAAGCTCAATAAAGTAAAGTTTAATGAGTATGAAAGAATTATAATAATTCCAAATATTTTTTATGCCACAGAAAAAATAAGACATCAGTAACAAAAAGATATTTTAACAGATCCAATGTTTAGACCCTAAGAAATACACATCTAGATGCCTCTGGATTTTAAGAAGCAATTAAATGAAAGTTAGAAAATGCTTAACATTCATAATTATGAAAAAAATAAAATGTGTAGGATGCAACTAAATAATACTAGAGGAAAATGCCTCAGGTGCATAATAAGAATAGAAAATAAGGCTGAAAAAAATTAATGATATAGGTATCCATCTCAAGAATTGAGAAAAGGAACAGCAAATTAACCCAAAGAAAGTAGACAGAAGGAAATAATGAAGATACGAGCAGAAACCAGGGAGTACGAAACAAATACACAATGGAGAAAAGTCAACAAATCCAAAATATTATTATTATTATTTTTTTTTTTTTTGCGGTACGCGGGCCTCTCACTGTTGTGGCCTCTCCCGTTGTGGAGCACAGGCTCCGGACGCGCAGGCTCAGCGGCCATGGCTCACGGGCCTATCTGCTCCGCGGCAGGTGGGATCTTCCCAGACCAGGGCACGAACCCGCGTCCTCTGCATCATCAGGTGGACTCTCAACCACTGCACCACCAGAGAAGCCCTAAAATTTTATATTTTAAAAACACTAATAAATTTCATAAGCCTCTGGCAAGGCTAATCTAAGAAAAGAAGAGAGGAGAGAAGATAGAGGAAAAAAGGGAGAGGAGAGAGTGGATGGATGGAGAGAGAGAAAGAGCTCAATTATCAGTATTAGAAATATTAAAGAAGATATTCCTACTTACATATGGGTATACGTGATATAAAACATTTGAGTATAATATTAACAACTATATGTCAATATTTTTTAAATTTTTGATAAAATGTTTAAATTTCCAGAAAATGATAACAGCAGTACTGACCTAAAGTAAATAAAAATATAAATAAACCTTTATATATGAAACAGAAATTGATTCTGAATTTCAAAATTACACCATAAGAACAGAGTAAACTAAATCCAGCAATGTATAAAAGAATAATACATCGCGACAAAGTGGAGTTTATTCGTAAAATGCAAAGCCACCTTAACATTTTAAAATCTAATGTTATTCTTCACATTAACTCAATAAAAAGAAAAGCCTTGCAATCATCTGAAAAGGTATAGAAAAGGCATTTATATTCATCAGAAAAGCTCTTAACACACTAGGAATAAAAGACAACTTTCTAATCTTATAAAAATCATCTAGGAAATTCTATAGCAAAAATCATACTTAATGATGATGTATTGAAAGCTTTTCCATGAGGCTTAAAATGTTACCTTGCCACCACTTGTATTTTACATCATATTAAAGGTCTTTGCAGTGGTGTAAGACCAGAAAAAAGAAATAAGACTTATGGTTATTGGAAAGAAAGAACTAATTTGAAGACTAGTAATTGAGTACTTAGAAAATCAAAAGAATAATCTATTAAAATTAATATGTGAACTTAGCAATAGCTCTAATATCAATACATAAACATCGTTTGTATTTTTATACACCAGCAACAAATGACCAATAAAAGATTCAAAACATTACACTTTAAGGAGCATCCAAAACAAAATTAAATATCTAAGAATACATCTAATGAAAGAGTTCCACTTTGTCCAACATGTAGAAAGTTAGAAAGGTTGGCTGTCCCAACCTAACAATAAGAAAAAGCCAGATAAATTACAAAGTCACAACCTTCTGGAAGCCTTCAGGGAACTGAGATCACACGGGAAGTAGCATGGATTCCACTGAGGCACAGGTTTCCCCCAAAGGAAAGGGGAGGTGGGACTGGCTCACATAGGGCAGGCCCAGGAAGAAGGGGTGTGGCCATCGTAAAAGAGGGAGGTAAGAAGAAATCAGCTAACTCATTGCTACTAAGGCAACGTTAGAAGAAAACAAATTCCCATAACTCTGGGTGAAGGGCGGAAAAGCATCCTGGGCCCAATATCACTAGTGATCGCCTGCAGCTGGGGAAGCAGGAGCATCTCTCTTGCATAAGAAATTCCACAGATACAAATTGGAGCATGCCGCACACCAGCCTAAGAAGCCCTGGGCGGGGGGCCAAGAATACGGACACAGATTCTCTCTGAGGTGTAGATGAAACACAGCAGGACCCTATGGTCCTTCCCTCCTGCCCACCATGTCCTCAGCCTGCCTTCTGTCCAGGGAAAAACTTTAGCCAAAGAATAAGGTTAATCAGAGAAGTGAGAAAATACAGAAACAAAGGAAAACAGTCAAATGAGACCAAATAATAAGAGTTTAGTCATTAAGCAAAGTCAAGTCCTCCTCAGGGGCTACAGATAATATTCGGAGCCGTATCCTCTGAGCTGTCTTATATTCAATATGTGCAGAAAGCCACACCAGGTGGAAGAAGGTAACTACATGATGACCAGACTGTAGCCATGACATAAGCTACCACAATTCTGAAAATCTGCCTCCAAGAAATGGAAATAAGCCAGCCCTGGAACTGAAGACTAACTGTACCTAAAACAATCAAGATGCGGCTGGTCAGACCCCACATGACCAATTTCAAGATGCCTGTCAGAGCTGCCTGTGCTGTTTCTGCATGTGGCCCCCTCCCTCTGTCTATAAATCTCTTGCCCACTGATTGTCAGTGGGGGAGGGGGAGTTGGAGTCCACCCTCCTCCCCTCCCCCGGCGCCAGTTGCCAGCAACTGAAATAAAGCAAACTTTCCTTTCCACCAACCTTGCCTCTTCATTGGCTTTTGCGCTACAAGCAGCCAGACTCCACTTTTGGTTACATAGTCATTCAGTGAGGGTCCAGCACAAATACCGTCAACTCAGCCCCCAGCCTAAGCACAAGGCAACCCTAGAGGAATGTGAAGCTTGTGCGGCTGAAATTTACCATAGCAACAGCAAAATCCAAACTCAGCACGACTCTTGACTACTCAGCACCCCACACAAATAGCCTGGTAGAAGAACAGGAAACCCCCTTTCTGGGCGTAAATGCTATTTACCTCAGTCCTTACTACACTACACACAATGTCTGGGATTCCTTCAAAACTTATGAGGTGTACAAAAATGTGAGGAAAAACAACTCACTGTCAAGATACTTGGCCATCAACAAAACCAGACTTAGGATCACCCAGCTGTTAGAACTATCAGAGAGGGAATTTAAAGTAACTGTGATTACTAGGTTAAAGATTTAGTGGAAAAAGTGGATATCATGCACAGACAGTTTGAGAATTTCAGCAGAGGGATAAAAATGATGAGTGAATGGAGAAAAATGAATTCCTTCAATGGCTCATAATAGATTTGACACAGCTGAAGAAATAATCAGTGGACTTGAAGATATATTAATAGAAATTTTCTAAATTAAAACACACACACATTCCCACATACACACACACAAGGCAGTAAAAAAAGAAGAAAGGCATCTAAAGATTGTAGAACAATGAGTAATGGTGTAACATACAGGTAACTGGTGACCTACAAGCAGAAGAGAGAGAGAATAAGGCACTAGAAATTAGATAGTTAGCAGTGAAGATCTGTGATCCTGAGATAAGGGAAGCAAATGAGGTGAGCACTCCTACTGGCCCAGTTTTCTGTCTGCTGGAGGAGTTTCAAGACCACAGAACAGATCTGGAGGGCTGGAGACCACCGGTGGGTACTCTTCACAGGGTAAAACGCTGGAGAGGAGGGAGCTGCACAGAGAGGAAGCCTAGGAGATCTGCAGAAGGTGCTTGGGGTCTGAGAACAGCTTGGCACATGCATGAGGCGGAGCTAATCAAATCTGGGAAAAGAAACACCAAAAATGTCTGGGGTATCTCCCCTTACTTTTCTTACTATACTTGCAGCTCCTGAACTGTGCTAACTTCTCAGCCCGTTGAGTTTGCTGCTTTGAGTATGAACTCTATTCCACTTACTGGGGAGTGGACTGGGAAGGGCTCTCAGGGGAGAAATCTATTTAAATGTTAATCTCACCCCCTGGTTTTCCCTTCTTTCAAAGTTTTCAACCCCTCTGATTTCTGACTTCCCTTCATCCCTCTTCAGTACCTTCTTATCATTGCTTTTTACTTTGTCTAAAGCTTGTCATTTTTGTCAGCAGAAGGGTTGCTTTGACAAGTTACTCTGTCATTAGGGAATCTCTAAGTCCCTGCAGTTCTAAATGCTCAAAACAGTGATCAAATACATTTTCTGCCATTAGACTGTTATTGCCAAGTTATTTACTGTCAAGTGATTCAATCAAGTTGGCACCCAGTGGCACATCCATTGTTGGCATTCTTTCGGTTTAAAATAAACTGGGAATAACTCAAGGACTGTCTCTAATTTAAAAGCCTTTAGGCAATACCAGAGGCTTTGTTGAGGTTCCTAGAGTTTTGCAACTGAGTAAATACTGAATGAAAATTCAACCGTGTTCATTGTTAGCAAGAGCTGAGTTTTTATATCCTTGAGAAAACTGTTGGGAGAATTTTCGAACTTCCAGTTAGTGCTCGCCCTCTGTTCTGGAAAGTTTCCATCTAAAAAATAAAACACAAATCTCCATCTTAACCTTTACCATTCACATAAAAATACTCTGATTAATCCCAATACCCTTTTATATGTACAAAAATAATATATAAAACTGGGTGAGAAATTCATTTATTTACTTTGTATGCCTTAAATACCTGACCTTCATCAGGAACCACAGCAAAACTTACAATGTACTTGTATCTATGTCCTCTTGATTAAGAATATTGTTTTATTTATTTTTATTTTTTTAATTTTTAAATTTATTTATTTTTTATTGGAGTATAATTGCTTTACAATGCGTTGGTTTCTGCTGTACAATGAAGTGAATCAGCTATATGTATACATATATCCCCTCTTTCTTGGACCTCCCTCCCCCACCCATCCCACCCCTCTAGATCATCACAGAGCACTGAACTGAGCTCCCCATGCTATACAGCAGGTTCCCACTAGCTATCTATTTTACACATGGTAGTATAAATATATCAATTCTAATCTCCCAATTCATCCCACCCTCCCCTTCCTCCACTGTGTCCACATGTCCACTCTCTACATCTGTGTCTCTATTCCTGCCCTGCAAATAGGTTCATCTGTACCATTTCTCTAGATTCCATATATATGCATTAATATACGGTATTTGTTTTCCCCTTTAAGGCTTACTTCACTCTATATGACAGACTCTAGGTCCATCCACGTCTCTACAAATGACCCAATTTAATTCCTTTTTATGGCTGAGTAATATTCCGTTGTATATATGTACCACATCTTCTTTATCCATTCGTCTGTTGATGGGCATTTAGGTTGCTTCCATGACCTGGCTACTGTAAATAGTGCTGCAATGAACATTGGGGTGCATGTGTCTTTTTGAATTATGGTTTTCTCTGGGTATATGCCCTGTAGTGGGATTGCTGAGTCATATGGTAATTCTATTTTTAGTTTTTTAAGGAACCTCCATACTGTTCTCCATAGTGGCTGTATCAATTTACATTCCCACCAACAGTGCAAGAGAGTTCCCTTTTCTCCACACCCTCTCCTGCATTTGTTGTTTGTAGATTTTCTGATGATGCCCATTCTAACTGGTGTGAGGTGATACCTCATTGTAGTTTTGATTTGCATTTCTCTAATAATTAGTGAGGTTGAGCAGCCTTTCAAGTGCCTCTTGGCCATCTGTATGTCTTCTTTGGAGAAATATCTATTTAGGTCTTCTGCTCATTTTTTAATTGGGTTGTTTGTTTTTGTAATATTGAGCTGCATGAGCTATTTATATATTTTAGAGATTAATCCTTTGTCAGTTGATTCGTTTGCAAATATTTTCTCCCATTCTGGGGTTATCTTTTAAACTTCTCTATAGTTTCCTTTGCTGTGCAAAAGCCTTTAAGTTTCATTAGGTCCCATTCGTTTATTTTTGTTTTTATTTTCACTACTCCAGGACGTGGGTCAAAAAAGATCTTGCTGTGGTCTATGTCAAAGAGTGTTTTTCTTATGTTTACCTCTAAGAGTTTTCTAATGTCCTGTCTTACATTTAGGTCTTTAATCGATTTTGAGTTTATTTGTGTGTATGGTGTTAGGTAGTATTCTAATTTCATTCTTTTACATGTAGCTGTCCAATTTTCCTAGCACCACTTATTGAATAGGCTATATTTTCTCCATTGTATGTTCTTGCCTCCTTTGTCATAAATTAGGTGACCATATGTGTGTGTGGGTTTATCTCTGGGCTTTCTATCCTGTTCCATTGATCCATATTTCTGTTTTTGTGCCAGTACCATACTGTCTTGATTACTGTAGCTTTGTAGTATAGTTTGAAGTTGGGGAGCCTGATTCCTCCAGCTCCTTTTTTCTTTCTCAAAATTTCTTTGGCTATTCAGGGTCTTTTGCATTTCCATACAAATTGTAAAATTTTTTGTTCTAAACCTGTGAAAAATGCCATTGGTAAATTGATAGGGATTGCATTGAATCTGTAGACTGATTTGGGTACTTGAGTCATTTTCACAATACTGATTCTTCCAATCCAAGGACATGGTATATTTCTCCATCTGTTTATGTCATCTTTGATTCCATTCATCAGTGTTTTATGATTTTCTGAGTATGGGTCTTTTGCTTCCTTAGATAGGTTTATTCCTAGGTATTTTATCCTTTTTGTTGGTAATGGTAAATGGGATTGTTTCTTTAATTTCTTTTTCTGATCTTTCATTGTTAGTGTATAGGAATGCAAGAGATTTCTGTGCATTAATTTTGTATCCTGAAACCTTACCAAATTCATTGATTAGTTCTAGTAGTTTTCTGGTGGCATTTTTAGGATTTTCTATGTATATTATCTGCAAACAGTGACAGTTTTACTTCTTCTTTTCCAATTTGTATTCCTTTTATTTCTTTTTCTTTTCTGATTGCCATGGCTAGGACTTCCAGAACAATGTTGAATAAGAGTGGCAAGAGTGAACATCCTTGTCTTGTTCCTTATCTTAGTGGAAATGCTTTCAGTTTTTCACCATTGAGAATGATGTTTGCTGTGGGTTTGTCATATATGGCCTTTATTATGTTGAGGTAGGTTCCCTCTATGCCCATTTTCTGGAGATTTTTTTTATCATAAATGAGTGTTGAATTTTGTTAAGAGCTTTTTCTGCATCTATTGAGATGATCATATGGGTTTTGTTCCTTAATTTGTTAATGTGGTCTATCACATTGATTTGCATATATTGAAGAATCATTGTATTCCTGGGACAAATCTCACTTGATCATGGTGTATGAGCCTCTTAATGTGTTGCTGGATTCTGTTTGCTTGTATTTTGTTGAGGATTTTTGCGTCTATGTTCATCAGTGATATTGGTCCATAATTTTCTTTTTTTGTGATATCTTTTTCTGGTTTTGGTGTCAGGGTGATGGTGGCCTCATAGGGGAAATTGACAGTAACACAATAATAGTAGGGGACTTTAACACCCCACTTACACCAATGGGCAGGTCATCCAAACAGAAAATAAATAAGGAAACACAAGCTTTAAATGACACAATAGACCAGATAGATTTAACTGATATCTATAGGACATTTCACCCAAAAGTGGCAGAATACACCTTCTTCTCAAGTGCACATGGAACATTCTCCAGGGTAGATGATATCTTGGGTCACAAATCAAGCCTCAGAAAATTTAAGAAGATTGAAATCATATTAAGCATCTTTTCCTACCACAACGCTATGAGATTAGAAATCAATTACAGGAAAAAAACTAAAAAACACAAATACATGGAGGTTAAACACTGCATTACTAAATAATCAAAAGATCACTGAAGAAATCAAAGAGGAAATAAAAAATACATAGAAACAAATGACAACAAAAACATGATGACCCAAAACCTATGGGATGCAGCAAAAGCAGTTCTAAGAGGGAAGTTTACAGCAATTCAATCTCAGTTCAAGAAACAAGAAAAATCTCAAATAAACAATTTAACCTTACACCTAAAGCAACTAGAGAAAGAAGAAGAACAACAAAAAAAACCCCAAAGTCAGTAGAAGGAAAGAAATCATAAAGATCTGAGCAGAAATAAATGAAATAGAAACAAAGAAAACAATATCAAAGATCAATAAAACTAAGAGTTGGTTCTTTGAGAAGATAAAAAAAATTGATAAACCTTTAGCCAGACTCATCAGAAAAAAAGGGAGAGGACACAAATCAATAAAATTAGAAATGAAAAAGGAGAGATCATAAGTGACACAATCAAAATACAAAGGATTATAAGAGACTACTAAAAACAACTATATGCCAATAAAATGGACAACCTCGAAGAAAAGGACAAATTCTTGGAAAGGTACAATTTTCCAAGACTGAACCAGGAAGAATTAGATAATATAAATAGACCTATCATAAGTAATAAAATTGAAACTGTAATAAAAATCTTCCAACAAACAAAAGTCCAAGACCAGATGGCTTCACAGTGACTTCTATCAACCATTTAGAGAAGAGCTAATACCTATCCTTCTCAAACTTTTCCAAAAAATTGCAAAGGGAGGAAGAATATAATTTTAGATATCAAGGATTTCATTACTGTTAACTGGTTGTACAGCTATTGTGAGCTTTTGTATTAAATCACTAAAAAAAGAACCCTTCCATATATACAAAAATTCTTCATGAGATCTACAAATATAAAAATTGATTAGAGTTGGGAAAACTAGATTTTCACTGAGTTAGGAATAAACATGTAATAAGAAAATAGAGGCCAGGTTATAAATAAAGAAGAATGAAAAGTTTGGATGAGTTGTATATTTTTCAAAAATGCCCAAATTTCATCCACTTTCTTTCATTTTGCAGGAATTTAGCTCAACAATGGAGCAAAATTACCACCCCAAAATGTGTCTCTTTGGCATGAGGATTAATTTCAGTTGATTATTTTTAAGAAACAAAATTCAGAAGTTTGTCTTGTTACTTCTCCCTTAACTGCCTAAAAAAAATTTGATAAAGGACCTGTTCTTAGAATAGAGTAATCACCAGAGAGATCTGCAAAAAACATGAGCTAAGGGTGGTTGGGGAAACAAAGTCAGCAGGGTCTAGAGATCAGAGTCCACTTTGTGTCCCACTGTTGTGTCTCCTGACCCAGCAAATATTTGTTCATCAAACATTTGCTTTTCCATCTCCATGTGAATTGCCTTCCTCCTCTTTGAAGTCCCAAACCACCATCCCCTACATCCTCTTTTGTCTTTTGCTGAAGATGGTGTTAAAGGTGAGGTTTGCAGCCATCCTGAGGAGTTACACAATTTTTCTGGGTCTCTCCCATATACACATGTTATTAAACTTTTGTTTGATTTTTCTCCTGTTAATATGCCTCATGTCAATTTAAATTGTGGATCATCCAGAAGAATTTAGAAAGGTAGAGGAAAATTTCTTCCTCCAAAACAGTAATGAAACTGGTAAATAATGCAGACTCTTGGAATCTGCTCTACATTGTGTGTTGGTGTAAAAGGCAAATAATGCCAAAGTAGAAGATCAAAAAATGAAAATGTTGAATGAGAGTAATGTCCTCAGAATATTATCTTATGCTCTTAGGTCCTACCAAGAGAAATATTTCCTCTCCACCACATTTTTGTAATTGCTCATTTGGAAGACTGACTCCTTGTTCTAAACATAGTTTAAATGGCATAAAAAAAGATAATTAGGGTAATTCAGGGAAGATAGCCCACAGAGATAGATGAGATATGCAAATTTTGATAAAGATTTTTAAAATTATGGATGATCACTAAGTTATCTAGAATTTTCATGCTAGCATTATAAATAGTTCTAGTTGGATTGAAACAGTAAATTATACCAAATATCTGCTTAAGTATGGGTTCACTCATTCTAAAATAGGCAAAACAAACAAATGAAAAATTCTGTTGTCTTTAGTCAACTCGTGTTGGAAAATGTCTTCTTGAGAATTATTAATAAATTTCTATAACATGTTCTGGTCTACTTACTTTAGATTCTGGTAGACAGAGAGGCCAAACAAATTAAGCAGAACCACTCACCAAGCTGTGACCTTACCAGGCAGGTAAGGCTTTACTGAGGCTAACCTGGGTCTGAAGTGTTTGCCACTTAGGGAAGCATGTGGCCTCAATCAATCAATGGTCAATGAGTGAAAGTACAAATGTATGGAAAGTATTTTCATGGCAGATGACATAAAAAGTATTGGAAAAATTTCTGCTCTGAAACTTTAAAATATTTATGATTTAATTATATTTACTTATATTTTAAATACAAAAAGAAAAAAATTAAAACCCCAAAGCATATCCTATCATAAAAGACTTCTTTCATAGAAACACAATATTTCTTCCTGTAACATATAATTGTTGAACTCTAATGTATCAAGCTTTGCGTTGTGTGCTCAAAATAACAGTGTGAACCCAACATAATACATGTCCTGAGCCCATAATTTACATTCCAATATTATTCTATTCATCTGGACTTCAAATTCCAATGTAGGGAAGATACACTGTAACCTGTAGTTTAAAAACAAAGTGTACTAGAGGCCAGAACTGGAATGTTGGAGATAGACACTAGCCTTAACATTTAATTTTTTAGATATTTTGGGTAATTTTAAGATAAATGTATAATTTATTCTTTGAGGAATTAAACCAATATTTGTTCAGCACATACAAAATAGTGAATATAAAAGTTAAGTCACAGACTCTGTTCTGCAAGTTCTCACCAGCTAAGGGGAAGGCAGATATTAAAAAAGATAGCTGTGGCAATTTGACAAGGGTTGGCTGTGGGATGAGAGCAAAAAGGAGGAAGAAGTTAAGTTTTGCAGAAGAAAACCGCAGCAAAATTTTCCCAGAGGGGATGAAAATTGAGTTGAGCCCTAAAGTTTACATGAACTTCAGTAAGTGAGTTCATGGGGGAGAAGGGAGTGTGACCATTCTTAAAACCAAAAGTACATGGGAAACTGGAAGGTGGAAAACCACTGCTTATTGGGCTTTTGCTTGACTTTAACTACAGGTAAACCTCAAAAATCAAGAACTCCTACCTAGACCTATATGACACCAGATAGTACATAGGCAAAAATCTGCAATCTTAATAACAGAAAAAAATGTGGGCATATATTAGGTCCCTAGCACACTGTAGCTTCTTGAGTGTTGGTGGAATGAAAACGTCAGGATACGTATACATAGGTACAAAAATGTTTGATCCATCCTATGTGGTAGGCAGAATAATGGTCCCCAAAGATATCCACGTCTAAATTCCTAGAACCTGTAAATATTCTATCTTGTCTGGTAAAAGAGACTTTGAAGGTGTGATTAAATTAAGAATCGGGGGATGGGGATTTTAGCCTGAATTGTTCAGGTGGGTCCGATGTAATCACAAGGCTTGTTATAAATGGAAGAGGGAGGCAAGAGAGTCAGTGTCAGAGTGAAGTAGCTTGACAAAAGCTTGACGAACCACTATTGCCTTTGAAGGTAGATGAAGCAGCCAGGATCCAAGGAATTCAGGAGGCCTAGAGAAGCTGGAAAAGCCAAGGGAACAGATCCTGCTCTAGGGCGTCCCAAAGGAACACAGCCCTGCCAGTATCTCTCTTTTAGCCCACTGTGACCCCTTTCAAACTTCTGACCTCCAGAAAGCTAAAATTATAAACCTGTGTTGTTGTAAGCCACTGAATTTGTTATAGCAGCAATGGAAAACTAATACACGCTACTCCCAGAGCAAGCTGCAGAAAAAAATTTCACAGTGTAAAGAAAAGGCAGTGAGAAGGATGGATAGGTTCATTCAATTTTGATTTTTCAGAAGTATTTAAAGAGGTCAGGTAGTTCAGACTTCAGGCCAGTTTGATTTTGTCCTAGCTGGTAAATTTATATTTTTTAAATTTCTCTAGGATTAAGAGATCAGGTGACTTAACCTCTGAAAGACAAGATTCCTGAAGGAGTCTTGATTTCACTTCTAGAAAGGAAAAAAAAAACAAGGCTTTGAATTTTGGTAGTGGTTAGTATTTTTTTTTTTTTCATTTAGTTATAGCTTGTTTCTCCAAGCACATTGGCACTGTGAAATCACTTAGCAAGTTTAAATGAAGTATGAAATAACACTGAGATTGGCCAGCTGCTCTCACTTGGATAGGAGAGAATATACTTTGAACTGCTGTTTGCAGTCCTACCAAATGAAAACAGTCACGTAAAATGCAGCTGTTGTTTCCAGTTGAAATATGGCAAATCTGACATAAATACATTTAACATAAAATAATATGCGTTCTATAAACTCTACTTATTCTAAATTGCAACTAATAGTCAAATATTTAGACTAGGATTTGATTGATCCACGATGGCAGCAGCTGGATTTAAATAAATTCTTCACCTTTCTCAAGCATCTGAGAAACACGAGGATAGTCTAGTTTTTACTGGTAGACACTGCTGATTCCCTTCCAAAGTTTTTTATTTATTTTTTTTTTTAAGAACCCCAATTTTGCTTCTGTGATTCAGAGGAACATGGCTCCAACCCAGCTCCAGAGGAAGCCTCTAATTAGTTTAAACCACCCCGCCGTTATTTCCCTGGTAACTATTTTTGGTCCAGGAATAGCTGCTTAACCTAAGCTAGCAAGCTAGCCATTATATGCCACTCACCCCTGATTGCCACGGAAGGTTTATTGTGACAGCAAGAGGAACCAGTTTTAGACAAAACTGACTATAATGATAACATTGACGGAAAATGGACAAACAACCAAATTAAAAAAAAAAAAAAAAACCTTGATGCCCACTCTTCCTCTGAACTGATTATGTATGAAAATAATATCATCACTTAGGTCATTTTGATTCAGTTTTTCTTTTACTTACAGGTACAGTTAGGATGCTAATGACCTCAGATATTTCCCTATTTTCCAGTGACACTGGCTCTCAGTATGTTAATTTGAGTTCTTAAGAGTTATGATAAAGACAGTCTCCAAGCTTTTGTGTTGGGCTAAGATAGCTTCTCAATGCAACTCAAGAGTCACTAGCATATATGAAGGATTCATAAAACCAGTGCCTCTTCTTGGCCTGGTCTTGGCCTGGTTAGCATATAAAAACGTAGTTGTGAGCTCCTGCCTCATTTCTGACTCCCCAAATGCGGTGGACAAAACAATGCATCCCAAAAATGCCCAAGTCTTATTCCCTGAAACCTGTGCATGAGTCACTTTACATGGAAAAGGGAATTTTCAGTTGTGATTAAGTTAAGGGTCTGGAGATAGGAAGATCATTCTGGATTATCCTGGAAAACCCAATGTAATCACAAGGGTCCTCATAAGTGAAAGGAAGACGAAGAAGAGTCAGGGTCAGAGAAGGAGATGTATTGATGGAAGCAGAAGCTTGAGTGACAGGAAAAAGGGGCCCGGGGCCAAGGATGCAGGTGGCCTTCAAAGGATGGGAAAGGCAAGGAAACAGATTCCACTCGAAAGCCTCCAGAAGAAATTCAGCCCTTTGACACTTTGATTTTAGTCTAGAAAGACCCATTTCAGACTTCTGACCTCCAGAATGATGAGATAATAAATTTGTTATCAGGTCACTACATTTTTCATAATTAGGAAATAAATACACCAAGTTTAATTGCTATTTCAGACCCACAGACCATGGCTCTATTTGGTCTTCTTGACTGAGTGCACCAGAGCTGTATTCTTTTTTCCTGAAAAGCTTCATGAAGACCAGAAATTCTGAGGTGCCTTCAGGATTTTCCTCCTACAGTCTGACCCAGAAGTGTAGAGTACATTCGGATGCTCTCCATTACCCCCTGGCAGAGGCTGGCTCAGTGACTTCTCTTTTCCTAGCTCTGAGGCTAAAACCAGTGGTTCTCCATTTGGCTACACAGCAGAAAGCTTCTTAAGCTTTGCTGCACCTGGGAAGCTTTTGAAAGCCCAGGATGCACCGGGTTGCACCCCATACCAATTAAATCAGCATACTTGGGGTGAAACCCAAGCATCAGCATGGTTTAACTCCCCTTAGGTGATTTCAGGATGCAGCCACACTTGAGAATCATTAGGCAAAACAACTTTTCCTCACTTGTTCAGAAGTGGTTATAAATCAAAATGGGAATCTAGCTGTACTTTACGCTACTGTATGGGATAGTCACAATGCCTCAAAGTTCTTTTTCTGCCCCTGGCACAGCGCACCCCGAATTTCTCCGGCATTTGGTAGCAAAAGCCCGAACAAATGCAGTGTGATAGCCCAGACAGGATTGGATTCCGGCACAGAAAAAGGACATTCGTGGAAAAACTGGTGAAACCCAAATAAATTCTGAAAGGTGTTTGATTTTAATGTACCAATAGTAGTTATGCACCGTAGATACGTAAGAATAGGGAGCAGTAGGCAGATATGGAAATCTTTGTCCTATTTTTATGACCTCTCTGTAAACCTAAAATTACTTGAAAGTAAAACGCGTAATTGAAAACAAAGCCTGAACTAATTTCTCTATAGCAGCAGCCAAGACCCACGTCAGATCTTACGTGCTGGAATAAGCAAACGCCTTGAATGTTTCTGGACATGTCTGCCAACAATGGCCATTTTCGATTTCTCAAGAAATTGGATAGCTCTAGACGCTGAGTTAACTGACAATTTAATTTTGCTTATTTTAATAGGAGGTTTTCAGATTAATTTAGTTTAAATCAAATCACCTGCTTAGAATCCTTCACAACAAAGCTTATCTGCTCGCGGTGCTTGTCGTTGTAAATCTCTTGGGCTTTCTGGTCACCGTTGAAGAGCGCAGCGAGCAGAGGTCTGGCCCGTCTTCATCCTTTGCCATCTTTCTGTCGATAGTTAAACTGCCTGAGGTAGAATGTTGCTCTGTTTGTTTCCAAAGTCGGCTTCTCCCTGGTGGTCTAGCTGTACTTGGTGTCACATTAAAAAATAATAGTACTAATAAAGTAAAAGAAAAAGAGAGAGGAAAGAAAAACAGGAAAAGGGCTTCCCTGGTGGCGCAGTGGTCGAGAATCCGCCTGCCGATGCAGGGGACGCGGGTTCGTGCCCCGGTCCGGGAAGATCCCACATGCCGCGGAGCGGCTGGGCCCGTGAGCCATGGCCGCTGAGCCTGCGCGTCCGGAGCCTGTGCTCCGCAACGGGAGAGGCCACAGCAGTGAGAGGCCCGCGTACCGCAAGAAAAAAAAAAAAAAAACAGGAAAAGCAGTCAATTCAGAAGCCTTGAAAGTGCAACGGTCCATTAATAAGATGGCAACAGGTTTCAGGAAGCACTTCACAGCATGCGGAAGTTGCCTAAAACTCTGTCATCAGCACCTTGCCCCCAGGGTCTCATTCGTGGCATCCGTGAGTGATCTCTGTCCACATGAGATGCCCACACTTCAACCCACAGGAGGTCGCATCCACTTTCTCTCAGGAAGGAAGGAGCCCTCCTAACCATTCCCTGAAATGCAAGCCCCCTCACTATTGTGGAAAAAAAGCCCTTTCCTACTGCTTTTCTTAGGAGTACCTACTCGTCTAGAATTCTGGCTACTTCCTTACATTTCATTGATATTGGTTGGAATTTGGGAATCACCTTACGAGGGGGTGTCAATCACAACTGCTTGTTGTGGGCTTCCCTGGTGGCACAGTGGTTGGGAGTCCTCCTGCCGATGCGGGGGACGCGGGTTCGTGCCCTGGTCCGGGAAGATCCCACGTGCCGCGGGGCGGCTGGGCCCGTGAGCCATGGCCGCTGGGCCTGCGTGTCCGGAGCCTGGGCTCCGCAGCGGGAGAGGCCACAACAGTGAGAGGCCCATATACCGGAAAACAAAACAAAACAAAAACTGCTTGTTGAGATAGTCCACAGAAAATAGTATTTAATATCCTAAATGCTAATTTCTGCCAAAGCAATGCTAACCAAAGTATAATTTGATTTAGCAAATAGAAATACAGGACACTCAGTTAAATTGGAATTTCAGACAAAAAATACCTTTTTTAGAATCATGTCATACTAAATGACATGATGCTAAAATATCACTAGTTATTTACCTTAAATTCCAGTTTAATTGGGCATCCTGTATTTTATCTGGAGATTCTAAGAGTGACTTTTGTGATCCAAGGAATACCTTCCTGTGTAGGCCAGTACCTGAGGGCACAACTCTTTGTGGCCTGAAATGGTGTAGGGATACATCCTTTCCAAGAAGTCAAGAATAGAAAAGTGACTTTTATCTTTGATGATGGCATCTATGGCTCTGAGTAATGCTTTTTCTTCCTCCTGTACTTTCCACAATGTCTTTCCCTTGTGTAATTTATTTTTGACATTTATAAAAGTACTATAGATAGCAATTTTGAATAGTAATAAAATTACTTTTTGCTTTTTCCTGCACCTAAGAAAGACTTTCCAGGAGAGAGAGAAGTATAGTACCTATCAACAGGTGATATCAAAATAGCACAATTCAACTTTGGGTTTAAAAATAGGGTGATATTATCCACAAGCCCTCCTGAGTGAAATATATATGCCATAGCTAAGTGTTTCTCTTGCATCCCAGAACTAAATTATTCCTTAAAAATGGTTTGTCTAAAGTTTGCTGTGATAAAAATACCATTTTTATGATAGTTATAAAAATTACCATTGAAAAATAGGTCGTCATATTTGCTGCAGCAGCTTATCGTTTGCTTTCTTTTGACTTGAAAACTTCACAATATGAGTTTTATGGTTTTTTTCTGATGAGAGCCAGAAATTAGTACTTTGTAATTGACAAAGTTCTTTTAAATTGGAAGCTTAAACAAATGCTTCCATTTGACTTTAAATTATTTTCCCTGATATTTTTCTATTGGGTTATAGAGAAATGAATTCTTCTTTGTTATATCTTTAAAAAGATTTATAACTGTTCATGACAATAAACAGGATTTTTCCATTCTTTTGAGATGTACAAAAAGATTAGGAAAAAGTAAATATAAAATTACCCTCCTAAACCAGATTACCCACCAGATTACATCTTTCCAATATTCTGGAACTTTAGGTCTAGGCATATGAGTCTCCTGTATCATTATTCCAAAACTTATTTCTCAGAACTTTGTTAAAATGTATCCAAATGTAAAGTAAAGCTATATTTCTCACCTGCTGGTGAGAAATATAAACCACATCTACCATTCTTTTCCTTTTTTTTTTTTAGCAAAACTGTGTCCAACCCAAATGGTAAGACATTTAAATTCCCTGGGATAAATTACCAGTCTCCCTTCTCAACTTTGACCTTGATCATCTACATTCATGTTTATGTGAATCACCAAGCAGTTCTCTTCCCAACAGACTAAATCTGGGCAACCAAGTTTAAAGAATAAATGGTAGCATGATGACAAAATAGATGAACAATATTTAAACAGTAATTATAATAACACAATTCCCTGAGATCGATAAAAATTTGTAGTTAGTCCAGGCTTTTCCATCCATACTTCGTTAGATACTCATAATAAGCCTATAAAACAAACAGTTAGTCATTATTATTTCATTTAAGACATGAAGACACAAGCTCGGAATGGTTAATGGCTTGTGCCTAAGGTTATAACGTTAGTGAGAGATGCACAAAGCCACGAGCAGTGCTCATGAACTTTTAAACACCAACCCATGTTCTCTCTGGTATTCACAGGGAAAAAAATTCTCAAGCTATAAGGAAAAGCATAGAAGTAATTTGAGGCTTGGGAGAAAACTGCTGCAATCCATCTGAATAAGAAGCATGATGAGAAAATATTCTATTATGAAACCCTTAAAAATTAAACCATGATATTTTGAGTAAAGCCTCAGGGTTAACCCTAAGTCTAAGGATCACACTTTAAGTAGCAGCAGGCACTGACAACAATGTCCAGAGCCACCAAAACAAAGATGTATTTTACAGGAGCACAGTATGAGACCTCTGCTTCCAACACTGGCTCCTCGAGATCCACCCATCCAAAATGACTCTTGCGCTCCTCAGAATCCCACAGCACATAGCATTCCTCTTAGGACACACATATGCTCCACTTCAATGGCTACTGACTGGCCATTGTGCGTGCTGTGCTTTTGAAACAATACACATCCCTGGTATATCCATAGTATATCACCAAATCAGATTCTTAGAAAGTAGAGACAAGAAAATATGAGCAAACCAAATCCAATAATACTTTAAAAGGGTCATACACCATGATCAAGTGGGATTTATCCCAGGGATGCAAGGATTTTTCAATTTCCACAAATCAATCAATGTGATACATCACATTAACAAACTGAAGAATAAAAACCATATGATCATCTCAATAGATATAGAAAAAGCTTTTACATAATTCAACATTCATTTATGATAAAAACTCTCCAGACAGTGGGCTCAGAGGGAACATACCTCAACATAATAAATACCATATATGACAAACCCACAGCTAATATCATACTCAATGGTGAACAAATAAGATCAGGAACAAGACAAGAATGCCCACTCTCGCCACTTTCATTCAACATAGTTTTGGAAGTTCTACCCACAGCAATCATAGAAGAAATAGAAATAAAAGGAATTCAAATGGGAAAAGAAGTAGCAAAACTGTCACTGTTTACAGATTGCATGATACTATGCATAGAAAATCCTAAGTAAGCCACCAGAAAACTACTAGAGCTCATCAATGAATTCAGTAAAGTTGCAGGATACCAAATTAATATGAAGACCTTTATATTTTTAGGAGATACTCAGGCAACTCTGATGCATATGTAGGTTTACTCAAGGTTATGCCTTGAATTTGTAAACTGGTAATTACTTTCAAGCAACATTTATTGAACATCTACTATATCTGAGGTACAGAAAAGAGGATCTGAATAAGATATAGAAACTTTCTTCAAAGGGCTCATGGTTGGTTAGGAAATAGAGCCTGTAAGTAAATTCAGTATAAATGTGACCATGATGCAACTACTGTAGTAACAACCAAGCAATGGAGTCTTTATATGAGAACTACAGTGGAATGACAGATAGGCAGGGTCTATGCTTATTCTTCTCCATACTCCACATCACACTTAATGCAATCCTGGAATAAATGTCCAAGAATCCCATGAGTTGGGATGATTAATGGTCTCATATTGTTCTTTTTAAAACTTGATTTTTATGTTTCTTAAAATTAATCCCATGTTCAAAGTATAAAACTTTTTAAAAAATAAGAAACAGAGAAGCAAAGTTCTTTCCCACCTCCTCCATATTTTGGATTCCTGTCCCCAGAGGCAAACTTTCCACTCCCTTACAAGTCTCATCTGTTCTTTACCTCTAGGTTTCCAAATAACCTGCTACTGCTATATCTCTTGAGCTTAGGTTTAGATTGTATCTATTGGTTTCTGCACACTATTCTCTACTTGAATCACTCACATATTCCCCTCCCATCTTCAATATAATAATACACATTATTTGTTAAATCAATATTCAGTGTTTGCATTATTATATTATGTAGACATTTTTTAAAGACAAATTACTATTTCTAAATTAATGTGCATTTTTAAATTGTTTTTTGATGGTAACAATTACCTTTTAAAATTATTTAGCTTTATATATACATATATATTTCATATGCACATATATGTATATTTCTTAAACTTATATAATATATTTATATGTTTGTGTGTGAATAGATAGATGCATACATTACATGGATTAACTATTAATTCAGTCACAAATTAAGTAGCTCATGCCTATAATTTCTTTTATCATCGTTAAATCTTATAACCAAAAATATCAGGTGAACTCTGTGTCCATTCTTTCTCTTTTTTTTTTTCTTTCTGCTTCATGATGGTCTGTTTATTCTCAGGCCTTACACACATGTGTGCATGTACATGTGATCCTGCCTATGTTACCTTCCTGTCTTTCTCTATCTTGATTGATTCTTCTCTTTCAGTGAGCATTCTTCCTATAGCTTCTGAGATACATCTGAATATCTTTGGTCTACCTTTATATTTGATTGATCATTTAGATTGGGATAGAAGCCTAAGTGAGAAATAATTTCTTCCATTTTGAAAACATTGCTTCATCATTTGCTCATTTGTCACTATTTAGAAGTCTGATGCCATCAGATGCCCAATTTTATAAAAGTTACCAGTTTATTTTTTCAATCTTTCCTCTGGGATTTGAAACTTTCATAGAAGGTGCCATTGGTCATTCATTGTACTGAGAATTTGCTAGAAAATGAATCATTAAATAAAACTACTAATATTCATCTCCCTTAAATTTAGGTCTTTAATCTATTTTGAGCTTATTTTTGTGTGTGGCGTTAGGAAGTGTTCTAATTTCATTTTTTTTTTACAAGTAGCTGTCCAGTTTTCACAGCACCACTTATTGAAGAGGCTGTCTTTTCTCCATTGTATATTCTTGCCTCCTTTATCAAAGGAGGCAAGCCATATGTGCATGCGTTTATCTCTGGTCTTTCTATCCTGTTCCTGTGATCTATATTTCTGTTTTTGTGCCAGTACCATACTGTCTTGATTATTGTAGCTTTGTAGTATAGTCTGAAGTCAGGGAGCCTGATTCCTCCAGCTCCATTTTTCTTCCTTAAGATGGCTTTGGCTATTTGAGGTCTTTTGTGTTTCCATACAAATTGTAAAATTTTTTGTTCTAGTACTGTGAAAAATGCCATTGGTAGTTTGATAGGGATTGCATTGAATCTGTAGATTGCTTTGTAGTTTAGACATTTTCACAGTGCTGATTCTTCCAATCAAAGAACATGGTATAGCTCCCCATCTATTTGTATTGTCTTTAATTTGTTTCATCAGTGTCTGCAGTTATCTGCATACAGGATTTTTGTCTCCTTAGGTAGCCAAAAATGGGCTGCAAACAGTCATTTCTCCAAAGACATACAGATTGCCAACAAACACATAAAAGGATGCTCAACATCACTAATCATTAGAGAAATGCAAATCAAAACTACAACGGGGTATCACCTCACATCAGTCAGAATTGCCATGATCAAAAAATCTACAAACAATAAATGCTGGAGAGGGTGTGGAGAAAAGAGAACCCTCTTGCACTGTTGGTTGGAATGTAAATTGATACAGCTGCTATGGAGAACAGTATGGAGGTCCCTTAAAAAACTAAAAATAGAGCTACCATATGACCCAGCAATCCCACTACAGGTCATATACCCTGAGAAAACCATAATTCAAAAAGAGTCATATACCACAGTGTTCCTGATGACTAAAAGTTATAATTATGTTCTACTTTCAAAATGTTGTTGAAGGTTCTTGTGCCTCCATCCTAGCAGATGGTGGAGAAGAAAGTATAGTTTATCACTTGTGATTAATTATTAGTAGAACAACTTTCTCTATCCAATACCTATTTTTATGAATACCACTTGCAGGCATTGGGTAGGAGAAGGACAAGGAAAGGAAGGGTAAGAAAGGGAGAAGGAAAATAGAAAGGAAAGAAGGATAAATTAAATGTGTAAAAGGAGAAAGAAACAATGAGTGAAAAAGAAAATGAGAAGGTAAGAGTTAAGATAAAGAAATGTCAAAAGTGAGCAGGTGTAGGGAGATCCCATCATTATTGCCAAGAGTTATCCAGTGCCTTTATTAAATCTGTTTCCTAAAATATAGCTGGATTCCACTTGAATTGTCATTACATGTACAACACTATAATATAAAAACAAGATATATCCCAGACTGGAATTAGGTAACTGTCTGTGATGAAACTGTAGGAAAACAATGGAATATAAGGAATCCGGTCATCTAAATGTAGAAGTGACTCACACTTAAGTAATAATCAATAAGGAAGTCTGCAAAAATCTAGATAAATGTATTTATTCTAATCGTGTTTTAATGTATTGGGTTGGCCAGAAATTTCATTTGGGGTTTTCTGTAAGATGTTATGGAAAATCCCAAATGAACTTTTTGGCCAACCCAATAGAAGAAAGGCTGGAGTACAAATGGCAACAAAATCTCATCCATTCAGTTTTACTGTGTATTAGAAAAGATGGTACTAGAAAAAGGAGGATTATCTGCTTGGAAGCTTGAAAAAGGGAGCTCCAAAATGCTTTTCCTACCAGCCTATACCAAGGCAAAGGGTAACCTACAATATGACCCCAACACCGCATCTGGTAGGTAGACATATTGCCTTGGTGAAAATGACATAAGGGTATGACAGCTGGATGGTGCAGCTGATAAATGCTCTGCAACCAACAACAACCTCTAAATGCCAAATAACATCTCACACAAGCTAATCTCTAGGGAGAGAGTACATTGACTGATAGACTATACGGTGTGGTCCTTGTGACACTATTTTTCAGTACAAATTACTAAATTGGCTTTGTGATTTCTGTATTAATCTATTATAACATTGACTAGGGAATCTAAAATACTCTGTATACCAGAAATAAATCAAGATTTTAAAACAAGTATGTCCCATGATCATGGTGACCTCAACAATATACCACAGTACTTTTCTGCAGTACTGCAGTACTCTGTGGTGAGCCAAAAGTTCTTCTTAAGGACATAGCAGACCATTCCATTATAACCACAATGTCTAAGTTCCATGCTTCTTTCTTTGAAGTTTGCCCAAATTTTACCTATAAACTTTAAAAAAGACTAACACATCTTTGAGTAATGAAACTACAAATAAAGTTGAATCACTTACATAATGTACCTATTTGAAAGGAAGATGATGTAGAATAGCTCTGTCCTTAGCAATTATAACAAACTCAGAAAAACAAGTCATTGGGAAATAATTTTCCTTTCTTCTTAACCTCCTTTAGTTTATGTGGCTTTGGAGAGTGCATAAAATCACAATCTCTGTTTCTAAAATGTTCCACCTGTTCCTGCCTCTTATTCCCCCACTTGAAGACTAAATCCTTTTGCTTCTCATTATCCTCAGCATCCAACTGTGATGATGGCAAAGGGGGTGGTAGAAGACAGTATGAGGAACTAAGGAATGACAATTGAGTTTTCATCAAAATATCTCTAGTAAGAAATAATAGAGAGAGAGGTGCAGAAAATGTAGATAATATCACTGGAGTTTCATAATTATTCCACCTTCATTTGTATATATTGGATTCCAGATGAATTTGTTCCTTTGTATAATGTTTCTCTCCTACATATAGACATCTACATATATTGACCATGATAAGTCAGAGGAAAGGACTCCATAATTAGACACATGAATTTGAATCCCAGACCTGCCATTTTCCACTGTGTGATTTTAGGCCAGTTACCTCTCTGAATCTGCTTCCTCTTCTGTAAAATTTATGTAATAATAATGCCTATCATAAAGACTTATATGATGATTGTGACATAGTATATTTAAACTATTTAGTATATTAGTTGTGTACTTAATAATATAAGCCATTTATTCCGAAATATAGTTAAAGAATGAAACCTATATCGGAATCAGGCTAGTACATTGTAAGGGGTCCCACAACACTAAAACTCTTAATGTTAAATTTTATAATCAACACAAATAGGCTGAGATCAGATTTGTACCCAAGATACCTTGGAGGGAAAACATTGCTATGGGCCAGAAACATTTATATTGTACTGCTTTCTCAATTTCTTTATTTGCAGATGGTGTAGCCCCTACATGTAAAATATGACCTATGAACAAGCAATAGAAGATAAAGGCAAGACCACAAAATCAACCTAATTATCCCAAACACTTTCTGTAATGTCGTTTTGTTCTTAAGCCCCAGTTGTGTTTGAAATACAGTTGTTCCTTGATATCTGTGGGGGATTGATTCCAGGAGGTCTGATGCATACCAAAATCCACAGAAGCTCAAGTCCATCACATAAAATCCACAGAGGCTCAAGTCCATCGTAGTACAATGAATATAGTGCAACTTCCATATGCCTGAGTTCCACATCTTCAGATTTAACCAACCATGGTCCAAGGGTACAGAAGGCTGTCTATGTGTGTTTCTTTGAAGCTAAAGGACGTCTTGCCTTACTTGTTGTATGTATTATTTTCTAAAATGTTTATAGGTTAACAAAAACTCTTGAGCCTTATATGTTTGTTTTGAAATGTATACTTGCCTATATGGCTTCAATCTACTTCTTTAAAATCAATATACTTTAAACATTTAAGTTGTATAGAATAATTGATATCCCTGGCCCTAGAACGCATTGGCCATACTTACCCTAGTACATTGAGCTATCTAATATAAAGCAATTTCCTCATTGTTTTGTAACTTTTTCCCTTTTTCGTTTCTCCAGCACTAAATGCGTCAAATACAAACATTATGTCTTTTTAAAGATTGGGTCTCCTACGTGTGGATGGTGCCCAGAAATGTTCATTAGATAAATACATGGGTAACTGACCGCAGAAATCACATACTACATGCCTGTAAACAAATAAGAAAAAAAGCACTATAAAAACTCTAAGAATCTAACTATTAAATCAATACAAAACAGAGGACATCATATTAATGTAAAACAATGTAAGTTGAAAATGTTTCCTTGGGCCAGAGAGAGAAATATCAGAGTATTCACACAATCCTAACAGAAAGAGAAAATAGTTTAGCTAGATGCCCATGTCTTAATCTAATCAACGGTGTACGTGTATATGTATAGAAATATTGTAATCTAGTACAAAATGGTCAGCAGTGGACCACAGAACAATGAGATGGTAAAGAGCAGAATGGAAAATATCCAAGGATGAGGAACTCTTCAACAAATACCCATCTGTGGTTAGGAAGCACACAGTGGAGGATAATGGATTTGAGTCAGTCAGCCCCTTGCCATAATTCCACACTCACCAAGCAAACTTTCATTTATGGAAAGGATGCCTTTGTGTCTCACAGGCACATCAAGTACATCTTGTTTTTATACACCAATGTCCTGCGGAAGTTTTAATGCCATCCAACCTCCCTGGAATGAATCAACTCTGAGGCTTTAACAGAATTTATTTCTTGAAGCTGTTAGTCTGAGAAGACATAAGACATAGGACTATGGAAAAGGCAATTAAGTGGTACCATCTTGTGAAACTTCTAAGTCAATGGCAAGTTAATCAACTTTTCAACGTGAAAACTCCTGTATTTTCTGCATATAGAAATAGAGGGACACCACCCTCACCCCTTATAAAAGGCACAGGGAATAAGAACGAGATAATTTCTAATGTTATTACCTATAATTATTATTAATAATAGCTGTAGGTAGTGCCATCTAACAAAAGCAGTATGGGCTTTGAGTTCAGTGCTCCTCCCCAGTACTTACTGTCTGACTTCAGGCAAGTTACTTAAACTCTAAAACAATTTCCTGAGATGTAAATTGGAGATGTTAACATCTGCAAGGCAGCTAGAGCAAGATGCTTGTGAGATCTGAATATTAAGGAAATAAGAATGTCCTCTGAAAGATAAACTAAAAGATTGATCTGAAAGGGATCATAACAAATAATAGCAAAAAATAGAAATAAAGAGACAAAATGGCTCCAATGTTGTGATATATAACTGCAACACTTACCTATAGAAATAAAGTATCAGTTAGAAATGGGAGAGGGTGTTCTAAAAACACCACAAAAGGCAAAAGTTGGAAATGCCCATTCCAATATCTAACAGGAAATTTTACACCTATTTTGAGAAAAATGCATTGAGTCATCTTACTCTAAGGCCATGAAGTTATATTAACTTCTCTGATTTTGGTTGGATCCTCGCCAATTTGATGATTAAAATTTGGCATCTCTGAAATTGTCCCTACAGAGTGGGAAACAACTGCTTATAAAGACTATCTCCTGTCCCTCTAATTTTTTTATGGTGTTGAATATTATTGTTCCTATAATAATTTTTTCTCATCATTAGTCAAAAAGTTAATGCATATCTGTTAAGTATCCATGATGTGCCTAGAAATTCATGACAGGTACGAGGGAAAGAAAAGCAAACAAAGCATATGGAATCCCAGACCTAATAGAGCAAACTAGAGAAATTTCACTGCACATTCATCAGTTGTCATTCTATTTTAAACATTATTTTCATGAGTGTGTCCAATGTAAGTTAAGTTTGTGTAATAAGGCCACTTCTAGTATCTCACCACATCAGGCTAATAACACTGAAAAACTGATGGCCAGGTTCTCAGCTTAGGTAAATTCACCAAAAATTAGTTGCTTTTATCTTACTTTTCTTAGGAAAATTCTAAGCATTAACATGAGTGGTAAAGTCTTAACACCACAGCTGGCTGAGCGGGATATCTAATTTGTTTTCAAAGACAACCACAGCTCTGGCTGAGTGAGGTATCTAGTTTGTTTTCGAAGACATCTACATAAATGTGTGACGGCTGAAGAGAAATTATTTGATACCTCTGGTATAGTGTCAAGTGTCAAATAGATGCTCAACAACTGATAACTATAGTAATATTGATAAAATAATAATAACTAAACCAACCTGTGTCATTCCATTTAATGATAATAATAACTTTATTTTAAGGTGACTTAATTGAGACACAGAACAGGAAGTAACTTTCCCAATGCCAGACTGTTAGTGATTGTACAGTGGGCATAAGTTTTGAACTCAAGCAGTCTTACTACAGGCCCTATGATTTTAATGTACTATATAATTATTCTTATTTTATTACTATTTTTATTATTATCATCATCATTAGTATCAATATTATTTAGAGTTTCTTAACCTGTGACCCAACATTCCTAAGATAAAAATGAAATTTGAGTGACCTGTTTTGGCTATTCTTGGAGAGTGCATTATTTCAGCATGGTTTCAGAAATTTATAGTCATAATTCTCAGTGGGCTCACACTAAAAAATGGTCATGATATGGATTTTTTAAAATCCAGAAGGATAATGAATTCATGTGCAAAATAATTGACCAATATATTTTTCCCCAAGCAATAATTTCTACCAAATGGGAAAACTAGATATTTGAATGCAATACAACCCCAATAACATTACTAAAGGATTATTTTTAAATGTAAAAAGTAAATAAAGCTAATCTGAGAAGATAAGCATGCAAATATGTCAAGGAATATTCTGAGAAAATAAGAAAAAAGACACACTCTTTCAGAGATCAGTATATTTTAAAGATACACAAAACTAGATTGTAGATATAAAATAGTATAAAAGTCTTTAAATACATTTAAAATTATGTGGGAAATTAACTTATATTAATATATGTTAACATAAGAAAATGTTGAAATTAAAAATAAATGTGAAAGAATACATAATGTATTAAGTATTTCTGAAATGATTGGCTAGCCATTTCTGTAAAAATTAGAAAAAATGAAGTATGTATTTCTATAGCAATCCATGAAAATAACTCCAGATATACCCAATACTTGATATTTTGTAAAAGTTTAGACGTCAAAAATGCCACAATTGGATTGAAAAATAAACTAGGAAAATAATTTTAAGTTATATGACGTTTAGAAGGTTAATATCCTTAATTAAAAAATAGCTCTTATGAAAAAGAGATCTTATAATAAATAAAGAAAAATTACTAACAGAAAAATAGGCAAAGGATGTTAACAAATAAAATGTAGAAAAAATAGTCTCTACACATAAAAAAAGCTATTTCATCTCACTAGAAATCAAACCAATGGGAAAAAGTTACATCATTTTTTCCCACTATAATTCAGGCAATATGTAATTATTGAGGCACTAAAAATAGCTTTGTACTTTTATGACCAATCCTGATAGAGTAGATTTTAGCTGACAAGTGCTTTTGCCAAGAACAATTAGAAAATGTAGGTTAAACACATATACCATTTATTTGAAGACATTGGAGAGTTAATGAAGCAACCAAGATATAAAGTAGCCAAAATCCATGTGAAAAGAGAACATCACAGGGGTGAACTGACATTCTGCAAGCTGCTTTTTCCAAAAATGTTTTGAAGGTCAGGGCAAGAAACTGAGAAGCATAGCAGAAGGCCATGACTATAAGGTGGAAAAGAAAGAGGAGCTTTTGAAAAATTCCAAGGGGATCAAGAGGGTAAATGTGGTATTTGGGGTTCCCTATCTGACCTGATTGAGACACCAAATCCTAGAAAGATGGGAGACACAGTATGGGGAGTGTAACACTGTGTGTCTCAGCTGCATGGAATTTGCTAAATTCTTAAATGGAGCAGGAGGAGAAACTGGGAATATAAGCAAGAAACTGCTAGACATAAAAACAGATTTTAGAGTGGTGTAGTCTGAGAAGACAAAAAATTGAAGTTAGGATCCACCAAAACATGTCTCTAATAAAAATTCTAGGTCTCAGCTATGTCCCATGGAGAGTTTCACTCCTAATAAATAGGATGAAACAGATGTACACTAAACCTTACTAAAAAACTGCAACCCAGCCTCAAGGCAGATTTATTCTCAATAGCATTAAGGTGAACTGCTTGCATTCAAGCTACCTGCCAGAGGATAGGGTAAACCTTTTCTGGAAAAAAATATATCCAAAGTTGCTTCATTTTTTTTTTTTTTTTTATAAACAACATCCAGCATTTAAATGAAAAAAATCACAAGGCAGCCTAAGAAATAGCACACAATCCCCACCCCACCCCCCGCCACCACCAAACAAATCTAATCATATGGTACCACAGTTGACTTATTTGGAATTACCAGATGCTGACTGTAAAAATAATGGTGACTAACATTCAATAAACAGATTAAAAGGTGAAGAATATTGCTAAACACTATTTTTTAAATAACCAGATAGAAATTCTAAAGCTAAAACAACGTAATAATTGAAATTAACAACACAGTAGGTAGACTTAACACAGATTAGCTTTAACAGAAATGAAGATGAGGAAAGTGGAAGAAATTTAATTGAAAATATCTGTGTTAACAGATAGAAAAACAGAATGGAAAATACAGAGAACAGCAGAAGAATCTAGATAAAATGTTCTAACATACATGTAATAAGATTCTCAAAAGAGATGAGAGAACAAGGAAGAAACAATAATTGAAGAGCCAATGGCTAAAAATATCCCTCAATTAAGTAAAACACACACACAATTAGATGTATGATAGTAAAACTAATAAAAACAAAATAGAGAAAATCTCAAAAGTAACTGGGGATGGGTCGCAGCGGGTAAAGATACTTTCTCGGAGGAGAAAAGTCAGCGTATAGGAATTGCGGATGCCAGAAGATACCCACTGGAACAGCAGCCTTATCAGTGGTAATGACTAGGAAGAGACACAAAGGAACTTCTAGTTTGCTGGTAATGTTCTATATCTCAGCTGAGGCAGTGTATACATGGGTATGTCCACTTTGTAAAAATTCCTCTAGCTGCACACTTATGAGTTGTATAATTTTCTATGTGTGTACTTCAATAAAAAACTAACAAAAAAACTCAGAAAAGTATGTAAATCAATATTCAGTGTCATGGAATAATGCCCACACCAGATTGTCAAGGCATGTTTTAAAACAGTATGTAGAATATGAGCCCACTTTTAATTTTAAAAACCTTATATACATTTATAGATTTTATAGAAATATAAATGCATGAAGAAATGCCTAAACATATGTCCACCAAAATATATTGAATATTATCTCTGGGTGGTAGATATAGTGGTGATTTTCCTTTCTTCATGATATATTTTCTGTATTGTTTGAATTACATTTTAACTGAGTATGATCTATTTTTGATAATAAAATGAGAAGGCTATTTTCATTTTGTAAAATAAAAAAATTAACATCCCAACTCTGTAGTTCTCTCCATGTTAAATATGTAAATGTAGTGCCAATTACAAAGAGAAGATTTTCTAGCCTTAATTGAAGCCACAGAAAATAGCCAGCAATAACTCTAGCCAATGCTCTTGCGTCCACCTTTCCTTGACACCCCTAATCTCCTTCTACCTCCCATATTCTAATTTTGCCAATACATCTTAGGTTAAGCTAATTTTAAATTTTAAAAACAATAATTAACATTTATTATTTTAAACGGAGATCTAAAGCCCAGTAGAATGTGAGCAATACATTTCTTTCCTCCTGAACTCAATTTCACAAATCTCGCCCCACTCAAAAGAAAATATTCTTGTAACCAGCTTCCAATGGATTTTCCTTTCTTGTCTCTTATTACAAACTTAGGTTTTTTTTCCCAATGTTCCAATATTTCTATTTTCTCTCTTCATTTCCTGAGAAATCCTTCTGGTACTCAGCACCAATCTGCTCTACTAAACCTGCTCTTGTTCTGCAGAGGCTGGGTGTCTGGAAACTATACCTTTCTTAAACATCCATCCAGCAGTCTTCTGGTCCAGATTACATCACAATGTAATGTGGCTTTTGGACATTTTCTTGAGGATAGCTGCTTCAGAACAGTAGGCAGCTGAGATGGTGGGCATCAGTTTATTGTGATCCCTGACACACGCTGATTTCCTAAGACTTTTTAAAAATTTTTATTGGAGTCTACTTGTTTTACAATGTTGTGTTAGTGTCTGCTGTACAGCAAAGTGAGTCAGCTATATGTATACATATATCCCCTCTTTTGTGGATTTCCTTCCCATTTAGTCACCAAAAAGCATTGGGTAGAGTTCTCTGTGCTATACAGTAGGTTCTCATTAGTTATCTATTCTATACATAGTAGTGTATATATATATGTATATATACATCTCCCAATCCATCTCACCACCACCTTTCTCCCCTTGGTGTCCATACGTTTGTTCTCTACGTCTGTGTCTCTATTTCTGCTTCGCAAATAGGTTCATCTGTACCATTTTTCCAGATTCCTTTTTTTTTTTTTTTTCTGTACGCGAGCCTCTCACTGTTGCGGCCTCTCCTGTTGCGGAGCACAGGCTCCAGACGCGCAGGCTCAGCGGCCATGGCTCACGGGCCCAGCCGCTCTGCGGCACGTGGGATCCTCCCGGACCCGGAAACGAACCCGTGTTCCCTGCATCGGCAGGCGGACTCCCAACCATTGCGCCACCAGGGAAGGGAAGGGAAGCCCTCTAGATTCCTTTTTGACAGCTACCTTAGAAATACTCCTCCTCCAGCCCTTCCAAAGGGTTTTAGAAGCATCTCCTATGTTAATTTCTATTGTGCCTCAAGATTAGTTTCTTTTATCTTAACTGATGCCTAAATGATAGACCCTTCAAACTCCTGTTCTAATTTGGATAGTTTTTCTTTTTAAAATTGAAACCCACTTTGCATTTTTTTTACTGCATTGATTTTCCTTCATAAGCCACCTGGATTAGATCCACTGTTTCTTGGATATATATCTCGATATTTTTACTTATTTCTGCATGCTTCTTCCTAATTGAATGTTCAAGGAAACTGCTTTAATTTGGTACAATGAGATTGTAGCCATGTATTACTTGTTTAGGCTGAAAAATATATTTTTTAATAAGGCATGCTCCATTTAATCTCGTTTAATCCTCACAACAGCTAGATAAATTGAAGCTGTTTTATTATCATTTTGCAAATGTAAGAGCTGAAACACAAATTTATGAATTAAGTTAATATACCCTCTTGTTCAAAAGTATGTTATTTCTACCACAGAGTAACATCTGTCTAACCATAAATTAAAAGGTAAAAAATATCTTTCTTTCATTATATCTACAAGTTAGCTTTTGATTCCTACAAACTAATATAATACTGCATGAAATTTAAAAGTTGGGTCAAAAACGTCCAATAGTGGATATTGGCAAGTTTATTTATAAATTGAATGGAAAGTATCAAGGTCATAATGGTAATAATAATATCACTAAATAATTTGAAAATTATAGACTTCTAAATTATGAAACATTTTATTTTTCTATGAATCAGTCTTTGTATGATAATAAAATACTATGTAACATTAGCAGTGGAGGGAAAAAAAAACATACACAAACATACACCAAGAAGTGAAGAGAATTTCCACTCAAGCTATCCATGAAAGACTGATACTTCGAGCTCACATATTTTTTTTTTTTTTTTTTTGGCGGTACGTGGGCCTCTCACTGTTGTGGCCTCTCCCGTTGCGGAGCACAGGCTCCGGACGCGCAGGCTCAGCGGCCATGGCTCATGGGCCCAGCCGCTCCGCGGCATGTGGGATCTTCCCGGACCGGGGCACGAACCCGTGTCCCCTGCATCGGCAGGCGGACTCTCAACCACTGCGCCACCAGTGAAGCCCTCACATATTTTTTAATAGCATCTGATTCCCCCCCAAAAAATCACTGTGCATACAGTCAAGATGGAATTTATTGTTCCTAGCTTAAAATCATCCTAATTAGTACAGATATTCCTCTATTTTTGATGGGATTATGTCCCATCATAAATTGAAAATAGCCCAAAATGCATTTAATATACTTAACCTATCAAACATCGTAGCTTAGTGTCCCATCTTTAACATGCCTATAGGTGGGCAAAATCATCTAACACAAAGCCCATTTTACAATAAACTGTTGAATATCTCATATCGTTTCTTTGAATACTGCACTGAAAGTGAAAAACAGTATGGTTGTCTGAGTCCAGGATGGTTGTACGAGTTTCATTGTTTTTCCTCATGATTGTCTGGCTGACTGAGATCTTTGACTCCTTGCCATTGTCCAGCATCACTAGAGACTATCAGGACACATATTGCTAGCCTGGGAAAAGATCAAAATTCAAAATTTGAAGTACAGATTATACCGAATGCATATCGCTTTTGCACCATCATAAAGTCGAAAAATCATTAAGTTGAACCATCACAAGTCAGAGGCTGTCTATATGTGGACATAGGTCTCTACAAATTATTGACTGCAGAGTTTGAACTTCTACTGGAGAAAGTTTAGTGGCTGTGGTCAAGGCATGAACTTAGACTTTGATTCAAATCCTAGTTCTGTCACTTTGTCAAGTGTACCTTAGTAAGTTACAAAACTTCTCTAAGCCTCAGTTTCCTTATCAGTAAATTACTATACTGTAGACTGTACTTATGATTAAATGACATAATGCCTATAAAGAACTAAGCAAGGTGCCAGGCACAAATATTTTTCTTAATGTCGGTTATTAATATTGCTGTTTCAAAAGATATGAGGTTGGTGGGGGAAGGAAAATGTATGCTGATGGCGCGCATCAGGGTGTCATTTATTGTAAAATGGTTAAAAGAAGAGAAATTTTTTTTTTTTTTTTTTTTTTTTTTTTTTGCTGTACGCGGGCCTCTCACGGTTGTGGCCTCTCCCGTTGCGGAGCACAGGCTCCGGACGCGCAGGCTCAGCGGCCACGGCTCACGGGCCCAGCCGCTCCGCGGCACGTGGGATCCTCCCAGACCGGGGCACGAACCCGTGTCCCCTGCGTCGGCAGGTGGACTCTCAACCACTGCACCACCAGGGAAGCCCAAGAAGAGGAATTTTTGAAAATTGCTACCACACTCTAATCTTCCTTCTGTAACAAATATTCTATGTTCTATGATATAATTTAATAATCACTCTCACTTACTTCTTTCCCTGCAGTACAAGGAACACAAAATGTGTATCACACTGAAGTTCAGCTTCTTTCCAACACTGTACTTTGCCAGTGGCTCACCCACAGAGCATATGGCCAAAGGAACATTCTCTTCTACATTCTGCACTTAATTCTTCCCTTTGGGGAGGTCCTCTTTTTTGTTTCCAGTTTTATTGAGAAATAAATGACATACATCACTATATAAGTTTAAGGCATACGGCATGATGGTTTGATTTACATATGTTTTGAACTGATTACAATACGTTCAGCTAACATCCATCTTCCCATAGAGATTTTTTTTTTAAAAAAGGAAAAAAGAAAAAAGAGAAACAGTTTTCTCCTTGTGATGGGAACTTTTATGATTAACTCTCTTAACAGCTTTCCTATATATCCCACAGCAGTGTCAGCCGTAATCATCAGGTTCAGGTCCTCTTGCTTTAAGATGTGCTGCACTAATATTACCCTCTATGGGTAATCTTGAAACGGAAAAAAAAAAGAGAGAGAGAGAGAGAGAACATTTCTTTCTCCAACATAATTGACAAATCCAGTGTCAGCTTGGGTCCACATGTAAAGGGAGTCACTTGAGCCTACGTTAGACCATATGCGTCAGTGCCGACAAGTTCTATAAAACATGTTTTCCTTACAAAAAAAAAAAAGATGTACTGCATTGTTTCAACTACTATTTAATAGTAGAGAAGGAAGATGCACCCATCTGTAGCCTTCACTTGATTTTGCGCTAATATGTAAGAATGAAAATTTGTTTGATGTGTTTTAGTTGATACTATATAGTATCTTTCACAGAATTGCACTGCATTTGCTCATCCATTTGGAGTCCAGTTTTTAAGTGAGCCTATTTAAATCAAAATGGTAGTGATCAGTAAGAGAATTTTTGGAGAAAATGAGAGGCAACAGCTATCAATCACAAGCAAGAGTACATTTCTTCCTTTTATGAAACTGATTTACCTGATTATGCTCACAGAGTCAGTTCCTGCATAGATACTGGTTGAATAGCCAACATTTATGTAACCACTCATGGCAGACCTGGGCAAGTACCACCTTTACATATGAACCAATTTTGCTGAGTACATCTGGAAGCAAATGTTTCTGCTTTGACAACACTTGCAAGAGATTCCTTAACTTTGATCTCTGGACAGGAAGATATGGCTAATTGAGGTAAACCAGAAAAATACTTCAATGTGAACTATGTACAGTATAACCAACAGTTTGTTAAGATAAGTAGTAAGGCTAGAGACTCTTTAAATGACCAAAGAGTACATACTGTTGCATATTTAACTTATATGTTGAAGTTATCAAAGATCTTCAAATAAAGGAATCAATCATTGCCTTCAATTAATTTAATATGCAATATTTCCAAAATGGGCAATATTTTGACTTTGTCAACCCCTTCAAATCTAAATTGGAGTATTTCTAGAATAACATACTTTTTTTCCATGCACAAGTTGAGGCAAAAGAAGATCAGCATTTGCTGTAGCTTTTCTAACTAACAGCAGGATATTTGGCCTGATTTGTTTCATTATCTCGAAGCTATTGACTGTCAAGCATATCAAAGGCCTTAATTATAGAGAGGAAAGACATGATTCACAGTTGATAAGAAAGAAAGTCATTAGAATCTCACAAGGAACCTGCTTTCCTGAGCAACGATGTGGTCTGATTGAGGAACATTGCACTGTAATTATGACATCCTTTTAGGCATGATTGTAACTGTAAAAGATTTGTCCTCTGACCACAATTTGCTTTTTGTTCATGAGATAAATTGTCTCTTGTTCAGCAACTAACATATCTTTGTGCTTTGTCTTGATTTGCCAGATGATCAAGAACTCAACAAAATTTGCAGTTGTTTCTGTCTCACTGAAGCAAATATTGAGAAGGAGTGAATATTTGAGTTATTTTGGAAATCGTTCCCAGTGAAAAGCTTTAAGGACTGTTAACTGCCATTGACATGGCACAAAAGGAACAAGTTTTCATTTTTGAAATGGAACCTGTCTTAGGCTGGGGATCCATTAAAAATATTAGTAATGGCAAGTTAGATTCAAATGATCAGTTTTCTGTTTCAGGGTCATCCTTACTCTCATATTAAGATTGACAGCCAATCACTTATAACCTCAATTTATAAAATTTAGACAAAAATTCCCAAGTGCAGAATGTCTGTTTATAATAAGCTTTCCAACTAATCTGCGTACATGTTTTTCCCCATAATGATAAAATGGAAGTCCAAACTCATACCATAGAAGTCTTCTAGGGAATGGCTTAAAAAAGTATTGACGTAGGCAGATGTGCTACCTCTCCACAAAAATCTTTCTCCGAAACCTCAAGTCATTTCTTACAACCACACTTAGTTTTTTCACGTAGATTAATTCAAATTGCAAGCCCTCTCTAGGGATCTCGTGTTTCTCATTTATAAAATGCTTTCTGAGTACAATCAGCAACAAATCATAATGCAATTATTCACTACAGGAATTATTTCACTACAGAAGAATATAAGACTTGGAAGAATCACCCCTTTGTGGTCTTAACACAGTTTTCCCTATCATGAGGTACCACACACACACACACACACACACACACACACACACACACACACCTCTGAATCTGCAGCATCTTGGAGGTGGAGGGATACTGAAGTCACTTCTATTTAGGTCAGTACTTCTCACTGTGGTAATTAGCTTTCAGTATCCTGGCAGACTCAGGTATATTTTAGGATTTCAATTCTGTGTAACCATCTGGGTTATATATAGATTTTTCCCTACAAATTTCTCTTTTCTCTTCCTCATTACCAATGTAAAATATTCCTCCTTTAGTAATGATATGCTGCATATTAGACAACAGTCCAAGAGTTGAACGTTCAAATGTTTTCCAAGATAATTACAGAAAAAATGTTTATTTCTTTCAAGTATGAGGGAATGCGTACTTTTTATTAGTTTCAGGTGGGCAATATAATGATTTGATATTTGTATACACTGCAAAGTGATCACTACAATAATTCTAGTTAATATCATTAACATCTGGGAATTAGCATTTTAATTATTACAGGGTATCTGAAAATCAGTATTTTATATTAAAATTTAAAAAGTTAGACTTTAATATATAATACTTTTATTTATTTAAACAATAAATTAAAATGACAGCTCACTAGCAACATCTATGTACAACTCTTTATGAGTCAACAAATCTGTAATCATTTTATTGGATTTCTTTGTTTTTAGCTACTATGAGAACTTTTTTATTTTTTATTTTATTTTATTTTTTATTTTTATTTTTAATAAGAAAGTTTATTCATTTACATTTATCATGATAACTGATGTTGTTGTAACTTTTTTGCACATTTTTCTCTTTGCCCTGATTTATAGCTACATCTACTAATATTGTTTTAGCCTTTTCAATATTTTACCTTATGGGCAGATTAGAACCATTTTATTTTGACACAGAGTACTTAATAAGTAAATGATAATTTACCTTTTAAAAAGACTCAAGATTTTCACTTTGTTTTCTTAAAATTCAGCACTTATCACGTTATTCTCTTGCTTAAAGTATCCTACAAGCTTCCCAGCAAAGACAGAATAAAACAAGTTCCTTGCTCTAATTGACAGAGCCCTGCATGGTCTTGACAGCCAACTGCTCTCACCTTGTCTTCTATGACACTCTCCACTCTGCTCCAGCCACACGGACTTCCTCTCTGTATTTCACTCTTACCAAGCAATTTCCTGATGGCCTCTGCAATATAAAATTCCGAATCTAGGTTTAGAAACCATGCCCTCAGACCAGCATCCCTGATGACCAAATCTGGACTACCAAAAGTGTCCTGCCATGATGTGCCTCCATGACATCAACCTATTTTTTTCTCTGTGTTGCTTTTTTTCATTGGCACTTTCCTGATGTTGGTCTCTCTCTAACATTATTAGTCTCTCCAATACAAGATTGTGTCTATGTTTTTCACCATTTTATCTTCACTTCTTTCTAGGCAGTCATTCAGTAATATCTGTGGACTATATAAGTGAGTAAGTAAGTACTCATAAGGTAGATTTTAAGCATTGTCATCCAAGCTGATTGTAATGCTTGGTGTCAACAGTCTTGTCGCTGCTGGTTTCTAAATAGGTCTGGAAGAGTAGTCTATTCTGAAAAGATTATAATTACAATAAATCCACTTTTATGTGGCCAATTCATTGATGGACTGATGAACGTACAAAATATATAACCTACCTCTCTACAGTATCATGCATTACACTGAAAGAAACAAACAAACAAAAAATAGAAAATTATTCCTGAAAGTTTATCAGGGAAGACTTCAAGGAAACCTATGGCCCAAATACATGTAGCAGCTACAAGTGTTTTCCCAGAATAAATGTTTTAGTCCTATTTCAATTGCAAACCTACAGTTTGCTATGAACCAGTGAAATATTCTAGAAATGCTAGTATTTTGGATTTCAGACAATATGCTCAGACTTCTCAAGTCTGAAAGAGGTTCGAATATTTTTTAGCCTATGAATCCAGTTTGGTCTTCCTATAAAATATGTTTACCCTAGGCAAATAGAAGGTATATGGATTTTCAGTACGGTTATGGTTGCCAGATTTAGCAAATAAAAATAAAGAACACCCAGTTAAATTTGAATTTTAGATAAAAAACAAAAAATTAGTGTAAGTGTTTTGATGCAATATCTGGGGCATACTTAGGGTAAAAATTTTTTGCTCTTTATCTGAAGTTCAAAATTAACTGGGAGTCCTGTATTTTATCTGGCAACCCTGACCAGACAATCCTGCTGAGCTGTATCTCCTCTAATTGGTACACTTAGAATATTCATCATATTTATGAAGCAGGAAAGGGTAGCATCCAGTTCTTGATGCATCTTGCTTCCTGATTATAAAAGAACAGATTCACTGATTGCCTTGGACTCTGGATCTTAATGGGCATTTTGACTCTTAGTTTAATAATAAATTATGCCTGAGATGTGGAAATAAGCATTGGTACATTCCACATCCATGTTTGTTTCTGTTAACAGCACATTTTCTTTTTCTCATACTCTTCTGAGACTCCATTAAAACTCATTTGGTTCCATCATTCACCTAACAATCTGCTGCCTAGTCAATTATTCAGTCAAAAATCCAAAGTGTTTTAAGATGATAGCACTAGTGGGAAATGGTTTATGTTTCCCAAATAGTATAAAGTACTCCATCAACCTTGATGAGATGTAAAACATTCCTACAACAGGGAATTACCTCATTTATGTACAGTGTGAGCTGGAAGTTTTCACTTAACAGGCAGGACTTTTCATACACTGGGGAAATATGATTGCTATATACTATGTTTATTTTTAATAATCGTGTCCCTAGTTTGCTAACTCTATTCTACTTTTCTTATCGGCATTTAACGTGGAAAAGAGGACATAAAATGTGAACTTTTCAGATTTCTGCTAATAAACGTATAAATGTCCCTACATGTTTAACTTCATTTCTTATGTTTACAATAGTGGTAAAGGCAGGCTTAAGGTTTTTCCCCTACCTGTTCTCTCAAGAACCCTAAACTATTGAGTATCATGTCTCTCTGTTGTATAGACAACCTCTCTCAATCTGATACTTTACATTGTTTTTTAGACATTTTCATGAATTCCCATAAAATAACTCTTCCTAGGTCCCAAACCACCCACGGCTACATGCTACTTCCTTTTTTTCACTCACAACCAAACTTCTCATGGTTTTCCAGAGTCACTCCATTTCTCATCACCCACTTCACTCTGTACCTACTGAACTATTACTTCCATCTCTAGCATCCTTCCAAGCAACTGTCTTCAAGATCATCATCATATTACACAACCTGTGGATCAATCCTTAACTTTTGTGGCAGACAGAATGATGACCCCCAAAAGACATCCACATTCTAATTCCCAGGACCTGTGACTATGTTATGTTACATGGCAAAGGGGAATTAAGAAAACAGAGGGATTTACAATTGGTAATCAAATGACCTTGAAAGAGAGAGATTATCCTGGATTATCCAGGAGGGCTGAATGTAATTACGAGGGTCCTTAAAAGTGGAAAAGGGAGGCAGAAGAGAGAGAACCAGAGAACCAGATGGCAGTATTAAAAGGACTTGGATTGATGTTGCTGGCTTTGAAGACAGAGGAAGGGGCCTTGAGCCAAGGAATGCAGCCAACCTCTAGAATCTGGTAAAGGCAAGAGAATATACCCTATCTAGAGCCTCCAGAAGGGAATGTAACCTTTCTTATGGCCTTGATTCAAACCCAGTGAGATCTGCGCCAGACTTCCAGCTGAGAGACTTGTAACATAATACATTTGTGATGTTTTAAACCACTTAGTTTGTGGTAATTTGATACAGCAGCAAGAGGAAACTAATACAAGTTCCTTGATCTAACTGTCCCCTGGCTTCCCTCCCACCCCTCAGGCTGTCCCACCTTTGCAAGCACATCTTCTTCTCCTGAACCTTTAAATCCTCATTTGCTCTTCCTAGATGCACTTTCTTCTTATTCTGTATTGTCCTCATCCAGGGCTCTCATCACCAGCTCTACACAGAGAACTCGCACATTTATATTCCAAGCACATATTTCTTGTTGGGTTCCAGGTCTATAAATACAATTGCTTGCCTGACAGCTCTTCTCAGATGAATCGTGGTCACTTCAAAACAAATATGACCTAAAAATGAAATCATGACCTTTCCTCCCAGACTAGATCCTCTTCCAGCATGTTCTATCTCAGTAAATGGAACCATCATCCACCTGGCTTCACAAGCCACACACTTAGGGGTCATCTTTGACCCTTCTCCCTCTCTGTCATCTATATGAAAACTATCACTCTCTCCTATCCATTTTACTTACTAGATATTGATAAAATCCATCCATCCTCTTCTTTACATCTCTACGGCCACAATTCTGGCTGCATTGTTTTTCTATTGTTGTGTAACAAATCAGCACAAATTTCTCATCTTAAAACAACACTGATTTAGGTTTATTAGGTCACAGTACTGTAGTTCAGAAGCCCACAGAGTATGTGGCTCGGTTCTCTGCTCAGGAGGAAATTAAGATGTCAACTGGCAGGGCTTCTCTGGTGGCACAGTGGTTAAGAATCCATCTGCCAATGCAGGGGACATGGGTTTGAGCCCTGGCCTGGGAAGATCCCACATGCCGCAGAGCAACTAAGCCCGTGCACCACAACTACTGAGCCTGCGCTCTGGAGCCCACAAGCTACAACTACTGAGCCTGCTTCCTGCAACTATTGAAGCCCGTGCTCCTAGAGCCCGTCCTGTGCAACAAGAGAAGCCCCTGTGGTGAGAAGCCCGTGCACTGCAACGAAGAGTAACCCCAGCTCGCAGGAACTAGAGAAAGCCCGAGCTCAGCAATGAAGACCCAACGTAGCCAAATAAATAAATTAAATAAATAAAATTTTTAAAAAAGAAAAGATGTCAACTGGCTGCATTGTCATCTGGGGCTCAGGGTCCCCTTACAAAATCATTCATTTTATTGGTAGAATTTAGCTTCTTGTAGGTATAGCACCAGAGTCCCCAATTCTTTGCTGGCTATCACCAGAGGACTGCTCTCAGCTTCTGGAGGTTCCCCACATGCCTGACCACAATAGCCCCTCCAACTCCAGGTTAGCAAAGATGCAGTGACTCTTCTACTTTGAAGCTCTCTGACTTCTCCTCCTGCAACTAGCTAGAGTAATCTCCCTATGTTTAAGGGTTAATGTGATCAGATCGGGCCCACCAGAATAATCTCCGTCTCTCGAAGTCACCTGTGCATACAACATAGAACATAATCAAAGGTGTAATATCCCTTCACATTCACAGATTCTGGGGAATAGGATGTGATATCTTTGGGAAACCATTTTAGAAATTCTCCTACAATATTGACCCAAATTATTATCGTCACTCTCTCTACCAAGAATTGACCTCCTAATTCATCTTCTCAGATCCACTCTTTCCTGCTTCCCTAGTCTCTGCACACTACAACCAGAGTGACCAGCTCCAAACACAGTCCTGATAGTGTTACCCACTTCCTAATGTTCCTAAGGACAGCTGTGGCCTGAAGCGGAGATGCCCGATTGGTTGTCTACAGCCCAGTGCCTGTGACTGCTCCTGCCCTGCAGAGAGATCAGCACAGAAACCAACGGCAAGTATTTAAACACTTTCACAGCGTTTCAGAGTAATTTTCTGTCTGATGAAACTAAAAACAAATGGGGGGCGGGACTTGTGTTTTTATGCATTTTTTTATTTTTTAATTTTATGTTTTTGGTAATTTATTTTATTTTTATAAAACAATTAGACCTTGAAAGTTGAAAAGCGAAACAAAGCAAAACAAATACTGGCTCTTTACCTTGGAAAATTGAGGAGGTGTTCCACCCGTGGGCTCTGCACCTCCTGGCCTGCACTCCTCCAGCTTTATCTCATTCCACATGTCCTCTTACTCTCTAAACTCTGGTCAGTGTCCTCCTTGTAGTTCCCTCCGTGTTCCATATTTCTGTACCATGTTTACTGTCCTCCCTAGACTACAATCACCCCATTATATTCTCTCAGTGCACGAGGGACCTCCCATATGTACCCATCAGAATCTCAATATTAATAAATATGTAAATATTTATTTTTTAAATGCCTGCTTGTCTCCTAAATCGTAAGCTCTGTGGTATCAGAGAGCATATCTTCCAGCTAATGGGGATATATGCAGCTCCCTGCACAGGGCCTGATGCATTATAGGTACTCAACAAATGTATACAGGATGAGGGAATGAGCCAATAAATAAATATGATCCATATTACTCAAATCAAATAGTACCACAACCAATTATTATCTGTTTCATCTTAATCATGATCGTTAAATCTCCTAAGCTTCATTTTTTATTATAGGCAAAACTAGA
Source organism: Kogia breviceps (assembly GCF_026419965.1). Classification (NCBI taxonomy): domain Eukaryota; kingdom Metazoa; phylum Chordata; class Mammalia; order Artiodactyla; family Physeteridae; genus Kogia; species Kogia breviceps. The sequence continues at coordinate 191,414,598 of NC_081311.1, read as the reverse complement.
ATATCATTTCCAGTCTCGTAAGATTGGTATGGAAATTAAATCATGTACAAATGTTTTGTTTCAAAGTGTAAGATGTTTCTAAAATGCAACTGATAAGCTGATATGAATTATGTCTCATATAACATTGGTAGAAGGGGGAAACGTATAATGAATCTAATAGCCTTTTGGAAAACTGTACTAAAATCTTTAAAAATATCAATTTTGCTTCCATAATAGAGGTTCTAAAATTTCATTCTAAAATATAATTGCACAAATAAATATATATGTAGAAGCCTGTTCATTCCAGTGTTGTTTCTAATAAAAGCATAGAAATTATGTCCTAAATGTGTTCTCATATACGAAAGGGCTGATGGGAGAGGCAACCTAGGTGACAAAATTTAAGAAACAACCTAAATATTTTCTTACTGTGTGAAACTGTTTTTTCATTGCTGGTGGAGAGCTGATCCTGGCACATTGTGTGGCTGACTTACACCCAGTTACATGATGCTGAGAATGTGCTTTGGCTACAATATCAAGAGCATATGAGTGTAAACTAAAGTTGAAGACTTATGAGCTCAAGCATGGAACAAACTTGACTGAACGTGAAATTGAGAAAATAGGTTGAGATCTACACCAAGTGACAGTCACATAAGTTGTACAGCTACTTCCATCAGAGATAACACTTCCGAAACAGCCTTAACAATGAGAGGAGAGTCCCTGAGGTCTTTCCTTCTGGTAGCTGTAATACCCTCAGCCACTCCTAAAGTAGGTATTTCAGAGGCAGTTGTAGGTTTGCAATCTCAATAAAACAGTACTTCTGAGTTCTGAAATATCTATACCAATGCAAGAGAGGTAAAAGCCTCGAAGGTTTTAGAAAACATCCAGAATTCTTGATTAATTCTTGGAGGCCGCCAAATTGAAATATTGGATTGCCTGTTCATCTGGACAGATAGTGGCTTGAGACACTAATTTAAATTAAAAAAAAAAAAAAAGAGGTATAGTATCTCCCCCAAGCTGGTAAATCTGGTCATTCAATCTATTGAATAGATCTATCTACCAATATGTCTATTTATTATACGTAACAGAATGTCTACACTTTTTTTTTTTTTGCGGTACGCGGGCCTCTCACTGTTGTGGCCTCTCCGGTTGCGGAGCACAGGCTCCGGACGCGCAGGCTCAGCGGCCACGGCTCACGGGCCCAGCCGCTCCGCTGCATGTGGGATCTTCCCGGACCGGGGCACGAACCCGTGTCCCCTGCATCGGCAGGCGGATTCTCAACCACTGCACCACCAGGGAAGCCCTGTCTACACTTTTAAAGTAAGAAGGTAACATATGCTGTTTTGTAACTTCTCTCCCATATCCTTGTGCTGATTTAGGAAAGGGTGGACTGAAAAAAATATACCATTGATGAAGACCCATATGTCTGATTCCTGAAGAGCCATGTGGGGAACAGCCCAAAGGAGAAAAGGTATTTTAGGGAATGCTGTCTATAACTTGCTGGAAACCACTCAAATAATCATTCTCACCAGGGAGAACTGAGTAGTGGTGGGGAAACAAGAGTGCCACACAGATGTTACACCACACAGAACTGTATAGTCCTCCACTAACGTAGGGGTCAAACCTAAAAGTATAGATAATGGGTCACTGGATAGTAAACTCAGCTTTAAGACATTCATGTTCAAATTTTTATAATAGTATGGGAGGTCCTTAATTTCTCTAATATAGATTAATTTCACTAAACGTATCCAGGACATGGGTTGGAAGTTGTGTTAGATAGGGAAAGATAGGCTTCAGTTACAGCAAAGCATAGAAAAATGTTTTCGGAAGATAAAAGAAATAGAGGATTTTTTTTTTTACAATGAGTACTGGACAGAGTTAATAGAAAGGGGTATGAAATATTGACATGAGATTTATAAGAATAAATGTGCTTAATAAAAATGAATGCTTCTATATATAAAGTAGAGAAACAACAAGGACCTACTGTATAGCACAGGGAACTATATTCAGTATCTTGTAATAACCTATAATGGGAAAGAATCTGAAAAAGAATGTAGATCTTTTTCAGTATATATATATATATATATGTAATATATATGTATAACTGAATTACTTTGCTATACACTTGAAACATTGTAAATCAACTATACTTCAATTTTTTTTTAAAAAAAAGGATGCTTCTATAATGCTTGTGATGTGCCAGGAGGCACTCCTCCGAGAACTTCATGTGTATTAACTCATTTAATAACCCCTGCACAACTTAAGAGGGCAGTAAAATTATTAACAGAGAACTGAGGAAACTGAGGCACAGAAGGTTGACAACCTGCCCAAGATAAGAGTCTGAACCAAACATCCTGAATCCAGGCATTCTGGCTCTAGACCTGTCCTTTCGACCACCACACCTTGTAAGTTGTAAAAAGAAATTTTGTGTATTAAGAATTTAATGATAAGCAAGAATCTGAAAATTTGGCTGGATGAAACATTTAAAGGTACAGGGAGAAGTTAAATGTGTAGAAAGAATTTGGAAATTTAGCTAATAGCAACATCTGGTCTGGGGGATTCATATGGCAAAAATGCCTTGTTTATAGCAACAGCAGCCTCTTGAAACTTGATCTTCCTGTGCTCTTGCCCAGGGATTTTATTAGTTGAAAAGAATCCATTTGTTATTTCTAGTGAAGGAAATTTCCAGTGGCTATGGGAAATAAAGCTGTAATTACTCAATATTTAACAATCTATTAGAAATGGCAATGACTGGTCTTAACCTTGAAAAACACTCTCAAATTAACATTGCTTGCAATTTATTTCAAAGGTAAAAAGAGCCACAGTTTTAATAATATTTGTGCATTAAGCCCGTGACATATTGCTTTGTTCCTCCTCAATTGGCTACAATTTTTGCTACAATTATTTTATTTTTGGCCTTTATTTTTTTTTTGGAGGGAGGGGAGCACAATCAATAACTCCTAAAATGACAGGAATTTAAAGGATTCTTAAATCTTATTTTTTTCCTGTTCAGTGATTTTATGTGTTTTAGGATGAAAAATACAAATAACTAAATACTAGTTTAGACAAAGAAAGGAAATGAACAAATGTTCTCTATTTTAAGATGACAGCATTTTATAAAAGAAATAATTGCCATGAAATTTAACCAAATCATGATTTAGTTATACTATTTTCCATCATACCAAACTGTGTTGATATAGGAAGCACTGGAGAGAAGATTACATCTATATTGCACTATTATCCTTCACTTCAAGTAATAATAATTTATCAGTTTTAAATACAGAGGAATTTTTGAGGGTATTTTGTTACATTTACCACCACGTTACAAATGATATGTTAAGCAACAGGAAGATTTATATAAAATTCTATAATTATCCTGTTTAATCTGATAGCAAATAATTCCCATTGAATAACAAAAGAGTTAATGGTACAACATCATCAATGTGCTGTATAAAACAGTAAACACTTCTAGGGAAATCATTCTTATGAAGCAATTAATAATTTGAATGTAGATAAGACACTTTGCTATGCAGCATTCTGAAATGCAGAACTTTGAGCAAAAAAGTATGAAGTATAAATAGAAAGTTTATTCAATTATAGAAAACAATACCATAAGAGCTGTAATTTATAATCACATAATCAAAGTAATTGGGACAGAAATCACTTACTGTTAATAAAAGTAGAGAAACAATTGGAGAAGGGGGAGAGGAGAGAGAAAGAGAGAGAGAGAGGCTTGTTTCATGAAGAAATGCTGTAATACATAGACACATTATAGTGGTTGGATTTTGTGTAAGTGGGAGGTAGGTAATTTAAAGTTTGTATATCAAGATATTTTGACATCATAAAGTATCTAGACAATTAGGGTACTGTAAGAAACTTTGACACACAGACTGAGAAAGCTGTCTCTTCAGAACAGATTAAGAAAACAGTTGAGTTAATTAATGAAACAGTAAATCCAGAGAATTGCATACCCAAGATCATATGTCACCTGTATTTCATCCAGGTTTCTGTTCTATGTATAGCTTGTTAATTCAGTGGATTAAAAACTGAGACTTTAAAAGGGAAAAGCAAGTCTTCCTTTTGATGTGCTCTGCAGTTTTCCCTCATGGGCTGTAGATTGTGATTACAGGTATTGTTTGAGAAAAGATCAAACTTTTGCTCGTTTATTTTTAGCAAAAAATGATATATATTTCTTTTAAGAACATAAGTAGAATAATTATTTAAATTTGTGTAATTTTTTAACAAGGACAAAAATCTTAAGAAAGTTGAATCTGTAATGGCTCTTATTTAAAGTCTTATGTCATGTCCAGTATATTCAAACACATGATTTTGAATCAAGATGTTCCAAGCTACTATTTAATAATAAAAATTCTTTGGTTCTAACCTTAAAAATTACAAAGTTATCCTAAATGTCTGTGTATTAAAGTAGCTTTTTCTAAAAATGTAGAGATATAAAATATTAAAATGAAGAAAATAAAATTTTCAGTTTTTTAAAAAAGATTTATTGTGATTAATATTTTTCTATGCCTTTCTTTTTAATTCTTTATAAGCTGTTAGTATTCATATTTTGTTTTTCAGTATTTTAGATAAACTAGAGTAAAAAGTTGAATCCATAGTTTAGTGAATATAATCCTCATAGGTGGAAATTCTTACTTCAGTGTCTGTACTACCTAAATTAACAGTTGGATGTTATATAGATACTCTTAATGAAAAAGGAATTATATAGTCATACACAAAAATGCAGTTAGCATGAAACAAAACACAAAATAACTTATCCAACTATGTCTACTATCATGTAAATGCTCATAATCATAAAAATTTTATTCTTGGAAATTTGTTCACATTACTATGATTTTCCCAGTGAACTAGATTTTCTCTGCATATATCACTAATTGCTTAACAGCTGTGTACCCAAATCTATTATTTCCTCTTAATCATACATTGAAATATCAGGGTTACTTGAAATTCAGGTGAATCATCAATTTTTTTCCCCAAGAACAACAACAATTTAAAATCCAATCCCTAGGAGCCAAGCATTTTGTTTCTATCAATTGTGACTCTACCTTTATTTTTATAGTATTACTTTGTTTTCTTAATTTTCTAATAAAACAAGGAAATAAAATACCAGAATGTGAAACTCTGAAGAAGATGATAATTAGATTGAGTTTCACACAGTTGGAACAAAAATGTCAACCTCCTAAACCTCCAAGCAACACACTTCTAAATACTTAAATAATGGCAGTAATAACTAGGCATATTTTGAAAAAAGAATGAGTTTCAAACACACACAAATACAATCAAGCATGTGTGATTGGAATGTTTTTTTCTTAAGACCAAGAAAGAAGTAAAATTTCTCCTCTCACCATTCATTTTTAATATCACACTGGAAGCCCTAGCCAATACAATAAGACAAGAAAAAGAAATTTTAAATAATATAGATTCCAGAGAAAAAAATGAAAGCATTTTTATTTGCAGACAATATGATTGTCTACAATGAAAGTTCCAAAGAATTCAGGATCCTAAAACCAATGACTGAATGATAGAACTGTTCTATGTGGTACTGTGCTGGGGGGAATTCACAACTCTATGCATATTTCAAAACACATAGAAATGTACACCACAAGGAATGGATTTTACTCTATACAAATTTTAAGAAGTCAACGAAGACAGAAAGAGATCTCAAGATGAAGTATAACTGTGACAAAGAATCTAACTATATTAAAAATGAGTGACATGACTATTTTAATTTTGTAAAGAAAGAAACTGACTTAAGTAACTTTGGAAAACAACATTTGACCAGACATTGGAATGTTAAAGATCAAAAATAAGAGTGCACACAGTATTCTGGTTGGTAAATGGAGTATAAGTTAGCAATTCTGAAACTTCTTTACATTTTATTCAAGGACTGAACAAGTAAGTGTAATGTAGACAATGAAAGCTGGTTTGAGAAATAAATTGAAAAAAGCCAAAGTAGAATGTAAGAATAATCCCTATTGTGCTGGGTTGGAGTTGGAAGTGTATGGGCTCTTGTTTCTGTAATCATGCAGCAAGATAGTCTACACTGAAAACCAAAAATGAAAGTTATAATACATGCTGTATTAAAATCAAAACACAAAAATAAAATGTAATTTTAAAATATTCAATTTATAGTTTTTAGAAGTTACCTAGGTAAAAATATAACAAAAGACATATATGAGCCTTTAGAAAACATAGTAAAACTTTATTGAAGGATATTTAAAGGACCCATATTATTTTCCATATCAAATTTAAGCCATTCACTTGTAGATAACAAATAAAGCAAAATTTAAGAAGATTCAAAGACTGAAAAGTGTGTGTTTCTGAATATTTCCCTGTACAAAATAAATGCTTATGATAAATTGTTGTATTTAAAATTTACAATTAATGAATAGATGTAGAATGTTATACACAAAATAAGTAATTTGGGGTAGAGGGTTTTGTTGAGTTGGTTGAAAGAACCTGATTCTTTTCCACAGACTGTACTGATTAAACTACAGATAGTCAATTTGCCTAATGAGTAGAAATACTATGAGTTAATGCAATTTCTATCAATAGGTGCTATATAAATTGGTTAAGAGACAAGCTCTTGGGTAAGACTATCTGTATTTGATTTCTAGACCATCTGTGATATCTGAAAAAAATGATAGTACTTGCATTGTAGAATTATAAGGTTTTAATAAAGTGACAAATATGAAGTATATGTAGCATGATGTCTAGCACAAAGTGCCCAGTAAGTAGTAACAATTTATAATATGAATATCATTAATTAACTGAAAAGGAAACATCCACCAACTCTATGGATATGAAAATCTAGATGGTCCTATAAAGGGTAAAGATATATTATCACAAGCACACATCCACTGGAAAGGACCTCTCATTCATATTGCTCTCCTGACAGCTTAACACCTAAGAAAGAAGTTAACAGAGCACCTGCAACGTTCAGCTTAAACCCCTCCCAACTTCACTTTTCACATAAGCTCAAATTATTGCTACAACACTTCCATATTCAGAATGTTAAATGCATTATTTCCCAGAGGAAGCTGACACCCTCACATTAAATTAAGAAAAAGTGGTATAAAGTATGTAGTAATTTTCCATCAAAATCCAGCATTTGGGCTTCCCTGGGTGGCGCAGTGGTTGAGAATCCGCCTGCCGATGCAGGAGACACGGGTTCGTGCCCTGGTCCGGGAAGATCCCACATGCTGCGGAGAAACTAAGCCCGTGAGCCATGGCCGCTAGGCCTGCACGTCCAGAGCCTGTGCTCCGCAACGGGAGAGGCCACAACAGTGAGAGGCCCGCGTACCGCAAAAAAAAAAAAAAAAAATCCAGCATTTGAAAAATAACCAAAGAAATACAATAATGCTCTCGCATTATGTGCCATATTTAAGACACAAAATTTTCTTGTACATGAACTGACAATATTCACCATATTCTTTTAGGAGTCTCCAGGTTTAAAATGTCAAGTGTCTTTAAATATGCCAAATTATGGCCTATAAATATTTTAATAATGATAGTTTAATTTTGCACTTTCTTTTCAAATAATAACAGAATTGAATAGAAATAAAGTATAAAAGTCAGTACTATTAAGTACTTTAATATTAACTTATCTGTGAAGTACAGACTTTTGATTAAATAAAACAAATTTCTATATTATTTTTACATGTAGTTAAATCCAAAACTATTACCTAGAGCTTTATGCTATCCATACCCACTTTTATCAATTTAATGAAAGAATAGGTAACATAAAGTTATGTAAAAGGGACCTTGCTTTGACCTGGGGTTTTTAGTCTGCTTTCTCAGCTCACACCCATATATAGGATTTGAGTTTCCATGTATTTTTAACAGTAATAAATTAATATTATTAATATTAAATGAATAATAAATTGTTATTGTCTTCATATACTCATTGTTATATAATATGCATATGTATGTACATATATAATCACATATATTTAAACACACAGATGTATGTTGTGTGAAGACTGAAACAATGAAGCAGCAAAAATTAACATTGATTTTTCTCAGTCACCGTTTCTATGGAAACATGACAGCGAAGAGAAATATATAACACCTGAACCCCTTTGCAGTAACACTGGTATAATTTTCCCACTCATTTCTTGACAAAAGCAGTAGTACTGCTCAGGCTTAGGCGTTCAAAATTATGGTTTCAGGACCCAAGCTAATGGCTCCTTTCTCTTTTAAAACAAATTCAATTTTTTATTATAGTGAATTTATTTTTAAGTTTCTCCTCGAAAAATGTAATAAGCCATTCATAATATAATACCCATGATTATGGTCTATGAATAGATACCATGCCTGTAATGCCTGATAATACCATGTCCGGCAGAGTGTGTTCAAAATTGTTTTAAATTCAGTTTTAAATGGTGAATATTTAATATATTTCTGATGGTAATATAAAATGACTCGATTTTTGAAGTGAAAATTGGAAGTATTTTGAAAGAAAAGCTGCAAAATAAATATGTCTTTACATTAAGCATGTAGGTATCTAGCACGGGCAAGAATTGAGTATATTAAATGTTTTATTTACCAGGTATCCTAAATGTTATACTTAAAAAGAAAATCTTTTAAAAGAGCTATAATATAATCAATAAATTTATCATTAAAATTTGTGCATCTAGTTTTCATCTTGATACAGAAAGCATTTTGATATCTTGCCTAGAAGGTAGTCCTGACATTTCTGACTTTGTTATGTCCCAAAATATTTTTAGAAATTTCAGCTGATTTAACAGAAAAATAATATCTCACAATTATTAGATGTTAACTATATGTCAGATATCACTGAATTAATTTAAAACGTACCTCATTTAGTCTTAAGTACATTTTGTGAAGTAGGAAGTATCTTTATTGTCCTTTTAGGTATTTTATATAATATAGTTAAAACTTATGGAGCTGTGATTAAGATTGTGGGCTCCAAAATCAAAAGATCTTATAGGGAAATGGTTCCACCATGCTGCCCTGATGAGCTTGTACATATCCATATTTGCCACATAAGCAAAGGCTTGCCCCACAAATTAATCTGAGTCTTGGTGGGACACCTGTGACCCTCTGGAAACATAAAAGAACGTGGGGTTTGTGAGGAGCTTCACGGGAGCTGCCTGTCTCTTGTTTCCTAACTTCCTGGGATGCTATCAAGCGATAGTTTCTTATTGCCTCCCATTTCTGATGAGTATGATGCTTTCTGCCATGTCCCCTCAAGCTATTGTTGCAGACTATAAAACTCTATAGCAGTAGTATACAACTATACAATTGTACTTAGTATACAATTGGGTCGTCAGCAATGGGGTGTTCCACAACTCATGTTGCTTTGCCACCTGGCTCTTGTTGCTTTGATGACATTCTTTTGTGTATATAGGACTAGGATCTGGGAGCTGACACCATTAGCTGCTCATCCTTTCACATGAGTAATACTGTCCCATTCCAAACTATCAAAGCTTTTCTAGTTACAAAACTTACTTAAATAGGTTTGGTATTTTTAGTTTGAAGAATACTTGAGATAATTATTTGTTATCTATCGCTATATAACAAATCATCCCCAAATTTAGTGGATTTAAAAACCAATAAACATATTATTGTCATAGTTTCTGTGGGTCAGGTTTTCAGGACTGGCTTATCTGGGCACCTTCTTTTGTTTTCTTTCTTTCTTTTTTAAAAAATTATTAATTAATTTATTTATTTTTGGCTGTGTTGGGTCTTCATTTCTGTGCGAGGGCTTTCTCTACTTGTGGCGAGCGGGGCCACTCTTCATCGCAGTGCGTGGGCCTCTCACTGTGCGGCCTCTCTTGTTGAGGAGCACACGCTCCAGACACACAGGCTCAGTAATTGTAGCTCACGGGCCTAGTTGCTCCGCGGCATGTGGGATATTCCCAGACCAGGGCGCGAACCCATGTTCCCTGCATTGGCAAGCAGATTCTCAATCACTGTGCCACCAGGGAAGCCTTTCTTTCTTTCTTTCTTTCTTTCTTTCTTTCTTTCTTTCTTTCTTTCTTTCTTTCTTTCTTTCTTTCTTTCTTTCTTTCTTTCTTTCTTTCTTTCTTTCTTTCTTTCTTTCTTTCTTTCTTTCTTTCTTTCTTTCTTTCTTTCTTTCTTTCTTTCTTTCTTTCTTTCTTTCTTTCTTTCTTTCTTTCTTCCCTTTCTTCCCTTTCTTCCCTTTCTTCCCTTTCTTCCCTTTCTTCCCTTTCTTCCCTTTCTTCCCTTTCTTTCTTTCTTTCTTTCTTTCTTTCTTTCTTTCTTTCTTTCTTTCTTTCTTTCTTTCTTTCTTTTCTCTCTCTCATATTCCATTGTGTCCTCCAAAATGTTATTTCATGAAAGCTTCTCTATTAGTTTGAATAAAACTAGGGTTTTCAAACTATAGCCCAAGGGCCAAATCCTGCCCAATATCCATTTTTTTATTGACCATGAATATAGCCATGATATGTATTGTCTATGGATGCTTTCTCATTACAAAGGTAGAATATATGTCCTCTTGGCATATGAAGCTAAAATATTTGCTATCTGGCCTTTTGCAGGGAAAAAAAAAGCTTGAATAAATGAATCTAACTCAAGGCAGAAAGAAACCTCGGAGGTCATCTGATAGTTCACCCTCTTATACCTTCATACTGTGAGATTTGAGGTTGCTTAAGCTTTGTTCTGTGGTTCTTAGTCAGTTATTTGTCTATGAGGGCCACTACACTAAATTTATTCTACTTATTATTCATATAGGCAGTCTAATCAATTGAGATGAGTCACTGATAACTTACTTCAGCTTTTATATTATCTCAAGAGGATATTCCATTCAATATACATAAAGCATGAATATTCCTTGTTAATCGTGCACTGATTATTTTTCATCTAGTATCATCCATCCCCTATGATATGCCAAGATCAGTGCCAGTAACTAGGGGTATAATCAGTAAGACTCAGTTTCTGGGATCTCCACGGGCTGCAGGAAAAAAGATATATTTACAGAGCTAATTATTACAAAGCATAGTGTGTGCTCTACCATTTGAGCTACATTAAAGAGCTATGTAAACAAAGTGATTAATACTGCATGGAATTTGAGGCTACGGAGAACTATTATGTAGGGTCTTATGGATACGGTCTAAGGCTGTGAAACTGGAACCATAGCAAGAATTTCACTAAAAATTTGAGCAAATTTGCATGACTGTGAAGTCCTCGAGGTAGAGATGTCTGCATGGGTTGACAACAAGAAGTTCATAAGCCCATAACGTTTTATGACGAAGTGTGCATGATACATCATTTTTTTTTTAAGTTAGGGTTTATAATTTCATCAGATTTTCCAAAAATCTGTGATGAAAACTTAAGAGTAATGGCTACGTGGTGGTAGAAATGGATAGAAACATCCACCCACCATCATATAATAGAAGAGAGAGATTAAAAGTGCATATTCTAAAGAGATATTACTGTATTTGTCACATTATCATCACTAACATACAAGGCATTTTGATAACCTTTAAATTTGATGTTAAAAATGTAGGGTGCATTGATAATAGTCAAAGTGTGTTATTCTTATTGCTACTATATATTTAATGGAGTGTATTTGATAGTTTAATTTTTTAGAACAGATTTGGATTAGAAAGGCTGAGGCCTAAACTCTAGGGTCAACTTGCCTAAATTCTAATCTTAGATCTGCCCTTTACTACCGGTGTGGTAGGTAGCTTCTGAAATGGCCCCCACGATCCAGCCTCTTAGCATTCACACCCTTATAACTCACTTGGGTGTGAGTTGGACCTAGTGACTTCCTTCTAACAAATGAATATAGCAAAAGTGATGGCATGTCACTCTTGAAATTTGGTTACAAAGACTGAGATTTTCATCTTGCTGATATATTTTCTCTCTCTGGCTCTTCTTGCTTGCTATGATGAAGCAAAGTGTCATGTGGTAAGCTCATCTTTAGAGAGAACCAAGTGTTAAGGACCAGAGAATGTCCTCTGGCCAACAGTCAGCCATAAACCAAGGCTCTCAGTCCAACATCCCATGAGGAAATGAATCCCAACAATAATCAATTGAGTGAGCTTAGAAGTGGGTCCTTCCCCAATTAAGTTGTTATGACTGCACCCCCAGCTGACATCTTGATTGCAGCCTGTGGGAGACCCTGACACAGAAGACCAAGCTAAGCCACACTCCTAGTTTTGACCTACAGAAACAGAGAAAATAAATGTTGCTCTTTTGAGCCACTATATTTGGGGGCTAATTTGTTGTGCAGCAATAGATAACTAATATAGATTTTGTTACAATATAGAACTGGGGTAATGTCATAACAAATACCTAAATATATGGCACTGGCTTAGCAACCAGGAAGTGGACAAAGATTGGAAGGAGAGGCAGTGGACAGAGGTTGAAAAGATTTTGAGTGACATATTAGAGAAAGCCCAAATTGTCTTTAACAGAATATTAGTAAAATGATAGACATTAAGGATATTGTCAGTGCGAGCTTAAAAGGAAGTGAGAAACATGTTATGCAAAACTGGAGAAAGAAAGATCCATGTTATATGGTGTCAGAAAATTTATTGACACCATCATCTGAACTTATGTGGAAATCAGAACTATGACTAATAAACATTGATTTAAGCAAGGAGATTTCCAAGTAAAATGTTGAAGGATTTACTTCTTTTCTTCTTGCTGCTTATTATAAACTGGAAGAAGAGAGAAATAAATTAAGGAACAGACTGTGTGGTAGACAGAATTCTAAGATGACTCTCTAAGGCCCAAACCCTTGTAAAGTCTTCTCCCCTTGAGTGTGACTAGGATTTGTGAATCTGATAGATGTCACCACTATGATTAAGTTATGTGGCAAAGATGGCAAGAATGTGCAGATGTAATCAAGGTCCCTAATCAGATGACTTTGTGTTAATCAAGAGGGAGATTATCCTCAGTGGGCTTGAGCTAATCGGGTAAAATCTTTCAAACAGGGTAAAGCATCCACAAGATCTTCTTGCTGGCTTTAAGGAGAAGCAACCAGTCACGTGGTGAACTGCCTCTGAATAGGAGTACACCAAGGATCTAAATGCCTCAGCCCTACAACCATAAAGAAATGAGTTCTTCCAACAACCTGTATAAGCTATGGCTTTTTGTTCCCCTCTCCATTTTGTTCCCCTCATCTCCCTTCTCTACATCTCCAGATGATGTGCCTTCATTGTGTTCTGTCATCTTGCTCAGTTGAGTAAGGGGTCCCCCAATTCTTGGATATGAGTCTGCACAAGTTACTACTGTCAGGTTTATTGTCTCTCTGCACATAGTCTGCTTTGGTCTAGTATCACTTTGCTATTCCTAGGTGCACCCAAGACAAGGTGAATTTTCAAAACCACCTAAGTTTCTTTCCTCTGTTCAAATAAACCACTTTCCTCTCTGTGGTCTTAGGGCTGCCTTCTGAGTAATTTTAGGAAACAGCTGTTTCTGTTCTGGGATCTGCAGGCATCTCTTAATGCAGTAACTGCTCAAGCTATTGTCCTAGCCCACGCCTTGCCCTCACAATTATGGAATGGAATAGAATAGATAATATTTTGTATGATCTCCAGAGAAGACTAATAGAAAGTAAAACATAAAATAAAACACTTAAAATATTACTCCACTACTCATGAAATGAACTAAAATTTAGGATTAAAGAACAGGAAGTTTGTAATATATTAGGGCTATCAGAGAGCAATGAAATCATTTAAACATAGAACCAATTCTAAGTAATTATTAAAATATGTATACAATTCATAATTCTTTTTAAAAAAGATATGTATTTCCAAGTAAATAATAATAAATAATATGTCAAAACCCAAGCTTATAACCAATAAACATTGAGTAGGAAAAGCCTACTCAGTCAAGTGATATTTGTTAGCATCTTCTATGATCTATACACATTTCTAGGTGTTGGAACTAGTGTGATTATAAGACTTTAATCCTTATTCTAAAGAGCTTGCCTTCTAGTGGGGAAAGACATCAAAATTCTTTCAATAAATACAGCGGATTAGATATCAATATGTGCTGCAGGATTATACGATAAAGAACGAGTGGGAGCTACTCTAGCTAGTTTGATAAGGGATGGTTTTTTTGAGGTAGAGATTTAGATTCATTCATGATTCTTAACACAGTTAATATTTATGGAATATCCAACAGTACAATACAGTTAATATTTATGGAATATCCAACATGATCCAAACAAAATTCTAGATCGACAAAAGAAGAAACTTTTTTAGGAAAGTAATGACCAAATTTCAGAACACTAATATCAAATGATCCTCTGTCAGGGGAGCCACACTTCTGGAAGTCAGTGGGTCCATAGGAGCTTTACTCTAGTGACCACAGGATCACCCCTGAAAGTCTGTCAGTCCCTAAACACTCCTGCTTATAAATGTTCGCCAATCCTTGAATCCCTAAGCTAACCAAAACCTTGTATAGGATAGGCTCTGGCTCTGTTCTGGAAGACTGCACTTGTGTGAAAATGGTTATAGAGCACCACTTCAATATTTTAACTCTGATCAGCAACAGATCACTTTCGACCACTTCACATTGACCCTGATGCTTCAGTCACTGACATGTGAGGCTACAGTGAGAAGACTGCTGTCTGTGACTACTGTCAGTGTCCCAACAGACACTGAATCTTCCAGCACCTTAACTCAGACTTCCTAGCCTTCAAAACTGATATTGGTGCTCTGGCCGGGTGTCAGTCCTGAGCTTCTAAGCTGGGAGAGCTGAGATCAGGACGTTGCTCCACCAGAGACGTCCCAGCCCCACGTTATATCAAACAGTGAAAACTCTTGCAGAGATCTCCATCTCAATGCTAAGATCGAGCTCCACCTAACAACCAGCAAGCTACAGTGCTGGACACTCTATAACAAACAACTAGCAAGACAGGAATACAACCCCACCCATTAGAGGAGAGGCTGCCTAAAATAATAATAAGTTCACGATTCCCCAAAACACACCACCAGATGCGGTCCTGCCCACCAGAAAGAAAAGATACAGCCTTATACACCAGAACACAGGCATCAGTCCCCTCCACCAGGGAGCCTACACAACACACTAAACCAAACTTACCCACTGGGGGCAGACACAAAAAACAACAGGAACTACAAACCGGCAGCTTGCTGAACGGAGACCCCAAACACAGCAATTTAAGCAAAATGAGAAATATGCAGCAGTTGAAGGAGAAAGGCATAAACCCACCAGACCAAGCAAATGAGGAGGAAATAGGCAGTCTACCTGAGAAAGAATTCAGAGTAATGCTAGTAAAGATGATCCAAAATCTTGGAAATAGAATGGAGAAAATACAAGAAACGTATAACAAGGACATAGAAGAACTAAAGAGCAAACAAACAATGATGAACAACACATTAAATGAAAGTAAAAATTCTCTAGAAGGAATCAATAGCAGAAAAACTGAGGCAGAAGAATGGATAAGTGACCTGGAAAATAAAATAGTGGAAATAACTACCACAGAGCAGATTAAAGAAAAAAGAATGAAAAGAATTGAGGACAGTCTCAGAGACCAACATCTGGGACAATATTAAATGCACCAACTTTCGAATTATAGGGGTCCCAGAAGAAGAGAATAATAAAGGGACTAGGAAAATATTTGAAGAGATTATAGTTGAAAACTTCCCTAATATGGGAAAAGAAATAGTCATTCAAGTCAAGGAAGCACAAGAGTCCCATACAGGATAAAAACAAGGAGAAACAGGTCAAGAGAGAGATTAATCAAACTATCAAAAATTAAATACAAAGAAAATATATCAAAAGCAGCAAGGGAAAAGCAACAAATAAGATACAAGGGAATCCCCATAAGTTTAACAGCTGATCTTTCAGCAGAAACTCTGCAAGCCAGAAGGAAGTGGCAGGAAAACTTAAAGTGATGAAAGGGAAAAACCTACAATCAAGATTACTCTACACAGCAAGGATCTCATTCAGATTTGACAGAGAAATTAAAACCTTTATAGACAAGCAAAAGCTAGGAGAATTCAGCACCACCAAACCAGCTTTATAACAAATGCTAAAGGAACTTCTATAGGCAGGAAACACAAGAGAAAGAAAAGACCTACAATAACAAACCCAAAACAATTAAGAAAATGGTAATAGGAACATACATATCGATAACTACCTTAAATGTAAATGCTCCACCCTAAAGACATAGACTGCCTGAATGGATACAAAAACAGGACCCGAACTTATGCTGTTACAAGAGACCTACTTCAGACGTAGGGACACATACAGACTGAAAGTGAGAGGATGGAAAAAGATATTCCATGCAAATGGAAACCAAAAGAAAGCTGGAATAACAATTCTCATATCACACAAAATATACTTTAAAATAAAGACTATTACAAGAGACAAAGAAGGACACTACATAATGATCAAGGGAACAATCCACGAGAGGGATGGGATAGGGAGGCTGGGAGGGATATGCAAGAGAGAGGAGATACGAGAATATATATATATATATATATATATATATATATATATATATATATATCTGATTCATTTTATTATACTCAGAAACTAACACACCATTGTAAAGCAATTATACTCCAATAAAGATGCTAAAAAGAAAAATTCACATTAAGGATAGAACAATAAGCATATTATTATTATTATATTCCAACCCCTTTATCTTTAGAGTATCAGCATCACTCCCCAAAAATTAACTTCACAGCAGTTTCTTGTTTCCATGATTTTGGGGGGAGAAAAACAAAACTCCCTGGGTGATACCTATTATCCCTGTATTCAACTTCCTCTTCTCCTCTTCCTCCTCCTCTTCCTCCTTCTTCTTCATTCTATCCTCTTGGATAGATGGGTTGAAGAATTATATAATCCTAAAATGTTGTATTCTAACCCTCAGTACTTGTGAGTGTGATCTTATTTGCAAATAAGGTGTTTGCAGATGATCAAGTTAAGATGAGGTCCTTAGGTGGGCCCTAATCTAATATGATTGAGTCCTTATAAAAAGGGGAAATTTACACAGAGAGACGGATGCCTAGAGAGGAAAGACCATGTGAAGACACAAGGAGAATGGCAGCTACCAGCCAAGGAACATCTGAGGATACCAGAAACTAGGAACCCTTTGAAACCATCAAGATGCCAGTTTTCTCCTATGGACACCCGGGGGGAAAGTAGCGGGAGGAGGGGTGGTGGAACGCACTGGGAGATGGGGATTGACACCTACACACCAATAAACATAAAATAGACAACCAATAAGAAGGTGCTGTATAAAGAAACAAACAAAACAGAACTCAAAAATTCAAACAAGATGCCAGTTTTCTATGTTTACTTTGTGGTTCCCTATGTACCCCAGCATCCATTCACATCCTTTACCTCCTGTTTCCCTACTTTTTTTATGAGTCAGATTTTGGTTTTCTGGAAGTCTGAATGTTACCTCCTTTAGAATAAACATATTATTAAATTCTTCTAACTGTAATATATATATATATATATATATATATATATATATATATATATATATATATCAAATGATCGATACATGCCATTCATTACAGATTTGTCCAAACCTATAGAATGTGCAACGCCAAGAGTGACCCCTAGTGTAAATTACAGACTTTGGGTGACTATAATGGGTCATAGTAGGTTCATCAATTGTAGCAAATTTACCATTCTGGTGGGGACGTTAATAATGGATGAGGTTATCCATTTATGGGGGCAGTGGATATACAAGAAATCTCTATACCTTCCCCACAATTTTGTTGTAAAACTAAAACTGTTCTAAAAAACAAAGTCTTAATTTTAAAAAATGCACACTAGTATGTATGGGAAGCGGACTATTCCCTATACTACTATTCCCTAGTAGTATGGGAAGCAGACAATGTAAACAATACAAGAGAGCTGAAATGGAAGAGAGGTTTAGGAGTTGGCATTTTATAGAGGGTGGTTTTATATTGAGGGTATTATTTTGTATACTTGATATCTGAATAATGAAGAGGTAGTACAAGCAAATTTCTAAGGAGCTTTCTAGGAAGAAGGACAGACAAGTACAAAGGCCTAAATATGTGGCTTGAACACGTGGAATAAGCCTTGTGTTTAATGAGTAGAAAGAGCTCTGTTGTATCTCCAGCTTAGTGAACAAGGGGAATAATAGGGTACGTTGAGGTCAGAAAAGTAGGCACAGCCAAACCATTTTTCATCCAAGAGCTGGAAGCGTGTGTGTGTGTGTGTGTGTGTGTGTGTGTGTGTGTGTGTGTGTGTGTGAAAGAGAGAGAGAGAGAGAGAGAGAGAGAGAGAGAGAGAGAGAGAGAGAGAGAGAGGATGGTGGCAGGGCTTCTTTATTGATGTAATAAACTATGAGGAGGAAGAGATATGTCAATGGTACTTTGTGCCTGAGGTAAAAAATATCAAACATCCTATAATGTGTGAGACAGTTCCTTTACATAAAAAGATTACTGCAAAATACTAATATTGCCCCTATTGAGAAACACTGAGCCTTGTGTGCCATAATGAGAAGTTTTGAATTTCTTTTTCTGTTTGAAATAGAAAGTAATGGAAAAAGATTTATCCTGGGAGGGAAATGATCTTAGAAAAAGTAAGTTCATCAGGACTGCTATATGGAGGTTGCAGTGCAGGCAAGTAGCTGTTACACAGTTCAGGTGGGTGATAGTGATGGCTTGTATTGGGCGTACAGCAGTGAGGATGTGGGAAAGTGTTTAGTTTAGGGCTGTGAGTGTGTGTGCGCACGCGTGTGTGTGTGTATAAAAGTAGTCAAATATCATCACCCCCTTGCCTCCTATTTTAGGCTTCTTTAAATTCCTCTACTCAACTCTCTTCAGTTGACCAATGAGTAAAAAGAATGCAAGAAAATGAAAAAAACATTTTAATGAGCCATCATGAAAGTGGTCTATAATACTTTCACATATATTCCTTTGGCTAGAACTCAGTTATATGACAATAAAACTTGCAAAGTAGGCTGGGAAATGAGGAGGAACCACAGACATGTGAGAGAACAATTTATTCTGCCAAAATGAGACCAGAATCCACTTCTAAGTATAATAACTCAAGGTATTTTTACATATGTACGAAAGTATATTCACTGCAGCATTGTTACAATGTGAAAATTTGGAAACAACTGAAATATGCCTGAGCAGGTGAATGAATGATTAAAATATGACATTTACAAAATGGAATATTGTGTAGAGTTAAAATGAATAAATTAGACACCTATGGACATCTTGAAAATAAAATGCAGAGTGCATAAAGCTAGATGTACTATGATACATTTTTAATAACACCATTTTTAAAAATTTTAAAAGCAGGGAAATAAATATTTTATTATGTAATAACTATTTTTAAAATTTTGGAATTACAAATATCGAATCAATAATATTAGTGGCGAATCAACATTGTGAAAATGACTATACTACCCAAAGCAATCTACCGATTCAATGCAATCCCTATCAAATTACCACTGGCATTTTTTACAGAACTAGAACAAAAAATTTCACAATTTGTATGGAAACACAAAAGACCCCGAATAGCCAAAGCAATCTTGAGAACGAGAAATGGAGCTGGAGGAATTAGGCTCCCTGACTTCAGACTCTACTACAAGGCTACAGTAATCAAGACAATATGGTACTGGCACAAAAACAGAAATATAGATCAATGGAACAGGATAGAGAGCCCAGAGATAAACCCACACACATATGGTCACCTTATCTTTGACAAAGGAGGGAAGGATATACAGTGGAGAAAAGACAGCCTCTTCAATAAGTGGTGCTGGGAAAACTGGACAGCTACATGTAAAAGTATGAAATTAGAACAATCCCTAACACCACACACAAAAATAAACTCAAAATGGGTTAAAGACCTAAATGTAAGGCCAGACACTATCAAACTCTTAGAGGAAAACATAGGCAGAACACTATACGACATAAATCACAGCAAGATCCTTTTTGACCCATCTCCTAGAGAAATGGAAATAATAACACAAATAAACAAATGGGACCTAATGAAACTTAAAAGCTCTTGCACAGCAAAGGATACCATAAACAAGACCAAAAGACAACCCTCAGAATGGGAGAAAATATTTGCAAATGAAGCAACTGACAAAGGATTAATATCCAAAATTTATAAGCAACTCATGCAGCTCAATAACAAAAAAACAAACAACCCAATCCAAAAATGGGCAGAAGAACTAAATAGACATTTCTCCAAAGAAGATATACAGATTGCTAACAAACACATGAAAGAATGCTCAACCTCATTAATCATTAGAGAAATGCAAATCAAAACTACAATGAGATATCATCTCACACCGGTCAGATTGGCCATCATCAAAAACTCTAGAAACAATAAATGCTGGAGAGGGTGTGGAGAAAAGGGAACCCTCTTGCACTGCTGGTGGGAATGTAAATTGATACAGCCGCTATGGAGAACAGTATGGAGGTTCCTTAAAAAGCTACAAATAGAACTACCATACGACCCAGCAATCCCACTACTGGGAATATACCCTGAGAAAACTATAATTCAGAAAGACTCATGTACCAAAATGTTCATTGCAGCTCTATTTACAATAGCCAGGACATGGAAGCAACCTAAGTGTCCATCAACAGATGAATGGATAAAGAAGATGTGGCACATATATACAATGGAATATTACTCAGCCATAAAAAGAAATGAAACTGAGTTATTTATAATGAGGTGGATGGACCTGGAGTCTGTCATACAGAGTGAAGTAAGTCAGAAGGAGAAAAACAAATACCGTATGCTAACACATATATATGGACTCTAAGGGAAAACAATGTCATGAAGAGGTTAGTGGTAGGACGGGAATAAAACACAGACTTACTCGAGCATGGACTTGAGGATATGGGGAGGGGGAGGGGTGGGCTGTGACGAAGTGGGGGAGTGGCAGGGACATATATACACTATCAAATGTAAATTAGATAGCTGGTGGGAAGCTGCTGCATAGCACAGGGAGATCACCTCTGTGCTTTGTGACCGCCTGGGGGGGTGGGATAGGGAGGGTGGGAGAGAGGGTGATGCAAGAGGGAGGAGATGTGGGAGCATGTGTGTATGTATAACTGATTTAGTTTGTTGTAGAGGGAAAACTAACACACTATTGTAAAACAATTATACTCCAATAAAGATGTTAAAAAAAAAAAATTAATGTACAGTAATAATTGGAGGGGTAGTGCCATGTAACACTGAATGGTACCAGTTAGAAGCAAATACTGCACTGAGCTCAATGTGTTTATTTCAGAAAAAGACTGGAGAAACTTTAGTTTCTATGTCAAAGAGGAGGAATTCTTTTTGAAAGTAGGAAGAGAAGAATTACTGGAAATCTTTTCTAATCAGTGTGTATTCATGAGATTCCCAAGGTCAAGCTATCTCAGAGCCCCCAAGGTATCTCAGGACCCAGAAAAATGCAAAAATTTATGTAAAAAGTGTTATGAAAAGGCCAAAATATCCTCACAGATAGAACCAAAAAGGCTTGAAGTTTTGCAATTTTGGGGGAAGTGTTTGCTTCAAGAAAAGTACCTAATTAGAGATTCAAGTACAGTCTTGAGAAAAGTCATCTCCAGTCCCATTAGAGAAACCAGAAATTATCAAATCTCAACCAAAAAAAAAAAAAAGCTGTATAAACTAAGCCATCCATCTTGCGGCTCCTTTGCTGATTGTTAGAAAATTTAAATCAGTTTCATATAGTTTATACTAAAAACAGGATCCATAATAGAAGTGATGGCTTCATGGACTTGCAACCCATGCCCTGGTCAGAAGAGCCCCACACATGGTTTAATGCTCTGTTATCACTGTCTTGTTTTATTTCATTTTGGTGTTTTTAGGCAATAATTTTTTTTATTGAAGTATAGTTGATTTACAATGTTGTGCCCACCTCTGCTGTACCACAAAGTGACTCAGTTATACACATGTATATATATATTTTATATTCTTTTCCACTATGGTTTATCATAAGACATTGAATATAGTTCCCTGTGCTATAAAAAAAAAAAATAATAATAATAATAATATTAGTGGCATCTAGTGAAGAAGGAGTGGATGCTGGAAAGGAACCAAAGTGCACTTCAAATGTATCTGTAATGCTTTACTTCTTCAATTGTTTTGAAGAAAATATGCAAAATAAATAAAGTGAATTTAATGTTATTTAGTTAGTTAAAACACCATCAAAATATACAGAAAACTAATGTGTCCCTATACAATATTTCAATCATTTGCTTGATGACTGTCACATTTAATTAGATTGTTGATTTGGCAACATGTACTAAATGGAAGTATCATAAATTTTTAAAATTCTTTTTATAAAGATTGCATTCTAAAACACCAATTACTGATGTTTTGGCATTGTATATTGTCATGTTTAATCTAATAAATGCCAAGTTACCTTCTCAATACAATTTATTACCAAAAACAAATTTTAAAAAAACTCTGACAGACTTACTGCTTTTTCTAAAAGTTAATTATAGAATTGATCATATATATTGAATATTTCTGTTAAGTGATTTTTTTTCTATGTAAAGGTTGACTATTTAAGGATAAAAAGAGTTGTTTTAAAAAATCCACCTTTCTAATCAAGTATTTCTATTCTTCTAATTAAAATCTTATCCTACATTGTCTTAAAGTTCCCTAAGAAGGAAAAAATAATAATATGTAAATTTTACAATTCATCAGAAATAAACTTTCCTCTAGTGTGTGATCACCATTCTGAGCAGTTAAACTAATGTAAACAGTAAGTCGAAAATTTCAGTTTGTAGATTATGTTATCTTGAGTCTGCTGTTGAGAACATTTATACCTCACCTTTCACTTCATTTCCTAGACATTGCAACTGTTTTGGATTACATTTTTGTCCCACCCCACAAAATCCATATGTTGAAATGCTAACTTCCCAGTGGGATGGTATTAGGAGGTAAAGTCTTTGGGAGTTAATTAGGTTTAGATGAGATCATAAGAGTAGAGCTCCAATTATGAGATTAGTGTCCTTATGAGAGAAAAAGACCAGAGCACCTTCCCTTGGCCATGTGGGAAACAGCAAGAAGGAACTGTCCACAATCCAGGAAGCAGGTGCTCATCAGAACTGCACCAGGCTGGCACTGTAATCTGGGATTTCCAGCCTCCAAAACTGTGAGAAATAAGTGTGTGTTGTTTAATCCAGTGAAACTATGGTGTTTTGTTACAGTAGCCTAGAGCCAACTAAGACAGAGACCAAGAATAAATTATTGGGAAAGTCACTTTTTTTGCGAACAAGCAAAATTAATATATCATGAAGCACTGCTGAAGAAAATTGAATTCAGTGCCTTGGCAGACTCCCAAATAACTGTTCTATTTTAAGCAACAACTCACTGAACCACTTAACCTACAAAAAAGGAAAGAGATTCAAGTAAATTTTTATAATAAACATAATTATAGTATCCTATTGTTACAACTCAAAAAAAAAAGTAAAAAGTTAATCACAAAATGCTAACATTATTGTATTCAGTCTGATAATTCAGCAATGGTAATAGCATAAGAACTGATGAATAAAAATAAACAGATTTCTTATTCTTATGTTAATGAAATTTTCAAATTATTGCATTTTTTTGGTCCAGGTGCATAAAAATATAGAAACATTACTTTGTTTGAGTAACCACATAATATGTACAACAAATTTTCTTCCTGGAATGAGCACTTGAGTCAAGGGTAAATGAGATGATCACATGGGACAAGAAATGAGATGAAGCTTAGGAAGAGCTAAGACTCAAAAATTAGGTGATTTCAGCAAAAGAGTGAGAATCATAAATATAATTAGTTTCTAAGATAGCAAGGGGGTGAGATTCAGGGGTAATATGAAACTCATGAAGGTAAGGTTCAGATATGGTTTGAAATTAGGGACTTAGGGAAAACACAGGGAAGCAACAGGCTCTACTGAGAGGCAAGAGTAGATGCAGAAACAGGTTAATTTCTAATAATTGGTAAGGATACATGTGGTGAACATTCCTTTAGAATAAGACACAATATATTTTGGGCTGTGAAAAGATATCCCTAATACCAAACAGTCATGGCACAACTGCTATGTCATGCACCCTGTTCCTTGATTTTCATCTATATGTGGAGGCAAAGTCTACAAATAAATCTGGCAGAGTCAGAATAAAACAACACTGACTTCTGGATCTGCTAAAATGGAATAAGCACAGTGAACCCAATCTGTTTCACTGATTACAAATAAAAATTCTGGAAACACTGCATAAGACAGATCTAAGAACTCTGAAAAGTAAATAAAAAGCAAGAAGATTAGGGAGGGAATTCAAAATTCAAAGTATGCCGATATGACAATGACTTTCCGATTTGTTTGTTTTTTTCCCCTTCCTATTATCTCCTGATCTAGACTAGAAGAACCCAAATTCCAGAACAGCATATGTGGGAAGGACAGAAAGTTCTCCAAAAATAACTCTTATTTCTGGTCAGAGAATAAGGAGTGGTCCCCCTGTGGAAGAAGAGTGCAGAAAGTCCTTATTTAACTTTTTTCTATTTTTGCCCTGCTGAATCTGTCCTGAGGCAAGACCCAGGCATGAAAATGCACTTGTTTGGAGGAATTGGTGTCTGCCCAGGCTCCTAAAACTCTTAAGACTATGTTCCAGGCTGAGTTTGAAGGCCTAACAACCAGGAGATCCAATAGTGTGGTTCCAGTCCAAAACTCGAGACACAGGAAGAGCCCATGTTTCAGTTCAAGTCCAAAGGCAGGAAAAGTGATGTCTCAGTTTGAAAGCGTTTGGACAGGACAGGAAGAATTCTTCATTGAGGAAGTCAGCCTTTTTGTTCTATTCAGGCCTTCAACTGATTGGATGAGGCCCACTCACATTATGGAAGGCAATCTCCTTTTTTCAGTCTACCAATGTAAATGTTAATCTCATCCAAAACACCCTCACAGAAACACCAAGAATGTTTGATGAGTACGTGGGCGCCCATAGCCCAATCAAGCTGAGCCATAAAATTAACCCTCATAGGTGTAAAGCACTGTCCAGGTCCCAGGAAAGCCCCGAAGGCACAAACATGAATCAGGTGAGGACAGCACTGCAAAGGGCCTTGTAAACTAAAATGGCACAGATGAGTATTGGGACTCGTAGCCTGAACCTAACCAGATTGAGTGCATGCCAAAGAAGGAAACAACATGATCCAGGGTATTACAAAGGTACCAAGGTTTCATGACATGATTTTCAAAATGTCCAGGATATAATAAAACATTACCTGACATGTAAAGAACCAAGAAAATATTTCATGGAATAACTCTCACAAGAAATGGCAATCAATAGAAGGACATCAAACTCAAAATGGCCCTGATGTTAGAAATATCCAACAAAGACTTTAAAGCAGCTATTGTACTCAGGGGCCATGAAGTATGGGTAAGCACTCATGATACAAAGGTAAAAATATTAGCTCTCAGGAAAGAAATAGAAACTATAGAAAAGAACAAAATGAAATTTTATAACTGCTAAAGATACAATGCTGGAAATTGTAAAATTCACTGAGGGGATTCTATAGCAGAAAAATTATGATAGAGGAAGGAGTCAGTGAACTTAGAGATCAATAAAAATCAACTAATATGAAAGAAAAAAATGTTTGAAAAATAATGGAAAGAGCCTCAGAGACTTGTGGGACAATATTAAAGCATGCATGTTGCCATTAGAATCTGAGAAGGAGAAGAAAAAGAGATTGGTAAGGAAACAATTTTTGAGGAAATAATGTCTGAAAACATCCAAATTTGCTGAAAGACATAATTCGACAGATACAAGAAGCTCAACAAACCTGAAATTCGTTAAACTCAAAGAAATCACCTCAGTTATATCATAACTGAACTACTGAAAATCAAATATAAAGAAAAATCTTAAATCATACCAAAAAATGACACATTACATAGAGAGAAATAAGGATTCAAAGACTACAAAGGTTATATACTGTACGATTTCATTTATATGACATTCTGGAAAAGTGAAAACTAAACATGACGAACAGATCAATGGTTTCCAGGGGTAAGATCTGATGACAAAGGAATAGCATTAGATAATTTGAAAGCTCTGTTTTATATCTTGATTATGTTGGTGGCTATTTGACTCTATTTTTGTTAAAATTCATTAAACTCTACACCAAAAATGTGAATTTTACAAGTGTATAAATTTTAAAAATAAATAAATCATTAAAATACTAGCCTTTCATAATATCCAACAGCTTTTACCCACTAACATTCTATCAATACCATATATCATTCCTCACACTTGATTTTATGCCTCTATCGCTCTAAATCCTTTTGGTGGGAAAAGCTGAGTAGAGGACTTTGATTTACACTAGTATGTCTCTCTACATATCAGAGAGTGGAGCTATTAAAAGCAAAGCTTGTGAGGCTCTCCTGTAAAGCCAAGGTCAGAGGAGGAATAAAACGTAGGACTCTTCAGCATAATAGCAGAGTTATTTATAAGGCAAGGGCATCACTTTGCTAATTAATATGAAAAATATTACTTCCTAAACAGGAATTTATGTGATTTTACATTCCTGCAATACAATGGTACTTCATAGAAGAATGTAGGAGATAGTCAGAACTCCATGGCAATGGCTTAATCCAGAGCTGCTATTCAGCCAGAATGCAATGATATCAAACTTCTTGCCAAAATAGTGTAAAACTTCTGTAACAGTTGGCAAATAACATCTACTCATAACTCTGCAAGTGCCTCATTTTCACCCTAGTCACTCCACAATTTCTCTAGAACCTCCCCACAATCCAGTAACTAAAGAGGTAACATGTGACACAGTAGGGAACCTGTAAGGATGGCTCCAGCAGCCAAACTGGGTCTGCTCTCACTGGTCAGTGCCTAAGCCAAGCCAGTGGTTAATTACTTTGATAATGACTCCTGTCATAGTCTCTCATAGATGCATCTTAAACTTCCTAAAACATGATAGACCCTTATATATTAGCAATCTTTCTCCCCTATTGACATGATGGAGAATAATGTTAACAAATGAAGTAGGCTGAAGTCACAATATGATGTAACCTTGAAAGAAACACCAACCCCTCTGTAATATTTGGGTTATGGTAGTGTCCTCAAAAGTGAGGAAGTTGCCCAGCAAATTCTCCAGTTACTCTTCTGTCAAAATCAAGATTCTGTTGAGGATGACTGCCTTATTTTTTGTCTTCAATCCATACACCTATCAAGTATTTGAGAAATGCTTATTGAGTGAATGAATTGAAAAATATTGAAAAGAAATATTTCTACTTCTAAAAATAAAAAATATTAAAAACAAACATTTTAAATGACAGAAACACACTGGTCATTAAAAATATACAATATGTAATGCAGAGAAATAAGTATTTTGTAGTGTTAATAATAAAAATTGCAGTATATATTATTTTCAGTCTCTACCCTAAATTTGCTGTAGCGGTAATAAAAGCAGTTGTATAGGATAATTTTACAACTATATTTTTATGTTTACATGTGATATTTATATACAGAAAAATCTGTTTGCTACTTAGGATGGTTTTTAACAGTTCTGTTGAGGTATAACTGATACACAAAGAACTGCACACATGTAATCTGTACTACTTAATGAGTCTGGACAGATGCAAACACCCATAAGACTATCACCACAATCAAGGTAATAGATATAACTAATCCTTCCCAGAGTTTCCTTATGTATCATTTTTGTGTGTGTGTTTTGTGTGTGTTGTAAGAATACTTAACATGAGATTTATCATCTTAACAAATTTTTTAATTATTGTATTGTTAACTACAGGCACTACATTTCAGAGCAGATATACAGAACTTATTTGTTTAGCATAACTGAAACTCATTACCCATTAGGATTTAATTGAATACTCAACTTACTTATGTTACAAATTCAAAAATTTAATTTTCCTTGAGCCTCAAGTATACTGTATAAATAGTATTCTATTCATAAATCTAGTAAATTTTAACAATTAATTTCCACAGTGTCCTTGATTAATATTTACCAAATCAAACTTAATCCCCTTAATTAATTATTTCTACTTATAAATTTATAAAAATTCCTCAAGCCTCACTACAAGCAAAATTGCTCACTCTTTAAAAAAATCACATTGTTTCATAAATTAAATCAACTACAAAATTAAAATTCTTCTATCATTCCAATATAATTTACAAATTTAGTACAATTCTTACACACCTTTCAACTAAATGTCAAAAATTTAAAATTTGTCAGCATTTACATTGGAATGATAAAGCAAATCTGTTAAACATTTTATAAGACCACATTATCTT
This sequence comes from Kogia breviceps, assembly GCF_026419965.1. Lineage (NCBI taxonomy): Eukaryota > Metazoa > Chordata > Mammalia > Artiodactyla > Physeteridae > Kogia > Kogia breviceps. The sequence continues at coordinate 191,386,380 of NC_081311.1, read as the reverse complement.
ACCTATTTAAAATGCCAAGTATATGCAAATTGTTCCTAAACTTAGTATAGAATTATTAATGCTGTGATTTAAAAAAATGTTGATCGCTACAGTTACTTCTAGTATTCCCCTTGGTTTGACATTCACTCAACCACCAAGTGAACATTGATATCATTTCAAATGAATTGATATCACCATCCTAACAATTTGTGGTTATCATCTTAAATTCACTGACTGTATGTACTTAAGAGCCATATATTTTCAGCAAGGAAGTGGGGTAAAATACAGAGTTTTTATCCAGAGAGTCTTATGGCCACACTGATCCTTGTTTCCATAGTTGCTACAAAAAAAAAAAAAAAGGATTTAATGTAGGTCCATCAAAGGGAGTTATAGAAGCTCACCTTCTTGTTTAATTTTCATCATAATCTAATTCTTTTATCTGACTTTGGTAAACAGAAGTCTGTGACCTCCTATTCAAAGTATTGAAAACTTCCTTCATCCATCCTCTAAGCACACACCAAAATGTGGTGCTGGCATAAAGACAGACATACACATCAAGAAATAGAATTGAGTGTCCAGAAATAAACCCATAAATCTATGGTGAAGTGATTTTCAACAAGGGTGACAAAACCACTCAATGAGTAAAGTAGTGTTTTCAATAAGTAGTGTGAGGAAAAATGGATAATCATATTCAAAAGAATGAAATTGGGAGTTTGAAATTGACATGTACACACTGCTATATTTAAAATGGATAACCAACAAGGACCTACTGTATAGCACAGGGAACTCTGCTCAATATTATGTAACCACCTAAATGGGAAAAGAATTTGAAAAAGAATAGATACATGTATACGTACAACTGAATCACTTTGATGTACACCTGAAATTAACACAACACTGTTAATTAAATTTACTCCAATATAAAATTAAAATTTTTTTTAAAATAAAGAAATTTGACCCCTACCTCATATAATATTCAAAAATTAGCTCAAAATAAATCAACAACCTAAATAAAAATATAGCATGAACACTTGTGGCCTTGGATTAAGCAATAGTTTTCTTAAAATAACACCAAAAGCACAAGCAATCAAAGGAAAAAATATAGATAAAGTTGACTTCATCAAACTTTAAATCTTTTGTACTTCAAAAGATACTATCAAGAAAGTGAAAAGACAACCAACACAATGGGTGACATTTGTAACATCTGCAAATCATATGTGTCATAAAGCACTTGAATCTAGACTATATAAAGAGTACTTACAATTCAATAAGAAAAAGACAAAAATCCAAGTAGAAAGTGGACAAAGGGTATGAATAGGCATTTCTTCAAAGAAAATATACAAATGGCTAATACATACAGAAAAAGATGCTTACCATTTTAGTCATTAGGCAAATACAAACTACAATGAGATACCATCTCATACCCACTTTAATCAAAATGACATACAATATGTGTTGGTGAGGATGTGGAGAAATCAGAACTTTTGTGCATTGCTGGTAGGAATATAAAATTGTGCAGCTACTGTAAAAAAGAGTTTGGTAGTTCCTCAAAAAGTTAAACATTAGGGTTACCATATGACCCAGCAATTCTACTCCTAAGTATTGATACATATCCAAGAGACTGGAAACATATCCATACAAAATCTTGTACACATATGTTCATGGCAGAATTACTCTTAAGAGCAAAAAAGTAGAAACAACCCAAATGTCCATGTATAGATGAATAGAGAAACAAAATGTGGTATATCCATAAAAAAGAAAAGTATTTGTCAATAGAAAGAAATGAAGTATTGGTACATGTTACAGCATGGAAGAACCTTGAAAACTTTATGCCAGTGAAAGAAACCAGACACAAAAGGCCATACATTATATGATTCCATTTATATGAAATATCCAAAATAAAGAAACCCATGGAAACAGAAAATAAATTCATGATTGCCAGGGACTTGGGGAAAAGGGAATAGGGTGTGACTGCTAATTGGCACAGAGAATATTTCTGGCCTGATAAAATGTTCTGGAATTAGAGAGTAGTGATGGTTACACAACTTTGTGAATATACTAAAAACCACTGAATTGTACATTACAAGTGGGTGAATTTTGCGGTATATGAACTATATCTCCATGAAGGAAAAACAAACAAACAAACTAGACTGGAGAAGTTTGAAGACAAGAGGATAAGAGGAACCAACACTGCTTGAACAGATTAAGATGACCCAATATCAGAGCTACCCACACAGCAGATGACTCTATGTAACAGCTCTACTCTTTGGAAGCCCTGAGCTTTAGCATCATGGAAATGGAAACCCCTGGTCAATGGTAAGCATCCCTTTGGAACTGTCTGTTCTAGGGAAACTGGGGCCCAAAGCAAGTCTAGGTTCAGCCCACTAAAATAACACCAAATTTTGGCCATTTCGAAGCAAACCGCTAAGACCTTAAAAATATCTGGGCAGGAGAGATCCCTAACTAAATCCTGGCATGTTTTCATCAAGCCAGACAAGAGCTATAGCTCTTCATAACTTACGCAGTAAATGTTAAAATAATTACATTTTTTTTCCTGTGCACTAGTGACCTGCTAACTATAATTGCAGACTTTACTTATTTCTTGATATTTCAATGGCCAAAATTATAGTAATTAGTTTGGTTAAGTTGTCAGAGATGTACATTTATTTCTATCTTCACTCAAATGTATTCATAGAAGAAAGTATTTCCACTAGCCAAGAACTTAAATAATTATTTTTAATCCATATTCATGTAAATCTAGTTTATAGGCTTTTAATCAACCAGAACGTTTTACCCTCATCCTAAATCTGGAATCTTAAATTCAAACACCTACAAGGAATAGGCATGTACTAGTAAGGTTAAAAAAAAAAATGAGGCAGGCAGATGTTGAAGGTTGGAAGAGATGAGAACTGTAATAAAAGAGAGAGCCCATGCCCATCTAAAGGAAACTACTTTACTCATATGCAGCTAAGTAAAAAAAAAAAAAAAAAAAAAATGCTTAGTATAGACAGATTTCCATTTTTTTGAAGGGGTGGAAAGAGTAGAGAATTGTAGAGTTTTATACAGAAAATATGCTCAATATTTTAAACATTGGATATAGATTTTGAGCTAAGAACAGTACATATCATATCACATTTTTATTTCAAGAAAAATAGATTTTATTTAATGCCTTTATCTATTGTCAGAAAAAAAAAAATGGCACTTTGTCTCTAGTACTCCAGATTCTAGACTTCCATATTTCCGTATTAGACTTCAGAGACCTTTGATGACACTGTATATTTTTCAGATGTATGCCATCTAATTCTCTGGATGATTGCCCAATTTTTTACCAGATCCATATCAGGCTTTGTATATTCTGTGTAATTAAATTTAACTGAACCAGGTACTGTCAATTGGTTGTTTTAATACTTTAAAGATAATTCTTTTCATCAAAATGGCAAGAATCTAGTACATTTTTAGAGACACAGTTGTTACTATCTCTCTAAATTTCCAACTGGTTAGTATTATTTTCCACCTGAAGTCCATGAAGCATCTCAAAATCAACATGTGTAAAGAATAATAAATGTTTTGATCACTATATTCCCTATTTCTTTCTCACTCAATACCATCCATATAGCTCCATCACCCTTGCCTTTCTCACTATGCAATCAGTTAAGACATTAATTTTCACTCTGAAATACCTCTCATGTCTGTATCCCCTTCTACATTGTGAGTACCATAGCAACCAGAACCTTTTTACCTTACATTTGAACAATGAATAACTTCCACATACTTCTTTCCAGCTCCCCACCCAACTGTCTACTCTAGGAAGAGAAGTAATACTGTATCATCTCACTGACTGGTTTACTCTCCTACTCTAAACGTTTGAGGACTTTCATTGCTCATAAAACAAAGAGTAAACTCTATAGAGAGGGAAAAAACTTGTATTTTGTGGGTATGCATAATAAAATAACCTCTGGAGTCTGAGAGACCTGGGTTCAAATTCTGGGTTCACATTTATTAGAATACCTCCATCAAATTACATTTCATAATATCAAACTCCTTAACTATAACTGGACTCAACGCTTATCTCAGAAGAGGTGGTATAAGGCTCAAATGAGGTAGCCTTTGTGAAGTAGTAACACATCTCAGGTTCTTGGAACTGTACTATCAGTAATAAACTCGATCTAGAATCTTATCTCCTTCCCTGGCTTCGGAGGGCTCCTGGTTCACCTGCACAGAGGTCAAATAATGAGCAAATGTCCTGAAGATAAACCAACAAGATTGTGGATAAGGTGGAATTCATCAGTATAACAATGTGCCTGTCCCACCCACCTCACCTGCTAAACCTCAAAGCCACAAAGCAGTGACCTCATGCCTGAGAACCTGCAATTCTTGCTCCGCTGAAGACATCTCTTTTGTGTAACCTGTTCACCTGGCAAGCAAACATTTAGAAAGTAGAAGTAACTTCATAAGGGCAATAACAAGGACAACGAAAACAAGAAATTTGTCAGTAAAAGATGGAGTCCTGGAATGCTAACAAGATTGTTGAATTTAGCCTCTTCCCAGTTTCTCAGTCTTTTATCTCTACTACACATTAAACTTACTACTTCACAACTTCTTCCTTAGTTTGCCCAACATATGGATTGAAATCTAAAATAGCAGTTTATTTTCTGCAGTTTCTATGTTGGAAATTTCCAGTAGGTGTTGGAATCTGCATTTGCATTTGCTGCACCAACAATTTGGATTACTTTTCCACATTTCTTTGCTGGCAAACAATGCCACGTGGTAATAATAATTTAAAATACCCCTAGTTGTTAATGTCCCTTGTATTGTTTGGGTGCAAGTGGAACTTATCTTCTGTTCTCCTCATCTGAGAAATATGCTGAATATCCTGCCTGACTTTGGAAGAATATGTCTATGGCAGAAGATGGGCTTGCATCTCTCCCAGCTTTCTCATGAAAAATAGCCAAGTTTTTACAGGTGTAGTTTGCGACCATGTCAGTGATTGTCAGGTCCTGTTACCTGCCTTACACAATTTCCCAGAAACATACTCTGAGACAAGGACCCTGTGCAGATGGATTAGGGGTTATTCTTGGATGATACCTATAAGGAAGTGAGGAAGGCAAGACTGGGCAAAGGGCAAACTGACCTGCACTGCTGTCATAGTTGACTCTTTAGCCAATTCTATGCAGAGCTCTGGAGCTGGGAAAGACCTTTGGTATTGCCCCAAATGAAGAAAATGTGGCTAGATCTTTGTATCTTTGCATCAGCCGGTCAAGAGCAGCAAGTCATCCCAGAGAGAGACTATAACCTTGATTGAGGAAGTTTCTTATGGTTGCAGGCAACTCCCAGTGAGGGATGCAGCTATAATCAGGAGCTAATATTCCCAAAGGTTGATGGGGGAAAGAAATGGGTGTGTCATCCCTGAAGAAGAAATCTGGTAATCACTACAGATCCCCAGATATATTAAACCCTATGTCATGAACTCATTAGCTCTTGTCTACTCAGCTAACCAGTCACAAGAGACTTGACTCACATGGTAGAGGAAATGAGGCTAACCAGCTTATTTCAATGCTCAAAGCACCCCTTATTCTAGTTGAATTATGTAACTCAGGGATAGGAGAAAAACATGAAGAAAATGAAAGTGAAACTCAAATTCTTTATGGACATAAGCTAGTAGAGAGTAACATCTATTTTGCTTTAGATACTGTAAAGTTGGTTAGGTAAAACAAACAATCAATATAAATTAATTCAGAGTGCCTAGGTCTCACTTCAATACTGTGGAGGGAACTTCAATATTCAGCTCTCCAGTATTGCAGTATCAGCACTAATTTAAAGCAGGTAAATACCAAGGTTATTCTTGGTGCCGTATCGTTATTTCAGATATTGGTCACCAGTTTCCCTTGGCCTTCTTGGTTTTTGCTCCAACCCTTCTTGTCTTTTTGTCTTTGTCCCTTCCCAATTTCATACACCCTCTCTACACGTGGTCCTGGAATCTCCTTATCATCTCACTCCTGCAACACCCCCAGCTCTTGCATCTCACTTCGACCCCACCCTCCCTTATCCTCACTCTGCAAAAGGTTGATCTTGGACCTGTCAGGAGGACCCTGTGTTATACAAGGAGAGGCATGAGATTAAGGGCAGAGCCATTCTTCCCGGGTTGGCAAGGCAAACATTCACAATTTTTGCAACATAGAGAACTTGGCTAAGAGAGAGGGAACTAACCAAATGATCAATTTTCATGACTCATCTTTCTTGAGTTTTCAGGAGCATTTGGCACCACTGATCACTCCTTTTGCTTCGACCATTTTGTTTAGGAGGAACTTTCCAGAAATAGGGTTACTGAAATGTCCAATTAAATACACAAAATTGTGGGAAGTTCTTTGTTTGAAACCATTCATTCTCCTGGGTTCCCTTCTACATTTCTGGCAGTTTCTTCTCCATTTCTGTGTCTAGCTCCTCTTCTTCTATAGGGTGGAGAATATCAGAGTTCTGCTGTTTTTTAAACATAGGCAAAACAGTCAGAGTTGAGTTATTTAGGGTAGAGGTTTTGCCGCTTTCATAACACAAAGAGAGAGAGGGGCAAGGGATTTGAGAGTGATTTCACAACATTGGTAATAATGTTGAATAATGGAATCCAAGTTTTTTAAGGAATGAAATAGGATATGTGGGGAGTTATGGACAATGGGAAAATTGAAGAGTCCGTGGATTAGGGAGTGAAACAAAGACGGTTCAAATAGAGATAATGGAGTAAGTGAAAGACTGGGTGTGGTAAAAAAGAGTAAGATGGTCAATATAGAGGTTTTTGACATGGCAATAAAACATCAAATATAAGATTGGAATTGGATCTAGGGTAGGGTGTTTTTCATTCACTTATATAAGTGTAAAAGATTAGTAATGAAAAGAAAGATGGTGAGATCAGGTGTTCCGATCTTCAGTGACGCGAGAGAGATATTGTGGTATTGGTAGGCATTCAGCATGAGTGAGAATAATGTGTAGGTAGTCTTATTCCATTTACTTCAATGGAATTATGCTTTTTGAAATTGTTCTTTACCTTTACATTTATTTATTTATTGTTAATGTAGGAAGAGGAAGAAGATATCTACCCAATCTCAAGAATCTCTGTAAATTGTATTATAGGGGGCGGGGGAAGATAAGAACAGCCGTTTCTTGAGAGACCTGCCCAGCAAACAGAGTCCTCCAAAAATTCTCTCATTTTAATTAAAGCCATAAGGTAAAGGGAATATTCAGAGAAACATTTAAAGATATAAATACATGTTACAAATGACAGTCTGTAAGTTGCACAGGATTTTGAGAGGGTTAGAGATGTATAAAAAATGGGTCCAGTTAGGGTAAGTTTTAGGTCAGAGTTTCCACAAAGTGACTCAAAACAGAGATTTGCTTGAATGAAGTTTATAGATGAGAGTTCTCAAGAGCAGCACCCGTGAAGGAGTGAGGGAAACAGTATTGCACAGAAGTAGAAGTTATACTTCAATGCAGTTTTAGCACAGGCTTCAGCTGATCCCAAGGGGAATTTGGAAGCTAAGATGGCCCTTCAGAGATTCACTGAATTTAATCAAGGAGGTAGGCCTTTAAAAGGCCTCATCTCACTCATCTCAACTGCACTGAGTAGCCTTTGTGTTTGGACTCGCCTCAGCGGGAATATATTTGGATGAGGTTCCTTTAGACCATGTGCAAGTTCTGCGGATGGACTCAGCTCTGAGCTCTCAGCGGGCAACACTTCTGGCATCTAAGGGAATGAGTCACTGAGACTTGACAGGGGAATCTGAATAGAATAGAACAGCATTCACTATTGTCCAACACTTGCACCACTCAGATCCACTCACTTCCTTCACCTCCTCCAGGAGGTGGCATAAGCCAGGTGGCATCTATAGCTTACAACTGATAAAACCCTTGCTGTGCTTCCTGATGAAATCATTACTGCTCTGAGAACCAGGACTACTAGACCTTCAGAGACTAGAATTGCAAGGATAGGAAGCACGAATTCCTCAAATGATTCTCTAAGAATCAAATTCTAGTGCCTTGTAACCTTGGCTCTATCCTGAGGTCACAGAGTCTAAGGAATCTACAGGTTACTTAAATCCTCATATAAATTTAGCATATAATTAGTTACTATTTGCCCAATACTTTGGTTTAGTGATTGCTTTTCTACATCTATTTTCAACATCTACTAAAGATAAAAATAGTAACCCATTTCATGCTGCTGCTTTAAAATTAGGTTTCTTATATAAGTAGCCTTATGCAAAGCACTTGAATGTAGAGCCATTCAAATATTCCTCGGGGCAATAGGGAAAAACAAAAACCTAGAAAGTCTTTAGGACTATTCCGGTTATGCATTGCTGCATAATAAACCATCTTAAAACTTGGTGGGTTAAAATGACAGTTTATTATCTGTCGTGTTTCTGTGGGTTGACTGGTCTCAGCAGGGTGGTTCTCATGAAATGAGAAGCTGACAGTTGGAGTCAGATGACAGATGGGGCCGCAGTCATCTGAAAGCTAGATTAGGCTGAATGTCCAAGGAGGCTTACTCATGCGGCTGTCAGCTTCTGCTGGATGCCTTTTGGGAGCTCAGCTGGAGCTGCTGACCAGAGCCCATACACACTGTCTCTTTATGTAACTTGAGCTTCTAAGAGCATGGCAGTTGGGTTCCAAGGGGGAGTGTTCCACAGATGGAGTGTTCCAAGAGGCAGGAAGCCTTCCTAAGGCTTATTCAATTCTTTTGCCCAAAGGAATTGCTCGGTCTGCCCAGACATCAAGTGGGTGGAAAAGTAAACTCCATCTTTTGATAGTGAATAGCAAGGTTATATCACTGAAAATGTGAATGCAATCAGCAACAACGATTGAATTCAATAAAATCTGTGACAAATAGTACTTATTCTAAAGTAAACTCATTTCATGCAGGAAACAAATTTTATACTTTTCCAGTATGGATTTTAACATATGTCACAATAATTTTCAAATTAATTTGCAGTTAAAAGGAAATGCTATCTAAGTGTTCAATGAACTATAGTTTCCTTTAAAACTAGTTTATTGGCTTTCACTTCAATCAGAGCTCTTAGTTTAGATCTTCTTACTGTGCAGTGTTCCCCGAAACAAGCTAAGCCCTGAAATGACTGTAAAAGGCAGGAGGTTACATGGGTTGACCAACTCACTCAGTGAGTAGAGAATGGAAAAGTCTTGCCATCTTAGAGGAAGCAGATAAATCACTAAAAAAAATAGGCCCAATGCTTAAGGATCAGGTTTGCAGTCGTTCAGAATCCGGTTTGGATCCCAACTCTGCCCCAAGACAGTTTTCCCTTTTGAAAAGTGTGGGTATTACCTACCTCAGTGTATCCTGGCAAGCAGTAAATGACATCATGTTTCTTGTTTACAACTTTTATTATAACATGTTTTTGAAAATTATGTTTTCCACCATCTTTAGTGAGAAAGTAGTTATATGCACAGAGCACCATTTATCTACTCTCGAAGTACATTGTTAATGCAATTTCCTTATGGAAACCATTTTCATGGTTCTATAGAGAATAGACCTCTATTTTTAAAGAGTTTATTTTTAAAAGTAGAGAGTAACAATGTATTTCTCAAACTAATGCTAATATACTTATAGGATAACATGTCTTGATACATCCTCTTGCTTTCCAACATCACGATACTTTGTAGAACAGTACTTGCAAGTAGTTTTTATTTATTAGATATTACATTAATATTTATTAATTTAATAACTTTTAAATATTAATAATGTTCATCATCAAAATATAAGTGACCCTTTACTTGATCCTAATGAGGGACAGAATTATGCTGCTAAAAGAAGTATTAAATCCAAACCATTCTAGTATTTTCTACTAATTAACAGAGTTAATTTCATGTATGCCACTAAATTACTTTAATGGTTTTCATTCACTAATTGCCTTACCTCTGTTCTGCTGTCATTCCTTAGCATTATCAGTCAGATTATCAAATAATTATCAATTATTTGACCTTACATTTAGACAGAAATAGCACTTGCTAAAATTGTAGATGGCAAGTTTTAGTGTTAAAAACAGTTTCATAGCCCTTTGGGGATAGCTAAATTTCAGTTCTCGTTACTGACTAAACTAATCATATGTTAGTTTGACAAACTGTATTTTGGTTTGAAATATAAATTAGTGGTCATATTTGTTAAGTACTGGTAAATTCCCTTTCAGCACATGGCAGACTAAGCTTTAAGAAAATCCTATTCTAGGAAAACTTGGTACAAAATTAATAAGGTGAAATTCAACAGTAGTATATATACAGACCTAAAATAAGATGATTCAAAGTGAATCATAGAGGACTGAATGGGAAAGATCCTTTTTAAGATCAACTCTTGTGAAAAAGATACTCAAAACTTAGCTAAAGTCAAGAAGATGATGTAGATACATTAAAAATTGAAGTCTTAGGCTGCATACAAGGAAACATAGTATCTTTATTTATTGTAGTACAAGCCACTGCACCATGTTTGTGTGGTTTTTAGAAAAGTTAAGACAGCTAGAGGGACTTCCCTGGTGGTCCAGTGGTTACAACTTTACCTTCCAATGCAGTGGGTGAGGGTTCAATCCTTGGTCAGGGAGCTAAGACCCCACATGCCTCTCCGCCAAAAAACCAAAACATAAAACAGAAGCAAATAATTGTTTTGTGGTATGTCTACCTAAATAGTTTCCTAAATCTCTTTGGTGATTTACACTCTTAGAGTTTTGCTAAGTTAAATTAAATGATGAGAATTCATTGAATGTCTAGTCATTTCCAAATAAGATAAACTACTAAAACATTAACTGCTGAACAAGTCTAAGCTGCATAATTTTTACATCTTACTACAGAGACTAAGTATGTTTGGGTTTATTAATAAATATACCTTATGCTTTATTGAAAGATTATTCTATAAAGTAACATATATTTCTAGAAATTATAAATGTATTTTTGTTTTCCAAGCCAAAAAATGTTAATACAGTTCAGAATTGTTTACTTCTTTATTTTCACTAAAAAATTAAGATTTCAAAGGACTAAGAATTCTAATTAATATATTGGTTAAAGCTACCAGATATAGCAATAGAAATAGGATGTGTTTTGGGGTAAGAAAAGTTATAGGGTATGGAGATGTTTTCGTTAAGGAAAAAGAAAGTGATTTTCCGTAAGGCTGGTTATTTCTAAATGGGAAAGAAAACAAGGCACAAACTAAAATGGACATAGAAAATTATAAGTTTTGTGAAAAAAGGAATCTTTGGAAAGGAATTTTATGTGTAGTCAGGACTAAATAAGATTGGAATCCATTTAATTAAGTAAATGAGCTTAAGTATCAAAAGTATACTGGTACAAAATTGGAATTTGGTTTTATCTCTGTTAAAAGGACAAAGGTTTTTGTTTTTCTATTGGTCTGATCTTGATAAGAAGAGATTATGAAAGGTTTTTCTTTACCTTGAAGGAATCTAACCAGAAAATATATATAGTGTCTTGTCTTATCTTTATCAGGTCTTTGATTGCTTAAGTAAACCTAGTCCTCTGGGTGTTAAACGAGTGAAATTTTGCTGAGAACCATATAACCCTCTATATTTGCCTATGAAGTCTTTAATTGTTACTTTGGTTAAATGGATAAATAAGCATTGTTTCACAGTGACCTATTTGACTCAGTGTTTTAAAGCCTCTTTGATATTTTTGACAAGCTTCCCCCAAATCAAATTCTATATGAAGTCTTTTTGACTTAGAACTAACTTTGATATATGACTTATTTCAGAGGGCCCCTGCAATATCTCGAAGATTTGTCCTCTCTCCTTATAAAAAGAGAAATGTTAAACTAATTAGGAGTATTTGTTATGTTAAATTACATGGGAAGCATTGTCAAATAAGAAGTAATGTTAAGCCTTTTTTATGTTGTGTCTGTATAGGTAGGTATTATGAGTGTTCCAGAAATTATGTGAAATTACTGGAAGTCTTACATGTCCTGGCATAAAATGTTGTCTGTCACCAAAATTGAAGCTCACACTAAAAGGACTAAACCCAAGTATCAGGGAAACACTGAAGCTGACTTTTATGCACAGGCAGCAACAAAAAAAGAATCTGTAAAGATAGTGGCACGTGTGGATAAAGTCTGTTTTGCTTCTGTCACAAAACTGATCCTTAATCGCCAGACTTTTGCCATCCTGATGTCCGTTTAACATAGCACCAGTCTGCTCCTGAATTGGAGAAGTTAAATGGGTAAACAATAGCTATAAAATAAATAGCTGGGGCAATGAGAAACCCAAGATGGCCCCTTGGTTCCTCCCAGCTTTCTGGCGACCCCCTCCCATTTAAGATAACTCAAATTATAAATAGACATTGGTAGGAAGATTTCTATAAAATTGTGTGCAAAGTTTACCAGCAATGTCTGACCTGGCAGGTCCATAACCCTGGGAAGAAAAATAAAACAAAACAAAAAAAAAACAGAAGCAATATTGTAAAAAATTCAATAAAGACTTTAAAAGTGGTCCACATCAAAAAAAAAACTTAAAACAAAAGACAGCTAGAATATAACATTATAATGATATCATGAACATAGGTACATAGACTTATGCAAATTAGAAAAAACTTTGTGGCCATGATAGAATAGCTAATATCTGACCTACCATGCTGCTACAAATAACTAATACATTTGAATGTATGCTTTGTAATACTGTTTGAATATTTCCAAGCGTTGGACAGCGATCAACACTAAAGTCCTTGAGAGAAGAGATGCACAACAGGTGACCCACATTCATCTGGCTTTCCCATTCAAGAATATTCTTCATAACTGTGGTGCAAAGAAATAGAACACAGAAAGAGAACAGAAGTCATTCTGGATGGGAAAGAAAACCAGAGAGTAAAGTTTGGTTTGCTAAGGCAGTTGGGAGCAGATTACTACAGAGGGGGGGACCTGCAGAAAATGAGCCCTGAATATCTGCCAAAAAATAATTATTTCAGTTCCTTGGATGAATCCCACCTGCACATGTACAGGGAAAAGCTTTGGAAGACTTAGCAGGAAACAGCCACTGGGAGCTTGGAGAGATGAACATAGATTTCAGAGATCTCACCATGAGGGAAAGTAAAGGAATTTGGATATAAGTAGATGGAGAGACCCTTGGTGAACATCCTTGGTTGCCAGTTGAGACTTCAAATGCTCTCCAAGTAAGAACCGTTATCTAGGGGAGTAAAGTCTTTTGTGGATGCATGAGGTGGAAAGCAAAAGCTGTAATATAGGACACTGAGCAGTGAACACAGCAGCAAAAGGTCCCCAACCATGGGGCTAAGCAGATTAAGCTAGCAGTCTTTTAAGGAGGTGCCTTATCATACCAAGTATGGTTTAGAATACATTGTTTCACTTGCCATAAAGGTGAAATGAGATCTAGTGCTGCCAGGCAGTTGGCAGGGAACTTAGGGTTTTGCAAGCATTTTGATAGAGGAAAGGTTCACAGGATAAGCAGCTAGCAATTTCAGAAAAATCGTATTCTATGGGGTCCTCGGGGTAGATCAGTTGAAGGCATTGTCGCAAGCTGGCCTCCAGGTCATTTCCCTCCTGGTGGGAAGGCAATGTAGGGAAGGCAGGAATTACAATGTCTAATAAGGTTGTGGTGTGTTGTCTCCCTTTGTTGTTCTCTTGGGCTGGAGTGACAACATCTGAAGCACTTGTGTACTTGAAGGTGTCAGAGGCAGCCCAAGAGAGGGGATGGGGGACTTGTCTTCCCACGTAGGGGCTCATGAAAAGTGGGTAGGAGCAGGCTGGTGTTACGTTCTGATATGTGCGAGAAGCCTGGCTCAGGATGGAATTACAAGTATGGGCTTTACCGCTGTTTGAGCCGATCTCATTAAGCTCCTTTGAATCTTCAGGGACTCACCTTGCAAAGAAGCATTGGGCACCCTGACTGAGCTTTGTGGGGACTCTATCCATGATGCATACAAATTCTGGGCACATTGGTTAAGGACATTTTGTGGATGGCAGCTTTACAATCCTGAGATTGTCCCATTAAAATTATAGTAAGATTATTTACACACAAACTGCCAGCCAGATGGGTATGATTTGGTTACATTGGGAGAGCCATTCCACCTGGGATATAATTTGAGGCATAGTATAAGGAGAAAGAGACTCATTTAAGCATCATTTCCATTGGCATCATTTCATGTAAAGGGATGTGAACTCTGGTTCAGAATCCAAGCCTGGTGGCACTCTAGCTGAAACCCTTCTAATAGAGCCTGCCAGCACCTGGTACTCAGTTATCCTGGGTGCATTTATGCACCTGTTTGAATTTGTTCCAGCACATCTCCTGGGACAGGGGTAAGCCTGAGAGGTCTACTAGCAACCTTATTATCCAGGTTGTACACGATAACAGCAATAGCCACACCAAAGGAGTACATTTGCATTTGCATTCGTTTTCAGAGGCCTCCTTTAGGGCAAGAAATGTGGATACTGACCCATGAAGGAGTGTGGTTGCTTTGGAGCTTGTTCACTTCCTTGTATAAAGTGGGGTAGGAACCTGGCTCGAATCTGCTGATAGGACCACTGGATTCTGGTGTTCCTTTGTGGTGTAGGGGAGGAAAAATCATTTTCTCTCCATCTTTCTGTGTTTTGACTGAGACCCCTATAATAATAGACAAATTAACAGAAGAAAAATAAGCAAAAGTTTAATAACATGTATACCTCCTGTATACATGAGAGATGTTACCAACTCAAACTTGAGTCTGCTCACCTGACACACAGCAAAGCCAAACTACTGACACCAAGTTGTGCTGAAGGAAAGTACAGCATTTACTGCAAGGCACCAAGCAAGAAAAAGGGGTAGCTAATGCTGAAAACCGGAACTCTCCAATGGCTTTCAGGGAAGGGTTTTTAAAGGTAACATTTAGAGTGAGCGTTCCAGGGTGTGTGATTTTCTCACTGCTTGGTGATGAGGTAATAGGGTGATGTTTTGAGAATCTTAATCATCAGCTTTCTGCTTCCAACCACTCTGGGGTCTGTGTGCTTGTGGTCAGCGTGTAGTCACCATTCTTCACCGGGGTGGCCGGGGGTGGGGTGTCTTAGTTTCTACAGAAAAACTCAAAGATATGTGTCAGATTGTCATGTATATCACTTGAGGAGGAACTAAGACCTTGTCTTATTGTTAAACTATTATTTAAGCTATTATTACTTTTCTTACTTGCCTGCTTTCCTTTGTTTCTGCATTCCCTCACTTCTCTAGTTTGTATCTGCTTGAGTTTGCTGTTTGGAACTCAGGAGGGCCTAGGAGACTAAAGGCTTTTTCTATAAACATGAATCAGGGGACACAGAGGGGCTTTTGTACCCAAGAGGACCTTGCAGGGTCCTGCTCAGTTTCAATGCCCCGTTTTCATTGATACTCTTCAATCCTGAGGGGAACAGGGGAGGGACAAGAAAAGGAATACAGTTTTGGATAGAGAGGTTATTCATAAACTTGGCAGGAAAACTCAGTTTTAGAAAGACTCAGTTTCAGAGATACTCAGTTACTCCCAAGATGGGTCAAGCCACCACCTGATAGCTGAGTAACTCCCAAGATGGGTCAAACCACCATCTTAAAGACTGTCTCCAGCTAAAAACCAAAATATGGGCATGGGAGAGGCCAGTTTTGGGAGGGAACCAGAAAAAGCACAATGAGCAAGTACATGGTTATTATGCAGATTTAAATACTGGTTTTCTCCATTAATAAGAGTTTCTAGAGACGTGGTCACCCTCCTCTTCCAGGTACAGAGAGTAAGATTCCCTTACAAATGGAGATTTCCCTTATAAATGTACATATCTCTTACAAAAGAGTAACTTCATGGTTTCCAGAGCTTTCCCTGTGTTTGCCATTTCCAAACAATAACCTTTTAAAATAATTCTTTTGCCAAAGGGGCATATTTTGGGGTAGCAATTTCTGCTCCTTTTAGTGGATTTCATTTTCTAATGTGACTGGCATCCACTCGGCAAAAGGCCTCTTTTCCTCTCTCTCTGAGATCCACACAGTTTCACTAGTGGATCCTGGGGCTATAATTCCAATCACTTGCAAAAGTTTTGATGAATATGGTTTAATTAACTGACGTTTATAACCCAACAGTGAGGCAAAGCTGGTTGCCTTAGCTTTGCAGCTGGTATTGAGCTATTGTCTGAGTCAATAAATTCTGTATAATCATGATCTCTCAGAAATTTAGTAGGCATTCATCTCCTTGGGCTATTATAAGAGGGTCATATTGCACAAGGAAAAAAGTCATAAATACCTTGTGTATTAGTTTCCTGTTAATGCTATTAAAAATTACAACAAAATTTAGTGGCTTAAGAAAACACAATTTTACTGTCTTACAGTTCTGTAGGTTGGAAGTCCTAAAATCAAAGGGTCAGCAGGACTGTTTGTTCTGGAGGCTGTAGAGGAGAATCCACTTTCTTGCCTTTTCCAGCTTCTGCTTCCTTAGCCTTACAGAGGCTATCTGCATTCCTTGGCTCATGAATGCTTCTACTCATCAAACCAATTTTGCTTTTACCTTGACATTTCCCACCCTGCCTCTAACACTACTGCCTTCCTCTTATAGAGATCCTTGTGATTATAATGGAGACAATCTGGATAAACCAGGAAAATCCCCCATCTCAACATCTTTAATTCATTCACATCTGCAAAGTCCCTTTCACTTATTCACACATTTACTGGTTCTGGAGATTTGGACATGGACATCTATTGTTTGGTGGGGAGGGAATTGTTGAGCCTACTGCACGTGGTAAGTTGAACGAGGGACACAGATAATAGTGCAAAACAACAATGAGCAAGTGATAAGCGTGGCAACCTGGAATATACCATTAGGATTTCCCTTCAAGAAAGAACTTGCAAGATGTGCACTTCACTGACAGCCTTTAGTTTCAGTACTTTCCGTAGCCACCGCAGCTTTGGAGCAAATGTGAGGCTCTTCCTGGATGATCTCCAGCCAATGACTGAGCACAACAAGGCTACTAGAGCTTTTAGAGACATCTCTGCCCAACACAAGACTCTTCTAATAGGCAATCTTTGCTCTCAATTCCCTTTTCCACTGAGTGTGACTGTCAGACCTGCATCAAAGCTGAGAGTTTCCTTGTCTACTTCTGCTTTCTTCCTTCTTTCCTTTCACTGATGTCAGATCTACATCACAATCTGAAGGCATTTCCTGCACCATCTTGAGTCCTTCCTCATGACCTTTCCCAGGCACCCCCTCCCCAATAAACCTCTCTATTCCTAACCCCATCTCAGCATCTTCATGTTGAACTGGCACAAGACAGTATACTAGGAGTGCCTGACTGACCACTGGACTTTATGTGGTTTAGAAGTAGAGAAAAGTGTAGAATAGAGAAATTAGGTAGAACTTCATGGAAGGAGAAAGAAGTTGGATGTGTGTTCAGAGGCTGTGTAAGATTTACATAAGCAGCAGAAAAAACACAGGGCAATTTTGGCAAGAGGAACACAAGAAAGGGTGGGGCAAACATAACGTATCCTCGAAGGACCGGAAATAGATCCTTCTTCCTTGGGGAGTTCCATTGCTGAAAGTTAGAAATGAAAAGTCTTCATAATAAGTGATATGTGAACCCTGAAGCCAGTGTCTGAGATGTCTATCAAGACATCGTGGTCTAAGAGCATCATTATGGGCTCACCTTAATGTCTAAATACATAAGATTTACGTCCTTTGTATTTATGGAAGATTTTTATTTGCTTTGTTAATTCTAAAGAGGAAGCACACCTGAGGGTTTTTTCAGGCAAAAGTGAGGCAACTTTTGTCAGCTGTTACCTTGAGTGGAGCACAGAATATAGTGTTTTTTGAACTCCCTTTTCTAAATAATCTTAGAATGAGTCTTCACTCTTATAGACTTACACACTTCACTCTTATAGGGAGCAGGCGAAACATGATTTTGTTCATCTCTTTTTACTGAAACAAAACCATGGCTGATCTAACTTCTAGGCTCCTCAGCTGTGAAGGAAAAAAAAAAAAAATGTCCTTTGGCCAAGAATTCACTCCTTGAATATTCCTTTTACGATTCAGGAATTAGGTTCACAGTGACTTTATAAATATGGTGAAAACCTTTAGTTTTGAGTCTGGACTTTCCTATTCATGGATTATTCTCAGATTACGTTTTCAAGTTAGTGTGTTCCTTGCAGAAGGCATGATATACTCAGTCCTTTTTTCAATTACTTTTATTTTGCATTAATGTCAGATTTTAATAGCCTACCATCCCCTCCAAGCACACCCTTCCCCCCATGTATATTTATCTTCTCACCCCAATAATTCTTGCTTCTAGTGAAAAGGAGAAGGAATTCAGTGGCTAAAAAGAAGTCTTGGTGAGTTACAGGTTTCATTTTAACCTTAAGAACAAGCCTGAAAAAGATTCTCCCAATGTATAAATTGAGTCCCAAAATAGTAACACACTTGTGCTGACAGATGGAGGTACGGATAGAGGAATGTGTATGGCGATTGCTGCCTGAAGCACTTCCATCTGTCACCAGGTCTCTGCTGTGTCTGTACATTCAAAACGACTCTGTCCACTAACAGGCAATTGTACCTGCTTTCCTTCTTCATTCATTTTGCTATGAAGTGGACTAAATGGCCCACAAGGATCTCTGAAGCAATAATAATTAAAAATATAACCAGAGTTCTATCTCGCTGGAACTAAAAGTTAACCATTTTAAAATAACCTCTCATGATTTTCTCCAGAAAACAAATCTAGGGGGAAAAAAGGTAATGAGTGGCATGGGGAGGGGGAGGGGAAGGAGGACAAAGAGAATAATTTCCCACTCAAGTGTCAAGAAACCATGCTTTCTTTCCTTAAAAAATTCTCTTCTTTTTCTTCCCATCTATATAATACAGACTAGCCATATGAATGTTAAAAATCTAATTTATTATTCTTACATGTAGGTAACACAGTAAATATGAATACAGAGTCTGCAACCAGATTATCTGGGCTAAATCCAGGCAGCCACCACTACCGGCATTGGGACCTTGGGCAAATTTCTGAACTTTCTATGTGTCAATTTTCTCACTTGTGAGATGAAGCTTAATAAAAAGAGCTATTCCATTGGTCTGATGAGGGTCAAATCAATAAATATATGTAAAGGTATCAGAGAAGTGCCTGGCACATGATCATCCCGGACAAACCTGGACCAGGTCAACAGGCATCTAGCCTGTTGACACCAGTGCAGACCTGCCTGGGCCCCATAACACTTACTGAGACATGATATGAATGCAGCAGTGGCTTCTGGTCACCACAACCCCAGGGAGGCTCCTCTAGACTACAGCACAGCGTCTCCAGCCAGCCACTGCCTATCTGACCACAGCCCAAAGATGGCCAGCTAATTGTCAGTGCCCAGAATTTCTGTTTTCCTAATACAAGAAGTTTGTGATATTTTGGCTTTAAAAGACCTAAAAGAGATGGGGTGGAGACACAGTATAGTCAAGATCCACACTGCTAGGTAGGCAATTTACACATGGGAGGATAATCACAATTGCAGAGATTCTCCCCAAGGAGTGAAGGGTCTGAGCCCCACATCAGACTCCCTAGCTCGGGGGTCCTGTACCAAGAAGACAAGCCCAAGAATATCTGACTTTGAAGGTCAGCAGGGAGAACAGGAAGGTTGTAGGAAACAGTGACTCCACTCCTAAAGGGTGCATGCAAAATCTCACATGCTCTGAGACCCAGCACAGAAGCAGTAATTTGGAAGGAGCCTGGGTCACACCCACTTACTGACCTTGGAGAGCTTCCCAGGGAAGCAGGAGGCAATTGGGACTCCCCCTGGGGACATAGTAATTGGCGGCAGCTATGTTGAGGAGCTCATTTTACCACGAGGACGTTGGTGCTGGCAAGTGCCAATATGTACTCCTCCCTCTAGACTTTTAGTGCTGGGGGTTTACCTGTCCACCAGTGAGCTTGCAGCCACTGCATGAGGCAGGTCCTGACAGCCAAACGGGCCAGGAGCCAGTCATACCTACCAGCATGTCCACACTAGTTGACCCCACCACAAGAGAAGAGTCCAAGCAGTACACATAGAGACACACCTCTAGAGCATACAGCTTTGGTGACCAAAGAGGAGAGTGCTGCTGGGTCCATAAGACATATCCTATTTAGGTCACTTCTCAAAGATGGGGAAATGCAACTGAACTAACTAATGCATAGAAATAAATATAGAAAAGCATACAAAGTGGCGAGACAAAGGAATATGTTTCAAAAGAAGGAACAAGAAAAAACCTCAGAAAAAGAACTAAACAAAGTAGAGACAGGCAATCTACCCAATAAAGAGCTCAAAGTAATGATCATAAAGCTGCCCAATGAACTCTGGAGAAGAATGGATGGACACAGCACGAAGTTTAACAAAGAAAAAATATAAGAACTAAACAGAGTTGAAGAACATAAGACTGATAAATAAAATATGCTAGAAGGAATCAACAGTAAATTAGATGATACAGAGGAATGGATTGGTCACCTGGAAGAGAGAGTAGTAGAAATTACCCAAGGTAAGCAGAAAAAAGAAAAAAGAATGGTTAAAAATGAGGATAGTTTAAGAGACTTCTGTGACACCAAGTCTACTAACATTTGCATTACAGGGGTCCCAGAAGGAGAAGAAAGAAAGTTAAATGTGCAGAGAACTTATTTGAAAAAATAATAGCTGAAAAACTCCTTAATCTGGGAAAAGAACCAGGCATTCAGGTCCAGAAAGCACAGAGAGTCCCAAATAAGATGAACCCAAAAAGTTCACACCAGGACACATTCATTAAAATTGCAAAAATTTAAGATAGAGACTTAAAAGAAGCAAAAGGAAAAGCAACTAATTACACGCAATATAACTCCCCTAAGACAATCAGCTGAATTTTAGGCAGATATCTGCAGGCCAGAAGGGAATAGCATAAAATACACAAAGTAACGAAAGGAAAAAAAAAAAAAAAAACTACAACCAAGAATATCTGGCAAGGATATCATTCAGGTTTGAAGAAGAGATAGAGTTTTACAGACAAGCAGAAGCTAAAAGAGTTCAACACCACTAAACCAGATTTCTAAGCAATGTTACAAGGATTTTTCTAAGCAGAAAAGAAAAGACAACAACTAGAAGCATAACAATTGCTAAAGGAAAAACCTCATTGGTAAAGGCAAACATATGGAAAAGAGAAGGGAGTTTCTTCAAAAAATTAAAAATAGAACTGCTGTATGATACAGCAATTTCACTTTGGGTATTTAATCTAAAAAAAGAATAAACACTAATTTGAGAAGATATATGTACCCCCTGTTCATTGCAGCACTGTATACAATACCTAAGATATGGAAACAACCTAAGTGTCCATCAGTAGATGAATGGATAAAGATATATATATCAATGTCAAAAAAAAAAAAAAGAAATCTTGCCATTTGCGACAAAATAGATGGATGGATCTAGAGGGTATTATGCTAAGTGAAATAAGTGAGACAGAGAAAGACAAATATCCCATGGTCTCACTAATATATGGAATCTAAAAAAAACAAAACAAACAAAAAATAATGAGAACAGAGTCACAGAAACAGAGAACATAGGGGGTGTTGCCAGAAGGGAGGAGGTTGGGGGTTGAGCAAAATAGGTGAGGGGGATTAAGAGGTTCAGACCTGCAGTTACATAATAAGTCACAGGGAGGGATGTAATATGCAGCCTAAGTAATATGTCCAATAAATTGTGATAATACACAAGTATGGGAACTGATGGTTATTAGACTTACCATGCTGATCAGTTCATAATGGATGCAAATGCGAAATCATTATGTAGTTCACCTAAAACTAAAATAATACAGTATGTCAACTATATTTCAAAGAAAAAGAAAGGACCTCCCTCGTTTCTCCTAACCTGAACTTCATCCTCAGAGTCTGGACTCTTGTTCCAGACTTGGAAGTAAAACCCCTCTACTCATTGAAGTCTTCGATCACTTGGTATGTGTGTATATATGTATGTATGTATGCATGTATTTTAAAACTATGTAAAGTTTCAGCTTTTATTATTTGACAATCCATGATAAAAATTACTAGGATAAACAAAATTAAATATAATCGGAGTAGGTAAGTTTGAATTTCTCATCCGGAAAACAAACTTAATGAGTTGGTGATGGAGAAAATACCCAGGTGTTTGTACAGTTCTACCACACAGCTTATTCATTTCCATACAATTCAGTACGGGAGGCAGAATGTGAAGGTCAGCCTTGATTAGGGGACCCATTGTTCTTCTGCTTTTTACTTATAAAATTTAGCTGCTCAATAGGAATATCAGTGCCTTGCATAGTTCTTCATTCTATGGAACACCCAATATGTTAGGCTTATTTGGCATTCTGTATGGTAAGTACTATGTCCCTGAACAGTGGACAGGAAGTTGATAAAAATAGATTTATGAGGATTTTACAAAAGGTGTGTTGGGCCCATTAGGGGGAAGGAGAATGATATGATAACTAACATTGTCACTTTCTTTCTTTGTCTCTTCAAAGCTCTCAAGCTCTCTGGGTACAATTATTCAACTTGGGAATTTGTTCACTTGTCCCCGTCCAGACTGAAAGACCTAGATGGATTGAGGATGGTTGACAAATAACTGCTACTCGCTGTGAGAAAATAACCACTGTGAAAAGATAAACAGTAACTCTCTTTCCTCTCTCACATGTTCTATTTTCTCATTTCCCTTGAAGAGTTTTAAATCAATAGAACCCCAATGCCTTGGAATCATCCAAACAAGCAAGCAAACCAGAAACAAAATCCAGACAACCGTGGCTATAGCTATAAATTTACCTTTCTGTTTTTTGATTTCAAAAAACAAACAAAAATTTACCTGCAGAAGGCAGGGAATTTCTAGATGTTGTTTGAAGTCATGCAAGCAATTGAAGATGGTTTTTCCTACTGAGAGTAGGAGCAAGGCATCAAACTCTCTGGGTTGTGAAGATTGAGGAACAGTAAGGCCAAATGCCCCTCCTAATTCTAAAATTCACTTATCTTATAAATGTGCTCATTTGGCTTGTAAGTTGCGGGAGGCGGACCAAATCATTTAGCACAGGGTGGCCCTCTCTCCAGGCAGTCCTACTTCGCATTCTTCTAGCTTCTCCCCTCCATCCAAGGTCTTCTTCATAATTTCTGATCTCCCCAGTCCCAACCACAACCCCGCTGCTGCGTGGGTCTGAGGCCCCTTCTTGTGCAGGTCAGCACTGCCAGGAAAGGGTCCTGTTTGACCTCCCTTTGTGTATCACGTACTTTTCCAGAAAAATTCAATTTCTTAGTTCTCTATACACCCACTACTGATCAATATATGAAAGATGAGACATTTGAGAGGACACAACACATAGACTTCTAAATAAGCAAACTTCTCTTCTTATTCTAAATATACAGGTAATATTTATGTCCCTAGAATTAGAAATACCTTTACAATTTTTCAGAAAAATAAATCCCCGAGTATAAATAGCCATTGACAACACTAGTGATGGAATAACAGCTTCCTTTGAGAAGGTTAAAGACTCATATTTTAATATAAAACATATATAAAATATTTTTTCTTACAACGTGTCAAACCATCTATATCTGAGTGTTCCCCTTGTATGTATATTAACTACTGAGACAAGTAAAAGCTAACCTTTGTTTTTGCAAAGGCTTATTGTGTAGCATAATGACCAACACATTCTAAGACTGCAATAAATACTTACTGATAGAATAGATAAAGAATTGGGATGAACAACTTTCCAGCATCTTGCAAATCTTTGACTTCACATTTTGACATACACTTTCATATTTACTTCTGATGCTTATGAATGTATACCTTCTAGTTTGTGTTAAAGGGCTTTAATAAATATACTTGTGTAAAGTATAAAATTAATGTTTTAATTTTCACCAGTTATTTAAAATGTCATAATCATTACATGTAAAATCTTCATATCACAGTCAGAAGTCTATTCAGTTCCATTGACTTGTTTCTCTTTCTTCTTTCCAAATGTCTTAATTAATATACAATTTTAATACACTCTAATGTCTAGTCAAAACAGAGTCCTGCTCTGTTTTCTTCTCATTTTCAGCACAATCCTGGATATTTCTGCATGATTATTTTTCCAAAAGCTTTTAGCTACAATTTTTCTTTATGAAATCCCACAGAACAAATTCCTATAGACACTTTAACTGGACGGCTTTGAATTTATGGACTAGCATAGGGAAAACTTCATCTTTACAAAAGTGAATTTTTCATTCTATGGTCAAATATGTTTTTCCAGTGACTTTCTTAACTTAATAAAAATGTCATCAGACTGAAGCCAAAATAGGATCCACCCTAGTCCAATCTTGACTATGTTTGGGGATGGATTTAGGAATGAGAGTCTGAAAATCTACCTTGAACAATCCATTCTGTGAAAAATAGGTTGGTCAAAGACTTCTCAAATAATACTTCTCATAGTAAAGGGTAAGCAAAATAATTTATAAAAATAGATTGTCACTTCATGCATCAGAGAAATATTTCAAAGATAAATTGTACCATAGAAAGATATTGCTTCTCTTCATGCATGAAGCAATTACTGATTTCCATCCGTAATGTGCAGGGGATTCTTTTCTCCACAGCTGATTGAGATTTCACTGAACCATCCACATTTTGTCACTTGATTCCCATTAAGAACAATGACATGCCTTTGTCAAGAGGCTGTTTGGGGCTTGTCTGGGCAGGCAGCTTGAGCCTTGGATCTGATCATAAGTAAAAGGCCACTAAGGGATTAAACTGATCCCCTGGCCAGTAGTAACTCTCTTTTCTAACCAACTGAGCTAACCAGCCATGGGTATCTTCTACACAAGTCCCTCCTCACTCTTTTTGTGCTACCTAGAACTTTCTGAAATAAGAATGGATGCTGAACTCCTTTGATACATATTTATATTCGTTCAGAAATGTGTTCAATAGATTCAACAGGATGCAGTGAAACATTTTTTAAATGCCATTTGTTGGAATTAGAAAAGTAACACATGCTTAATTTAACAATACAAACAATAATTGCTTTAATAATTTATATAGAAGCATTCAACTTAATGCCAGCCTTCTGAAGTAAGCACTACTATCTACTAGATTTAGAAGCAAAAGCACATACACATATAAAGACATGGACTTTCCATGGATTTCACTTCAGGAAGGCCGAGGAGGAGACACAAAATATGTATTTAAAGGGAGGGCAGTTGTGGTGCATCCTGCAATGCAATGGATGAAGCCAATTGCCTCAGCTTTGGAACTATTGGAAGTATTTTATGGCATTTTCCAAGTTCTGAGAAAAGCTTTGCATTCTCTGTTTTAAAAGAAACGATGTAGTCAACCAACAGGTTTTTTTAATTCTAGAATCATACCTCCAGAATGAGGAAATCCCTCTGTTATCCTCTCGGAGGAGCCAGAAGCCCTTAGCAAGTTTTTCTTCTCTTAGGTTGACTAGGTCCCCCCAAAACTCCCCTTAATCTTCCCACCCACAGGAACCCATGACATTTATTATCTCTCCCATTCATTTGACACTTGTTCTCAGTCTTTTGAAACTGCTTGCATTATCTATTGTCAATGTTATTTAACATTCTGTAGGTCTTGTCTCTTTAGCTAGGACACAAATTTCCTGAGAAAAGGGACCTTGTATTTTACTTATTTATATTTGTCATAAAGTCCAAGACACCATTATGCTCATAACAAGCACTTGATAAAAAGTGATCTCAAAGTTTAACACACACACACACACACACACACACACACACACACACACACACATATTTGGGTTTGAGTCTCACTTGGGCCAATCAAGAGCTGTGGAATTTTGGAAAAGTCACCCAGTTTCCTTCCGTTTTCTTCTTGATAATATTGGGATAAAATACCCATTTACAGAATTGTTGTCAAGGCTAAATATTGCCAATAAATGCTTCACTATTTACTATAGAAAAGCCAGGTACAGATATAGTTGATAAATATTTATTGAAAAAATATACCTAAGTCCCAGTTTATAATCACTAACATAATTAGGGAATAAGATTTGCAAATGATCTTAGAGATTACCTATCCTAATCTTGTTTGACAGATGAGAAAAAAAACACAGAAATGACTTGTTCCAAAACTACACAGCTAGTGTACTGCTATATGTTTAATAGATTTTTTGTTAAATAAAACCTCACACCTTCCAATGTATTTACTGTCAGAAAATCTGCTTCAAGTCAAAAAACATTTTATTGGTAACTAACCTAGAGTTGATTATAATCATTTTAGTAGTCCCCTTGGTTGAGAATAAAAGAAGTATGACTAGACCCGAAGTGATGAATTTGCTCAACATCCTTACCTGTTGAAGATGTCAGGTTGATGTTTTCTCTTTGAGCTGTTACATAAATATCTAGGGCTAGGAAAAATGAATGTATCTGACGGTGAATTGAAAATTGTATTCACGGGCTTCCCTGGTGGCACAGTGGTGAGAATCCGCCTGCCGATGCAGGGGACACGGGTTCGTGCCCCGGTCCGGGAAGATCCCACATGCCGCGGAGCGGCTGGGTCCGTGAGCCATGGCCACTGAGCCTGTGCTCCGCAACGGGAGAGGCCACAACAGTGAAAGGCCCGCATACCACAAAAAAAAAAAAAAAAAAGAAAATTGTATTCACATAACATCTAATGTATGCAGATTTTAGACATACATATGGTGAAATCATATCTTCCTGATGCTGAGGAAAAAATACACTTAAAAATGAACAATACCCTAGAGAGTTCCCATCTCCTTGTTATGTAATATTTATATAACTAGCTATAATACTGAAATTTTTTTTTAAAAGGAAAGAAAACGTTTGTCCGGTTTCTTCTGAATTTGTAGTCAAGAGCCCTGGGCAAGGTATGTAGGGCAAGTGTGGAGATGCTGGGGCCCCTGAAAGGAGAGGTGACTGTCCACCCATCTTGACAATTATCTGCTTTTGCTTGCTTCGTCTTTATTTAAATCTGCATGATTAAAATACAGGCCTGCCAATGGAAAAGGGTTGGCTGAGGTTTCTGACAACTGCATATTTAACTAGCCAGCAGTGATAATGCATGCCACAATATCTGTCAGCACTTTTGCATTTGCCAGGAGGAAGAACAAGAAAACTGCACTTAAAATATCAGGCTCAGAAAATCATTAGGCCATTGGTTCATTTTAATAAAGAACAAACAAGCTTTTCCCAAGGGGAAAAAAAAAGGCTTCATCTTAGGATTTGCCTTTTAAAACTCTTTAATAGAATCATTGTGGGGAATCTTCATTGTATCACCTCATAAATGCTGGCCTCTGAAATCAGATGGAAGATAATTACTGAAAGACTTACTACCATTTCAATAATTTTACATAAACAATCTCTGTTTCCATGCCCAGTCTTCCTGGATGGGTAGACTATATTATTTTCATTAGGAGTTTGGACAGTTCAGACACAAGAGGCACAAATGAAAATAGATACCATCAAAGGATGACCCCAGGAAGATTCTCCCAACAAAAATATTACTTCCTATCTTAGATTCCTGCCTCACGGCTACTAAATATTTTTTCATTTTCTTTTCTTTGTTTTTATAATTCAACATGAGTATAATACAAGTGATCTTTGGAGAAAAAAATCAAAGTGTTGAATGGAATTGGATTGAAGATATGGATGAATGATACCAAATCCATCTTTCCCTCCTTCCCTCCCTCCCTTGTTCCTTCTCCTCCCCCCTTTTTTTGGAAGACAGTTGAGGCAAGAAAGAAACCACTGAGTGCTTGAAGGCTGGCGTGCAGGTAATGGCTTCTCTGATGGGAGAAACAGCTACTATAAAAGAGCTGCTGACAACGCCAGCACAAAATTTTGCCTGCTTCACAATTTTTCTCAGACCTAACAGTTAATAATATTTCTTTCCCAATAGAACATTCTATTCTCTTTTGAACTGCAGCTTGAGACAGTCTGGAAAAAACAGATTAATTTAAAAGGGATAAAGGCAGCTATGTTTTGTTTTAATGCTATAATTTTCTTTTCAAAAACAGGTGATAGTTACTAACTGCAGCAATCTCTATTTTCCTACACAGAAATGAATCCTAAATTCAACAGCCAAATTTAATTGAAAAACATAGACTTCATTACATTATGAATTTGAGAGATTTATTACATAAACAGGTAATCTTTTCTCTATTTGCAGTTAAAGACATGACTATCCAGATGTTGTAGAATTCCAAGGCTGATATTGGGAGACTTTCAAATCAGGAGCTCATGGAGTTATGTCATATGGAAATATCAGCACACTCTTTTCTTTTTGCATTTTTTAACTGTATGTGAATTATTCATAAGTATTAAATACTGAGATTTATTTTTCAGCATGAATGCACAAAAAAAGAGGGAGGAGAATGTGTCATAATCTGCTGAATTTACATCTTTACAAATAGCTTGAATTCTCAAAGAATTCTTGACTAAGAAAAGCATGACAATTTTAACATGATTTTTTACTGAGTATTTCTGCAGAAACTCCTGGGCAGCTCATCAGTGTAAACAGACTCACAGAGGAAATTAGTTCTTTGTACCAGAAGTGAGATCTGACAAGTGTCAGAAACCACAGCACAGCTTTTCATGTTTGTGTGGATGAAAGAAGCAGAAAGAAATGCAGTATCTGACTCTGTTAATCATTAAGCCAAACTCTTCTTTTTCCTGTCATTTCTCAGAGTTTTGATGCCCGTGGAAATATATTTTAAATATCGGGGAGGTCACATAAAAAAATCCTGCTCACCTGTCTCACCCCTGGAGATCCTACCTCAATAGATCTGTAGCTGTGCCTGGCAATCTGTGTTCCCCAAAGGTCACAAAAAATTTTGATGCAATGGTCCCCTAGACCAAATTCTCAACATCTCAAAAACATAGTAAAAGCCTGAGATTTGACCATCATAGTCACAGGTGGAGAGGCGGGAGAAAAAAAATACCCTTTGTTAATTTTAACAAAGATCTTCCCTGGGGGTTAGCATGGATGGCACATCTCTGGATTGTAGGCAAAGAACCAGAATCAGCTCCAACCGAAGTGATGGCTGCTCGGCACCGAAAAGCTCTCTCTGCTGACTGCACTGACAGACCTGGCAAAGATGCTAAAGTGCTGGTTGGCTTGGGAAGTGGGGACGGGAAAGCAGGGTGTGTGTGTGGCGGGGGCGGGTGCATCACTGAAGACAGCCACTGTGAATTGAAACTCCGCTCTTCCTCCCTCTCAGTACTCTGTCACTCTGGTCAGTGGCAAACGTTACCTTATCAGTAGTAATGCTTACATCGGTATAAAAATCTTTAAAAATGCAAAGTATTGTAAAGTCATTTCTAATACTTGGTGTCTCCAAAGTACAAAGGTCAAGGACTCAAGCCCTAAGAATTTCAATATTCTGTAATTCAGAAGTCAATCAGAAATGAATTAGTTTGTGCATAGTAAACACTTGGAGATTTTTTTTTTTTTTTTTTTTTTTTTGCGGTATGCGGGCCTCTCACTGTTGTGGCCTCTCCCGTTGCGGAGCACAGGCTCCGGACGCGCAGGGCTAGCGGCCATGGCTCACGGGCTTAGTTGCTCCGCGGCATGTGGGATCTTCCCGGACTAGGGCACGAACCCGTGTCTCCTGCATCGGCAGGCGGATTCTCAACCACTGCGCCACCAGGGAAGCCCTATTTGGAGATTTTTTGATGATGGCCACTCTGGTGTGAGGTGATACCTCATTGTAGTTTTGATTTGCCTTTCTCTAATGATTAATGATGTTGAGCATCCTTTCATGTGTTTGTTGGCAATCTGTGTATCTTCTTTGGAGAAATGTCTATTTAGGTCTTCTGCCCATTTTTGGATTAGGTTGTTTGTTTTTTTGTTATTGAGCTGCATGAGTTGCTTATAAATTTTGGAGATGAATCCTTTGTCAGTTGCTTCATTAATAAAGCTGTCTTAAAAAAGGTTAAAAAATACTGCTTTAGGAGGTATATATTAGGAGGTGTATATCAATTTGCCTGGTAGCTCTTCCTAGCCAGGTCTATCCCTCACAGAAAATTTTTGTAAATTGGAGCTAACAAAATTCAGGTAAAAACAAGCTTAATAAAATGCAGGTGTTCATCTCTAAATATTAACACCCTAGTTACTATACTTAAGAAAAAATACCATGTAAATAACACCCACAGATGAGAGGCTGATCCTACTTCTTTTATTTGGTGTTGTAGTGTTTACTTTGCTTTTTTTTTTCTTTTAACTTGGCTAGTAGCAAGACGCAAACAGGAGGATGGAGGTCTTGAAGAAAACTTTTACGTAAGATTTTTTTTACAGTCTGGCATCAGATTTTGACACGTGTTGTCTGTTAGCAATTTTCAAAGTTTGTGACATTCTTGAAATACAGTAAGGACCCTGTCAATCTGTGCTTCAAAGTATAGAGGAGCCTGAAATATTTCAGATAAAATAGATAAAAATGCAACTGAACTTGTGAAAGTAGCATTATCATATTTTTATTTCAAAGATAAGCCATGAAAAAAGCTACTCTTTATCCAAGGGGTTTCTATTAACCAGAACTCAAAATTATGTACATATATATTATTTATATGTATATATTTTGTATATATATATATATATATATATATATATATATATATATATATACACACACACACATTTAATATCCTTTAAAATTACTACCTGAGTGACTATTTTAAGGGGATTCCATCTTACATTTTTACAGAGAATAATTTGCCTTTAAAAAGAAAATTATTTTCATATTTATTAGATATCAAACAGTTAACTGAAAACATGAACTAATATTTTAATTTTGAGGACCCTTAAAATAAATAGGTGAAAGCCCTGTTAAAATTTTAAAATCGTTATCCAAGCTCAATACCATAATCCATTTGAGGATAGAATTTAGACCAAAGTTCTACCAAATTTGTGTAGAATAAACTGATTGCTTATTTAGACTATCAGCTGACACCGTATTCTCCCATCATGCATTTCACTGGCCTGTATGCTAAAACTGCCTAATGAATGCCTTCCCTTCAGTTATCAACAACTTTGCTTTCTTCCACAAATAGCTTTGTAAGCCCCAGCATCATTGTCCTTACCTAGTAGCTCATCTTATCCCATATCTAGATGATCTCCTTACCAGGTAGGAGGATGGGGACCCTAGCAAATTAAATAGATCTTGGTGCTTGTGGAAGTGATTTTGTACATGTCAGGACATTTATGGAATCCCATAATCCCTTCTCAAAGTGTTCGCCCTGCTAAAGTAACAATGATTTAGTAGCATTTTAAGTCTCTCTGTCTGGGTTAAACCTCTTCTCTAACTTTTGATAGCTCATTTCTCTAACACTATATTTCTCAAAGTATAGCCCAATCATATACATTAGACTTGACCAATCACATACATCAGACTTGATCAGTGCTACTCAAAAAATGCAGATTTCTAGATCTACCACTAGTATCAATTTGAATATTCATTTTTAATTAGGATGTAGGTAATTATTTGGCACGCGGAAGGACTGAAGTCCTGCCCTAGGGTGCTGGATTCAGTTCCTCACTGTCTCACTCAAACCTCATTCTACTGACGGTCTCAGTTATTAAGAGCACTTTAATATCAGAGAGACCACTGACATTTTTCATTTCTAAGGAAATTAATTTAATTTAAAATAAAACATGAGAGAGAGCATGGAGGGAAATTCATAATTCAGAACTTAGGGGTTTTTTGAAAAGGATATGTAATAGAAATCTAAGTCTTCTTAGTATAGGATTTGATTAATATTGCCAAATAAATAACTTTTAAAAGTGCGAGAGAGAGAGAGACAGAAAGAGAAACTGAAGAGATCACCCTTTAGAGACAAGAACAGAATCAAAATCGGCTGTGTTGGTCTTTCAGTGAAAATTGAAATCCCGAATATGACCCCTTACATTACGGTGCTACTAGTAGGCCTCTCAGAAGACATCAATCTTATTTCTTGAGGCATTTCTTTTTTAACTGCAGAGGTATATTTTTAGACTTTTTCTATATTTACCTTTTAAAAAAATCTTTCTATGGACTCAAATACTGTTGTTACACACTAGAATAACATTCAGAGTTGGAAATCTCACATGCGAACATTTGATATTTTTAGTTTTCAAAAGTCGAGAAAGCTCATCACATTCATTCCCCATTGGACCATCATGCTATTGTAAGAAAGATAATGCCATGAAAGATAATGACATCTTGGTTGGAGCATCAGGACAGAAAGGTCACTCCAAAGAAAATAGTGGAATCTCCAAAACTGTGTACCCTTTGTACATTCTTGAAAAATCTGGTTGCTGTCTTTTGTTTTATTTTTAATCAAAAAACACATTTTCTTCTTAGTTTTGATTATACTGTTGATCTAGTACTTAGCTTTGAATGAAGTAAAACGAGAACATAATTCTCTTCTCTCCATAAAATTATTGAATGTGAAATGATAGTAAAACAGTGCTGGATTATTTGTTGTCTCATATATGAATATCAAGGGAATGATAGGGTAGTAAAGGAAAGAAAAATGTGATAAAGTGTGGAAAAATAGCACAGAATACTTCAAGACTTCCAAAATGGCAAATTTTCTGAGATTTAAAATGTCTTTTATTTCTGTCTTATTCTGAAGAGTAATTTTAACCTTCATATTCATGTTTTATTGAATAAAAATTCTGTTTCACTCATATAAATGCCAGGTCTCTGTACTCCGCCATTGTTGTAAACAAAAGCTTAAATTATGGACCAGGATAGATAATAACTCAGTTCCAGTTCTTTCACTTAAAGCCATATGAACTTGAGATAATTACTTCAACCACTTCAGGTCTAA
Source organism: Kogia breviceps (assembly GCF_026419965.1). NCBI lineage: Eukaryota > Metazoa > Chordata > Mammalia > Artiodactyla > Physeteridae > Kogia > Kogia breviceps. The sequence goes on along the minus strand of NC_081311.1, from coordinate 191,353,652 downwards.
TTTTTTCTGAATAATAAAATAAGACTATGCACTATTTCCTAGATTCATGGTGAGGACGAAACTGGGTTACATATAAAAATAACTACCACAGGCCCTGGCACATTGTAGACACCACAGCTGTAAGTCTCTATCACTCTTAGTTCTTTGTAGGCTGCCCTCCTCTAATGATACACAGCATCCTATAAAGATGGCAGAGAAAGCCATTTCGTAACAGTAGTTTTTACCTTTTATAAAAATATATGGTTTTAACTAGATTTCAAACAGTTAACTGAGATAATGGCCTTTTTTCTCCCCATGATGATGTTGAATATGCTGGAGGTAAATGTGCAGCTACAGCAAAACTGTGCTTGACTATTAGTTGTCATTTGAGTAGGTACCATGTGGACAATGGTATGTCTGTTTAACTTGTGTTCATACATTCCAGGATCACAATTAGAGCTTAGGCTGAATATTTTCATTGAAGGACTGAGAGCTTGTTCAGACTCTTTCCATGATTCAATATGTAAAGATACATTAAAAAATATCATGGGTTTAGGGCATGCTACTACATTGCCCAGTTCAACCAGGGAGTTAGAGTTTGTCTTTGTACCATAATCTCATACTTGGTACCTGACAGTAATAGCTTTTCCTTCCACTGAATACAGAGAAAAGCTATTTTTCTTTGAAGTGTCTGTGATCCAAAACCTGGGCCTTGGTTAGAAATTATAGAAAGGATGTAATAATTCAGAGAATGCCGATGTGACCAGCTTCCCATGGGCTTCCCTGGGTAGAAACATCACATACATGTGGCTGCATTTTGCTGCCTGAAGGAGAAAGTGCTCTCTGTGACCACTTGCAGTAAGGAGAGCGCAGAGAAAGGTGAATGCATATTTATCCAGACTCTTCCTGTATTGTTTTTTCCCCTTACAGATCCAGCTATGTATGTTTGCTGTGTTGGTGTATAGAAGGATGTAATCTGGAAAGCAGATTACATTAATTTAATTTTGTAACTACTTACTAAAATCTATTCTCTGCTTCTTAGATATATCTATTACTTCTCCAAATTGAGCAAACCCAAGGAACATAAAGAAAAGGAGACATAGTCCCCTTTCCAACGTAAAAGTGAGAAGGAGTCCTTGCTCCACTTTATAGTATCCACATAACCAGCTTTGCTTTACAAAGTTCCAAATTTAAATGTACATTATTGGCTTCCATCCATATCACCGGCTCCCTTCTTCTCCAGCACTTTCCTCAAGTCTGACAGTTAATTACATCCACCTTTCATGTTAACTCTTTATTTTCCATCAGCCTCTTCTTAAATACAATTTCCCACCCTAATGCCATGACCACTACCCTTTGTGCTGATGTGGGCTAAAATCATGTTTTAAAAATAGCAAAACGAATGTCACTCAGTAAAGTTAAATTTATTATTCTAATTTTATTGTGCTTTTCTAGTGTCTGATAGAAATGTTAAAATTTTGTCAATTTTTTCTTGTTTACTATACAAGTCATACTTCGGTTACTAAACAAGTCATATCAACCTGAAATCATTACAAAATAAACTTGAAATATTTTGACCAACTAAATATGTAATGAATGAGAATGACCCTGCCTAATTTTATTATGTAAATGACAATGTACTGTGCAGAAAATAGTTGACATAGCAGGTCTTAGGCTGCTATCTTTAGAAGATTCTGCTTTCAAGGTTGGCTCTAGGCTTCTGACACTTTCCCTAACTAACAGGGGTGTTTCATTGTGTCTAGACAGTTTGTACATACAATGTGACTTATGTTTAACATCTGCTGGGAGTCTGGAATTTTTCTAGTTGCTAGGCAGAGAATGCCTATGTGACCATCTTCCAGTGGGCTTTCCTGGGCAGGAACATCACAGACGTGTGGTTGCATTTTGCTGCCAGAGGGAGAATGTGCTCTGCGTGACCACTTACAGGAAGGAGAGAGCAGAGAAAGGTGAATGCATATTTATCCAGATACCTCCTATATTGTTCTTTCCCTTACAGCTCCAGCTGTGTATGTTTGCTGGGTGGATGTAATAAATCTTAGGTAAAACATGACTCGGTGCTGAGACCCTGAGTTCTTTTAGCAAATCACTGAACATATGAGGGGTCTCGGAGACCCCTGAAATAATTACCTCATTAAATTAAATACTCATTAGTATAAAATAAAACAATAAAGTTTGCCGTTTTCAATCTCCTGAGACAGAGCCAATACTTTTTCCTCTCTTCTCCCATAATACATACATTACTTCCTTGCTTAAAAACCTGCCTTTATTTGTAAATATGTTCTCCCATTCTGTGGGTTGTCTTTTGGTCTTGTTTATGGTTTCCTTTGCTGTGCAAAAGCTTTTAAGTTTCATTAAGTCCCATTTCTTTACTTTTGCCATTTCTCTAGAAGGTGGGTCAAAAAGGATCTTGCTGTGATTTATGTCAAAGAGTGTTCTTCCTATGTTTTCCTCTAAGAATTTTATAGTGTCTGGCCTTACATTTAGTTCTTTAACCCATTTTGAGTTTATTTTTGTGTATGGTGTTAGGAAGTGTTCTAATTTCATTCTTTTACATGTAGCCGTCCAGTTTTCCCAGCACCACTTATTGAAGAGGCTGTCTTTTCTCCATTGTATATTCTTGCCTCCTTTATTAAAGATATGGTGACCATATGTGCATGGGTTTATCTCTGGGCTTTCTAACTGACAAAGGATTAACCTCCACAAACAATTCATACAGGTCAGTATCAAAAAAACAAGCAAGCCAATCCAAAAGTGGGCAGAAGACCTAAACAGACATTTCTCCAAAGAAGATATACAGATTGCCAACAAACACATGAAAGGATGGTCAACTTCACTAATCATTAGAGAAATGCAAATCAAAACTACAATGAGATATCATCTCACACCGGTCAGAATGGCCATCATCAAAAAATCTACAAACAATGAATGCTGGGGAGGGTGTGGAGAAAAGGGAACCCTCTTGCACTGTTGGTGGGAATGTAAATTGATACAGCCCCTATGGAGAACAGTACAGAGGTTCCTTAAAAAACTACAAATAGAACTACCATACGACCCAGCAATCCCACTACTGGGCATATACCCTGAGAAAACCATAGTTCAAAAAGAGACATGTACCAAAATGCTCATTGCAGCTCTATTTACAATAGACAGGACATGGAAGCAACCTAAGTGTCCATCGACAGGTGAATGGATAAAAAATATGTGACACATATATACAATGGAGTATTAATCAGCCATAAAAAGAAACGAAATTGAGTTATTTGTACTGAGGTGGATGGACCTAGAGTCTGTCAAGCAGAGTGAAGTAAGTCAGAAAGAGAAAAACAAATGCCATATGCTAACACATACATATGGAATCTAAAAAAAAAAAAAAAAAAGTTCTGATGAACCTAGGGACAGACAGGAATAAAGACACAGACGTAGAGAATGGATTTGAGGACACGGGGAAGGGGAAGGGGAAGTTGGGACGAAGTGAGAGAGTAACATTGACATAGACACACTACCAAATGTAAAATAGCTAGTGGGAAGCAGCCGCATAGCACAGGGAGATCAGCTCGGTGCTTTGTGACCACCTAGAGAGGTGGGATAGGGAGGGTGGGAGGGAGAAGCAAGAGGGAGGAGATATGGGGATACATGTATACATATAGTTGATTCACTTTGTTATAAAGCAGAAACTAATACACCATTGTAAAGCAATTATACTCCAATAAAGATGTTTTAAAAAAAAAAAAAAAACCTGCCTTTTCAACCCTGCACTTAAGATTCCAATGCCTCATGAATATCTACCTATTCCCTCCCCAACTTCACCTCAGTTCCCTTGTTCCCTTGCCCACTGGAATTCAGCCATAATCTCCATCCCAGAAGAGAGTCATGCATTGCCTCTACTCACCAGATGGGCCCGCTTCTCTCCTCCATTCTCCTATTGCCTTCACAAATGTACTGCTCTGCCACAGCCCTAAAATGTCTTTAATCTGAAGGACAGTTAGAAAAGTTGGACATTGAATATTAAAATTAATCTCCAAATCTGGATGCTTTCTTCATAATTATTTATGAGCCATAAGAGAACTAAAACTAAATTCAGCTGGCAATCCGTTTATAAACTGCTGCCATTGGTATGATGTCTGCCAAAATGTCAGCATTCACAGTTTTTATCAGTTAAGATTTGTTGACTGAAAATGAAGGAACACCTGACTCTCCGTGGCTTAAACGATAAGAAGAGTATATCTTACCTTCCATGAACTCTGAGACAGGTGGTTTCCAGCTTTCTTAGGAGCTCTACAGTATCAGGCCACTGAGTTGGTACTTCTGCATTTCTCTTAGCCTTCCCTTTTTAGCTGCAATTAGGCAGCTGCTATCCCAGACACAACTATATTCATGCAGAAAGCAGGGGGTAGGTGATATGTTGGTGGTTAAAATAGCTTTTTCTTCACAGGGCTGACTCTCGCTTTTATCAGAGAGTAGAGTCTTTCCCACAAGAGAACAGTCAGCTTATTTTATAATGCATTGGCTAAAAGTAGTTAGTCCCCTAAGACAATCCTGCCAAAGATAAGTAGCATACACAAGACTGGCTTAGACCAGTCAGGACTTGTCTCAATGCCTGGAGGAAAGGCCTGAGCCTGTTGCTACTGAACAAAGTAGCAATTACATGAGCAGTAAACGTTGGGCAGGTCAGCTGTTCGGACACCATTTGGTTCATCATAGTCATCTAGAGTACTGATGAAAATACAGATCTTGGGCCTTAATCCCCAGAATTTCTGTTTCAGAAGGTCTGATGTGGAACCAGAGAACCTGCATTTCTAACTACTTCCCAGGTGATGCCGCTGTGGCCGCTCTGGAGACCACACCTTGAGAACTACCGAGGAAGACAAGCATCAGCTTCTGCCACGAAACTCCGTACGTTCCAGGTGACGTCAAGTTTGACTGCTGGCTTCTTTACAGTCATAGGTAAGCGTTAGTGTTGGTCTCATTTGATATAGACAAGGTTTATCACTGGCCTCACCTACAGCTGTAGACAAGGGTTGATACTGGCCTCACATTCAGAGTAGAAACATGCATTGAATCAATGCCAACCTTCATAATTTTAAACTCAATTTTTTTGATGTGTTTCATCATGTCTAATGTATAGGGAAACAAATTATAAAGTAACAAACACTTTATTTGTATAAAACACATCAACTTTAATTCAAAATGCTGGCCAGCCCAGATCATTCAAAAAATCAAGAATTACTTTAAGAAATGTAAATGCAGTAAAATATTGCATTTTCCCAAACTCCTGAATATGTAAAATGAGAAGGATAATAATGCTTTACATTTTCTAAAAATATTACATCCTGGAAAATAGAATCTTAGCATGGATTAACAATCTCAAACCAATTACAGGAGTAGAAAAATAAGTTTAGTAAATACACTTTTATGGGTAGATTTTTGGGGAATTGAGAGAACATGTCTAAGAGACTATATAACATATGCAAATAATGATTTGGATAAGTTTTTTAATATAATAGGCAGATATGAAAGTGGTGGGTAACATTATTAAAGAATGTCTATTAATACCATAGACCATCATCATGTACTTGTTGATTATGTATTATGTATTATCCAGTGTGGCAATAATGTCCTGTTATGTGTGTGTCTGGACAGTCTGTAGAGGCAACAAGGTTTACCCACATGAAGTGTCTAAGCAACAAGCAAAGTTACGAGAAATAGACATTTCAATGGCCATAGGCCCAAGTACTATGATAAAGAGTATGCACATCCCTTGTAGTAGATGGAGAAGTTTTCACAAAGGAAAATTCTGCCTTAGATGGGATAGAATATTTAGAGTTAAGGGCAAGAGAAGAAATGCCAAGTTAAGACAATAGAGAGGCATAAAAATATGCGCAAAACAATGCAAGAAGAAGAAATCACTTTCTCTGGATAATAAGGATGAAGTTTGGCTGACTCAAGGATGAGAATTATAGTAATTAAGAGCACACTGGCTTTTGAACGGAATGCTTATCCTGGTGAACTACATATGTGAGTAAACAAACTTATGGTGAAAATCTATTCAACGAAGCATTGTCACAGAGTAAATTTCTAAGGTTAAAATTCACAACTAAGGAGCTATTAAATGTGAAAATAAGTTCTATATAAAATAGAGATATTCTTTTCCATGCCATAAAGGATTATCTTATAAACACACAGCACATTTCACATGGGTTAGGAGCCAAGTAGCCCCATCTGTGCTCCAGATACTATTAACCACCTTAGAAAGAACTCAAGTTCTGCCTGAGCCCTATATTTTCATAAACATTTATGATCCCATGTAACTAATTGCTCTTTTGTCATGGATACTTTTATCTTCCTCTTTATAAGTCCCATATTTTTGTTAATTTTTACTAGTACTGCCTACACATTGGCTGTATTCTTTACTTAAGAAATCTAGGTTAATATTATAAAATTGGTTTACATCTTATCATTTCAAAAGTAAAGAATCGGAGGAGTGAGAGCAAGGGAAGTAAGGCTTTCTCTCTTCACTTTATGCACCTCTGTATTGTTGGGAAATTTTAACAAGCATTTACTATTTTTGAAATTTTTAAAAATATTATCTTTTTAATGGGGGTAAAATGTACATAACATAAAATTTATTATTTAACCATTTTTCATAGTACGATTCATTGGCATTAAGTACATTCACAGTGTTGTGCAACAATCATTACTCTCCATATCCAGAACTTTTTCATCACCCCATATTGAAGCTCCATACCCATTAAACAACAACACTTCAACCCCTTTCCCCTCACCTGTTAGAAACCATTATTCTACTTTCTGTCTCTATGACTTTGACCACTCTAGGTACCACAAATAAGTGGAATTGTACTGTATTTCTATTTTTGTGTCTGGTTTATTTCTCTTATCATAGTACTTTCAAGATTCATCTATGTTGTAGCATGTATCAGAATTTCACTCCTTTTTAAGGTTGAATATTCCATTTTATTCCTACACCACATTTTGTTTATCAGTTCATCCATCAATGGACATTTGGGTTGCTTCCACCTCTTTGGCTATTGTAAATAATGTTATCAACATGGATATACAAATATATGTTTACGTCCTTGCTTTCAATTCCTTTGAGTATATATATTTAGCAGTGGAATATCTGGATCATACGGTAATTCTATGTTTAATTTTTTCAGGAACCACCATACTGTTTTCCATAACAGACACACCATTTTACGTCCCCACCAGTAATGCCAAGGGTTCCAATTTTTCCACATCCTTCCTCATCAACACTTGTTATTTTCTGTTTGTTTATTTTTTTTAATAGTAGCCATTCTATTGGGTGTGAGGTGATTTTATTGTGGGTTTGATTTTCTCTTTCCTAACCATTACTGATGTTGGGCACCTTTTCAAGTGTGTATAGAGCCATTTATACACCTTCTTTGGGAAAATGTCTATTTAAATTCTTTGTAAATTTTTTTAATTGGATTGTTATTTTGTTGGTCTTCATTCTTTTGCGTGTGGATATCCAGTTTTCTCCATTTGTTTGTTTGTTGAAAAGATTGCCCTTTCCTCACTGATTGGTCTTGACAGCCTTGTCAAAAAACTGGCATGTGACCACACATGCAAACATTTATTTCTGTTCTCTCTATTCTACTCTATTGTGCTATATATCTTTCCTCATGCCATTACCACACCATTGTGACTACTGTAGCTTTGTAGTAAATTTTGAAATCAGCAAGTTTGAGTCCTCTTACTTTATCCTTTTTGAAGATTGTTTTGGAAAGTAATTACTTCTGTATTTTGCTATTTGTTTTCTATGTACCTTACAGATTTTTTTGTCCCTCATTTCTTGCATCACTGTCTTATTAGTGTTTATTCGATTTTTTATCATGAAATTTTAGAATTCTCTTCTCATTTCCTTTTTCTGTATATTCTCTAGCTATTTTCTTTGTGGTTACTATGGGAATGACACAACATCCTAAAGTTTTAACACTCTTATTTGAATTTATACCAGCTTGATGTCAATCACATACAAAAGAACTCTACTCCTATACAGCTCTATCCCAACTCCCTTTCAGCTGTCAAAGTCATAAGATTCCACTTTTATGCTTTGTGTGTCCAAAACATATACATTAATTTTTTTTAATGTAAAGTCTCTTTAATTATGTAGAAAACAAAAAGTAGAGTTAAACCAAAATTACAATAATTCTAGGGATGCTCTAGTTGACCCTAATATTTATGCTGAGGATAAATATGTCAGAATTTATAAACTTTTTGATCTAGAAAATATGATATGAGTATTTATGTTACAGTTAAATATGAAATGGCAGCTGAAGTTTATAGTTATTTAAACATTGAATTATTCCCTCACTTGAAATCACATACTTAGTCAAAATTTTTTAAAATGTATTTAGAGGGCTTCCCTGGTGGCACAGTGGTTAAGAATCTGCCTGCCAAGGTAGGGGACACGGGTTCGACCCCTGGTCTGGGAAGATCTCACATGCCGCAGAGCAACTAAGCCCGTGCGCTACAACTACTGAGTCTGTGCTCTGGGGCCCACTGAGCCACAACTACTGAAGCCTGCGCACGTAGAGCCGGTGCTCTGAAACAAGAGAAGCCACCACAATGAGAAGCCCATGCACCACAAAGAAGCGTAGCCCCCACTCGCTGCAACTAGAGAAAGCCCGAGTGCAGCAATGAAGACCCAAAGCAGCCAAAAAAAAAAAAAAAATGTATTTAGAATATTTCCTTAGAAAAATTTACTTTTATTCCCATACAAATAATGGTTGGGTCAAGTCACTCTAGTAAAGTAAATAGCTATACCTTAGTTTTAAATCTCTTCTCATAAAATGATTAGATTTTATCTTTAAAATTCAATCGTAATTTAAGACTTGAAAAATGTTTTCAATTTTATGATAAATGTTTTCAATATGTCTTGTGGTCTTAAGATCAAATTATAGGAAAATAAATTAAATAGAAGTCACACACTGAAATATATATCACATTTGGGCTAGAATTCAGAAGGACAGTTCTACTTCAAATGAATATTTTTCCACCTAAGTGTTATAGCGAGCAGTTCTTTTTTCATCAGTCTCCAGCTTTAATTACTTGCACCTGTTAAAAAGCTAATTCATTTCAGTTTCCTTCTTTAAAACATAGGACAATATGTATTTCAAAACATAGGACAGTATCAATAACTTAAGATGTTTTTATGAGACTTCTGGTTTCAATATGTTTATTTACACCGTTTTTATTTCAGAAAATTGCATATTTTGGGGGCAAGTAGAGAATCGAGTCCTGATTTTTAATTTAAGCATTCCTTACATGAGTATAAATGGAAAGTAGACTAGGAAGAAAAATCCTCAACCAGGATTAAAGAGTATTGTGTCCTAAAGGGAAATGCATCACTAAATCGAAATACAGAAAGCAGCTGCCAAAGTCACATAATTTTCATAGATAGTATTGAAACATAATAAGATTAATTTCAAAAACTCTTGCATTCCAAAAAAATTTAGATCAGCAACACTTATGGCACATAAAAGAGATTGTTATCAAGGCCCACAATTAAAGACAGTAATGGTATGCCAGCCATAGCCACAACTCCTTTTCCTCAGAAAGCTGAGTGTTATACATGGAGGGAGAGATGCACAAAGGTGGTATTGCATAGTGATGAAGAGCGAGTGCCAGGAGCCAATGTCAGGTATGAGCCTTTCTTGCTCTATGACCTTGATCAAACTTCTTAACCTCCCTGTGCCTTAGTTTTCTCCTTTGTCAACTGAGCATAACAATAGCACCTACCTCAATGGTGGTAACAGTTAATTGGTCACCATATGTAACACACTTACAAGAGTGCTTATTACATAATAGGCATTTTTTAAATGTAAGTTATTTTTATAGCTATCATTATTATTAATTATTATTATGTCTGAGGCAGGGGAGAAACACGTAAGAAAGGAAGGATATCGACTGTAATGGGTTGAATTGAGTTCCCTAAAAATTCATATTAAAGTCCTAACCCCCATAGCTCAGAATGTGACCTTATATAGAAATAGCAGGGCTTCCCTGGTGGCGCAGTGGTTGGGAATCTGCCTGCCAATGCAGGGGACACGGGTTCGAGCTCTGGTCTGGGAAGATCCCACATGCCGCAGAGCAGCTAAGCCCGTGAGCCACAACTACTGAGCCTGCGTGTCTGGAGCCTGTGCTCCGCAACGGGAGAGGTCGCGACAGTGAGAGGCCCGCGCACCGCGATGAAGCTTGGCCCCCACTCGCCAAAACTAGAGAAAGCCCTCGCATAGAAACGAAGACCCATCACGGCCAAAAATAAATAAATAAATAAATTTATTTTTTTAAAAACCTGAAGATGGCTTAAAAAAAAAAAAGAAATAGCATTACTTCAGATATAATTAATTAAGTTGAGTTCGTATTGGAGTAGAGCCGGCCCCTAATTCACTGTAACGAGAGTCATGAAAAAGAGAAATTTGGACACACACATATGCGTACAGGGAGAATGCCATGTGAAGGTGGAGGCAGAGACTCGGTGATGATCTACAAGCCAAGTAAGGCCAAAAATTGCCAGCAAAGCGTCAGAAGCCAGGAGAGAGACATGGAACACATTCTCTCCCACAGTCCTTAGGTGTCACCCGCCCTGCCAACATCTTGATCTTAGACTTTTGGCCTCCAAAACTGCGAGACAATAAATTTATGTAGTTTAAGCCATCGAGTTTGTAGCACTGTGTTATGACAGTTCTAGCAAACTAATATGCTGTTCTAAAACTAGTAATATACAAATCCATCCATATTCTTAATTTTCTAAAGTAGAGGTAGAGGGAAAAAAAGGAAGACGGTCCCTGCTGTACTCCTGCAGTTTTACTGTTTGGTAAGTGGTTGCACACACCATGTTTCTTTGTGAACCTTACACAAGCTAGTGAGAGGGCCTCCAAGTGAACCCTTGAGAGAGACTGGGGTTACCACTGGGCATGGAAGAGGAGCCTTTGTCCACCAGGTGGAAACTTGAAGGGCTCCAGAAACTCCTATCCACCCCTTGAGGCTACCATGGACAGAGCCCTGGGTGTGAGCCCTTCTGAAAAGCCCATACACACCTCCTGGGGTTTGAGGGTGTGCATGAGCTCTACGCTGGCACCTCCCTCTCTGGAGAATCCCAAGATGTTTGACTACTTTGACTTGTTTCTTAGGAAATGTATTGCAATGTTTTAAAAAAGCTGGCTCTGGAGTCAGATTACCCAGGTTGAAACAATGGTTTCATTTCACCCCACTTACTAGAGATGTCCTTTGGGCAAGATATTTAATGTCATTGTGTATCATTTTCCACATTTTGTTAAAGTTGGAATGATAATAATTGCACTTCTTTTATAAGTTTGTGGGAGAAATTAACTATAATGAAAAGTGTGTAGCATAGTGTCTGGCATACAAGAAGCATTCAATAAATTCTAATTATTATTATTATACTGTAATATAATTTTCTAAACAAACCTGTATTCACTGAAATGTGGAAAAACCATTGAAACTTGCTCAAATAATTCTCATGTAGATCTTTTGTGTTCAATAGTATGGCTGAATAGAGATACAGTCTTATGGCAGAAAATATATATCTACATAGTTTCAAAAGAAGTAAGGACTTTCACCCCCAATCCTTCTCCTCATTTTATCACACAAGATTTATTTTTCTAATGTGATCTGGAATCAGATCAAGTAGCTGGGACTGAGCAGTGAACAGTGAGGGAAGAAGGGTTATATTTAGGGCAGAGGCCAGCAGTAACTCAGTTAAGGAAGATGAAAACTGAGCCTTGAGAGGAAGGTTGTAAAAAATCTGAGCCTGAGAATCCCATACTGAGTCACAGTGGGGAGGGAGGTGGAAAAAGACCTTTATTGGGGATGTTCCTTGGCTATTGACACAGCTGGCGCAAACCCTCTTTAGAGAAAAGTTATCCCAGTTAAAGCATAATGATCTTCCACAAATGAGGTCCGAGCAGTAAGTCTGCAAACATCAACAAGCACCAAAAAAACCATGAGACCCAATACATGAGAGAGCCAACAGCAATATAAAATGATATTCTTATTTCTTCAAGGATCAAAGATATTGGAATTGTCAGGTCCAGGATATCAAACAGCTATGTGTGCAAGGATTACACAAATAAAGGGTTCGAAGATGAGCATGCAATAAGAGATCATAAGAACAGATAGACTTACTTAAAAATAGAATATTTAGTGACATAAAAAATAAATTTTTGAATTAAAAAATTCAGTAGATATCCTAAATATCAGTTTAGAAATAGTTGAACCATTTAGTGAAAGAGAGGATTTAGAACAGAAGATTTATCAGAAATTACAGAGAGAAAGATAAACATTGTATAATCTCTCTTGTGTATGAAATCTAAACAAACAAAAACTCATGGATACAGACAACAGACTGGTGCTTGTCAGAGTGTGGGGTGGGAGTGAGAGAAATGGATTAAGAGGGACGAAAGGTAAAAAGAAGGAAAAAACCTTAGTAGATGGAATAGAAGCTTAACTACTGACAGCACACAGCAAACATGATATTTACTGATATAAAAGTAGTATTTCCACAAAGACAGGGAAAACAGGGCATTATCTTCTACCTCTGCTATCATTCTAAAGTGTACTAAAAGTCTTACTAAATCAATAAAGTAGTATGGAGACTGAAAGGAAGGACTCAACTGTCATTATTTGTAAACAAGATGATCATCTGAATAGAAAATGCAAGAAAGTCAAATGAAAAATTGTCAGAAATTACTAGACTTATAAGAAAGATAAAAAATCAGTTCAGCAGGATTCTATTCATTATTGCCACACATACAAAAATAATAGTATACTTAGACATAAATATTATCAGAAGTATGTAAGATATAAATAAAATTGTAAAAGTTTATCAAAGGACACAAAAGAAGAACAAAAGAAGTGGAAAGACATTCTACCTGTTGAGAAGGTTTGGTACTGTATAGATGTCAATTTTGCCTCAAATTAATCTATAAATTCAACTCAATATTAATCAAATTTTTATTGAATTATTTGGTTATTAATCGAATTCTTAATAAACTTCATATGTATGGACTATTTCTAGAAGGGCAGAGAAGAAGTTGGTAACATCAGTCACTTCTTGAGACAGAACTGAATGGATAGGTTATAGGAGAGTCTTATTTACTCATTGTTTACCTTCCTGTGCCTTTTGCATATAGCACCAAGCATATTTGTTCCCTAGACAACAAACTAAATAACATTAAAACATAGGTTTCATATGGGGAAGATCTACTTAAAAAAAAAAAGATGTTTTAAAAAAAACAGTGTAATGATATCAAATAGAAAAATATACAATAAAAAAACTCATAACAAAAGCTTTGGTATTGAGGCAGAAATAGTTGACACGTAAGCGGAGCAGAATAGAGAGTTAAAAACAGAATTGATGTATATATGGAAATTCAGTTTATGTTAAAGGTGGCATTTTAAATCAATGGGTTAAAGAATGGACTATTGAATAAATACTGATCAGGATTCTTGGGAGTAGTAATTGAAACAATGTTTTAAAAGAACAGAAATTATACAGAATGTATCACATACAGAGTGAGGAAAATGGCAAATGTGAACACACTTTAAGAGATATGAAGGCTAGAATGAGAATGGGGTATGTATATCTAACTGAGGTTTCTTAAGAAGGGAAGAGAGGAAAAAGAGGCAGTATTTGAAAATATAAAAACTGCAAATATTCTAAACTGATGAAAAACATGACATATATATATATATATATATATATATATATATATATATATATATATATATATGCTAAACACCCATCCAGGAAGATAAATTAAAATCCTCAAACTAAAAGCATAAACATTGGAAAAAAACAGTTGGAAGCTAAGTAAACTTTTAATCTGCAGATGATATGAGTATGTACATAAAACCCCACAAAAATCTACAAGTTAGTAAAATAGTAAAGATAATTTAGAAACATGGCTGGACATAGGATGGATATACAAAACTCAACTGCATTTCTAAATGCAGCAACAAACAGAAATTTTAAAAAATATCTAGCCTTTATAATAAACAAATATTGAAATATATCAAAGAATTCATCTAATAAGAGATAAGCATCACCTATATCAAGAAAGTTATACGGTACTGATGAACCTAGTGACAGGACAGGAATAAAGACACAGATGTAGAGAAAGGGCTTGAGAACACAGCAGGAGAAGGGGAAGCTGGGATGAAGTGAAAAAGTAGCATTGATATATATGTACACTACCAAGTGTAAAATGGATGGCTCGTGGGAAGCTGCTGCATAGCACAGGGAGATCAGCTCAGTGCCTTGTGACCACCTAGAGGGGTGGGATAAGGAGGGTGGGAGGGAGGCACAAGAGGGAGGAGATATGGGGATATATGTATACGTATAGCTGATTCACTTTGTTATACAGCAGAAACTAACACAGCATTGTAAAGCAATTATACTCCAATAAAGATGTGGAAAAAAGTTATATAGTTTTATTGAAATATATTGAGAGACCTTAACAAATAGATATTCTATTTTATTAGAGAGGTAGAATCATTTTTCCATTCTCCACAAGTTGATCTGAATATGCAATATAATTTCAATAAAAATACCAATAGCATTTTATGTGAAATTTGACAAAATTATTTGAAAATTTATTTGGAAAAGCAAAGGGCAGAAGTATACTCAAAACATTCCTAAATTTAAAAAAAAAAAAGAATAAAATGTGGCTCTATCAGAAATAAAAGCTTATAAAACTATAATAATTAATATAGTTAATTTTGGTATAGGAATTCCCAAATAGTTCAAACACAGAGTCCAGAAACAATAACTATGATATATGATAGAAATAGCACTGAAGAGCATTAAGAAATGGAACAATTATTCAACACATGAAAATTAGATAATAGGTTGCACAGCAGAAAAATGCACAAAGGACATGAAAAAAGCTTTATATAGAAGAGTAAATAGATATGGCTGACATATGGAAAGACATTCAATCTCATTAGTACACTAAGAAATGTGAGTCAAGATCACAATGAGATACGGTTTTACGTCCATTAGATTGACAAATACTTAGAAACTTGACAATGCTGATGAGGACGTGGAGCGACAAAAACACAGGTACCCTTGCGGAGGTTCTAATCAGTACGACCATTTGGAAAACATCTCATTTTCCATTTTGTAGGTGTGAAGACATGTATATACATGGCCCAGGAAATTCCTATCCTAAAGAAACTCCTGAATATGTTCGCCATAAGCAGGGTACAAGAACGCTCCAAATGCTTAGGTGGCAAAAGCCCATCTACAGGAAAAAGAAGCGAATACATTTTGTATAATCACCATGGAGTACTACACAGTGGTAAAAATGAATGGGTCTCTAGCTTCCCTGGTGGCGCAGTGGTTGAGAATCCGCCTGCCGATGCAGGGGACGCGGGTTCGTGCCCCAGTCCGGGAAGATCCCACGTGCCGCAGAGCGGCTGGGCCCGTGAGCCATGGCCGCTGAGCCCGCGAATCCGGAGCCTGTGCTCCGCAACGGGAGAGGCCACAACAGTAAGAGGCCCGCGTACCACAAAAAAAAAAAAAAATGAATGGGTCTCATGTACAAATGACTTAGATGAATTTTAGAAATATCATACTGAGTTAAAAATGTAAATCATGGGAGACTACATATGACTCATTAGAAAGAGAAAAAATAATTGTTATGTTGTTAGGCATAAATATATATGATACAATTATTTTTAAAAGCTGAGAACGGATAAACAAAATTAAAGATATTGCTTACAGCTAAGAAAGAGGCAGTGGGAGAAGATGAGGAACCCATGCACAGATGAAAGTTGCTGTTCAAAGAGCTAAATTATATAATTACAAGGAAAGAAACCCTCTCACTTAAGAAACCTACATATTGGATTCCCATCCCTAAACTAAACAGAAAAATTGAGCTAGTGGTTGGTTTCCATTAGGCATACTGGTAAACTCAGCTAAATGCTATAAAAATAAGAAATTATTCCTGGAAGTAGACATATCTGACTAGCCTCATGTTCTACCACATGACATAACAGTATAAAAATGCCAGTAAATTCAGGGAAAAAAGACTTGCCTTCCCAGAAAACCTACTTAAAACGATAGTATTTTCCTAGTGTTTTAGCTGACTTTTTAATGGAAGGCCACATGGTTTCAAAGGGCAGCTAGTCCACTAAAAGTATGCTGGCTCAAGGCTGCCATTATAAATGATTGCTTTAGAATATGCACATTGTGATGAAAGTCAAATACAAAAAAACATGTGATGACTCACTGGGTTGGCTAGAAACATCTGTCACTGAAATAATAGAATGTGGAAATATGGAGTTCCTCCAAAGACAAAATAAAGCTTTCTGTGGCCTTAAACAGGAATGTTTAGAATATTCAGAATGCAATTGAAACGTCAGACTTTTTATGAGCAAATCTGCTAAAGCAACCTATAAATCATTTCCCAGGTTCAAGATTAGCAGTAAAAAACTTGGACTGCAGAAAGAGAAAAGCAACAAGGGCGTAAGTATTTACTTGCTAGGGGTCACTGGTTAAACTATCTTCTTTGTATTTCTCTCAGATTTAGGTCAATGTTTTTTCTCCTGTTTTTGCTCAGAAAATCACAGGAAATTATCCTTAATCTACCAGACCTGGGATCATGACTATTCTTTTCTCTATAAATATTTATTTTAAATCACTTAGTGAAAATCTAGGCAGGTATTTTATTAGGCAAATAAGCATAATAAAAAATATTAGTCTCAAAAAAAGCACAAAATTCTGAACAAAAGTCAGAAGTCATTTTAATTTTTAACTGTATATATATATATATATATATATATATATATAATATAATTTAAATATTTTATGTTATCGGTTAGCTCCAGTGAGAGTTCCAGTGTGCTCAATGCTACTAAAAGACCATCCAGAATCTGTGATGGAAATCTCTGCAGAAAATACATCAATTTCCTTCCAGTTTTAAAAGTCAGCAGGTTATGGACATTTATTAACTTCATAGGTCAAAACAGAACCATGAACATAGAGACCACATTTTGAGAAGTTATTTATGTCAGGCAGTCTACATATGCTGATTTTTTGTCTATAAAACAACCCTTAAAGATCATTGTTATTAAGCCCACTTACAGATTAGGAAGCCCAAGCTCAGAAAGCTGAACAATTTACATGTACAGAATTTATGAGTATAAGCATGTAGATTCAAACCAAGACTGGCCTTATTTCAAGGCCAATACCAGCTGAAGGGGTAGGAGGTGGCTCTGGAGTTATAAAGGTTGGGTTTGGAATCAGAGCTCTGCCATTCACGAGCTGTGCAAACTCGAACAATTAGCTGAACCTTTTTGCATGTTTGTTTCCTCAGCTCTAAAACAAGACAATAATAATAACACTCAATTTCTTGTAAAACTTAGAAGAAATCATATAAAGTGTCAGACATACAGGAGATACGCAAACACTATGATTACTACTATCTCCCTAAACTTTCCAGTCATGTACCTAAAACTTCCTCTAACATAGCAGAACATCATTACCCACTCAGGTAAAGGAAGAAAATCATAACACAATAAAGTAGTTCCAATACAGAATTTTCATCTGGGGAAATGTAGATGTAAAAGGAATTTAAATTATAAATATATGTTTCCTGAACAATTTCCTTTTACATGCTGAAAAACATGATGAATACTTTTGAAGTCAGTTATTATCGTTTGAAAACTGTAAGAGCTCAAGTTAAGTGGATTTTGTTCTTTTATTGGGTTAGTCATTAGTCTCCACTGGGTCACCTTGAAACTATGATGTGGAGCCTAGACTTCCCCTTTTGCTCTTGCCAGGAATCCTCACAATTGGATTCTCACTGAAATCACCCACAGAGCTTTAAAAACTACTGGTGTCTGGGTCCTCATTCCCAGAGATTCTGTTTAATTGTCTGAGATGAAACCCTAAAATCAGAATTTTTAAAGAGGTTCTATGTGTAATCAGGGTTGAGAGCCACCACCTTGCCCATCTCTAAATAGCTTCATGATACACTTGCCATTGACTAATTAAAATGCCATGTGTATGTTAGAGTAGAAAAGAAAATTAGTGAACTGGACACTATAACTGAGGAAATTAACAGAATGTAGCACAAAAAGAGCGAAGGAAAAAATGAATGCAAGATTAAGAAACACAAAGGATAGAACGACAGGTTCGACATGCTCTATATTTCAGAATAAAAAGAAAAAGATGTTAAGGGAGGCATCAGTATGGTTAAGAATTGTTGACACTTGAAAGAAAATTAAAAATCTGCAGTTTGAAGAAGGACATCAAGTTGGGAGGGAGAATATGCTCAAAAGGACAGGATTTGACCTCCTAAGATACATGTATATCCCAAAGGGGGCAAGATTTAGATAATAGATGGAATTTTAAAATATATATAGTTAACTTACAATATTAAGTTAGTTTCAGGTGTACTACATATAAATGGAATATGTTTGTAATTTAGTTACAAATAGATAAAATACCATTAAATGCAGTAATAAAATGGTAACATCTGTACCAACCACTACATTAGGTATTTATATTTTCACATCTGTTAAAAACCCTACAATAATATCATTGATATCCCCATTTACAGTTGAGGGCACTGAGATTAAGCAGCATTCAATGTAGGTGATAGAGGTTCAACATGACCGAGGCATAATTTGAACCTAGATATATTTGGCTATTGCAGCAAATGAGCCAAAGAATTAACTTTACTCTGAGTAAATGAGTGAAGAATGTCCTTTGAGAGATCACTGGTTATATAAAACAAAGAGAAATTCTCTTTAAGTCACCAGGGCAACTCTTTGTTAAGCTAGTGGAAAGCAAACTTCTGCTCTTCTTTTCACGTGTGCTAATCTCACATGTGATAGCTTAAAAGCTCTTTCATGGAAGAGCACACATCAGGCAAATAATTTCAGGAGAGAGTAAAGTTGAGATTGCGTATCTTACTCTGCTTATTTACTAGAAAGTTACATAACATTCAGGAAACACATGTGGGTTTTATTATGATTTTTTGGCAATATTTGTAAGGAAGGTGAGAGGCAATAAAATGGTTTCATTTTAATAGACCTAAAAGAGTTGAAAGTGAAGTGTGAAAAAATATTCTCAACAAAAAAATACAAAAAATAATTCAAAACATTACTGGGAGCCTTGCCATTAGTTTGTAGCAGTGCATGTAGAATGGTTTTATTTAGTTAGTTACTTTTGAGAATTCATTGCATCTGGACACTTGGCATCTTGTAGTTCTGAAAACTGGATTGCATACATAAATGTTTCTGTATGTGCTAAAGTAAATTACATGTGTTGATGTTTCCTGACAGTAGCAATTGCTGATTATGCATGCATTCAGAATGGATAAATGGGTCAACCACAAACAATGGTGGGTATGGAAAAGATGCCCTCAGTAGCCTATGAGATTTCCCTTGCAACAAAGATCTCTCTGCCTCATTTCCTTGGGTCGGGAAGTAACCTGGAGCTCTTCTCCCTTCTTCATCCCCTGTCCCAGGTAGGCTGCATTACACAGCCCAGAGGGCACCATTCACAGTTGAGCTGTGCTCCAGGGGTGCCATTTATATAAACCATAATGTGGAAGGTCCTTCTTGCAATCATGCCACTTTGTGACCCTGACCGGGCTTCCTGCTTACCTTCCCAGCCTCTTCTGGCACCACGCTGGCTCTTCACATTCTCACCATATTGGCCTCTTTTCACGTCTCCAAACGTGCCATGCTTGCTCTGCCCTAGAAGCTCTGCACTTAAGCTCCTAACTTCATTCATTCAACAAACATTTAAAACAGGTGGTTGCTGGAGGGTAGGAGGGGTGGGAAGGATAAGAGAAACAGGTGAGGGAGATTAAGAGGTGCAAACTTCGTTATAAAATAAATGAGTAACGGGGATGAAATGAACAGTGCGGAGAATACAATCAAGAATAATGTAATATCTTTGTATGTTGACAGACAGTAACTAGATTTATTGTGGTGAACATTTTGTAATGTTATAGACATAGTGAATCCCCATGCTGTGCACCAGGAACTAACATAATGTTGTAGGTCTATCGTACTTCAAAATCAAGCAAACAAACTTGTAGAAAAAGAGATTAGATTTGTGGTTACCAGAGGCAGGGCATGGTGGAGGGGAAATTGGATAAAGGTATTCGAGGGGTACAGACTTTCAGCTGTAAGATAAATAAGTAAGTACTGGCATGTAATGTACACCATGATAATATATTTGACACTACTGTATGTTATATATAAAAGTTGTTGAGAGTAAATCCTGAGTTCTCATCACAAGAAAATTTTTTTTTCTATTCCTTTAATTTTGTATTGTGTGTCCAGATGTCATCACCCACATCTGTGGTAGCTCAGATGCTAAAGGTCCTGCTGGGGGCTTATCATCGACAGATGAATTGATAAAGAAGATGTGGTATGTATACACAGTGGAATATTACTCAGCCATAAAAAAGAATGAAATAATGCCATTTGCAGCAACATGGAAGGACCTAGAGATTATCATACTAAGTCAAGTAAATCAGTAAGAGAAAGACAAATACCATATGATATCACTTATATGTGGAATCTAAAAAAATGATACAAATGAACTTATTTATAAAATGGAAATAGAATCACTGACATAGAAAATAAACTTATGGTTACCAAAGGGGAAAAAGGGGAGCGATAAATTAGGTGTTTCGGATTAACAGACACATACTACTATATGTAAAATAGATAAACAACAAGGACTTACTGGATAGTACAGGGAACTATATCATATATGCGTATATATAACTGAATCACTTTGCTGTACACCTGAAACTAACACAACATTGTAAATCAGCTATACTTCAATAAAATATATATATATATATATATTTTACCAAAAATAACATGAAGAAGCAACTATGGTGAGGATACTCAGCATATTTTATATTTATTTATAATAGAAATATTATTTAAATTATGCTATAAATAATTTTATTTATATATACAATAAATATACATCATTATTTCCTATAAATACCCAGAGATGTTAGGACAATCTGAGAGTGGCCAATCTGGGCAAGGCCACCCTTTGCTAATCTAAATAACTCTCTATAAACCTTGCATTAGCTCCCGCCATGGTAAAAGTGACTCTTTTACCAGCAGTGGTGATAGCTGTGCAGCAGCCCCATAAACCATGAAGATCATCTTGCCAGTCAATGCCCATGTCATTGTTCCTTAGCAACTTTCTCTAGCAACAGAAGGCTTTTCAGTTTCCTTTCCCGACAGCTGGACGTCAGCTTTTAGTTGGTTAAGCTGCCTCTCCCTAGCCTCAAATCATATAAAGATACACCTCGAATTAAATTTGGGCTGTGTTCCTTTCATCTTCCTTTGCCTGGAACAATAATAGCATAATTAATCTATTATTTGTTTGGAGTATGTTATTTCATTATGGCTTAAGAACCATCATTCTGTATGCTACTGGCTTGTGAAATTATTATAGTTCCCTCAGTGAACCTGTGTTAAATAAATTATTGGCAAGAACAATCTCAGCCTCTGAGAATGTGTGTGTGTGTGTGTGTGTGTGTGTGTGTGTGCATGCGTGTTTAGGTTCAGAAGTTCAGTACCTGGTACGAACTATAGTCTGACCTTGCCATTTTTTGACATGAAAATTAAACTATTTGACTTTATAAACATTAAATATATCATAATGAAATACAACCTTATTTATTTTTTCATTTAATTCTATTTCAAAGTTATCTCAGAACTCAGACCAGTAACTAGATAAAGTGAATTCTTGTTTAAAAGAATGCTTTGTCTTAGAAAAGGAATCTCATAAACAAATGCTCTGCATCTATTTATGTATATAATATAATTGTTGATTCCTCAAGTCTCAGTAGCACGTAGATTAAAATAATCACCTTCAACAAAATGAAAAAAATCCTGAAGTACTTGCATTAAAGAACTTTTTGTACATCTCAAACTTACAATTAGAAAAGCACATATGAATATAGGTTGAAGAAAAATAAGAACTAAAAAGGAAGTGAGGAGGAACAAGCAGTACGAAAATCTTTTGGAAGATAGGTAATTATTTTCTGATTCTTCCAAAATATATTCAAATATGTTCAGCTGCAGCATTAAAAAAATTTGCATTTCAAATTTGAAAATCTATGAAAGGAAATATATTTCTTTTTCATACACAATTTTTGATTAGTTCAAATACAGGTGTATTCATTAACCATGAGACAAGACTTAATGGGCATTTAATGGAACTGTGATGACCCAGAATTGGTGCTCAATAGAATTAAGTGAGCTGAAATCAGAGCAATCTGATGGTCATAATAAATAAAAATACTCATAGGAAAATTCGAAAGAATATGACGCATTTGGATAAATGTTTAAAATCTTAAATATTTGCTTAATAATTAGACAAATGTTTATCATCATTCACAAATAGGAACAGTGATAACTATAGTTTCAACAATCAGCTCTATTCTCAAATCAGCATGTGTCTAAAACTATTATATTTGGATATTCAAACTACATTTTACAAGCTTTCTTACTGTGCAATGAAAATGTGTATTCAGATACCCCTAATTTTTGTTTTTAAAATGATGGTCATTGCTTAAATGTCAAGAACAACATTTTAAACCCCCTAGTAGAAATATAGATGAATATCTTTTAGATTTGGGGTAAAGAAAGATTTTTTTTTAAACATGACACAAAAGCATTTACTGAGTGGGAATAGCAATCAATTGTTTGCATTTAAATTAATTTTGTGCATCACAAATGCTTTAAAGAAGATAAAACACATGACTTACGAGCTTGTACACATAACCAAAAAAGGACTAATTCCAAGAACTTTAAGAACACTAAAACTCAATTTTAAAAGCACAAATAACACAATAAAAAGGATTTCTAAAAAAATCAGTTCCAGGAAAAAAAATTCCATTAAGCTAAGAAACAACTCTAAGAAGAGATGTTTAACATCATTAGTGAAAAAGTACATTATGAACACAATGACTTGTTATCATTTCATGAGACATAAGTACATACCATTCAATTGGTAAATTTTTTTTTATAACATCTTTATTGGAATATAATTGCTTTAAAATGGTGTGTTACTTTCTGCTTTACAAAAAAGTGAATCAGTTATACATATACATATGTTCCCATATCTCTTCCCTCTTGCATCTCCCTCCCTCCCACCCTCCCTTTCCCACCCCTCCAGGTGGTCACACAGCACCGAGCTGATCTCCCTGTGCTACGCGGCTGCTTCCCATTCACTATCCACCCTATGTTTGGTAGTGTATATATGTCCATTCCACTCTCTCATTTTGTCACAGCTTACCCTTCCCCCTCCCCATATCCTCAAGTCCATGCTCTAGTAGGTCTGTGTTTTATTCCCGTCCTACCCCTAGTCTCTTCATGACATTTTTTTTTCTTAGATTCCATATATATGTGTTAGCATATGGTATTTGTTTTTCTCCTTCTGACTTTCTTCACTCTGTATGACAGACTCCAGGTCTATCCACCTCACTACAAATAACTGAGTTTCATTTCATTTTATGGCTGAGTAATATTCCATTGTATATATGTGCCACATCTTCTTTATCCATTCATCTGTCGATGGACACTTAGGTTGCTTCCATGTCCTGGCTATTGTAAATAGAGCTGCAATGAACATTGTGGTACATGACTCTTTTTGAATTATGGTTTTCTCAGGGTATATGCCCTGTAGTGGGATTGCTGGGTCGTATGGTAGCTCTATTTGTAGTTTTTTAAGGAACCTCCATACTGTTCTCCATAGTGGCTGTATCAATTTACATTCCCACCAACAGTGCAAGAGTGTTCCCTTTTCTCCACACCCTCTCCAGCATTTATTGTTTCTAGATTAACTGACAAAGGATTAATCTCCAAAATTTTTAAGGAGCTGCAACTCCTTAAAAACTCCTTATTGAGCTGCAACTCAGGCAGCTCAATAACAAAAAATCAAACAACCCAATCCAAAAATGGGCAGAAGACCTAAATAGACATTTCTCCAAAGAAGATATACAGATTGCCAACAAACACATGAAAGAATGCTCAGCATCATTAATCATTGGAGAAATGCAAATCAAAACTACAATGAGACATCATCTCACAGCGGTCAGAATGGCCATCATCATCAATTGGTAAATTTTAAGGCTGACAAAACCAAAGATTGAATGGGATTTTGAATCACAGAATCTTCTGTGCATTGCTACTAGAAGTGATCATTGGTGCAAGTACTTTGGAAAATATCATGTCAATACCTCCTAAAGTTGAATATTCATATACCTAAGGCCCAGTAATTTCACTGTTGGGAATATCCCAAGAGAAATTCTTGCACAAGAACCAGAGGAGTCAATAACGGTATATCAATAACATTACTGTTCACAACGATAAAAACTTCGAGACAACCCAAGTGTCCACCCAAAGAGAGTAAATGAATTAACTGTTCATACTCTGGAATCCTGCATAATGGTCAACATTTATGAATTGTAATGACATGCGACAACATGGAAGAATCTTAGAAAAATTAAAGTGAGTGAAAAAAAGAATCTGAAAAGATCAAAAGATTACATACCACATACGTTGTTATACATTAAAAACAACTAAAATAAAATATACTAACTTTTTCAGAGGTATAGATAGATGTACTAAATCTAGACAAAAGTGGAAGCAAAGGAATGATAGATTTTAGACTCAAGAAGATGATGTTCGTATCAGGTGGGTGGAAGCAGGATGGACTGGAAGGTTAGATATATCAACCGTTACATCAAGAACTTCACTTTTGAGTGGTCAGCTTAAGGATGCTTATTATACCATTAGAAGTAACGGATTAAATACATACAAGGGGACCATACATTGGCCAAATGAAGACAGTGTGCCATGACCAAGAAATTTATAATTACCCAATTCTTGTGCACCTCAATTCCAAAGGAGAAGAAACACTATGATCCTTGTAGGGGCTCAGGGAGCTAAGACTCAAAACAAAGAAATGGAGTAGGGCGTTTCAAACTGAGGACACCGTAAGGTATTGATGATAGTTCTTTGGGATTTTCTACAGTAATATTACCAGCTAGTTTTCCTCCATCCCCAGGACCTCTGAGGTACCAGACACACTGATAGATGTATTTACATGTATTATTCAATTTAATCCTTGTTACTTGATACATATCACTTTTTCCATTGGACAGACAAGAAAACTGACATTCAAAGAGTTTATTTTGCCTAAGGATTCAACCCAGAATGTAGCAGAGATGACATCTAAGGAGCAGACAGAATAGCTATAACTGAGAGACCTTTAGGTAGTCAGATCAGGGGTCTTATAAAGGGATTGCTGAAAGGGAACAAAAGGCATTGCATTCATCAGAGTCCCAGCAGGAGACAGAAGATGTTTTCTGCTGAGATCGTGGCTCAACCTTAAGGAATGGAGTGTTAAAAGAGTTATGGGAAAGCTCAAAGAAATCAACGTGGGATAGTGAGAAAGCTCCCTAGGGTCAAAGCAGGGTCGTGGGATCTGGATAAGTTGATCTGTTTGGGTCAGTCTCCTTGGGGCACTGACCAGGGCAGAGAAGGATGGAGAACAGATCTCATGGAGAGGGAACAACAAATGGAGAGTAAACAGCACAGGCATCTTTAAAAGTTGCCGAAGACAACTTGGTTAGAGATTCCTTATCAGATAACTATTATACAAAAACATATTGTTTACCCATAAATCAGTCATTGGTCAATCAAGCGTGCTCCCTCTCTCCTTTTTTTCTCCCAGGCACATACGTAAGTATTATGGTCCATTATTTGAAAATACATACTCAGTTTATGACACACATTAAGCAATAGTTTCCCCTTTTACTTTTGATCCTGACCCTAAAGATCTAGAAAGCTCTTTAAGTTCTGTACTTATATCTTGTTACTAGGCAACCATACGACCATGATTTAATAGTACGGAATTAAGAATGGGAATACTAACATTCCAGTTAACATTATCGATGTGTTTTAATTTTGACATTTATTTTATGCTTCGTGTGGGTAGAATAATTGATATAGGATTAGAAAATACTTTGCAACTCTAGAAAATAGTATAGTTTTGTAATCATTTTATTGAATAATAATAACTCACAGGAAAAGCCTTCACTTTTTCCCTTTCACTACATGCATCGCTGCTGTATTGTAACTTTCTTCTCTATCTCTTGATGACATCTCAGGTAGATGTTATAGCTTTTTGATCACTCTAAGTTATAGTAGTCTCATTTTTGTGCTAATGCCAAATCTCAGATATAAACGGTGCACTTATCTAAGTCAAAACTTCCTTTATACATCCAGTCGAAATCTTCCACCACCTGCAGCTCAAGCTCAGTCCAGCATGAGGACCAGTAGTGAGCTGAGGCAGTGAAATACTTTGATCAAGGAGATGAGAACAGTACACCCAGGATGCAGGCAATAATACAACCAATGAAAATTCAGTTTTTTAATCACCGTCAATAAGCAATTTTAAACAATACCAGGAATTAAATATTCCTGTCCCCCTAAAATCTTCCAACATGTAAACGCTTGTCAAGGTTACTGGCAAGTTTTAATAATACACATATAAGCTTCAAATGAGCACATGTGTCTTACTTTCCTTTAGTAAATATGGTATTAATAAATGTAGTATTCTATGTGGAAGCTGACTTGGGGAACTTCCAGTTATGGCATCGACTCCTAACACACACAGCCTCAGAGACACACATTCGTTACAAGAGTAAGTTAGGGAAGTTTTGCCAACTTGATTAGGCACAGTTCACATCTCCAAACCCTACATATTCTTGGGTGTGAGCAGGAGATTCAGTATAGTGGTAGCTCTATACTGCCATAAGTGGTAGCTTATATTTTTTTCTAAGTTATTTGTTCTTCCAGTGTGAAGTTTTAGATGAAGTTATTCAGACACAAATTTGCAAACAGCCAGAATCAAACTTGAAAGATGTACGGTGATACATTGGGCTTTAAAAATGTTCCTTGTGGAGAATGTCACTGACTATGTAACAATAAAATGTAAGGAAACAGAATTTATATACAGAAAATAATTTCCAAACATGCCAGGAGAAATGACAAAAGTGCTGGCCTTGCATTGCCAGAGATATCAAAAAGACAGTGTTTAAATGCTTTGATCATTTTCACTAAAACTGGACACGTTCTCAATCAATGAACCAAGTCAAGTCATTTAGCCATTTATTCTGCCTTTTGCAGAAGAGAGAACAGGTGGGGGTTTCTTCCAAATATAACAGAAGTGTAAAACGAATTTTTGGCTAAGATATTTTAGTGGAAATGTTTCAACTATAGAGATATTTGATTGCTTCTAGAATTGACTCTGATGAAATAAAGATCTAAATAGTGTTGCAACTTCTGGACTTTTTATGAATTTCTGCTGAACATACTTATGTTTAAGACTTTTGTTAACTATTTTTAGATCTGTTGCTACATGTGAAAGAAACATTTCATAATTAAAATGATAAAGTGCATTCATCAATCAGATATGAGCATATCTATGCAAAGAATAATTTTAACAGTCATTGAAAATTTGGAGAAAACTGAAATTATAATATTATTCATTATGGTGATAGACTAATATATTGGTGAAGGTTTTTTCTTTTTAAAAATACAGTAATATAATTTAATGTGTCAATCCATTACTTTTTCCTCTGTGGTATCTTAATATTTATTTTTAATTTTTAATTTCTTTAATTTTTTAAATTGGCATGATTATGTATATATATATGAAATTCAATTAAAGAAATGTTTCACTTTCTGCATTTCTTTTCTTGCCATATAATTTTTTTCAAAAGTATTATTACTGAAAATAACCTTTTCATATGGAGGATGGTGTTAAAAAACGGATCTGGTCCAAGTGTCACTATCAGTTATATCACAGACAAAAATGTGCCTCTTTTTTGTTGAATTATTCCTCCTTGTTCTGTACTTCTTCTTCCATCTCATTACTTCTAGTACCTCCAAGGGGCGAGAAACAAGATTGAAGAAAAGGACCCAAATTCACTGCTTCCTGTCCACCTGTTGGAGTCCGTGCTTCATGTTTGATATCCTCTGGGAAACAGTGAAGTTTCATGGGCTCCAGGACTAAGTTTCCTTGAGCAGCTCTTCTGGAGCTCTGATCTGGACAATTTCCTGATGTGGCCGACGGGATTTGTGACCATTATTTTCTCACTCTCCCACCTTGACTTGTATTTGGAAGTATATACCACAGCTTTCCAAGCTGGAGTCTCCTTATGCTGGCAGATCACCCTCTTGGGTAGGGAACCAGCTGCAATTTTTGTGTCCACTAAGACCAAGGAAAATCCATGAATTCTTTGCCATCACAAATAGCAGGAATATGGGCTGCCTGGATGCTACTTGTCCTTCTTCTCCTGCTTACAGAATTCTCCAGAGCATCAGGTACCTGTCTTGGTGTTCATGTACGCCCCAACTCCAGGATGTGCCTATGAGGGTCTCCCCAAATTCCATGCACAGCACTTGGCCCCACAGCAGGCCCAAATATGCATGGGTGATTTTCTACCGCAAGTTTCTATCCAGTAGCACAGTACTGGTTTCTCATTCTTGCTTGGAATCTCAGTCTTGCTCAGGGTTTTTTCATTTTTTTAGGGGGGTTCATCGTTAGGCTGTTTGTTCTCTACTGGTTAGGCCAGTTGGGTGGCGAGTCTCAGAATTGGTATGATCAACTTGTAGTATGCCGTGGGGTGAGCTCTTACACGGTCACATTAGCACAGAGGAAAACTTCTCACCATTTTTAGCATTGGGACCTTAGCATTCAATAGAAAGGAGGAGAGAGGCTTGTCCCATAGGGACAAGAGTGGCAGTGACTGTCGGACAAGTATGAAGTCAGGAAGGCTTTTAGGATGTTTAGGCAGGAATGGAGAGAGCTCCAGTTTCATGATTTCTGTTCTCTCTGTGGAGTAAAAGATGAGACTTTCTATGAAGCGTACAAGTGGAGATGGGAATGGGTGGTAGATTTAAGGAGAATGAAGAAGTTTTGAAAAAGTTTTTTTTTTTTTTTTTTTTTTTTGGTAAAATGTGTAAAGATTGGGAGAGCAAGTTTATATGGGAGAACACATCTAATTATACAACTTGCTGAGCATCTACTATGTACAAAATACTACCCCCAAAGAAGGAGGGTGCACAGGCTGAAGGGCTGACAAAGATGATTCTCAATTACCCAACAATGTCACTTTAGCTGGGCTGAGTGTTCATAGTTAGATACATGAAATTCCTGAGATTTTTCACTCAAATTATCCCAGACACTTCATTTTTGAAATTAGAAGGGTAGAAAAGAACATGATATGGACAATCAAATGAAGGTATAGTTGCTTGTATTTAATAATGCACGTGTTCTTTTTATTTCGATAATAATATGGCCTCTTAGGCATCTTTATATATGTGTGTGTGTGTATATATATATACACATATATTCATATATAGTTGTGCATTTACATATGTTTATATATACATATATATTTATTTATATTTACATATAGTTTTCCTATACTGCTTTTAAAAACTAAAGCTATCAATTATGGTTTAAGGATCCTATCACATCTCTTGAAAACGTAGGTTAAGTATATCTCAGGTAGATAATTGGAAGGAAAAGTTCTAATTTTTCAAGTCCAAGTAATCAATTTTCAAACAGACCTTCCTTTCTATTGTTTCTATTTACAGAACACATCATGATCTCTTCTTAAATGCAGAACATCACCTCTGATATTTTTAATCTCCTAATTCTCGTTTCAATTGCTCAGTTCACAGCTTGACACATCTTTGGAAATGATCCCCTTAGTGGGCTTAGTATATTTTATAAAGGAGCAAAAAAAAAAAAAGGCTTTTATTTTCATACTTCATGTGTGTTTCCCACTCCTGGCTTCACAGTAAATAACAACCACTTCATGCGCTATGAATGTAATCGATAGTCAAAGTTTTCCTCATTTGCTCCTCATCAACAAGCAGCAGTACACATTTGCAACAGCAGAAATATCTTATTTTCACGCATAGGGAAGGACAGGGAGAACGTTCATGTTGCTTGCTTAAGTGACAATTGCTACGATTATAGAAATGCTATTTGTTTCTGGTTGACTTCACTTGGTCTGAGGGGAGAATTTTCCTTTGTGAGTCATCTAATATGACTCGCACATTACTTTCATTTGACATCTCATGTAAAAGACTGAAATTCCCATTTTCATGGAGGAATAATTTGCAGAGCAGCTTCCTGATGGTAGGTCAGCAGTTACATTCTAAACTTCCTGCCTACAGGTATATTTCCGTTTATGTTTGGCGATATATCACCTCAATTACCTATCGCTTCCCTATCTAAAATTGTCTGTTATCTATGTCTCCAAACAGAAAAAGATAAAATGAGAGAGCTCATCTCCTTTTAAGCAATGGGTAACCAGAGTTATTGCTCCACTTGGCCCTCAGAAACCTACATTCAAGCACTGAGTTCAAGTCCAAGAGAGGACAGTGGGAAAGCTCAAAGATTAAAATGTGTTCTATATTTTACACCTTGATTTGAGAGATGGTTAGATGGGTGTGTATACATTTGCCAAAATCCATTGAATTTTACCCTTTCAAAGAGTGTTATATTATCTATGTGTTAGATCTCAATAAAGGTAAGTTTTAAAGTTAAGAAAATTAGTAGCTATAAAGATGACAGATTCTATGGAATATGCTTGTGTTATTTTATGAAATTTATTGGGTTTTCTTACCTTTAGAATAAAAAAAGAGTGGCTGAAAATAATTATGCCTGAAAAAATACCATATTCCTGATGTAACCTAGAGTAATATAATTATCTTTTTGGAATCTTAAGAATATTTTTTTAAAAAAAGAAAAACTAATGCTTGGCTCCAGTTCTGGTATCACCATTAAGGTTAATTTCTCTTTCTTTCCTCATCCATAAAATAGGAATTATATCTGTTTAACTAAGATCATAAAATGGTAGTGAACATCACAAGAAATCATACGTATGAAACAACTTTTTAAAATGACTCATAAATGTTTAACTTTAAATTTGTAACTCATTTAATGATCTAATTAGATTATAAACCCTTTCTTGCCTTGGACTGTATCTTATTCACATTGTAGTTTCCAGCAACTCAAATAATACAGTGAGTATATACTAGATGCTCAATAAATATCTGTTGACTGAATAAATTAAAGAACTGACACCCCCCGTCTTTTTACCACAGAATGCAATTTGAAAGAACCCCTTAGTTACATCTGCCTTTAGAAAAAGTATAAAATTTCTTATTGAAGTTTGCATATCAATCAGAATTTTTTTCTGTAAACCAGTGGGAACGTTTGTTCATTTCTCTGACTTCTTTCTATATAAACTAAAATCCTTATTACCAAGAAAATATCTAGCAGCAGTGCCCAAGCTTAGCTGTGATATGAGCAAACCTTTCAATGTGGAGCACAAATGTTTGTATGCTGGTCTTCCAACAAAGAAGTGCACGGTATGAAGTTTTATCATTGTTGACTCAACAGACTACCATCTGTGCTAAAAGCTATTTTATGTTGGTCAGCAGGTTGTGTTCCTGAGACATCCTATTCATGTCATCACAGATATTAGGAATATCTCAGACAGCTATTGAAAAATCTGAAACTGCATTCAAGATGCGGGTGAATCATTTAGGCAGGATCCACCTGCCTCATGGAAATCAGCCTCCTGTGTCATCTTGTTCTTTAGCCATAGAAGACAGTTTGATGCCCTGGTGAGTATTGCTTTGCCAAAAAAAAAAAAAAATCTAAATCCGGGATTTTACACCTTGTTCTTTGAAGCAAAACTAGGTTGTGAATTAGGGAATGAAAGTAGTTTACAAATATACTAGAGCTGACATTGACCTTCAGGTTTCCAATCTAGGACACTGGGCTTTATGTTTCCCATGGGTGCATCTGCACATCTTCAGTAAACATAAATGGCTCAGTTGAAATGCTCCCCAGTCAGCGTTTAGACTAACAAGAGTTTCTGATTGAGTGAAGTAGAGCAACATCTACAGACCTCTATTCCCAGGTAACCCAGCTATTCATGGAGATTAATTCCTACATTTTGTAAAGAAATCTGGCATGATCAGTCAGAGGATGTTTTAAAGTGTCAAATGTGGTGATTTACAAGCACTATCCACTTTACATCTCCTCTTTATCACCCCCAAATCCCCAACGAAAGACATGATGGCCAAAGTGAACGCTTATTGGCCATGTGACAATTTCCTGGGAGTAAATTTGGTTTGGTTAAAAGCTCATGAAGCTGAAAGTTGCACACAATGAAATATTTTTTCAAACTAGGGCAGAAATCTTTCAAGGACAGGTTTTTGGAAAGGGCTCTCACATTTCCAGATTTGAATGAACTGCGAAAATCTTCACAGGCAGCCCTTAAGCTCAGCATCATATGTCAGAACAGTGCATTATACTCTTTCTTCCCCTGTGGAGTCCAGGTTGGTTTATAGACAAGTATATGAATTTCAGAGTGAGTAACACATCCTGCTACCTTCACTGTCTGAGAATAATGCTTTCACTCAGTGTTCCAGTCTGAAGACTTGAACTGTTTAATAGATAATATCTCATCCATTTCCTTTGAGGGGGAAACCATTTAAAGGAATTTGCGGGTAGTGCTTATTGTACTAATTTGAGGGGGAGAAAGAGTTGAAAAAAAAGAGTATTGTGCTAAAGTGTTCCCTGAGTTGCTTGTTGTCTCCATGCCTCTTTCTAGTTTATTCCTGTGCTGGATAGTCTAACGATAATCCCAGCTCAAGCGTTTATCTCACAGGAATGTCTCTAAACTCTTTCAGATCATCCTCACATCACTGACCCCTTAGCTATACAGTACAGAGTCATGGAAATAGCATTAGATTTAAGGTGAAAAGATTTATTTTCTTATCCCCACCATTTACCAGAAGCCAGACCCTATGCTGTTCACCTAAATGTTCTGGTATTCAGTATTCTCATTTATTCACTTATTAAACAAATATTCATTGAGCGTCTTCTCCAGGCTCCGTACAGTGCTAGGTACTAACAATACAATGATTACTCTAAACAGATTATGGTAGCTCGTCTTCAGGATGGCCGTCATCAGTTTCTTCCCTCCCCACATGTTCATTTTCCCCATTGCAAGATGGAATCAATTTCCCCTCCCCGTGAATAGAGATAAGCTCTAAATAATTGCCCAATAGAATATAATAAAGTTGATCTGGTGACAGATTCTGGCCCAGGCTTTAAGAGACTGAAGACTTCTACTTCCTGCCTGTTGGAGCACTGGCTTGTGGAATCTTGAGCCCATCATGTAAGAATTCCAACTATCCTGAGGTTCCCATTCTTGAGGAAGCCCAAAGCTAGCCATGTGTAGAAACCATGGGAAGAGAGAAACAGAGAAGGGCAGGGATGGGGGGGTGGCAGAGGTCAGCCCTGGTCAGTCTCTGGCTACCCTAGCACCAGCACCATACTGTGTGAAGATGTCTTCAAATGAGTCTGTCTCACATGACATTTGACTTAAACTGTATGAAGGACCCAAAGCATGAATTTCTCAGTGGAGTCCATCAATTCCCCAAACTACAGGGAATAGTAATAAATTGGTCTTCTAAGCAACTAAGCTTTCAGAGGATATTTCCACAGCAATAGATGATGGAATACATACTTGCTGCCCTCCTGGAGCTTAAAGTTTAGAGAGGACAGTGGAAGACCAAGCAAATGATCGCAAAAATGAGTGTCATTGAGGGAAGGTATATGGGCCTGTAACATACAAGAGGGGATCAGGACCAAGTTTGGGGTAAAATGTACTACAGAAAAAGTAAAGCAAAACTACAAGTAAAAACATTTTCTTTATTAATGTTTTCTATTTGGTATGGTATAGCCAAAAGCATAGGGAATTAGAAGTCAGAAATTGTGAGTTGTTGTGTCACTAATTAGCCCTGTAACCCTGGGCCGGTCCTTTGGACTCTATAGATGTCAGTTTCCCATCTGAAAATGAAGAGATTATACTAACTGGTCTCTTTCCAGTTCTATGATTTAAATTGTACCTAGTGCCTATAAAATTATTACATGTTTAAGGATATGTGAATATATGAATGGAAAAGGCTTGTATCATATTTTTTAATTTCTGAAAAATCTTAAGCCAAAATTGTATATTCATAACATTCTTTGTACAATTTATCACTCATGAACTATGTGTCTTTCAAAGACAGACCATTCTTGGCAAAGTTACCAGGTATTTTGTTCTTTAATTTTCTAGGAAATACATAAGAACAACTGATCGCTCTGAGTCTTATCAGAGTAAACTGTTAATACATTCTATAAAAGGCTGATTAGTTCTATTGAAACTAACTCACTGTCAGTCTCTGGGCTTCATTTCAAAAAAGGGCCTTAAAG
This sequence comes from Kogia breviceps, assembly GCF_026419965.1. NCBI lineage: Eukaryota > Metazoa > Chordata > Mammalia > Artiodactyla > Physeteridae > Kogia > Kogia breviceps. The sequence goes on along the minus strand of NC_081311.1, from coordinate 191,319,220 downwards.
TAATTATTGTTTTACATCTACTTATATGCAACTTCTATCCATCTTATTTAGAGATCTTTTCCTGAAGGAAGATGAATGTTATCAAGCCACATTATGTAAGGTTTTGTAGCCTCAGTTTAGGCAAAATTTCAGACTCACCTAGATCCATACATTATTAGAATTTACACGGATACATATGAATAAATAGAAATGGATTTCTGCAGAACCATCTAATTTAAAGTCTTCTTGCTAGATGAAAGTGAGATACATATGAATAACACTTGGTGTCTGTCTCAAATAGTCTACAGTTCACTGAAAATTCAAAACACTTATTCAAATAAGTGTTTTGTAAATCTGGTAGTATTGTATCATGAAAAGAATGAAGTGGGTTTCCCAGCAAGATGGCATAGTAATGGTAAATTTCCAAACCCCATTTCCCAGGCATCAACTCTGAGACAGAGCTTCAGGTTTAAGCAAATGAAATGAGATTGAAGGAAATTATCAGAGGGGATAAAACAGCATATCAAGGTGGTAAAAACAAAACCACACAAGATTTGTATTCATATACAATTAGGTTAGTGTTCACACTTTATATCCATGATAATAATAGCAAGTTATGTAAATATTCTGTGTCTGGTCCACATCTGTAAAATGAGAATGATATATACCTTCTTCACTGAGTTATTTGCAAGTAGTGTTATTGAGAAAATATCTGCATCACAGGTGTCCTAATGCCTAGAATGTAGTACTATATAAATATCACCTACCAGGAAGATAATGTTGGTAAAATTTCTAAATGATGAAAATTAACCTATGGTGGTGTCTGCAGCATTACACATAGGCAGCTATACATAAATAATCATGTCTTACGGACAAACCCAACGTCTCTGTTCATTGGACAGAAAATACCTCTTGAAGTAGAAATTCACCAGTAAATTATGAAATAGTGACGCTTGTATTCTGGAGTCATCACCTGACTGATTTGGTAAAAAATTTTCTTCCAGTAGTCAGAGAACTAGTCCACCCTTCTCTGATGTCCAGTATCTTCACACTAGTTCCCTTTTCTTCAATTAAAGCTTACTCTCGGGTACAAAATAAAGAATTTTTGAACATATAGAGCTACCTTCCCACGGAGATTCCCATTTTAAACATCCCAAAATTCTAAAAGAAATGAGCAAATCTCATGTAGGCACCAGTTATTGAGAGAATAAAGAATTGTCAATGCTGAGAGGAAGGAAGATTCTTCCCCACACACCTTGAAAATTATATCTAATCATCTATAACTAAAACCAAACTTACTTCGAGACTTGTGTTTACAATAACTAAAAAATAAACTGTCAATCTAGTATGAAATATAAAGACCGCTTAAGTTAATTAATGTATAGTTAATGTATAATATTGTCTAGTTAATACATTTTCATTGATAATGCTTCTGTTATTACAAGGTGAGTTCTTAGTTGAAGGGAAATAATTAGGCAAGTAGTACAGGTTTCCTGATTCTAAAACTAATCTAAAGATAGAAATTCCAAAACCTTCTGGAACTTTTGTCTTATAGTACATATTTTGCATCATTAAATAGATGAAGTACAAAAAGCTATACAATAGGTGTTGGATTTCACATCTCTCTGCTTTTTAAAAGCCTAACTTTTATGGAAATGAGAACTATGTCTTCAAATGCTGGAAAGAAGATGTAAACGTGTGTACGTGCACGCTAAGGCAATGATCTCATGAAGAACAAAACCTGAGTGTTGATATGTGTGTGTGCCTGCACACAGAGCTGCGAGTAAATGTGCACAAATGACTGCTAACCTGATGGTTATAACAATAGGAAACATGCCATTTATCCATTCCCTAATGGTTAACTGCACTACGTTAGCTTTTTTGCACACATTCTTTCTCTACTTTACAAACCACCTGGAGAGGCAGTTATTATCTAGAAGGAAACTGAGAATAAGAGAAATTAATGAACTCCCCCCAGAATCACTCCCCCCAGAATCTTGGTGTGACTCAAGAGCCATCATGGTGTATTTTGTCAATAAGTCCAACATAACAGACTTCTGCATAGCACAGTCCACAATCCACCTCTTGCTACTCATGATAGTAACCTTATGTATTTAGCAGCACATTCCAGAGTTGCATATCTATGACTTAAATCCAGTGTCTGAGTTAGGGCTGCTATAAGAAATACCATAGACCAGGTGGCTTAAGCAACAAACACTTATTTCTCACAGCTGTAGAAGCTGGGAAGTCCAAGATCAAGGTGCTGGTAGATTCAGTTTCTGGCGAAGACTCTCTTCCTCATTTGCAAGTGGCCACCTTTTCACTATGTCCTCTCCTGGAGGGGCTCAAGGTAGTGTCTCTTCTTATAAAGGCATTAGTCCCATTCATGAGGGCTCAACCCTCATGACGTACCTAGAGACCTCACCTCCAAATGTTTCGCGTTGGGGATTAGGGCTTCAGCATAGGAATTTTCAGGAGTGGGGGGAGACATAAACATTCAGTCCATAGCACGCAGGTTTGATTAATTCCACAGCCATCATTTTCACTCTTCCATACCTTTTCTCATTATTCCCTTCTGTTAATTAGTTTGATTATAACAAAAACAATTATATATTTTTTCATTTACAAAAGTATACATTCCTCATAATTGTTTTTTGATATCTTAATGATAAGATTTCACCTTGCTGTAGTTTTAAAAAGCCAGGTATGATTTCCATTTATCTAGAAACCGTGCTAATGCTGACATTAAGAATCTGCATTGGGGCTTCCCTGGTGGCGCAGTGGTTGAGAATCCGCCTGCCGATGCAGGGGACACGGGTTCGTGCCCCGGTCCGGGAAGATCCCACATGCCGTGGAGCGGTTGGGCCCGTGAGCCATGGCCGGTGAGGCTGCGCATCCGGAGCCTGTGCTCCGCAACGGGAGAGGCCACAGCAGTGAGAGGCCCGCGTACCGCAAAAAAAAAAAAAAAAAGAATCTGCATTACATTCCCAGTTAACTATCAGTACTTTGTATTTTGTCATTAAAGATCAGTCTGAAAGCCATTGCATGGAAAAAAAATGCAAAAGTAGACTTATTGACTTAATACAGTGAGAGAGGACACTCCAGGAGAACCTCAGTGTTAACCAAGACAAAAGAGAGAAGGAGGTGTTTATTGTAAAGTTTGAGTTCCCCTGAAAGAGTCAGAAGGGGAGCAGGATCCATTCCTGATTCATTATTTTTTTCACTCATTAAGTCCAACACTGATTAAGTGCCCACTGCATGTTTTAATATTGGATGAGACTTAAATTTGTTAAAGGCAATGTTAGAGCAGCAGTTGCATAATGTCCTCTCAAATATGATAGCAATTTCAATCACACCATATAATTTTTAAAATTTTCTACAGTGTTTTGGGAATATAATTGCTATATATCACATTGGATTAGTTTTAGATGTACAACATAATGAATTGATACATGTATATATTGAGAAATTTCGATATATACAATATGGCAATAAGTCTAGTTACCATCCATCACCACACATAGTTAGAAAGTTATTTTTCTTGTGAGAAAACTTTTAAGATCCGCTCTCTTAGCAACTTTCAAATATACAATAAAACATTGCTAGCTATAGTCACCATGGCTGCATGTCACAACTCCAGGGCTTATTTACCTTATAACTGGAAGTTTGTACTTTTTGCTGGTTACTATTTCTGGAGCAGCAATAGATGTGGGATTAGTTAGGAACTGGATACCAACACGTGAGAGCAGTTTAGCAATGGTATTCCAGTAATTATGGGAAAGCAAAGCAGGTCTGGGGGTATCATTGACAAAGAAAATAGACCCCAAGAGGGGGTCATCATGGCATTTCACAGTTGATGCATGACCCGTGAGAAACCACGTTTCTTGTTAACTTTGCAGCTGGCTTTATCTACATCTGTCCTGGGGCCTGATTTATGAGCTGCTGTGTTTTCTTCCTCCATCCGACCTGATTTTCACTCTTTTAATCTAGGATAGGTATTTGTTCTTTCTGATTGTTAAGGTTATAGATTGTTTCTATTATATCGCTCTATACTTTTTTTTAGCATGTTCCATATTTTGTACAATTGTTTTTAGGATCGGGAAAAATCCAGAAAGTCTTTGTGAAGGAATAGTTAACCAGCAGTAATGAGCATAAAATGAATTTTCAATCAACGCTCTAGAAAAATAACTGTATTTACATTTGTTAGTTATTCAGCTCTGCCGTTTGCACTATTGAGTAATAAATTTACATTTTAGATAATATTTGTGTGAACTGAATGGTTCATATATTTCAATCAGAACATTTTTCTAGGTTATTTTATTCAAAGAATCCAAATATTTTAAAAGGAAGATGAAAAAGAGGAAAGAATGGGAAAATAATAAGGTATAATGCTTTGCTTATTAGCACAGAGATGGTGTGACTCAAGAGCCATCATGGTGTATTTTGTCAATAAGTCCAACATAACAGACTTCTGCATAGCACAGTCCACAATCCACCTCTTGCTACTCATGATAGTAACCTTATGTATTTAGCAGCACATTCCAAATCTCAGGGTGACTGCAAGGACATTCTGAGGAATTCCAAGAAGATGTATAATCCAACTTTCTTTCCGGATGTTAAACAAAAATGGACAGAAGCAAATCTGTTTTCTGTATTGGTGACTAATAAATTGACTTAAAATTCAATTTGGTTTTTTTACATCCTGAACAGAGCCCTGAAATGTCTGAGGTATCCGGTGTGCCCATGTGCTGAGTAGACCTGTGGGTTCTGGTGGGCAATTCCTCTTATGTTATGTGTGGTGTCAGCAGGCAAAACTCTGCACCATCAACTGCTTGATGTTACCAATGTTACCAACACTGCTTTAATACCACCAGCTAGAAGACAGGACCCCGCTTGTTTTCCATGGCAAAGGAAAGCTAAAATCGCCCTCTTTGGTGTGTTAAACCATCACTCTCTTTTCTTTCATCTGTTTTCTCAAATGTTTGATGTATGAAGTAAATTCTGACTGTGGGGTTTTCAAGAGTTAAAAAAATGACACAGGGCTTCCCTGGTGGCGCAGTGGTTGAGAGTCCGCCTGTCGATGCAGGGGACGCGGGTTCGTGCCCCGTTCCGGGGGGGATCCCACGTGCCACGGAGCGGCTGGGCCCGTGAGCCGTGGCCGCTGAGCCTGCGCGTCCGCAGCCTGTGCTCCGCAACGGGAGAGGCCACGACAGTGAGAGGCCCGCGTACCACCAAAAAAAAAAAAAAGATGACACAAATCTTGTTACCAGGATATTTATCTAACTGGCAACTTCGCAGGAATACATAAAGTCCCAGTTCTTTTACTCCAAGATTTAGGACCAGGAAATGTAAACTGAACTATTTTTTATTACAAACTTCACAGATAGACTCAGGCTTATTATTTTCATAATATAATATTATATTCCTCTTTATATTTATATGCCTGTCAATAATGAAGACTTCTTTCATACTAATCCGTTTAACTTTGAATCTTTGTTTCAAGAGGTTATTTATCTTATGGGTTCCTGTGTTAGAAATGTCTTGCTCTCTTCATCTTCATAAATGCATTCTGTGTTTACTAACACTATAGACTATATACAGAGGTCTTGCCATTCTGAAATCTTTTATTTACTTTGCATATTTCAGAAACAACTCCTAGCATCAGTCTTCCAAAAATAACAAAAAAGAATTATTCTCCCTTTCATGTCAATCTGCTGCATCTTCCTTAGAATCATATTTAAAGTTTGAATCCATTCTAGAAATTCTAGTTCACCATTGAAAGTCACCTTCAAGTATTTCCTATTTCCACTATTGTTTTTGTTCTGTTTCATGTTCTATTCAGTTTTTATTCTTCCTAGAGAGAGTCTTAGAATGCTATTTTTCTCTCACCATTTTCTGTACCTTAAGGAATTATATTTGAGTTAGAGAAAGTTCCAAGCTTTATCAAACGAGTTGTTTTGGAAATAGATAAGAATTTTAAACATTAACTTCCTAGTCCTTTCATGGCATCACCTTAGATTCCTTTGGCTATTAATAGCAGAAGGTTTATTTGTACTTAGCCGATCCGCACAATAGTGCAAGCAAACTCAAGTCGTTCCAATGGTACCCTGTCTTCTTTCACTATCTAGCACACTCACTAATGGTTTCAGAGAAAAGAAAATCAAAATCCTAGATAAGGAAAAGCATTGAGTTTTTACCTAAGCTATCTCCTTCATTTAAAGCTATTTGTTAAAACCCCAATTTTTTACTTCAAAGTTAAACTGGCATGGGCTCAATATTTTAAAGTGTATTGTCTTCGTTGTTAATTCACTCTCTAACAGAACTCCAGCCTGCTCTTCATTGTCTTCACAATTTCTTTCTTCTTAGCATGTTTTATTTCTTTTCTTCCCCCTTGCAACTCTTCCTGGGCAACCTGTTTTGAACACTAAAGCACTGGGTTGTTAATGAAACTATTTCCAGGACTTCTCCTCTTTTAGCTTTTGAGGGTCAGTGAAGAAAACTGCATTTAAGGATCTCAGTTCTCCACTCCTTCCTGAACCACACTGTATTAGTCAGAGTTCTCCAGAGAAACAGAACAAGTAGGATGTACCAGTAGATGATAGATAGATAGATAGATAGAGACAGATATATATATATATATATATATATATATATATATATATATATATATAGAGAGAGAGAGAGAGAGAGAGAGAGAGAGATAAATAGACAGATAGAGAGAGATAGAGAGATAGAGAGAGAGAGAGGTAGATAGATAGACAGATAGATTAGATAGATAAACAGAGAGAGAGAGACAGATAGGTAGGTAGATAGATAGATAGAGAGATAGAGAGAGAAAGAGGGAGAGAGACAGATAGAGAGAGAGATAGACATAGAGAGAGAGAGAGGTAGATAGATAGATTAGATAGATAAATAGATAGATAGAGAGAGAGAGAGAGAGAGAGATGATAGATAGATAGATAGATAGATAGCTAGATAGATAGATAGATAGATAGAGATAGATAGACAGATAGATAGAGAGAGATAGAGAGATTTTAAGGGATTGGTTCACAAGATTATGGAGCAAGCCCAATATCTACAGGGTGGACCAGCAGGCAGGAGACCAGAAAAAGCCAATGTTGCAGTTCAAGTCCAAATTCTGTCTGCCGGCAGGACTCCTTCCTTCTATGAAGAGGTTAGTCAGTTTTCTACTCAGGTCATCAGCTGATTGGATGAGGATTACCTACACAATGGAGAGCCATCTTCTTCACTCAAAATCCACTGATTTAAATGTTAATTTTGTCCAAAAATACACTCACAGACACATACAGAATAATGTTTGACCAAATATCTGGGCACCATGGTCCAGCCAAGTTGACACAACATTAACCATCACACATATAATTTGCCTCTGTGCATGCCCACCCCTGGCACCCCGTGTGCCTTCCTCTCCTCTTCTTTAAAAGACACCAGTCAGATTGGATTCGGACACAACCTAAGGACCTTCTACACCCTGAAGCAAGCACAGCCTTCAAGTATATGGGCATGATATGGTTATGAAAGTCCCAAACTGCCACTTCCAGGGAATAGCAAGATTATTTTCACCTTGGTTCCCAGGCAAGAAATAATCTTCCTGTTGTAAAGGTAAGTACCTTGGCATTTTCACAGGATCCAGAGAATGTCCAGACTATCCTGTTAGCCACAGTAACTAAAGGCAAACCAGGTCCAAATTAAGGAGGAAATCAAGGGCAACATGATAATAATATCATGTAGCATTCGGAGTTGCACATAATTCTCATTCCAGAATTTGGGTTGAGTCCTTCTTAAGAAAGCCTTCCACTTGTCATTATATGTCCTATAGAGGTGCTGAAACTGAACTGACAAAAGCCTGGCCATGAGAGGCAAGATTCTTCACCAGTAAGAGGAACTATAAGCAGACATCATCATCATCATCTCTCTCTCTCTTCCCTCGTCTCCTTCCCTCTCTCTCTCATGCACACACACACACACACACACACACACACACACACACACACACACACAAATCTTTGAAAAAAAAGTTTTAGATTTAGAAGTCTTATGTCTACCTGGTATGCAGATCACCAACTAGCCATCTAGAGATAATGAATATTTAAGGATCATCCTGTTAGAGAAAGTTAGGTGTGAGGGGGCTTCAAAGTCACTTAGTGTAACTACCTTCTTTTAGACATGATTAAAATGAAATTTGAAGAAGTTAAGAAGTTCAGAGAGTTGCTTGAGTCCATATAACTTTATTCAATTACCATTTCTAATGTGATGGAGATGCATTTTAAGATATGGCAAACTACATATCTATAGCAAAATTCCCAGACATTGTGTTTAATTTTCTGGAGGAAAGATAGAGAAACTTACATGTAAACCAACTATGTTAATGGTGTCCTCTTGGAGTCCAGACCCAAGAGTTTTCTTTTACAAATATGTGTGAGTTCAAACATAACTGAAATGATTAACACTTCTAAAACTTTATCAGCTAGTTCTTTAGAAGGAGCGATAGAAGCAGCTAAGAGTAGAGGTAAAAGAAATGCAGAATAGCTAGAAAGGTGGAGGAAATAATAAGAACAAGAGGTGAGAATGGGAAATCCAAACATGACTTATCCACAATTTGCCCTAGGCTGATTGGAAGGTGTTAACTGCAATAATATGACTTACATTATACACTTTTATAAAGTACTTAAACCATCAAAACATTTTCTTTGAGCAGAGAAACAACAGATCATTTCTCCTGAGCAACCCTGATTTTCCTGCTGTCATTTATTGATACAAAATGATTTAATCCTAATTCAAATCAGTTGTTCCTGGTCAAGCACCTCCTCCACCAGGAGGCTTGAGGAGAAAAAGAACCAACAAATAGAGGTGGCAAAATCCCACTTGCTCTGTGGGATTTTGAGGACGATGAATGGCAGCCAGGAAGCCCACTGTCTCACAGTGACACCAATTATATGAACATGCAATGTAGGTTGTGAAGAGGCGGTGTAACGGCTTGAAGAATTATCCTCTCTGCTCCTACTTGGGAAACGATGAGATCTCTAATAATGATAATTTCTGTAGTTAGCATTTATTAAGCCCTTGGTATATGTCAGGCACTGTGGGAAACACTTTTCCCTGGTTATCTCATTTAATCTTCACAGCACTCCTATGAAACAGCCACAGGGAAATTAAAACTCATGTCAAGAGGTTGACAGTGGGAAATTATGACACAGAAAAGGAAAGAAAGAGAATAAGCTTTTCCTCAATGAAGCCGCCTAACTACCTGATTTAAGAAAAAGGTTACATGAACATTATGAAGAAGTAAGAACACTCCGTTCTCCACTAATCAATAAAAGGGTTGATAAGCGATCAAAGTTGCAAGGAATCGTGTTTTCAGGCCACTAAGAAGAGGTACTTCATGGAAGTCTGTTACTCTTTTAGTGATATTGAGGAAGTCATTCTTAGACCTGGCATGAAAAGCCTGTGAGGCCAGCCCCAATGCAACTTAAAAAATATGTTACATATTAGGCTGGTTTTCGTCTTATCTCTCCTAGGGTGGATTTCTCTTCTTCTCACCCTTTCTGTCATAAGAAATCTCTTCTTCTTTCTCTGCTGTTAAGATTATGTTTTGTAAATAAGTTCGTTTGTACACCTGAAACTAATACAACATTGTAAATCAACTATCTCCAATAAAAATGAATTAAATAAATAATTAATTAAAATAACCAATTAAAAAACCATTATGTTAGTTTCTGAAGTTTAGTCCATTAGCTTTTCTTGTGCCCTCAGTTCTTTGGGGGGGTTTGGAAAACATATGATTATATAGATTATTCAACTTGTTTTCATTGATAGGCTGGTAGCAACATTGCATTGCAACTTTCTTTAGCTGATCCAGGAATACTTCTCCCCCCATCACAGTATTTTATGGTATCATTGCTGTGTGTACTATGTAATATTTGCTAAGTTTCTTTCTCTAGGTGGTATATCACCTTTCCTATGTTTCAAAATGTCATTTGCCATTTAGGAAGCTTTCTTTTTTGTTCTAGTGGAAACATTTGTATTTAAATCCTTTAATTATCTCTAATGTCTCTTTTTCATACTTAATTTTTTACTGTCTGATTTGTTGGTTTTAACTAGCATGCTTTGACTCCCACCTATTAACAGTAAAACAGTCAATGATCCTTTTTTTTTTTTTTTTTTTTTTTTTTTTGTGGTATGCGGGCCTCTCACTGTTGTGGCCTCTCCCGTTGCGGGGCACAGCCTCCGGATGCGCAAGCCCAGCGGCCATGGCTCACGGGCCCAGCCGCTCCGCGGCATGTGGGATCCTCCCGGACCGGGGCACGAACCCGTATCCCCTGCATTGGCAGGCGGACTCTCAACCACTGCGCCACCAGGGAAGCCCGACAGTCAATGATCTTATTCTACTTCTCCCTTCACTTTTCCTTTTCCTCCTATGTTTTACTTGCATTCACTGCGCTTTTTCAGAACATGTATTTAGCTGGCTGTCTCCCACCCATGTCACCAACCTCCCTGTAGTCATAATTCTACAACTATGTATATTAAATCCTTTCCATTTGTCTTTTAGCTGAAGTTTCTCCAGTTATTTCTTGGTAGGATGAAACTCATCATATAGTAGAATCCTTGGAAAAGGCTGATGTGTTTAATATTCCCTGAGTTACTGACTATTTAAAGCTGCCTTTCTATAGCCTCAATATTTCAGATACAGCTTTACTGGTGTTACATTCTTGGCTCATGTTCTTTTTCTCTGTGTATCTTAAAAATGCTGCTCTACTGTTCCTTTGTCTTGTATTCAGTTCTTGAGAAATCTAACGCCAGCCTAATTTTTTTTTTTTTTTTTTACCTTTATGAGTAGTTTGATCTTTCTGTCTTAAGCCCTGAGGATTCTTTATGCTTTGTTCTTAAAGACTATGAGCTTTACTAAGAAAAGTCTTAGAGTTTATTTTCTCCAAGTCAATTTTCTCAAATGAGCTCTTTCAATATCTTATTTCCAAAACAAGTTTTATTGGATTATAGTTTTGAATATTAGTTCTGATTTATTTTTTTATTTATTTGCTTGCTTTTCTTCCTCAAGGATACCAATTTCACGTATGTTGAAACTTCTTTTCCTGGCTTCCATTTTAACCACTTTTTTTCAGAACTTTTTTGTTTCTCTCTTTAATTTTCATTCTCCTGGCTCTTTTTCTATCTTTCTTTGATATACCTTATTAAATCTTCCTTGGAATCTGTTTTTCTTTGAGCCTAATGTTTCTGATATAGTTTGCTTTCTTTTAATCCTTTTTCAAATTATTCCTTATAGGCACTCTATACGATAGGGACAGAGTAAAGGGACAAAGTTGGTGATTAAATAGTTAATCCCACTAAGGCATCATAAGTAAAGGAAAAAGTATGAGAGACTTCTGTAAGTTAATGATCACTCAAGAAAGCAGGTTTGCTTAACCGCAACACCAAGCAGGCTTGCTTAGCAAGAAAACCATGCAACAGAAGCATGATACATGCCCCAGAACAATAAAACATGGTGGAATGAGACCCACATCCTGCTCAGAGAGCTTAGTAAGTTAATGTTTCCCAGGACATGCTCCTCTATGCACACTAAAAATGAAAATATAAGGAAAAGGTGACATTGTACTGAAACCTGAGATGATTTACCATATTTTAGTATATGTTGCCACATTTTTGCTCATTTCCATTGTACCATGACAGTCCCAGTTTGACCATGTATGGACAGGAAAACTCCCTGGCCCGACTTGGAGGAGGAACTAATGATGTAAGTCTTGATGTCTACTCAATGAGGACAAAGGCAGTCTTCCCCTCCCCACTTTTCCTTTGATCATAAAACTGTAGCCCACTAAGTTCTTGGGATGACACTTCCTTGTCCTCCCACTTGTAAGCCTCACAGCATCCTATTCCAGTAAATCACTTCTTATCTATCACTTTACCTCTTGCTGAATTCTTTCTGCACAGAGAAAAAAAGAACCTCTTGCTCCTTGGAGCACCCCCACCTAGAGATGCATTTCTGTGGCTTCATAAGGACCTCTGAAACAAAGGGAAATGTAAAAGAAAGGTAGCTAGAGTGGAAAGAAATAGAAGGCAATACACTGCAGTTAAATATTTTACTTTTACTTATTTTATCCCAAATATGATGTCATAAATCTCTACAAGGATGTGAAAAGGACCACTAATTAGAGGAGACCTAAGGCTAAGATTTACTAACACCACAGTCATTCCACCTCTGGTGACAACTGGTTGTCAACCACATGCAAAGTGCTTTGCATACATTCTCTCCCTAGTACTTTTTTCCTGAGAATATCCTGTAAATAGACTTTTGCTCACTTCGCCTACCATTAATTTCTAGTAGTATCTAATTTCCTTTCCTTACAGTATTTATTTCTTCTATAGTTGTATTATGCACATACATATTATATATTATATTATATACACATATATATTATAGTTGTATTATACACATATATACCTATAAAATGTATAGCAACATTGCTATGTTTTTATATGAAGTACTTATGTCTAGAGAAAATGTAGCCCTTTTAATACATTAATGCAACACTTTATGAATTTGTTCAGATAGTGTATGAGCTATTTCCAGGCAACAGAGTCCCCTTTTCTAGAACTTCTAAAAATATCTTAAATATTATATATATACATATATACTCTTAACCTAAGTTTAGTTATATTTTTTAAGTTACAAAAAATCTTTGTATGAATAATCTCCTGTGGTAGGCTAAATAATGACCCCCAAGAAGTTCTTGTCCTAATTCTCAAAACTTATATATATATGTTCCTTTATGTGGCAAAAGGGACTTTACAGATATGAGTAATTTAAGGAGCCTGGTATGGAAAGCTTATCTTAAATTATCTGGGTGGGCTCAAAAAGTAACCACTGGGTTCTTATGAGAGAGGCAAGAAGGTCAAATGAAGGAGAAGGCAATGTCAAACAGAAGCAGAGATTAATCATGTGGCCACAAGCCAAGGAAAGCTGGCAGCCTCTAGTATTTGGAAGAGGCAAGGAATGGATTCAGATTCTTCCCTGGAGCCTCCAGAAAGAACAAGCCCTGCTGACACCATGATTTTAGACTTATGAGATTCTTATTTGACTTTTGACTTTGAAAATTATAAAAGAATAAAAGTGTGCTGTTTTAAGCCACTAAATTTGTGGTCATGTGTTACAGCAGCAATAGGAAGCTAATACACTTACTATATAAATTGTAAACTTTTAATGAAACCTGACAGCTGCCTTCTCATCTTTGAAGCCAAACTACCTTCTCTCTTTGCTCTACTAGCCCACCTCCTGGGTTCTTGTACCACTTATTTCTACCTCTTGAAAAATCTGTGAGCCATCCTTGGCTGAGAAGTGGGTTTATTCAACCAATGGCTCTACAACAGTGAAAAGTTGCCAGCTTCTCAGTGGTATTTCAGGTGTTCACCATACTTCTCTCTTCTTCAAACACATATCCTATAATTCCAAGAAAGTAATTTTTCCACCCTCACCTGGTACTTTTTTCCGGAGAATGTCCTGTAAATAGATCTTTGCTGACTCAGTCTACCATTAATTTCTAGCAGTATCTAATTTCTTTTTCTTACAGTATTTATTTCTTCATCAGTTGTGTTATACACACAATTGGGATGAAAATTAAAACCTATCCTGACAGTTATATCTAAGAAAGAAGCACACCCAGCTTGCCAGATCACAATAACTTTTCAACATTAAAGTTCCTGAATCTGAAGTGTTTTAGGCAATATTGTGATTTATTGGTATATTATATTCCTACGACTGCTGTAACAAACAGCATGAATTTATCTTACAGTCTGGGAGTCAGAAGTCCAAAATGGGTCTCACTGGGCTAAAATCAAGACCTTGAAGGGGTATGTTCCTTCTGGAGGCTTTAGGGGAGAATCCATTTGCTTGCCTTTTCCAGATTCTAGAGGGCTCCTTCATTCCTTGGCTCAAGATCCCTTCCTCCACATTCAAGACCAGCGTTTTAGCATCAAGTCTCTCCCTTTCCTTTCTGCCTCCCTCTTCCACTTGTAAGAATCCATGTGATTACATTGGACCCACTGGGATAATCCAGGATAATTTATCCATCTCAAAGTTAGATGATTAGCAACCTTAATTCCATTGCAACCTTAATTCTCCTTTGCCGTATAACCTAACATAGTCACTGTTTCAAGCAATTAAGACAAGGGCATCTTTTCTGAGGAGGGGATCATTATTCTGCCTATCAGAATTGATAAAAATATTTACTGGAATTTCATTCATATCCTGAAACTACTTAGTTGTAGAAACTTTGAAAAGCTAGTCCTTTTTTGTCCCATATGGGAAATTAAGAGTTCTGAACTAGCAACTCTTCTGGATGAAGCAGTGAAAGAACTATTTGTATTTGAAAGATGTAAAACATCTAACATAGATTCCATGCTATAAGCAAAATCTGTTTGGGGGAAAAGTCAGATTCCAAAATATTCTGAAGTCCTACAAGGGACATTTTACTTATAACTAAAAGTCTAGAAGAATTCTCTTCTGAATAAAGGTTTCTCTGAAAATGTGAAAAACACATCCATTAATACTGATAGCCAATATCTTTTAAGCTCTATTATTTCAAGTAGTCAACAATAAAAACAATAACTAAATTATTCACAAGTTACAGTCATTGTTCATTTGTCAGCATGCAAGTTATTTTCCAAATCAGAGGGGGTTAAAAACACTACACAGAGTCTTTTTCAGAACTACTCCATAAAAGCAAACAGCAAGGCTATATACATTTCTTTTTCTCTCTGTCTCTCTGTAAAATCTCTCTTAATACCTACCTCACAGTACTGTTACCAGGATTATATTTTCTACTATTTTTTAGGTGAATAATCAAGCTCAAAAACATTATGAGATTTGTCCAAAGTCACCCAGCTAGGAAGCAGTAAAGGAATGAAGCTCGAGCTTCTACCTTCAGAACAAAACTGTTTTCTCCACAACAACGTCCCAAACATATTTCCCTCTTTCATTAAAAAATGGAGAGAAAAAATCTAAAAGAATAAAAACAGGTGTCCATTGCCTTGATTGGGTAGGAGAGGGCCTCATGTGACCATTTCATTGATTATGAATCTTCATTTTGTTTATGGATTTCTGCCTCTGTTTTAAGCCTTAGTCACTCATTTCTATCACCTGCACAACTTGTACAAAAAGGCTGGTAAGGAATGATGAGAATATACTTCACCAAGAGCTTTTTATGGATTGAGAGGTTCTTTGATTCCACATCCCCAAATGAGTTTGTGCTGATATGAGAACTCAATTTACTAGGCCAATATAAAAAGTTGTATAAAAAGATAGTAAACAGGATGTAGTAGATGAGGAATGTAAGAACTCATGAGATTTTAGCACCATGAAGCTTCTTTCTTTATAAATAGACTTGACCAAAAAAAAAAAAAAAAAAGGAAAGAAAGAATGTAAACTAGGGAATAACTTTTAAAAGAGTTATTTGCTTCCTGAAATTTATTTTATTGCAAATCAGTACATAACAGTAGCTAGCCAAATTATATAATAATGACATGTTAATTAATCTTAAATTTTATCAATTAATAGTAAATAATAATTAAATTAAGCATACATTAAGTACATGAGGATCTCTGAGTAATGGCTTTATTTGTCTGAACATGGAGAAGGTATTCCAGAGATGCTGGGTCTTAGACCTGAATAATGACAGAAGTGATGCCTGGTAAAAACAAAAGGGGTGGAGGATGGGAGGGTCACAGAGGCATGGAAGGAAAAGAAAAAATTGACAGACACGTATTATTTTGTGTCTTCTTGGCCTGCTGTGCTTGTTGATCAAGCATGTCCCAATTTGCTGCCTCCCAAGTTGGCCTCCAGGGCTTAACTCAACTTAACCAGGGGGAAACTGACCCAAGTACAACCCATGCTTCCAGGGCATGGCAATTACTAGCCTTGGGGTAGGGAGAAGATAGCTGCTCAGTTTTAAAACACCCAGACTGCATGGTTAGCTAGCCAGTACATCTAGGAGCCAAAATTTGACTCATCCTATAAAATAAATGCACAATCTCTTATTTATTATTTTCTTTATTTTTGCATTAAAATAATGTTTCTTAGTCTTTTCTGATTAGAAAAAAATTAGAATGTACAGATCAACACAGAGTAAAATAAGTTGCCTATAATCCCACTACCTAGAAACAACCATTATTAGCATTTTTATATAAATCATTCTAGTTTTTAGACATATTATTTCTTTAGAAAGTAATAGTAGGGCTTTTTTTTTTACGTCTTGAGTTGTAGCAAGCTGAAAATGTCCTCATTCCCACTATAAAGACAACAACAAAAGCAGTGAAATAGCAAGTTTACAACTTTCATTCAACCCATCAGAGATCTAGAGCACTGGGTAACCAACTATCCTAAAATCTAGGAAGAGACAGGTGCTTCAGAAATATACAGGGAAAAAGTATTTGTTTACCTGAGGCAGAAGCTGCCAGACACTAGTAGGGAAAATCCAGCTGGAATAGTTAAGGCATTGGTGGAGGCCTAGTGAGGTCTGGCAAGAGAGTGTATAGCGCCAAGAATTGTAGCTGTGCTGAGAATTCTTACCCTCCTGCAGGCTATTCTCTATGGATCCCACAAAAATGTTTCATAAGAGTCTGGAAAAATGTCCCTGTGGTACAAGCCTGGGGGAGAGGAACAACAGATGTCTGCAGAAAAGGCATGAAACCCACCACACCTGACTCAGAGAACAAAAATCTTAATATTGGGAGGGAAGGAGGGAGGACAAACCCACTATAAGCTTATGCCCTATTGTAACCCATTGCAGCTGGAGAAATGAGCAGAAAAAGTTTCCACCCCTGAAGAAAGGACAGGAATTCCATGGTGGGGCTCAGAACTACAGCTGGGGGAGGGAGCAATGACAAAGTCACAGCCAGGAGACCCTGGGCCACAGTGCTTGCTTGAGTCTGAGGCTTAATCAGAAGTGAAAGAACACCCCCGGCCCCTCCCTTCACCACCAGAATAACAAGGGTAGAGTACCAAGGAACGTGAAATACTGCTGGGATAATTGCAGTAGCAAAGAAGCAGATCAGTAAGAAGTCAGAACAAAGGGAAGATGTAAAGGTGAAGGTGGAAGAGACACTGAGTAAAGCCATCTGATAAACCAGCCCTCGCCCTAAACACAGGGCATCATCACAGGCATCTGAAGATGGATTCTCCAGCGAGCAGGGTGCAGAGGAAGGGGTAGGGTCTGCGGGACAGGGCCAGCTCTCTCTTCACCTGACAAGTTCCTTCATGGATCTTGGAGGCATATAAGAACCTGGCCTCCAAGGCATTATGAAAATGCTTTAATCATATAGAGAGAGATAAAAACGTGTTTTATTTAAAGTTTCTTGTTACTAACTATTGGAACACAAGGCCTGGAGGCCTCCACTGGTGAACTGTCACAGGTACAGCACATGTCAGCAGTGTCCCTGGACGGAAGGTGGCCTTACATAGGATCATTCATCATGTTAGACAGAGAAAGACAAGATCTTCCAGCTTATCTTTTGGTTTTTGTTCTGTACTTTTTCTACAACACCATTCACTCTCCCAAAATTCACCTCATCTATTTTCAATACAAGTAGAATGCATGGTTTTCTTTCAAGGGATCTTTTCAAAGGGAAGGTTTGAAAAATCAACAAAGGCCAATATTTTTCACATGTCATATGAAACTTCTGTAAAATAGTGTACTAAATTTAACTAAGAGACAATAAAAGACAAGTGTCCAATTGTTGAACTTTCACTAGAATGGTTTTAATTATTTTGTATAACTAAAAAATACAATTTCATAAACACACAAGTATTTTTCACCATATTTTCTGTATATATCAATATCAAGCCTGCACATTTTTTCTGAGTTGGTCCATAATATCATGTGGTAATTATTTCACAGATATGGGGGTTTTTTTACTCACTGCCAGAAACCCCCTTAGCTATTCCACAAGTATATGTTTTTCTAATACTTAGAAGTTATAAAGAATTAAACATTCAAAGTACATTTAACTCTAGTATAAGAAATACAGCATTCCAGAAGGTAAGAAAACATCTTCCTTATGAGAATGAGTAATTTAAAACCACATTCCCCAAACTGATTTATAAATTCAGTGCAATCCTAATTATAATCCCAGCAAAATTTCTTGTAGATATCTGTTATGGACTGAGTGCACACGTCTCCTCAAAATTTATATGTTGAGTCACCAGCCCCAATGTGACTATTTGGAGATATGGGTCTTTGTGCAGGTAATTAAGGTTAAATGAGGTCATAAGAGTTAGACTTTGATTCAACAGAACCAGAGTCCTTACAAGAAGAGATAAGAGATATCGCTCTCTTTTTCTCTCTCGTGCCATATAAGAACACAAATGAGTCAGCACCTTGATCTGGACTTTCTCATCTCCAGAACTGTGATAAATAAATTTCCATTGTTTAAACCATGCAGTTTTTGATATTTTGTTACGGCAGCCCGAGCTGACTAACATAAGAGTAATAGCTGACTCTAAAAATTTGTATGGAAAGCAAAGAAACAAGAATAGAATAGCCAAAGCACTTTTGATAATGAAAAGCAGTGTTAAAGGGTACTCAGTATACTTACTATTTTAAGACTTATTATGACTTAAAAGGAGTGAATTAATGATACGTGCAATCACATGGATGAACCTCAAGTACATAATGCTAAGAAAAGGAAGTCAGACAAATGACTAACATACCACTTCCATTTATGTGACATTCTGGAAAAAGATAAACTTGGGAGATGGAGAAGAGGTCAGTGGTTGCCAGGCATTCGGTTTGGGAGGAAGGTTTGACTACCAAGGTCTGAAAGAAAGGAAGTTTGGGGGTGGGGGTAGGAAAATGTTCTGTATCCTGATCGAGGTGGTTGTTACCTGACTTGATACATTTGTCAAAACTCATGGAACTGTACACCCTCAAAAGAAAGGGAATTTTACTGTATATACATTTAAAAAACCAATTTTAGAACTGTGCCTAAAATCAAACCAACCAAATCACAAAATATAGTCAGAATCCCCCTATTTCTCACCATTGCATTGCTACAACCATAAATCGGGCAACTGCTTTCTTTCTTGCCCCTCTAGACTCTATTCCCACATCACAGACAGAATAAACTTTCAGAAACGTTAAGTCAGATGTCACTCCTCTTCTCAAAACCCTCCAAAGACTGCCCATTTCATTCAGACTAAAACCAAAGTACTTAAAATGGCCTACAAGGGACTTTTTATGATTTGCTCTTCCCCACTTGCTCTCCTAGGATGCTTCTGTGTCCTATCCTACTCGGGTGTCACTGACTTCCTTATTGACTCACCTTCAACACACACACTCTCTGGCCATGGGGCCTTTGCCCTATTTCCTCCAAATATTCACTCCCCAAATATTCACTCCCATTCAGGCTTTCTTCAATGATCACCATCTCAATAAGGGCAAATTTGAACACTTATTTAATTCTAGAAGGTGCCCCTACCCAGTAATTGCAATTCCCCTGTTCAATGATTTTTCCCCTAGCACTTATCATCTTCCATTAAACTAATTTATTTCCTTCTAAACTAATTTATTTCTAAACTAATTGATTTATTTCTGTTTATTTCTATCTGTCAATTGTCTGTATCCTAATACTAAAATGTAAGCAACAAGAGGACAAGAGTTTGGGTACTTTTTATATACTAACGTAACCTAAGTACCTAAAAAAGATTCAGCCGTTTCATAGGAACTTCATAAATATTTGTGGAACAAATAAATAATTGAAAACTATGGAAGTTTATAAGACTTAACTGGGAACTCTTAAGAATGTATAAAAGAATATGACCCATTATACTCTGTAATGACTTATATGGGAAAAGAATCTTAAAAAGAGTAGATATATGTACATGTATAACTGATGCACTTTGCTGTACAGCAGAAACTAACCCAACATTGTAAATCAACTATACTCCAATAAAAATTTTTAAAAAAGAATATGACCCATTAAAAGCAAAATTATATTTGTTCTACATGACCTGGCACTTTCACTAGCATTATCATGGCTGTCTCAAATGGCAAGCTTTAGAACAATTCTATTCTAAGCCTGGCTCTATATCTAACTCATTATGAAATCTTAAGCAAGTCATTTTCTCCCTAGACCTGTTTTCTGTTCTACAGAATAAGGTGTTTGGAAAAAAGCTTTTCAAGAGCTGCTGTAGAGTTAGTAAAAATTCTTATAGAGTTAGCACATTAGAATCATATCAGAAACTTCTATAAAATGCAGATGCCTGGGAAGGCATCATCTCCAAATGTTCTAATATAATTGATCTTTGTAGAGCTTAAGCACAGATGTGCAGCCAGGATTGGAAGCCACTGACCTAAAGCTCATGGTTCAACCACCTTCAAGAACAGGCTTCCATGGATATGTTACTGTGTTCAGGTTAAAGTTAAATGTGGATCACAGTAAGCTGATCATATTGAGATGTATCTTGCTGAGTTGATCAATATCACCAATGCTGCTGCAGACACCAGGGAGGGATACTCAGAGGCTGCACAGACAAGAGTGGCTGAAGCTGGGCTCTATGTGGGTGTCTCCCCATTTTACCGCTGCCTCTCGGGACATTGACTCTGTTGATGTCCAAACTCCTTAAGCTGCTAAATACACCTCACATCTCACTTGCTTCCCTTCTCTACCTGTATCCTTAAAGCTAAGTAGGTTGCTTGCTTATGCCAAAGTAGGTTACTTGCTTATGCCAACACAGCTGGATGTTCGTGATTTTCATGCACTCCTAGGAACTGTGCAGAACTTGTACAAAATCCTTTCAAGTTCTATGACTACCATTGATCGAATCTTGAATCTGAAACTTCAGAATCCTCACAATTAGCTGCTCAGACTTGTTCCAGAAATCTGAACCACACCAACTGATTTCTGACTGTGTTTTGGGACCACATTAAAAGAACAGCGCCTGGCGCCCTCCCACACCCTCAGGAGCTCAAATTCTGATAGCCATCATCCAACATCATATGCCTAATTGCACCTCCTTTTTCTTGCTCTCAAAATTGGTAGAAGCCTGGGCTTCCCTGGTGGCGCAGTGGTTGAGAATCCGCCTGCCGATGCAGGGGACACGGGTTCGTGCCCCGGTCCGAGAAGATCCCACATGCCGCGGAGCGGCTGGGCCCGTGAGCCACGGCTGCTGAGCCTGCGCGTCCGCAGCAAGTGCTCCGCAAAGGGAGAGGCCACAACAGTGAGAGGCCCGCCTACCACAAAAAAAAAAAAAAAAAAAAAAAAAAAAAAAAAAAAAAAAAAAATTGGTAGAAGCCTACATTTTGGAGAGCAGTGCCTCAGGCACCAGAATTGAGAACACTGGCAAAGCTAAGAAAAGGAAAATTGGAAAGGAAAATTTCAGCCAAACTAATGTTTTTGAGGTTTCCATGATGCCATATCTTCCATTTACATTTTTTTAAATATAAACGTCCCAACTATTTATTTTAACATGACGCACAAAAAGTTACAAATATCCCCCATTAATTCTTTTGGAACTTCATTGCTTAGTTGTTTTAACAGGTGTCATGATCACTTGCAATTGCAAAACAGGAGAATGTTCTCCTTTGTTTTACAAATTAAGACTCTGGGTCTCAGTAATCAAGGAATTTTTAGGACTTTGCATGCGCATAGATATTTTCTTTGTCTCTGAACAAGTTCTACACCCTACTGTGGGACATACAAATTACACACTGAACCACTTCCCTACAACAGTGATCTCTTTCCTGATACTTTATCTTTTCTCTTACTTTATTTTTAAGTGGAGAAATGTATATCATGCTTGTGACGTATCTTGGAAGAAAAGCCTCAATGTTAGTCAGCCAGTAATCGGTACAAACATTGCAGATATTCATGCAGACATGAGGAGACTCAGCAGAGAGTGGGGTGGGGGGGAGAAGCAAAAAGACTGTTCTGATGCTCACTTCTCAGATTTTGCCCTTGCCTTTGTACTCAACCTGGGAATGAATTGTGAAGTGCAAGATTTAGCGGGGCAAATCCTGCATAGGGAAGAGGGAAAGTCATCACAATGAAGAAAATGTGCTCCAACTTTCTTTGCACTCCCAAGCCACTAAGTCCATTGTCACATTGGGACTGGGTCAGGAACAATTTCAGTAACTGTCCCCTTGGCCTCTTGCCCAAGCTCTTTCCCCTAGATCTCTGTATGTCTGACTCCTTCTGGTCTTGTATGAGCTTAATTGTTCCCTTTTCAGAATTATGTTCTCCAACCACTCAATCCAAAATTACCTCGATGTAATTTATACTGTGGATCATTAGCTAAAAGTTTCTCATTTAGCCTGCTCCCTCCTTCAGAATATAACCCCCACAAGAGCAAGCAGGAACCTTGATATTCCTGTTACTCCTGAAGATGTACCTTACCTATAAGAGTACCTGGGTCACAGGGTATGCACGGTGGGTATCTACTGATTAATGGGAACATGAATAGTCAGAGGAAAGAGTGAAAGTGTGTCAATAAGTACAGTCCCTTAGAATCTCCATAATACGGAGGGGCGGGGGCAGAGACAACTTGGGGATCACTGTAATAGTAAATCAGGTCTCAGAAAGGAAGAGCCTGGCAAGCCACTGCATTTGAGATGCATTTCCCTACCCACCACTGCAGCCCACCAAAACAGCTGATTATGGTAGGGAGATTTACAGCCTTCCAAAGATGTTCACGCCCCAATCCCCAAAAACCTGTGACCGTGTTACCTTACAGGGTCAAAAGGAATTTGGAGATGTGATTATGTTAAGGGTTTTGAGTTGAGATTATCCTGGGTTATCCACATGGCCCAATCTAATCGTGTGTGTCCTTAGAATTGGAAGAGCAGTGCAGAAGAGTGGGCCAGAGAGATGGCATGTAAGAAACACTTGACCCAGCATTACTGACTTTTATGATGGAGGGACAGAGCCACAAGCCAAGAAATGTGGCAACCTCTAGAATTAGAAACACCCTTGAGTTTCCAGCAGAAAGAAAATGGGGACATTGGCCCTCTGACCATAAGGAATTGAATAACTGAATTCTACAAATAAGCTGCATCACCAGGAAATAGATTCTCCCTTAGAATCTCCAGAAAGGAACAAAGCCTGCCAACACTTTGACTTTAGCCTACTGAGATCAATATCTAACCTCCAACCTCCAGAACTGGGAACAGGTTTTTTGTTGTTCTGTGATATTTTGTGATAATATTTTACAGCAACAATAGAAAACTGATCACAACAAACCTAAATCAGAAAAATATGGCAGAATGAAATGCAAGTAAAATAAGTGTACGCATGTGGTGGTGGAGTGCAGACACTTAACCCCTCATCCATTCCTCTGATGTGTCCTTTGATCTGCGTTTCAAGTTACATGGAGCTGATCTTTCAGAGACCTTCTTCAACAAAATATTCCAAAATTATGTTATTCAAGTTTTAGTTTAAAACATTGAAAGAATTTAAAGAGCAAAGCCATGATAGCACATCTTTTTGTTCCACTGTGGTTAAGAGGGTCTCTGTCTCTCTCTCTATCTCTCTATCTATCTATCTCTATCTCTATCTCCTTCTGTCTCTTACTCCTGCATTGCCAATGATTATGGACACTGAGAAGGCAATTTTTTTCTTTCTTTAATGGAGACAGTAAAATCTAGAGGAAAAGTCTAAATTTCCCTATAGGATCTATACTAGTTACTCCATGTAAAGTACCAGTTGATAATATTAAAACAATATTTTCTAGAATTACCATATGACCCAGCAGTCCCATTACTGGGCATATATCCTGAGAAAACCATAATTCAAGATGACACATGCACCCCAGTGTTCATAGCAGCACTATTTACAATAGCCAGCACATGGAAGCAACCTAAATGTCCATCAGCAGAGGAATGGATAAAGAAGATGTGGCACATATATACAATGGAATATTACTCAGCCATAAAAAGGAATGAAATTGGTTCATTTGTAGAGATGTGGATGGACCTAGAGAGTGTCATACAGAGTGACATAAATCAGAAAGAGAAAAACAAAGATAGTATATTAATGCCTATATATGTGGAATCTAGAAAACTGGTATAGATGACCTTATTTGCAAAGCAGAAATAGAGACACAGACGTAGAGAACAAATGTATGGATACCAAGGGGAAAAGGGGTGGTGGTGGAAGGAATTGGGAAACTGGGATTGACATGTATACACTATTGATATTATGTATAAAATAAACAACTGAGGGAAACATACTGTATAGCACAGGGAACTCTACTTAATGCACTGTGGTGTCCTAAATGGGAGGGAAATCCAAAATGGAGGGGATATATGTATATGTATGGCTGATTCATTTTGCTGTGCATTAGAAGCTAACACAACATTGTAAAGCAACTATATTGCAATAGAAATTAATTTTTTAAAAGCACAATATTTTCTTTTCTTAATTAAACTTTTATGTTTATATAACAGTACCTTCACATAGAGTAGAGAGAAAGAAAAGAGAGTTATCCCATATACTCTTTATCCAATGTTTGGTTCACATCCTCCAGAGCTTCCCAGATGAAATCTGAAACTGGCCCCTACACACAGGGCAAGGAGAGACAGAGGAAGGAGGCAGACCATTATAGATTGGTAGGTGGCAGTGTTAATAAGCAAGGGAACTTACATATGAGAATTGTTTTGAGTGGGCTCAAGACTAGATCTCTGCACTTTACCTCCAGAATCTTAAAAGTTTATACAGAAGCCTTAACTTGGTTCATTCACATATTCAGTCCAGATGGTCTCAACAATACCTTTCTCTCTCAAGGCCACATCCTTCCAAGGCTCTCACTGTGGCAACAGTGGGCAGAGTAAACATTCCAAGGACAGGGGAGGGGGTGAGGAGGGTTCGATTGCCCAGGTCAAGTTCTCAGGTTAACCGGAGGTCAGGTCTTTTTGATAACCTCCTCCAACACCAATTTACCCCAAAGGTAACATCTTATAAAAACTAGTGTTGGATATCACAACTAGAATATTGACATATATACAGTAAAGATATACAGTAGTTCCATAACATCCAGGATCTCTCATGTTGCCTTTTTATATACACCCACTTCCCTCCTGCTCCCATCTCCTCCCTGGCAACCATTAACCCGCTCGCCATTTCTATAGTTTTGTTATTTAAAGTATGTTATATAAATACAGTCATACAAAAATGTAACCATTGAGATCGCTTTATTCGCTCAGCATGATTCTCTGGAGATTTATCCAGGTTATTGCCTATATTGATAGATTGCCCTTTTAAAATTTCTAAGTATTATTTCATGGTATGGATATACCAGTTTGTTTAGCCATTTACTCACTGAAGGACATCTGTGTTGTGTCTAGTTTTCAATTATTCTAAACAAAGCTGCTACAAACATTCAAGTAAGGATGTTGTGTGAACCTAAGTCTTCATTTCTCTGAGATGAATGCTCAGGACTGAAATTGCTGGGTCCTGTGACTCTAGCATGTTTAGTTTTTTTAAGAAGCTGCCAAACTGCTTCCAGAGTGATTGTTTACATTTTGCATTCCTCCCAGTAACGGATGAGTGACTCGTTTTGTCTGCATCCTCACCAACACTTTGTCTTGTCACTCTTTTTAATTTTAGTCATTCTGATAGGTATACAGTGAGATATCATTGTGGTTTTAAGTTGCATTTCTTTAATGGATAGTAAGATGGAACATCTCTTCATGAGCCTATTTGTTATCTGTAAATTCTCTTCAGTGAAACGCCTGCTTCTGTTTCTTGCTCATGTTCTAGTTGAATTGTTTATTTTTTTAAGTTGAATTTTGAGAGATTTAAAAATGTATTCTAGACACTAGTCTTTTGTCTGATATCTGGTTTGAAAATATTTTCTTCCAATGTCTAGCTGATCTTTGCATCCTCTTAACAGGGTCATTCACAGAACAAAAAGTTTTAAAAGTCTAAAAACTTTTGCCTAGCCCTAGATCCCAAAAATTTCCTGTGAAGTTTTGTACTAAAAGTGTTATAGTTTTATATTTTACATTTCAGTCTGAGATTTGTTATAAGTTAATTTTTGCATGTTGTGTGAAACTTGGTCATGGTCCTTTTTTTTTTTAAACATACGAATGTCCAATTGCTCCAACATTATTTGTTGAAAAGTCAGTCTTTTCTCTATTGAATTGCTTTTGCAGCTTTGTTAAACGTCATTTGGGCATATTTGTGTGGGTATATTTCTGGTTTCTCTATTGTATTCCATTGATTTATCTATCTATTTTTCCACCCATACTACAGTCTTAATTAACATAGTAACACGCTAATTCTTGAAATCAAGTAGACTGATTTCTACCAATTTATTCTTCTTTCTCTAAATTGTTATAGCTGTTTAATTCCTTTCCCTTTCTATATAAATATTTAGAAGAATTTTGTCTATATCTCCAAAAAGAAACCTGCTGGGATTTTGATAGGAACTGTGTTAAGCCTACATATGAATTTGGGGAGAATTGACCTTTTTACTATATTGAGTCTTCTAATTCATAAGCAAAGTATGTCTCTCAATTTATTTAGAGTTTTTCTCATTTCTTTCATCTGTATTTTGACTTTTCAGCTACAATTCCTGTATATGTTTTGTTAGATTTTTAGCTCAGTGTTCCATTTTTTTGAGTAAATTTAAATGGCATTGTATTTTTGTTGTGGTGGTGGTACGCGGGCCTCTCACTCTTGTGGCCTCTCCCGTTGCGGAGCACAGGCTCTGGATGCCAAGCCTCAGCGGCCACGGCTCACGGGCCCAGCCGCTCCGCGGCATGTGGGATCCTCCCGGACCGGGGCACGAACCCGCGTCCCCTGCATCGGCAGGCGGATTCTCAACCACTGTGCCACCAGGGAAGCCCTGGAACTGTATTCTTAACAGCAATGTTCATGTGCTCATTACCCGTAAATAGGAATATAATTTGTTTCTGCATCTATCCTGCAACCTTGCAAGGTTTTTTCTCTAGGTTTTTCAAATTTTATTATCATAAATTTCTTGAGATTTTTTACATAGGCAAATTAGGTATCCTGCAAGTAGGATCAGTTTTATTTCTTCCTTTGCAATCTGTATGCATTTTATCTCCTTTTCCTGTCTATTGCACTGGCCAGAATTTTCAGTGCTATGTTGAATAAGTATGGGGAGAAAGAATTCAATCTCCCATCATTAAACATAGGGTTTGGGCAGGCATTTTTATTCAACTTGAGGAAGTCCCTCTCTATTCCTATTTCTCTCCAATATTTTTTATCATAAGTGGGTGCTCAATTTTGTCCAATGCTATTTCTGCATCAGTTGATATGATCATGTGCTTTTTTTCTTTTTACTTGTTAATATGGTGGATTACATTGATTGATTTTCCAATACTGAACCACCCTTGCATCCCTGAAATAATCCCCACTTGGTCCTCAGTATATAATGCTGTTTACTTGTTGCTGAATTCTGTTTGCTAATATTTTGTTAAGGATTCCACATCTATATTCATGTGCTATGTTAGTTCATAGTTTTATTTGTGTCCCTCTGATATGGGTATCAAGGCATACCAACCTCATAAAATAAATTGAGACATATTTGCTCCTCTCCTATTTTCTGGGAGAGATTATGTTTAATTAGTGTTAATTTTTTTTCTTCAAGTGTTTGTAGAATTCTTCAGTGAAAGCATCTGGGCCTGGAGATTTTTTAGGGAGGGATTTCTTTTATTATAAATTCAATTTCCTTAACAATTATAGGGCTATTCAAATTAGTTGTTTCATATTGGGTCAGTTTAGGTAATGTATTAGTTTCCTATGCCCTCCATAAAAGAACACCATGAACTGGGTGGCTTAGAATCACAGAATTATTGCCTTCAGGTTCTGGAAACTAGAAGTCCAAAATTAAGGTGTCGGCAAAGTCATGTTCCTTCTAAAACCTGTAGGAGAAGGATCCTTGACTTTCTCAGCCTCTGGCAGTCCCGGACATTCCTTGGCTTGTGACCATGTAATTCCATTCTCTGTTCCCATCATCACATGGCGTTCTTCCTGTGTCTCTTCACATCATCTTCGCTCTATGTGTGTCTGTGTCCACATTTCTCATTGTTATAGGGACATCAGTTATACTGGATTAGGGTCCACCCCAATGACCTTATCTTAACTTGCTTAAACCCACTAAGACTCTATTCCCTAATAAATTCACACTGTGAAACACTGGGGTTAGCACTTCAACGTATCTTTTTGGAGAGGACGCAATCCAAACATAAGAAGTAGTTTCAGTTTGGGGAGGAATTAGTCAATTTCATCTAAGCTGTCAAATAAAATGTGTGCAGAGTTTTTCATAGTATTTCCTTATTAATCTTTTGATGATTGCAGGATCTGTGGTGATATTCCATATTGTGACTGGTATTGGTAATTTGTACCATCTCCATTTTTCTGTCTATCTTGCTAAAAATTTGTCAATTTACTGATCTTTTCAAAGATGTAACTCTTCATTTCACTGATATTTTTCTACGTTTTGTTTCGATTTCATCCATTTGTACTCTTATCTTTCTTATTTCCTTCCTTTTTCTTACTCTAGGTTTATTCTGCCATTTTTTTTCTAAGTGCTTGAAGTGGGAGCTTAGATTATTGATTTGAGAATTTTCTACTTTTCTAACATATACATTTATCATGATAAATTTTCCCAACAGGACTGGTTAATTATCTCTCACAAATATTGATATGTTGTATTTTCACCTGCATTGAATTCATTGTGTTCTTTAACTTTCTTTGAGACTTCCTCTTTGAGCCAGGGATTATTTAAAAGTATGGTGTTTAGTTTTCAAAGGTTTGGATGTTTTCCTTTAATCTTTCTGTTCTTGATATTTTTGTTTCCATTTTGGTTGGGGAACACTCTGTGTATGATTTCAATTCTTTTACATTTGTTGAGGTTTGCTTTGTGCTTCAGATCTATCTTGGTATATGTTTAATGAACACTTGAAAAATATATATATTCTGCTGCTTTTAGGTGGAGTGTTCTATAAATGTTCATTAGATCCTGTTGGTTTATGTTGTTAAGTCCTTCTATATCTTTTATGATTTTCTGTCTAGTTTTTTTATCAGTTGTTGAGAAAAAGTGGTTAAAGTCTGCAACTATAACTGTAGATTTGTCTATTTCTCCAGTCTGTTCTATGAGTTTGTTTCTTCACAGGTTTTGAAGATGTTTTTTGTCATGTACACATTTAGAGTACCTATGTCATCTTGGTAGATTGACCTTTTTATCACTGTGTAACCTCCCTCTCTGTCTCTAGTAATTTTCTCTTTTCTGAGGTCTACTGTATCTGATATTAATATAGCCACTCTGCCAATTTTTGTCTTTTAACTATTGTATTTAAACCATTTAAATTTAATGAAATCATTGATATATTAGAGCTTAAAACTGACTTTTTTTGTTTTTTATTTGTTTTATCTGTTTTGTTTCTATTTCCTTTCTCCCTGCCTTACCATGTGTTACTTAACATTATTTATTTCAATTTGATTTATCTATAATATTTTGAGCATATCTATTTGTATAGCTTTTCTTAGTGATTTCTCTACATATTGCATTAAATACACATAACTTATCAAAGTCTTCTGGTGGTATTAATTTACCAGTTTGAGCAAAGTGTAGAAACTTCATGTCTCTTATGTCCCTGTATCTCCTCTCCTTTATAATACAATTGTCTTAAATATTTCCTCTACATATATTTAGAAGTACATCAGACAATGTTATAATTTTTACTTTAACTGTCAAATATGATTTAGAAAACTGAAGAGGAGAAAGGAAACCTATTGTTTTATCATATTACTGCTCATCGTGTTTTGTTTTGTTTTGTTCCTGATATTGCAAGATTCCTTCCTTATAGTTTCTTTTCTGTTTGGAGAACCGCCTTTAGCCATTCTTTTAGGGTAAATCTACTGACAACAAATTTTCTTAGTTTACCTTCATCTGAGAATGTCTTGATTTCACCTCCATTTCTGAACAATATTTTCACTGGATACTTGATTCTGTGTTGATAGTTCTTTTCCTCAGCGATGTAAAAATGTTATGTCACTTCTTGCCTCCATGGTTTCTGATGAGAAACCTGCTATTATTTGTACTGTTTTCCCTTATAGGTAAAG
Organism: Kogia breviceps; assembly: GCF_026419965.1. Taxonomy (NCBI): domain Eukaryota; kingdom Metazoa; phylum Chordata; class Mammalia; order Artiodactyla; family Physeteridae; genus Kogia; species Kogia breviceps. The sequence goes on along the minus strand of NC_081311.1, from coordinate 191,289,124 downwards.
TGATGTTTCTCTACAATTGCTTTCAGTATCTTGTCTTTGTCTTTAATTTTTAGACATTTGACTATGATATGTCTTTGTGTGGATTTCTTTGGGTTTATTATGTTGGGATTTTGCTCAGCTTCTTGAACCAATAGCTTTAAGTCTTTTGCCAAATTGGGGGATCTTTTTCAGCCATTTTTCTTCACATATTCTTGGGACTGTGTTCTTTTCCTTTCCTTCTTTTTTTTTTTTCCTAGCATATATTCTCTCCTTTGTTCATATTGGATAATCTACATTGTTTATATTCCAGTTCACTGATTTTTCTCCTCTATTCACTTCATTATGCTGTTGAAATTATCCAATTAGTGTTGTATTTTGATTATTGTATTTTCCAGTTCTAAAATTTCCAATTTTTAATGCATTCTATTTACTTGTTAAGACTTTTTTCTTCCTTTTTTTCCTTCTTCCCTTTCTTTCTTTCTTTTTCTATTTCACATTTGTTTCAAGTGTGTTTTAAATTGTTCATTGAAGCATTTTACTTTAAAATCTTTGTCAGAAATTTGTGACATCTTTGTCATCTTAGTTTACTGATTTTTTTAAAAAATTCCATTTGAAATCTTCCTTGTTCTTGGTAGAATGAGTAATTTTCTGTAAAGCCTGCACATTTAGGGTACTGTTAGGAGACTGTGAATCTCATTTGTTTCTGTTGGCTTTGGTGACACCAAGGTAGGGAGGGAAGGCTGATACTTCCTGCTGGAGTTTTCACTGATACCACCTGGGCTGGGGGGTTGGGATACCTCCTAAGAGCCAGGAAATGGTATTAATAGCATGAATCTAGATGCCTCACTTGGCCTTTGATGGCATGGGTTGAGTGGGGCCACAGGATTTTTTAATTTGATGTTCTGCCAGACTGAAGCTGTTATTTTCTACAGAGCGTCTGTCTTTCTGGGCTGTCCCTTTCCTGGTCCTTTGGCTAAAGAGAAGAGGCTTTTTTTGTCTGCATTCACGGGCATTTCTGGTTTTGTCAGCTCCTGCAGCTCCAAGTCTGGGACATCTGAGGCCAAAAGAAAACCCCAGGAACTCACTATCTTGTCATTCTTAGGTCCCAAGGTCTCTAGCTTGCTCACCTTCTTCTGTCCATCCTTCTGTCTTCTTATGCCTGTTTTACAATCTCCAGAGCTTTTATTTGTGATTACCAGGAGGAAAAGGGCCAAGTGCATGTCCTCCATCTTCCCATTTGTGGAAGTCCCATAGTTTTCTTTAAAAATTTTTTTTTATTTAATAAAAAAAGATCATAATCAACAGTACCCTCATCTTAACAGTCATTTGCTATTATCAACATCTTCCTTCTTAAGACAATTGTCATTTTTGCTCAAGGAGACGCTGAAGCAGAAAATACAGATTTTTTTGTGACAGCCCTTCCTTCCAGGGCCTGGTGCTGGCCTCTGATGGATGACCACTGTCATAGGTTCTGAAATCTCTCTGTGCACACAGACTTCTAACAGATGAGGTATGACTGAGTCACAATTAAGCAAATTGAGTTCGTTGCAGAATTGTGAGAATAGAATCTAGTCCAAGCAAAGGCAAAATAGTTGGCAGATCAAAGAGCATTGCTCTGAGTGATGAACCATTACATGGTAGAAGACAAATAAAAATAAAATTGAGAGAAGCAGCCAAAGGGGTGGTGCACGACCAGTGGGGAATGTAAGCATTTCCAGGAGTAGAGCCTGAATGTGGGAAAGTGGGTGAACAACTTCAGGGTTCAGACTGCTTTCCCAGAGAGAGAGGGGTGGGGGGAGAAGGGGACGAGACTTTGAGACGGGGAGAGAGAAATTCTGTCGGAGTCACCTCTGTTGGGAACAGGGAGAGGCAGGGAAAACTCAGAAGGCGCCACTGGCAACGAAGACTGGAGTTGCCTTGGAGGAGGGCAGGAGCTAAGGTAGAAGGGTTGGGGCTTTGGCCAAGCGCACTTGCAAGATCAGAGGGGACACCTGGGAGGAGACTGTCTGGCGGTCGCAGGGTGCAACGCTTCCCCGCCCGGGAGGAGCGAGGCTCCGACAGCACCCTGCCGCGGTGGTCCCAGCCTGCGCGCCTCCGTGCCCGCGCGCGACTGCCTCTGCGCTCTGGGAACCGGGTCCTAGCACCGCAGCCTTCCCATCCCTCGCCCGCACTTTCAGTCTTTCTTCTCAGCGCGCCCATAGACAATGGATGGCAACTCCCTGCTCTCCACGCCGAGGTAAGACCCGCTTCCCCCTCTGCCCAACCCAATGCCCATCAATCTCCGTTCTCTGCTACGAGTCGCTCACGAACCTGCCCTGCGGGCGCCGCGGTCTCTGCGGGGTTCGCGAGGAAACCGAGGACTGAACTTACAATTAAGTCCGGCCGCGGCTGTGCGAGGAGCTCTAGGGAGATCGAGGTCCCTGTCAACTGGCCCACGGGGAGCGGTGCTGGGTGAGCCTGCGAACCAGAGCAGCGCGGGGTGGGAGAGAGCTCGTGTCCGTCTCTAGGGCGGGGGCGCTGGGGAAGCCTGGAGCTTGGACTTTCTGTGGACCCAGCCTGGAGAGGTTTCGCGCCTTGTAGAGAGACAGGTTCCAAGGTAGGGATGAAAATAGGAGGGAGCCGGACTCGGGTAAAGGACCCCTACATCCCGTCCCTCTGGACCCGGGCGAGTGGCTGCGGTTGCTGGGCTGGGGAGATAGAGATGGGAGCGATTGCCCCCAACGCCCGACCGACCCAGACTGCCCCCGACGGAGACCCCGGATAGAAAAGACCTCTGTCCGCCCCAGTCCCACCCGCCTCAGCTGCCCCCAGCCTCCTGCCAGGCTGCGAGTTCCTCCTTAGCATCTCTGGCCTCCCGCGTTCCCTGACCACACCAGCCCTGGGGTCCGCACACGGGGGAGTCAGGCCCGCCACCTTAGACGCTGCCAGGTGGCAGCAACATGTTTTCCCTGATTTGCGTTTCGTCCCGTCTCCTCTCCCTTTGCCTCTACTCCGCGGTCCTTCCAACTCAGTCCTTCGCGAATTGAAGAAACAGATTTTAATAGTTCTACCCGCATAAACCTCGGGGGTGAATTGAGGCGATCACCGGTTGGGTTCCGCCAGCCGGGCAGGTGGCTTTTGCGCTTGTGCTCCGCGCGGAGCGTGCGCACCGAGAGCACAGGACGCTGCTGCTCAGGGGTGAGGGTGTCTCACTGCCGCCTGCACAGCCCCACCCTTCCTAGGCCACGGGGGCTTCGTGTTGACCGTTCTGTCATCCCTTACTTCCTCTTTTCCCCAAGCAAACGTTTAGGCAGCTTCCAGACGCTTATCAGACACTGGGATAAACATACGAAGCTCGAATTCTTGGAGACAACTGAAATCCAACGTCCACAGGCTAAAGCACACACGGAGCGGAGACTATTCTGCCGAGTAGTCGAGATGGGGGTGGGACCGGAGTGAGGAGTGGTAGAGGAGGATGGACACCGCTTTTCAACCCTGTTAAAGACTGCCATCTAGAGGCTTGAAGTATTTATATGCCGTAAGGAAATAGAGCTTTCCCAAGGCCACAGGCATCTCCTCTCTGAGCATCCCTTCCCTGGCGGGCTAGCAGAAGGCTCTAAAAAGATTTCTAAGCATGGCCTGAAGCTGCTCAAATCTCTGTGAAGCCAAACACGGTCAAACTACCACTAAGTCATTCCATTCCATCCTAATGCATGAAAAGGACAATAAGAACCACAGGAATACTTCTTAAAACTTCAGATAGATAGATAGATAGATAGATAGATAGATAGATAGATAGATAGATAGATAGATAGACAGTCATTATTTTTAGTTTAAAGTGTGAGGCATTTGAAAGTCAAGCAAACTGGGGGTTCACTTTCTGCACTGTCTGTTCTACAGCCTGAGGTCTTTAGTATTGAAACGGTGAGCTGAGTGGTTCCAACATCCCAATAGAGACATTTTCGATAGGGGAGTGCTTGCTCTAAATCCAGTTTTGCTGATCAATACTGTCGTGCTCGAATCAGGATTATGTATCTATTGAAATGCTGAGACATTTTCTAAAATATTAGAAATACATTATGCCAATAACTCCTTAAAATTATTTCTATTGCAGTACTCTAAAATGACCTTCTAAAGAGCAAACTAACTGCAATGAAATTGCTCTGTATCTTGTAGTAGCCTGTAAAAATGTTAATATAGAATTAACATCAGCTGCAGCAAATTAAACCTTTTGAATATGACTGTTCATTCACCAAGACACGTCACATTTCTACAACTCAGTGTAATAATTCAGCTACTTTATTAGGGTCCTTATTCATATAAAAAGATTCAGTTCATTTTATCACCTATGTCATTGACTACAAGAAATCCAATTTTCTTTTTATAATATTTAATTGATATGCCAAAAATGAACTAGAATTTTAAAACAGTGTGTAGAAATATTATATGCACTGTACCACTTGTCCACAAAACTTTGAAATTTAGATCATTGATGACGATACTTTATACAAACTTTTCAAGAAAATGGCAGTCAAGGGGAAAATCAAATTGTTATAAATCAATATCTGTGTTGTCTAAATCTGAAATGTTTTCAGTATCTAATAAAATTAAGCTGGTGATTATAAATCACTGTTTCTCTTAAGAATTATAAAACAATTTGACACTCTACAATTGGGCAGATATGACAAAATGATTTTGTAATATATCAAGTTAATTATGGAATATATTTTTGTGTTGGATTTTAGATTTTAATTTTTTTAATGAATCAAAAATATAAATTACTGAAATTTTAATCACAGTATTCTGTGGAGATTGATCTTATAATTTTATTTGATTCATATACTTTAGAAATTTTGAAGGATGGTTTTTTAAAAAGGAATTATTTAAGTTGTTTTGAGTTATCCCACTATATTACCTTACCTCTGTGAAAGCTCCAGAACCCAAATGTTTTCTGACTAGTAGTTTAGTTAAAGGAAAAAAAAAAAAAAAAGAGGGATGTTTTTGTTTTGTTTAGATCTAAAAGTTTGGGTAAAGATTCTTTAGTCATCCCTTTTACAAAAAGTTTATTTGATTTGCTAAGGTTACTTAACTAGGAATTATGAAAATAAAACAGAATCCAGGATTTTCACCCAGTGTGTTCTATTGCTGTAGTACATTTTACTAAAATACATAGTTACCTCTTACAAAAGGAAAGTCGGCCTCACTTACATTGCTAACTAGTGTGTGGATAGTAAAGTTAGTATTTTATTAAGTGTTATCCCGTATATTAAATTATTTGATCATCACATCCCTGTGAGTTAATTATGACAGATACAACTGTCACTACTTCCTTGTTGAAAAAAATGAAGTAAAAGGAAATTAAATGAAGAAAATAATTAGATTGAAAATCTACACAGTAGTATGCAGCAGAGCTAGGTTGTCTACAAAGTTCTTCTGACTTCAAGTTCAGTTTTCCTTTTTGTATTGATCGAAAATCCACACTTTATTTTAAATGGGGTTGAGGGGGAAGAGATCCTGGTGCACAGTTTGGACAAACACTGATATCATTAGAACACATGGGGGCAGTCCAAAAGCCAGACCTTCATTTAAAGCCAGCAAATGCTGAAAATACCACTTTTGCAAACAGAAATAATTTGTCACCTTGACCATATCTAAGCTTGAATTTGAAATTTAAGAAAGAAGGCTTCTCTTATTTTCTAAATCACTTGCATTTTTTATAACTTAGTTTTGTTCTTTTTATTCTGTTTGGCTTACTGGATTTTATTTCAGTAATAATGTCAGGTTTTTTATTGGAGTATAGGTGATTTACAATGTTGTGTTAGCTTCAGGTATACAGCAAAGTGATTCAGTTATACATATACATATATCCATTCTTTTTCAGATACTTTTCCCACTTAGGTTATTACAGAATATTGAGTAGAATTCCCTGTGCTATATAGTAGGTCCTTGTTGATTATCTATTTTATATATAGTAGTGTGTATATATGCTAAACCCAAACACCTAATTCCCCCCTCCATGGCACTCTGAATGAAAAAATCATTAAAGACAGACTTTTGAAAAATAGCTATTTTGATTTAAATTTCCCATCCGTTGATTTTAACCAAGCCTAAGTTTAACCAAGCAATAAAACTAAAGCCCATCAGAATCAAAATTTTGTCTCTAAGAATGATAGTTTTATGGGAAAAAAACCAAACAAACAAATTTTTTAATGGGGCAAGCAACCCAATGTTGTAAACTAGACTAAAGTCCTCCATCAACAACTTTTTATTGAAAGATTATCTGTTTTCAAATTTAAATAAAAAGAGAAATTCAAGAGCACATTTACATTTCTATTTATCAGAAACTCTCAGAAAAAAAATTAATCTATCACTCTTAAATCTAAACTTGAGATTATTCTCTATCTTGGAATGCATGTTCTTTACAAGCCCAGGGCTGATATGGCCACATTCCCCCCGGGAGGTGCTATTTATTATAGAGAAAGAAACTAGAAATTAGAAAGTCCTGTGCTCAGGACTCTGAGATCCTACTTTGCTGAAGCGTAATAAATATCTGAAGAAGAGATGGAAACTGTGAAGGCGGCTTCCCATAGAAACATTATAAGAAGTCTTGAAACCCACCATTTATGCTACTTTTCACACCCTGACACTTTTAGGGGCCCCTGATCTCCATCCCTGAGGTTCCTTTAGTAAAATATGTATCTGCTGCCAGATAATCAATTTGCAAATGAACTATTGGAACTCATCTCATTCACAAAGGGCACCTTCATCTAGTATTATTCATTTGAATGGAGTTTTACTCTGTGAGTGAAGGTTTTGGCTATAAGGAATTGTAAGGAGGGGAAGAGGAAAAAATGGTGTATTTGATATTGGGAGATGTAGTGCTTAATTCTGTTCTGAACTTAACGGTTGTGACTGTGGAATTAATTGCTTGACTTGTTGAGTCTCCGCCTCCTCCTGTTTACAATACGTATACCCTACATATACTGATCTTCTGGGTCCATTTCACTTCTAACCGTCTATAATGCCGTGACCTTTATTGTAGCAGTGACTCTCAACTGGGCATGATATGGATGAGCTTCTCAGTCTCTTGAAATATACAGGCAAAGTCAAGGCATTTAAAAAAAAAACAAACAAAAAAAAAAAAAAAAAACAAAAAAAAACGAAGCAACACTCACCCATCCAAAAGAAAGCCCAGTTCAGAGAATGGGTTAGTTTGTTTTTAAATCCCCATCAACCTGAGTTTCAGAATGAAGCACAACGGGAAGCAGAGCCCTCAGCCAATCCATGGCGGACACATAGGATGAGAAAGAAATAGGCCTTTGTCATCTTAATCCCCTGGGATTTTGGAGTTGTTTGATTCTGCTGCATCACCTAGCCCACTGTCACATTCATGGTTGAAATGGTAGGTGGTCTGATGGGCTGCTGACTCGCTTGTGAAGGCTTCCAAAGGATCTCACAGATTCTCTTCTTGCTCTGAACTTCAAAAATCCTCATCACTATCTAACAGTATATTCCTGGTGTAGTGATATAAGGATGGGGTTGGAGAAAGGGAGGAATGGAATTCACCCTAATTGTTGAATCAGTCAGGAACCAGGCCTTAGAGACCAGTTCTAGGCAATAACAATAAATACAGTGACCTGTAGGTCTCTCCTCCTAAGGACATGGAGTGTGACCTAGGAATCTCACTCATCCTGATATCAATTCACACACTGCCCATTTCACAGTCTCACACAGCTGCTGCTATTGAAGGACATAGTAGGGCATCATCTACTCATGTAACTCATGCAGATTCAATACTACACGTTCATTTTCCTTTTTTATTCCTCCATGTCTCTACCTCTCTTTCATTGTTAAAAATATGGTAAGCTTTTGTTTAACTTGTATTTCTATCACATATTGTATATTTCTATATAGTATGCACACACCAAAAAGCAAAACTTTATTAGACTTTTGGGCAAAGTCCAACATGCCATGATTTATAAGCTTCTTAAAGGATTTTCAAAGGTTATTTTGACTCCACACAATTTTCAAGATAGACTATGACATTAGACCTGAAATCCCACATTAGCTGCTTCTCTGTTTCACAGTGATTGTCAAAACACTGATTTTGGTAACATGTCTCCATAAGAAGAGGAAGACTGGAGAGTCAATCAGGCAGCACCCTCTCCTGACACCTTCATGATTCTGGGATAGAGGAAGAGCCAGTTCCTGCACTCCTTGCATATCGTCTTGGTGGCAGTTGGGCTTTGTGAGGAAGGAGACATACTAGGAAGTTGATACCCAGCACCCCACGACCAGATTCTCTTTTCATTTCCTGAGTGACCTCTCTCAGGCTAACCAAACTGATCAGTTCTCTTTCTGATTCTCAGCGCATTGACATGAAGGAGAGTTGACCCCTAACTTCATAAAACAAGTTTTCCCTAATGAGAAATTTACCTACAAGATATGCCTTTTGAAATATCACATCCCTTTCTCTCTGTGCTAAGGAAATAGGAACCCATCGAGCATGGGATGTTGGAGTTCCAGAGGACATTGGTAACGGCCACCTTGCTCAGCCCTTTTCCTTTACAGATTAAAAAACTGAAGTCAAGAAAAGTTAAATGAATTAATCAAATCGTACAAATATTTATAGATGTGGCCAAGAATGAAATCCTGACCTCCTGATTCCTATACTTACCAATGCATTGGATTTATTTAAAACAGTTAACTCCAAAAAGTAGTTGCAAGCTCTTGGAATTTTGGGGTACAACAGAACTTATCAATCACCTATGTCTATATACCTTCCTTATTTTTCCTTAAGAAAAATAATATTTTTATGATTGCTCATGTCTCCATTTCACTTCAGCTGCCAGAAATGCCAGAAACAAGTTAAAAATTTAATTATGACAACAGTGTAGGAGTTTACAACTTAAATATCTATCTGTTTTTAACCATCATACTAACCTCTTGACATAATGTTTATTTTCCTTAGCCCTGAGTTTTAACTTACGTTCAACCATTTTATTGTATATATATTTTCTGTTAGCTGTCATACATTTTTAGTGGAACAAGGTGGATATCCATTATTAAACCAATCATGCAGTCAATCAATCAGTTTCTTTATAAACAATGCAAAAGAATAATGTTCCTCTGTATTAGAAGAATTAAATTGATGTGACAAATTGGAACTCATATGGATCAATGGTCTATTCATATTTAATTAGACTTTCTTTGATGACAAACTGACTGTATCTGAAAAGTCATAAGCAGTTTCTTCAAAGTGATTATTAGATTATTAACATTAAAGTAAAACCGGCTGTTTTAGAATAAATGTAAAATAAAATAAAATGTGAAAGTTTTGTGGGATGTAATTCTCAATTACTTATTAAACATGATGTTACACATTTATTTTACATGTATGTGGATACGTAATGAATATCAATTTGTATAACGGGTATTATTAACTAAAAGTGCCATTTTTAGGTTATACATTTTACATTTCAGACTACTTTGCTCAGGTATTAAAATGCATTAAATAAAATAATAGGAATTTTAAAATATTTAGTTTTGCTTCCAAAGATACAAGGAGAATTGATCATTTTCTCCCATACTTCAGTATTAACATAAATTAAACAACATAATTAGTTGTTTTGTCCTAAAAATTTATAATTTTGAACATAATAAAAAGAACAGAATAAGAATTCAATAAATGACTTCTGATACATTATGCCTATGGCTAGATTTACCTGTTCAATTACAGTTTGATCAAACAGTTCTTCCACTTAATTTATGCAGACAAAAGAATTCAGGGCTTCCCTGGTGGCGCAGTGGTTGAGAGTCCGCCTGCCGATGCAGGGGACACGGGTTCGTGCCCCGGTCTGGGAGGATCCCACGTGCCGCGGAGCGGCTGGGCCTGTGAGCCATGGCCGCTGAGCCTGAGCGTCCGGAGCCTGTGCTCCGCAACGGGAGAGGCCACAACAGTGAGGCCCACATACCACACACAAAAAAAAAAAAAAGAATTCAATAATTTATCTGGGTAATTCAGACCAAAACTCATATAAAAATAAAAAATACTTGTTTACTTGAAAGGAAAGAATGAAACCATTTCATCATGTGAGGATAATTGGAACCTGGAAAAGGGCACATAAATTTCCTACAAAGAAGACTAAATGTCATTAAATAGTGAACAAGATCTGTTTGATTAGCAATTTATCTTTAAGAGTATTAAAATTTATAAAAATCAGTTCAATTTATCAATATTTTAAAAATAGAAAGTGTGAATTATGTAATAAAAAAATAATGAATCTGGTGTTGATCCGATTGGAAAATCATAATTTTTCCTTTAAAGTTGTATGTTAACATGGCACTTTCTGTCACAATACCATAAAGAATGTCAGTTCTGTAAATATATTCAGTAGCCTCATCAGTTGTGCCAATTGTTCTTTAAGTCTGATTCTCAAATCAGTGCCCTGTGAAATATCTGTCATGTCACAAACCTCACTGATTTTCTCGCTCAGACAGACAGACTCTCATTTGCCGGCAGTTTGATATGTGATAAAGAGTTCTCCCACATCGTTTTCTTCTCCTTTCTGAAATCCTGCATTTTATGCGAGATGTGCCATTTCAATTTATTAATGTTTTATTTAAATAAAACTCACGACATCTTAAATCACCAACAGGCAACTACCAAAGCTGTTGATGCCACGGGCAGAGATAAACACTCAAGTTAGGCAGGGAGGGGTCCTCGCTGGAGAGTAATTGTGAGCTGTCAGTCCATTGCTTTCTTATACAACCTTTTAACTGAAAAGACTGGAAAATGAATAACAAGGACACCTGATCTTAGGGGGGACAATTTCCAATGACTTTAAATTTACCAGATTTTCTCCAGTGAAGGCACTGCTGACAATCTTTTCCATTTTTCCAAACATTATCTTATAGATGAGTGAATTATCTAATGAAGCAATGCAGGTACAATTGACTATTTCAAAAACCTCAAACAATCTGCTGGAAAATTCTCCACTGTAGTTAAGGCTAAAGAGGTCTTCCTGTTTCCATAATATCTCACAATTATTAGTCCATTTTTAATATACAAGAAGTAATTTGAGTTGAATGAATGAAAAACACCAAACAGTGTTCCAGGATAAATGTCAATCCTTTTCTTCTCCCTTTCTGTAAGACTACCGTGTTGATCAAAGTCTAAAAGGCAACAAGTATATCAATTGGATTAAAACCACGTGGTAGGTCTTCTGACGGTGTCTGTGGGGACCAAGGCCTGGATGAAACAGATCCACGTCTAATCCCTCACAGTCACCGAATTACTAATCTCTATAATGAGTCCCTTTATGCCTCTGAGGAGGGCAAAAAGAATGCTCCCACAGAAGCAAGTTTTTTTGTGGAGGATTAGAGTCAAATGTAAGACAGATATAAGTCTTTAAAAACAAAATACATTCATTCATGTATTTATTTAGCACAGACAGTCCACTGTCTGCATCTGTGGCTACTGCATCCTCAAATTCAACCAACTGCACATCCTGTACTATGTTTATGATCCAAAGCTTGTTGAATCTGTAGATGCAGAACCCACAGATAACGAAGACCAACCTTGGGACCTGAGCATCTGTGGATTTTGGTATCTGAAGTGGGTCTTGTAACCATTCCCCCTCGGATAACGAGAGACAACTGTATTGTATATTTTTAAATTGCTGAAAGAGTAGATTTTAAAAGTTCTCTCCACACACACACACAAAATGGTAATTATGTAAACTGACAGACGTGTTAACTAACCTTATGGTGGTAACTATTTGGCAACATGTGCATATATCAAATCATATTACACTGTACATCTTAAATTTACACATTGTTATATACCAATTATATTTCAGAAAAGCTGGAAAAAAACACTGCCCGCATTTGAAAACACTCGTGTTGACCGATTATACGCATTATCGTTAGGTACAGTTGTCTGTTCAGTATCTCTTATTCAATAAAGAAAGGAGAGGGGTAAAATGAGAGAGAGAGAGAGAGAGAGAGAGAAGAAACAAATGTAAAATATGGGGAGGGGCAGTGAGAATATGTCACTTAGGTACCTTAAGCTGCATTTTACATGGTGGGCACAAAAGCTGATGGAATTCAATCAAAAATATTTTGCCCCTAACATGTGCGAAGTGTACAATAAATATACTTTTCTTTGCTTTTTAAAAATTCAATCCCTATCTATCTAGTCTCCGTATGACTCAATCAGCTTAATAATCAATCTCAGTCATTAAAGGGACTCTCTTCCCCTCTCTATGATCTCACAAGAATCCAAACCTACCAGAAAAAATTGGGTAGTGTCTGTAATCCCCAATCTATCATTGTTTCTGATGATTTCTTGTTTTCCACTGACATGGAATCACTCTCTGCGCACTTTAAAAGTGGGACAACAGGATTTTTGCTTTATCTCAGAGCCCTAATACTTAATGACTCAGCTTCTGTCAGCTCAACATAGCCATTCCTTCCAGAGTTCTACCACCTTCTCATGGCATTTACTCTAAGAAAGGCTACGTTCCCTCTCTCTGTGGTTTAGACCAACCTCTGTACCCTTCCTAACTCCTGGTGCTTCTCAAAGTCGAGTTAGTATAGAAACACGTGATATGTGTGTGCAACACAATACCCGTTGTCAATATTAACAGTAAACTATTTTATTGAATTCTTTCCACTAAATATTGACAACTTTTGAGTGGATGCATGAATATAATTTATTAAAAATGGCCCATTTAGTGGCCTTGTTCAAGCTTAAACTAAGATAAAACTTACCAACAGATAATCAAGGGGAAGAATCTGACTGATTTGGTCAATTAGTATAATTCAAATCTAAGAGACTTTTCCATAAAGTAGTACCTATGTCATAATTAATTACTGAAATTCACCTAAATTTTCCAACTGAACTCTTCTGATTCTCAAATGCAGTTTTTAAAAGGCAACAAGCATGAAAAGAGTTTCTCATTCTGGAGACCTACTTTTTTTCCCCTAACCTCATCTGTTTGGAATTAAAGTGCATAGAAACAGCCAACCCCAGGCTCTGAAGAGTCTGATGCCTGACCCTACATGGCTCAAGAGTAATTTCTTAAAGAAAGAATATGAATGGTTTACAACCAAAGTCTATCAAAAGTAAAAACCAGAGTGAATTCTGAGTAATTTTTAAACATCTTTCATCTTCTATTGACTCCTTCCCTGGGTCACCATTTTTGTTCACAAATTGCACTTCTGAAGGAATATGAGTTTGAACCATGCTCTGATTTAATACAACATAGTAAATAGCAAACCCAGAATCATTTCTGCCTATGGTACTGGCTACCCTACAAATAAGACAGTGCACCTGATTAACACATACTTAATAGAAGGGCACAAAAGCTTAGAGGTAAAGGTGGCAAGAACAAAGAATTAAAGGTTCTAATCAGGTGAAGTTTGTAAAATTGAATTAGGTGTCATGAGGATTTGTGCTTCTGAGCAAATATCTCATAAACCTTTTTTTTCTCACTGATGGCTGAAATTCATGTAGCAGGTGACAATTCAATCACTATCATTCTGAAGCAAAGTAGCATTGTTTCTAGATTGGATCAATTCAGTAGCCTCTCACTTACTCTATTGAGAATGCCGACAATGTCTCACATAGACTCACCTTTACCTTCCTATCCAATCTTTCCTTGGCTTACGTTCTCCCTCACTGTCTAAGCACCAGCTGCGTTGATCTACTTTTGGTCATTCCTACACACCAGGTCTCTTCGCCTGGATGCCTTCCTCATCTTTACCTGATTAATTCCTATTCATTCTTTAGAAGCCAGATTCTCAGTGAAGCTTTCCATGGGCTCCCTTTACTAATTCAAACCTTCCTCTAAAGATCACAGTTTACACTATAGTCTATTAAGTGTGCAGTAGCATTATGTCTAAAAAAACAATGTACACACCTTAATTTAAAAACACTTTTGTTGGGCTTCCCTGGTGGCGCAGTGGTTGAGAGTCTGCCTGCCGATGCAGGGGACACGGGTTCGTGTCCCGGTCCGGGAGGATCCCACATGCCGCGGAGCGGCTGGGCCCGTGAGCCATGGGTGCTGAGCCTGCGCGTCCGAAGCCTGTGCTCCGCAACGGGAGAGGCCACAGCAGTGAGAGGCCCGCGTACCGCAAAAAAAAAAAAAAAAAAAAACCACTATTGCTAAAAATGCTAACCATCATCTGAGGCTTCATCGAGTCATAATCTTTTTGCAAGAGTAAAATCAAAGATCACTGATCATAGATCACCATAACAAATATATTTTTGATTTAAAAGTTTGGAATATTTCAAGAATTACCGAAATTTTACAGAGACAAGAAGCAAGCAAGTGCTGTTAGAAAAATGACCCCAATAGACTTGTTTGACATAGGACTGTCACAAACCTTCAATTTGTAAAAAAATAAAATAAAAAGCAATATCTGCAAAGTGCAATAAAATGAAGTATGTCTGTATATTACAATATTTCATTTAGAAGGTTCACACAGATCCACCTAAAGACCATTTGAATTTCATGATCATGGAGAAGACTAACATGATTAATATAATATTCCACCTCCCCTGCTTCCAAGCCCACACATTCCACTGACAGTATCAACTCTCAGATTCATTCAAAACATCACACGAAGCTGAATTTCCTCCTCTCCAATCTATATTTTGACTCATTTCTGTCTTCCCTAAAATGATGGTTTTATATTAAAAGCCTTATCTTGCAGCTGAAGGTAGTGAACGCCACTTCCCTTTGCTTCCTTTCCTAATGAACAGGACTCTAATGGCTTCAGGCTCCTAGAACCAGAACACATTCCCAGCCGCAGTCTGGAGAGAGATTTTAAATGCACACTTATATGAAAATTATTTCCTCAGATATAGTGAGGATGGCATAGAAGTGAGGTGCGTGGTCTCCTGTGATGAGAAATAAGGATGGAGAAGAAGCCAAGGGCTCGACAATGAAAGACCCACAGTCCATTGACCAAGATGGACTTAACATTTCCCTCATCTTGACCAAACTCTAGTCATCATCTTCCTGACTCCAGGACCAGACTTATCTTTTCTTAGAGGTTTTTTTTTTTTTTTTTTTTAGATAACTTATACTTTTAAATTCTTTCTCTGCCCCTCTGAGATAGAAATCTTTTCAAAAGCCTCTTGCCACTTTTACAACCCAGGACGTCTTTCTTAAGGATCTGGAAGACTTCTGTTTGAAATATAAACATCATGGGACATAACATGTCTATCTTCCAATTTCTTTGGGAGGGTAGGAGCCTGAATTCTGTGGGTACCTTGCTCCAAGTTCTTAGACCATCCCATGTCATGGAGATATGAGGGTTTCCTTTTCCCTTGGGTAAGGACGATTAACAAAAATGATGGCCTCTGCTCCCCCTACCAACTACCACCATCCCTGTTCTTAAAAAATCTCCACCCTTTGTTTCAATGGAATTGAGTTCAGACTGAATTCTGGTCTCTCTCCCCTATTGTAATCACCTTGAATAAAATCTTTCTTACCTGTTTAACTTTGGTACAAATTTGCTTTGAGATTACGCTTAGGAATCTTGATTATGTCTAAGTTGTCAGTAGGACGGTAACTTACTTCACCCCTCAGTCTGTTTCTTCATCTATGACACACGAGAAGGCATTGAATTCTTTCAGAGATAATAAGAATGGAAAGAAGGGGATAGGATGCCAGATGTATCTAGAGAGTAAAATTGGAAGGATTTGATAATCAATTAGATATTAGGGGTAAGAGGAAAAGGACTCAAAGATAAATTCCAAATTGTTTTAGCTTGGAAATTTGGGGTTGGTTGTAACAGAAAAAGCTGAGCTGAAAATTCATGGGGAAAGGCAGATCAGGTAGAAATAAGGTGACCTTGAGATAGATGCAGAACATATCAATGGAGACATCCCACAGGCTGCTGAGTATTCAAATCTGAAGCTCGAGGAGAAGTCTGGAGTGAGAGAATGAATCTAGACCAATGTATCAGAGGCATGAGATCTCTTGGGTGAATTGGTTAGGAAAGAATAGTTCTCCTTTCCTCACTCCCAATTCTCATCCTCCTGAATTTTTAATATCTTGTTAAATATATATATTTTTTAATTTTCCTGGTGGGCCCCATTTTCACTCTATAGAAATGGCAATAGAATGCAGTCTCTTGGACTTTGACTTTTCATGCTCCTTAGGATATACCTTAAATTTGCCTCTGGTTCTTCCCACTCCTGGCTATTCTACCCACCTCCAGACTGGAACTGACTGTGGTTGGTCTCTCGGCCCTATTTTAAGTGGTAAAATAATAAAGACTATGCTGGAAAAGAAAGAAGTAAAATATAATCACAATGATCTTACTTGTGCATATTTTATTTCCACATAGCCTTCTGAGGTCTGAAAAAGAAGAAAGTAGGTGAAGAATGTAGTTAGTGGACAATTTGGACAATAAATAGGAAGTTGCTCGGATGATCAATACTGAACATTAGCACTGATTAACAATCTCCCTGTTGCTTGGCCTTTGCACAGTCACAGACAAATCCTTGAGTGTGGTGTCCATTCTACCGCCTCATTCCTGACCTTTTGCAAGCACATCAGTCATAATTAGCTTCGGTAAGCTTGGCATGTTTTTGTGCCTTTGGCATTTCCACATTGGTCTTGTACATTTTGCAGCAGATTAATAACTGTTGCTTAATAAAAAGCAACTCTTTAAAAGTTGGTTCTCATTTTTCGTGGCAATTTTACTTTCCTTTCAAGAATCGTAACTATTCAACCTAGACAGAACAACTACTTCCCATCTGTGACCATCTAAACAGTCTGTGAAAATATGTCAGCCTATGTGTTTATTTCCAAGTCAATCTAATGAAGCTGTCCTAGCAATTGTAAAACAATCAAACTCACCCAAATTCCAGGGGTCTCTGTTGGCTATCCCTGTCCTTACATACATACACTGCTCCTGAGCTTTCTTCCACCGCCGTCCCCCCAAATTATACCTCCTTATCCCCCATATTAATAAGCCTATGTAATAGAAGCACATGCAATGAGGCAAATAAACTCAAAACTCCTCTGAAAGCAATTTCCATTAAAAAAATGTAAAAAGAGGATAACAGGTGTTTTATTGCAAGTTTTCCAGCTGCTTTATTATTTTCTCATTGTCCTGCTTTCTTTGAGACAGTGAGTGTAGAGCGTGAAATATTCAGATATATATTCAATTGTTCAGTTCATGTGGCTATTTTCTTTCCATGATATTCGGTACACAACTCTTTGCGAACATTTAATTTACTTTGTTGTTGTTGTTGCTGTGTAGACAATGCTTTATAATGGAAAAATCCCAAGGCGTGGAATTGGAAGACTTGGGGATAAGAGCATATTCTTTGATATACTGTGTGACTTCGGCAAAATTGTTTAACTATCCTGAACTTGTGTATTAACGTTTCCCGAATCACTTCTCATTATTTGTGTGCAGAAAAAAAAATAACAAAAAACTAGGCAACCTGTGTGAAAATATTCACTATATAAAAGTAATAGTCAAGTGTGATTTTTTCAGTCTCTTACATATTTTTACTTTTATATATTGCTTTTGTTGTCGTTGCTGTCTTTCTCCTCCAGTACAGCATAAACCCCAAGGTGGTGAGGAGTGTTGTATGTTGTATTCACTGCAGTATCTTGAGCACTTCACACAATTCTGGGTGCTCAGTAGCTATTTGTTGAAAGAATAAAAACAAGTGAATGCAGATTTCTACTTAGTTTTATAATTGCTCAGAATGAATATGTTCCTTCTGCTTTTTCTGCTTACAAAGTGGCTAATGGAGCTGTTAACATATCATTAGAAAGATAGCTCAGTTTGATTGAATTTCAGAAGAAATTAAATGTTTGTGTGTTTCTAGAAGATCTTACCTTAGAAAATGAGAACTTCTGAAGTAAATCTGAGTCGATGACCAGAAGGTCTGGAATAGATAACTATAAGTGTTTATTGGTGTTAATTAGCTCTTGCACTTGTAATTTTGGTTGGTGGGATAAGCTTAAGTCCACCTGCAGTGGAGAAGAATATATCAGGAATACCAGCGTAAGTAAAGCTTCTTCATAATTCCCGTTTGTGGTTCTCTCACAACCGACATGTAGCTACCTTTGAGACATGCATGTCAGATTCTTTGGGAAATCATACTGTAGACTCTATGACAGTATAGATAAAAGAGAGTAATCTTATTTCAAAGTAGGTCTTGAGGGGGGAAAAGGAGTCTTATTCTCTTAGTCGGCATATCTTAGCTTAATTCTTTCACAAGGGAAGACATTCCTCGCCGTGGAGATCTTCTATATAGGACACGCTCAGTTCTGCTCTGCCAGGAAACCGGCTAATGAGCTGGATGGCTTGCTGAGTTCCCTCCCTGAGCTACAATTAATAAGTGCTCCTAAACTTTGAGGCTTTCTTTTGCCCCCTTTGCGTGTGCCACATAGAAGTTCTATTTCCTGTGTGCAACTAGAATTTGTTATGAATATTAAATTTACAGGATTTCTCTCCGAAATACGTTTATGGCACTCTTGGACACTTTAGAAACAGGGACTAATTGTTTTAAGCCCCTAAGCAGCCTGGACGTCTCTTTACATAACCTCTCTAGCTGGATTTTCTCACTGTCTGCTCTCAGGTCACTTTTCTCAGTGACATCTAACGAAGCAATAGTCTAAATCTACTGCACCAATGGCTATATTGTCCTAATATATGTCAGCCTCACTAGAATTCTGTGCTCCACTTCCCCTAGAAAGGATGAAATGTGATTTCTAAGAACAAGCCACACTTTCTCGAATCTTGGCTATTTGAGCATCTACAGAGTTATAAAATCTGAAATGCATATTTGCGTATATATCATATGTTATGGTCTTTTTAGTGAAGAACCTTTTTATGCTGCTATAATTCATATGTAGCCTAATATTTGAGGTTCTCATTAATAATAGTAGCATATAGATTATAGCTATTTAATAATTTGTGTTCCAACTACTTTATTCTCATCATCTACTTTTAGAAAGCAAAAACTTTTTACTCTTATCAGGTTTTATCTCAGAAATAGCTACAGCTGAATGAGTGAGAAGAGTATTCACTGCTAACCTTCAAACAGAGATGCTGGTATAATTGGCTTAAAATGTTATCTATAAATTGTGCAAAGATATAATTTAGCCAGTAATATCTGTTATTACAATTTCTGAAGTGTTGCTCAAATTAAAACTTTAACTAAAGATTTCCTCTTAAATATAAAAGCTTAGAGGTATACTGTAAAAATCTCCCTAATATTCTTTGCACATTGAGAATGGTTTACATGTTGCTTGGCTCACATACTATTTTTCATGAAGTGGAAAATATAGATATATTTTTTTCTCTTGAAAGCTCAACGTATTTAAGCATTATAGCTTGGGACCTAATATAATGAGCTTCATTTATCTGTTTTTATGAATTCATTCACTATTATTTTAGTTGAATGAACCCATGAGAAAAGAGAAAATAGATGTTTGATTATTTCCTCCATTTTCACGTCTCATTCTAAAATCTGATCATTTTTAAGTTGCTTTTTTAAACTGAATTAGAGTAAAGAGCCATCTCTAATAATCTGGACTGTGCTTCTCAACTTCCATTAGGGTAAAAATGTTTTTGTGGGGAAAGCAGTTCAGATCTGGCAGGGAGGCATCATGGTTGCTACTTGAATTTTGTATGTGAGTCACTTTATTTAAGGTTTTTCTGCAAAAAGAAATCTACAAACACAATGACAAAGTATTGTTATAATGAATTTATAACACAAAAAATAAGATTTAATAAGATTATTAATAAATTCACATATTGTGTTTTCTCTGCCTGAGCAGTTTGATATATCGTGTAGAAGTAAACTTCTAAAGTATGCTTGCTTTCCAAGAAAGAGATTGTGTGCTGTTCATAACTATATATAAGTACCATGTTTTCCAAACTAAAGATCAAGACACCTACTCTACCAAGTACGTGGTTTTGAAGTACAGTTCAGCAAATGATTTGAAATCAGGTCCATCTTGAAAAGTGGAAGTCATTTTAGCTATACACTTAATTTTATTTTAAGATGAAGATGGTTTTATTTAACTTCTGAGGGAAACATATAATTATTATTACCTAATTATAGTATTATATAATAATTATCCATGGTAATAATTACGACTATTGTTGTTATTGTTTTTGCTACAGCTTGTTACATTTGCAGCTTTTTGATTGTGTGCATAAAAAATCCAAAAGAATCTGCAGATAAATTATTGGATAATTATTGAGATCATTTATATTGTATCAATAAATATGAATTTTCTAGGACTAAAGCTCAAAAAAACATGCAAGACATTTCTGGAGAAAATTATCACCCTTAGCTAATGATGTAGATTGGACATTATGTGACCACAAATGGTCACTCATTCACGCCTTTTACCCCATGCCCCCAAATCAGGTATCTCCTGCTTTGATATCTCTGATGTTTTACTGCCTTTGTTCTCTGGCATCCCCATCCACACAGTAAAATTTCCTTGAATTCTAATTATGTACCAGTAACTCCCAGCAATGGAGATGTGACGATAATTTCACCAACTCCTTCTGCTTTATTTTGTGCTCCAACATATAGTGATATTATTGGTTTTCTCATAGTTATAATGGCTTTATAGCCTTTGAGATTTGAGGTAATATACTATTCATTCTGACTGATAAACAAAGAGCTACAGCATACCTACAGAAAATTAATTAATTATATTAATTAATTTATATATTAATTAATGTATATTAATTAATGTATAGAAAATTAATTACAAGGCTTTCAATGAAGCTGTAACAAATGTCCATAAAAATCTGTTGCCCCACTATTCTCTTAATATTAATCTTAATATTAAAATAATAAGTTTGAGTAGCACAAACTGAGCTCCTCACCTATAGATACCCATAAACCAGGTTGGAAGTCTCCGAAAATCTTATCTACAAGATTAATTTACCTTTTGATGCATCTAAGATGTGGAACCCAATCTCAGACACACATCCCGGGTATTACCCAGGACAGGCACTACCTGGAAATATGCTTGCTATCTTTGAACCCTTTTCTGAGTTTCTAAAAATTATTACAACTTCATCATCTAGCTATTTTTGTTCTTTTTAAAGACAGCCTGCTCTGCTGTGTCTTTCCCCTTGAATGGTACTAAAACTTGCTACCTTCCCCGCCCCTTTCTCCTCTCCTGCTCCCTCTCCAAATCTGCTCCTGTTTGTAACTGCTTTATTGTGGGTGTGGTCCTTTCCATCAGCCATGTGGGTAGTTGAACCAAACTCACCCACCTACCTCTCTGCTGCCTTGTCCACCAGGAGACACTCCCAGGAATCCAGGTTGGTTGTGGGGTGTGGTGTCCAGGAGGACATACATCCAAGTCATGACCAGGGCCTCTTCTTTTGTGCCAGCATTCCATCCGCCCCCTGGACTCCCAACCCTCAGATTTTGACCGTGACTTTGCAGGCTTCCTGGTTCATGGTGCCAAACTGAAAATTGTGCTGTGCACCTGACCTCTTTTTTAACGTCAAATTTTACCCTTTCTGTGACCCACCCCTTTGGGTTCCCGCTACGCTCTTCTAGTTTAAATGACTGACTCCAAGTCATTAGTAGGGATTCCATCATCAAGATTAGACAGGTGGTGGATATTTTTAGTTAGACAGTTTTCCTCATTCCTCCACTCACAAAAGGAGGATGCTTTTCTATTTCATTTTCAGGGAGGTCTAAGCCTGGTAGTGTGTTTGGTGATGCCTCTTTATGATTCAAGTCCCCCTCTTCCCTCAAGAAGACCATCCATCCAGTCTAGTGCAGCAGCACATCTCCTCCTGCAAACCCTCACCCTTGTCCGCCTTGCTCTTCTCTGGACCCCAGGGTCCCCATAAAATGGGAGCACCCTGAGAAAAGCACAGCTCTTAAGAAAGTTAGCATGTGGCAAAAGCAGGTGGCACTCTGTGAAGACATCAGGCCTCAGGGAAAGAGCACAGACTGGGGTCAGGTTCATCTGGGCTTGGATCCCAAATTAAGCCACTTAACTGTGCAACTCTGAGCAAACTCTGAACCTCTTTGGCTCAGTCCTCTTATGAATACAATAGGATAATAGCACTTCCCCTACTCTGAAGATATGAAGTGACAAATGTAAAGGTCCGGTCACAACAACTGGGAAAGAGTGGGTTCTCAGCCAAGTGTACCTATTAATATTGACTGAGGTTTTCTCCTTTCATTAATAGCAAACCTTGTACGTAAAGTAAATAATATTAGTCCCATTTAACAGATGTGAAAACTGAGGCTCAGAGAGATTAAGTAACTTTCCCAATATAAAGCTAGTAAAGTGACAGTCGAGACTCAAATTCAAGTCTTCCAACTTCCAGCGCATAGTAGTATCTTCACTGCATCACATGTCATAAGGATTTCTTTTAATTTTGACATATATATTTATATTAATCACAAATCTTCTCATGTGGCATATTGTTTAGTGTGTGGATGCTGTTATATGTTTCTTCATTCTACTGGTTTCAAATATTGCAATTATAATTTACATGAATTTTTTCTTGATAAAAAAATGGCAGTTCCACTTATGGTTTATATACATTATTTGTAGCTAAATGCTAGTTTTACTAACATTTGTATTTCAGGACTATAGACTCTCACAGACAAAAGCATAGAGATAGAATTAAAAGATCATGTTCACCTTTATCTGACAATTGGGGATAAATCACTAAAATTTTTGTGGTGCTATTTATTGATCCTATCATATTTATTGAGTGCTGATTAATTGGCAGACATGGTGCTAAGTATTTTGTAGGGCTCCAGAGTGACTCAGATGTAGAAAATCCTAATATGCTTACCACATGTCCGAGAGCAAGAATGATCCGGGAAATGTTATACCCCCTGCCCCTTTTAAAGGAATGATTTTCAACCGCATTCTAACACATGAGATGCTTCCTACAGGCTTTGGATATTTTAAAAGATAATCTAATATACCCAAAAAAGACCTCACTAGAAATTCTTTAAACTATTAAGATAGTTTCAGAAAAATGAAGCCATTAGCATTGGCTGTCCTTACCCATTAGGAGAGCATCCTTTCTAGGTGATCGGTATTTTGGCCTGATGATGCTATTTTAAACTGTGCAGGTAATGCCATCCAGCAGCTTCCAGGATGTTCTGCTCCTGATCTAAGTAAAATCTCATTATCCAGAATCAGCACTTGCTCCACAGGACTGTCGAAGTTTAATTTCATTTGGCCAGTTATTTATACAGACAACTATGAAGCCGTTCAACAGCCTTATCCCCCAGAGATATAAGGAAAACCAGATGTAGGCTCATATACAGTAGACCATGATAAAGGACTCTTCAGCATAAAAGCTTTGCCATGGAGGTTACCTTTGGTTAAAGGCAGCATTTGCTTGTTTTGGTGTTTTATTACTTCTAACAGTCACATTAATCTATTTTCACTGTAGTAGCTTTGGGGGGACCCATGAGAACTCATCACTAAAATGGTAACCGATATGTTAAGATGGAAAATTTCATTTGATTTTGAAGGAAAAAAAATATTTAATAATCGGGGAAATTCCTTATGACTGTAAGTATAATAGATTTTGCATTTCCAATTTTTTTTCATAAGCATTAGATTTTCAGAGCTTACAGAGATCACACATTTTGAAATGAAGATTCTTTTGAGTCTCTCACACGCACGTGTAAAGAATGTAAAGAGTTTAGAAAATGTAGAAAAGAACAAGAAAGAAAATGTCACAAGTAATCCCTTTACTCAAAGATAAGTTTTGTTAACATTTTCATATGTTTCTACGTGTATGAAACTATGTATACATTTGTTTTAATTAGCTCATCGATTTAACAAACATTTACTGAGCTCCTACTATATGCCAGGTATTATGTTTGGCCTGAGAATGCCTCATACAAAACCGAAAAAGATCCCCACATTTTGGGAATTTATAACCAGCAGGTAATAAACCTACAGGGGAGCGCAGGGAGGAGAGACCCACAATAAATAATAAACATAGTAAATCAATACATCCTATAGAATGTTAGAAGATGATATTGATCATGAGAAAAATAAGGGCAGGGTAGGAGAGATGGAAAAGCCAGAGACGGGGGCCCTGAGTGACAACAGGATGGTCAGTAAAAGCCGCGTTGAGAAGGGGCATTTGGGAAAGACCTGAAGGAGGTAATAGGAAGGGATTTTGCAGACAAAGAGCAGAGGGGCAGCTAGGGAAGGCACTAAGACAGCAGTGTGCCTGTCCTGTTCTCGGACTAGCAAGAAAGCCAGTGTAGCCAGAGTGGAGAGAGGCAGAAAGGGTGTGAAGGACACAAGGTCTCAGAGGTCATGGGTCTCAAGCAAACTTGTAGTCCGTGGCAACGACTTACAACTTTACTCGAAGTGAAATGCAAACCTATGGCAAGGTTTTAAGCATAGAAATGACCTGATTAATCTTACATTTTAAAAGGATGCCACCTATGTCAGTAGTCATGTCGAATAACATTTTGTGTTCAACTGTATTCATTCAACAAGGGAGCATTTTCCCAAGTCGTTTTGCATTTATGGGGAAGAGGCATCATCTTAATATCCGCATACTAATTCCATCAATGTACCTATTAGTGAATGTATTACGTATTTTCAGTTTTTCTCTACTCATGATATTGAGTTGAACATCCGGTAGGTGAGTCTTTATCTCAGTGTCTGTTCTTCAGAATAGATTCTTGTAAGGGGAGGTACTGAATAACATGTATGAATAAGAGTTGTGAAACGTATGTCCAGATTGTTTTTTCAAAAAAGCCACATACATTTATACCCTCCGAAGCAACATGTAAAATATGACATATTATCTTGATTGACAGAATAGTATGCCCGTTTTCCTAACTTAGGAGACCAACAAAACTCATTCACTCACTTATTTATCAACAAAGACTTCTTAAAATCTATACTGTACAACAATCACTAGACACATCAGAATGACACAGGCCCATATGTTTCACACACAGCCACATTTCTTATCTTTCTTCTTTCACTCCTTTTTTCTTCATTAAGCCACTTTCATATAATTGACTTTGAATGTAAATGACCAACATGCATGGCTCAACCTAGGATACATCCCTTTTCCTCCCTCTCCTAACATTTCTTATATCAGTTCCTCAATGTGATTTTTTTTTTTTGCGGTATGTGGTCCTCTCACTGTTGTGGCCTCTCCCGTTGCGGAGCCCAGGCTCCGGACGCGCAGGCTCAGCGGCCATGGCTCACGGGCCCAGCCGCTCCGCGGCACGTGGGATCCTCCCGGACCGGGGCACGAACCCGTATCCCCTGCATCGGCCGGCGGACTCTCAACCACTGCGCCACCAGGGAAGCCCCTCAATGTGATTTTTGATGATACCTGAAGCAGAGGCTTCACAGAAGCCTAACTCCCAGCATCTCAGAAGAAAGGGTTTGCCGAGCAAATGAAGAGGGCAAACAGAAACACAGAGGAAAATATATATTAAATGCTTTAGAAAAATCATTCTTATGTATTTATTAGTCTTACTAAATTTTTTCAATTAAGGTAGCATTTAAGCAATACAACTTCTTTCCTCAAGAAACACTTTCAATTCAAATTTTCACTGAAGTCAGACTAGTCCTCTGTAAGCTTTGGGGCTTTGCTTCAATGATCTGAATATCTCCCCATGTTGACAAATATAAGACTGTGTGTCTGAACAGGCCATGTATTTGTACAGCTTTAGACTAATTGAATGAATTTTATGTTCTCTTGGATTTAAAAAAGTTTCATCATTCTTTATTTTATAACCTCATGGTAATAGTCAAGAGTCAGCATAAGTATATATATATTTTAGAAACTCAGAACGGAGAACAGAAAAATGTCACTATAACAAGTATTTATGCATTTATTTTAAAAGGCCTGCATGTATTATGTTTAATTTACTACCAAAATGTACTTAAAATCTAATAAGGAGACTCTTAAGAGTAAGTAAATTTACAGGGCTTAACACGGTATCATTTCTCAATTTAATGTTGAGTGCTTTCCCTATGCCAACACTATGCTACTGCTTTACGAGAATAAGCCCATTTAACCACCAGAACAGTTCCATGACACAGCCTGTATTATAATCTGCATCTTACAGATGAGGAAACGAATGCTTAGAGAGGTTTAAGTCACATGTCTAATTTCATCCAGCTAACAAGTGGTACAAATAGAAACTTGAACCTAGGTTTCTCAAATACCAAAGCACTAGGATTTGGCTACATTGGGACTCATTTAGAGGTCATGGTCATAGAAGCAAAGGATGAGAAGGAAAATTAGAAGTTACAATGGAAAACACATGGTGTAGAGATAAGAGAAGAAGGGCAAGTCTCAGATCACTTATTTACCAGTGATATAAACTTGGATTACATTTACCTCTAATCCTTGACTTCCCATCTATAAAACAGATATAATTAAAAGACTGTGTAAAACAGTCCATAGATGCTAAGCACCTGCTATGCATTAAATGATGGTAATATGTTCAGAAGTAATATAGAGGAGATTGTATAACAGAATGAGGCACTTGCCCAGGTGGTTTTGTGCAAGAACAGAAATTAGCTGGGAGTGGAGGTGGTTACTGTAATATATATTATTAATGTATCTGAACTAAAATCTAGATGCAGCAGAATGCAGTGATATATGTGATGTGTTTTGACCCTCCAAACAAATATCACCTAAATCTTTTTTTAGAAATAAAGCACTTTGGGGTAAATATATCAATAGAAAGCATCTAATGGTCTTCATGTATAAATGCATGTTCATGCAACACTAACTTAGCAACAGTGATGGGTACTTTTTGTCTGACATTAAAATAATATTTTTGCACACACCATTTGTAGGGCATATGTTTTCAAAAGTCTCCCCCTAGCCCTCATTAACAGAAGGGGGGAAAAAGCTAAGTGATCTTGTTCTTTCGCTTGATCCTCTTTTCTGAACAAGGAGTTATATTTCAAAATTATTTCTTGTGGGTCTTGGTGAAGGCTGGGATTGTGAAACCACCTTTTAAGGTACAAAAATAAACTCCTAAGGTAGTGATTAAATTCTTGAGGCCATTGTTTGTTGTCACCTATTTACTCAGAGATAATATATGAATTTGCAAAGCACAGTATTCTGACCCGCAGAATATTGTTCAGTTGAGCCACTTGTTTTATGATTAATAATAAATGATCTGTTTATACTCTTTTTATTGTCATTTTTTTAATAGTACCTCACAAAAAGTACACAAACTCAGGTCTGCAACATTTTCACTGATCTGAGGACCAAAAATTATAGTAAAGTTTGTCAGCCATCTTTTCTTAAAAAGAAATATTCTTCCTTCTTTGATAATGTATCATAGTGTCGTTACATTGTTTAAATGTCCCTTCTTTGAAGAATGAATGTGAGAGAGAGGTAGTAAAGGATTTTCTTTAAAGGTCCTTATTTGGGAAAATAAAAGCTTTGTTGCTTTATAATATTATTGTTGTTGTTATTGTTATTTTACTGGTCCAGGAAATCAAAAAGTCTGGAATTCACCATTCTACAGTTCTTTGGTCACCTTTAAAAATTAAAACAGGGCATAATGATAGTTTTTAAATATTTCCAGGGTTGAATACTCATTTCCTGTAATACTTTTAGTAAAATCCTACAAAATTAATGAGGAGTTTGTAGGTCTGCTAGTTGCTGATAAGCTGGTGACATATTTAATTCTTATGGATGACATGATGAGAAAGCCATGCTCTGATGTCTCCAGCCCAGAAAAGAAAAACATGACTACAGAAGGAAAAAAATGTGAATTTCTTACCAGAGATGAAACAGAAGATTACACAGTGTAGAAGAAAAATCTTGCACCAGACACTTGTTAGAAATGCAAGACATTTTATTTGAGCTACTGCAGTAAGGGAGAGAGATAACTCTTTATAGAACTGAGCTCAGTTCCAAATACAATAGGGACAACTGGGGATTTATAACCATTGGGCAGGGTGAGGGGTTCAGTGGATAGAAAATTACTAAGAGGAGATATCAGGGGGAGGGGGATCCTTGCTAAAATGGCCTGGCAGGATTCTTGTTAGAGTCTGACCAAGGACTTAGATATTAAGAGTGAAGGATGAGGAACTTGAGTAGATATCGAGGGTGGGAGAATTTTACTAAACTGACTTAGCAGGATTCTTTGCTAAAACTGGGCTCAGCAGACCAAGGTCAAAATCTAGTTGAAAAGATGGTTCAGAGGAACTTGGCTAAAGTTTGGTCAAGGAGGGAGTGTTTGTCAATAGATTGGTCAGAAAGTGAAGGTGAAAGAAACTAACATATCATGTGATTTTTTAATACAAATCATTTTTTTTTTTTTTTTTTTTTTTTTTGCGGTATGCGGGCCTCTCACTGTTGTGGCCTCTCCCGCTGCGGAGCACAGGCTCCGGACGCACAGGCTCAGCGGCCATGGCCCACGGGCCCAGTCGCTCCGCGGCACGTGGGACCCCTCCCGGACCAGGGCACGAACCCGCGTCTCCCGCATCCGCAGGCGGACCCTCAACCACTGCGCCACCAGGGAAGCCCAATACAAATCATTTTTAAATTAAATTTATTTAAAATTTAAAAAACAAAACAAAAAACAGTTCACCTATTTCTCCCACCTACCTCTCCCTCTTGTTTTATAAAGATATAAATATAGATATATAGATATAGATATACACACACATATGTATATGTTTTTAGATTCCACATATAAGAGAGATTGTACAGTATTTGTCTTTCTTTGTCTCACTTATTTCACTTAGCATAATGCCCTCAAGGTCCAGCCATGTTGTTGCAAATGGCAAGATTTCATTCATTTCTATGGCTGAATAATATTCCAGTGTGTGTGTGTGTGTGTGTGTGTGTGTGTGTGTGTGTGTGTGTGTGTAACCACCCATCCGTTGATGGACATTTAGGATGTTTCTATATCTTAGCTATTGTAAATAATGCTTCAATGAACATGGGGTGCATATATCTTTTCAAATGAGTGGTTTTGGTTTCTTTGGAGAAATACCCAGAAGTGGAATTGCTGGATTGTATGATGGTTGTATTTTTAATTTTTGAGGAGCCACCAAACTGTTTTCCATAGAGACTGCACCAATTTACATCCCACCAACAGTGCACAAGGGTTCCCTTTTCTCCACATCCTCTCCAACACTTGTTATTTTGTCTTTTTACTAATAGTCATTCTAACAGGCATGAGGTTATAGCTCATCATTGCTTTGATTTGCATTTCCCTGATGATTAATGATGTAGCACATCTTTTCACGTACCATCTTTTCATTGGCCATCAGTATTCAGATCTTCTGCCCACTTTTTAATTGGGTTGTTCAGTTTCTTACTATTGAGTTGTATGAGTTCTTTGCATATTTAGGATATTAGCCCCTTATCAGATACATGATTTGCAAATATTTTCTCACATTCAGTAGTGTGTCTTTTCATTCTGTTGATGGTTTCCTTTGCTGTGCAGAATCATTTTAGTTTGACGCAGTCCCATTTGTTTGTTTTTGCTCTTTTTGCTTTTGTTTTTGGTGTCAGATTTTAACAATTATCTGTGAGCTTACTGCCTGTATTCTCTTCTAGGAGTTTTATGGTTTCAGGTCTTATGTTCAAGCCTTTAGTCTATTTTGAGTTAATTTTTGTGTGTGGTGTCAGGTTGTGGTCCAGTTTCATTCTTTTGCATGTGGCTGCTCAATTTTCCCAACACCATTTACTGAAGAGACTGTCTTTTCCCCATTGTATATTCTTGGTTCCTTTGTCATAAATTAATTGACCCTATATGTGTGCATTTATTTCTGACTATTCTATTCCAATGATCTGTCTGTTTTTATGCCAGTATCACACTATTTTATAGGTTTGTAATATACTTTGAAATCAGGAAGTGTGATGCCTCCAGCTTTGTTCTTCTTTCTCAAGATTCTTGTGGGTTTTCAGAGGATTTTTACCTTTCCAAAAACAAGTCAGTTTTTGAAAGACTAACCTAAACCCCTGAGCTTCATCTAACAAGTTAATCCCTTTAGCTGAGGGTAAAAAAAGGACATTCACTTTAGCAAATTTTCATTTTGAACCACACAAATGTGTATTTTTAAATCCTCTAAATTCTAGGTTGTGGCACATTGTTAAACTGGCTTTAACAAGAGCAACTTGATTCTTTGCTCAAAATTCCTTCTGATAGATGTGAGCTTTTATTTTTGTTCTGAGTGTCGTGATTAGAGGATTTAGTATTAAAGCTCAAGAGTGGATATCCTTAACAGAACTGAAACAATCAAACCAATTACTATATTTCACTGAAAGCATTCTTTAAGTGGGGAAGAAGATAAGAAATCTTACCTTTTCGAATCTTAAAATTGTCTACCTTTCACTGCGTTTACCAGACTCTCACAACAATAGCAGCAGGATCCCTTTTCGTTAGAATTATCCTGGGAAATACTTTAGATTATCTTCTCAGATGTGGCTTATCTCACCATATGTCACCACTGCAGAAAATTAAGCATTGAATTCAAACACTCTTTTGTGCATAATCTTTTGAGGTCAAACAGGATGCTCAGAAAGATAAGAAAAAACAACTTTAATAAATACTAATTGAGCATCCATCACAGCCTAGCACTGTCCTAGGTTGTAAGGGGTCCCTAATCTTTCAGTATTTACAGCCTGAAGGGGGATACAGACAAACATTACATAATTATATACCATTTTGACAAATGTTATAACAGGATGAGGTTCAGTGTGCTGTTGGAACACACAAGAAGAGTGTCGATCTCATTTCTTGGGTTGGGTTGAGTGTTGGGAAGAGGGTGGGAAGAGGTGAGAGTGTATGTGTGTGTTTGTGCATTGACAATGGAGGTTTGGAGAGGAGTAGTGGCCTCCTTGGCAGAAAGAGGGAAGGGAGAAAGTGCAAGAAGTGATTTATAGACTGAGACCCAAAGGAGAGAGAAGGAATTATCCAGGAGGAAGAAAGGGGACTGAGAAGGGTGTTTCTAAAAGAAGTAACATCATATGCAACGACTCAAGGTCAAAAAAGAGTTATATTTAACTTAATACATTAGATAAATGCTTCTCAAGCTTTAATGAGAATACGAATCACCTGAGTTTAATGTCAAACTACAGATCTTATTCAGTAGTTCTAGGGCATGACCTGAGCTCCTGGGTATCTAACAAGCTTCCAAGAGATATCAATGCTGCTGGTTCATAGACCAAACTTTGAGTAGCAGCATATAAACAACTCAGTTTCCAGTAACTGGACACTTCACTCTCTGGTGAAATAACTGAATATTCCTTAAGCTATTTTCTGATGGTGACCTACTTATTCACACCGCATGAATCATTAATGATTGCAGTGTGGTGACAGCTCAGGACTCAGGCAATTCATATATAACATTGCTCTACGAAGCAGTCTGCTTCTCTTCCTATAATATTTTTAAAGTCACTACTTTAAATTCTGCTTTTTTACCTTCTTTCCTACCTTCATCTTCCTCCTCATTGAAATGTATTTAGCAGTTTCAGCATGAAACCAGTCTGAAAGGATGTGCTTAATAAATACTGTCAACACTTGTCAAAATCAAACGAAACTGTCCCAGGAAAGTATTTGAAGCCATACCCATTAGGAGGAAGTCATAAGGCTGTACTGTATCTTGACAGCAGTTCGTTTAATGTCAGTTTGAACTCATTTTAATAAATGCATGAGTTTCATATTCTTGCCATCCCTGTCTCACCCTGTAGCAGCAAATGTTCTGCTTCTCTAGAGACAACATTTTTGCAAAGACTCTAAAAATTTCATTTCCATTCCAAAGACACGGGAACAGATTGGGCTGTGTTGTAGCCACACCTACTGGAAATTTACATCCATGTCGCATGATTTAAAAGATAGGCCTCTCTAGATATATTTTGGATATAGGTGTCAATAAATTGATTCATAATGTGTTTCAGGGGAGTGAAAGATGCATTGGCTTTGGTGCAAGGAGTGAAAGATGCATTGGCTTTGGTGCAAGGAGTTGCCTCACAGTTATTGTGAAGTAATGCACAGATTTTAGTCCCACTATGTGACTCTATTGTTTCATTTAATTCTTATAACAATAAACAAACAAACAAACAAAAAATATATATATATATATATATTTAATGCTATACATGCTTAGCCTTAGAACAAATGGAGTGAGCCCTACAGGCAAACAACAGTTTCAAATTCCCTTCTTCACCTTCATCTCCGACCAGGATCTCTCAATCATCTTAAAGGCCGAAGGGCTTTCAGGATACATGTGGGTAGACTTGTCATTTCTTCTTCCCACTAGACTAGCTCAGCTGTTAAACTTTTATGTGCATAGTAATTACCATAGCACCCGTGGCTACCTGCAGTCATATACAGTGTGCTTCAAGGGAAAACAAGGAACTTCCATGGGTGATCTTTTACTGTTCCCGATGTTCCCATTACTCCCTGATTTTGGACCTACTCTCCCTAAGTTAGATGTGATCCCCCTTTAGAAAGATCACAGATTGTTGAAGCTCTGTTTCTACTCTGTTTTATATCAGGTTTGTCTCCACCTTACTTCTCAGTCTGCCTACTTCCCACTCTCAGGACCGATAACCGTGCAAAGAGACACGGGAGGTGTCCTAACACTGAACCTAAGTCCCTTGGTAGCCTGGTTGGAAGTGATCCACCAGCTCACCAGAGCTGCCTACGGGACACAGCAGCAAACAGGACATATAGCTTTGTAGACTTCAGCCTGAGCTCCTGCACACGGAGCTTTGGCTCCTACAAGAAATAACATACAATTTCTCTGACTTATGGGCCAAGTTATTACAGCCCAAAGTTAGCTTGGTCTGTGGTCCTGTCTTCCCCGTGAAAATGATTTGGAACCTCACCTGTTTGGTGTTTGTGTAAAAGTCAAACTGTCCTGTGGCCAAGAAAGCATTCAGAGGGACATCTGCAGTTGCGTTTGAGGGAGAATCACACTTAATAGCGTAAAAAGCTATCCCCCCACGTGTGGGAAGCCTGTAAAACTACGGCTGAAAACTCAGACTCTCTATGATATTTTGAAAGTAATGTCCATAGCTAGCAGGGACCACAGACTTTACTCCAAACATGTCATCTATAAAAGAAGAGACAGACCCTGAAAAGCTAGGCAGTATCCTGGCTAAGAAGTTATAGCCAGTATCTGAAGCCAGTTAGCTTTTTCATCCTTTCCCCCTCCCTCTCTCCCCTTGCCTTCCTCCTTTCCTTCCTTCCTTCCTTCCTTCTGCAACCTTT
Source organism: Kogia breviceps (assembly GCF_026419965.1). NCBI lineage: Eukaryota > Metazoa > Chordata > Mammalia > Artiodactyla > Physeteridae > Kogia > Kogia breviceps. Next base: position 191,255,910 of record NC_081311.1, on the reverse strand, counting down.
CACCAGTTCAACAAAAATAACATGGGTGCTATCTTTTCATTTAAATTATACCCATTCTATTCCTCAAGGTGGCAATTTCTCAGAAAATAATACATAAAGTTTAAAATAAAGCAGATTTTACTTGAATTATTCTTTGACATGTTTACCCAAATTTCTGATCTGTTACATAGCACCATCAGCAGTCATGTAGAAATATTATTCATAGTAGTTAATAATAGAAATATAAACATACATGCAATATTTGACTTATGGTTAATTGCAATGCAGTGAAAGTTGACTAATTGAGAACTTAAAGCATGAGGGTTATATGTTATTCAGAAATATGTTGTTTATTTAACTGATTTTCTATTGTGCTTCTCTTAAGAAAATAATTCTATATTTTGGGTTGATAATTACATAAAGAATCATTGGACAGTATTCCAAAAAATGTATTTTAATGAATTGTACATGTTCTTTGTGGCAAACAACCATGAAAATAAAATGTGTAGACTTGAGATAACAGTACATTTTTTTTAAACCCAAATTTGCATATTTTCAGAAGAAAAATATTTAGCCTAATTTAAATACAAAAAAGCCTTCTGAATCTTAATTTTTCTAAGTATTCTAAAAATATTTTCTAAAAATAATTTCAATTTCTATCACATCTTGAGGCTGCAGAAATAATTTCAAATCTTTCAAAATATTTATACAACCCTGTATATAGTCAAGCCCACCAAGATTTGACAGAAATAGGGGAAAAGGATATTAGTCTAGAATTATGGAGAGAAGTTAAGATACCATCTCCAGCCACAGAGATGATAAAGAGATGACTTGTGTTTTCTAAAGCTCATGTTCATTTCATGGTACCACCCTGCCTCCCAGTTAAAATTATGTTCTTCCCTCATTTTAAAAAATAAAATGAGTATTTTTTATGTGTCCATTTTGGCCGAGCAGAATTAATGTGAAAATTGAAAGGATATTACTTGGGTTTTAAAACTTCTTGCTTAAGAAAAGATGTCAAGCCTGCTAGAAGCCATGCAGATGCAATGTGTCCATCCACCTACACTGGAAGGTGACGGGTCGCAATTTTACATTCACAATGGAATAGGTCATAGTGGTTCCACCAATTACAAAAGTGAAACCAACAGAGAGGCGAACATCAATGTCAGCAGGAGGGTTTGCAGTGTTCCGCACAATCTGAAAAGATGCTTTTCCATAAAACCACATCATGCTTCTTTCTTTCTGCGCATGGAGATGATTCACCAGAATGTGTTCTCTTTTGTGTTTTGGGGCACAAACAGCGAGTTGGAGTCACCCCTGATGTATGAGGTTCCGGAACTGCAGCAGGGCAGCGCCAGCGGCAGCTCGGGAAGTAGCTTGGGTAGCTCCATCACTGCGTGTAAGAAGGTAACACCGCCTAACACCGCTCTCTTCTCACCGATTGAACTTGAACACTACTTTAGTTTGACTTTTCAAGCACTTCTTTTCAAGCAGAAACAGCAACAAAAACACACCACAAAATCACCCTCAATTTGTTCTCCAGGACAACCCCCTGATGACATTCAAAAACCTAATTCATGGAAACGATCAGAAAACTCAAGCATTTCAGAAAGGTCTGATTGAAAACTTCCAAGCCTCCAGTGCTTCACTTCACCTCCAACTTTTTCTAGTAACCCTTTCCAAACATAGCCATGGATAACGGCTTCTTGGATCTCCTTGCAGAAAAATCTTCACAGGTTTTGAATGGCCCAACTTATTACATTAAGCTCCTAAGTCTATATCTAAGAAAAATTCATGGCTCTTCTCCTTTTGCTATTTTCTTAAAGGGAAGGGTAGCCTGGTTATTTTATTAGGAACAGAATTGCATTTCCTGGAGTCTAGATTTTAGAACTGATAAACGAATCTTGCTTTAAGACACTTGCAGAAAGTTGTCATTTGAACAACATAAAATCATCTAATTTAATTGTCCGATTTTTCCAGCCAATCCAACTTCAGGCCCAGAAATTTAAAGCCAAATGCCCAATTCCTCATCTAATGCTTTTATGACTATTTGATGCTGAATTCCAGAGGAAAGTGTACTCCTTATCATGAAAACTTAGAGGAAATCACACTGGATTAGTTCATTTATTGTTAAAACAAAGTTCAATTATGAAAAGTACTTATAGCTATAAATTAAGATAAATTCTTTTAGTAATCATATTGTATATGTATATATAATTACGTATACATAATGTGCATTATATATGTATATATATTTTAATTTATTGATTACTGTACCCAGTTAAGCAGCCTTATGTATTCTCTGCTTGTGTGATTTTGTATAGTTTTTAAGTATCAAAGGAAACAAATATCTTCATTAGAAAACACATATTGATTATTTAAAAAGTAGCATTAAACATGATTTTACAAAATATTTTCATGCATATGTTCATAACCAAATATAAAAATATACCTGCCTGATTAATTAAGGATTCTTATTATCATGTGTTATATGATCCTCATAAAATTCTTATAGAGTATTAAGTGCTATGAATTCCAGTTTTCAATGTAGAAAACTGAGGCACTATAATTCAAAATGATTTTGAATTACTTATGAAAGAACTAAAGCAGCAGGTTTTCAAGTCCTACGTATGGTCTTTTCAACTTTGTAACTCTAAATTATAAAGTCTTCACTGGCTGCTATATCTTTCATAAGGCTAAATGATTTTTAATTTATTCTAATTTTTAAATAACTCTATTTCTATTGATTAGAGTTCCAGTGGCATTTAAAAGAAAGATTGAAGCCAGACTGCTTGAATTTGACACCCAGTTCTATAATTACTAGTTGTGTGATTTCAAGCAAATTACCTCTTCATGCCTCAATTTGTTCATCTGAAAAAAGATAATATTACCCACTTCACAGAGTTGAGGTGCAGATTCAATGAGTTTATAGACATGAAATGTTTGGAACAGTGCCCGGCATATTGTAAGCACTCAAAATAATGATTACCTACAACTAATATTATTCTAAAGAATGATTTGATCAACAAGCAAGCAGTGCCAGAAAAAAAATTCAATATTGGCATTACTATGCTGAGAGAGTTAGTACTTTATGATCTGTGATCTCAATTATGCTTATTTCCCTAGGAAATAGGTACTCATATTCATTTTTTAAAAATCATGTCTGGAAGCTAATGAAATAATAGAGCTGTTTGGGACTGGGCAGCTACTAGAAAAAGTAAAATAAAAATTCAGTCATCTATTCTAAATGACTTCATGTATATATATATGAATTTAAAGTTTTAAATATAATTCTACTCTTTCCACAATTATTTCTAGAACAACTAGTATTAGGTTGAACCATATGAAACTGACTTTTATATGGATCAAAAATGATCAAATATGGGTAATTCCATACAGTCCAACCCAAATACTTTTAAAATTTTGTTACATCCTGAGGAAAGATACAAGGATAGATCACAAATGGCCCCTGGTCTGGAAGAATTTACAGTCTAGTGTGGGAGATAATACTAGTTTCTCATGTGAAAAGTCAAACAATAATTAATAAGTTAAATAATTATGTAAGGTAACTACACAGGCATATCTCAAGATAGACAAGTGCTTCTTAATTTGGACTTTGAAATATGATTAAGATTTGAATGAGTAAAGATATTATCCAACTAAATTTAGGAAGGATTGTTACAAATTAATGCAGGAGAAGTCAATACCTTTGAGTACTGGCAATATTTTTCTAATATTCATAACAACACATTCCTTTCATTTTAAATATTCTCTTAAGCTTACATACTAATTGCATTTTAAGACAATTTAGTAGCCATATATGCCACGTGTCATACACCATGTGGGCTATAGTTGTTTTCCTTGCCTTCAAAAAAGTAGCTCACCAGTGTTTCTTCTTTTCTTTGTATCGGGAACATGGGCCCTCAGTGAAAGGCATGAATATTGAGACTTTATTCCTTTATTTTATTATTTTATATTACTGCAAGCTGATTTAAGTGATCATGATTATATTTTTAATTGTATTAATCACAGATAATGGGATTGGGGAAGTGAGGATCTATATGTTCACAAATGCACTATAATGTATATTCTGTACAAAAGTGACAAAAAGAATAAGGACAGCTCTGTCTTAGGAACAGCAAGGCTGTCCAGCTGAATCACCACTCTTCACAGTCAGTCAACCTTCTGTAAGAGTAACATGGATAATTGAAGTCTAGCTGTAATTCCCCAAACTCATTTCATGTAACAGCTTCATCTTCTTCCCCATCAAACCTTCTTATCGGAACTGATACATTGTTAAATTAATCAGTGGAAGAAATAAAACAAGGGTCCAGAAGATAATGCATTAGTTGAATAATCAGCATCTGAAAAATTGCAAATTGACCGAATGTATTTCAGGTGCTGTGTGCTTCACAGTGAATCTCTAAGGTTTTTGGGAATCCTACCCAGGTGCAATTTTCTTGTTAGGGAAAAATGATCACTGGACACCATAGCTGTGAAAAAGCCATGTCATCAGGAAAAAGACTTCGGTGGTCTTATTTGAAGGACTTATTAACTCCTTAATATATGTTTTATCAGTAAGTCTTTCCCCAGAGCTAAGATTACCATATCATCTAGTCACAGCCCATATACACTCTCCTGGAATTTTGTGGATAGACTCCCCTGTTGCTCTCAAAAGTTCCCTGGGAATGCACAATGTTATACCATTATCCCAGCTCTAACTTCAGAATTATTCTTTCTCTTCCTTCTCCCCTTCCTCTAAGTGCTAAGAAAGTTATCAGATAAATTCACACTGAGGTGTTAGTGATTGCTTAAAATAAAGCAATAAAATTGCAATCACAATAAAATAGTGACTGCAAAAATAAAAGCTATTTTTACTTGACTACTACTACTGCTGAACTAGTTCGATTGCCCCCTCCCTTAACTGACATTGACAACTGAGCTTATTGAGCCTGGACGTGGTTTCAGAATTCCATTCATCACAAAGCATTAATCCATCCAAGTTGGGATGTAAGCTAGCCCCTATGTCACCCTAATTTAATGGGCACCAAGACACAGGGGAAGTTTTAATGAATGTAAAATAATGCATTTAAATGATAGAATTCCAAATATTGCCAGAAAAAAATTGAGGGAAAGAAAGAGAGCTGCTGGTGGAGCGGGAACACTGGAGCCCTCCATGGTATCTCTTAAAATTGTATCTCACACGGACATTCCCTGATGTTTCCTCCTCTCATAGGACAATTCTTCCTTACATGACAAATGCAAACACCTTTGTGAAACTGAATCATAGGGTCTTTCCTTTAAATGAGCTGAATTATTATAAATGTTATCCTTTTATGTCTGTTAAACACTAAGTGAAAGGTCCTTATATTGTCTCTATAATAAATCAAAATCTGTTATCTAAAGGGAGGTAATGAAATGTTGTGTAACAAAGCCGGACTTGGAATCCAAAGTCCTGAGTTAAATTCCACCTTTCTCTTTTTACTGTGTGATCTTAGGCCAGTGATGTAACTTCTCTGAGTCAAATGTCTTAGGGTTGGTGTGACGTTTATATACAGAAAGTTTTGTGTAAGCCCTTGGCACATAGTTGGTGCTCAATAATGACTAGTTCCAAGTAAATAATCTTTACAAAAGGGCAACATTTATGTAAGCAAAATTTAAAAACTAATCTGGACGTAGCATGCATTGTGCCTTCATTGTGTTGAGTATCTGTTAGACTTTCCTCTAGTTTGAAAGCATTATAGTCAATGCCATATTTCCACAATAGCTGGACATTTTCGATGCACGCTTTACTTGATGGACTGAAGACTTGTAACTTGAGATATAGTGGAACCAAGTCTCTGAATAGGATTTATGTGAGGAAAGAATTGTTGGAGAAGAATCAATACCTCAAATATCCTTCTCTTTTTATGTCATGTTAATTAAATCCACCTTAAACTTTGACTTATCAAAGGCAGCAGGCTGATAACATTTCAGGTTCCCAGCGGCAAAATTTGATCTTAATATGACATCTGATCAGCTCTCTGAAGTTTAAAGAGCATTCTTCGGTGTGACTGGCCTCCTTTAAACTGACTTAAATTTGCTGTCAACTGTGGCACAGATACATCTGAAGAACAGAACAGATACCCCTTGATGTTTTATCCTACTCTGTAATATACATTTTCATCTAAGCCCATATCATTTTGATGACATGTAATGAACAAAAGCAATTCAATTAATGCGTGCAGCCATGGGCATACAAACTGAGTTTCTTCAGAATCGGATCCATATCTCTAAAGACATTTTTATTAGTCAGAATTGTACTGCTCTTGGCCAAAAGCCCCAGTATTAATTCTAGGAAGTACATGATGGGAAATAGCTATAATATTCTGTATTTGTAGAAACTGTTTCTTTAAAGGAAGGAAGGGCTTTTAAAAGTATATAACTAAATAAATAAAATTTAAAACAAAACCAGCATAATTGAGCCATAGCCACCTTTCTATAGAAGGAAGACACAAGTCTTTTCCCTCTGGAGTGTAAACTACTCAGAGCTCTATAAATACTCTCTGCTGATCAAGCAACCTGGTAGTGATTTTCAGGCTCAGATTTTGATACCAGAGAATGGTCTATCCAAATTTTGTTAAACTGCTAGGTGTCTTGTTTTATTGCCCTCCAGCAGGAGTAATCAGAGGCATTGAAGAAATGGAGATTTTTAAGAAAAGAATTAGACAGTGTGGACTTCCCTGGCAGTCCAGTGGTTAAGACTTTGCACTTCCAATGCAGGGGTCGCAGGTTCGATCCCTGGTCACAGAACTAGGATCCCACATGCTGCGGGGTGCTGGGGATGGTTAATATAGTAGTTCTAAAGATAATTCCTTAGAGCAAAGGGAGAGTGGAGCCTGGGATGCCAGGAGAAGCATATCTGATGTGGATAGGGAAGCAGGGAACAGAGAGGCAGAACCTGTATACAGGCAGTGAGAGGAGGGAAAAACCAACTCTGATGAGACACAGTTGGAAGCCAAGGTCAATAGGTCTCCATGACATTGAGAGTTGAACAGAACCATGAACTCTGACTATTTGAACCAAGACGTCCATGAGTGGTGGTGTCATTGAGATCATTAGGAAGAAGAGCTAGGAGACAAGGTAGCGAGTTCACAGGTTCAGATTCAGCCAAGCTGCATCTAAAGAGCCAGCCACAGAATTCCCTCTGGGGGCCATTTCGCTGACTGCCTAAGGAAACTTCCTCATGTGCTGAGCCACACTGACATCCAGGAGGCTTCAAGGTTGCACTGAGGCCAGAACAAAGATGATGCGGGCTCTGGTGGGGACTAATTTCCTCTGCCTTCACCAAAAGCAGGTCGAAATGACGAATGTCTTCTCTTGCCTTTAAAGCAGCCTGGTCCACACTGAACTTTAGAGAGGTGGGGCTATATGTGCTACATGGAGAGTTTATTCTTTGGAAAATGTCAATTCGGTAATCTTACATGGGAAACTTTGTTGAAAACCAGCAATTATGGCTCACTTTGCAGTTTGAATATGATTCAGCTTCTTACTTCAAAAGTCAAGACTTCTATTCAGGACTCCACACCACCTCTCTTTCCTGCCAACAATTGCTATATAGAGTATTTGAGACTCCAATATGCTAGTCTTATTCTGTTCTCTACAGCTCCGTTCCCGGAGCGTCCTTTTTGCCGTGTGTGAAGAGCTCCTGGAAGGATTTTGCAGTGTCTTTTCTTTCTTTCTTTTTCTTAACCAAAAAGTAGGACTCTGAAAACCCAGAAGAGCTTCAAACATTTTGTGGATTTGAGGGTGATGTTGCACTATTGAAACTAGGCAAGTGATCTTTTTTCCTGAATGATTGCAATTACACCAAACCTTTATGTTAGGTATTCAATATCTCTATCCAAAACTGGGAGGGGTCGAAATATTTTTAAATATCTAATCTGGCATTCAAAACTCTCTTTTCTCTGTGGACCTTTAAAATATCTTACCATCCCAGGGTTCCCCATCACTAGCCTTAAGGTTCTCCTCTCTTTCCCTTCAGTCCTGCATCTAAACAACACTCTCAGCCTTGTAGCCTGCAGGAAACACCATGTTCCCCACCAATCCTAACGGCATCCACCTTCCCTGTATCTGGCCAGGCTCACCCTTCTGATAAAAGTGCCCACTTTTCAATTCTGCCAGAATGGGATGGAAAGATTTAGCTCAGATAAACTTGAAGAGTCCTCCATAGGGGCCTTCTGGCTCACGAATCTCTGAAAATGAGCCCTGGCATGTGCATGCCCAGTTACTGGGCTGATCTCTACACTTTGAGAAGGAGACCTGCCCTAAAATATCCAGACGAGGGCTCACGCTCTTCAGAATGAGGAGCATCCAAGAAGCAGGTGTGAACCTTAGCAAATTATGTGTCCACACGCTGACATCTTAGCAAATTATGTGTCCACACGCTGACATCTCAGAAGGTAGTTGTTCCCAGCAGCTTCTTCCAAAGAATAGTCAAGAAATGAGAACTGCCACTTGCTGAGAATTGCCAAAGGCCAAAGGCACACATCAGTATTCAAGGGATACGTGGCCAAATCCGCTGTCCCTTTGATGAACAGCAAAATCTGTGCTACTTACACTTTGCAGAAAAATCATACAAAGTCAATGGTAGGTCTAGATACACATCATGTGTTTTCCTACACGTGCATTTTTTTCTTATATTTTCCCTCTCCTAACATTAAAAATCACATTTCCATCACTGGTCATATCAACATGACAGCATTATACTGCATCTAAATAGGAATTAAATAGCAATTAATCAGCTGTCCTCCATTTATGTCTAATTTGACTCTCTTTAAATCAGACCATTCATAAATTATACTATAATTGCATTTCCTGAGTCTATCTGTGTTTGAAACTCTTGTATTTTATACTTGAGACTCAAACTTGGTTTTCATTTTCATGTGGAGAAAGCTCTGATCAACTTTCAAAGCATTCTTCAGCCACCTGACTGGCTGAAGTGTGATGTGGAAGAAGTAAACAAGCGTGGCTTGATACTGCTGAATGGCCCTCTGTGCTCTTATACCTTTCTTGTGATTGCATTGAAATGCAATGTAGCTTCCAGGACAGAGTGTGCAGCACAAGAAAAGCAGGGAGAGATCTGAAACTGTCTACCAGTTCATTTCTTGCCACATTAGGATAAACTGTGCCCGGTTAATATACAAAGTCTCCAGATTACATACAAGGGGACATTAATTTCAAAGAAGAGAGCCCTTTTGTTCGTGAAACATTTCCATTTTATACTCAGTTACTTGCATGTGTGACATTTGTCAGAGATATTTATAAATCAGTATATTTCATATTTATTTCCCAGAGGCAAGCTTAGTTCGACCAGGATTGCTAAAAGCATCCCATAGATAAGGACTCTCTCGCTATAAAAGTAAAGTTTATCTAGAGGTTAGTATGTTTATAATGAGATATGAGAATGTCACCTTTCTTCTCTGGGGGTATTCCCTCCCACCATTCTCCACAGTAAAGAGAGAAAGAATTGCAGATCCGCTGCTAAGCATTTCCTTCCCAAACTTCCAAACCACCTATGCCTTTGATCTGCTCCTTGACAGTGGAGAATTGCTAGTTCCAAGGCCTTAAAAGAACTCCATTGTTTTCCAATACTTTGTAATAATCAATTACAAGATTTCCAAACTGTACTATGTGTCAGTCGTGTAATGCAAGAATGTTTCACTTCCAACCAGATGATCATATTGCAGAATATGTCCTGTGAATAATCAAATATGATTATTCATACTTTGGAAGCAGTTTCCCCCTTTTGTCAAAGGGGGCTAAATACACAAAACGTCAGGCAGTCAGCCAGAAGAATCGTCATTAAGAGGAAAATGTTATCTTAACATTTAATTCAACCTTCTGAGAAACTGAGACGAAACCACTGAGTTTTCTATGCCACGTTTTTCCCTCCACACAATAATTTCATTTCCAATTTGTTTCCTTGTCTCTTTTTAGGAGTTCAGTGTGCTTTAAATAAGCAATAGATTTTCACTGTGAGGTAACGAAAAGGTATATCCCAGAGTGGAAAACAAAAGATTACAGAGTTCTCCAAAAAGTTCGCTAAGGCACAGATTAAATCAACAAAAAATAAGTGTGTAAAATTACACAAAATCTTTTGACTTCTAGTTCAGTGTGTGGCAGGGGGTGGGTTTTAAGCTATTATAGAAGTTTACGTTAATAATTAAGCATTATTTAAGCCAGTGACTAAACATCCAAAAATTATAATTAAACATTTTGTAGAATCTTAGAGTGCTTCATGACATTAAAGAATATCTGGCTCAGCTCAGCCATGGATTTCTTTCCAGTGAAACATAAAAAGTTCTTTCTCATCACTTCCCCTACCACTCACTCTGCAGCAGCCATTATGGGCTCTTTGCTGTTCTTCAAAATCAACAAACACAGTTCTGCTTTGAGCTTTTGTTTTTGCTGGTAATCTCTGCCTGGGATGCTCTTCCCTCAGGTGCTTGTGTGACTGGCACTTTGATTCATTCAGAACTCTGCTCAAGGTCACCCTCAGAGAGGCCAGAAAATGCTTTTCAAAATACATCTCTTAATTTTTATCCCTTTCTGTGGCTTTATCTTCACAGTAGTTTTCACAGTGGTCTTCATTATCAGAACATATATAAATATGGAAAATTTATTTGATTATGGTCTGTCCTCCCTCAACAAGATGAGAAGAAAACTGCTTGCTTTGTCATTATTTTTGTTTGGTCCACCCCTGACCACACAGTAAATAAGCAACACCTAGTAAAAACAGCAGGTGCTCAACAAGCAGCCATTGAATGAATGAATGAGGGGATGAAAACCTAATATGGATGGTGTTATCCTTCTCTTCGAAATGGTATTCTGAAGTTAGCATCAAATATAGAGTCTAATTAATGCTTTATTGTTTTATGAATGTGATTTGTACCAATATAGAATCCAATTATATTTTAAATAAAAGAATCTTAAAAAGGAAAAAAAAAATCTTTAAAAAATAAGAGGAAAATAAGCCTCGATGAAGTACCACTGTGCACCAAGTAGAATGACTAAAATTAATTTGAAAGCAAAAACTGACAACACCAGGCACTGACAAGGATGTAGAGCAACTTGAACTCTCATATGCTGCTGATGGGAATGAAAATGGCAAATCCACTTTAGAAGACAGTTTATCAGTTTCTTATTGAGTTACCACACTACCTAGTAATCTCACTCAAGCAAAATAAAAACTTAAAACTTTCTCTATGTATAGTATCATGTCATCTGCAAACAGTGACAGTTTTACTTCTTCTTTTCTGATTTGGATTCCTTTTATTTCTTTTTCTTCTCTAATTGCTGTGGCTAAAACTTCCAAAACTATGTTGAATAATAGTGGTGAAAGTGGGCAACTTTGTCTTGTTCCTGATCTTAGAGGAAATGGTTTCAGTTTTTCACCATTGAGAATGATGTTGGCTGTGGGTTTGTCATATATGGCCTTTATGATGTTGAAGTAGGTCCCCTCTATGCCTACTTTCTGAAGAGTTTTTATCATAGATCAGTGTTGAATTTCGTCAGAAGCTTTTTCTGCATCTATTGAGATGATCATATGGTTTTTCTCCTTCAATTTGTTAATATGGTTTATCACATTGACTGATTTTCATATATTGAAGAATCCTTGCATTCCTTGGATAAACCCCACTTGATCATGGTGTATGATCCTTTTCATGTGCTGTTGGATTCTGTTTGCTAATATTTTGTTGAGGACTTTTGCATCTATGACCATCAGTGATATTGGCCTGTAGTTTTCTTTTTTGTGTGACATCTTTGTCTGGTTTTGGTATCAGGGTTATGGTGGCCTCGTAGGATGAGTTTGGGAGTGTTCCTCCCTCTGCTATATTTTGGAAGAGTTTGAGAAGGATAGGCATTAGCTCTTCTCTAAATATTTGATAGAATTCACCTGTGAAGCCATCTGGTCCTGGGCTTTTGTTTGCTGGAAGATTTTTAATCACAGTCTCAATTTCAGTGCTTGTGATTGGTCTGTTTATATTTTCTATTTCTTCCTGGTTCTATCTCAGAAGGTTGTGTTTCTCTAAGAATTTGTCCATTTCTTCCAGGTTGTCCATTTTATTAGCATATAGTTGCTGGTACTAATCACTTATGATCCTTTGTATTTCTGCAGTGTCAGTTGTTACTTTTGAAAATGAAATGAAAAATGTTACTTTTTCATTTCTAATTCTGTTGATTTGAGTCTTCTCCCTTTTTTTCTTGATGAGTCTGGCTAATGGTTTGTCAATTTTGTTTATCTTCTCAAAGAATCAGCTTTTAGTTTTATTGATCTTTGCTATTGTTTCTTTCATTTCTTTTTCATTTATTTCTGATCTGATTTTTATGATTTCTTTCCTTCTGCTAACTTTGGGGGGGTTTTGGTTCTTCTTCCTCTGATTGCTTTACGTGTAAGGTTAGGTTGTTTATTTGAGATATTTCTTGTTTCTTAAGGTAGGATTGTATTGCTATAAACTTCCTTCTCAGAACTGCTTTTGCTGCATCCCATAGGTTTTGGGTCATCATGTTTTCATTGTCATTTGTTTCTAGGTATTTTCTGATTTCCTCTTTGATTTCTTCAGTGATCTCTTGGTTATTTAGTAGCACATTATTTAGCCTCCATGTGTTTGTATTTTTTACAGATTTTTTCCTGTAATTGATAAAAGGGTGAATTTTATAGGGATGTGATATCTCTATGAAGAAAATGTTACCTGCAGTAGAGATGCCACTGTTTATTGCAGAGCAAATAGGTAATAATATCTGGTGAACAGCTGCCTTCGTTCTTCCCTAACATCATTCTTATCAACTCTCTGCCATCTTTACCACCCACTATGCAAATCTAGTTGCCTTGCTCACATTACAATCTCTTTGTGTAAGAAAAATCTAATTGAGTTTCCTAGAAAAAGGCTAGAACAGCAATAGGGGCCTGGAGATTCTTCTCTGAGGGTTGCTCAGCCAACACATCTTAACTTCTCTGAGTCTACCTGTTTGGGGGTGGGAGAACGATAAATCTCTGCTTTTGAAGAATGAGTTCATTGTTCTGATGACATTATTCAATTAATTTTAAGCACCATTCCATCATTAATCATGATACATACATTAGGCAAACGTAGCATTTTGTGTTTGAAATTTTTCTCTTTAATGCTTTGATGCTTCTTAACATCACTTTACTTACAATTATCAGAAAATAAAATTTGACAATATTTGATAGTACAGAAGTAGAAAATGGGAATCTTGCTCAACATAAAAATTCTTTTTAAACCTTTCCATAAAATCTCTGAGGAAAACAAAAGTCTTGCAGAAATAATACTCATCATCTAATGGGAAGGACAAGACATGCATGCACATTCCAAAATTCTGAAATAAAAAATTGTTTTCCTCATGAAGAAGAGAGAAACATTTGATAGGGAAAAGGGGTTGGTTTCAATTATATCTTGATAGCTGGGAAGGAACTTCTGGGGAAAAGTTCAGGGAGTTGGTGGAAAGATATGAGGAAAAGCATGTGCATTATAAAGACTAGGAGGTGGAGCTCTTTTAGTAATTGGGAGATTCTAGCAGAGGGTGTGTGCAGGGAAAGTATTGGAGACAAAACCTGGAAAACACCTAAACTGGGCATAGTTCAGCATCCTGAACATTGGCGCTTAATACATATTCATGAAATGATTAACAGGTGGGAGCTGAATTAGGTTCTGTCTTGAATACTAGGCCATAGTTTGAGAATAAGCCCATAAAATTTGGGGCTCACTGATAGCAAATATGTCCTTCCATGTTCCCCAGGGCCTGGTCCGGTTTCCAGTAGGAGTAGATGGTACAACATTAATGTTTATTGGGTCAATAAATTAATTGAGGTTAAGGTCTTGGGAGAGAATTACATCAGTAATTCTTACATCAGTAATCAGTAATATAATTACTGATAACATCAGTAATCATATTTGTGATAATAATAGCTATTTATTATTCACTATTCACTGCTTGTGAACACCTGAAGTAGTCAGATACTGTGTGTGTTTAGTATTTCTAATGTCTATTAAAAAATTCCTTATTGTGAGTGCAACACCGACCTCATTTTGTAGGTGGAAAAACTGAGTCTCAAAGAGGTTAAGTGACTGCCTTAGGCTGCACAGTTAATTAATGGAAAAACTGGAATTTGAAACCAGGTTTGTCTTCAAAGCCTAGTACTTATCTCTGATTCTGGTTTCAGTAAGCTAGATGGATTTGAGAGGTAAGGGGTGAAGGAGATAGAAGAGACAGACCACTACAACGTTAACAATTGTAATTGTTAAGGACACTGTGGGTGTCCAGCCTTCCCTAATTGCCCTTCCCAAGTATCATCCCATCTCTTTTATCCTCTATCATTGCACCATGTTGAATTTCTTGATATTACCTACGACGATTTATAATTAAGAGTGTATTTCAGTGCTCCTTTATTTACTGCTGGGTTTCCATGCCAGATTTTAAGTTCCATAAATGTGGAGATCGGGTCTGCATTATTCACTATTGTATTACCCAGAGACCAGTCTATAGCATGTACTCAAATGTTAAGTGAATTAAAGAAAAACTTAGAGCAGAATATAAGACTCGAAACAGATGAAGGGGTGTTCCGAATGGCACAGACATTTCAAGCCAGGGTAAGAGAGAATTGTTCTTCCATTAACTGCAAATACAGAAGTCAGGGAGTCAGGTTTCTTTTAAGGGCCATAATTGGGGAGGCAAGGGTTTGGGTTTAGACACAAAGAGTCCAAGGTGACAGCAGGAGATCCAACTAACAGCTAGAACTGTGAAAAGACAAGCTCTAGAGAAAGATCAAAGATGAAGTCATAGACCAGTAAATCATCCCCCCAGGCGGGAATTAGTACCCTGAGAGTCAGTAATATCTCCGAAGAAAAGGATTGTGAGGGGTGCAAAGAACAACATACTGAGGCCCTATGCAGAGGGGATACTCCCTTTTAGGGCATCAGAGAGGAAAGCTAGTTAGAAAGAGAGACATGTTCTCCCAACCTTCTCCAACATCCCCAGACAACTCAGATGCATCTCTCAACTTGACATGAGGGTCAAGTGCACGGTCTCAACCTTCCTCAGGTTGAGCTGGCTACTCCATCCTGGGTGATCTCTGACACGGATCGTCCTGATCAAAGCACCTGCTTTCTCTCTCACGGCTCTGTCAGTGCTTGTTCTCCCCTCTTAGAGTTTAATTTCCAAGGCACAGCAGTCATTTTGTTCATCTTAATATTCCCAGTGTCAAACATCAAAAGAGTTCAATGAACCTCTGTTGACCGAATATTGAGTGAAGTAGGAGATGAGAGAAGCAAGAGGGGTAAAATGAGAATGGAGCACCACAAATACAAATAAAGAGAACCTGCCAGGGGCTGTGCGGAGATCAAGAAAATGTTAAGATGGAAAATGTGTTGTCTAAATTTTACTGCATTCTCATAATAAAAGCCATCACCTATCAATCACCTACTCTGTTAAGAGGGTAGTCCTTCATGAACCTTCTCTTACTTAAGCCTTGGAATAACCTTTTGAAGTGCCTTTAATCATCCTCCTGTAATAAATGCAAAAACTAAGTCCTGCAGAAGCTAAATGACTTGCCAAAGATCACTCAGTAAGTGATGAGATGGACGAGAATATCAGCTCTGCCTCCAAACCTCTGTGACTAACCTTAAATTACTGTCTTTTCCAATCGAATTACTATTTTTTTTTTTCTGCCCAGCAATGTTTAGAGCTGTGTCCAGGTTACCAGGAGTCCATTTTCCCCTCCCTATGCCATATCAATACTAAATTCCTACAACTTTGTTCTCTATATAAAAAAGGAAAGTCACGGTAAAAGAGATCAGAACAATCTTTCTTCATTGTTTAGGACACTCATGAAATTGTAAAAGAAAATGTGCTATTGTTATTTCAAACTAGTGAATGCACAGCATGTTTGTTATTAGCCCTTCATCTGAAATAATTGAACCTGCAGATAAAAATAGCAGATAAATGAATGAGCCACTGAGAGCCTGGTGAGTTTTTCTCTTTCCCTACCCCCATCAGAAAGTGACTGTCTCAGCAGGGAGATTATATTCATAAAGCTTCAAAATCATTAAATTCTCAAGCACATACTCTTCTTTCAAGTATTCCTCTTTTTCTAATGGCTTGGCTAAAGCATTACACCAAAAGCTTTTCGAGGGTTAAAATTGCTTAACATATGACTCTAAGTGGTTTATTGAAGCCTGCATTTTTATTTTCTTTGCTCATTTGGCTCTTAATGTATTTGGGAATTGGATCAGCAGAAGGCTTGAAAGGAGGAGGAAGGCAGAGAATCACCGATGTTCCATGTAGAATGGCCCTTCAGATCACATGATTTAATTGTGTACAAAGGACAAACTGAGGCTGTGAGCTGGTGGGTAGCCTGACCACACAGACAGTAGGGTCAGCACTGGAACTCAAATCTCCTGACCATCCAGACAAGGCCCATGAGGGAGAGATGGATAAATACATAGACGTATATTTGGTAGAATCCAAGGATGAGAAATTATGTAATTTTACCAGCTTGCAATGGAGCCATGCCTAATGGGGGCTTTGGGACCAGAGAGCCTGGCTCAAATGCTAGCTCTCCACTAACAAGAAAATTATTGACCCCTCTAAGTCTGGGCAAACAGAATAATAATTTTTATAATTGCAAATGTTTATTGAGCACTTGCTATATGCCAAGCACTGTTTTAAGTGCATTTCACGTTAGCCCTCAAATTCTACCTCGTAAGTCTAGAAGTTTAATTCAGATAACATCTATTAGGGCCCTAGCCCAGAGAGTTCTCAATTAAATGTATTGTTTTTTGGTCAATAATGAATGAATATATTAAATAATTAATCATCTCTAAATATCAATGAAATGTATTTTAATTATTGATAAGATCAAATAAACTATTTTTAAATTATGATGAATAAAATTCACATTTTAAAATTACACCATGAATAAATATTCTCATGAAGGATGTTCTCCTGAAAACATTTGCTCTTAAGCAATTGAAAGATTTAGGTGGCACTTTAAATCTCACTTCCTTGCTCTGACATTTCTGTTTCCTCTAAAGCAAAGATGGACCTTTGAGAAGACACTCAGGATCCTAAGGATATGGAATAGCCAAGTGGGAAGTCTTTCTAGCATTTTCCACTGAGTAAGCCGGTCCATAAAGCTGTCGACTTTTTCCCCCCTCTTAGGATAGGGCAGAAGAAGATCTTTGTATATGTTTAGTTATTATTTATGTTTAAAATAGGTGCAAATAATGCCCTTATAGTAGAAGACTTAACAAATCAATCTTTCTGTGCTATTTCCCTGTATTAGAGAAGTTCAACACAGGAGAAATCTGTTAGGTAGCTGACAATTCTCTCAGTCAGCCTCATCATGAGACAGTCTTTTTCACGGCCTTGGGAATCTTGCAGTGTGGAAGTGTCAGGCTGATGTCTTTCGGCATTTCCATCTCTGACTCTCTGTGTTTCACCTGGAAAATATGCCAATCCAGCCCACCACTTTTCTGGAAGACCTAAGTGTATTGTGTCTGAACTCTGTCCCCCTCTTAGGGCTGACTTAAGACAGGAATAATTCATAAGCTCTGATAAGTGGCAGTCATTTTCTCCTGTTGACACACAGTTTGTTGCAACCATGATACATGTGCCTTGAAGATGTTAGAATACAGAAAAGGCCCAGGGCCTAATTTCTGTGGAGTGAGCTTTGAAATGGCTAAGAAGGGATTTGTAGTCAGAGGAGTTATTAAACTGCATTGCAAAGTATTCTTAACTGGTATGTTCATTTGATGCTTTCATTTAAAATCTCTAACATTATTATGATGCAGAGTAAACGTAGTTATGTTTACAAAAATTAGAGGCACATAACGCTTCAGAAACATACCCCAAATCACACCCATCTATAGGGGTTATGCAAGGCAACATTGTTAAATGATTTCACTCACAGACTTGATATCTTCAAAACCGAATTCAAAGTCCAGCTCTGAACAGCTTGGGACAGGAACTCAAATCTCTCTGAACCTCAAGGTCTTCATCTGCAAAATGACAATTGCCCTGAAGATCCTTCTCTTTAATTCCTACCTTATAGTATTGCACTAAGGATTACATTTTAAAGTAATAAGTAAATATATGAAAAATTTCCCAACACATTCTAAGCACGCAAAAAAATAGTAGCTGCAACCATTAATACTACAAAATGTTGAACTGAAGTTACACCTTAGGTCAGAATATTTGCTGAAGAAAATTTGTCTTCATACATCTGAAATGCTTTTAATCCACTAATTTCAGGCAGAGGCTTCCAATTTTCTATTTTCCTTTGAAGTTAGTATCAAATAGTAACAATGAGAACCATGTATTGAGAAGATGACTTGTCATCTTGCAGGCTGAAGTGTTTGACACTTGTCATCTCACCAAATAGCCCAATGATCCCACCACCAGGTGGGTGTTACTCTCTCCATTCACAGGTGTAGAAACCTAGACTCAGGATTTTAGGCAACCACCCAAGGTCTCCCTGCTACTAATGACCAGGTTTAGATTTCAACGCAGTTAGATCACTAATGTCCATTCTCTTAAATTCTATTCTAAAGATGCTGAAAGTAAAAGTGAATGACAGTGGAGGAGGTGGACCGAGAAGATTTTCTTCTTTAAATAAAGTTAGTCTAGATCAATGGTTCTCAATTTTATTTTTTTGGAATCAAAATTCCTTTGCACTCTAAAAATGTTGGGGGACCTCATGACGCTTCTGACTGTAGGGTTTATACTTATTGATATTTTCCATACTATAAACTAAAGCTAAGAAAATGTCCACACATATGCGATATCATATGATATTTGTCTTTGTCTGACTTACTTGCAGAATCAGAAAAAAAAATGATAAAATAAACTTATTTGCAAAACAGAAACAGACTCACAGACTTAGAGAACAAACTTATGGTTACCAAAGGGGAAAGGTGGCGGAGAAGGATTAATTGGGAGTTTGGGGCTGACATATCAATACTCTGTAATAACATAAATGGGAAAATAATTTGAAAAAGAATAGATACATGGAAACTGAATCACTTTGCTGTACACCTGAAACTAACATAACATTGTTAATCAACTATACTTCAATATAAAATAAAAATTATAAGAAACAGCTTTTGCTATATACTAAAATTGTATTTTCAGCATATTTTGATGAAGTCTGATGCCACATAGAAAGAAATGAAAATACTGAAACTTAAAGAAGCTATATAAAGTTATAATTCATAGAAAAAAAGCTAAGCAAATTCTAAATATGTGTAATTTTAAAATAACAGTAAAAATTTAAATAACCATAATTTGTTATTTGAAAATAATTTAAAAATAATAATAAACACATTACATGTTAACATACATATTTTTACGGAAAATATCTATGTTTTCCAAAACAAAACATTTTTGGTGAGAAGAGTAATTTCATCTTATATTTTTAGCAAATCTTCTTAATATTTGACTTAAAAGAAGACAGCTAGACTCTCCTATGTGCTTCTGCAGTCAGCCTGTTACACCAACACACCTCGTGTGGACCCTGATAAACTCCACTGAGTACTCATGAGATAATTTGAATGAAAAGGGCGAATAAAATCTTAGTATTATAATAAGCATAGTTTGACTGCTGGACTCTCTGAAAGATCTCAGTGACACCTAGGGGGTCCCAGCTCACACTTTAAGAACCACAGTTTAGATAAAATCTTGAAGAGACCTGAGAGGTTCCATTGCCAACTTGAGTCTGCAGTGATAACTGAAGTTCGTCATTCAATTACCTTCTCATCAAAGTGTCTCTCTGTACTGTTCTGGAAAAGATGATGAAAATTTGTCATCTCCAGGAATAATAAACATTGAGTGGGAAAAAATATTTAAAAAGTAATAATATCACTAGGCTGAAACAAAAATGTTATAGAAAAATGTGTCAGACATATTTGGTTCACTCAACATGCAGAGACAAAAATTAATGTACTTTTATCTTTATAGAACAAAAGAAGACAATCCTTCACTATGCAAGTGAAATGTAACTGAAGTGTCATTCTATTTTTGTGGCATTAACCAAACTGATTAAATGTGTTATATTACTTAAGTGAAGATAGTTGTCAAATAGTAGCAGACATGTACCCTAATAAAGCTGAGGGTAACAGGAGAGCACTGGAAATCTTATATAAGATGAGAAAAATCCTATACAATATTTGAATAGAGTTAGACACATCAGAAGTTGAGTCAGTTGTTTGTTTATGAGATTGCATCTTCAAAATGGTTGGGCTCAGAAATGCAATTTTTCTTCATTGCTTTAAAATCAAAGCCCAGAAACAAGGCATTTGTAAATCACAGTCCGTATTGTTCCTTTATGTATTGAAATTGATTTTGCTTTACCATACTGCTTCTACAAGGGAAAGAGTTGTTGAAAGACACTTACTTATTCCTAATAATTTTATAATTTAATAGAGTATCCTAAGTGTTCTAGAAGAACTGTGCCCTATTTCACAGATATATTAGCAAAGCTGAAGAACTAAAGAATCATAATTTCGGTAACAGTATTGCACCAAATGGAGAAACTACATTTTTTAATCAAAAATGTTCATATTGTAGAATGTAAAAGAGTTCCAACACTTAAATGAAGTTTGATTCCCCATTGCCAATTGAACCATACCCCCCAAAAATCACGTGACTGAAAATTATGCAGAAGTCACAGGTACACTGAGGTTTCCAGATGTTGAATTAGATGACAGAAGAAACAACAGTATTCACTTCAAGGTATCCCTCTAAAGTGGATTGCCGGTTGAATATTTTACACATTCTAGAGGTGCTGTTATCCTGGAAGTTTTTTCTAATATCCAGATGCTCTGAGGCAAACAAAACACCTACAGATTCTTGAGAAAAGAGTTCCTTGTTTAAATAGAAAATCTTGCCAATAACACTGAGAAGTTTGTCTTGGTTCCCTCAGGTTCTCCGCAGCAACAGCCTGCTGGAATCTACAGACTACTGGCTGCAGAATCAGAGGACGCCCTGCCAAATTGGTTTTGTGGAAGACAAGTCTGAAAACTGCGCTTCTGTAAGTAAACACAACTCTGGGGGTGCAGGCTGAAAAAGTGGGGAGTCGGGCATATGTTCTCATACCAAGGGCATAATCATTAAGTACAAGATTTGGAAAGCCTCCCTTTGAAAATACATAACTGGCTTATACAGTGTTAACAAAATAACAGGCAGAAGCTCATGATTCTTCTGCTTTGCTCATTGCAACAGGTAAATTAATCTTATCATTTCTCTGAAAAGGAAAAAATGATATTTTCATTTTCAAAACTGACTGTGTAAAAGATTCAGAAATAGCATCGTATGATGAGAAATAAAAGCCTATTCAAGAGTGCTCTTGGATTCTTTTCAATATATTTTATAACTCCTGCTAGTAGGTATTTCTCAACACGAAAACTGTGTAAAAATGTTCTACCATTCTTATAAGTTATAGTCATTATTTGAAAACATTTTCAACATAAGAAATATACAGGCATGCTGTTTAATATTATATACTGGATCTGAGCTTTACAAATAAAACCCTCCTTTTCAAAGGAAGAGACGTCCTTATAGATAAATATTTCTTGTGGCTTAGAATGTAAGGGCGTATTGTTGATATGAGAAATCAACAACGTGATTTCTCCGTCCCATATAAAGTAATCTGCTTCCTATATATTCTACAAAACTATATGTTTCATTTTAACTGCAATCACCTAGCTCTAATGGGGTCATGATTACAGAGACTGGGGGAGAATATTTCCAAAGAGGAGAGAAATGTAATTCTCATGACTAAGTTGAGAGCATCAGCTCTGAGCTATTCCTGGAGGTAAATTGCATGCCAGCATTTCTGTTAAAAGAAAAAAACAGGAAGCTGAAAATGGAATGGAGGAGCTCTTTCTATATAATGAGTAGAACCAGAACCCGCAGACAGAGGATGTAAACCATTTCACACTGCAGAGTCTCATAGCACAGGAGAGCAGAGTCCATTCAACAGACTTAATCCAATCTCTTTGTTTCGGCAAAATGATTTTGATCCTGCTATTTTGGGGACTTTTTAATCCCTTGTCCAGAAAACCAGTAGATGGCTAAAAATCTTTGGCGAAAATGAAAAAAGGATTTAGGTGGCAAGTAATTTAACAGCGATACCTTCTTTGCAAATTCAATTCTGAGATGAGGTGGAAAATTCAGGTATTTGCTGATATGGATCTCTAATTACACAGCTTGGAATTGTAAAAGGAAGAGAAATGGAGAGTAAAAGCTATCAGCATCTACACTTTGGTCAAAGTTGACACCCAAGCAGCTCCTATATTAAGGAGTCTGCCATTTGGAGAAGGCACCGAAGTTGGGGCACTAAAAATTGTGTAATAAAGGGCAAAGAGGTATTTTCTAAACCTTATAGTTTTGGAATCTGTATTGCAGATCTACAATTTGAAATGGTAAATTTATAGCCAAATTTAAGATTACCATTGGATCTTGCTAAGTATAAGAAAACTCTACTCACAACACCCCCCCAATCCCAGTTAACTCAATTTTGGACTTAAAACTGTATGACTTTCTTTCTTAATTCTTTGGCCCTTTATAGTTTCAGAGACATCAGTGAGCTTGAGCTAACTGATTCATACTGCCGTTATGGTTCTTTCTGTACTTCCCTAAAGAGGAAAAATCTAAACACAAGTAAAAGGCATACTGGAAGGTTAGTTTTCCTGCAAGAGTTTATAATAAGTGAAACTGACACAAATATTAAAAATTGTCCATGACTCTAAACTGTAAAAACATTTCAGAATCCCTATGAAAAATGAACCCTAATCTCTCAAAAAGTATCTTGTAGTTACTTTTTCTTAGTTTATGAGTCCTTTCTCTCTTTCTTACTTGGCACAGATTTCTAGGGTGAGGAGAAGAAACAGAATCCAGAGCTGCACATTGCTGAGGGGAAGCTATTATCTAGAGGAAAATAGAGTTGATCTACAGCAATGCTTGACAGGACAAGGATCTCTTGGTCAAAACAGCCATACACAAGGAAGGAATCACTAAAATGGTCAGGGGAAAAGTACTTAATTCCTTTTCAAAACAAATTATCCACAAAAGGATAACAATGAAGTTGTAATTTAAATTAAAAAATAGAACTATTTTAAAATAACATCTTCATTAAAGTTTAATTTAAAAAATTAGTCTAATGAAATAATCCCGAATCTAAATCTATTAACAAATAATCACAACAGATTCTGAAGAACCTGTAGCAAAGCTGTCCCATATTTTATTGTTTTATACTCTATTCATAACTCTGGGGTACCCCACCCTATGTTCATTGTTGCTTCTTTAACTCATTTCTTCCTGATCAAACTTAGTAGCCAACTTTTTTATATCCAGTTTTGATTGGCTTGGTATCCATCATTCTGAACTCCAAGTATCTGGATTTGCAGTTTCTTAGAGCTAAGTGCCTCCGAGGACCAATGTTTTCTGAATTCAAGATGTTCATTTAGAATTTTTATTGAGGGAAAATCTCAGGCATAGAAACCCTTCAGAGGGTTATGGGCATGGGTCAGTACAGCTGTTTGTTCTCAAGCATTAAACAAGCTTCAAAAATAAGTTTTGGTCATTATCTCAATAGAGACCTGCTTTCATTTCACAGGTAAAATGAGGTGTCTTAGTGAAGAGCAGTTTGAAGCTGTCAGAAATGGGCACTCTGTAATGACCTATAAGGGAAAAGAATCTAAAAAAGAGTGGAGATATGTATATGTATAACTGATTCACTTTGCTGTACAGCAGGAACTAACACAACATTTTAATCAACTATACTCCTATAAAAATTTTTTAAAAATAATAAAATTTCTAAAAAAGAAATACTATAGGCCAGACAAACATGAAGTCTGACTCAGAAGGCCCCTGAAATTTACCCTTACATTTTTTTCAAAAGATATCAAATATGAAAACTGTGGCTTTGTTTTTGTAAATAGAGTTCTCCAATCAAACTATACAATTTTATTTTATTTCTGATTTGCCATTCTGAGAAAAAAATCATATACCAACCTTCACCGTGTTCTTTTTTTAACCTAATTATTTAAAAGGGAAATGTGGAGGAGGATAATGAAATTGGAAGCCTATGTTCAAACCCAACAGCAGAAACATTATCTTAGTAAAGGTCCTTAACATGAGTGGTAAGATTTGGACTTTTCAGGACCCTTGACTTTTTTAAATTAAAAACTAATTTAATTACTTTTTAAGCCCCTATTGCTCTTTACTAGAATTTAATTTTTTATATTTCAAGAACCATCTTTTGGTTTAATGCTTCATTAAAATTACCTTGACAATTCACATTCTTTTTTTTTTTTTTTTAATTTGAACAGACTTATGTTTACAAAAGAAATTGAACATATAGTTTTCTTTTTTTTTTTTTAAATTGGGGTATAGTTGCTATTCATAGTTATAATCAGACTCTTTCCTTACTGATCATTTTAAGACTTTTGGCCATCGTCACCCCGCAAGTAAATTATAGCCTCTAGAATGCACTTTAATCAATGAATCATGGCATTTGAAAATGTGTAACATTTGCCATAAATTTGTAAATAAATGAATCAGATTCTCAAGCAGCCTTCAACATTCCATACATGATATTATAAAACTACGAAGATAGTTGACAGCTGTTCAGTGAGTCTCTGAGTATGAAGGCAACCCAATGACAACAATGAAAAATGATATCTTGAATAACTGCTTTTTATTTTATATTATTTCTCCAAATATGTCTGGACCTAATTATTCTGAAACTTAATAGAAAAGTTAAAGAGGAGACAAACACCCCACTTGATAAGTTGGTCTATGGAAAAATCTAGATTTACATGATTAAGGAAATATATAATTATAGAACTGGGAAGAGACATTTACATTATCTAGACCAGATGTTTACCAAGCTTTCAAACAACTTTTAATGTTTTTTTCCTAAAAAAATCAACTTTTGAACTTATTTTTTAATTCTTTAGACTTACAGAAAAATTGCATGAAGAGGGCAAAGAATTCCCAGATTCCCTAAATGCTAAAATTTTACTGCATTAGCTTTACCCTCTCCTTTGTGCATGCATTTATTGATACATCTGTGTGTAAACATACATATATGATTCTTTTCTAAAACTTTTGAGAATGACATGATGCCCCTTTATCCCTACATACTTCAGTGTGAAATGTAAATATTTTAAACTCAGGTTGAGCCCAGAGTTGCAGAAACCCTTGTTTAGTCTACTAATTCAGTTCATTGACTTTGTTTACTGCCTCAAGGAATTACAACGTATATCTAAGCAATATTCTTTAAATATTTATTCAACGATTTTCGAGGAGAAGCTAAATGCTGCCTGCATAAAAGTGAAAAATCAAACAATTGTGGCAGAGCCAGCCAGGCTGAACAAAACAGAAGCTCTAGATAAAACAGACAAAGCAAGTCTGCACTGGGGCAGTAGAGCTTGTCCATGTGACCTCACCTCACCCTGGGCAGTAGCTCCGGCCACATTTTAAAAATCCAAGAGTCCCAGAGAAAACGTTTGAGTCTCAGTCAAATGAGAGTTCCACTGAACCTTCCCAAGCTTCTAGAAGCCAATAAATTAGAAAGGACACTTTATTGGGAAGCATGACACGGAGGGATGGTAGAGAAAAGAGTCTGCCACCAAAGAAACTAGGTGGCTCTATATCCACGAAAGTCATAGGTAAGAAACCACAACCTAGAAAAGTGGTCAATAAAACTGAGAAGGAGTTTTTGATAAATAATTTGAGGGCTGAACCTAAAGTGTGTGGCCAAATAATACAGTAGTAATTTGGAGGTGGGTCTTAGACCTAGTCCATAACATTTATCAATATCTTAGATGCTGAAACTATTAAAGAGAAACATTTTATAAGTTTATTTTGATTGAAAATTGAGTCCAAATTCTATCTTATAAGTTGCAGGTAAAATGTTACATAATAAAAATTAAGACCATTGACTTTGTTTACCGCCTCAAGGAATTACAATGTATATCTAAGCATTAAATAAGTGGATTGAGACTTCCAATAACTCATAATAGAAATAAAAGCTCATAATGTAATTATTAATTTAAAATATGCTTCAAAACTGTACATACTGTATATTAAACAGGACATGTTCTTAGAGGAAAACATAAGCAGAACACTCTATGACATAAATCACAGCAAGATCCTTTTTGACCCATCTCCTAGAAAAATGGAAATAAAAACAAAAATAAACAAATGGGACCTAATGAAATTTAAAAGCTTTTGCACAACAAAGGAAACCATAAACAAGATGAAACGACAACCCTCAGAATGGGAGAAAATATTTGCAAACCAAGCAACTGACAAAGGATTAATCTCCAAAATTTACAAGCTGCTCATGCAGCTCAATATCAAAAAAACAAAAACCCAATCCAAAAATGGGCAGTAGACCTAAATAGACATTTCTCCAAAGAAGATCTACAGATGGCCAACAAACACATGAAAGGATGCTCAACATCACTAACCATTAGAGAAATGCAAATCAAAACTACCATGGGGTATCACCTCACACCAATCAGAACGGCCATCATCAAAAAATAACAACAATAAATTGCTGGAGAGGGTGTGGAGAAAAGGGAACCCTCTTGTACTGTTGGTAGGAATGTAAATGGATACAGCCACTATGGAGAGCAGTATGGAGGTTCCTTAAAAAACTACAAATAGAACTACCATACGACCCAGCAATCTCACTACTGGGCATATACCCAGAGAAAACCATAATTCAAAAAGAGTCATGGGGGCTTCCCTGGTGGCGCGGTGCTTGAGCGTCCGTCTGCCGATGCGGGGGACGCGGGTTCGTGCCCCGGTCCAGGAAGATCCCACGTGCCGCGGAGCGGCTGGGCCTGTGAGCCATGACCACTGAGCCTGCGCGTCCGGAGCCTGTGCTCCGCAAGGGGAGAGGCCACAACAGTGAGAGGCCCGCGTACCGCAAAAAAAAAAAAAAAAAAAAAAAAAAAAAAGTCATGTACCCCAATGTTCATTGCAGCACTATTTACAATAGCCAGGACATGGAAGCAAGCAACCTAAGTGTCCGTCAACAGATGAATGGATAAATAAGATGTGGCACATATGTACAATGAAGTATTACTCAGCCATAAAAAGAAACAAAATTGAGTTATTTGTAGTGAGGTGGATGGACCTAGAGTCTGTCATACAGAGTTAAGTAAGTCAGAAAGAGAAAAACAAATACTGTATGCTAACACATATATATGGAATCTTAAAAAAAAAAAAAAAAAAAAAAGCGGTTCTAATGAACCTAGGGGCAGGACAGGAATAAAGACACAGACGTAGAGAATGAACTTGAGGACATGGGGAGGGGGAAGGGTAAGCTGGGATGAAGTGAGAGAGTGGCATGGACATATATACACTACCAAATTGTAAAACAGATAGCTAGTGGGAAGTAGCCCCATAGCACAGGGAGATCAGCTCGGTGCTTTGTGACCACCTAGAGGGGTGGGATAGGGAGGGAGGGAGGGAGGGAGGGAGACGCAAGAGGGAGGGGATATGGGGACATATGTATATGTATAGCTGATTCACTTTGTTATACAACAGAAACTAACACAACATTGGAAAGCAATTATACTCCAATAAAGATGTTAAAAAAAAACCACAGGACATGTTAATGTATTGAATGAAGGAAAGGTAAGTCAAGGATAACTCCTACGATTTTGGCCTAAGCTCCTAGGTGGATGGAAGTTTCATTTACTGTGATGCGGAAGACTGAGGGAGGGGGAACTGGTTGGAGGGAGGAGGAGGGGGGTGATGCGGGGTGTCTCTTAGTCATCCAAGTGGAAATCCAGCTTGGTAGTTGGATTACAAGTGGGAGTTTTTGGCAAGATCAGGGAGAGACAGAAGAGATTTGAGGGTCTTCAGGGTGACCTTCAGAAAGTAGAGAAGATCCGTCACACCAGGAAGAATGTGTGGATGAAGAAAGGAGCTTATAACTGAGAGCTGGGGTGTTCTGATAAGTGCACATACGGGGATCTCTATCTTTCAGGGTCCCCTCAAAAGCAAGAGATTATTTGTTAAGCGTGTAAGCCGAGTTTCAAGTACATAATGAAGTATTTTAGTGGTATTTTTTGCCACTAAAAATACAGACAGATGAATAGACCTGAGAGTAATTTTAAACCTGGGTGTTCAAACCATTTCTCAATTTTTTCAAAATTCGTTTTGACAGAAGAACGCATTATTATAATAACTCAGACTTGGTTTGAGTTTCAATTTTCATACAATTTCTGCAATTACAGCAAATTTCCTTTGAGTTGAAAGGCAATCAGTCAAGAAAAACCAACAGCGATAAACAGTGTTTCTCATTAAAATACCTTTAAGCTTCAAGGATATTAACTACATAATTTAGATATCTTTTTAGCAGAATTATTTGTTTGGTTTCACTCGTCTTTCTTAATCAATTTTTCCAAAGTCCCAGGAAAACTAGTTAGAAGTAATAGCGTTAATTTTTCTTTTCACAACTTAGAGACTGAAGTTTAAATACAAATAAATAAATAAATAAGAGGAAGAAATACAAAAGTGGGCCTGGCTAATGGCCACCATAGGATGTCTGTTTTCAGTTCCAAGCCTCTGGAGTACTATTTCTCTCTTTTATAACAATGAGACAAGCTCA
Organism: Kogia breviceps; assembly: GCF_026419965.1. Taxonomy (NCBI): domain Eukaryota; kingdom Metazoa; phylum Chordata; class Mammalia; order Artiodactyla; family Physeteridae; genus Kogia; species Kogia breviceps. The sequence continues at coordinate 191,227,238 of NC_081311.1, read as the reverse complement.
CCCTAGGCCTTTATTAGGAAATGAGAAAGTGCTACAAGCAGAATTCCTGCCCTTCGATCCTTGGATATTACACTCTTTTTAAGGCCAGAGACAGCCCTCACTGTATATTCCAGACAGTACCTGGCATGTCAGCTGGGCCATAGCATCTGTGATGTTGGTGGAATTTAATTGGATTATCTGGAGTCATTCAAGGTACTTGCCAGAACCATCTGAATTGGCTGAAACGAGTGAAGGAAACTTTGCCTATTGCTAAGTTATGCCTCAGGCTTGCTTTAATAGTATACAATCAGTTAAGCAGACAGTCTGTCAGCAGTGAGTAGGGTAGTTTTGCTAAGTACCCAGGGATGAATTCTTCTAGGGAGGGTCTCTGAACCTTCAGCACCATTGCCGTATTAAACTGGATAATTCTATTTTTTTTTTAAGAAGATGCTGAGGATAGGAGTTTCTTAATTAATTAATTTATTTTTGCTGTGTTGGGTCTTCGTTTCTGTGCGAGGGCTTTCTCTAGTTGTGGCAATCGGGGGCCACTCTTCATTGTGGTGCACGGGCCTCTCACTATCGCGGCCTCTCTTGTTGCGGAGCACAGGCTCCAGACGCGCAGGCTCAGTAGTTGTGGCTCACGGGCCTAGTTGCTCCGCGGCATGTGGGATCCTCCCAGACCAGGGCTCGAACCCGTGTCCCCTGCATTAGCAGGCAGACTCTCAACCACTGCACCCCCAGGGAAGCCCTAAGCTGGATAATTCTTTGTTGCAGGGGCTTTCCTGTTCATCATAAGCTATTTAGCAACATCCCTGGCCTCTACCCACTAGATGCCAGTAGCACCTACTCTCCAGTTGTAACAACCAAAAATGTCCCCAAGTATCACCAACTTCCCCTGGCTGGGGAAGGCGGGCAAGGGACAGCATCACACCCAGTTGCGACTGCTGCTCTCCAGTTTGTGAAATGTTCATCTCTAGTCTCCCCGAAGGTACCTCCTAACCATGTGTTCCAAACTGAGCTGCCACGTCACTCTTGCACAGACATGGAAAGGAAACAGGCTCTGCTTCCCCCGAAAGATCCCAGTCTTCCTGTTGTTCTCATCAAAGGCCACGTGCACTAGGAGGAAGGACTGAAAGTGAAAGGATCGTGAGACAGTCAAAGCCGGTTCAGGACACCTGCTTGTAGGTGAAGATCAATTAATTTATGGCTCTTGCTTCTACCAGCAAACAGAATTCAGTACCACTTGGACATCCCAGGCAACCAATTTTTAGACTGAGATGTATTATTTTTACTTATAACTTATTTTCTTTCTTTTATCAAATATAATGCAATTTCATAACAGAACATTTGAAAGCAGTAAGAAAGAAAAGCTCCCCAACTCTACTAGTTAATGGATCTACTTTTGACACTGGTTATTTCCTTCCACACACTTTTCCCCACAAGCTAAAAAGAGCAGGCTTGTCAATTCACCTTGATTCCAAATGCTGATACAGGTCTTGGGTTGAAGATCTTCTAATATTTCAAAATAAGTCAGAAATCTAGTTTTCTACATGAAATCTGATTTCTAAATGTTGGCCAGCAATAAAATTTTCTTTCAAAACAGACCACCCGGGCTTCCCTGGTGGCGCAGTGGTTGAGAATCCGCCTGCCGATGCAGGGGACACGGGTTCGTGCCCCGTTCCGGGAAGATCCCACATGCCGCGGAGCAGCTGGGCCCGTGAGCCATGGCCGCTGAGCCTGTGCGTCCGGAGCCTGCGCTCCGCAATGGGAGAGGCCACAGCAGTGAGAGGCCCGCGTACCACAAAAAAAAAAAAAAAAAACAGACCACCCGTATCAGATGGAATCAGCTGGTGGGACTCGTTTCTGACCTCTGTCATTTCATCTTGTGTCCACCTGGCCTCATTCTTGTTACCTGCTAACTTCTATTTGCATTTGAATTTAGGATCTCTGTCACTAAACAATCTCTCAAGTGCTTTCCAGCTCAAAAATTGTATGAGTCCAGGACCAAGTACATTACTAGAACTTCCTTTCTCATTACCTGAATTAGCTTGTCCAAAATGTTACCACTCTCCACAAGTAGACAATACCACCCTCTGTGGCCTTATTATTCTCAGAGGATGATTTAGAAAATACAGTCTTACTAACCTGGAATATATAGGACAGTGGACATGAATTATACCAATTTATTTATATGTGTATATAAATATATAATGTGTATTCTATTGAAATATTATATATATATAAATACACATTACATATATACACTATATACACATTATATATATTATATATATATATTTCTGTTGAAATGCTGTTCTGGTAAGTAAGCAACTGACTTCATGAAGACCTAACAAAGAAAGAATGGTCCAAAAGATAAAAATCAATCCTGTAAGTACATTTGCACCCAAACATCCAAGTCAAGATCCTCCACCATCTACCCTTTCCAAATGTGCCTCTCATTCAGCCCTCACTTGCCCTCACCACCCTTTCCCTGGGTTCATTAGAATACTTGCCATTCTTCAAACACCAATGTCGCTTTGCCCCTTTCTTTCTGTACCCCAGGCTGCCCTGGGCCCAGCCTGCTGCCTCAAACATTCTTCCAGACTTGTCAGTCAATCTGTGTTTATACAAAACAGTCATTTCAACATTTTTGTCAACTTTTAATCATTACTTATTCAGGACAATTTGGGGGAAAATATTGCATTATTTCTTTCAGATTAATTCCTGGGGGACTTACTGTAATTTCCTGCATTACTGACTTCACTGGGAACTGACAGCTAGTTTGTCAATTACTTCAATATTGTATTCCTTCCAAATTGCTTTGTCTTAAAAGAGAACAAATGTCATCATTCTTAATGAAAGTACTCTTCACCACAGCATTCTTACATGTACACATATATTTACATATACACTTCTCCTCCTTCTTATAAATACTTACGTCACTCCGAATCCTCCTTAAGAAGCAAATATTAAAACAAGCAAAACACTTCCTTTGACCCTATCTCCCTGTGAAACCACTCACCCTATGTTCCTCCTTCTCTTGACCACCAGACTTTAAAACTAACAAAAAGTGTATTGTCTCTCGTCTCTGGCTACTCTCTGGCTATCTTACCTTTCTGCTGAAATTGTTCTTATTTGTGACAGCAAATCCACTAACATGTTGTCACTGCTTATGTCCCTTAGCTTCGAGCAGAACTAACTAAACATATACCCCCCCCCCCAGCTTCTGAAGACTGGCTATTTTGGCCATGGCTTCAGGAACATCCTTCTCTCTTTTAACTATTTCCTTACCTCTAGGATCATTTCTTTGTTGTCAGATTCCTGGACCGCTGCTCCCCTCACCCTTGCACTTAAATGTGGCTTTTCCCAAAGGTCTTTGCAAAAGCCTGTCCTTTCTTGCTCACAGCTCTCACTGGATCATTCATCCTTACCTCATGGCTTCAGCCACATCTGTCTACCAATGGCCACCATCTCAGGACTACAGGCTTATTTCTAAGGGCCTGTTAGATACACCCACCTGAAAATCTCAAAAATAACCCATGGTCAACATAACTTGGGTATATACCCAAAAATATGTTCCTCCTCCCAAAATTTCTATTGATGGTTGTGTAATCTACACATTTTCCCAAGTCGTAATCTTCAGAATCACACTCGTCTGATTTTTCTCCCTGACGCTTCATCTCTAACTGGTTATCAAAAGTTGCTTTTATTTTTCAGTTCTGGCTGTGCCTTTTCAGCCCCACTGTCACTATTTTATTGTTTAATGCCCCACATATTTCTTCTAAATATTTAATGTGCAAAAATCTAAAGCAAACACGGAAAGCAAAAATCAAAAAAACAAAGAAGTCCTTAGCAACCTTAAAAGGCCACTGATATCTTGGTATCTTTTTCTCCTGAATTCCTTTGTAGCATCCAATTCCTAGACTTACTTTAAGATTCCAGTGGTACAAATAATTACATTACCAGTCCCCTACTACCACCCTCAGAGTCATATAATTCCTCCAGGGATGGCTGAGTCAATTCAGTATCTAGTTCAAGACCATGACTCTAATTTTTAATTGAATTGAAGATGAATTCCGAGGGAATATGAATATGATTCACCACTGTTATCCTAGTTTGTAAAGCACTGTGCTAAATGACAGGGCAATGAAGAAGCACTTGACATTGGTACTATTTGACGCTGAGGATACAATCACAATATGGATTTGACAGAGCCTAGTGGTAGCATCCAAATAAAATCGCTCTTGGTGAGTGTATTTGCATCACATGTTAAGCAAACAGAATGTACTAGAGTTCTCCTATTCTGCCAAACTAAGTGACTACAGTTCCATTGGTGAAATTGCAGAACCCAAGAGCTGGAATAAACCTGAGAAGATATATTGCTCACTCCGTTCACTTTTGAGGTGAGAAAACAAAATAGCAATGAGGAGGAAGATTGCTTCAAGCCACAGATTAAATTAATAGCAAGGCCAGGTTTAAAGTCCAAATCCACCAGCTCCTAGCACAGTGAGTACAGCACTTTTTCAATATTCTGATAGATACCACCACAGAAAATATAATAATTTTGTTAAAAAGGAATAAAATGTACTATTTCTTTATTGTAGGATTATTTTATTTGAAGCATAAAAGATTTTTATTACTAACCTATGCTGAAGACACTAAGTTATTGAAAAGTTCCAAGATCCTTAGCTTTGTCACATTTTGTATATAAGATATGGTCAGATTATATCTAAGATATAGCTAGTTATATCATTTATAGGTATAAATGTCATTAAAGTTTGGTATGTCTGTACCATCAACTAAAGCAACATAGCCTTTGGTCACCTCAAGTGGCAGTGCCTACACTTACTGCTCGAGCTGGCATTTATTGGGTCTTATGATGTGCAAACTACTCTACCAGAATCTCTGAGGTATATAAAAATATGCACAAAAATTCTCTGCATCTTAAAAATCTCAGAAAACTGGACATTTTAAACAATATGTCATAGAAACTCTGGATACTGATTCCACCCCCACTCTCCTGGGCTTATTTTGTTGTTTTTTTAATTTTTTTTTTAAATTTGACTGGATTGACATAGTGAAGTTTATTTCCTTCTCATAGTGTGAAGTCTTTGGTGTCACTCCTCAGAGAGTCACAGCCTTGGGCCTCAGCACAGTCACCTAGGATGGCACTCGTCCTAGCAGGTCTCTCTTGGACTGTGTCTTTCTCTGATCTTTCTTTTAAGCTGCCTGCCTGTTTAATTCGGTATTACTTCCTTGCCTGTCAGACTTCACTATTTGCCAGTTGATCACTCTATTGCTTCTAAAAATGCCCTGGAGTGTAAATTGCTCAGCAGTCTGATGTGATTAAAGTTGAGCAGATATAGTTTCTGAAATCAGTTCTGAATTTTGTTCTGACCCCATGAGGGCTCTTGTTAGATATCTCTCTGTCTAGTTCTCTCTAGTAAACTAGCTGACTTAAGGTTTAACTTGTTGCTCTTAATTAATAGAAGCCATTTTTTGGAGGATGCCCTTAGGCTTGAACTTCCCCAGACACTGTCTTAAATAATCTCAGTTCTTTGGGGGAAAGCTTCTAAGCTCTCTTTTCTTATAGACTACCTCTCCTCCTGGGCAGACTCTCTAAGTGGCCACTCAGGGCACTGGGTGCAGTAGCCTCTGATGTTCTTGGCTTTCCTCTCCCAGTTAGAACCTCTACTCTACAAGAAGCTAGGGTGAGGGTGTTCATGGACCTAGTACATTCAGCCTGCTACATCTGAGTAGCACCTGGGCAGGGCCCAGGTAGAGGACATAAGCCCCCCCAACTTCTTGGTTTCACTCACCGGGAATTTAACCTCTTCTATTTGGAGTTGGAGGGGATGAGAAATGCCGGCAGTTTCTGACTCTCAGTGAGATACAGTAACCCTTGTTTGGGAGCTGAGGGGAGAGGAGACCCAAACGGAGCCTCTGTCAAGTTGAACTGGGGAAGGAGAGGCAGGGGAAAGGAGAAAGTGGGGTGTGGTGTAAATGCCACAGACTCTCTCTCTATTCTGAGTTTTAGTAGATTTCCTTTAAAATATTTCATTTTCTGTATGTTCTTAGGACAATTTCTAGAGAATTAAAACATCTGTTTTTATAGGTTTTTTTCCAGCTTTGCTTCCTTCACTGGGGAGTTGGTCCACAGAGCTCTTCACACTGTCATCTCAGACCTGGAACTCACTACCATTTCTATGTTACCTGCCTGGTCCTTGGAGGTGTTTGAATTTGTGACCCAGGCAGCGTTTGTAACTAGAGTCAGGTGTTTCATGTCTCCAATTAAATGTTGTTTTATATCCTTTAACATTCAGCCTTGTGGAGGGTAGAGCTGACCATCTTCACGAACGTTAAGGCATCTAATGTCCCTAAGGAAGAGCATCTCATTTTTGTATAAAGCTGACAAGTGAATGTTTGGGGAGAGAGCCAAGTTTTTCCTCAGGGAAAAATAAGAGTTTCTTCTAATCTATGGAGTCCAACTTCAGGAGATGCTTTTGTTGATCTTATTCTGAAAACATTTAACAGATGTCACTCAATGTCAAGGTAGCCCTTAAAAACTTGTTAAATAGCATTGATTTTTCAACTTTAAGGAATATAATTTCACCATCAGCCCACAAAATAGACTGTAAAATATTCCCCTTGGTACTGCATGAATTGATTCACAATATAGTTGTTGGCTGGAAGCTACTTAGACATTAAATGAGGTCTGGCAAAGGATGATAAATGTCAAATAGCTAAAAGTGAGTTGTTCTCTCTAGTACTAACTGCATAGCAAACCCAATTGTCTATTTATGTCACTCATTTGTTCCAATAAATTATATTATCAACCTACAAGAGAATTTAATCATGTATCCTTGAAATCACCAGAATCTTGTGTATTTTCAACCAGAAATTCATGAATAGATATATCTGTATCAAAGAAAATTCTCTGGTCACTGCAATTTTCATCTAATAACATTAATAATATGAGGCTGGTGCAGGCTAAAAAAAACTGATATTAAAATCAAGGGCCATACTTTATTTATCACAACAAATTCTCAAGTGACTTGGCCTATGTGACCTCAAAGGTTCCTTCCAATTTTGAAGCCTCTTTTCAAATGCTTATTCATCGTCCTTGACAGTCCAGTATTGGAAGAAAGTGATATTTTGCTTGATTAGTGAAGGCAGCATAATTTTCCTACCTTTATTTTTTTCCACTGACCTTCAGTGCAGTGTTCTGTTAACTCAGCAGAGTGTTGTTGTTCTAATGTTTTAGTCGTGAAAACACATTCTGCCTGAATTTCTTAAGAGGCAAAGAACTAGGGGTGTATATTTGGTTTACGGTAGTAACTGCAAAGGGAATTCATCAATCAGTGTCACGGGCTTTGAGCTATTCTTATGACAACTCAATTTTACTGACATTTTTTTTTCCTTCAGTAAGTTTGTCTTAAAGATGCCCTCTTCCCTCTATCCATCACAACCCTTTCTCACTCTTCATATGGGCAGAGATCTCTTTGATCTAAAGAGAGGTTATTCGAAAGTGGGAAAGCAAAGAATTGGACTTGAGCCCTGTTCATGTGCCTGGAAACTGAAGGGAGAATTGATTTGCTTAGGCAAAGTCCACTTGGGTTTTTAGTTTATGAAAGCACTTTTCACAACTAATCAGTGGTGAACATTTTAGAAACTGCCTAAAATGAAGCTCCACAAGACATTTCAGATGACACAAAAATATGAATTCCTGTGGTGCATGAAAATTTACATCACATCATTTGTTTGAAAACAAAACCAAAAATATGAGTAGCTTATAATAAATAATATTTATGTATGAATATTTTTAAAATGTGATACCAACACACTGATGTTTTCTTTTTTTTACTTTATTTTATTTATTTTTTAATTTCTTTAATAGGTCTTTATTGGAGTATAATTGCTTCACAATACTGTTAGTTTCTGTTGCACAACAAAGTGAATCAGCCATATGCACACATGTGTCCCCATATCCACTTTCTCTTGAGCCTCCCTTCCATCCTCCCTATCCCACCCCCGTAGGTCAAAGACTGACATTTTCTTAGTGTGTTGACGGTTATGGGAAAAATTCATGCAGGCTTTAAGCCCCTTCCAACCCAGCTGTGCAGACATTTACTTGCCTTCTTATTTGTAGTCCTACTATTATTAACGTCATCTCTTGTTTAAATATTTTTTTTATTTTTAATACTAATTATCAATGCCAGGAAGCCATTAATAATACACACTGCCCATGCAAGATGAAATGGGAAAATAATATTTCACTAAGTTTTTATAGAAACCCTATGAAATAGCCAGTATAGGTATTATAAGTAAAGAGATGTGCCTGAGTGTTGAAAGGTTAAATGTTTGCCCAGGAACATAAAGTGCTGGAGTTATTGACTGAAATCAGGTCTTCCAATTACATTTGCCAAGCAACAATTAACTGGGAAAGTAAAGTCTTATGATTTCATATCCTTAATTTTCTAGAGAAGCAATTGACAAAATACAGTCCTCAAGCCACATCTGGCCCACTGTCTGTTTTTGTAAATAATTTTATTGGGACAGAGTCACATCCATTCTTTTATGTATTGTCTATGGCTGCCTTCCCCCCCACCACAGAAGAGGTGAGTAAATGCAGCAAAGACTTTTGCAAGATAAATACTGCTTCTTTGCATTACTGGTTTAGTACGGATAAAAACAAGATTATTTCTGTTCTATCTGAGGAGTCTCTAAGGTCTGTTATATATCAAGTATTTGAAGGATATTACTTTTCACCATCAAGACTTTAATTCATTGATCTCTGCTTCCCATTACTTAAAACCATGAAATGTTTTGAAATTTTTTTATCAAAATGACATTTCCATGACTGTTTCCCACAAACTCACTTATTCTTGTTTCACTTTAGTATAGCCTTTTTGTGCTTTACCTCTTAGTGGCTTCCAATTTAACTACTCAAAGTGTCCTAAGAAATTACATGTTTCATAGCATTTTCTCCTGACTTACATTTGAGAATAAGAAAGAAATATTGCCTTTTCTTTTCCTTCTGAAGGGTAATCTGGCATCTTTTAGGAGAACAATATTGCTTCCTGAATAAATCTAGCTTTTTTTTTCTCAAAGCTGTAATTACTAATCGTATGTTTAGTTCTGTAAACATTAATTTGCCATCCCATTTTACTGTAGCCTGTTAATCACAACCTACCAGAAGTCACAAAAGCCATGGTCATGGTCTTTGAGAAACATTTGATGTGTGCTGGGCAGTTCAGAAAAAAAGAACAAACACTTGTCAGCTCTTTAGAAAGGGAAGCAAGTCCTTGATAATTAAAAGAGGGTGTGATCAGAGGATACATGTCCCTATGTCTGGGCCTCAGATTTCATGAAGTAAGTTAGCAGGGGCATATGCATACACACCTGAGCCCTACCTAAGTCATTATTAATTTGAAAACCAGACATATCTGTGTATACCAAAAGACAATGTACTAAAAGGTTACTACATCCATGGCATAAGAGAAAAAATGCAGGTGTTACAGAAATCTTTTCATCTTTGAGATCCATTTTAGTGATGATATTCTGTAATTTGAATTTACTTCCATAATTATGTTCTTCCTACCTTAATGAGCATTATGTTACTCCCTGGAACCATAGTGATGACTGAGATAGACATAGTCTCTGCCCTCCTGGATCCAAAATTTTCTTGGCTTTGGAATAGAATGGCCTCATTTTTTATGATAACATTTGTTATAACATGCTGAACAGAAACTGACTGGCAGGAATCCTTGTTGAAAGAAAGAGAAAGAGAGAAAGCGATGGAAGGAAAGAAGGAGGGCTGGAAAGAAGGAAGGAAGGGAGGGAGGGAGAAAGGAAATAAGGCAGGCAGGCAGACTTAAATAAAATGAAGGCAAAGTCATATACTATAGGGGGTACTTCTGAAGACTTCAATAACTCAAGATTAACTTATCATGGGCATTAACATAGAATATAGATAATGGATCTGAGATTATATCAATTACCCCATTATAGAACATTTTTTACATTTAAATACACTTTTTAATCACAGCATGTATTTACAGTAATTTTTGTATTGCTAACACCTCTTTTCAAATGGTCAAAAAATACCACCTGCCTCAGTGCAGACAGTTGCTTGGCTTAAGGTCATGGGGTCATATTATGGAAATTTCAGCCTTAAGGTTAATCTCCAGAAGTTTATCTTCGTCTACCTATATCATCATTTTTGCAAACTGAACGAGATATCTGCCTTGATTTTTCCCCTAGTTTTCCTAACATTGTCTCTACTATTTCATACAGCTGTTCTCTCCTAAGTTAACTATAGGTCATTGGAAATGGTCCTCTGGTCTTTCCCATGACAACACATCACTGTTAACTTCAGATTCAAAGGTATTAATTTTATGCAAAAAAAAAAAAGAAAAAGATTTTAAATGATGGTAGGAGTACCTGCTAAAGTAACATATATCAAAATCACTCCAGAGTGACTGAGGCATGTAAACCTTTAGTCCACGTCGTCCTGAGAGCAGTAAGTTTGTCTCTTAACTGATAAAGTGAAGTGGCCATGCGGCAATAGTTTGAGTTCACAGTGCACCAGAAATTATGTAATTATTGATAAGTTGATTTAATTTGTAGAGCATTGTGGCATATGTTCTTTCTGAATGTTAAGCAGTACATTAATAATGTAGTTTTTCAAGATTACCCACCTAAATTTCCTAGATATGCTCTCTCAATAGTCATACATCTGGCTGAATCATAGTTGGAAAAATTCCTACATCCCCCTACCCTCTACCTAACACCACACACTCACTCACACATATGCAATGATCACTTCTAGACTGGCTCTGCCTAGTATATTATAAGACATGTGGTAACTTTTGGAGAACGCAGAGCTCATTGGTCCTGCCTTACCCACCCTGAGTACAGTAAGTCCCCTACATATGAATGAGTTCCATTCTGAGAGTTTATTCATAAGTCCAATTTGTTTGTAAGTCCAACAAAATTAACCTAGGTGCCCAACTAACACAATAGGCTATATAGTACTGTACTGTAATAGGTTTATAATACTTTTCACAAAATAAAACATAAAAAAACAAACAAACACAAAAAAGAAAGAAAACATTTTTAAGCTTACAGTACAGAACCTTGTAAAGTACAGTAGTACAGTACAACAGCTGGCATCCAGGGGCTGGCATCGAGTGAACAGGCAAGAAGAGTTACTGACTGGAGGAGGGGGAGGAGGTGGGAGATGGTAGAGCTGAAGGGTCATCAGCAATAGGAGACGGAGGGCAAGGTGCAATTTCACTCATGCCTTATGTGATTGGACATGCGAATTCACGTTTGCATCTTTGAAAGTTCACAACTTGAAGGTTTGTACATAGGGGACTTACTGTATCTGGAACTTACTTACTGTATATGAACCAACATTCATTCAGAGAGAAGGCTTACCCAATCCAATAACTTTTGCTGTACAGTAGAAATTAACAGAACATTGTAAAACAACTATACTCCAATAGAAATAAAATAAATAAATAAATAACCCATGTAAGTTTTCCCTGCCAGACCAGCACTCTCCTCACATCACAAGGAGGGAAAGACCATTGCTCTTCCGTTAATGAGCTGTTAGATGATGGGTCAATTATTCTGACTCTCTGAACAAATTTTATCATCTATAAAATAAACTGCTTTGACCAGATATTCTCAGAGTTCTTTTCCATCTCTGAAAGTCTATGGTTTTCCAGTCATCTGTCCTAGTTAGTATGGACGCACAATAAATCACCCCAAACCATAGTAGCATCAAACAACCTTTCATACATTCTGTGGGAACTGAGGGGTGTGGGGGAAAGAGAGTGGCTTGCTTCTACCCTGTACTGTCTGGGTCTCAGCTGGAAGACTGGAAGTCTGGCTCCACTGAGCATCAGATAAGTTAGCCAGAGGCTAGGGGCTGGAATCATACGAAGGCTTGTTCATTCATGTCTGATATCTGAACTGGAAAAACTCAAACAACTGGGATCTCAAACAGCTGGGCCTTGTTGTGTGTCTCTTTTTATGTCTATGTGGTCTCCCCAAGTGGTCTTTCCAGCATGGGTACTGTAGACACAGGCCTCAGATAAAAGGGGAAGGAAAACCAATGCCACTTATTAATGAAGGAGTGTTAGTGTTACATCATAAAAAAGCATGTGGTGTATACTTTGGTGTGACTACCTCTGGAAAATGAAGTATCATATCATGCAAAAGTAGCTTCTCAACAAGTTTAGTCTGGTATGCATAGAATTAATCTGCCATGGTTTCCACCTTCTTGAATTCAAGTATTTAAAAAACACTGATGGCTAATAACATGCTGCCTACAAGAGATTTGTTTTAACTTTCAGGACACACATGGACTGAGAGTGAAGGAATGGAAAAAGATATTCCAAACGAATGATAAAAAAAGGAAAGAAGAAGTAGCTATACTTATATCAACAAAAGAATATTTAAGTTAAAAATGGTCACAAGAGACAAAGAAGCTAGTAATAATAAAGGAATTAATTCATCAAGAAGATATGACAATTTGTAAATATTTATGCACCCAACATTAGGGAACCTAAGTATATAAAGCAAATACTAATAGAATTAAAAGGAGAAATAAACAGCAATACAATAGATCATTTAGACAGAGAATCACTAAAGAAACAATGGATATGAACAACACCATAGGACAAATGGACCTAATAGACATATGCAGAGACATATATAGGACACTTCATCCAAAAGCAGCAGGACACATTCTTCACAAGTGCACATGAAGTATTTTCTAGGATAGACCATATGTTAAGCGATGAAACAAACTGCAACAAGTTCAAGAAGGAGAAATTATATCAAGTATCTTTTCCGACCACAATGGTATGAAACTAGAAATAAATAAAGGAAGAAAACTGGAAAAATCACAGATACCTGGAAATTAAATAACACACTCCTGAACAACCAATGGATCAAGGAAGAAATCAAAAGAGAAATAAAAAATATATTGAAACAAACAAAAATTAAAAAAACACCATGCCAAAACTTATGGGATACAACAGAAGCAATTCTAAGAGGGAAGTTTATAGCTATAAATGAATACCTCAAGAAAAAAAGAGTTCAAATAAACAACCTAACATTACACCTCAAGGAATTAGAAAAAGAAAAACAAACTAAGCCTAAAGTTAGCAGAAGGAAGGAAATAATAAAGATTAGAGCAGAAATAAATGAGATAGAGTATAAGAAAGCAGTAAAAAAGTTGAATAAAACTAAGAGTTATTTCTTTGAAAAGATAAACAAAATTGGCAAACATTTAGGTAGACTAACCAAGAAAAAAAAGAAGAGGACCGAAATAAATAAAATTAGAAATGAAAGAGGAAACTTTACAACTGTTATCACAGAAATACACAGAATTACGAGACCACTATGAAAACTTATATGCCAACAAATTGGACAACCTAGAAAAAAACTAGAAACATATAACCTACCAAGACTGAACAGATCAATCTGATCAATAATGAGTAAGGAGATTGAATCAGAAATCAAAAACTTCTCAACACAGAAAAGACCAGGAACAGATGGTTGTACTAGTGAATTTTACTAAATATTTAAAAAATTAATGTCAATCCTTCTCAAACTGTACCAAAAAATCAAAGAAAAGGGATCATTCCTGAATGATAATGTCAGATAATGACACTATAAGAAAGCCAGATAATAATACTATAAGTCAGATAATGACACTATAAGAAAAGAAAAGTACAAACAAATTCCTTGATGAATATAGATGCAAAAATTCTCAAAAATAATACTGGAAAAGAAAATTCAACAGCACAATGAAAACATGTACACCATGATCAAGTGAAATTCATCCCTGGGAGGCAAGGATGTGTCAACATACACAAATCAATAACTGTGATACATCACATTTTTAAAAATTAAATGATCATCTCAATAGATGCAGAAAAAGCATTTGGCACATTCAATATTTTTTCATGATTAAAATTCTCAACAAATTGGGTATAGAAGAAATATAATTCAATGTAATAAAGGCCATATATGACAAGCCCACAACTAACATCACACTTAACAGTGAAAGATTTTCCTCTAAGATCAGAAACAAGACAGGGGCACCTACTCTTAGTACTCCTATTCAACATAGTAATGGAAGTCCAAGCCAAAACAATCAGGCAAGGAAAAGAAATAAAGGTCATCCAAATCAGAAAGAAAGAAGGAAATTTGTCTGTTTGCAGATGACATATATATATATATATATATATATATATATATATATATATATATATATAAAACCCTAAAGCCTCCACCAAAAAAACGGTTAGAACTAATAAACAAATTCAGTAAAGTTGTGGAATACAAAATCAACATACAAAATTTAGTTTTACTTTTATACAGTAAAAATGAACTGTATGAAAAAGAAATAAAGAAAACAACCCCATTCAAAATAATGTCAAAAACAACAAAATACTTAAAAATAAATTTAACCAAGGAGGTCAAAGATCTATACACTGAAAAATGTAAGATGTTAATGAACAAAATTGAAGAAGACACAAATAAATGGAAAGATATGCCATTGGTATTAGTATGCCATTAGAATTAGTATAGTTAAAATGTTCATACCACCCAAAACCATCTATAGATTCAATGCAGTTCTTATCAAAATCTCAATAGGGCTTCCCTGGTGGCGCAGTCATTGAGAATCCACCTGCCAATGCAGGGGACAAGGGTTTGTGCCCCGGTCCAGGAAGATCCCACATGCCGCGGAGCGGCTGGGCCCGTGAGCCATGGCTGCTGAGCCTGTGCATCCAGAGCCTGTGCTCCGCAACGGGAGAGGCCACAACAGTGAGAGGCCCGCATACCGCAAAACAAACAAACAAAAATCTCAATAGAATTTTTCACAGAAACAGAAAAAAAAAGTCCTAAAATTTGTATTAAACCACAAAAGACCCCTAATTTCCAAAACGATCTTGAGAAAGAAGAACAAAGCTGGAGGTGTCATACCTCCTGATTTCAAACTATACTTAAAAAGTTACAGTATTCAAAACAGTATGGTATTGGCACAAAAACAGACACATAAACTAATGAAACAGAATGGAGAATCCAGAATAAACCCACATGTATATGGTCAATTAATATTTGACAAAGGAGCCAAGAATATACAATGGGAAAAAGATAATCTCTTTAATAAACAGTGTTGGGAAAACTGGATATCCACATGCCCCCCAAAATGAAATTAAACTCCTATCTTACACTATCATAAAAATTAACTCCAAGTGGATTAAAGGTTTAGACAAAAGACCTGTAAAACTACTACGAGAAAATGTAGGGGAAGAGCTCCTTGACAATTGGTCTTGGCAATGACTTTTTGGATATGACACCAGAAACACAAGCAACAAAAGCAAAAATAAATATGTAGAACTATGTCAAACTATAAAAGCTTCTGCACAGCAAAAGAAATGATCAACAAAATGAAGAGGGAATCTATGGAATAGAAAATAATATTTGCAAATCATGTAACCTATGGGAAATTAACATGCAAAATTTATAAGGAACTCATACAATTCAACAGCAAAAAAAGTAAATAATCTGATTTAAAAATGGACAAAGGACTTGAATAGAAAGTTCTCAAAAGAAGACATACAAATGGTCATCAGATACACAAAATGGTGCTCAATATCACATATCATCAGGGAAATGCAAATCAGTACCACAATGAGATACCACCACACACCTGTCAGAATGGCTATCATCAAAAAGACAACAAATAGCAAGTGCTGGCAAGGATGTGGAGAAAAGGAAACCTTGTGCACTATTGGTGGGAATGTAAATTGGGACAATCATTATAAAAATAGTATGGTGTTTCCTAAAAAAAATTAAAAATAGAACTACCATATGTCCAACAATTCCACGCAGGGCATATATATATATATATATATATATATATATATATATATATAACCAAAGGAAACGAAATTAGTATCTTAAAGAATATGTGACCCCCAGGTCCACTGCAGCTCTATTTACAACAACCAAGACATGGAAACAACATATGTGTCCATCAATAGGTAAACTGATAAAGAAAATGTATGTTGTGTGTTTGTGTATGTGTGTGTATATAAATTAGAACATTATTAAGCCACAAAAGAACAAGGAAATCCTTCCACCTGCAACAACATAAATAAAACTTGAGGGAATTATGCTCAGTGAAATAAGACAGACAGAAAAGGTAAATACTGTGTGATCTCACTTATTTGTAGAATCTTAAAAAATCCTTATAGAAATAGAGAATAAACTTGTAGTTCCTAGAGGTGGGGAGATGGGTGAAGATGGTCAAAGGGTACCAACTTCCAGATATAAGATGAATAAATTCTGGAGATCTAATATACATCATGGTGAATATAGTTAACAATACTGTATCGTATACTTGAAAGTTGCTAATGCCTTCCAGAAACACCCTCACAGACACATCTAGAAATAAAATTTAACTAGCTCTCATGGTTCAGTCAAGTTGACACATAAAATTAACTATCACACTGCTATTGGAGTTTCTTAGGCAGCTTAGCATATGAAATTTCTTCCTATATTTAGGGAATCTATTGTGTTCAATTCCTTTAGAAGGTGAAAAGGACAGATAGGTACTCACTCTCCAACGAATGCACAGGCATCTGACTAAAGCTTAGGCAATCACACATTCCTGGTCGCAACTGGGACACGAGGTGGTGGCAGTTCAGAACTCATTCTGTGCTGGTGACACTCAGTATTGAGTGGCAATAGTGCAAGTCACAGCTACCAATGTGACAATGGCAGTAGCACCTAATCAGTCGTCCCATGGAGTGGATCCAGCCATTTAACTTCCTGTGGCTCCTATCTGTTTTCCAGGCTTGATTCATCAGAATTTCTTCCTTCTGGTTCTGAGTTACTAATATCCATGCAATAAATAATTTTTCTGTTCAAATTAGCCAAAATCCATTTCAGTTGTTTATAAACAATAACTCTGATGGTTATGGTAATTAAACATGAGAAAATGGTTTTAAATAAATTTAATACATGTCAATAAGGTACTTCTATATACTAGGTATAATGCAAGGGGCTGACAATCTAATGATGAATAATAATCAGAATATTCCTGGAAGAGGTAGTTTAAGGAGTACCATTGAACTTTCTCACCCAGCTCTCACTCCAACAGAGCTGCCTCTCTTGACGGGGGCAGACGTTGGGGTTTCTAGACTGGCTTGGGCTTCAAGTATAGAGCACTTAAAGAAACCTACTGACAACACAAAAATGAATTCTTAAAACTGAAAACCATCATTTTATAGCTAAACATTCAAGAGTTAGGTTGAATGTAAGACAGTCACTATAGAGATTCAAATTTGTAGTCTAGGAGATAAAGCAAAAGAAATGTCTCAAACCACTAATTTTAGAAGATAAAAGCATACAAGAGACCTAGGAAATCTAACATGAGAATGACAGAAGCTTCTGAAGGAGAAAAAGAACATGAAAGGAAAACAATAATTAAATAAGAAATCTTTACCTGAATTTTAGAAAGACCTGATTGTACAGGTTGAAATGATTCACCAAGCTACTGGAAAGATTAATAAAAGATGAAATGGCAAACTAAGTGTATGTGAACTGAATCCTTCCATTAAAAAGCAGACTGTAAAGGAAAAAAAAAAAAAAAAAAAAGAACAAGGGAGACCATGCACTTCACTGAGGAAGCATGTTCCAATTTATGATACTTAATGATAAAAGCAAAAGTTTAAAAGAGCAATATACCTATATTACTGATATGGATGCAAGGAAAGGGATGCTCTCACATATTGCTGATGGATATTTAAATTGTTCTAACCCGTTTAAATAGTAAACCAAAACATTTGTTAAAATTTAAATTACGTATGTGCTGTTCGACCCCAAAATCCCATTTTTTGTATTGAACCCACAAAAGTAACTGAAAATGAGAATCTTTAATATACAACAAGAGAAAGAAACAAACCAACACACCTGGAAGAAAATTCCCATTAATGAGAATGGTTGGATAAATTATGCTACCCAGGCTCACAGGCTAGAATGCAGTCATTTTGAAGAATGAGCTGGGGTTTATCACTATGCTGGGAGTGATTACCAAAATGTACTGTTGAATAAGAAAAGTCAAATGCAAAGAAACGTTTATAATATGATCTCATTTTTATAAAGCAATGTCCAAATCCCCCTTATATAAATACACACACACACACACACACACACACACACACGAATATAAGTTATATACCAAGTTCTAATCCTAAGATCAAAGAATAGGGATTTTACACGGAAATGACAGTGAAAGGAGTAGGGTAAATTCAGTAGAAAGGAAAAGAATATGATAGAGATTGCACTTCGCCTCAGCATATTACCTCCCCGCAAAAGTACACTTTACGTGTTGCAGATGGAAAACCCAACATGTATTATGATAGTGTTTATTGAAAACTCTAGAGTGTGTATGCAACACTAGAAAATATATATATAAAGTTAGATATATGGGTGTCCATGAGAGAAAGCATGTTAAACATTTATAGTTAAATTCTATTGTTGCAAAACAAAATCCTTACATCTGTATGTACATACATATACATATTGATAGATAAAGATGATGTAGAGATAGATATGGAGAGAGATCTGTATCTTTAGACATGGAGATATATAGATATAGATTTGCTTGGAGAAACGTAGAAGAACGTCCATTAAGCTATTAAAATTGATTACTACACTGGTGGGTATTGGAGGAAGAGGTGAGAGATGGTAGAAATGATCAGGTTTACCCTTACATATCTCTTATTATTTTTTTGTTTCATTTATTATAATGACCATATTACCTATAGAAAATAAATTAAAACATTTTAAAAATAAATTAAATAAAGCTAGATAAGTCATGTCTACCAGGCACCCCACAGAGCTGGGGGAAAGTTTAGATTTTCCCAACTCTACTTCAGTGTGATACCTTAGCACTAAAGGTATAGATGAAGGAAGGTGGAGTCACAGGATAGGCAAGAGTTATTTCTGGTCAGAGAAGGTGATGGAAATAACTAAACATCCCAAGTAGATTTCTGAGAAAATGTGATTTTGTCTTTAAGTTATAGCATGAAAAATAGGAAAACTTTAACTGAACAAAGAAGGCAGGAAAGAGAATTCTAGTCAAGTGCAGAAGTATGACCAACAGTAAATACATATAATCATAAACCAGGTTTAATATTTATATTAAAGAAAGATTCTAGTGCATTTTTGAAAGAAAGGACTATAGGAGTTCCATGATTTTTTTTAACATCTTTATTGGAGTATAATTGCTTTACAATGGTGTGTTAGTTTCTGCTTTATGACAAAGTGAATCAGCTACACATATACATATGTTCCCATATCCCCTCCCTCTTGCATCCCCCTCCCATCCTCCCTATCCCACCCCTCTAGGTGGTCACAAAGCACCAATCTGATCTCCCTGTGCTATGCGGCTGCTTCCCACTAGCTATCTATTTTACATTTGATAGTGTATATATGTCCTTCCCACTCTCTCACTTCGTCCAAGCTTACCATCCTCCCTGCCTGTGTCCTCAAGTCCATTCTCTACATCTGTGCATTTATTCTGGTCCTGCCTCTACGTTCTTCAGAACCTTTTTTTTTTAGATTCCATATATATGTGTTAGCATACAATATTTGTTTTTCTCTTTCGGACCTACTTCACTCTGTGTGACTGACTCCAGGCCCGTCCACCTCACTACAAATAACTCAATTTCATTTCTTTTTTTGGCGAATATTCCACTGTATATATGTGCCACAACTTCTTTATCCATTCATCTGTCGATGGACACTTAGGTTGCTTCCATGTCCTGGCTATTGTAAATAGTGCTGCGATGAACATTGGGGTACATGACACTTTTTGAATTATGGTTTTCTCAGGGTATATGCCTAGTAGTGGGATTGCTGGGTCATATGTAGTTCTATTTTTAATTTTTTTAAGGAACCTCCAAACTGTTCTCCATAGTGGCTTTATCAACTTACATGCCCAACAACAGTGCAAGGGGGTTCCCTTTTCTCCACACCCTCTCCAGCATTTATTGTTTGTCGATTTTTTGATGATGGCCGTTCTGACTGGTGTGAGGTGACACCTGATTGTAGCTCTAATTTGCATTTTTCTAATGATTAGTGATGTTCAGCAGCCTTTCATGTGTTTGTTGGCAATCTGTATATCTTCTTTGGAGAAATGTCTATTTAGGTCTTTTGCCCATTTTTGGATTGGGTTGTTTGTTTTTGTGATATTGAGCTGCATGAGCTGCTTGTAAATTGTGGAGATTAATTCTTTGTCAGTTGTTTCCTTTGCAAATATTTTCTCCCATTCTGAGGGTTGTCATTTCGTCTTGCTTATGTTTTCTTTTGTTGTGCAAAAGTTTTTTAAGTTTCATTAGGTCCCATTTGTTTATTTTTGTTTTTATTTCCATTTCTCTAGGAGGTGGGTCAAAAAGGATTTTGCTGTGATTTATGTCATAGAGTGTTCTGCCTATGTTTTCCTCTAAGAGTTTGATAGTGTCTGGCCTTACATTTAGGTCTTTAATCCATTTTGAGTTTATTTTTGTGTATGGTGTTAGGGAGTGCTCTAATTTCATTCTTTTACATGTAGCTGTCCAGTGTTCCCAGCACCACTTCTTGAAGAGGCTGTCTTTTCTCCATTATATATTCTTGCCTCCTTTATAAAAAATAAGGTGATCATATGTGCATGGGTTTATCTCTGGGCTGTCTATCCTGTTCCATTGATCTATATTTCTGTTTTTGTGCCAGTACCATACTGTCTTGATGACTGGAAATTTGTAGTATAGTCTGAAGTCGGGGAGCCTGATTCCTCCAGCTCTGTTTTTCTTTCTCAAGATTGCTTTGGCTATTCGGGGTCTTTTGTGTTTCCATACAAATTGTGAAATTTTTTGTTCTAGTTCTGTGAAAAATGCTATTGGTAGTTTGATAGGGATTGCATTGAATCTGTAGATTGCTTTGGGTAGTATAGTCATTATCACAATGTTGATTCTTCCAAGCCAAGGACATGGTATATCTCTCCATCTATTTGTATCATCTTTAATTTCTTTCATCAGTGTCTTATAATTTTCTGCATACAATTCTTTTGTCTCCTTAGGTAGGTTTATTCCTAGGTATTTTATTCTTTTTGTTGCAATGGTAAATGGGAGTGTTTCCTTAATTTCGCTTTCAGATTTTTCATCATTAGTGTATAGGATTGCCACAGATTTCTGTGCGTTAATTTTGTGTCCTGCTATTTTATCAAGTTCATTGATTAACTCTAGTAGTTTTCTGGTAGCATCTTTAGGATTCTCTATGTATAGTATCATGTCATCTGCAAGCAGTGACAGCTTTACTTCTTATTTTCTGATTTGGATTACTTTTATCTCTTTTTCTTCTCTGATTGCTGTGGCTAAAACTTCCAAAACTATGTTGAATAATAGTGATGAGAGTGGACAACCTTGTCTTGTTCCTGATCTTAGAGGAAATGGTTTCAGATTTTCACCATTGAGGACAATGTTGGCTGTGGGTTTCTCATATATGGTCTTTATTATGTTGAGGTAAGTTCGCTCTATGCCTACTTTCTGGAGGGATTTTAATCGTAAATGGGTGTTAAATTTTGTTGAAAGCTTTTTCTGCATCTATTGAGATTATCATATGGTTTTTCTCCTTCAATTTGTTAATATGGTTTATCACATTGATTGATTTTCATATATTGAAGAATCCTTGAACTCCTGGGATAAACCCCACTTGATCATGTTGTATGATCCTTTTAATGTGCTGTTGGATTCTGTTTGCTAGTATTTTTTTGAGGATTTTTGCATCTATGTTTATAAGTGATACTGGCCTATAGTTTTCTTTCTTTGTGACATCTTTGTCTGGTTCTGGTATCAGGGTGATGGTGGCCTCATAGAATGAGTTTTGGAGTGTTCCTCCTCTGTTACATTTTGGAAGAGTTTGAGAAGGATAGGTATTAGTTCCATGATTTTAAAACCAGAACTCAATCGCTTCCTAATTATCTGCCATTTGATTTTCATAAAAAATGAAACTCTTAGTATTATTAAAATACAAAGGAATAAAATATAAAATGCCACAAGTGAGAGAAAAATCTTGAAACTTTAAGCAATAACATACATCTTCTAAAGATAACTGAACAACCTCTGAACTTAAAATTTTAAGGTGCTCAAAATATTAGTGCCAATCTATTCTAACCTGCTTTAGTTAACACTTTTAAAATTTGTTTGGTCCCAAAGAGAAATGCAGATTTCTGTCTCCTTACATATTTAATAACCTATTCTGCAATTTCAGTGATTAAGCACATATATTTGTAAATAATTCTAAATACAACCTTTGAATGTGCCCTGTTTCAGTGTCATTTTTTAAGCAGCAAAACCCTGTTTTCAAATGAAATCTCACCTGTCTCCCAGTATACAAAACAGAGACAAGAAGAAATGTTTAAGTGTTCATTTGAAGGCCTGGAGCTCTGATTGGAATCAAATTCACTTACAGCTCTAAACCAGAGGCCCTTAGTTATGTGACAGATGACAGAATGACGGTCTGTCTCTCTGATGTCTAGCTGTCTGTCTAATGGCTGGTTCAGTCCCCAGGAAGGCTTATCAACACTAAGACAAGATGACGTAATTGGAGCACATGTAATGAAGTACCTTCCCTTTCCCAGATTTCTAGCTCTACATGTGCAGTTGTGTAGAATTTTATATTTTGTAAACTATGTTTAGCTTTGTATGCTGGATATTTAGCTTCTATCAAGTTTATTTCATTGTGATTTTAAGAACAGATCCATTTTTACTGTGACTGGGAAGGTCCATCAATATTTCCACAGGTATCATTGAGTCAACGGGATTCAAATAATTGAGCCTCAGTAGTGCACAAATATAAAAGGCAAATGCTCCCCGCATTTCTTAGTTTTTTAACTCTTATGCTGACAGAGAGAAGCAGAAGACCCTTCAGCCCTGAGGCCAAGCTTGTGGGAACTTTTAGCACATTCTGTGGTTTGTGCTTTTGAAATCACATCCATGGACCTGAATTTTCAAATTAGGTGAAAAGGGCAATTCTGGATATGTTTGCAATAAGGGGTAAGCTCAATGAAGCAGGACAGATGAATAAAGAAATGAAAGGTGTTTAATAGGCAGGATAGCATATCAAAAACACATTTATAGTCTCTGAAATATTATCCTTTCAATTTCCTGGCTTTGTTTAAATGGGTGCCAAAAACAAGGGATGAATTTTAAGAGATTATCTTCTCTGGTCAGTTTGTGTTATAAAGAGAGTTCATCATGGAAGGATGGATCATCGTGTTGCTCCAGACAGCTCTACTAGCTGAGACACATGCTCTCTTTCGCAAGGGTGCAGACATGAGCGTGAGTTGTCTCTGTCAGAGCGATGTGCAACCTAGAAACTAGAAATGGTGTGCTCATCACAGCCCTGCCATCTGAGCCTACTGCCTCCACACAATGTGGGACTCGGGGTGGCACCAGCTGGCCTGGAAGGTATTTTCTCTGGAAGGTGAAGGGGAACTTTGCATGGGCGGATTCAATCAGATTGACTGTAGTTTTAAGGGGACAGAGGGTAATTGGATAACCTTTTTAAAAGAGGATAAACTTCCAAGAGACCCAAATTATCATTTTCTAGAAAATGAATTATCCTGTGTCAAGGTGAGACCCACGGGAGAGACAAGAATGGAAGGTGCAAAAAGGATGCGACCTCTGGATGATGATGAGGCCAGCTGTGAGCATTTGGATCACACGTCTCTGAAGTTTCTGAACACAGGCATATTTCAGCTGTAGGATAAACCATACTTCATTGGAAAAACAGTTGGGGACAAAATGCAAGGGAAAACATGAGATAAATGAAAAAGAATCACTTGGAGCTTCTCTGGCTTTTATTTAATTGCCTAATTACTAGAAAAAAAGTTAAGCATACTTCTTTCTTTCTTTCTGGTACTACTACAGGTTTTCATTTTGTCCTTAGCCTCTAAAGGCATATTTAAGTTCTGCTGTGAAAGATACCCTTCCAAGCTAAGCAGCAGGGGCCTCCTGGGATAAAGGATGCTATTCGAAGCTTTATCCCTCTGCTCCTGAGCTCCTCCTACATGTATCATTCTGACTCAAAGTCTTTACACAAACTCTTCACACTTCTCCAAAACCCTCTCTCCCTTACTTTGGTGGCTAATAGCTCTTCAATATTCAAGTCTCATCTTAGTCAGCATCTATCTCTCTCTCCCTGAAAGGCTTCTGGAACTTTGAGGGCTGCAACTGTACCTTCTACACCCATGTATCATCAGCCAGTACTACTCCTGGTACTTAGCTGACTCACAGTGAGAATTTTGAGTGCAAGTAAGGAAGTCATCTCTATAGTCTGGGGTTGGTTTACTCAGGGACCGATTCCTCCTGAGTGTCTCCTGAGGCAGCTTTGCCACAGATCCAAAGAGGATTCCTTCCTCAAATCAATATACTGCCTCTCTCCAGAGGACTATTATAATAACCCTACAATTGCTCTATAACTAGAAAGTAAATGGTACCCCTTGGAATTATATCACAGGACACACTTGTACAACCATATCAACAGTCTTAACAGGAATCACAAAAAAAAAATTGGGGAGAGGGGCAAAATAAAATAACTGAAAAATCACTGCCAGAAATTAGAATTCACCTCTGAACCTATTTCTTCTTTTGGCAGTTACCCTCTGTACTCCCATTTATAGCCAAACTTTTTGAAATAGTTTAGACTCATCTCTTCAGCCTTCAGCACTCCATGGATACTGTTCTTTGCCAAGTTAATCAAGGACCAATAGACCCTTTTCAGTGTTTACCTTTCTTGAACTCTTGGCAACGCTGGTACCTCCTTTCTTGAATGAGTGTCTGTAACGACTGTGAAAGAGCTGAGATTTTGTCCTGCTTTCAAGCTGACTGTTACTGTTAAATGAATGCTTAGAAAAGACATGAGATTTCTGGGTCAAAGAAAAAGTACTTTATTACTCACAGCACAGCAGTAGCCAGAGTCAGAATGTTTGTGTCAGTTTTTCTTGCCTCCCAAGAACCACAGGGACGACACAGGTGGGTCCCAGGTATATGCCATGCTCACAGTGAGTTTGCATCACAACCAGGGTTTGCTGAGCGGGGAGAATCCACTGATTTTATAGTGAGCCGCAAGCCAGCTTGCTCTTTGTCGGTGGGTAAGGGAGACATTACTTCATCTTTTGAGATTGCTTTCTACAAACACAAGTCTGTGAAGTGGCCCTGGCAAAGAGCATTCAGGGCCTTGAATTTTTGGTGTAGCCAGCAGGAGCATACAAGGATGCTCAGGGCTCATGGCGGATCAGCTCTGCCAACAGTGTCTTCTGTCAAGCTCTGTAACCCCACATTTTCCTGGTTCTCAGGCCACCCAGTTCTCTTACTCTGCCCCTATGTGAGCATTTTAATGAGTTCTCTGTTGGTTCCTCCTTTCTTCTTGTCCCGCATACTTTCTCTTCATGATTTCATGCTTTAATTAACATCTGTATGAGGGAACACAAACTCAAATGCCTACAGGGGTGAGGCAGGTAATGTAAACGAGTGACACACCAGGAGGAAAGCCAGCATCTCCAGAAATAGAATCATCTGCCATTTATTTTTACTGAACAGAGAGAAAAATACTTAACCTAAAGAAACAGGATTGCTACTGAAAATGACTTTAAAGTCAAACATTTTAAACTATATACTCTAAAAACAGAAACATCCCATTAGTACGTTTTTTTATCGTAAGTTATTAGAACTTGATCTGAAACTAAAAATCTGAAACTTTTTCTTCTACACAAGATGCCAATGGCAGGCTTTACATTTCAGTTTACAATGTGCAAGACCAAGTTCAGTCATGGTTCCTCTAGCTGGGTGTGATATTTACTTTTATTGCTTTCCATAATGGGAAACAACTGTTCCCAAGCACAGGTACTGCCAAGGCTGGATACACCTGTGCTTCTTAGACTTTAGGTAATTCCGTCTTGGAAAGATAGAATTACCGTGTGCCAAAGTCATCATTTTTAGATTCCAGTACTTATGATTTTAGGATTCTGCATTTCAGTAATATCCAATTCTTCCTTCACAATTGGAAATATTAAGAAAGAGAAATTGAGCAAAATTAATTAAATTTACTTGCAGTTTAACATCAACCAGAGAAATCTTTTTAAACATCGGCCTTCAAAACCATGGTGTGATGCATGTGGTTCTATTTCATTTGGGAAACTGAGTTTAGCATATAAAAGGGGGCCAGGTTACTCCTTCCCAAATGGCATCTGCATATACCTACTTTCAGGATTACTGGAGCAGTGAAATCGCACATTTTGATAGCTATCCAGTGATTGGAAGAGTTGTACTGGCAACTTAAATGGCCAAATCTTTAACGCAGTCATGAACCCATGAATAAGTCGATGTTTTGAACAGTTAAACTTCTCCTCAGCACTTGGTCATATGAAGCCATCAAAACCGTGTAGTACTTCATGTCCAGTTCATCCAGAAATCTCATCTTGACTCAAGCAATGGGAGCTTATTGAGTTGATGGAGTTAATTGCAATGTTCATAACGGCGTCTAGTGTTAACTTCTTAACCAAAACAGACAAACAAAAACTAGTTCATAATGTACCACATGAAATAAATTCTACATTCTTGAAAAAGGTTACCAGCCGGTACGTTAGTTTTCTAATGTCTCACCAGTTTTGACTAGTCTACAATAAGCTGTTCAACTTCTCTCAGTAAATTAGCTCATTTCCTGGTATTATGCCATCAGGAGCACTATATCCAAAAGTCCTCCGTAAAATCAAAATTATCAATACCGAGAACAAATAGAATTAACTGGTTGGCACTACGTAGACAGATAGACAGACAGATAGATAGATAGATAAAAATCAATCTGTGCTTTGAGCAGACGCCACAAATAACTTTTTCCATGTAAATTATATAGTAAAATAGCAGTCCTTCAGCATGCCAAGTAACATTATTTCCAGCTAGACTTTTGTTTGTAAAACTTGTTTCTGTTCAGAACACATGATTTCTGCTACACTCAATAGACTATTTAATAAACCTGTCATCTGTAAAAATCAATTGCCCAGACAACTTATTTCTCCTAATGCATAACTAATTCCACAGAAGCATCAGTTATTTTACTCACATCCAAAACAAATGCTTTTAAAATTTCAGTCCGTTTTAACAGATCACCAATTGTTTCATCATGCATTTTTTATACCTGTGTAGTTCTTTATGATGGATGTTTCATAATATTATTTTATGATTTTGTTTTGTTTCTTTTAAACACAGATATACTCTGCATATCAAACATGGATCTAGCACTAACTTTCACAAAGAAATGGGCTCTCTACCATTTTTCTTAAAACTCACAATCTTGGCATTTTTATTTCCCCACTTTTAATAAAGACATGGGTACAGAGATAAATTTTTCTACTCTTAAAAAAATTACCATGCAAAAACAAATGACATGGTGTTTACCATGCTACCTCACTGTTCAGGATACAATAGGAAGTGATGGAAGATTTGCCACACTTAAAAGGATCTGGGGGAGACAGTCCTATGGAAATGAAAGCTTTTGTCCCAGAGATTCTCTAGAGGTTGGAAACCCAGAGTTTTTATGAGAAATCACTCAATTGTTTCATGTTACCTTGATTTCACTTAAAATACTACCAATGCACACAAAGCACATTTCCAGGCTATATTGTCTAATTCTGGAGTGAAAGTGCCAGTTTGCAACGTGTGAAAGGAATTGGGTGACATTCATTATACCAGGGCTAATAAGGCCGGAGTCTACATTTTGTCACTATGAGATCCATTAGTTTTTCAAGGAAAATATTTTTCTTTTCTTTTCTTTTTCTTTTTTGTAGAAGCCACAGTTAATACTCTTTTCCCAAAAATTCATGCCTTGGATATTCAGAGTGTAAATACCTTGACCCAAGTATCACAGCTACCGCCAAGCAAAAATCCTTGTTTGAATCACATATTGTAAACTTCTGTTTACCAGGTCAAGGGTAAAACTGAGACTCCAACTGGAAATAATAATATTAATAATAATATTATTATTAATAATAATTATTATCTTTATAATTTATAATAATAATAATTAGCTTTATTGAAGTAAAGCTAATTGACGTAAGCTCTTATCCATGGTCTTGCTATCCCTAGGTGCACATCACTGGAAGTAGTAGAGTCTGTCATGCATGCTGCTATTATCGCCTATTATTATGTTGTTATGCAGAAAGCTTAACACTAAGAAAAAAATATCCACAGATATCATATCTGAAACACACCCATGAAAATGGAGAACTTCAAGATGCCCCAAAGGTTGTCCAAGGTTGGTGCCAAATCCAGAGTGGTTTATGGAGCCTCTGTCACAAGCTTCAACCCGTGCTCCACTCTTAGAGATGAGGCCACTGTTTTCCCCTCTCATGGGCTGCTCTTGGTAATGTCTCTTCTTCCCCTGGTCCTTTCTCAATCATCCATCAAACTCAGAGCACTTCCTGAGAACTGTCACCCTCTCCCTGTGGAACACCTTTCCCAAGTGCCGCCATCCATCTCGGTTCCTACCTCAAACTCTTTGTGGATTTAACCAAATCACACCTGAGGTTGACATGAGATGCCTCTTGAAGAGAAAAATTCTCAACAACCATCATGGCTTCATTCACAAATATATTAAAGACCTGGAAGTAAATATCACAGTCCAATCGCTAAGCCATGGTTTAAAAAAAAAAAAAAAAAAAAAGACCACCTTAGACCTACTAGAATGAAGTGCTGAAAATGTATCCAATTCTTAATTAAATTAGAACCGCTGACAGTCTATACAACTCATCATCTTTTAAAAACAGCATATAAAATATATATGATATATATGATAGAGTATGTAACACAACATATGTTACATAGTATATTATATAATATAGCATATAGTAAATACTATGCTAAAAAGCATAGCAGGGCACAGACCTCTAAGACAGACTGCTTGGGAATGAATCTTGACTATCACTCAGCAGCTCTGTGACTCTGTACAAGTTATTTAACTGTTCTGGGTCTCAGATTCCTCACATGGGAGTCATAATAGCCTCTTTGTAGGATTTTTATGAGGACCAGATGTCTGTGTGAGAAGATGCATAATGAAAGTGTCTGCTACCGCATCAGCTCTGAAGGTCTCAGCTGGACACCTGTATAAATTGCTTAAAAAACTTTTTTTCTAATTAATTTATGTCTAAGTATCAATGTTTGAAGCTCTATAGAAATTTAATTAACCTCCTTCCTAAGGACTATTTTTATCATCAAAAAGGAAAACAGAAACCTTGGATGGGAGCAGTTTATCACAGTGTCTCATACTATGTTGAATTCAAGTGGTGAGAGTGGGCATCCTTGTCTCATTCCTGATCCTAAAGGAAGTGCTTTCAGCTTTTTTCATCATAGAGTATAATGTTGGCTGGCTGTTTGCCATATATGGTCTGTATTATGTTGAGGTATGTTCCCTCTATATCCACTTTGTTGAGAGTTTTTATCATAAGTAGATATTAAATAATGTCAAAAGCTTTTTCCACATCTTTTAAGATGATCATATGATTTTTATTCTTCAGTGTGTTAATGTGGTATAGACCATTGACATCAGTTGGCTTGTGGCCAGCATGCATTTAACTTCTTTCACCTGGTGGGGTTTCAGCATCTGCAAATCAACTCAAGAATATACTCAGAAAATTACCTATAGACCTTGAGGAGGAACTAAAGGTCCTTGACTTTGTTTTATGACTAAACTATTATTATTCTGTCTTGCTTGATAGTTTTCCTTCGTTTCTGCATTTTCTCACTTTTCCGATTAAATTTGCTCTTTGGAACTTTGGGAAGTCCTAAAAGGCTAAAGGTTTTCTACACACAGGATGCAGGGGACAAGGGGGTGGGTGGTTCTTGCTCAGTTTCTATAAGATAAAATTTACCATCCAGTCCATGTAGTAGCACCTGAATGAATGTTCTTTGCTGTATGTTAAGTTTCATCTCATCTAACAACAAGAATTGGAGGATAAAGTAGCAAATAATGAACCCATGTCTCAGATTCTGTTTTTCACAAGAAAAAAATTTTCTTTTCTCTCTCAGCCTTTGCACTCACTGGCTGGAATATTTAGCCCGCACATGCAGTTTCTTTTGCAACACCATGACGGTAGTTCAGTCTTGCCACTTGTATAAATCAGTTTAGAAAACGCTTGGAGAAGATCATTTTTTCAGTCACATTAAAAAATTGCAGAAGTGAATAAGCAAGGAATAAAATATGTTATAGTCACTCTGGAAAACAGTTTGGCCTCTTCTTAGAAGTTAAACATGCACTTACCAGACCACCAAGTAATCCCATTCATAGGTATTTGCCCAAGTGGAATCAAAACTTATGTTCATACAAAAACCTGTAGTCAGTGACTAAACAGGTGAATAGATACACTGTGATACATCCAAATAATGGAATACTACACAGCATTAAAGAGGATCAAACAATAATTACACACAATGTGGATAAACCTCAAATGCAGCTTGCTGAGTGAAAGAACCTAGTCTTAAATGGTTATATACTATACAATCCCACTTACATAGCATTTTTGAAAAGGCAAAACTATAGGTACAGACAATAGGTCAGTGATTGCAGTGATTAAGGATGGGGAGAGGGTCAGCTTATGAAAGAAAAGGGAATTCTTTGGGGTGTCTCTAGTGTTCTATATCTTGTAGTGGTTACAAGACTCTATGTATGTATAAAAATGCATAGACATGTACACCCAAAAAAAGTGAAACTTACTGTGTGTAAATTTTACTATACAAAAATTTAAGAATTAAAAAAAGAAAGTAAATAAGAATACCCTTCTAATAGGGAGTTGATGAGCTATTAAAAGAAACCCCTTTATTTATTCACATGAATATTCTAATGCTATATAGCAGTTCTTAAGAACAAATGCTAAGGGGAGAACAGCACTTCAGAAAATCTGCAAGTAAAGGTATTGAAGAAGGTAGCACATTAGTTCAAGTCTGAATGGATGTTCTGATGAGGGGGTAGAGAGCACAGCAGAGGTAACAGCTTCCCACCCCAGTAGTGCTAAAGGTGTGAGCATAGGTGCAGAGGAAAAATAAACAAACCCTGGGCATATTCAGCAAACACCATTGGTCTCATTTGGCTGGAGCTTAGAGAGCAGGGTTGACAAGCAGAGTGCAGTGAAATGGTAGTACCTACGTTGTCTGGGGGTGGTGAGGATTAAATGATCTAATGCTATAATGCACGTATAATGGTATAATATAAGTGAAGACTAAAGGATGCAAAATTTAACAATGCATGTATAATGATGTATGTATAAGCACTTAGGGCATGGAATGACTTATACCACTTACTAAGATTTCTCTAGATATTAAGGAAAATGGAAGCTTCTTAGTCTGGGAGGAGCAGGACACAGAGTGGGCTAAAATTGAGGGAGCTAGAGTTGGGGATGTTAATTACAGTCTTTTGCTCCTGGTTATAGAGAATGAAGTTCTGAATCAAGCAATGGCAGCAGGAACAAAACAGACATGTAGACCTATATCTGCAACTCTGCAAATATACAAGGAATGAGATTAAATGAAACAAATTTTTAATCTGAGATTAAAATTAGGGAGAGGCATAGAGTTTAGGGAGAAGAAACTGCCCACATAGTGGTCTTTCCAAAACAGAAACATGATGTTATAGACTAAATGTGTCCTTCTAAAATTCATATGTTGGAATCCTACCACCACAGTGTGATGGCATCAGGAGCCAGGGCCTCTGGGAGGTGATTAGGGTTTGATAAGGTCATAAGAATGAAGTCCTCCTGAATGGGATTAGTGCCCTTATGAGAGTCTTTTTTTTTTTTAATTTTTATTGGAGTATAGTTGCTTTACAATGTTGTGTTAGTTTCTACTGTACAGCAAAGTGAATCAGCTATATGTATACATATACCCCCTCTTTTGTGGATTTCCTTCCCATTTAGGTCACCACAGAGCATTGAATAGAGTTTCCTGTGCTATACAGTAGGTTCTCATTAGTTATCTATTTTATACATAGCATCAGTAGTGTTTATACGTCAGTCCTAATCTCCCAATTCATCCCGCCTTCCCCTTTCCCCCCTTGGTATCCATAAGTTTATTCTCTATATCTGTTTTTCTATTTCTGCTTTGTACATATGATTTTCTATACCAATTTTTTCAGATTCCACATATATGTGTTAATATACAGTATTTGTATTTCTCTTTCTGACTTACTTCACTGTATGAGAGTCTCTAGGTCCATCCATGTCTCTATAAATGACCCAGTCTCATTCCTTTTTATGGCTGAATAGTATTCCATTGTATATATGTACCACATCTTCTTTATCCATTCCACTGTTGATGGACATTTAGGTTGTTTCCTTGTCCAGGCTATTGTAAATAGAACTGCAATGAACACTGGGGTGCATGTGTCCTTTTGAATTATGGTTTTCTCTGGGGATATGCCCAGTAGTGGGATTGCTGGATCACATGGTAGTTCTATTTTTAGTTTTTTAAGGAACCTCCATACTGTTCTCCACAGTGGCTGTATCAATTTACATTCCCACCAACAGTGCAAGAGGCTTCCCTTTTCTCCACACCCTCTCCAGCATTTATTGTTTGTAGATCTTGTGATGATGGCCATTCTGACCAGTGTGAGGTGATAGCTCATTGTAGTTTTGATTTGCATTTCTCTGATAATTAGTGCTGGTGAGATGCATTTGTTGGCTTCCTCTGCTCTGCTCTCTGCCTTGTGAGGTTACAATGAGAAGTTAGCTGTCTCCCACCCGGAAGAGGGTTCTTACTGACCATGATGATGCCCTGATCTCACATTTCCAGCTGCTGGGATTGCAATAAATTTCTATTGTTTATAAGCCATCCAGTCTATAGTTTTTGTTACAGCTGACCAAACTGACTAAGACATAATTATGTCTCTCCTTGTCTGGGGGTCTTTCTCTTCACCAGGGCTCCATTGCATTCAAGACAAAGACAAGGTCTTTAAAATTCCCTCCAAAGTCCAGCATTCTCTGAAACCTTCTCATTCTTCTGGCTTCAGAGTCTACCATTCATCTGCTCACTCCCTACCGTCCCACAACTCTCCTCACAACTTCTTTTTTTTTTTTTTTTTTTTTTTTTTTTGCGGTATGCGGGCCTCTCACTGTCGTGGCCTCTCCCGTTGCGGAGCACAGGCTCCGGACACGCAGGCCTAGCGGCCATGGCTCACGGGCTGAGCTGCTCCGCGGCACGTGGGATCTTCCCGGACCAGGGCACGAACCCGTGTCTCCTGCATCGGCAGGCGGACTCTCAACCACTGCGCCACCAGGGAAGCTCTCCTCACAACTTCTTAAATGCACTATGCTCCCTCTAGGTATAAAACCTTGGTGTATGTTACTTGTTCCCTGCCCAGAACCCTCTCCTAACTTACTTTCTCCCCATCCTCCATCTATGCCCTCACCTCACCTCTAACACTTTCAGATCTTTATTCAAACTTCACCTCCTCAGGAAGCCTTCTCCTTCCTCCTCTATCTGTTTAATATTGTCTGACACACACCTTCTGAAGCCATGGACTCTTCTTTGTAGTTTTGATTTCAGTTATTACTTTCATAGGCACTCAAATATTTTCTCAAGAATGAAACATCTCATAAGTTTGAACTTCAAATAAGCATGTAGAAATGGAGAACACTGGGAAAGGAATAAGTTTGAACGGGACAGCCTTGATTGAATTTTGTTTTGCATTAGAGAATTTTTTGCTTATTAGCTCAATAAAAATGTTGTACATTCATTGATACATGTCAAGGTATTTTGAGTGAATAACACAAGTTATATGAATAAGAAGGCTTCTTTAATATTCATTACCTCTGGCACAATTTTTAGCACATTTTTTTCAATAAAATGCTCTTTAAAGATAATTTAGAATACTTGTAAAGAACATCAGAACATTTTCTGCATGTATGGTATATAAGATAATTTTAAAGAAAGAGGTAGAACATCAAGTCAAGTCAATTTCTACTTTCAGTCATGCCTGCCTTCCTAACTGTGCAGTGGTATTGCAGACTATATGCTTATGTTGTCAAATGCAGATGTTTGATGCAACTTCCTTAGTCCACTGAACAAGTCAGATGTGCCTTTGAGCATTGATTATTTATAATTTTATTTCTTTCCTAACCATGGGGACCATCTAAGATACTCTCAGGAATACTGCTAGAACAGCCCACCTTAAAATATTCCTGAACATACACACATGCAGCCATTCAAAGTAAAAGAGGCTTATCTAGTGCAAACCACAGGGAGTGTGAAGCTAATTCTGTCTACTCATACTTCAAAGCTGCCTGATGATTGACTTAAAAGTATACTTGCCAATACTTCATAAGCAAGTTTTTATGTACTGTGTTTACTCCCTGTGGAAATATGATTTCTTCTGGCCCGTCCTTATATATCAATATAATACCTCCTGAAGATTAGAGATATTATTTTTCACTTATTTACTTTATTCTCTTGTTCATATTTAAAGTGAAAAAGAAACATTTTAAGAAGCTTTTAAGTCAGAAAGAATGAGAATTGCTATTTCAGTGCCTAAGGAAAGCAGGTCCCACCAGATTATGCCAAGATTCATTATAACATAGTTCCCAGTCAAATTAGACTTGGTTGTTTTTCATTTATTTAACAGCTGTTTACTGGACATTTGCTGTGCCATGCACTTTGATAGATGCAGGATACACACTGACAGACAGCAGTCCCACTCTTTGTGAATCTATCTTCTGGTTGGGAAAAAAGACAGGAAAGAATTAAAGCTTGTGCACATTGTGATAACCTCTATGAAGGAGAATTACACGGTGCCATAAGAGACAAGGACAGGATGATCAGGAAATACTTTGAGGAGGTAGTTCTTAAGAGTTCCGAAAGATAAAAAGAAATAAATGTAGTCCCATTTCCTACCTTCATCCTACCCTTCAAGATTGAATGTGGAGATCAAGTATGCAAAACAAATAAGACTCTGTCCAGCGGGCAGCATCAGAACTATTTCATCAAACTCGCATTGGCTGTTTCTCACACCTGTGATCTCTGGGCTGTTGAAGACACATAGCAATATACCCAAAAGAACTGGAGAAGCAATTTAAGATCACGGAATCTCCAAGAATTGTGCTTAAGCCTTTAAATTGTACTGTTGGTGTTTGCAGGAAACAGAGGTTTGCCATAGAGTAGAGCTTGCAAGGGAGCAATAGATTTCAGGTGGCAGCCTCAGTTCCCATCACTGGGAGCCCCGACATCATCACTGTCATCAGTATGCATATAGCACCCGCTGAGGAAAGGTGCCCCAGTTCCCGCCTCTGAGCTGGAACTCTCACTTGAGATTCCGCTGTCACCACTGTTAATCTTCTCTACACTCACGGTAGATACAAGGAAAGAGAGAGCCTCCAAGCTGCCATCAGAAAGAACAGTAAGCTATTGAAGTCTCCCCTACCAGCCACCCTGTTCCTTGAGGCTTCCCCTCCAGGTGTAAGAGAACAGTGACAAAGAATGAACCTTCCCCAATGTGAAACAGAAAATCCCAGGAGCCAATAGATAGCACTATTATTTGACATTTCATAGTCCAACTATCATTTTTGCCTTGTTTACCATTGAGTTTTAGTATGGTCATTTCTTGTTACTCCAGTTACTCTACCATTTATCCTCTCCTTCTCATCTTCTCCATATCACCCTCCCCATTGACTTGATCACTCTAGCAAAAAATTTGGGTTTCCATTTCCTTTCTATTAAATCCTCTTCTACCCTTCCCATTATTCCACAATCCTGGCAAGTCATTTTTTTGTACAATAACTTTGTATCCCACCTGGAACAGGGTAGTTGAAACTCCAATATGTTAATTACCAGATCTAATTCTCACTATACTCAAAGAACTTTGGACAAAATATTTAACATTTCTGAACCTCCAGTTGCTTATCTATAAATGGCTTTTAACTCCAAGTACACATCAAAATCAACTGGGACCTTTTTCAAAATGCTTATGCCTAAAACCCAGTGAAGAGGTTAGCCTGGAACTAAACATGCATATTTTATGAAGCTCCCTAGATAATTCTCATATCTCCTTCCCTCCTTTCCCTTTCCCAGTTGAGCACAACTAAATGAGATAATCTCTAAATTTACCAACCATAACAGTTTATAATTAAGTGATTTATTGCTAAACTTCTCAATATATCATTCTATACCTGCTACTACTTTCTCCTAACCACTTCTCAATCCATTGCAAGGCCCACCTCTTACAACTTTCCTGAATTTTCCTCTGTATCATCTACCTCTCCTCCAAAGAAAACATCTTGTTCTTTAACCTCTTATGTATTTTATCTGAAAGTCATTATTATTAAACAAATAACTCAGGGTAAAAACAAAAAAGTCAATAGGAATTTTTTTTGCCACTTCTCCCTCACTCACACCCATGTAATCATCACCTTCTCCAGGCTGTCTCTGAAACGCCTCTTTACTCCCTTCCATTCTGTTACCTTGGCCACTTTTACTGCCTGTATCCAGTGATTTCCTTTGTATTCCTTTCTCCCCACTGCTGCCAAAGCAATCACCCCAATGCAATAAATGAAGAAATTTTTATTAATTTTAATAGCTGGCACCAAAATTAAGTTCTGGAGAAATTTTGTCTTTGATGGAAAGAGGTGTCTGGAATGCTTACATGAAACACAGATGATTAAATACATGGATTTATCTCCCTCCTAAAACCACACTTAAATGAAAGTAGAATAAAAGACGTATAAAACCAAAAGGACAGAGAATGGAACGATAGGTGAGATATGCCAAGTTTTCAGAAAATAAAAAACCAAATTGACTGTAGGAGAACTAAGAATGCTGAACACCAAGACTTCAGAGGAGAACACCAAGTCAATTCTCATTTTAAAATCAGGGAAATAATTTAGCAATTAGAAATTAGGTAATAAACATGGTAGAGAAAAGTAGGCAGAGGGGCCGAAAATAAGAATGTTCATTGACAGTCTGTGTAAAGAAGAGTTAGAACTCTGAATTCCCTCTCTGGTCCTATACAAGAGCCCACCATCCCTTCCATCTCAGCAAGAGGATTTTGTTCATCGTACTCCCAGTACCTAACATAGTAGGTACTCAGCCAATAGGTTTTCAATAAATTGATGGAACTGAATGTTTATTCCATAGTGATAATAAGCCAGGCTCCAGAGAAATACAAGGGAAAATCACAGTATTGAAAACTGAGTTTAAGTAAAAGTCCACACACTAGGTGATATGACACTCCTTCCAACCACTTGTGCCACCAAGGTGCAAGAATACAGGAAACCAGAACTGTAACACACACACCCCAGCAATAAATTAAAGAATTCCTCTTCGGAGAAATAGATGGATTGCAGGACAAAAACCTAAACATTCTGGTAGTAAGCAGGTCTTCCAAAGATATGATTGGCCCCATCCAATCAACCTAAGAGAAATCCACTAATTAACAAGCAGCCCTCAGGGGTTTCCAATCAGTGTTTTAGTTCATCGCTCTTAAGTATAAAATGTACAACAGAGGACAGAGATTTTTAAAAGCTTCTAACACGAAAGAGCAATAAGATAGACAAGTAGGACTCAAAAGAAGTAAACAAAGGTGTAAGAACAAAGGTAATCCCTCCATAAATAAATAAGTAAACTCCTAGAATGTGTATCATCAAATAAGAAAAGCAGTGCAAACAAGAACAAGACTTTGTCTTTTAAGCAATGATAAAAAGAGAGGGAGATTGGAGATTTAAATTGTGAGAGTTGAAATTTAAAAATTCAGTATAGAAGTGTTGGAAGATAAATTCAAGGGAATCTTCCAGAAAGGAGAACAGAAATGCAAAAAAAAAAAAAAAAAAAAAGGAAATAAAAAGTCTGAAGATCAATTCAAGAAATCCAGTATTCATCGAATGGAAGTGGTAGAGTGAAAACACAGAAAGTAGAGGAGACAGAATAATCGAAACATAAGACGATATCTCAGATCTGAAAGACTTGAGTATTTTGCTTAAGGGAGGTCAGAGAATAGGCTAATGCCAGTGGGGAAAAAGATCCACATCCAGTCTTAACATCATGAAATTTTAGAATACCAGGAACAAAGAGAATTATCATGTCTTCTAATAAGATAAATAAGCCACACTAGGAGGACATCATAACACTGTTCAACAGCAATGTCGGAAGCAATTGATAGAAGACATCAGAACAATGTCTTCAGATTTTTGAGTGAAATGATTTTTCAACTTAGAATTCCAATTTTTATTTATTTACTCCTAGTAAAATAAAAATTTGTTTGACAAGACCAGTTTGAAGCCCAAGAATATTTTTATGCTCTATTCTGCTTTCCTTTCAAGTGGGAAAATGTTAGCTGGCAACAGACATGTTATAATGATGAGGTTTGTACATTACAAAGGAACAAAAGTCAAGGCTCAAACTGTCCTTGCCCAGATGGTGCTAGCTCCTCTTGCACAGGGAAGGGCTTCTTTTTGAGGCTTTCCAAAGGGTAAAAGTAAGCAATTCATAGTATGCTTCAATTGAAAGTTGACATCTGAGATCTCAGACAGGAAACTATAATGATATATATATTTTTAATTCTCCATGATTGAAGTCAGAAACCTTGAAATATGAAGCCTAAAAACAAAACAAAAAACACTTTCCTGCTCTGTTGCTGTCAATGATTTCTGGAGTGGTTAGAGGATATAAAGTGTTTGAAGAGCTTCTGAGTCACTTATTTGAAACACTTGATCCCATAATCAAAGCTTAAGTGCAGAGATTTGCCAAATCTTGTTAATAGCCAGAGCTAATTTGAGCACCTCATCACAAAGGCCATTTTTCCAGAAGCCATTGCCTTAAATGAAAAAAGTTCAAGGAAGCAAATTGGAAACTGAGCCAGGAATCAGGATATATGTCAGTTTTACCAACAGAGACAAAAACAAACAAAAAACAGTGTTCATCAGGCAGAAAATCTGCTTGAAACATGGATATTTTCATAATTAATCAGAATCATTGTCAAAGGAAACAAATGTGAAAGACTAGTTTTTATCTTTTTCAGAACAATAGGTATTCTCTCTCAAATTGTTTGTTTCTAATTGCTTTATCTGACTATCTAATTATTCATTGTGTGAAAATGACAGACTTCAGAATTCCAGTTTTCAAAGGCTTGACTTTAATGGTCATTTATTTGAAAAGCAAGTTACATCTAAGCACTTGCCAGTCTGTTAGAACATTTTACATTAATGAGTCTCTGAAGGACTCCAGGAATCCAAGCTATTGGGAGCGGTAATTCAGATACGTGCCTGGACCTAATGACTTCATATGTAGATACAGAGCAGGCCAAATAAAGTGGTTCTTAGAGACCCAATGAAATAGAACTGAAAACCACTTTCTGATGCCTTTCATCAATATAGATGGTCAATCCAGACAGCTCTTTTCAAAAGAAGAAAAAGTACCGTTGTCCCATTAGCAGCTTGATTTGAGGACTAAATTATCTAAAGTATCACTTCACTTCCCTGTGTAGCATCAATCAGGATGTAAGTTTAGCAGTTGCTATTGAGTTTTTGTTTTTCATACATTTTACTTATGCCATTGGAAGTTCAGCATCTCAATTATTGAAGAGGTACAAGTGTTTGCTCAAGTATCCCTGAAGCATCTTGGAGAGGTAAAGTTTGGAGTTATTTATTAGTTTGGTTTAATTATTTGCATTTTAAAATTAAGTTCACTATCATTTATTCCCAGTGATTTTAAGTGTGTAAATTGCCTTTCATCTACCCTAAAATAATTGAGCTACTAAGACTACAAACATCAATTTCTACACTTTTTACATTTTCTTTGTGCAAATATGTATGACTTTTTTTTTTTTTTTTTTTTTGCGGTATGCGGGCCTCTCACTGTTGTGGCCTCTCCCGTTGCGGAGCACAGGCTCCGGACGCACAGGCTCAGCGGCCATGGCTCACGGGCTGTATGACTTTAAGAAGAGGAAAAAGGTAACTTTATTACCTTAAAGGTGACAAATGAGAAATAATTTTATGGAAGTTTAGTTGAAGAGTTAAAACATAAAATTCTACAAAATTTAAAACCAGGCAATATTTCAATATGCAATTCATGTTCAGCTTATCAAATCTATAGCATTTCATTTTAATGCCACAGTCAGAGTTGAACTGTCTCATCATGCTTGGAGGAAGATTTTTGTCAATTAACTGATTAGCGTTTCAATACTGATGAAAAACACATTCTCAACTGACTTTTTTTTTTTTTTTTTTTTTTTTTTTGCGATACGCGAGCCTCTCACTGTTGTGGCCTCTCCCGTTGCGGAGCACAGGCTCCAGACACGCAGGCCCAGCGGCCATGGCTCACGGGCCCAGCCGCTCCGCGGCATGTGGGATCTTCCCGGACCGGGGCACGAACCCGCGCCCTCTGCATCGGCAGGTGGACTCTCAACCACTGCGCCACCAGGGAAGCCCCCATGGGAAGCCCCCATGGGAAGCCCCCATGGGAAGCCCCCATGTATCCTTTTATACGCTGTACTGAGAAATTGAAATCTTGCATTGGCTTCAAATGGTTGATCGGTATGTGTAAAAGTTTGTGTTTACTCATTCTCATTACAGATCGTTATTTCTAAGAACAGAGGCTGTTTTCTCTCCAGATCTATAAGTTCTCTCAAACAGCACTATTCTTATTAAGGAACTAAATAAGCGATGATGATTAAGCAGTGGTTAATGTTTGTAACATGTCTACATTTCTGCTGTAAATTATAATTTTTTTTACTTTCATATTCACGAAATGGTTCCCTATTTCATGTCTGTTGCAATTATCTACTGGTTTTATGACACATGATAACAACATTACCCATAACAGTTGCAGGTATTTAGATGAATTAAGTCATAAACACCTCTGGGAACGAGAATGCAGGCATTTCTTAATTAAATGTTTTATAGCCCTGAAAAATAAGGTAACACACTGTACTTGTATATATTTGGTTCCAAACATAAGAAATAAAGGTTTAGAAAAAAATAATTTGTTTTTCATCAATAAATGTTTACATAATTGAACTAAAACAAATATTTATACCAAGTAAATAAGATTTGGTTAGCAGAGGAAGTAGCTACATGCAAGGAACCAAATTTTAATTGCTTTACACTCATAAATAGCTGTTTTTTATAAATATTCTACCTCAGATTATTTAGGTTATTTAGATTAGACCTTATGAAATTTTTTTGTATGAAAACAATTAAAGAGCAACAATTTCAAATAGTTCACCCTTACAGACTATAACACAGAAAGCAATAAAGTGTCATCCAGTTTGCTCCGATATTGTTTATTTTGTATTTCATCTAATCTTCACAGAAATTCTGCAAAGCAGATATATTCTATTATCCCCATTTTTTCCATGGTTTATTAAGACTACAAATTGTTAAAGGGTGAAGCCAGGATTTGAAGCTAAGCTTGTCTGTAGACAGAGCACATCCTCCTGTCATTTCTGCACTACTGTGCCGCAAAGCTGAGAGAATGGTCCAGCCAGATATGGGGAGCATATGGTCCCATTTACTGTGTCTGGAATTTCCTCCATTGTTATTTGGTGAAACCTATAAAATTTTAATATTCTGAACAATGACTGTGTCCTCTACATGAAAACAGGATTATTTTGAAAGCTTTGAACATTAGGTGGCTTTCTGCTGCATAGCTTACTTATTTCTTCAGTTCTTTGTTGTTCGTTCTTTTATTATGGCTGTTCATAGACTTTGACCATCTGGGTTATTCCTGGCTTCCATGATTCAGGGACTGCCCCGCTCCCTCAATCATTCTTTTGCCAGAGGATGCTTATCCAGATTAAGTAGAGTTAACCTTTTGGACTTAAGGCATCCAAGAGAGTGGTAAGAACTTATTTTTTAAAAAAACAGCAGTTTGAGCATAACGAATTTCAAAGAGTGAGATGTGTAGAACCATCATATTTAACTTGATAACAGGTAAGAATTTCATGTTCTAGTCATGTTTTAGGATCAGCAAACAGATCTCATCTACCACCTCCTGAGGTGCTGTTCATCTATCAGAAGACATAAATCCTCTGACTACTCCCCTCCCTTACACATGCTCCATGTACTCCAGAAAAAAAGATTTTCCCTATTAAACATGCTAGTGATTGCTGTGTGACTCTCTGAAACTTGGCTTAATTACAGTAGGCAAAGTGAAGACTTGAGAAATCATCTCGATCAGAAAGACAACAGAAGTGTGCTGATGAGTAGAAGATACCCCACCATCAACCAAGATGTCTATAAGAATTCATCTACTTGATAGTTGACAAGCATTTGACTCTTCTTTGCCTGCATTATCCCAGGGCCTGACTCCGGAGAGTTCAGGAGTGTGTTGTAGCTCTTTGTGTATTAATAATCTAAATAACATCTGTGAGAGAAGAAGTAAGCAACATGGAGCCGAGTCTAATGTATTCCTTTTCCTTTCAATTTGACATACGAAAAAGATAAAACTTCCAGATAAACCCTGTTCTAAGGGAAATTTGACTCATCTCTGCCCCCACCATCTTTGGGCATCATTTTTCCTTAAGATCACCCCTTTTTATTAGGAAGACATGACGGGAGAAAGCTCTCATCGCCAAGATGAGAGATGAAAAAATTACAGTCAAAAATCATCTTATCTTATGATTCCCAAATCCTCAGTTACCAGGGGAGATTGTGAAAAATTAATATTTCCTTGGAAACAACCCAAATATCCATAAATTGATAAATTAATAAATAAAATGCAATATATATGTGTGTATATATGTATATATATACACACACAATGGAATATTATTCAACAATAAAAAACAAACTATTTTTACATACTATGACATGAATGGACTTTTAAAACATTATGTTGATTAGTCACCAAAAACTATATATTTTGTTTCTAAAACACATGATTCTTGTTACACTAAATGTTCAAACTAGGCAAATATATAGAAATAGAAAGTAGATGAGTGGTTGTCTAGGGCTAGAGAGAGGGTATTTGGGGAGAAATAGAGATTGACTGCTAATCATACATTTTCTTTTGTGGATGATAAAAATATTCTAACATTTATTGTGGTGATGATTGCACAACTCTGTGAATATATTAAAAACGATAGAAGTGGGACTTCCCCGGTGGTGCAGTGGTTAAGAATACGCCTGCCAATGCAGGGGACAAGGGTTCAATCCCTGGTCTGGGAGGATCCCACATGCCGCAGATCAACTAAGCCTGTGTGCCACAACTACTGAGCCTGCGCTCTAGAGTCCACGAGCCACAACTATTGAAGCCCGTGGGTCTAGAGCATATGCTCCACAACAAGACAAGCCATTGCAATGAGAAGCCTGTTCACTGCAACGAAGAGTAGCCCGCTCTCGCCACAACTAGAGAAAGCCCGCATGCAGCAACGAAGACCCAACACAACCAAAAATAAATTAATTAATTTTAAAAAAACATAGAAGCATACACTTTAAATGGGTAAGTCATATGGTATATGAATTATATCTCAATAAAGAGTATCTTTAAAATGGAAATTTAAAATAAATACTATGTGTTCTTTATCTGATAAATGTATATCAGATATTGCATATAAGTTTATCTTCTTGCTCCAAAAGAAATGTCTTTTAAAACAACAAAAATTGTGGGAAAATAAACAATTAATCTTGAGTAGCATCCTTATTTTTAATTTATTTTTTAGGTTAGCAATAAAATTGGCTTGATGTATGGCTAGTTAAAATATCTATCACTGTTCAGAAATCTCTATGCTTTTTCCTGTGTCTCTTACCACAAACTTCTTGAATAGCTACACCCAAACAGCATTGCAAAGTTATTTTTTAAAAATATTGACAATGAAAAAAGCAGAAAGGTTTGACTGTCTCAAGTGTAAATAAAACTTCGTATTTCATTTTGTTGCTTCAATCATTTCAAAGCAATAATAACTGGATACCAATGCAGTATCATTCCAAATAGTCAAGTGTGTTCCAAAATGACTGACAGCTCTGTGACATAACAACATTGATGTATAAATTGCCATCTTAGTTATCATCAGCCTAAAGTACTAATAAGGAAAAAGCCATATTCTTTAAAAGATGCTTTTGGTCCTGGATCTAGCTGAAGACTTGGTTGGGGGAAGAAAGGAAGCAATTTTTACTTCGAAAGATTTGTGGCTCAGCATTTTAATACCACCAACTTAAGAGATCTTATCATTGCCACGTG
This sequence comes from Kogia breviceps, assembly GCF_026419965.1. NCBI lineage: Eukaryota > Metazoa > Chordata > Mammalia > Artiodactyla > Physeteridae > Kogia > Kogia breviceps. The sequence goes on along the minus strand of NC_081311.1, from coordinate 191,182,980 downwards.
GCCAGATGGTTGCATTGCTAGCAGCTGCAGAAATAAGGAATTGGGTTTCTTCTAAGATAATGCATATGTATATATTTGGTCAGAGTAAACATTCAAATGTCTAGATGCCAAAGGCAATTTGACATCATGTTTTTTAACATTTTCTGGGCAGGATCTCCATAAGAATGATTTCCTTAATAGATTTTAGCTGAATTCAGGAGAGATGAAAAATACCTGGGAAAGAAAATCAAAGATCCCACATGCTGGGCTAAAACTCCATTGTCATGTATCCTTTTGCACAGGATTTGCCTTTAGTGAGTGCATTATGCAATGGCATTTCTCAACTGTTGCATTTGACTCTCTGAACAATCCAAAATGTTGACTGAAATGAATACATGATAAAATAAAACTGTCCACAGACAATATAAGTTCGAGCCTGACAATCATCACCAGTTCTTTTTCTGTGGGTCAATTCAGAGTCAAACATGAATTTTTTACATTATGTATTAGTATTGCTTTTGTTTAACTTAATTTGTATTGAAATAAAACTATTAAATACAGTTAACTTACAAAAGTTGTTATGAATTACAATCCACTTTAAATTATTGTTTCTTATTTTAATAGGGTTTAAGGTTAACCTCTTTCTCCTAGTAGTTTTTTTTTTTAACATCTTTATTGGAGTATAACTGTTTTACAATAGTGTGTTAGTTTCTGCTTTACAACAAAGTGAATCAGTTATACATATACATATGTTACCATATCTCTTCCCTCTTGCGTTTCCCTCCCTCTCACCCTCCCTATCCCACCCCTCTAGGTGGTCACAAAGCACAGAGGTGAACTCCCTGTGCTATGCGGCAGCTTCCCACTAGCTATCTAATTTATATTTGGTAGTGTGTATATGTCCCTGCCACTCTCTCACTTAGTCCCAGCTTACCCTTCCCCCTCCCCTTGTTCTCAAGTCCATTTTCTAGTAGGTCTGCGTCTTTATTCCAGTCTTTCCCCTAGTGTTTCATGACCATTTTTTTTTAGATTCCATATATATATGTGTTAGCATACGGTATTTGTTTTTCTCTTTCTGACTTAGTTCACTCTGTATGACAGACTCTAGTTCCATCCACCTCACTACAAATAACTCAATTTTGTTCCTTTTTATGGCTGAGTAATATTCCATTGTATATATGTGCCACATCTTCATTATCCATTCATCTGTCGATGGACACTTAGGTTGCTTCCATGTCCTGGCTATTGTAAATAGAGCTGCAATGAACATTGGGGTACATGACTCTTTTTGAATTATGGTTTTCTCAGGGTATATGCCCAGTAGTGGGATTGCTGGGTCATATGGTAGTTCTATTTTCAGTTTTTTAAGGAACCTGCATACTGTTCTCCATAGTGGCTGTATCAATTTACATTCCCACCAACAGTGTATGAGGGTTCCCTTTTCTCCACACCCTCTCCAGCATTTATTGTTTGTCGATTTTTTGATGATGGCCGTTCTGACTGGTGTGAGGTGATATCACATTGTAGTTTTGATTTGCATTTCTCTAATGATTAGTGATGTTGAGCATCCTTTCATGTGTTTGTTGGCAATCTGTATATCTTCTTTGGAGAAATGTCTACTTAGGTCTTCTGCCCATTGTTGGATTGGTTTGTTTGTTTTTGTGATATTGAGCTGCATGAGCTGCTTGTAAATTTTGGAGATTAATCCTTTGTCAGTTGCTTCGTTGGCAAATATTTTCTCCCATTCTAAGGGTTGTCTTTTCATCTTGTTTATGGTTTCCTTTGCTGTGCAAAAGCTTTTAAGTTTCATTAGGTCCCATTTGTTTATTTTTGTTTTTATTTCCATTACTTTAGGAGATGGGTTCAAAAGGATCTTACTGTGATTTATGTCATAGAGTGTTCTGCCTATGTTTTCCTCTAAGAGTTTGTTAGTGTCTGGCCTTACATTTATGTCTTTAATCCTTTTTGATTTTATTTTTGTGTATGGTGTTAGGGAGTGTTTTAATTTCATTCTTTTACATGTAACTGTCCACTTTTCCCAGCACCACTTATTGAAGAGACTGTCTTTTCTCCATTGTATATTCTTGCCTCCTTTATCAAAGATAAGGTGACCATATGTGTGTGGGTTTATCTCTGAGCTTTCTATTGTCAGTCTTTTTAAATTTGAGATTTTTTTGTGATTTCTTTTCTCCTTCTAAATAAATAAATATTTACTTTCACATCTCATTTAGAATTTAGAATTTCATCATTCCTTTTCTAAAGGAAGGTCTCCTAAAATTGGATGTACATCAGGCCCTAAAAACCTCCCCTACCACCGAGATTCAGAAATATATACAGACTAAATATAAGCAAGTGGTTGATTTATGTCTTGCTTTGTTTTGATCTTGGCCTAGCTAGCAAGTATGGGCGGTTTCCTCCAAATATAGGTTGAGTTTCACATTGTAGCAGAAAATTAATGAAAAAGTTGTTCATCTTCATAAACTAAAGACAATATCATAGGGCAGATAAAATATTATGATAGATGCTTTTCTTTGGTCTCTCTGCTTTGCCCTCTTCCACTGGGAAATAAGATAATAGAGCTTTGTGATGCCCAGGGCCCAGGTAATGCACCTTTCTTTAAGGTGAATGGAAAATTGTCTAATCAGTTCAATAACTGTCATCCCAGCTGCATGTAAAGTCCCTGAGTACTAATGGATATTGAACCAATTTTCCAAGGGCAAAGTAACTATCATTATATGAATATTCTCAAACTCCTCTAGATCATGAACCCCTTCCAAGCATCACCTACTATTTATGCTTCCATCTGCATTGTCTGCAGAAGGACTCAGGCCCGAATCCTCCCTGTTTACCCATCTTATTAACCCAAAAGAAGAGAACCTCTGAATGAGAGTGAGGGTGGCATTTCATGCCCTTCCTTGCTCCAAATGCCCATTGAGTTATTCTTAAGAAGCAAATACTATAGGATGCACTGCAAGGATATTTTGAGCCCAGGAAACTTGAAGAAATCTCCTAATACTTGGGATGAAGAGAGTAGAGATCTTTACACTTCAGCATTATATAACTATTTTAGTTTTTAAGGCCTTTCCCCAAATCTTTCAGTTATGGTTCTGTTTCCCTCAAAAAGAAAAAGAATGGACTCAAAGAAACCACGACCTCAAACGACTAACTGAAATCAGAAGCACCCACATGCTTGCAGGCATCTACTTAAGTCCAAACGTCTGACTAAATACCCAGATAATTAATGTTCTCATCCAGTTTTGTATGATCAAATCAACATGTTAGGAATAAAAACGTTTGAATGATTTTTAGTAAAATATTGTAAAACTTCATTTGCATGACCTCATCTAACATGAACCTTCCAAGACCTTATTTCTAACACTTTTCTTTCTCCAGGACTTTGCTGCAACCAGACTCCCTGCTTCTTTACAGTGCATTGCACTTTTCTACCTCCAAATATAACTCATACTATCTGACCTTCCAGGGACGTCAGCCTCTTTCCTTATCCACCAAAATCCTATTCATCTCTCAATAACGTATCTCATCTCTTTGCAAATTTTCTTAAAATTTTCTTCTCACCATTCCCATCTGAATGCCCATGTTGGTTTGTTTAATCTATGTGCTGTGTTTAAATTGTACAATTCTTTTACTGTTGTTCTGAATTATTATTTAATCTTGCAGCTGTTGTTTTCATACTCTTGTGTATTCAAACACTTATTTAAGATAGCTACAGAAGAGGCAAAGTCTACAACAAGATGAAATACATTAAAATTAACTAAAACAATGAGACAGAGAAATCCATTGATTGTACATGATATGAAAAGTGGGTGGAGAAAGGGAGCAGGAAATAAGACGAAAGAGGGAAATAGCAAGAAGTGTTTGTTGCAATTATAAACAGAGCTTGAGAGTATTACAAGTCTTTTTCCTATTTCATGAGATTTGACAACACTTTAGAAAACTGAAGATTTTCTTGGGACTGTCACACTGGTTCTCTACAAAGGGGCTTTGTTTTGTTTGTCGGCCATGAAAGACGGAAGGCATTTGATGGGATCAGTTGGAGCTATGAGTAGGAATTGGGCACAGACGCCCGAAGGTAAGATGGCTGTTTCTAGGCCAGATCAACTGTACAAAATAGGTACGACGCTCTAACCATTTGCCCCAGACTAATTCCTGCTTTCTTCAAAAATGACTTTCAGGTTTTTCACTTAATTGACAATATTTGCCCTCTTTCCCAGGTCTGCTTTGTGAACCTGGATGTGAACAAGGATGCATGCACTACAGAGCACCTGCAGCAGGTAGCACTGGGAACTGGGCTCTCTGGGAACTCGCTTCAAGGACTGGCTGTACTGACGAGAGAACTAACATGAGTCCACTTAAATGGCGCTCACTTTGTAGGAGACTCTTTACTTAGGTGGTTCCATCACAGCCCATCTCCCTGGCCCCTTTCCTACACAGTTTGCCCTCCTTAGATTTGTGAAACTTGCTTTCCCCAGTAGACAGTTGCTCTCTCCTGCCTGCCAGGGCCTAGGAGTGGCTTTTCTACTCTCCCCTTCTCCACTCTCAAACACTCTGTCTGTGATGACTTTTCCAAGGTTTTTGCACAACCCGCTTGATACCAGCTAGCTCTTCCCTCTGGTTTGCTCCTTCCTGCTGCTTCCATCAAATGTTTTATATCTAATCTCAGTTTCCTAGCCCTACACTCATCCGGGACTCAAACTTTTTGCACTCTGCAGCAGCTAAATATTCCAAGCTCATCCAAGGTTGTAAGATCTTGATGTAAATCCTTGACAACACGCAACAACTTGAAGGCCCACTCAGTCCTTCGGAACTAGAGCCTGTGGGTACAGTGGGCAAGGATTCATTCCCAAAGCTGAAGATGGTTTGATTTCACTATTTGGTGTAACAGTCTTTAATGCATAATAGCACACCATTTGCCACTTGATTATCACAGTATATGGTAGACCTGCAGCTACTCAGTTACTCCCGCAATGTTCTTTTCTTGACAATGCTGCACCTGAAGCTTCTGCAGCTCAACTGCCCATACAGATTGTTTATTATTGACTTCCACTGAGCTCCAAAATATCACTCATCTGTGTAGTACTGGAGAGATCTTCAAAAGAAATTGTACCTATGATTTCATTTGATGGAATCACGGTGCAGAGTACATCAAAGAAAGAGCAGGAAGGACCAAAGCAATTGGCATCTTAAGAACTGTGTTTCCATCAAACTTTATGACATAGAAAAGACGCATTATAACTTAACAGCATTTTTTTCCTACTCATTTCTCTGATTAATGTGATCTTCATGGAAACAAAACTGTTTCAGCAGTGATCTTTGGGAGAGCTATTACAGTATTTAAATATGTAAATAGATGACAGATATTAATTTTTAAATATCTGAGAAACAGATATTTGGTAATATTATGAAAATCACATTTTTGGAATCTATAAAGTGCATATGTAGATGTGTATTTCTAATTAATCTGTGCTGTGTATGAATCTCTTAGTATTCCCTGCTTGTGTTCTCAGGTTTTGATATTCTTTTGTTTGATATGTAAAAGAAAATTAAGTATATATGTCTACCACAATAAAAGCCTAAAGCAAAAAGAAAAAAATAGAACATTGTATCTAACGAACTTAGGTGTGATTTGAGACCGCCTTCTGCTATGCCTAAGGGTATACATAAACGGATTAAGCTACATAAAGGTGTTCAAGGAACTCATCTCATCTTCTTTGGATCTCAGGCTATTTATGTGTGAAAGGAAAGTAATAGTGGTACAATCCATATAGGGGTGTTGCAGTGACTGAAGATAGTAATGTAACATATGTACAGTCCTTAATATGGTGCCTTGTAATGAATACATACAGAAAAATCAATATTAGTAATTATTTTATTATTAATATTATTATTGACTTTATTAGAACACATGGTTATTAGTTAAAGGGTTTCTTATTCAAGGATTTAAAAGGAAAAAGTTCCCAAACTATCATGTATAACTGTGGTGTCACAATAATCATTAAGTGTTTACTTCGGAAAACTTAGAAGTAAAAATGTTTAAATCTTTATGTTTAGGAAATTTTCTATTCCCATCTAAACCTTATGCTTCAATTTTATACAATCTCTTCTAGTAATAATCTTAATAGATTAAGTAATCTATATTATGAATTGTTACTGAGTATATTATTTTTGCAAGTAAAATAATTTTGGGGTAGTATTTTGGAAGTGAAAATAAAACATCTAAGCTAATAAAGATTCTTGTTCTACAGAAATTGGGCAATGTCTCACCAGATCTTCCAAAACTTATAAGCTCCATGAATGTCCAAAAGCCAAAAGAAAATGAAATTGTCCTCCTAAGTGGGTTAACATCTGGAAATCTCCAGGCAGATTTTGAAGTTTCACAGGTAAGAAATATAAGCTCTTGATAACCTATTCACTAGTAATAAGTTATCTGTGGTCAGCTCTTGACACAAACAAGTACAAGGCCCAAATAGACGCTATACATAGACTCCCATAGCATAAGAATCAAAAATGTCCTTGTATTCAAGAATAGGCTTTATTTGTATTTCTCTTCAATATTGCCCCTCATAGCTTGACAGAGTTTCCCTTACATCAACTCCTGACATAGGTTACCTTCTCAAGTTTATGGTGCTGAGTTGCACTTAAACTAAAGTAGACACACTAGGCATTGGTTGGTAAGCTTGGTTTTCTACAAATCTACTGGATAATCAAAAACAGAATTGTCTTCTGTTTCAGGAACAATAGCAAAATTCTAATTCATACCTTGTGGTCCTAGAATTGCACGATTTCTTCTTTCCGGATACTACTTGTTTCTTAGGATATATCAAATCAGCCAAGATAATAAATATAGGATAGCAGCCCCAAAGATGGAAATGGAGTTTCCTAGGCCCCAAAATGAAGTTCCCAGAATAAAAGAATATTACTGAAAATAAAGTAGAATTTAAAATACTATTATTATCAATCTACTAATGTTCATTATTATTAGATATATCATTCTAACACTGAAGAAAACCTTAAAATTTTAAATTGTTTAACCAACTTACAGAAAAACACATAAAAGATTTCTAAAGACATACTGTATAAAAGATCGCAAATTTTCTCAAATAAGATATGTTGATAGTGATAGCTACAGTTTAAAATGATGAGCATTTGTTTTCCTCTAAATTGCTCTGCCTTGTGTTTTAGTTTTGCTGGAACGCCTTTAAATCTTTTATTCTTTAATCCTTCAAAATATAAAAAAATTCAGAGGTCCACCCGCTATTTCTTGCTGTACTCCAGATACTTCATGAAAATCTACACACAGCCTGTTACAATTTGCACATCAAGCCTAGAACAAAATTCTTCCCGGTCAATCTAATAACACATTTCCTTAGTGAGAAAATGAATTGTTTGAAAAGAGAATACAGAAACAGCTCTAAGTACCCTCTCTTTATACTGGGCAAAACCATGATAACCAAAAGCAATTTTCAAAGCTTAGTTTTAAGAGTGGTTTTCTGCGCCAGGCCTGTTAGTAAGGATTTCTAATTAAACTCTCCATGAGGACAGTTGGAAAGAACACAGTAATTGGAATCCAGCAGACCTGGATTGCATTGCTGGCTCTTCCACGTTATATTTCTGTGACTTTGAAAGCATCAGTTAGCCTCTCTGTGCTTCTGATTTCTCATCTGTAACAGGGCGGTAGCGCCAGCCACCTCATAGAAAATTGTTTGCATTAAAGGTAATAAGACAAGCAAACACCTAGTAGACTAGCATATAAATTATATAATAATATCTGCCATTATTTTACAGGCTCTGTTGTTTGCCATTATTTGCCTAAGACTCTCAGGATGTTTTATTTACTTTCAAGAAGATTGTAAAGAAAATACATTTTCTTCCTAAGGGTACCACAGCGGTGTAACATTGAATGTTTAATAACAACCTTTCCCTAAGTCTGTCTTGAAGTATTACTTAACTGCTCATATTGCTTTGTTAACATTTCTTTGGATTCCTACCCCATTTCACTTTGTTACTTATATTTAGTCTAAATGATATGAAATGACAATATGCAATAATTTTGACCTGCAAATCTGACAGCTTCTTGCGGTTCAACTTTATTTTTATTCGTGTCTGATCTACTGGGAGTATGTTATGCCCCATCCCTTAGAGTAATTATTTGATTCATGTTTGTACCTCCCAGCATACCTTGCATATAATAGGCACTCAGAAAGCATCTATCAAATTTCACTTCAGTATATTAGGTCTGAATTCAGTGGAAAGAAAATTAATCAAGCTAGCTCTCATTACTGTATAGCAGTGGGTCCTCACCATTTAGGGGACCACAGATCCTTCGTGAATTTCATAAAAGGTATGGACCAATACTTCTCAAATGTTAATGCATGTTGGAATCACCAAAAGATTCTTTGAAAATGCAGATTCTGATTCGGTAGGTCTGGAGTGGAGTCTGAGATTATACACTTGTAACAAGCTCCCACGTGACGCTCAGGCTGCTAGTACACAACTAGGCTGCTAGTAGAAATCTTGCTTTGAAAAGCCAGATTATGGACCACCTTCCTTGAGAACAGACCTAATCACATAAGCACAGAGATAAATTCTATTTCTGAGCCCCCTTGGGATCCCTGGACGCTTAGAGAATTACTGAATTTTTCACCTTATAATCATCTGTCCTAGAATTACTCTAATTATAATCTGCAATCAAAGAGATTGATAAATGATATTTATGTCAGAAAAAGATATACTCCAGAGATACAATATAAATGTCTACGTGTATGTGCTCCTCTGCATATACACATCCTCCCCACTCACACACACACATACATTCAGACTCAAGGATTCTAAAATGTCTTTAACTAGGATGAGACCTAAGTAACTCCAACCACAGTCAGCATGTTTTAAATAATCCCATTTAGACATAAAATATTCCCAAACACTTTGAATTCCATTTGAGATCAGTTTATTTTTGCTTCCCTTTGTCCACTAACTGTTGTTTCCATTCAAATAATTTTCTCTTAAAAATTACTATAAATCAGCATATTGTTCCTCGTACAAAAATTGAAAACCCCAATGCACAAGACATGTCTGTGATTTACTAGTAATCTGTGCGTGGGCAACTGAAACTCTTTTTAACTGCTATTCTAATGAATAACACTATGAATAGTGAAAATGTGTAGCAGAGAATAGGGAGATGGTCTGTAACCCTGGAACTGAACAGAATTAACAGGTCTCGGGGGGACACCAGCCAATGATTTGACCTCCTTCACTGCTGTCCCCATATGTCCATCCTTTAGACAGAATTCGTTCACTTCCAAGGGATTTCTTTAAATCTCATTTTGCCTACTTCTTCAAATGAACAGTACACATTATAAAGTTTAACTGTAATTGAGAAAATACTCGCTATCCGTCTGAAATACGGGCAGAGGTTGTACTGAGTATCACCAAGGCAGAAAAAGATATTGATCTGAGAACGTGGGATTCAATTTAATCAAGAGGGGTGCCCTACAACCTTAACTTTCCCCTCAGCTTGATTAAACTTTAGACAGCCTTCCTCCTGACTCCAGGCCCTAAACCTCCCTCTTCTCAGAACATTTACTTTAGAAAACCTATCATTATAAATTGTTCCTCTGCCCCATTGAGATGTAAATTGTTTTAAAAGCCTTTTGCCAGTTTTACAACCCAAGAATGTCTTTCTGAAGGAGCTAGGACCCATCTCTGAAATGTAACTATCAGCGAAGCTAGTGTCCCTGTCTCTGTGGAAGGGTGGGAGCCTAACTTCTGCCCGCACTTTGCTCCAATTTGCAAGACTACTTCCAGCCATGAAGACACAAGAAAGCTTACTTTTCGTTACCAAACACAGATGAATGTCAATCCTCCTATGCCAGCTCTTAAAAACCCAATTGCCTTTTGTTTCAGCAGAGTTGTGGTCCAACTCAGATCTGGCCTCTCTCTCTCCTATTTTAATAACTTTGAAGAAGGTCTTCAGTGCCTGGTAAATGTTGCCCAGGGCAATTTTTGCTTTGACAGGAGAGAACAAAAATATGTGATATAATTAGTCTATTTTCCACTAAGTCAAACTTTCTCCTGGGCACCCTGTGTTCCCAAGCACCACTTGAATATTTTTCAAGCAGTTCATCAATGAAAGCCCAGAAAATATTCCAAATATTTTAAAGGTCCCCATTCCTTCTAACAGGAGAGATTGATAGAAGAAGAAAGGTGAGAGGGAATGGTTTTATATTTTCTCTTTTAACAAATGCCTTTTTCTCTCTCTGCTTTTAGTGTCCTTGGTTGTCAGATATCTGCTTGGTCCAGTGTGCAAGAGGGAACGGGCCAAACAGTACCAATTGCATCATCTTTGAAATCAACAAATTTTTGATTGGTCTGGAACTGGTGCAGGAGCGGCAGCTCCACCTGGAAACAAACATCTTAAAAGCGGAGGATGACACAAACTGTTCCTTGTCTTCAATTGAGGAAGACTTTCTTACCGCATCCGAGCACTTGGAGGAGGAAAGTGACGCAGAAGAATATAGGAACGGTGAGAACTTTCCAATAAAATGAATGTGCATCCTGAAATTAGTCACCTTATAAAAATGTCTGGATTAAATTTCAGAAAAGTTTCAGGCCACATCACTTTGGCTGACACATCGCAGTCAATCTTCACTTAAGTAGTTTAAAGAGGGAGAGAGAATAAGAAAACACTAGTGGGGGTGCTGACGGAGGCACTTTGACAGATTGAATGGTTAGATGGTCCCATTCTCCCTAAAGATGCCTTAGGAATGCTGAAGGAAATCTATGTTTTTTAAAACAAAATCCTCCTGCCTGCCAAGAGATGGAGGCTATCACTTGGAGGAAAGTTAACGTCCCTACGTTTTCCATTAAAGCCATGTATTAGTTGAAACTGAGTTAGATTGACCTGAATCCTAGCACTGCCTCTTTGAGGCTGTGAAACCTGGGGCCAGTTATCCAGTCTCTTTGAGCCCCAGTTTCCTTGCCCACAATTTGGGAATATAGCAGTGCTCTTAGCACTATTATATTTATTATATTTAACCATATGTTTGTTATATATATTATTTAACCATACATATTTATTATATTTAACTATTATTGTTGTCAGCACAGAAGGAAATAACCCAGGAAAGTGCTTAGCTTTCATTTATTCATTCTTTTTTTTTAAATTGGAGTATAATTGCTTTACAATGTTGTGTTAGTTTCTGCTGTACAATGAAGTGAATCGGCTATATGTACACACATATCCCCATATCCCCTCCCTCTTGTGTCTCCCTCCCTCCCACCCTCCCTATCTCACCCCTCTAGGTGACCACAGAGCACTGAGCTGAGCTTCCTGTGCTTTATAGCGTGTTCCCACTAGCTCTCTATTTTACACATGGTAGTGTAATATGTCAATCCTAATCTCTCAATTCGTCCTACCCTCCCCTTCCCCTCCTTGTCAAAAGGTCCGTTCTCTACATCTACGTCTGTAGCTCAGTGAACGATGGGTTACTCTTCCCCACAGAGGAAGGGGATACCCCAGATTTGTGGCCACTGTCCTTGGGGAAAATCCTATGCCAACTTTAGAAAAACTCTTTCAACAAGGCCATGATTTAGGTGACCTGAACATCCTCCCTTCTCCTCCTGTACCCACTGGGAAGCTTCAAGACACAATTGTCTGTGTTACTTTGTCCCTGAAACATGGTGACCAGCCCTCAGCTCCCAAATGCCCTCCCGCGCTCTAGCACTTGCATTTGTACCCCGCATTGAAAGCCATTTTGTTGAGTGGCATTCCACAAAGAAACTCAAAAGACTTTTCGGATTCATTTTTCTTAAAGAAACATTCAAAATGCTATTTAAAAAAAAATAAGGATACCTGATTCTTTAAGGCATCTTTAGGAATTAAATGTTATTTTAGACTCGTGGAAACCTGCTATCTAAAATGTAATAGCAGGTATATTATACAGCACTTAAAAGAAACAAGCTATTCGTGAAAAGATAGGAAGGAAAATTAAATGCATATTAGTAACTGAAATAAGCCAATCTGAAAAGCCTGTATTCTGGAAAAAGCAAAACTATGGATACAGTTAAAAAGATCAGTGGTTGCCAGGAGTTTGGCATGGGTGCAGATGGTAGTTGAAGGGATAAATAGGTGGGGCACAGAGGCTATTTTGGCCAGTGAAATGGGCACAATACCATAATGATGGGTATATGCCATTATACCTGTCTAAACCCATAGAATGTACAACACCAAGAATGAACCCTAAGGTAAGTGTGGACTCTGGGTGATTATGATGTGTTATTATGGGCTTTTCACTTGTAACAAATGTACCACTCTTGCGGGAGAAGTTCATAATAGAGAAATCTATACACGTGTGGAGGCAGGGGATATATGAGAAATCTCTGTATATTGTCTCAATTTTAACCTAAAACTGCTCTTTAAAAAATGAAGTCTTAACAAAGAAAATAAATAAAAAGTAATAGTGGCCCTCATTTTCTCTTCACTAGGTTATGAAAATATAAATGTCTCAGACAATGTTTTGGAAAATAAAAAGCCAAAGGAAGCCACTCAGGAGGAATGGAATTACAAAAAGGAAAAGTTACTTTATGCTTTGGAAGATAAATATGTTAGCAAATATCATACACCATTGATTAAAACAGAAGGATCTCTGGGAAAAGTGGCAGAAGATACAAGTTTGCAGAGTCTAGACCCCTCAACCAAGCCATCAGAGTGCAAAGGTGCAGTTGTGGGGAATGATAAGTCAACCACAAATTATTATTCTTCAGAAAATGTTAAAGGTCAAGAGGGAAAATCACAGGCACTATGTATTCCAGGCAATGCTTATTTCTCAAGGATGGTTAAGAGAGATGGACCTTCTGCATGTGGTACTTTCTCTGAGCATGACAGCAGTTTAGACCCAGGAGACCATGAAGATGGCACAAACTCTATTCTTCCCATAGAAGATGGAGAAGCCACAACCGGCGAGTATGCTACGAATTTAGCAGAATCTGTGCTGCAAGATGCATTTATTCGATTATCTCAGTCTCAGCCTACACTACCCCAGGAATCTGCAGTCAGTGTTTCTCCAGGAAGTGCACTGCTCCCCAGTGGTTGTTCCACAGAAGATACCATGGTCCCTCGGTCACCGAATGAACTCCCCCAAATTGTCATTGTTCAGAGTCCAGAAGGCAGCGATGCTGGCCCTGAGCCAGGTATCTCCTCCCGGCCCAAGACAGAAGTCTCACTTGAAACTTCAGGCATCGTCTCTGGAGAGAACTCCAGCAAACACCCCCAGAGTGCTCTAGAAGTAGCATTAGCTTGTGCAGCCACTGTGATTGGAACCATTTCCAGTCCACGGGCCACAGAAAGATTCAAAATGGAGCAAGAGTCCCTGGTTTCAAACCATCCACTGGGAGGACATGAACCAGTGCAAACTCAGTCATCTCAAGTGTTCAAGGAACACTCCACCAGCAAATATTCCTTTCCATCTGCTCTGTGTGGCGTGACTCAAGTGGCAAGTGCTGTTGCCGTCTGTGGCCTGGGTGAAACGGGAGAGGTGAAGGGCCCTATGGCTTCAAGTGGCTTCTTGTCTGCAGCTGAGGTTTCTGCAGCAGTCCCCCCACCTCGTGGCTCAGTGACTGAGAAGCACATGGAGCTGGGGAATGAAGCCATTGCAGAGGCATTGCTCAAGGAGGCCACTCTGGTCTTAACAAGACCTAATGCCTACAGCAGCATTGGGGACCTCATGGAATCAATGACTAGGAGAATCATAGAAACCGTTGCAAAGCCTCAGACCTTGGGCTCGGAAAACGTCCTTGGGAATGAACTGGCACAGACCCTGTCTAATGTTATCCTGAAGCATTCCATTGATGAAGTTCACCAGAGAAATAAAATAATGGACCCCAGCGATGGCAGGCACTCATCTGAAACCCTGGACACCTTAATGGAAAGTACAAATCAGCTGCTTTTCAATGTGATATGCGTCACTTTCAAGAAGATGAGCCACCTGGTACAGCTTGGTGAATGTCCCACCATCCTTTCTAAGGAGACCGTCAGATGGAGGGAAACCGAACTAGACTTCCAGCCGACTGATCAGGCCACTTGTCAAGCACGGACAAAAGCCACTGACGACTCCAGCAGCCATCCGCTTAGCAACCTGCAAAGCGCCAGTCTTGTTAGCAATGATCTTGTAGATGATGAGCATCCCAAGCAAGACGGCAAGGGCCCGGAGAAACCAGACCTCTTCCAGAACCCCGCACTGCAATCTGAATTGTCCTATATTCCCAGAGTGTCTGTTCAAACATCCCCCACGGAAATATATCTGAAAGGAACGGTGGAAGAGGATACCAAAAGCCCTCGTCGACAATCCAGTCACAGTGAGAATGAAGGCAGAGCCCCTTCAGAGGGAGAAATGACGCCAACCGTTGACAAGTACAACATCAGTTCCCAGGACTCTGAGGACAGCATCAATCCGAATGCTCAAGAAAAGTACAATTGTGCCTCACCTCTAAACAACGAAGTTCAAGTTAACCTGTCTTTGTTAGGGAATGATTTGCTGCTTCCTGCTCAATCCCTGCTACCGCCCAAACACCCAGACATATACTGCATTGCAGACTTTGCCGAAGAATTAGCAGAGACCATTGTTTCCATGGCAACTGAAATAGCAGCGATTTGCCTTGACAACTCCAATGGAAAACAGCCCTGGTTCTGTGCGTGGAAAAGAGGGAATGAGTTCCTGGTTACCCCCAACGTATCCTGCCGATCCTTGAAGAGGAAGAAAGAGAGCCAGGCCGCTGGGGCCACTATGAGGAAACACAAGCCACCGCGACTCAGCGAGATCAAGAGGAAAACAGATGAGCGCCCGGAGCTTAAAGAGAAGCTGATGAACAGGGTCGTGGACGAGTCGATGAACCTTGAGGACGTCCCAGGCTCCGTAAATATTTGTGCAGACGAGGTGGCCGCCAACATCACGAGCCTCACAGAGTGCTGCATGGTGGACGGCGTCTTGCAAGCGCAGAGCTGTCCTCGGAGCCGGTTACTCAGCGGGGACAGGTGGAACCGGCTGAAGGCCTCCAGCTGTGAGAGCATTCCAGAGGAGGACTGTAACGCCAGGGCGTCTGTGAATAGCCTGGTTTTCATGAGTACGCTAAGCCAGCCAGTTAGCAGGGCCAGCTCCGTCTCCAAGCAGTCGAGCTGTGAGAGCATCACCGATGAGTTTTCCAAGTTCATGGTGAACCAGATGGAAAAGGAAGGAAGAGGGTTCGAGTTACTGCTGGATTACTACGCAGGCAAGAATGCCAGCAGTATTCTGAACTCGGCTATGCAACAGGCCTGCCGGAAAAATGACCACCTCGGTGTGAGGCCAAGCTGTCCCTCAAAGCACTCCAGCACCGAGAGCATCACCGAGGAGTTCTATAGGTACATGCTGAGGGACATTGCACGAGAGAGCAAAGACGGCGCCTCCTCCGGACGAAGCAGCCAGGACTGGACGACGGGCTTGCTGTCGCCTTCTCTGCGATCCTCGGTGTGTTACAGACAGTCATCCATGCCCAGCAGCAGATCCCTGGGCGCCAGGCTGACGGTGAACGTACCCATCAAGGCCAACTCCTTAGATGGCTTTGCTCAAAACAGCCAGCAAGATTTCCCCAGCGTACAGCAGGTCGGTAGCGCTTCCTCATCGGGTCTCTGCAAATCTGACTCTTGCTTGTATCGGAGAGGTGGGGCCGACCAGATCACAAACATGTTAATTCATGAGACGTGGGCAAACTCAATCGAAGCCCTCATGCGGAAGAACAAAATTATAGTGGACGACGCCCGGGCAGCTGATGCTGAGCCTGCTTCCGGCGGCTCCTCCCCGCAGGTGGAGAAGTGTGCGAGCAGATTGGCTTCGAGCAGAGTGCAGAGTGGGCCAGCTCTGCTTGCTCGGGAGTCTGTTGGTTACCCGAGGAAAGACTCCATTACCGAAGGCAAACATCCCCCAATGTCGTCTCCAAGCAAAGCTGCGCCTCTCGCAAATCACAGCAGTTTAGATTCGAGAAAGGAAACGTCCTCTTGCCAGGATGCTGTCCTTCTAAGCCACGCCAGGCAATCACCTTGCTCAAGGGAAGTGCCTTTAATTCAGATCGAAACAGATCAGAGAGAAGAATGTGTTGGAGAACCTGAACACGTCCTTTCCAAACGCAGCCCCCTAGAGGAAGCAGAAGAGTGCTTGAAAGAAGAAAAGGCCCCACGTGTGGCGAGGGGTAGAGACACCACTGTGAGTTCCTGCCAAAACCCTAGGTGAGTCAATGACCTCTTAGACGAGATAGGGTGCATGGGACTGGAGTTTGCATCTTAATTAGTATTTATTCTAAATCTTAGGGACTTACTGATGCAAGAACTGAATTTCTGAGATAGTAATTGATCTCCGTGGGTTACTATGCACTTATAATAGAAAGATGGAAGGTCTTTTAAAAAAATCTCTAAAACAAATTCGATTTATGTATATAACAGAAGAAATGAGGTATCATTCTCCCCATTACAATTAATCTCCCATAGAATGCTACCTTCTGAAATTAATTCATGGCAGTTTTCAAGCAAAATAAGAAAATTACATCAACTTGTCCATTTGAAAACAGTTAAATGTAAATAAATTTTAGTATTGGAATCTGACATTAAATATTTTGGTATCATTTTCTCCAGGGTCGCTCAAGTTTTTCTTTTTTGTCTTATTCTAAAGGTCTTTGCAAGGACACCATGTCCTGCAGTGCTGGCCCTTTAGATGCATGGTATACCATGGTAGCATAAGTGCAAAACAACATCATCAGCCTTAGAAATTTGAGAGCTGAATCTTTTTCCAAAACATAAGGGCTGAGTGTTGAATATATTTTTCTTTGTGGAGCAATATAAAGAATTGTTATGGAACATGATCTCCACTAAAGAACCTTGAAACCATCACTCTAAGCAAATTTGCTGATCTCTGCCTCAGTTTACTTACCTGTTGGGCGGGGGTAATAATAGTAATAATTACATCATAAGAAGACTCTCAAGGTTTAAATAAAGAAATGTACACAAGCCCTTACCTCAGTGCCTAGGCCATTACAAACACTCAATAAATGTTTACTTTATGGTTGCTGTTGTTTGGGGTTAAGGTATATGGTTGCCTTTATTCCAGGAGATCTTTTCCTCAAGAGAAACCTGTTATGAGCCATGTGAGAATTTTATTAAAACCAGAGAATTCTCAGGATTTGCAAAAGGGGAAATTAGTTATATTTAGATCACATTTTCTAAGCTCAGAGTTGTTATCAGAGGATTTGACATGTCAAAATAGCTAAACATGGAACTCAATTCCCTGTGAAAGACTTCCTACCCTCTTACACACAAGAGGGAGCCCTAAAAAATATTTAATGTGTTCACAGCTCTACTCCAAATACATAAAAAAGTATAAGTTCTTAATAATGTATGGTATATACACTAGACTGCAAACTAGGAAGCATTAAGTGCTACCAAAAAGAAAGAAAAACAGACAAATTGCTTTGATCATTCAAGAGAGAGATGGCCCTAGTGAGGGAGATTAAGGATGACTTCGGGGAGGTGAGAGCATCTTGACTAAGGAATGGTAAGAAACAAGGATCAGGAAAGAATGTTATTAGACTAATTATTCTTAATGAATTATATAATTTACTAATAAAGAATAATACATACTTACATACCAAGCACTAAGATAAATGCATTAAATGACTTTATTTTCTAGCTTCTTTCTTCCAAAAACCATTATGAAGTTAGTATTCTTATTTTTCTTGGAAAGTTTTATTAACTTGTCCAAGTTGAATAGATGACACGTGGTAGAAGTGGAAGCTACAGCACTGGACTGCAGGAACAGTGCTCAAAGCTCCCTGGTCTCCAGCATTTGGTCAGAGGAAGCAACGGGGCAAGATCAAGAGGCAGGAAATTTATGGTACATTTGAGGACCATCAGAGAGTCTGGTTTTACTCAGTAATGAACTAGAGTCAGACAGATAAAACTGGATAGGCAAGGGAAGACCGTGAAGGAAAGAGCTTAGCTTTAGGAAATTCTTGACGATTTTTGACAAGAAAGGCCAAAGATATGCCTTGAGATCGTTAATGAACATTAACGTGGCATATGTGTGAAGAAGGTTTTGAAAGAGGAAGAATAGTCGTGGCTGAACTGTTAGGAGGCCGACACAATATATTCCAGGCAAGAAGTTAAGGTTCAGTGTCCAGGAGTCTCAAAACTTGAGACCCGATGCCTGGTACCAACTCTGTTGTAACTTCAGGTAAATCATTCCACCTCACTGGGCTTTGGCATCCTAATCTACAGGAAATCTGTGAGGTTCCTTCCAAATCTAAATTCTAGAAATTTGGAAAGACCTAAATTAACATAACTACCTGAGCACAGAGACAGAGATAAGTATGTGAGAGGTACTTTAGAGATGGAACTGTAAAACACAGCAAATGATTGAATGTAAAGGTCAAGGAAAGATCAGAAGTTTTCTGCAAGATTTTAAACCCAGACACTCAGAAAAGTCAATGAAATAAGAAATACAGGAAGAGGATGGGAGGGCAATTAGAATTTGTTTTATATAGATTGATTCTGAGATGTTAGTGAGACAGATTGGAGATGTTCAGGAGACCAACTGAGGAAAAGAGCCCCAGAAACAGGAAGAGGGGCCCTGCCTGGAGCTCAGATTTGGAAGCTATTTTCACAGGCAGAATAGATGAGACTGCTTAGGGACAGACTGGAAAGGAGGGCAGCGAATCAATCAGAGCTGGCTATACTATGTTTAAAGGACAAAGAGAGAACCAGGTTCCAGGCACGGAGTGTCCAGGAAGGCAGAAATTCATGGGAAGCCAACGAGGAAAGGTTTAAAAGAAAAAAAGCTTGTCAGATCAAGGGTTAAATGTTTGATATAAAAAGGTGCTCATCCAGAAAAGTGATGCTGATATAAATCAGAGGTTCCAGAGGGAGAGGATGGGGTAAAAAAGAAAAAAAAAGGTGGCTGCAAGTGCAAAATATGTATAGAGGCATTTATAGGCAAAATGGTTTGGTAAAACACTAGAACTGGGCAGGGTGTTGTTCTCCCAGCATGGTCCACATACAACCTGCATTAGAATCACCCAGGTGGTTGTTTAAAATGCAGGTTTCTGGGCCTTCCTGCAGAACTCCTGAATCGTAACCTCAGGGGAAGGATGCTCTGGGTATCTTTATTTTACACACGACTGCCTTTCAATAATTCTTATGTATGCAGGCTGGGTTGCTTCAACATGTTTTTTAAATGAACGGAGGGAGTCAGTAGAAAGAGATCAAATGAAGAAATAAGAAAGCTGGTAGAGAGTCATCCTGAAAAGGCAAAATGGGACCTAGGGCATCAGCAGAGGATTAGCCTAAAGAAAGATTCCATCCATGTCCTAGGACATCCTGCTCACTATGGTGGAGATCCATGCTCAACAGAGCATGCAGTGAGGTTCCCCTGAAAAGGCCAGTCTTGTGCCTGCACTCTTAGTAATATCTTACCATCTACAGTGACAGCCTTGATGCCAGAGATGTAGCAGAGGCCGAAGTCTCAACAGAAGGCAGAGCCCCCGATGAGTTCTCCAACCCTCCCGGCAGCAGTGGAGAGAGCACAGACAGCTGGTCCCAGCTCGCCAATGAGGAAGACAACCCAGATGACACCAGCAGCTTCCTGCAGCTCAGTGAGCGATCCATGAGGTACCTGCTCTTTAAATGACTTACCAGGGAAACAGGTCTCTACACAGATTCCAGGAATGCATTTTAATCATTCTCTGCAAAGGGTCCCTAATAGCGCAAAAAGGAAAGACTGCTCGTCATAATTTGTGCTGAGAGCTATCTTAATATCCAGTTGTGGTTTCAATTAGCTTGGCCAAGGTTGAGAGTCATCTGTGTTCCCTTCTCTGAAAGCTCCAGCTAGTGCATTCAGTGATGACAACTGAGTTTTTAAATAAGAGCTGCTATTACACCTGGCGTGTTTGATACTTTCTTTCTGGTTCATTTGTATTTCAGATGCAACACAGGCTGGGTTTTACATGAGGCGTTTCCATACTGTGTTGTGTTGTCTGCTCTGACTGTTCCTCCCATTTCTCTGCCTGCCCTCTGTATTGTTGCTCTAGAAAAGCTAGAGAGGTGCTAAAGAGAGATCAGATTTGGGAGGACCTGAGCCAATCAGGAGACATAAACTAAAAACTAGTCCTTTGTGAGGTGAGAATGAAAAGAATCTTCATGTTTCTACCCAAAATCTTATTTGATACTAGGCCAACAAGTCCACAGACTTTCCAGAAAGGCCAATTGGAAAATGGGCTTCCGATGCATCTGGCTGTATGGCTCCTTGAACATTTTACTTCTGTCTGTTTAGACTTAGGAAAATTTCACAATGTTTAGACTTAGGTTCAGTCTGTTTAGACTTAGGAAAATTTCACAATGTTAAATGGCTTATCTAAAATTTCAAAAACTGGTGGGAAATGTTATCCTATAGAGATAAAAAGCAAAGAGAATTTGAATCTCTGGACTTAGCGTAAGTTTATACAGTTAATTACCTCCAGAGCAATGTTTTGAGTCATCAGATTTCAATAAGTGAATACATTCAGTACCCCACACGAAAACCAAGACAGGAATTTGAAATGAGGGGATTTAGTTGCTATTCGTGGAACTCCTGAGGGAAGACTGTCCCATTACATGACACCCCAGCACTCACCCTTTGAAAACCTTACTTGGAAGAGACGTCATTGGAAAATAGAGGAGGTATGATGAAATAGAGTGAGTTTGGTGAAATTGGATGCATTCCATTTTGCAAGCACAGACAGAACCTACAAAAGGGCTCAACTCTCCTGTATTTCAGTCAACAAATTCCAGGCTAGTAACTAGACCATATGTTGATTGTGCACCCTACAAAAATGTTGCAATATGTGATCCCTCCTTCTCTACAACACACAGCATATCAGGTGTTGCTCCCTTCTCAAAGATTTTACGATAAAGGAGTTATAAAACTTTGACATTGCCCAGCTTTGTACTTGTAAATTCTGTAGTCCCTCAGGAAAAAAAAAATGAGACAAATGGATATCCTATGGAATATCCCTGACAAAATTCCCCTAAATGGCAAAGGGAAAAGAGAACATGCATCGCTGGTTTCTGTCAAAAGCCAAGAAGCAGGCAGATAAGCATCCCCGTATCTTCCCCCTAAGCCAGCATTCTCAGAAGTATCTTAGTCTCTGGAGGTATACCCAAGGGGTCTCTGGCTGATGGACAAACATCCTTACTGTCACTAGGATGGGGAAGAAAGGAGCCATGCTGATTGTCACCCACTAGGTGTGATCCACCAGGTATGACCACTGCAGAAATTACAAAACATTGATGATGATGATGATGATGATGATGGTGATTGGCTTGAGCCCAAAATGTCTCTTGTCGTGTTTTCCCCTGATTTGGTCAGAAATAAACATCAATTTAGGAGTCCTAGACACTAAGCAGTATTCTTCTGGGGACCAAAGGAAGAACCTCTTAGAATGGTGGAACATCAGTGTCAGCAGTGTGGCCAGGTGGTGGAGACTGGCATTAATATGTAAACTTTTGCTTTGTCAGCAATGGCAACAGTAGTGCCACTAGCAGTCTTGGCATTATGGACCTGGACATTTATCAGGAAAGCATGCCATCTTCTCCCATGATTAAGTAAGTAGCCACTGAGATGCAGTGATTGTGAGACCACTACTCCGATTCCATCTGGCAATCCATTTTGATCACTCAGGTTGTTCCTGACCACTGGTTTCATCATGTCTGTCCTGCTGAGGTTCCCAGACATGTATGGTTTCATGTCACTGGAGTAAGAACTCAGGTCTGCACTAGCCTCACCCTTCCCACCACCTGCTTTCTGGATTTCAAATCTGCCCCCTATAATATAATCGTTTTGGATAAAGCTTATCCTTATAATCAGACATATATGTCACTTTACCTAGTTGGACACAGAGAAACAAAAATCCATTTAAATTGCACTATGCCAACCAGCAAAGACTATTGTTCAATAGAATATAGCGTGAATGGCTTTTCCTTTACTTGTAGACACCTGGGATTATTGCCACTAATGAGTCTAATACCAAATGGCACCATGGTGGAATGTGTCATTTTTATATATGCTCCCCACAATATGAGGACCTTCTAAAAGACCAAGAGAAAAAAGTACAATATGTGTGTCCTAAAATATGGTGCGTAAAGGGAGGGCAACATGAGGTCAGGACTATATCTAGAGTTTGTGATTGTCCTGGAAAATTAAATGAATTGAAACCTATTTTTGACCATTATGACTTATTATTTGGAGATTTCTGAAACTTCAGAAAAATGAAAATGAAGTATAGGACTAAAGTTGCTCCCTGATCTATTTTTTCAATTATTATCTATAGCTAAATCATTTTTATTTCACTATTTAATCAGGTATCCTACCTGAGGGAATATTTCTCAGTGATTAAAGGTTGCAGTGCATTCTTTATTGTTCCACACAGCCACCATTCACAGGTAGAGAAGAACATAAACATTATCTTGGGTTTGTTTTGTTTTTTAAAGGAGGCAAAACAAACAAAAACACTTTGGGGCAAATTTATTTTTCTCCTACAGGAAACATTTGTTTAGGTATTTTGTCCATCTTTCTCCCCAGTATGAGCCTAGGACCCCACAGAATACAGATCGAGAAAACCAAGACCACCTCTACCCATATCAGCATCCTGCAGCTCCATAGTAGTAGAAATTGTATCTACCATATGTCGTTTCACTTATGTCATTTGGGTAGAGATCTAGCAGAAAATCTAGACCCTTGGGAAATTGGCCATTCTTCTACAAATAATTAGGTGTTCATGAAAGAACAATTACACTTTCTTTCGACATCAGGAATACAATGGAATTAGCCAGATCTTAGCAGTAACAGAGAATATAAGGGAGAATCCTCTCGCATAGAGACACATTTTTAAGAGCACCTGCAGTTTAATTTCTAGACAAGACAAAAATACAGAACAACCATAAGCTTCCCAAGATGGTCACTTCCTTTCAGCTGTTGGGTCATATACTCTTATTTTAAGTCCTCCCACTGTTTACAAGTCTCCCTAATAAGTACTCACTATGTGAAAGCACTTCAGATGTTGAACATGACTATATTTAATGAAATCCTCACTTCCATTATGAGTATCTAGTTCTAAACAACGCCCAGCCTACTACATCTTCCCAGTAAAAAGAAAAAGAAAATTTTCAACAAATTGAGATATTTTGTCACCTTTCTTAAGTTCTACAGTTTGTGATTGTCTTTTCCCTTCTTTCAGGTCAAAGAACCAAGTATAGGTAGAAAAATATTTTCCTAAATGAAAATGCAAGTTTATGTTGCTATCATAGTATAGAAAAATATCATTGTCTCAAGATGGAAATATATCGTCCTGTAAATGACAAGCAAATATAGAAGAAGGATAAGTCCTCATATTTGATCTTGTTACCTACAAAATCCTTCCTTGACTGTTCAAACCTGTGAAGGTTTATGGAAGGGAGGTTGAGAAGAAGAAGAGGTTGCACCTCTCAGAGTCTCCCACACCAATTATCCCAACTAAAACCATGCAGTTTATCTAGCCTTTATTTTAGGGGTAGTGTTATTCATTGCAGACCCAGTAGTCCTACGTAATAGCCACGTTAGTATTTCCCTAGTATTTGTTTAGTTTATTCCACAAAAACAATAAATATATGAAACTTCAGAAGCTTTTAGATCAATAAGACCCATCACCTCATCTAGCATTTACAGCTTGCTCTTCCTAAACATTACCAACCATATATTGTTGTTTTCTCCCAAAGTGAATTAGTAGAAGAAAACGAGATTCTTAAAGGACAGTCAGAAAACATAGAGGGTAAGCCACGCTCCCATAATTTTGAGACACAATTTGCCTGTGAGCTTCGTATGGAAAGTGTAATAAGGCAGTTGTGTCTGTATTCAGAACGTGCCTCTGGAATGCCAGTGGGAAAGGCCAGCTGCCAGGGGAGCCTGCTGGTGATCAACTTTGACCTGGAGCCAGAATGTCCTGACACTGAGCTTCGAGCCACTCTGCAGTGGATAGCTGCCTCTGAACTCGGGATCCCCACTATCTACTTTAAGAAATCTCAAGAAAACAGAATCGAAAAGGTACCGTGTTCCCTGTTTGTGTATCATAAGGCTTTGTGTTTTATCCCTGCTTAAGACTCAGTAAATGCCCAGTTAACCCATTTAAACCCATTTTTTCCTTGACTTTTCACCTTAAAATTGTGATTAGAGCTTTGAAACCTTCCACCTGCATAAATATAATCATGATAATTCTTTGACTGTCAGTTTGTCTTAGCTAGTTGGTGATGATGAGAAAGTAAATTGAGGAAACGGGATATTTTTCTAAGAGTCTTATTTTTGTGTGTGTTTCCTCACTCTGGAACCAACCTCTTCATAACATTCTTTTAAGTAAAAAGTAGAGAAGGAAAGGCAAAAGGGATTCTTCAGTTAATTTTAAGTCAACCAAAAGGGAGGCTATCTGGTGAACCTAATCTAATCGAATGAACCGGTTAAAAGCAGAGAGTTTTCACTGGCTAGTGGCAGAAGTAAGAGAGACTGACAGCATGAGAGCATGAAGGGACCGCATGACAAGAAATTGGGCAGCTTCTAGAAGCTGAGAGTGGACCTCAGCCAATAGTCAGCAATGTGAGGCCACCCTGATAATTAAGCTATGGCATGGTGTCAAAGAGAAGGCATTTTTAATTCCCTATGGGACAGATTTGCAGTGGATGGGCTTTCTCATTATTATTCTCCACCTAGAAATATAAAGCTAAGAAATAGATCCCTCGCCAACATCTAAATTAATAGCAACTCTCGCTCTAACTCCCTTTCTCTAAGACCAACCACTTACTGTTGTAGAATCTCAGTTATTAAGATTAAAGCAAGAATCCATCTACCAATGTCTTCAAGCTCAATTTTCCATAATTTAAAAGTATGTTTTTTAAAAAATTCAAATTAATAATAATGTTGCTATATTGGTTTTCTATTTCTGTGTAACAAACTGTCACAAATTTACTAACTTAAAGCAACAATACCCAGCTCTGTTGTCAGAAGTTTGGGTGAATTCCATGCTCTCTACTGAGGGACTTACAAGGCAGAAATTAACATGTCAGCCTGGCTGGGCACTTATCTGGAAACTGTAGAGAGAAATGAGCTTCTGAACTTGTTAGGGTTGCTGTCCTAACTGAGTTCCTTGTGGTTGTAGGACTGAAGTCCCCATTTCCTTGCTGACTGTTGGCTGAGGTCCACTCTCAGCTTCTAGAAGCCGCCCAATTTCTCACCACAAGTCCCTTCATGCTCTCATGCTATCAGTCTCTCTTACTTCTTCTGCCACTAGCCAGAGAAAACTCTCTGCTTTTAATGGGTTCATTGGATTAGCTTAGGTTCGCCAGATAGCCTCCCTTTCGATTGACTTAAAATTAACTGAAGAATCCCTTTTGGCATTTAAGATAACATAATAAGGGCATAATTATCTCATCCTATTCATGGAACTGAGGATTGGGGCAGAAAATCTTGGAAGCTGCTTCAGGATACTGCCTATCACTGCCACTGTGCATTTTTTAATGTCTTACATTCACTTACACATACTCATTATACTTGTTTCTCAACAACGCTGTGAAAAGAGCAGAATGGATATTATTGCCCCTTTTTTACTGATGAGCAACTCAGTACTCAGAGGCTAGTCCATGAGAGAGTCCTCAGGTAGTGATATTTGACCTAGTGGTAGAACCCCACTTTCTCCACAGATACCTGTCAGTAGTGAGTCTCTCTCAAGTAAGATTGCTTTTGAGTTACAATCTAGACTTTTTAAAATGTGTAACTGTATTTTCACCCTCACTGCCAGAATCCAACAGCCTGAAATTAAAGGTCCTCTACCCTTTTGCTCAGGCACATGGTAATTAGAACAGTGTATCTATGTCTGCATCCCCAGCCAATGGAATTGACTACTGAAAAAATCGAGAAGGAGACCTAGTTTATTTTCCATGCCCTCTTCCACTTCAGCCTCTCTCTCTCCAGCCAGCAATTCATATTTCTCTTCAGGCCTAGAACTGCCTACAGTTCTACGCTCTCTGAATACGATCCTATGCTTGGCATACCTTTATATGCAAGGTGATGAGCGGTTTGCTATTTAATAAATTCTCCTTCCACCTTACCTTCCAGCCTCCCCTAGTGCAAAGGGTGCAGTGAAAGAGCACTTCACTTTTGACCCCTCCTTCCTGCCATACACAATCCCAAGTCCCCCTGCCATGGGGAGGAGAGCAAGAACATTCTCTGCCAGAGTACATTCTCAGTTCCCTGGAAAAATGAAAGGCAGTTTGGTTTCCAAATTTATCTCGAGCCTCTCCCTGAATAAAATCATTACCTGGTGCATTTTCAGATGGTCTCTTAATGGAGTAGATTTTTATACAATCCACCATTTTGAAGAAACAATGTAACACTCTATGTGAATATATGTCTCATAAATTCCCCTTAGATGAAAGGACAAGGAATATGTCACTAACACCTTAATTATGTACATGATGCTTTGACACGATATTTATTTATCCCCACTGATTTTCAGTTCTCAAAGAGGATGCCTGTCTTTGCTCATAACTGCTTTTCTGAGAATATAAATGTTCCACTAGTGTTATCAAGATAAACATTAATGATGTTTTACTCCTATTTAGCATCAGTTCAAGGAGGTTATTTCCAAGTAATGTAATTTTATGGACTGAATCCTCTAACAGTTTTGTTCCGAGTCAGTTAGGGTTCTCTCCATATAGTGGCTTCTCCATAAAGGGGCACTGCCTGTGCCCAGTTCTATGACAGAACTGGTGAAATAAAGCAAACCCTTATGCAAAATTTTGACATCCTTTCTTTTATCGATAACGCATTTGAAGACCTCATTCTGATTGTTTTTAAATTAGCCAGGAAGTTAAGTGGCCATTTTCAAGTGGTGTGGAAGAGAGATTGTGGCTTCCTACCAAGGAGGCTGTGTCACTTGAGAGCAGCAGTGTCTCATTAGCTCCTCATCGGCTTGGAGAAGATTAAAGAAATGTCTCTGTTAAATTCAGCAGTGACATTCACCCACTGTCACTAGAGTATGAAACACCATTCACAGATACATACCCTGAGTCCCTATTTGTGTAAATTCTGAATTTTTTGGGTAAATTAATTTAGCCAACACTTCTCTCTTGATGGTGGTCTCAAGCATGAGCTAAAATGGCAGAGGATATCATGAATGAATACTGGAGCAGCTCATCCTTCCCACCACTGCCTGTGAACTTGGCCTTGGAGTTGAAGGGCACCTAATGTCAGCTTCTAACTACCTCCAGCCTTATTTCTATTCAAAAGGCAAATTCCAAACATTCTGGGTGCCCAACGTACTGTCACTCCGCTCCAATAAATGACAACTTTTCAAGCTTTCTCTTTTAGTGTTCTGTCTAAACATTAAAATTCCAAGTCCACTTGAATGTCATACATTCGGAACATTCATGAAAAGTTTATCGAATATTTACAACATGCCAGCCACTGTTCTAGGCTCTGGGGACACAAGGAACAAAAGAGACACAATATCCTACCCTTTTGGAGTTCACATTCCAGTCTAGGAAGGAACCAAGGTAAGGAGAACATAAACCAAGTGGCTCAGGTTGTAAAAACCAAATGTGAAAGTGATGGGAGCTTATTCTGGACAAGGCAAATGAGAAATCACATTGAAACAGTACTTCTCACCCTGTGACCACGAGTCAAATGCATAGAATCACCTGGGACGCTTATTTACAATTCATATTCCTAGACCCCTTCTTGGAACTCACTTTCTAAGAGTGGGGCCCAGAGATATGCATTTTTAACAACTTTGCTCAAGTACAGTGATGCTAATGAACACCAAAATTTGAGACTCCCTTCCAGAAGAACTATCTTGAAGGAGTGGCAGAATTTGAGGTGGCTTTAAAGTATGCTAAATTCCAGAGGAAAGATTGCTGACAATTCCAACACCTGAACAGGTAACACAGTTTGTGAATTTAATTCACAATGACCTTGACATCAATTAAATTTAATCTACTTAATTCAAAGCAGGGATGGGGGGAATCATGAGAGCAATTGTTTTTAAAAATAGATATCGATTAGCTAATTGCTCTGCTTTTTTGAAACCAAAGCATTATTTCCTCTAGCTCTTTTACTTCTGTTTAAATTCAATGAGCTTCTGTGAGCTACAATGGGCTGATGACTGACCTCACAATCAATCAGGTGCCTTTCTCATCTTTAAGCTCATTTTGAGAATCACTTCCTTTTCTTGAAGGCAGTGCATAAAACAGAATGTGCAAAGAGGAAACAGATGTAAACTTACCTTCCTAAGAACGTGGGCGTCAGAAGAGGCGTCGCCTTGCCTTTAATTTCTTATTCTTTTCCATACGCAAAGCAGTGGGAAGAGAGTGAGAGAGAAAATATTGATGGCATTTACTGTTAACCTAACTTTCCCCCAAATACTACACTTTAAGCCTCAGTTTTGAAAACACTACATGACAAAGGAAGGAAAAATAAGGAAGAATTAGATACTGTGTTAGTCAGCTCACGCTGCTCTAACAGAACACCATAGAGAGGGGCTTGAACAGCAGACTTTTATTTCTCACAGTTCTGAAGGCTAGGAAGTCTGAGATCAAGGTGCCAGCAGATGCATTTCCTGGTGACGGGCTTCCTCCTCTCTGTGCCCTCATGTGGCAGAGAGAGAGCTCTGACCTCTCTTCCTCTTCTTATAACAGCATAAATCCCACCACGGGAGGCCCATCCCCATCATCTTATCTAAATCTAATTATTTCCCAAAGGCCCCACCTCTTAATGCCATCATATTTGTGTCTGAGGGCTTCAATATATGAATGGGAGTGGGGAAGGGGGGGACACAATCATTCAGTCCATAACAGATATTGTCTCTTCATTTGTGAACGTAAGAAAATGGCTGCCTTGAACTGACTATTTTGTCATTGTTCTCAAATTCAGTGTGTGCTACAATCACCTGGGGAGCTTTTATAGACCCCAGTGCGTGAGCCAATTAAATCAGACTCTCCTCTTGGGATGAAACCCAGGCTTTGGGGTTTTCTCGAGGTCCCTGGGGGTTCTAGGGTACAACCAAGGCTGAGAATCACGACTCTACAGGCCATAATTGCAGGAGTAATAGAAAGACCAGCTCACTTGTGCTTAATGAAATGGAATTCACCATGGAGCAAAAGAAGGTATCTGCTTTCAGAAATCTAAGTTGAATGTTTTCAAAAACCCATGCGACTTGCAACAACTCCCATAGATTCCACCATATGATTTGGTAAACAATTAATCTAACTTAGTAAATGCACCTGAGAATATACAAGGCATCTACCATGTGATACTTTTCTTCAAACAAGTCTACCAATGATATACCATCACAGGATAGAAATTCTTCTAGTTACCTAAGAAGGAACATTTGTTCAATGAAATGCCAACTATGATACATGGGAAGGGAACCTAATTATTATTGACTGTGAAATAGCAGGAAAAGAAAATTTTTGATTTTTATATGTCAGTGTATTGGAAAGAAAAACTCAGATCTCTGACACACTGAAGCTGATTATGAAATTCCCAAGTCAAAAACATGGACAGATACAGTGAAAGATCTAGAACCAGCTGCTAAATAGAATGCAGTTTTTCAAGGCTGTAGTAATGAGCTGGAAATGTCCTTTTCTGGTTTCTTCACAAGCTTAGCTTCATTTTTGTCTAGAATTTTTTTTTTAATGAAGGAAGAAAAGAAAGTGTAAGACCTTCCCTGCTCATCAGCCCCACAGATGGTTCAAGGTCTCAATATTTGAGATGAAGTCATCACGGCCTAAAAGCATGCTATATTTAGTGGGGCCAGACCATTTTTAAAAGTTGCTTTATTGGGATATTGGCCTGGATTTAGAAATCATGAGACAGATTCTAGCATGTGACCATTTGACAAACTAGTGACAGAGTGGCCTAGGTGATGGGACACTTTGACAACTTTGGCCAGTCAACAACATCTTATGGTCATCGCCGCAGTGGGAGACGCTGCTTCAGCAAGCCCCAAATAGATGGAAAGTAGCTACTCTTGGGCTTCCAGAAAGGTCTGAAGCAGACAGCCTTCTGGGAAAGGTTTAGCTAATATTGGCATCAGCTCTAGAATTTTGATTCTTCCTCAGAGCAATACCTGAGAGATAAAAGTTGGGAATAAGATGGTGGCCCAGTGAACCAGTGTGCATAGAAAGAAAAAAGAAGAGTGCTAAGGCTAATTTTCTATTTCTGTGTACTTTATATTGACTGCTTCTTTATAAGACATGTTAAGGAAGAGCAAATACCCTCAAGGGGTGAGTCTGGCCTAAGACCACTGATGACCCTGGAGGGAAATCTTGAAGTCAATGAATTATGAGCCTCTCTCAGTGAGACCTCAGAAACTTGATGTTCAAGTCCTCTCCACTAGGGGCACCTAATTTCTAGACTTCCAGTAAGAGCTGGGAAAGTCTGATTAAGCAAATCATGCAAAGACATCCTAGCCTTTCTCCCCCTTTCCCTGAGGCCTTATGTTTTTACCACTTTGTCCAGTAGAAAACATGCCTGGGATCTTTCATACACACCAAGAAACAAGTAACAGCTCACAAAATTATTTTTACGCCTCTCCGTAAATTACTAGTAACCACCTGTAATGTTCCCCTTTCTGAGGGTATTTGTGTTTTGAGCAAAGCCTTAACCTAAAGGATTAAGCTGTCTAAAATTTCAGATCTAACAGACAGAAAGCTAGGCAGAATTGTGAGGGAAACCAGGCAACTAATAGTCTCTGAAATTCTATCACTGAGACTGATGGAGCTCATTGGCACTAACCTTCCATGGCTGTTACAGTGACCAGTGAAGAAAGGTGCTAGGCACCTCACCCCCACAGTGTGCATGTCCACTCCCAGGCACCGTGTGATGAGACACCTGCCCCATGACCAGCTTTGACTCTCCTCCTTGCCCACTACCATTGCACCAGACTAGGCTCTGCCCAGCCTTTGCCTGGATCCATGGCCCCCCAGTCATTTTTTTTGGAGCATCCTATCAGTAGAAAATTATTGAGTAAGAAGCCCCAAGATGTGCATGCTAATTTTTAACTATATATGTGCAAATACATTATATAAAACTCGAAATGAATATTTAGACAAGGTTCATTTTCAGTGATTCTGGATGTCACTCCATATTTCAGATAGTCTTCTTGATCATTTTGAATGCATTTGACTCACATTTGGTTGTTCATTCCTTCTGTCATTCGGCAAATATTTACTGAGCCCCTATTCGGTGCAGGCACTAGATATAAAGAGGTGGCTAAGATGATGTCCTCTCCTGGGAGATTTACTATCTGTAATACAGTTGCCATTGGCTTCCCATTGGTCTCCGTCTTTACATCATCTGTTAGATGATGTTTATGTTTCCATGTATTAAAAGTTAAGCATTTTATTTTCCAGCCTAGAAAATTGCTTTATTCTGATTAAGCCAACACAAGGCGAGTCAGTACAATAAAGCACTGATTTGTGTAACTGTGCAGTGTAGCTGGTGCCATCACAGCTGGGAGAAGAAACATAATTTAATAGTAGCTCTCTATAAGACAACTTCTCAGCAATTGAAATGAATTAGCAAATTCAAACTGAAGAGGGGGTGAGGAAAAGACCAGAAAAAAATTAGCATTCCATTTTCTGGCTGATCTTGAAAGTCTGAACAAATGTGAAATGAGCAGAGGAAAGAAATTCTAGAAGGAAACATTGAAGAAATAGTAACTAAACTACAGCGCTCATCTTTCTTAACGAATAGGTTTTTCTTCCTCATTAAACGATACCACATTCCCAGCTTCTCTTTTCTCCCAGTGTTCCAAGTAAATATCAATGGCTTATTCTCCTACGACCAAAATGCATGGAGTGCAATAGTAGAAAGAGCTTTGGGCTGGAGTGTTAGAAGACCATGCACCCTGCTGCCAACTTTTCATCTCACAAACCCACAATTTTTCATCTTTAAATGCCTGCTTTACAGGGTTGTTGACAGAATTAAATGAGATGACATGCATGAAAGTAAATACTTCCTGCAGGTTTGGGCTCTTATAATCATTACTTGTCTTTATACGTATCTGACGAAGAAGGTTGAGAAGCCTTCATTCTGGGCTTCATCCCAAAGTTTCATGAAGGGAACCGTCTATAATGCTTTTCCCACCTTCCAGTACTCCAACCCACAATTCACCTGTAGTCCTAAACTTTCTACGTTGTGGCCAACTGAAGCTGATACCATTAACCAGGTGACGAATCTAGGATGTTTCCTCAATCTTTCCTTTTCCTGTTCCAATGGAAAGCCAGTGTCTCTTGAAACTCGATGAAGAGGGAGGGAAATTTTCAAGATGGAATGAGGAACCAGTAAATAACCCTACCCAAAAGTGTAACACAATTTATTTGGCATAAATGTATACACCCAATGAGAAATTATTTGTGACACCGATAGAAGGGACTGGGAACCATGTTATACAGTGCTGTTAGAGAGAGTCCAACCCAGAGAAAAGCAGATCTGAGGAAACTCTTCAAATATCTAAAAGATAGACTGTTGAAAGAAGAATTCCACGTAGTCTCCCCAAATCGAAGGATAGCAACCGCTGTGAGGAACATTTCAGTTCAGTTGAAAGAACTCGCTAATAATCTGAACTGTCTAAAAGGGAACTAGACTGTCCTAGAATGTAGTCTGCTGTCACTAGAGATATGAAAAAGTCACCTGGAGAGCCACTGGCTTTGGAAGAGTGGTTGAACGATATAACTTTGAGGACCCTCTGTGATATGCGAGCCTAACCCTGTGCTTTACTTTAGTTTCTAGATGTCGTGCAGCTGGTTCATCAGAAGGCCTGGAAAGTGGGAGATATCTTCCATGCAGTTGTTCAGTTCTACAAAATGCACGAGGGTCAGAAGGGTGGCACCCCGAGTCTCTTTGACTGGCTCTTGGAACTGGGATAGGCAGCTATGCCTTTAGAGCACCCCTTTCCTTCATTCCAGCTTACATTACAGTGGTTTGCTCTCAACTTTCTCAAAACATCACATCCCATTAACAGAGCTATGAAAAACTCTGCTGTTCAAGTCTGCTGCCCCTAGAATACATCTGAGGAAAAGCAAAATATCAGTCTGTACAAATCAATACAACCGGTGGGTGAGTTCAAAGGGGCTTGCATTAGAATGGCTGGAAAAAAACAGAATTTTAATGGGCCCAAATGAAAAACCTATAACTAGGCCCAAACTCCAGGAAAGTTGCGCTTACGTATTTTTAATAATATAAAATGTTATGTCATGTCTCCAATTATGTGAATCAACTGGAAACAAAGTCACGGGTCAAAAATCATTTTATAAACTCTGCTGTAATGTGTTTATTTTACTTTTTTGAGCAGATTAAGGGGTCTGTCAGCCCAGGTAAATACTTAAGGTTTGGGCAAGACATTTCCAAAACTTTGATGTAAAAGCTTTCCGGTTTCAGACCGTTATCAGTGGTTATTAACAGAAATGCAAGAGTATATCAGTGTCCTCTACCAAGGTGATTTCATGTATCCACTACAGCCCACTGATAAATATTCCACATCTCCCAACAATATCTGGGTTCCTAGCTAATCAGAAAACTATTGGTGTTCAGCTGAGAGAGAGAAAGATCAAAGATTGTCTTGTTTCCTTCTGTATATTACATGAGTAGAATGATTACAGAACTCTTACGCAAAGGGAAGAAGCTTTCTTACAAAAGAGCATCCTTCGAGGTAAAATCTGCTTGTATATTAAATTATATAAAATATAAACTTTCATTTTATTTTTATTGTAAATTATGAAGAGATTGTTATCTTAAATAATATATTGAGTTAGCCTTAGAGGTTCATAAAATGTGAAGAGATTATTGTCTTAAGTCATATATTGACTCTTGAGCTCTGTGGTTTCATTATAAAAGTACCTGTATGGCAGACTAGCTAGTCTTATGACATTTATAATGAGGGATGCAGGATTCGACACAACCAGTTAGGATCATAGACTTCCTGATTTAAGGACATTAGCATTTAATTTGAGAAAAAGAAAATATTATCACATTTAAGTATTTTAAAAACAGGGATTTACTCTTTTGAAAACTAAAGGCATTTAACTTCTCCCCAGTAAGTCTTCTTTCCCTTCAACTAAATGAGCTAGACTGGCTTTTATTTTCTTGATCAAAGAAAGTGTTTATTAAAGATTTCCTGAGATACTATGCTCTTACACTATTTTTAAGATTGTGAAGTATTTTTAAATGTGAACAAGATCCCACACCATCAATGCTGGCCTTGTGTGTCATCCACATTGACAAGAAATTGACATTTCTTGAAATGTCAAGAAAGCTTCATTGGAAGCTCTATTTCCTCCCTACCACCCACCCCAGGAATCCTTTCCAGGACTCTTTAGGCATTTATTATTAAAAATAGTCCAAATTTAGGTTGCATGTTTAATCTGACACATTAAACAAATGTCAAATTTTAACGTTTATCCACCATCTCAAACTGAAAGTTCTTCATGGTACTAAATGGAAAAGGATGTGTTTACTTTTTACACAACCCCAGAATACTGTGTGTAGATTTTTGTTGCGCTCAAATGAATGTTTACTTATCCTACAAAGCACAAATACTGAATTGTAATCATGTGATGAAATTATATTTGTTGTACCTAAAGTTGCAAACTAATCAATAAATTTTTGTTGCCAAATGGTTGATCATTTTTTCTCCAAGAGCTTAATTAAATGCCTCAGAGAAAAAAATAGTCACAGTGTAATTGGGTGAAGGTAAATTTATCCCTTAGACAAGTGTTACAGTTCCACTTTCAATTTTTGAATAAGAAAATATTCTTTGAATGGCCATCATCAAAAAAATCTACAAACAATAAATGCTTGAGTGGGTGTGGAGAAAAGGGAACCCTCTTGCACTGTTGGTGGGAATGTAAATTGATACAGCCACTATGGAGAACAGTATGGAGGTGCCTTAAAAAACTAAAAATAAACTACCATATGACCCAGCAATCCCATGTGGCACATATATAAAATGGGATATTACTCAGCAATAAAAAGAAATGAAATTGAGTTATTTGTAGTGAGGTGGATGGACCTAGAGTCTGTCATACAGAGTGAAGTAAGTCAGAAGGAGAAAAACAAATACCGTATGCTAACACATATATATGGAATCTAAAACAAACAAACAAAAAATGGTTCTGTAGAACCTAGGGCCAGGACAGGAATAAAGACGCAGACGCAGAGAATGGACTTGAGGACATGGGGAGGGGGAAGGGTAAGCTGGGACGAAGTGAGACAGTGGCATGGACATATATACACCACCAAATGTAAAATAGATAGCTAGTGGGAAGCAGCCGCATAGCACAGGGAGATCAGCTCCATGTTTTGTGACCACATAGAGGGGTGGGATAGGGAGGGTGGGAGGAAGATGTAAGAGGGACGAGATATGGAGATATATGTATATGTATAACTGATTCACTTTGTTATAAAGCAGGAAGTAACCACCACTGTAAAGCAATTATACTCCAATAAAGATGTTAAAAAAAAAAAAGAGTAAGGCTAAGAGCTAAGAAGGGCCAAATTATTGTGAGCTTTGTAGATGGCTAGGTTACATTTGAAGGTAGCAAAGGACTAATATTTTTTAATTTTGGCTTTGAAAACTCACTTTTTCTGTTCTGTGGACATTGGGTTATCTTGTGCACAACTGATAGCAGGAACACCACTTAGCAGGCTATTTCACCCCACTGTATTGAGGCAAGCTGCCACCTAGGCACAGTGGGTGAACAAATTTAATTTTGTCCATTGTGTAAATAATGTGTATCCCAAGCATTTGGAAGAGTGTTTGCCACATAATACTCAATAAATATTTGTTGAATGAATAATAAAGTGAACTAACAAATGAAAAAAAAAAAAGAAAATATTCTTTGACTAAATTAGTTAGGATCAGTAATATTTACATAGATCAGCATTTCTCAATCTTAGCACTACTGGCATGTGGGGTGGATAATCCTTTGTTGTGGGGATCTGTCCTGAGCATTGTAGGATGTTTAGTAACTGCCCCTCACGGGCCTCTAAGAAGTCTCTTAATATCTCATTTCCTGCGGGGCAAAATCACCACAGGTTGAGGACCTTTAGTGTAAATAATGCCTTGAAGAAGCAGAGCCTGAGGCTCTAGGGGGAGTTAGGGTAAAGGATGAGGTCTCTGTAGCCCCTAGTGTGGAGAACCCCAGTAGGAACATGAAAACCAGGCATTCTCCCCCTACCCTCCCAAGACCGATGGCCTGTGGCCTTTACAGTAAGTCTTAACAACAGGAGAATGAGTCACAAGACAAAAAGGAGTCTACAGACCTGGGGTAAAGCAACCTAGATGCAAGTAAACTAGAGATAAATTTTCAGTCTTAGAAGTAAATGGACCAGTGCTCTCTGAACTCAATAGAATTTATTACAACAAGGATATATTGTATAGCAAAAAAAGAAAAGAAGGAATATTATTCAGGTAATTAACAATAAGGATAATAACACATCTACTATTCTCAACAGTTTTATTAATTGCAATTTTTATGGTGATTTTCCAAAGGGGAGAACTAAAATACAGAGAACCTAAATGATCCATACAATGCTTAAAACAA
This sequence comes from Kogia breviceps, assembly GCF_026419965.1. Taxonomy (NCBI): domain Eukaryota; kingdom Metazoa; phylum Chordata; class Mammalia; order Artiodactyla; family Physeteridae; genus Kogia; species Kogia breviceps. The sequence goes on along the minus strand of NC_081311.1, from coordinate 191,146,307 downwards.
TGAGTTGCAAAAATGGAGTCTGTTTTCCTAATATCTACATGAAAACTGGAAGATATCTTAGAAATAGCTGAACAATTGTGTCAATATTTTAATTACAATCTGATGTTTTCCAAGTACAAAGTCATATCTGGTAAAAATCACAATGCATCTCTTAAAATCAAAATTATTTTATTGAGATTAATTTATGTATGAGACTATAAGCATGTGTGTGTACTGATATTCAGAAACTTAGACAATAAATATATTTTCTTTTTTCTATAGGATAATTATGCTTGCAAACAAAAACACCCATTATAAACACCAGCCCACATAAATAAAAACATATTCAATCACAAAAATTATTAGATTTTATAAAAAGAAAGTATTGAGATTCCTGAGAACTTTATTTTATTCACTAATAAGAAGGCTTGGATGTGCTTAGGTAAAGAATTCTCCAGTCAGCCAGAGGACAATGGCAAATAAAACTCTGGGAATTCCCTGGTGGTTCAGTGGTTGGGACTCTGCACTTCCACTGCAGAGGGCACGGGTTTGATCCCTGGTTGGGGAAGCCGCATGGCGCAGCCAAAAATAATAATAAATAAAATGAAATAAACAAAATCTGGACATTAATAAGGAGAGACTTTATTGGAAAGGGTTATTACAAGAAGGGGAAAAGGACTGTTGCAGCAGGAAGGAAGGAGGACTGGTGTCTCTTTTAAAGATAATAAAGCTCCAGCTGTGAGATCTAAGAGTGTCTCGGGGGTTGGCAAAAAAGGGGTTTTCTTTCACAGAGAAGAGTAAAGGACTAGAGAGAACCAAGTGTGGAAAGTGAGATGAACAAGGTGAACCAGTGCAGGTGGCGGGCATGATGGGACAGTAGATCAGAAAACATGTTATGCTGGGCTTAGCCTATTCCCAAACGGGCTCTTTAAGGAGAGGCTGTATGGTGCACCAAGCTGAGGATGGGTTAAATTTCAGCAGCCTGGAGAAAGGGGAGAAACTTCACTAAAGTTTGGTTAACAAGCGTTTTGCTCTAGTTGATCAGTGGGTGCAAATATTTCAGCTAACCGTTTATGAGACAAAGAATGGAAACTTGGAGGGTCTTTGTGAACAAAGGGGGCGTCCATGAGTCCGAGGTTCAGAGCTCAACTCCTAGGAGCCAGTCAAAGGCAAGACCTGAAAACAGACCTCTTGTAGAAAGAGGTGTGCAGGGTGTGAGCAGCCAGGCCTCCTAGGTTAACCATTTCCTGTACTAGCACATCGCCATCTGCCTTCTAGCATGATAAGTTGAATACTTGGGTCTCCATAGATGATTGTACGCTCTTTGAGGCTGGAGCCATCTTTAACTCACCTATGGATCTGGTCAGAGTCTCTATCACAATGCCTTGTCCAAGGTAGATGTCTAATTGAACTGATAAAGCTAAAGGGCCTTGGGTAACTGAGGCTTTGGCTTACATCCAGTGATGTTCAACCATTAGTTCAAGAAACACAATTTTACTGTAACGTTCTCCTTAGTTTTCCAGGGACCTGGTTTATTGAGTGTCTCAAGACATTTTATAAACTTACTTTTAGACTTGTGCAAGTGAAACGTTCTAAAAACACTTGCCTTATATTTTAGTTGCATTAGAACATTTGATCACAGAAAGGAGAATGTTTTCCTTCTGTGGTTTTGGGATGAATTTAAGTGATATCCAGGACATTATCAGCAAGACTTGAAGGCCAGTTGAGTGCAGACAGATCTGAACAAAATGCACAGGAGGAAGAATCTTTGGGCCTCCCTTCCTATCAAGAAATATTGTCTGTGCTCAAACAAACAAAATGCTAATCCACTGTTATTGTTGCAAGAATCCTTTGACCACTTCAATTTTTCATTTCCTGAAATAATGCCCTCAAGAATGCCCCTTCCAAGCCTCATATCCAGTTTCACTTCTTTTCAGTTTTCGTATCTCCTTCCTATTTCTTCCCCTTCTGTCCTTCAGAATGGCTTTTCGTTAAATACGTATCAACAATTATTTGTTTGCCTTTGGAAGGTTCCCACTGCTTTGTGGAACTCTGTCCCATTTTCTCCTTTACTCCCTGCTCTGCTTGTTTCTGGTACAGAACGTTGCAGGAACTCCAGATTCTACCATGATGCTCTGAGCGCCACAAAACCCAGGTGCAAAGATTGTTTCACGGCAGACTGTGCTGTGTCGGAGCTGAACCCCGGGCCCAAATCGTTATACACACACAACCCTTCCTTCTCTGTCACATCACAAACAGTAGCATGTGGCACAGAGCATACATTCTGTTTTCCTTCTTACAGAGGAAAGCAGAATGAATCAAATCACCATTGGTTGAGATAGAATAAAGATGGATGATACCAGGAGGGCCTCTAGTTTTCAGTGCACTGGATTCGTCTCCATGGTCACGTACGCCATTTGTGAAGGTTACTCTTGCCTACTCTTTCAAACAACAGGACAGTTCATTTAAACCTAGCAACATTTTTAGTGAAAAAGGAAGTAGACCACATACTGACCTTTCGTGAAACCCATAGAAATGTCTAATAAAGCTTCACCAAATTAGTTCACTTATTTCCTTCTTTCTTAATTTTTGACATCAGCATCTCCTTTTAAAATTTAAGTGCAAAGATATAGTAGAAAAAGCAGTAACTTAAGTCCCATCTGCTATGTGCCCTCCAGCATATGACTAAATGTTTCTGAAACATTTTGTCTTTTTTTTTAATGTAACAAATAAAGGATGCAGATAATGCTATATATGAGAACACTTCCAAATGTAATAGTCTACAAATTGCTATTTGTCAGAGAGAAAGGTAAAGGTGATACCAATGTAAGGAGCAAAGCAATTGTTGTGCAAAATTCAGTATCTCAGGAAAATGATGATTAGAAGAGGCCTCCTAGTAAACATCAGGCAGCAGTTTGTTTCTTTGATTCTCAAATTCTCCGGGCAATACGTAGAGAAATCAATTTTGAACAATTCTGGATAAAGAGGTAAGGAAAAGTTTGAGAGTATTCAGAGAGACAAAGACAAAATGTAATTGTTGCTCTTAACATTTCTGTGGTACAGGCTTCTCTGAAAATCTGAGGAAAAGTGCACATACACAATTCATGAATGACCTGTACAGTTTTGGGGGATGCAGTTTTCATAATCCTGCTCTGGACTCTACATGTCTAGAAAGTACAGCTCATGTCTTCTCCATTTACTATCAGCTTCTAGACCTTTCTTCTGGTGCCTAATCTATCCTGGTGTCTAAGGAATCCTTAATACATGTTCATTAAAAGAAACCCCATCCTCTAGGAACTCATGTATTTTGAGAAAAGCCCATAAAAGACTCAGATTCTAACCTCATGTCTTTTTAAGACATTTTTTGTATGGAATATGTACACATTAAGGAAAGAAAGAAAGAAAAAGAGGAAGGGAGGGAGGAGGAGGAAGGAAGGAAGAAGGAGGGGGAAAAGAAGGGGAAGGGAAGGAGAGAAAAGGAATAAAGAAATCTATATAACTCTTTAAGAAATATACTACTTTTAAAGTACAAAAATTCTAAATCCAGCAGAAGTACAGAGTTGAGTTCACATAACATATGTCATGGCTAATGCACAACAAGATAAATGTTGACACTGGCTGTTTCATGCTTCAGCGAAACCCGGGGCCCCATTCATGGCTCCTAAAGAGGTTTCCATTCAACTCCAAGAACTTCTAGTTTCTCCTCGGCTCCTACGGGATGAGGGCCTGATGTTAATACCCCAATCAAATCCTGTGAATTTGTTCTTCCTTCATGTAGGTTTGCTGAAAACAGTGATCACAGTTTCAACCACCTGCCACTCAAAGCAGATGTAATGTATTACTTTTCATTAAAAATGCACCAATTACAATTGTTAAGATAGTAAATTTAATATTTTCTACCATAATAAAAAAACCATTCAAAAATGCATCAGTTACAACAGAACTCCTATACATAGCTCTGAAAAGATAATAAGCTGTAACTTCTTATGCCCGTAACAGCCTCTTAGTATCTAATTAAGCATTTCTTGACATTCCATCATAGGCCTTTCTGGGCCCAATATCCCACTCACAGAAAAGAAAGCCAAGAAAAGAAATCCAGCAGAATGTCTGGCATTCTGATAGGTGTTCATTCCACAGACATTTATTTGGGACTGGACATGACACAGGAAATGCAACAGAGAAAGACTAGTTCCTTGGCATTTTAGAATTTCCATTCTAGCAAGGATTACATTTGACAAGCCATAATAAAAATACAGTATATATTGGGACTTCCCTGGCGGCGCAGTGGTTAAGAATACCCCTGCCAATGTAGGGGACACAGGTTCCATCCCTGGTCCGGGAAGATCCAACATGCTGCGGAGCACCTAAGCCTGTGCACCACAACTACTGAGCCTGTGCTCTAGAGCCTGTGAGCCACAACTACCGAGCCCTCACGCCACAACTACTTAAGTCCACGCATCCTGGAGCCAGTGCTGTGCGACAAGAGAAGCCACCGCAATGAGAAGCTCGTGTGCCGCAACTAGAGAAACCTGGCGCACAGCAACAAAGACCCAAAGCAGCCAAAAAATTTTTAAAAAATGAAAAAAATTTTTAAAAAGTAAGTATATAAAATAAATTTAATTGAGCATATAACATCAGTGAAAAGTGCCAGAAAAACATAATTAAAAAGCAGAGTGAGAGTTAAAGAGTGATGGAAAGTATCTGTTTAGATCATGCCTAACCCCAGAGGTTCCAAGTTCCTCTTTAGGTAAATTTGTAAGTTTTTAAAGAAGTTGAATATTATCACTTGTAATGTTCCCTCACCATTTATTTATTCACTGGTCAGTATAAACATGTAATTTCTGTACTAAGTAAGGAGGTGACAAAGTCAGCTGTTGTCTACACTTCAGCAACTGAGAGAGACGGAGCTAACCTGTTACCATCACAACGTTGACAAATGCCTCTACTGGACGACGGTGAGAACAGGGTTGAAGAGTTAACTTTACTCCAAAGAGCAGAATTATTTACAAAACAGAAATAGACGCGCAGACACAGAAAACAAACTTATGGTTACCAAAGGGGATAGCATGGTGGTGGGAGGGGAGGAGTTATAAATTAGGAGTTTGGGATTAACATATACCACTACCATATATAAAATAGATGACCAACAAGGATCTACTGTATAGCACAGGGAACTATCCTCAATATCTTGCAATAACCGGTAATGGAAAAGACTCTGGAAAAGAATATATAGGGAATTCCCTGGAGGTCCAGTGGTTAGGACTCTGCGTTCTTGCTGCTGAGGGCCCTGGTTCGATCCCTGGTTGGGGAACTAAAATCTCACAAGCCGGGCGGCACAGCCAAAAAAAAATTTTTTAATAAAATTAAATTTTAAAAAATAAACAGAATTAAAAATATATATGTATAACTGAATCACTTTGCTGTATGCCTGAATCTAACACCACATGGTAAATCAACTCTATTTCAAGAAAAATTTTAAAAATAAAAATTTATTTTTAAAAAGAGCAGAAGTCTGACGGGAGCCAATATATTCCTATTCTTTGGGCAGTTTTTCCTCTCACCCCCATGTTTCTCAGACTATATATTTTTTCACTTTCAATTAAGATCTCAATACATTCCACCCTGACGTTTTCTGACCTGTCTGCAGCTCTTGCTGGCCACCCCCCACCCCCACCCCCACCCCCACCCCCACCCCCGCGCATGTTGTATTTACTTGCCCTTCAGGAGCCCATGGGTGGATGACTCCTGAGCACACTGTTGCCTGAGGCACGGAGCTTCCTCTTTTAGAATGTCAAGGGCAATACCGTCATCCTCAGAACTCCCTGACTAATGAATATGTAACATTTTAAAATAAATGAATTTATCCTTGGGAGAAAATAAATTTTCCAGACTCAACATTAGAGGTCTGGGTAAGCCCTTGAGTTGGAGGATAGACGTCCACTATCATCTGACTGAAGTCTGAGCCTCAACTTATGATTCTCGAAACAGCGGGCAGCCTTGGCATTAAGCTCCCCGGTGTTAACTCACCAACATTTTACTAATGGCTACTCCCTCTCTATTTCCTGTTCAGGTCCATGTAAATCATTTGAGCATGGAAAAAAATTATGGCCCTAATTTTGCAGGTGAGAAAATTGAGATTCAGAGGTGTGAGGTATCAAGGTATCAGAGAATAATAAGAAAAATAACAACAGCAAAATAATATCAAAAATAACAACAGCAACTAAAATTTGCTGAGCATTTGCTCCATGTGCCAGACACACATTTAGTGCTCTACATATACTAACTTATTTAAGCTCCTCGACAGTCCTATGAAGTAGGTATTGTTATTATCATTTCATTATTGAAAACTATGGAACATGGAGAGAAGAATTAGCTTGTTTAATGTCACAGAACTAGAAACGGGTAGAGCAGGATTCATCCTAGTTAAATCAACTCCAGAGCCTGCACTCAACTTCTGCTGCAAGGTTTTAAATTGGCATCAATTGGAGGCATGAGAAGAGAGAAAGGTCAAAAGGTAGACAAGGCAGAGGGGAAAAGAAGCAGAGTCACAAACCACAAGTCATCCTTTATTGGTTCAATCATATATTTTCTCAGCTACCATTATACCCCCCAAATAAAGAGAGAACAAACGAACAAAACTCCGTGTTACTTACTTGACATTGACAGAAATTAAGGCTGGGAAAGTGGAGTTGGTGACTATTCAAGAATCTGGGTTAACTATTTAGAGTACCCCATGCAAGGAGACTGTACTTCTAGATCATTCACACAAGCTTCCTCCAGGTAAAGACATCATTTAACTGCAAAATGTAAAGATGTCGTCAATCTGGATAAACACCAGGTTATAAGATGTTTTCCAAAAGTTTAAAATGGCCATCAAATTTTCTCTTAAGGCACCAAAAAGAAAAAAGAAAAAAAGTATCTGGCTTCTCTCACAGTGCTTTCAGAAGCATTTTTAAAATGTTATGTTATAGTTAACTTTTTAAATGTTATGTTAAACATTCTCAACCAATAATGCCATACCGTTCGTCTGTTCAAAATAAAAGTTAGTGAACTAAAGATCAGAATTGTTCAATGGAGCCCAGAGGAATTGTGTGCGGGCCAAATTTTCAGCATGGAAAGAATGAACATCACAGAGACACACTGGGAGATGAATTTTTAATTCTGTGTGTAGAGCTTGACTCCGGAAGATGGCAAGAAAAAAGAAAGAAAGAAAGAAGAGTGTTTTTGAAGAAACAGATGCCAAGGCTGACTCATGATGGGTCTGGGAGTTAGAGGAATCCCTCTTAAGGCAGGCCATGAGGAGAAGGGTTGAATGACTAAGTGACCACAGCATACAGTCCTACTGGTCACCAATTACATGCTGGAAGTGACACCTGTCCTTTCCTTATCTGGGCATGAGCAACTTCCACTGTGCAGTGGAATGGAGGAATGGGGGAGATCCTTGGCACGGAGCAGCCCAAAGACAATTGGTCCACACTGCCCAGGGCAACCTGGGTCATCGCCAAATGGAAGCAGATGAGTATCACATATGGTGGCCCCAATGTAGTGGAGAGTTTTGGTGGCCTAGTCAGCAGCATTCCTCTCCTTCTTACCTGACTATATGCAGGAATTCATGTTCCTCCACATTCCACCCCAGGGCTTGGATGGATACAAGCTGCACTAAGCCCATTGCGGCCAGCCTTCCCTGATTAGAATCCTTATCAGTTCAAGGGTAGATTTGGGACCTAAATTGCCCAAACCGAAGGGAAGCAATTGTATAGAGGGTTCTCTTTCTCTCTCTCTCTCTCTCTCTCTCTCTCTCTCTCTCTCTCTCTCTATCTCTGTCTCTCAAGAAAAATTGAACAGGAAAGCGTTTCCCTGGCTGCTTCTGGCAGACAACTTGCAAATGTAAATGGTTTATTAAACAATCTGAATTATATGAGGCAAACAAAAACATGATGCATTTTTAAGTTTCTTCAACTACTAGGCCAACTGTGTTTTGTCAAATATCTTTTTGCCATCCAATTACAAATCTAGAGCAGATCCCACAGTTTCTGTTCTCTTTCATTACTAAAATCTCCAGCCAGTCTAATCCAATTTGTAGCCTGGCTCTTGTGTGTGATTTAAAGCTCTTATTCCCTTCTGCTAAGCACCAGCTAGGCTTTGGCCTGAGGAGCTTGAACTTAGAAAAGGGACAGTGTCTGCTATTTTTTTGTTCTTCCTCCCCTACTTTTTCTGGTTCTATCTTTGCCAATGCTGGGCACTGGGGGATGGAAAGGAAGCAGGGCAAATGTTTCTCTCTTCATCTGGAAGTTCAACTGCAACTCTCTGCTGACTATGATTGTTTCTCTAGTTAATATCACCCTATTGATAATACCCTTTTGGGGGCAGGAACGCAAACATTTCCTCTCCCCATGGGATACATGTGTGAGTGTTTTAGAGAGCCCTGTGAGGTCACTGTGAATATGCCTCTGAATAGAAGACACAACTATAGTTTCAGCTTTACCTTTTCTCCCTGCAGCCAGTGGCCTTCCCCCATGTGGTCTCTCTCTGTCTCTCTCTCTGTCTCTCTCTGTCTCTCTCTCCGTCTCTCTCCCTCTCCCTCTCCCCCTCCCTCTCCCCTCCCCCTCCCCCTCCCCCTCCCCCCCCTCCCTCTCTCTTCCCGGCCACCATCCAAGCCTTTTTCTCCTGGTTCCCAATACCTCTTACCCAATAGACAACCCCATGGGTTGGGTACCATCAAAACAGCTCAAGCACAGTCACCTACCGCTATGTCTGCAATAAACTTAGGCGAACTCATCACGCCAAACAGTAAGAGTCTTATCTGCTCTGAAGCTGTTCCTCTTCCTCTCTCATCTAAGCTGAGTCTTTTCTGGAATTTTCTTCTTCACTCAGATGTGCTTAGGGTAAAATCTTCTAGTCAGCTTTCCAAACTGGCAGCCAATCAAAAGTAAGTAAATCAGAATCCCTTCCTTACAGGGTGATCTTGGTTAATCTTGCTGCCCCCTCCCGTGATTTCAAGGAAAAGGAAGGAAAATTACCCTCCCCACAAGTGGGACATGGAAAAAAGCACAGGCTGATGACCCATTAGTCATGCAGCCAAGAACAAAGGGGGGTAGCTGAAGTGGCTTGAGGAATACAGCTCTGAAGCCATGTTCTTCTCATTTCTAGAGATCAGTTCTTCTCATTTCTAGAGACAGGATTTCAAAATTGGCCAGTTAAGTAGGAGATGACTGTTCCTTTCCTTCTCCCTCCCTTCCACCAACTTGTTGGAATAATTAAAACCAAAGAAGCAGGACGAGCTACGTAATTTGCAAGCCTCAGTGCAAAATGAAGATGCAGGGCCCCTTGTTCAAAAATCGTTAAAAATTTCAAGATTGTAACAGCAGAGCCTTAAACCAAGTGCAAGTCCTTTCTAAGTGTGAGGCCTGTGTGACTGCCCAGGTTACATGATCCAGTGGGTCCAGAAGGCAGAGCATCAAGCCAAAGAGGACCATTCTTGAGCCTTAGTATCTCATGGAGTTTGCCTTGTTAGGTGTTGACCTTGCTTGGGACCCATCACACCTTCCTTCTTTTTTATTTCTCCCTTTTGGAATAGAAATGTCTATACTATACAGGTCCCAACGTCGTGTTTTAGAACCATACAATTTGTCCGGTTTCACAGGTTCACAGCTGGAGAGGAATTCTGCCTCAGGATGAATCTTATATGAGCATTGTTCGAGCCACAAAAATGTTGTAAACCAAATGTCCCCTTGTCCTAGGTTATATGAATGACAGCTGCTCCTTTACCAATTACAACTTTAGCCTTGCATAAAATTTATGAAGATATCCAATCATCAAATTACCCCACTTCCTGACAGCATCCATTCTAGAGAAAAGTCCCTTAACACTTCCCAAAAGAACCTAACACAGGCCAAATTTTATAATAAATCCTTTCTAACATTCTTTTTCTGAAACACTCCATATTTCCCCATGGGAGTGCCTTCTCTCTCCAGGGAACAACCATCCCAAATTGTTCAAATACAGGCATATCCTTGCTGGTCTTTGTCATTGACAACAGTAATAAGATTTATTGTTATTATCACTTTTGTTAGTTTCTGTGCTAACATGTGCTTTACATGTATGATCCTTTTAATTCTTTGATGACAGTGATGATTTTATTTTACCCACTGTAGACATGAAAACACTAAGACTGAATGAAATTTAAAAGCCATCCAGGTCATAGATCTAGCATAATGGGTGAAGGAATTCAGGAGTCCAGCTCAGGATCTCATACTCTCAAGGATTTGAGAGATGACAAACTACAAAGTTAGCAAGACCATTCTCTTTCCCACATCCTCTCCTCCAGCCTCAGAACAGGAGCTGGTTCTCCTTTCAGTGTCAACACTTCCCTCTGTCTGTTCTTTGACTACCTCTTCTGTCTCCTTTGATACCTGGTTCCAGCAAATTTTCTTCTAATTTTTCAACCTTTCTTTCTCCACTAGAATCATTTCCCCAGTCTAGACTCAGGCATAAGCCTCCTTCATCTTGAAAACAAGCCACAGTTACCTCCAATGATCCCATGGCTCCTTCATCTTTTTCATCTCCAGCACATGTTCTGGAAACTCTGGTCTTTATTTTCAAGAATAATATGACTTAAAATTATAAAATAAACATGCATGAATCGAATCGGGAGGAAGATCTTTTCTACCTTAGAGGAGTAAAGGTGGGTAAGAAGAATAATTCCAGAAAAAAATAATATGTGGAGTATATATGAAGCATTGGAGGGAGGATTTCCCAGCTAGAGATACAGGAAGAGGAAGTTTAGGGTAGGTAGGCTCTGTAGACTGAATGTTTGTGTCTCCCCCAAATTCGTGTATTGAAAACTAACCCCCAATGTGATTGGTATTAGGAAGTAGGGCCTTCAAGAGGTAATTAGATCATGAAGGTAGAACCCTTATTAATGAGATTAGTGCCCCTATAAAAGCAAACCCAGGGCTTCCCTGGTGGCGCAGTGGTTGGGAGTCCGCCTGCCGATGCAGGGGACGCGGGTTCGTGCCCCGGTCCGGGAGGATCCCACTTGCCGCGGAGCGGCTGGGCCCGTGAGCCGTGGCCGCTGGGCCTGCGCGTCCGGAGCCTGCGCTCTGCGATGGGAGAGGCCACGGCAGTGAGAGGCCCGCGTACCACACACACACACAAAAAAAGCAAACCCAAAGAGGTCCCTTGCCCCTTCTGCCCTGTGAGGACACAGCAAGAAAACAGCCAGCCATCTGTGAACCAGGAAGCAGGTTCTCACCAGATACCTCATCTGCTGAGCCTTGAACTTGGACTTCCCAGACTCTAAAACTGTTAAAAGATACATTTCTGTTGTTTATAAGCCATCCAATCTATGGCATTCTCTTACAGCAGACCAAATGGGCTAAGACAGTAGGTAAAAGTAAAATCACAGGGAAAGGAAAGTCTGGCATGTCTATGAGACCCGATGAGTAGTTAACCACTGTATCAGTTTGCTCAGGCTACCACAACGAAACATCACAGACTGGGTGTTCCAAACAACAGAGAATTATTTCTCACAGTTCTGGAGGCTGGAAGTCCAAGATTAGCATGCAGATAATCATCCTCTTGCTGTGTCCTCACATGGTCTTTTCTCTGTGCACCAGCAGTGTTAGTATCTCTTTGTGTGTCCAAATGTCCTCTTTGGACACCAGTCAGATTGGATTAGGGACAATCCTAAAAACCTTAACTTCATCGCCTCTTTAAAGGCTTTATCTCCAAATACAATTACATTCTGATTACATTCTGAAGTGGATTAGGACTTCAACATACACATTTTTGGGAGGACACAATTCAGCCCATAACACCTGCGGTACAGGGGAGCAGGGAAGATTAAGGCCAGAAATGTAGGTCAAGGCCAACTCATAGATGCCTTGGAACATAAGAACAAGAAATTGGAACTTCCAATTTTTACTCAGTGAACTATATGAATGCCTGACCTGATATCCTTACCTCACTGGACTGTTCAAAATTGAAGGCGAAACCCGCTAATATGACTCATTTACTAATAATTATTTCTATATATCATAAGGTATATTTTGTAGTAACTGACTTCCCTATAAAGAGGCTTCCTTTCAGATATATAGATTCATATACTTCTATTTATATCCTCCTCCTTCAAACCAAATGTAGAAAGACCCTAGAGATATTTAAAAGATCGTTTGAAACAAAATGTGGACATATAGCCAATGCTTAAAAATGTTTTTGATTAATACTGGTAAGTAAGCATTAGCTCAAATGCTTAAGAAAGCAGCTGAGGCTATTCTAAATATAGGCCACCTGCTTTTCCCAAGGGAGTCAGTACAACCTGAGGGAGTGGCTGAGAGAAGCACATTTCGAAGGGACATCTCTGTGCTGCAATGTGGGCAAAGGGCCTTCGCAAAGGCAGAGAGGCTGCCCTTGCTCTCACCAAGGACAACTCATGCAAGATCGCTTTTTCCGTCACACAAGGCAGCACTGATTCCATTTCTCAAAGGAGAAATGGAAGGTCAAGGACACTTATTAACTGCCAACTATACCACAAGCCCTGGGCTAGTTTTTCTCCATGTGCATTATCTCATTTCATTCTATTATTTTCTTTCCATTTTATAGATGAGGAAACAAACTCAGAAAGGTAAAATGACTTGCTCATAAGAAGAGAATGTCAAGTTGAACACTGTCTTATTCCAAAGTCCACTCCCTTTGCCATACACCATGTTAAGTGGGTTTTCTCTGCCACGATCATGTAGGTTAAGGTATCATCAGCCTTTGAATCCCACCATCTGCCCTCTGCAGGAGGACCCCAGGATGCAATAATGGTTGTAGGCCTGACTATCAAGGATCTGTTTGAGGACACACCTGGACAAAAAAAATCTCTCAACCTGCACATATACAGCAATTTATTAGGTTGAACCATATGAAATTACTTTTTGTAAGTCAATATTTGCCAAAATTTCATATGGTTCAAACTAATTGTTTATTCATGGTAATAACCCAAGAGGTAATAACTATAACCGCTACTCTACTTAATGTTGGAGATTTTCTAGCCTAGAGAAGAATTGTTCTTTCCTTCTTTGACAGGTTCTTTTGTTCCAGGCACACCTCGAAAACAAGTCTCCACTTGCCTGGGGGAAAACACCCAGTGTCACCCTCCACTCCAGGAATACACACTCCTCTGGGAAAACAGGGAAAAAAACACATCTTCACTGAACAGAAATTCAGGCATTCCCCCTTGAATTTCTATTTCCATAATTAAGGATGAGAGTGTGTCCTAGAAATAGTTGCAAATAACAAGGTGTATAAGATGAAGAAAAGTACTAGAGCAGGAACCACACCACAAAAGATTCCAAGGGAACCATTACACGTGCAGCATAAACCCACACCCAAAATATTACAGGTCAACGCACTGGAGGTGCCAGTGGGAAGTGTGTCTGTGCTCACCCTTAACGAAGGGGCGCTTGCTTCTTTGATCGATACTATGGGTAATTAAAATTCAAATTTAGGGGCATTTGTCAACTCCTCCAATATGTATGAATCACTGAAATTTTAATAAGCACATCAGAACACCCTGGGGGAATATTTCCACTTTTAAGATATTTTTAAGAAAGAAGTATTTAATAAATTTCCTCGAATTTTTCTAATACAAATATCTTATCTTCCCAAATACTGAGAGGAGAGTTTCAAGAAGAATTTAGAAATTCCACTTAATGAATGGCATTTGCATCTTCTTCCTCCTCAACAGTGATTCCTATGGCTGTGAATGCTGGATGAAACTTCACTTAGAAGTTTACAGCTTTGGGCTTCCCTTCCCTGGTGGCGCAGTGGTTGAGAGTCCGCCTGGCGATGCAGGGGACACGGGTTCGTGCCCCGGTCCGGGAAGATCCCACGTGCCGCCGAGCGGCTGGGCCCATGAGCCATGGCCGCTGCGCCTGCGCGTCCGGAGCCTGTGCTCCGCAGCGGGAGAGGCCACAACAGTGAGAGCCTGCGTACCGCAAAAAAAAAAAGAAGTTTACAGCTTTGCAAAAATACTGAAAAACTGGGCTAATTCAGAGCCATGACCAATACATGTTTATCAAGCTGAATTAACACTTTATTCTCATTCCTGAATCCATAAGAATTTATGAGAGATGAACACTCAAAATATTTGCTGCATTTATTTTATTCCCCATCAGTTTCCTAGGAGAAGGTAAATTGGAAGATTTTTATATCTATTGCAGAGATGCCCCAAACCATAATAAATTCATGAGAAAATTTGCATTGAATATGCAAATTCTTTCTCAACTCTTAAGTCCTTTAAATCCAAGTCACTGAAACAGTGTCTACAAATAATATTAGCTACCCATTAATTAAATGTTCACGATGTATCAGGTTCTTTATGTGTCTATTAACTTATTTAATCCTCACAAACTCCCCACACACTATTATTAGTCCCATTTTCTAGATGAGAAAACTGAGTCAAGGAGTGTTTGAATTCTCAAGGTCCCACATCCAAGAAGTGGTTGAGCAGGATATTAAAACAGGCATTTTGATTGCAGTCTATGTTTTTAATCACCAAAATACTGTCACTCATGAGAAACTGGCTCTAATGGCAGCCACTCACCCCACCAAATAAGAATCTTTATGACAGTGTAATGGCAACAAAGCACCTGCTCCCTCAACATCTTCCAGGAAGTGGCCACCACAGAAAACCCTCCACCCGCAACACTGAGTAATCCTTCTTTCTTTGGACATGTCCCCAGACCGCTTTCTTGTCCCCTTTGCAGCTAACCAAGGGCTGCCAGATATACCTGAAGATCAGTTAGAGAGTCACCCCATTTCCAAAGCTGCCACCTTAATAGAGCACTTGTCAACCAGAGACTATCTCAGTATTTCATCTTTCTACTCTGTGAAACTGACTCTCCTTTGAAACTTGGAACTCCTTCTGAAACGAAAGTGACCGCAGATGGCTTCTCATCATTAATAATTAGCCTCTGTTAATTTAGTCTCAGACTTTTTTGTCTTTGATAACCAAATACCAAACCAGTTTGACCCTTTTGATTCACAGTTACATTAAAATAATAAAATTCAAAGTATTCACAATCCTTAGCCTCTTAACCCAATGAAATTACAATCAACTTTATTAAAACCTAAAACAATAGATCAAGTATTACTATCAAAAGACATAATTGAATGTTGGATTCCTTGATAGATTGTGTCACTATAAAATAAATCATTATAACTTGGTTTCCAATAGAGAGATCCATAGAGAAAAAAATAGAACTATCTTTTATTTATTATTACTGGTTGGTGTTCTCATAAATATATGGAAAAATGTCCCTACACTGCATCAGGATCAATGAGCTATGTCATTTGCCTCAGATATGTCAACATGGTCCTAAGCTTTAAGCCACACCACACTCTGACCATTGTTATATAGCCCCACGTAACCTGATCTGTAAAGAACAAAGAATAAAAAGTTTACTTTTCACACTCTTCATTTGCAGCTAAAAGAACTTATTTGCCAAAAGATAAACACTGCCACCTGCTGAGATAAGAGAATAAAAGTGTGTATGCTTATACACTTTTAAAACTCAGCATTTTCGGGCTTCCCTGGTGGCGCAGTGGTTGAGAATCTGCCTGCCGAGGCAGAGGACATAGGTTCGAGACCTGGTCTGGGAAGATCCTACATGCTGCCGAGCAACTGGGCCCGTGAGCCACAACTGCTGAGCCTGCGCGTCTGGAGCCGGTGCTCCACAACGAGAGGCCCGCGCACCGCGATGAAGAGTGGCCCCCGCTTGCCACAACTAGAGAAAGCCCTCGCACAGAAACTTAGACCTAACACAGCCAAAAAGAAATAAATTAATAAATTAATTTTTAAAAAAAACAAAACCTCAGCATTTCCTACTTTTCACTAGTGAGAGCAGTAAAAAGTGCGTTCTTCATTTCTCAGTAAAATACAAGGTCATCTGACTTGTTGTGGTGATTACTTGATTAGATCTCACAGTCGCAAGAAAATAGTAGCAAAGGCAACTTTTGTTCAGAGATTCATCCAACATTTCCCAAAAGGCAGAATAGATAAGTCTTTGTCCTCATTGTATTTAAAGCTTCCATATAACTTTTCTAGGATTTCCATCTCTTGCATGCTGCAGAAAAACTCATTTTTCAGTTCTAAGTAATACAGCCTAAAACTCCAAACTCAAGAGGAAATTTAGGAACAGAGAGAAACTGATGGTTTTGCCTTGACTTGCAGAATTTAAAGAGCCCCCGAGATGCATACGCACACACACAGAGACACAACTTTATCAATTCCCCTCCCTGTTCTAAGCCGGTATCCATCCTGGGGATTTCTTATAAATACCAAGGTGTTTAAAAGGGAAGGAGAAGAAGGTGTGGGAGGGGAATAAAGAGGGGTAAAAGACTCAAAGTTATACCAACTCCCTGGTGGAGTCTTCCAGATGTTATGATGACTTGATCTCAGAGGCCTGTGAAATTCCGCTGGATTTACCCTAAAAGAGCAGGGAAATCCTAAAAGTGGCATTCCCAAACAGACTACCCTCGTATAACCAAACCAAAATCATAAAACATCAAGCCATAAATTTTTGTGAGAAAATATTTGAGAGCTTTCCTAATTTCAAGGGCATCAAATACAACTCCCTTTCTAGTTCAGATTTTATGTTATAGTAAGAGAGTGTTTTCCTAACATCATTCAATTATTATCATATGATCTTGGGGCAAGCCACCTTTTCCCTCTCCTAAACATGTGTTATCAGCTCTAAATTTAGGTTCTAATTATTCCTACTTTGTTCCTCATCAAGAAACGAACTGATTTTTTCAAAAGTCTTGTAAACCGTATAAACATGTGGATTTTTTTCTGCTTATTTTAGAAAGGAATAATCTGATAGAGCAAAAGGAAGCCAATATAAGTAGAAGACTGTTTCAGTTTCTAGTGCAGGGGTAATGAGATTATAGATTACAGATTAAAATGGCAGTAAGACTGGAGAGCTAGGATTTGTTTTTTAATTGAGGGAAGCGTTTATGATTGGGTGGGTGGATAGAGAAAATAAAGGAGAAAAAGTGAGAGATGATTCCATCGTTAGCAGAAATAGAACTGCTAAGATGGTATATAGCATGTGGAAATAACAGGGAGAGAAGTAAGAAATTCTCTTCTGGATTTGATGAAATTAAAAGAGATAGCAAGATACTTAGAAACTAAGAAAACAGTGTCAGCCATCTGGCAGCTAGGAAGAAAACACAGAAGCCAACAAGGATGGCAGAGGGGAAAGCCCCCAAATGCCGGGTCCTCGTGTCATCATGTCACTGCATAGCCAACCATGGGACTAACTAACCTTGTTTTAACCATGTGTTTTGTTACTTACAGACCAAACTGAGATAACAGTGAAGTTAAACAAAACATAAAATAATCTTGGTAAGATAACTAAAATTATTGTAGGAATTCTGAGTCAGTTTACAAACCTGTTTTTGAAAAGGAATATGTCTTTTAACATCGTAATAGCTTTTTTTTTTTTTTACTTCAAATCTCATCCCTTTAGAGACCCAGAAAAGGTAAATTAAGAGTAACAGAAGCAGTGGAAAAACATAGGATAATAAATTCACTTGTAATTTAACGATTATAGATGTGTTTTTAAGTGGCAATGTAAGACTTTGATGTATAAAGAGCATTGCTTAGTTCTAAAAGCATTTATTTTGCCTTTAAATAAGACATTATGCTAAATCATGAGCTATTGCAGTTTTAGATGAGTTGCTAGAAAAGATATTCCATTTTTATGAGTACAATTCACTCATAAAATTCTATATGAAATCTAAATATATGAGGATAGATTAAGCCATAATCAATCATCTATATTAATGATCTCCTCACATCTCAGCTCCTCTGTCTGAAAGAAAACCTTTAAAAGCGTTAGTGCAACTTTGTGTGCCCAAGGCACAGTGAGGCAAAACAAACCAAAACGTCGGAGTTTGGAGCAGAGAAAAGTTTACCGCAGGGCCACGCATGGAGACGGGTGGCTCATGCCCTAAGAAGCCCTGAGCTCCCCGAAGGGTTTCAGCAAAGCACTTTTAAAAGCCAGGTTGGGGCGGGGGCAGGTGTCAAAGCGTATGTGACCAGCTGATGCACAGTTCTCTGACTGGCTCATGGTGCGGTAACAGGGTGGTGTCCTAGGGGTTCACATTTTCGGTCCTTAGGCTCCAGGAGGCCTGGGGCTCTGTGGTCAAGTTCATCAAGTAGTTAGTGTCTTCCATTTGGTGGAGGCGGGGCGAGGGAGGTGGGTCACATCTGTAAAACAGCTCAGGAAATGTGCATCAAATACTGCTATCTAGGCACTTCAGAGAGGAGCTAAAGCAGAGGATGCGGGAGAAGGCCTGTCCTGGGAAGGCCCCATAGGGTCCTGCTTGGTTACAAAAGGACAATTATTCCAAGACTCTTAAGTGTTAATTGATAAAAATTTGACTTACAATCCTCCCTAAGATACCTCTACTACATTAAACAAGTTACATTTCAACTATGATTTCTGAGTAAACAACACTGTTCTTTCCTGAAAAACGTGTTTATATATGAAGCGCAGTTTTTTTAAAGATGACTGCTAAGTTATTGATCATAATAACAGCAAACATTATCCTCATGCTTGCTAAGTGCCAGATATTCCTAATCCTCAAAACAACAACTATTATTGTCAGCACTTTCCAGATGAGAAACCTCAGAGTGGCAAGGTACCTTGTACAAGAATGAAGAGTTGGAATGAGAATATATACATAGACAGTCTGACTCCAGACCCTACACACACTTCACTGTACCTTACAATACCCAGATGAAAATAAAGCTGGTATATGTAGTGAAAGGGCCAGAAAATAAGCTTTTGATTGTCAAGGCATCCATTTCAAAGACATCCATCTCAAACAAATGTATTGCCAGCTGTATGGCACATACACTTGCTAAAAAACCCGGATCAGGAGCCAGGCCACCTCACCCATGGACTTCCTCTTTTAGAAAGCCCTGGGTGACCTAGAGAACGAAACACCTGAGTGACCCCGATTCTTCCCTTCCCGTGTCCTCATTCCCACCGTTATGTTTTAAATTCACCAATGAAGTGTGAACCCGTGAACCCCTATGCTTGCTTCCTTCCCTCCGCCTGACCTCCTGTGTGGCCCTTGGGTGTGACTTGTACTCTACAGGACTTGTGTGTAATAAACCTTGTTTTTTTTCAAAGTTCCCTAATTATTGTTGCTGAGGTGCTCTTGCAATCATGCTACCAAGTGCAAGCTCGTTCAACAGGCCAGTAAATCAGGGGAGGAGGTGTTGGGGCAAGGAGTAATGACTTAATTCAGAAAGCTGGAATCCAAGAAGATGGCTGCAGGAAAGAAGAAATTAACCTATCACCTCCCCCAGTCTGGCAAAACCAGGAGATATTTGCAAAACTTATGGCCCTTTTTACTTTACCTCCTCACCTCCCCCTCTCCCTGTTCTGTAGAAGAACTAGCATCCAGACCCTGGGATGATGCCTCTCTAGGACTCTAGTCTGCCACACAAAAAATGGAATACTACTCAGCCAGAAAAAAGAAAAAAATCTTGTCATTTGCCACCACATGGATGAGCCTCGAGGGCCTTAGACTAAAATTGAATGTCAGACAGAGAAAGATAAATGCCATGTGATCTCACTTATGTATGGAATCTAGACAAACTAACAAACGAAAAACACTGAATTCATATGGAGAACAGAGGCTCAATTGGTGAAGGGGGTCAAAAGGTACAAAATTCCAGTTATAAAAGAATTAAGTTGTTGGAATGTAATGCACAGCATGGTGACTGGAGTTAATAAAACTGTACTGCATATCAGAAAGCTGCTCAAAGAGTAGATGTTAAAAGTTCTCGTCACAAGGAAGAAAACATACATTGTAAACATAGACATGCACAAAAAAATTTTCACAAAAATTCACAAAAAATTTTCTCCAAAAACTTTATTCAACAGAAATTATAATAATAGCCTTCAAAGTGGAATCTAGGAGACACGTTGTTACATTACTCTTGTTTCATTTATCAGTAGCGTGACGCTATCAAGAAAGAAAATTGAGATAACCCGTGACACTTGCCAAACCGTATGCTTGTTCCTGTCATCTTTACCAAATAATATCAAGGAATGATATAAGTCCATCAGCTTTAATGGTCACATCTGTGAAGCTAACAACAGTCTATAAAAGGTTGACTTGTGGACAAAGAGGAAACATGAACTATCACAGTAGCTTGCTGTCTGCCTGTGATGTCAAGGGGCAAGTTTCCTCATGGACTGGCTTTCTTCAATCAGCGCCATATCCTACAGGTATGATCCTTACTACCTAATAAAGCAAATTTCACAAAATTAGTTTTCTTTATTTTACTCACTTAACTCTCTCTGTTTTTACAGGTTGACATTTTCTGGGTCATTGCCGATGATCAGTATGTTTAATGTTCTGGAGCCTTGATGCCCCCAGCTGCAGAGCCCCTCAGCAGCCCAGGCGTTTGGGGGGGGTGGGAATTTTTTTTTTTTTTTTTTTGCATTTTTCCATGTCAGTCATAAACTGGGCAAGTTCACGTTCTACTTGCGCACCCTCGCGAGATTCCCTCGCGAGACTCATGGCATCTGAGAATTGGAGAGGACCGGAGAATGCAGCCACATCGGCCGCCCCTCTGCTTATCCCCCCACCCCACCGTCACACAGCGCCACCAGCTGGAAATATGGTGACTGTGAACATCTCCAGGTCTGAGAGACTAGCTTACGAGGGGGCTTCCCATCCCACTTCGGAACGTCTCAGAACGTCAACAGATGTTTCTCAGCGTCATCCAGAATGTGAAATGTGCATCCTCCCGCCCTCCCCACGACCATGATCGACACTCTTCCAAAGCAGCCTTGATACAACTCCTCCCCCAGGGACGCCATTCACATTCTGTCTGTGGGAAGGACGGCCCCGGTACGGAGCAGTGCTGGGCGCTGCTGCTTCTCTCCACCTCAGGGGCCAGGCAGGTACCATCGATAGAGTAAGTGTGAGGGCTGCACGCATCGGGAAAGCCTATGAAAACCGCACACTCCCCGCAAAGGCACCTCGTATTTTTAAAAGTGTCATGACCACACCGGACAGTTTCCTTCCATGTAGTGGCTCTAAACCCTCAGGCGGTCCACTAAAAAAATGCATGCAGTTAATCACCCCGGGGTCTGACAAGAAAATAGGGCAGATCAGTTCGAACACAGTGCTCTGCTGACGGCCAGGCAGACGTGTCACCCCCACTCTCATAAGCGCTGGCATCTAGTGGGTCAGTATTTAGCATGTTGGTGCTTTGGGAAATACTAAATAAATCGATAATATCTTAAAAGAGCTCAGGCATTTGAAGGCCACCCGTCACAATCTCCCACCTCCTTCCTCATTGTGAGAAAGGATCCAACATTCTCTATTATGGCACTGTCTTAGGGGTACCTACGTTTTAGTAACACTCGCTAACCGTAAGCCCAAAGGAAGTAATCTGCAATTTTAGAAATTATCCATAATTAGGTGGAAAGGGGTGGTATTTCAGGGCAAAGGGGAGATTATTCTCAGCACCTCTAAAGTTATATGATTAGGAAGCTACCTAATCAGCCAATATATAAAACCAACTTTGTATATGTGACATTTCACTTACTAGACTAGTGAAGCAATTTAAAAATCTTCTGGACACAATGAGAATCGCTGAGAGTTAGGAAGATTCGCTCCTCTGTGCCCTCTGAGGGCACCCCGACCCAACACCACTGTGGCACCCCACTCCCCGCCAAGGTGTCCTCCAGAGGCAGTGCACTAACGTAGGGCCATATTCTTGTCATTTTTCCCCTTTCCACAATCTAAATTAACCTGATCTCAATCCAGTTCTTATAAAATATCGCTAATATGATGTATTCACAATAAATCGTTAATCATTGAAAAATTGCTCAGTATGTGTTCTTTTCCCCCTATATTAATGTGTTACGAGGGGACATCCAAGGAGAAAACAATCTCACTCAAAGAACAGATCTCTAATGGGCTGTAACTCCCACTGTGAAGAACTCAGGTCCTGACTTGTTTTAGTTACTAACATTTACTGCCATCAACTGAATATTGACCGTTTGAGGGATGATGCCTGGGGAAAGGCGTAAACAGGAAGAAGGCAGGCTACTGAGTTCTTACTTTGCCTGGAGCAACTGAAATTAAGAATTCATAAAGCCTTACAGTCAGTGGCAGAGCTCACTCCTGTGGTTCTGCAATGCAACTAAAATTAAATAATGGACATAAGAGGCCCCAAGATGAGCTAGGGACCCTGGTGGGGATGGGGGTGTCTCCTTTCGGTACCCAGCTTCGCAACTCTAACAGCCAATTTGAAAGGAAATCTGAGTCGATGGTGTTTACTTCTCCCCTACCTGTAATGATTATGTCACCTTTATAGTTGAAAGCACATGAAAAGATCTCATCCGTGTGGCCCTCAAGAACCTGCAAGCACTGACCAGTCTGAACATCCCAGAGTCGAGCTGTTTTGTCAGAGCTGCCCGTGAGTAGACGGTTCCCTTGGGGGTTGAAAGAAATCTACAAGCAAGAAAGAAGCAAAGGATCACAGGTTTGTGTAATTTGATTCCCACTATATTTTTAATCAGCAGAAAGGGGACATTACTAAGTACCTGTCACCTTCTCAGCCTGGTATTTATTCTTACATAGAACAGTTCCTTCAGGATGGGAAAAATATTGCAGGCACTATAACACATGAAAATTAAAATCTAGACGGTAAAGTTCGATTGCCCACACGTCACACACTGTTCTAAGGATAAAAAGCTCCGTTATACCTTGAGTGTTCCCTACCCAGCTTCTTTCCAAAGGCCCCAGATGCCAATCTCCCCACGCAAACCAAGAGGCAGAGAGCCCTGGTGTGGATGAGAACACAAGCCAGGCATGTTCATACCCAAACCTCGATGTCACCTCCGCAAACCAACTTTCTGTCGTCACAAGCAGAGGGATCGTCCTTCAATCTGTGGCACAGAATGTCAGGGCCACTAAGGGAGGACTTTCTGTCTGCTGCTACTTAAAGCACAGAACCTTCCATCAACGTGTCCTGAGAGCCCCTACACGCCAGGCATTGTCACACGGTATCTGAGCAGCAGGGAAAAGTGTTAGTCCTCAGTTCCTCTGGACATCATGCTTATTTATAACCTTTTCTAAAGCATCAGAAGATGACAATTTGGGCCACTTCCTCTGTAACTGAAGGTTTGATGAGGGCAAGTCCCAAGGCCATGGCTTCTCTCATCACAGTGTCACTAGGGCCTAGCATAACGCCTAGCACAGTGGGAGCTTTCAAAAAGTATTTGCTAAGTGAATGGATGAATGAATGAATACCTTAGCTTGGCACCCCATAGAAATGCCATTACCGGATGGCAATCCAACACGTAATATATACTCAACAAGCATAAAACGCAGTAATATAGTTTGAGAACTCTTTCCATTCACACACAAACACACACACAAAAACATGTGCGCTTATTGAGTGTGACACACCAGACTCTCAGAAACATGGCCTGGGCTCCCTCTGCGGCCCGTCTCCCGTGGTCACGCATTCCATCTCTCTTCCTGCCCGTCCCCAAGGCCTCCCAGCCCGTGAAGAGGACGTGCCCTGCACAGTCTCAGAGACCAACCCTAATGGACAAGGGGGCAATGGCCACCAGCAGCAGGTGCAAAGGCAGGAGATGGGGAGAGAGCACAGCAGTGCGTGGCCCCGGGTCCAGCAGGAGCCTGCGGAGACCTGAAGCCATCAAGCTGATATTTTACAAGGAACGAGAAATCTATCTCAGGTATGAGACAAAAGAATTGGGCCAAACTAGGGGGGTGAGAGTCACCAGTCCCAGCCTTCAATACAATATTCTGAGGACACATCTAAACCTCAGATCCCTGATTGGATGGCCCTGCTCTGTGCATAAGCTTTTGGGAGGAGTTGATATAAAATCCTAAACTACAGCTTTCAAGTTTCAAAACAGGTCATTTTTAACTTTGTTAAGTGTTAAATATTTCCAGGAACTACTTCCTCAATTGCATCTAATCTACAGGACACTTGATATTTGCTGTGCAGCATGTCTTTTGCGTAATATAAACTTGTGTGTTTACTAGAACCAGGAAAAATACTTTATTAGCTTCTTAATAGCTTTATTAAGTATTTTTAGATAACAGAATCTTTTGCTCATGGCTGAGGAGAATGCTGTTTTATACTCCGTGAAAGGTTTTAGAAATCATTTATTATGCTGAGTTTCAGGACACTTTTAAAAATAAAGTCTTTAGGTAACTGATTTCTAGAAAATTGAGATAACTGGCCAAGCCTTGGTACCATCAGTGCCAACAGACCTATTTATACTAAGCCAGCTGCCTATTTTCTTTGAAAAAAAATAAATTGCTCCAAATGAGAAAGCAACTCACCTTGGAAATTTCACCTTCATGGCCTTCCAATTTGGTAATGCATTTTCTTGTGGCTGCACTGAAAATTCTTGCTGTTCCTTTTTGAGAGGAGTTGAGATATATATAAATTCATCTGAAACACAGAACTTTGACCACATGCCTTGAATCATCTAAATATCTATCCCTCTGACATACACACTTTGTGCTAAGTTTGTCTTCTCGCCTGCGGTGAGAACCAGCCACTTAATACTTAAAATGCAAGCTGGTTCCACTGCAGGAGAAGAGAGTGAAAAGGAGTGTCTCTCCAGCCCCAAGCTTATTAGAAGAGATACTGGGTTCCAAGGTAGATGGGAGTGGGGAGACAGGAATCCAAAAAGAATAAAATTTTTAAGAGAAAAAAGGGGAATTAAAACAAGTTCTGAGAGGCTGAGGATGAAATAAACAGCAAGACTAACATCATACACCAAATATAAGTCTAAGTCTACAGAAGATCGAGAGGCCCTCCTGAGAAGGAACAGCATTCACTACTCAATGAATGAAGAACAGGCACTAAGAAACCCTTTTCAACAGAAAAGGCTAATAGAATGGTTTGTTCCCTATTGGATCCCCAGTGCCCAGAAGTGCCAAACTTATAGTAAACACAATAAATAGATGTAGGATGGATGGATGGATGGAGGGTAGATGGATGGGTGGATGGATGGATGGATGGATGAAGTACAATAGTATATACATTTCCTTAGAATTAAGGAATAGAGGAGTTGGGGCTCCCTTGATGGCACAGTGGTTGAGAATCTGCCTGCAAATGCAGGGGACACAGGTTCAATCCCTGGTCCGGGAAGATCCCACATACTGCGGAGCAACTAAGCCGTGAGCACAACTACTGAGCCTGTGCTCTAGAGCCCGAGCCACAACTACTGAGCCCGTGTGCCACAACTACTGAAGCGCGTGCGCCTAGAGCCCGTGCTCCACAATAAGAGAAGCCACCACAATGAGAAGCCAGCTCACCGCAACGAAGAGTAGCCCCTGCTCCCCGCAACTAGAGAAAGCCCATGTGCAGCAACGAAGATCCAACACAGCCAAAAATAAATAAACAAATAAATTTATTTTAAAACAGTAAAAAGGAATAGAGGAGTTAAATAAGCATAGAAGGAGAAAAACAGAAATAGTGAAATTGTTCTCAGAAAAAAAAATTAAAATTTATCTGCCCAGGTGAAGGATGCTGTCTCACCACAAATTATAGCATTACATCAGAGTAAAATTAGCAAGGACAGGGAATTTTGGTTACTTAACTTTAATGTGGAGAAAAGCAAAATATCTTAATAAATTTTATTTTTACTTATCTTTCTGACAGTGTCAACTTCAGGAAGAAGTAGACAAAAATTGCTATGTTAGAATTAATATGATTAAAATATAAAACTTGCAACTTAGTTGGACATTTCAAAAGCCTTAAAGAAAAGTGATCCAACTGTTTTAAGAGTTTGTTAATAAGAGAGATTGGCTCAAGATAGCGGAGTAGAAGGACGTGTGCTCACTCCCTCTTGCAAGAGCACTGGAATCACAACTAACTGCTGAACTATCATCAAGAGGAAGACACTGAAACTCACCAAAAAAGATAACTGACATCAAAAGACAAAGTAGCAGCTGCAGTGAGATGGCAGGAGGGGCACAATCACAGTAAAATCAAATCCCATAACTGCTGGGAGGGTGACTCACAAACTGGAGAACACTTATACAACCGAAGTCCACCCACTGGAGTGAAGTTTCTGAGCTCTACATCAGGCTTCCCAACCTGAGGGTCCGACAACAGGAGGAGGAATTCTCAGAGAATCAGACTTTGAAGGTTAGTGGGATTTGATTGCAGGACTTCGACAGGACTGGGGGAAACAGAGACTCCACTCCTGGAGGGCACACACAAAGTAGTGTGCACATCGGGACCCAGAGGAAGGAGCAGTGACTCGAGGGGAGACTGAACCAGACCTACCTGCTACTGTTGGAGGGTCTCCTGCAGAAGCGGGGGGCAGCTGTGGTTCATTGCAGGGACAAGAACACTGGCAGCAGAAGTTCTGGGAAGTACTCCTTGAGGTGAGCTCTCCCAGAGTTCACCATTAGCCCCAACCAAGAGCCTGGTAGTCTCCAGTGATGGGTCGCCTCACACCAAACAACCAACAGGGAGGGAACCCAGCCCCACCCATCAGCAGACAAGTGGATTAAAGTTTTACAGAGCGCTGCTCACCAGAGCAACACCCAGCTCTACCCACCACCAGTCCCCTCCCATCAGGAAACTTGCACAAGCCTCTTAGATAGCCTCATCCACCAGAGGGCAGACAGCAGAAGTAAGAAGAACTACAATCCTGCAGCCTGTGGAACGAAAACCACTTTCACAGAAAGACAGACAAAACGAAAAGGCAGGGCTTCCCTGGTGGCGCAGTGGTTGAGAATCCGCCTGCCGATGCAGGAGACACGGGTTCGTGCCCTGGTCCGGGAAGATCCCACATGCCGCGGAGCGACTAAGCCCGTGAGCCATGGCCGCTAGGCCTGTGCGTCCGGAGCCTGTGCTCCGCAACGGGAGAGGCCACAACAGTGAGAGGCCCACATACCGCAAAAAAAAAAAAAACGAAAAGGCAGAGGACTATGTACCAGGTGAACGAACAAGATAAAACCCCAGAAAAACAACTAAATGAAGTGGAGATAGGCAACCTTCCAGAAAAAGAATTCAGAAGAATGATAGTGAAGATGATTCAAGACCTCAGAAAAAGAAACGAGGCAAAGATTGAGAAGACGCAAGAAATATTTAACAAAGACCTAGAAGAATTAAAGAACAAACAAGGAGAGATGAACAATACAATAACTGAAATGAAAAATCTACTAGAAGGAATCAACAGCAGAATAACTGAGGCAGAAGAACAGATAAGTGACCTGGAAGACAGAATGGTGGAATTCATAGCCATGGAACAGAATAATAAAGAAAAAAGAATGAAAAGAAATGAAGACAGCCTAAGAGACCGCTGGGACAACATTAAATGCAACAACATTCATGTTATAGGGGTCCCGGAAGGAGAAGAGAGAGAGAAAGGACCCGAGAAAATATTTGAAGAGATTATAGTTGAAAACTTCCCTAACATGGGAAAGGAAAGAGCCACCCAAGCCCAAGAAGCACAGAGAGTCCCAGGCAGGATAAACCCAAGGAGAAACATGCTGAGATACATAGTAATCAAACTGACAAAAATTAAAGACAAAGAAAAACTATTAAAAGCAACAAAGGAAAAATGACAAATAACATACACAGGAACTCCCATAAGGTTAACAACTGATTTCTCAGCAGAAACTCTACAAGCTAGAAGGGAGTGGCATGATATATTTAAAGTGATGAAAAGGAAGAACCTACAACCAAGACCACTCTACCCGGCAAGGATCTCAATCACATTTGACAGAGAAATCAAAAGCTTTACAGACAAGCAAAAGCTAAGCAAATTGAGCACCATCAAACCAGCTCTACAACAAACACTAAAGGAACTTATCTAAGTGAGAAACACAAGAGAAGAAGAGGACATACAAAAACAACCCCCAAACAATTAATAAAATGGTAATAGGAACATTACCTTACCATTACCGATAATTATCGATAATTACCTTAAATGTGAATGGATTAAATGCTCCAACCAAAAGACACAAAAGACACAGGTGCACTGAATGGATACAAAAAAAGACCCACCCATATGTTGTCTACAAGAGACCCACTTCAGACCTAGGGACACATACAGACTGAAAGTGAGGGGATGGAAAAAGTTATTCCATGCAAATGGAAATCAAAAGAAAGCTGGAGTACCAATATGCATATCAGGTAAAACAGACTTTAAAATAAAGAATGTTACAAGAGACAAGGAAGGAAACTACTTAATGATCAAGGGTTCAATCCAAGAAGAAGATATAACAGTTATAAATATATATGCACCCAACACAGGAGCACCTCAATACATAAGGGAAATGCTAACAGCTATAAAAGAAGAAATCGACAGTAACACAATAATACTGGGGGACTTTAACTCCTCACTTACACCAATGGACAGATCATCCAGACCGAAAATTAATATGGAAGCACAAGCTTTAAATGACACAATAGACCAGATAGATTTAATTGATATTTATAGAACGTTCCATCCAAAAACAGCAGATTACACTTTCTTCTCAAGTGCACATGGAACATTCTCTAGGAGAGATAACAGCTTGGGTCACAAATCAAGCCTCGGTAAATTTTAAAAAATTGAAATCATATCAAGCATCTTTTCCAACAACAACGCTATGAGATTAATAATAAATTACAAGGGGCTTCCCTGGTGGCGCAGTGGTTGAGAGTCCACCTGCCGATGTAGGGGACACGGGTTCATGCCCTGGTCCAGGAAGATCCAACATGCCACTGAGTGGCTGGGCCGTGAGTCATGGCCACTGGGCCCGTGCGTCCGGAGCCTGTGCTCCACAACGGGAGAGGCCACAGCACCGCAAAAGAAAAAAAATAATAATTTTTTTAAAAATTACAGGGAAAAAAAGTAAAAAGCACAAACACATGGTGCCTAAACAATACAAAATAACCAAGAGATCATGAAGAAATCAAAGAGGAAATCAAAAAATACCTAGAGACAAATGACAACAAAAACACGACAATCCAAAACCTATGGGATGCAGCAAAAGCCGTTCTGAGAGGGAAGTTCACAGCAATACCATCCTATCTCAATAAACAAGAAAAATTTCAAATAAACAATCTAACCTTACGCCTAAAGGAACTAGAGAAAGAAGAACAAACAAACCCCAAAGTTAATAGAAGGAAAGAAATCATAAAGATCAAAGCAGAAATAAACAAAATAGAAACAAAGAAAACAATAGCGAAGATCAATACAACTAAAAGCTGGTTCTTTGAGAAGATCCACAAAATTGATAAGCCTTTAGTCAGACTCATCAAGAAAAAGAAGGAGAGGACTCAAATCAATAAAATTAGAAATGAAAAAGGAGAAGTTACAACAGACACCGCAGAAATACAAAGCATCGTAAGAGACTACTACAAGCAACTCTATGCCAATAAAAAGGACAACCTGGAAGAAATGGACAAATTCTTAGAAAGGTATAACCTCCTGAGACTGAACCCAGAAGAAATAGAAAATATAAACAGACCAACCACAAGTAATGAAATTGAAACTGTGATTAAAAATCTTCCAAGAAACAAAAGTCCAGGACCAGCTCCCAAACTCATTCTACTAGGCTACCATCATCCTGATACCAAAACCAGACAAAGACACTGCAAAAAAAAAAGAAAATTACAGACCATTATCACTGATGAATATAGCTGCAAAAATCCTCAACAAAATCCTAGCAAACAGAATCAACAACACATTAAAAGGGTCATACACCATGATCAAGTGGGATTTATCCCAGGGATGCAAGGATTCTTCAATATATGCAAATCAATCAATGTGATACACCATATTAACAAATTGAAGGAGAAAAACCATATGATCATCTCGATAGATGCAGAAAAAGCTTTTGACAAAATTCAACACCCACTTATGATAGAAACTCTCCAGAAAGAAGGCATAGAGGAAATCTACTTCAACATAATAAAGGCAATATACAACAAACCCACAGCAAACATCATTCTTAATGGTGAAAAACTGAAAGCATTTCCTCTAAGATCAGGAACAAGACAAGGATGTCCACTCTCACCATTATTATTCAACAGTTTTGAAAGTCCTAGCCACAGCAATCAGAGAAGAAAAAGAAGTAAAAGGAATACAAACTGGAAAAGAAGAAGTAAAACTGTCACTGTTTGCAGATGACATGATACTATACATAGATAATTCCAAACATGCTACCAGAAAACTACTAGAGCTAATCAATGAATTTGGTAAAGTAGCAGGATACAAAATTAATGCACAGAAATCTCTTGCATTCCTATACACCAACAATGAAGGGTCAGAAAGAGAAATTAAGGAAACAATCCCATTTACCATTGCAACAAAAAAGAATAAAATACCTAGGAATAAACCTACCTAAGGAGGTAAAAGACCTGTACTTGGAAAACTATAAGACACTGATGAAATAAATCAAAGAGACACAAACAGATGGAGAAATATACCATGTTCTTGGATTGGATGAATCAATATTTTGAAAATGACTATAGTACCAAAAGCAACCTACAGATTCAATGCAATCCTTATCCAATTACTAATGGCATTTTTTACAGAACTAGAACAAAAAAATCTTAAAATTTGTATGGAGATACAAAAGACCCTGAGTAGTCAAAGCAATCTTGAGGGAAAAAAATGGAGCTGGAGGAATCAGACTCCCTGACTTCAGACTATAATACAAAGCTGCAGTAATCAAGACAATATTGTACTGGCACAAAAACAGAAGAGCCCAGAGGTAAACCCACACACCTATAGTCAACTCATCTACGACAAAGGAGGCAAGGATATACAATGGAGAAAAGACAGTCTCTGCAATAAGTGGTGCTGGGAAAACTGGACAGCTACATGTAAAAGAATGAAATTAGAACACTCCCCAACACCATACACAAAAATAAACTCCAAAATGGATTAAAGACCTAGATGTAAGACCGGACACTGTAAAACACTTAGAGGAAAACATAGGAAGAACACTCTTTGACAGAAATCACAGCAAGATCTTTTTTGACCCATCTTCTAGAGTAATGGAAATAAAAACAAAAATAAACAAATGGGACCTAATAAAACTTAAAAGCTTCTGCACAGCAAAGGAAACCATAAACAAGATGAAAAGACAACCCTCAGAATGGGAGAAAATATTTGCAAACGAATCAAGGGACAAAGGATTAATCTCCAAAATATATAAACAGCACTAAGAGCTCAATATTACAAAAAATGAACAATCCAATCAAAAAATGGGCAGAAGACCTAGACATTTCTCCAAAGAAGACATACAGATGGCCAAGAGGCACATGAAAAGCTGCTCAACATCAGTAATTATTAGAGAAATGCAAACCAAAGCTACAATGATGTATCACCTCACACCATTTAAAATGGGCATCATCCGAAAATCTACAAAGAAGAAATGCTGGAGAGTGTGTGGAGAAAAGGGAACCTTCTTGCACTGTTGGTGGGAATGTAAATTGATACAGTCACTATGGAGAACAGTATGGATGTTCCTTAAAAAACTAAAAATAGAACTACTATATAAGCCAGCAATCCCACTACTGGGCATATACCCTGAGAAAACCATAAGTCAAAAGGACACATGCACTGCAATGTTCATTGCAGCGCTATTTACAATAGCCAGGACATGGAAACAACCTAAATGTCCAACAATAGATGAATGGATAAAGAAGTTGTGGTACATATATACAATGGAATATTACTCAGCCATAAAAAGGAACAAAATTGGGTCATTTGTAGAGACATAGATGGACCTACAGACTGTCATACAGAGTGAAGTAAATCAGAAGGAGAAAAACAAATATCATATATTAACGTATATATGTAGAATCTAGAAAAATGGTACAGATGAACTGGTTTGCAAGGCAGAAATAGAGATACAGATGTAGAGAACAAATGTATGGACACTAAGGGGGGAGAGCGGGGTTGGTGGGAAGGTGGTGGTGGGATGAACTGGGAGACTGGGATTGTCCTATGTACACTAATATGTATAAAATAGATAACTAATAAAAAAAAATAAAATCTTTAAAAAATTTTTAAAATAGGGAAAAAATTTTTTAAAAGTTTGTTAATAAGACAAAAATATCCAGTATAGATTAGTGCATTAAATTTTACAAAAGCATTTTTAAACTTCAGAAAACATAAAAATAATATAGCCTGAAATTGTAGTTTTTTATAAGATAGAAATATGAATAAGACACCAAAAATTTCAGCCTTGAGAGTAATTCCAATGAAAATGAAAAAGGCAATAAATATGAAAAAACAGATTGTAGCTGCACAGGCAACTAACTCTGTTGAATGAGGTCTGATTTTAAGAAGGGAATGAGGAGCAAAGAACAGAGATAAATTTTTAAAAAGCTGCTCTAGTGGTTGAGAGTCCGCCTGCCGATGCAGGGGACGCGGGTTCGTGCCCTGGTCCGGGAGGATCCCGTGTGCCGCGGAGCAGCTGGGCCCGTGAGCCATGGCCGCTGGGCCTGCGCGTCCGGAGCCTGTGCTCCGCAGCGGGAGGGGCCGCAACAGTGAGAGGCCCGCATACCGCAAAAAAAAAAAAAAAAAAAAAAAAGCTGCTCTAAACATGAAGACTTAGGAGGGACAGAATAAGAAGAGGTTTACAAAACACAGAAAAGAAAAAGAGTTTTTTGGAAGTAATGTGTTATCGAACAAGGAAAGTATCACTGCTAGGGAAAATAACAGATGATAGAAAGGACAAAACTAAAAGAATCAAGCTTATATATTATTCTCATCCATCTGTCAGCATCCTGATCCCTTGTCCCTGCTTGTTTCTTCCCTCATAGCACTGACCAACTCCTGACATTCTATATAATCTAATATTCTATACGAAACACATGCATAGTATCATTTATTGTCCCCCTGTCTACAACTTAGCTCCAGGAGGAAAGAGATTCCCATCTCTTTTGTTCATTGATATATCCTATGCTCCTAAAACTATTCCTGGCACAAAGTAGGTACTCCATATATATTTAATGAATAGATTTTTTGTATAAATGAGAATGATATTTAAAATGAAAGGGCAGCTAATTACAGTTAAGGGATGATTTTTAAAAGCAAAGATCTGTGAGAAGATGAGAAAGTAAATAGTTAGTTTAAAATATAAAATTCTCCAAATTCAGGGTGTTTATATTCCAGGATGTAAAAAGGACATGTATGTATGATTAAAGGACCACCTTTGAAAAGTCCTAGTGAGTAAGAGAACAAGCATGCAAATATAATTTTGAAAAGGGAGACAATAATAAAGACTGTAATTAAAATGAATCACTAGGGCTTCCCTGGTGGCGCAGTGGTTGAGAGTCCGCCTGCCGATGCAGGGGTCACGGGTTCGTGCCCTGGTCCGGGAAGATCCCACATGCCGCGGAGCAACTAAGCCCGTGAGCCATGGCCGCTAGGCCTGCGCGTCCGGAGCCTGTGCTCCGCAACGGGAGAGGCCACAGCAGTGAGAGGCCCGCATATCACAAAAAAAAAAAAAAAAAAAAAAAAAAAAAAAAGAATCACTGGCAAAATTCTTCAACTGATTATAACACAAAGTAACTACTTAAAAGCATGTTAGTCACCAGAAGCAAATATAGGCAAAGAACAAGTGAACAAATCATGCCTGGAAAAAGCATTCCATTTTTGCCAGAATTTCTTAAAGAGCTGTTAAGGAATTTACACAAGCATGATGTAAAGTCACACACGGTCCTTAAGAGAATTAAACATATGTGTAGCATCATATGTGATTATCAGAGAGGTGACTTAGACAGAGTGGAGGCTTGCTCATGTTGTCAGGGAAATGACACAGTCATAGAGCAGCATGATATGCATTCACAGGAGGTGACACAGATACAGTGTCAACCTGTGGTTATCACAGAGATGATGTAGACATAGGCTGGCGTCAAGCATGGTCATGAGGGAGATGGCGCAGACATAGTCTGGGATCAAATGTGCTCCTCAGAAAGATGATGAAGGTAGAGCATAGTATCATATGTGTTCATCAGGGAGATGACCTAGACACAGCAGAGTGCCTTACATTGTTGATGAGAAGATGACATGGACAGAGTTTAGAATCAAGGAGAAAGACATAGTGTCGCATGATACATGACCGTTGATAAGGTGATCCAGATGCAATGTAGGATCGTACATGGTAGTCAGAATGTTGATGTAGACACAGTGTGCACTGTGTGAGGATATCAAAGAGATAATGCAGCCATAGTATAGCATGATGTGTGGTTCTCAAGAAGATGAAAAGACATAGTGTAACATCATACAACAATACATACCAGCGAGCAGATAATGGAGACATAGTGTATAGTCATCTGTGGACTACAGGGAGATGGCACATACGGAGGGTAGCAACATATGTGGTTATCAACAGATGACACAGATATATTGCAGCACCATACATGGCCATCATGGATATGAAACAAACTATATCATCACACACAGTTGTCTAGGAGATAATGCAAAATAGGGTAGCACTCCACATGATTGTGAAGGAAATGACATAGACATGGTATAGCATTACATTTAGTTTTCAAGGAGATTATATGCACACAGACATTCATAATATGGGATTATCAGAGAAAAATCTTATCATACATAGTTATCAAAGAGATAATGCACCTAGAGTCTGTCATGCAGAGTGAAGTAAGTCAGAAAAAGAAAAACAAATACCGTATGCTAACACATATATATGGAATCTAAAAAAAAATGGTTCTGAAGAACCTAGGGGCAGGACAGGAATAAAGACGCAGATGCAGAGAATGGACTTGAGGACACAGGGAGGGGGAAGGGTAAGCTGGGATGAAGTGAGAGAGTGGCATGGACATATATCCACTACCAAATGTAAAATAGACAGCTAGTGGGAAGCAGCCGCATAGCACAGGGAGACCGGCTCGGTGCTTTGTGACCACCTAGAGGGGTGGGATAGGGAGGGTGGGAGGTAGACGCAAGAGGGAAGAGATATGGGGATATATGTATATGTATAGCTGATTTACTTTGTTGTACAGCAGAAACTAACGCACCATTGTAAGGAAATTACACTCCAATAAAGATGTTAAAAAAAAGAGATAATGCAGTCATATAATATAGTATCACATGTGCCTGCCAAGCAGACCTTGCATATATAGCACTGCGTCATATGTGGCTGTAAAGGTGACAACACAGACATATCACGGCATCATACAGTGTCATCAGTGAGATAAACAATAGCATAACAACATACATATTTACTTTAAAAGGATGTAGATATAGCATAACTTCATTTGTTATTGTCAAGAAAATGATGCAAAGTATACAACTATACAGTGCTGTCAAGCAGATGATTAGACACAGGGTAGCATCAGACCGTGGTTATCAATAAGACGAGACAGACATGGTGTAGAATCAAAAGTGGCATTCCAGAAAATGATGTATAGCACCACGTTACATATGTGCGTCATGATGATTCACGAGACGCACGTTAGAAAGGAGACAATGCAGACTGATTACAGAACCATCACTGGTAGTCAAGCTGATGAGAACCACAGAGTGTAGCACAATGCATGACCATTAGGGGGAGATGACCCAAGATACACCAGTATATATAGTTACCAAGGAGATGAAGATCTAGTTTAACATCATATGTGGTTGTCACATACAAGGTGATGCAGACATTCTATAGCATCACATGTGATTATCAAGAATATGATAGAGACATAGTGTACTGACATACATGGACATCATAGAGATGAGGCACATGTAGTTTCTGTCATAGCTGGTCACCAGGGAGATGACCTATAGTGTAGAATCACACGTGTTTATCGAACAAAACATAACTCTCTCCATAAATTAAATGTACCAACAGATTACCTACCATCAGCCGAAGCAGTTGCGATAAGCTTTCCAGTGTAATCAAAACAGCTGTCTAGTATTTCATCATCATGGCCTGTTAATGTTGCCACACATTTTCCATTTGTAGCATCCCACAGCTGAAATTTTTTAAACAAAGAAGAAGATGACGAAGACTATGACTTCCTATCTAAAGTGCAAAGATGGCCAGAAGTAGCCTTCACGACATGTTTACGGCTGGCTAAATAACTGTGCCGAAATCTTGTGTATAATTTTCACATGTTTGTTCATTTTACCTTGATTCATGACCGGAGACCACAGCCAACCATCTAACAAGGCACACTTTGGACACAGAGAAGACCAAAGACAGACATTTAGAACGGGTAGCACAAATCCGTCACTACATTAGGAAAAAAATCTCAAAGTGCATGCTTCTCTGATTGGAATGGAAGCATCCTCTTTTCATGCAAAGGGCATCAATGGTAAAGCACTTGATCTAAAACTACAATGCCAGAAAATGAAAAGCACATTAAGATCATAATACATTTGGTATATAACCCATATATCTAATAATAATTCTAGAACATAAACTCTTAGCAACAGAAACGTAAAGGCAGGGAGGCATTGTGTTGAGACTTCGTGAAGTTCACTCTAATCGAAGTTTAATGAAGTAATAGAGGGGCATTAAACAAAAATAACGCGCCTTTTAAAAAAAATAAGACCTTTCAACACATTTAAATCAACTAAAACTATTTTACATCATAATTCCTTCAAACTTGGAGGACCAGAAGCTTGAAATTTTAAAATTACCAACTGTTGATAAATGAATATCTTAATTTTATAGCACCTTTAAAATGTG
Source organism: Kogia breviceps (assembly GCF_026419965.1). Taxonomy (NCBI): domain Eukaryota; kingdom Metazoa; phylum Chordata; class Mammalia; order Artiodactyla; family Physeteridae; genus Kogia; species Kogia breviceps. The sequence continues at coordinate 191,109,578 of NC_081311.1, read as the reverse complement.
TTAATGTTGCAATGAATACCTGACACAGTATAAAGTACAGACATTAAGAATTATAAAGCAAAGATATTTCTTGAGCTCACCATGCAGGTTTTGTCCATAGAGCCAGTTAATATCAGAGAGCAATCCCAGTTGAATAAGGCACTGCTGATCTCAGCACAATGCCCAATTAAGGTATACACCTTCCTACAAAATGGAAATGGTTCAGACTGGTGAAAGAGTCCTTAATCAAGAATGTGTACAAAGAATGATCTCAAGCCATTGGCATAAGAGTCTGAATTTTACTTTTCACAAAATAATATCTATGATGACCAATCAAAGATGGCTTAACTGTAGCTCCAAAAAGAGTCAACTAGGCGGCTAATTTCATTTCAGCAAAAAATATACTTCAATTTTAAACAACCCAAGCTAACAACATTACTTAAGACAACACTTCAGAAAGGCATGGATAAAAAATAATAAAGGTAATCTGAAATTCTAGAACTATTTTTATACCAGATAGGCGGACCCCTTGGTTGTTCAGAAACTACCCATCAATCGTCTAAGAACCCTTCCTTCTCTCTCATTTCTTGTTGCAACCATGTTGATCAGTACCCCTGACAATTGGCCCCTCTATCAAAACGCAGACAAGTCCAAGAGTGGAGTTTTCCAACAAAAATAGGCTAATTTAGTTAACTTCTTAGCAACTAGAACCAAAAATAATTAGGAAGGAAATTGAAATTAAAATTAAATTTGGATCATTAGGCATGATTTTATTTATTCATGATATACAGGCCTACCATAATGACAAGCCATTGAAATTTGATTACATAGTACATGGAATAAATAATAGCTGTGTAACCAGGCTATTGTTAACATTCTCCTTTTATGTTACTGTTTGGCATTATTTCCTCAGAATCCCAAGAAAGCATATATTTTTGGTGGATCAGAAATATCATTAAAGAATGAATTAATTTGCTTTCAATGTGTCCTATTCCTATGGAATCCAAGGTAAAGTTAATAGATTCAACATAAAGCTGATAAATAACAAAGACTATCTTCTTAATCTTCTGATGCAGGTTAAAAAAAATTCTCAAAAATCAAGAATACCTTCCAGTACCAGCATCCCACACTGTAACTGTATGATCAAAAGACCCCGTGATGATTCTGTTTCCTGAGGTGTTAAAGGACAGAGAGATGATTTCAGCTGAGTGTCCCTAGAAAAAGAGCAGATATCATCATGCATACCTGTAAGATGAAACAATTTCTACATAAGTATAACATAATAGTCTAAAAGAAAACGCTAAAAAAGGCAAAGCTCTACAGGGAGAAGAGAGATCAGTGGCTGGCTGGATAGGGGGAGACTGCAAACAAGCTGAAATACACTTATGTGCTCAGAAATTTTAATGTTCAGCTCCATTTAATTTTAATAAAGGACACGTGTAGAGCAGGACACGCACCTTCCAACGCTCTTAGGCATTTATCTGAAAGAAGAGGCAGTGAAGAAGCGTGACCCACAGAAGTGATGAGTACGAAGATCAGGAAAACTATACTGACATGAATAAAACGAGGCTCTCTGATTTAAGAAAGAAAAACTCTTGGTGTTAGTTAAAAACACTGATTTTCCTCTTTTTTTCTAGTCCATTTTAACTTTTTCTAGAAGGAGGACTTCTAGAAAAAGTTCTCCTAGAAAATGGATCCTATTTTTTAAATCCATTTATAATTTGAAAGAATAAGATAATGTGATTTCCCATCTAATTGTCCCCACCGATTGCCACAGAGCATCACGCTTTTCTGCGTGGTAGTTTCCGCTGAGGCGGGAAGAAGTGGAGGGTAGCGGTCATAGGATGGTTCTGGACGGACGTGTGGTGGCGACAGACAGGGGCCCCTGCCGAGACACACCACCAGCATCCCCTCTGCGGGCAGTGCTCTCTGGCCTTGTCACTTCCTGCCACTTGCCCCTTATACTTCAGACTTTGTAATACCAGAGGCTTCTTAGGCTGGAGGTTAGAAAAGAAGGGAGTTTCTTTAAGAAATCTTTGGGCAGGTTCCTCCACTTCTGCCTCTTCCAAATGGTGCCAGCCTCCATCTCCTTTGCTTTTAGCCAGGTGGGTGACCATAGGTTTTAGGCAATAGTTGGTACGGCTTACAGACTGAAGTTAGTCAAAAATAAAAAGCCCATCTGGCTTCCCCAGCATGTCCATTTAAGTCTTTGGGAATAGTCAGCAAACCAGCTGGAATATTCTTTTACTACAGTCTGGAAAGCAATCGCTCAAAAACATCTTCTAACTTAGAGTTCATTTTGTAATAAAAATACAAATAAAAACAAACACAAGGGACTTCCCTGGTGGCGCAGTGCTTAAGAATCTGCCTGCCAATGCAGGGGACACGGGTTTGATCCCTGGTCCGGGAAGATCCCACATGCTGCGCAGCAACTAAGCCCGTGCGCCACAACTACTGAAGCCCACGTGCCACAACTACTGAAGCCAGCGCGCCTAGAGCCCGTGCTCTGCAAAAAGAGAAGCCACCGCAATGAGAAGCCCGTGCACCACAACGAGGAGTAGCCCCCGCTCGCCGCAACTACAGAAAGCCCGTGCGCAGCAATGAAGACCCAACGCAGCCAAAAATAAAAATTAATTAATTAATTAATTTTTTTAAAAAACCACAAGTAAAAGGCTTACCCAAAGGAATAGCTAATGAAAATGTAAAACTCTTGATATTATTAACATTAGTAACATACTGTGAGAGTGAACACTTCCTCTCCATTCTGAATGTCCCACAGTTTGGCCGTTGTGTCCATACTTCCAGTAGCCACCAATGTGCTTTGAGGATTAAACGATAAACACACCTGAATTACATGAAATGAGAGAGATTTTAGAAAGATAGAGTTTTACATTGTTAATTCTAATATAGAAAAGCTTGGAGATGTAACTCTCTCAGCAGATTCAGCCTAATTCTTTGTACAGACACACAGCAAAATACCAGATATGAGTAGCCGTCTATCTGCAGGTTGATCCGGAAGCATTCTCCTCTCGAGAAGAGGCTGCTGTTCTCCCACATCACACGGCTCAGCCTTGGAGAGGCACTGGCTCCCCTTAATCACTTCCAGACCATAGGAGAACAAGAACAAGAGCAAAGCCCATCTCCTTTGAGTTTCATGCTATCTGGCTCCCATCTTTTTTTTTGTTTCAGCCAGGCCGCGGGGCATGTGGGATCTTAGTTTCCCGACCAGGGATCGAACCTGTGCTGCCTGCAGTGGAAGTGTGGTGTCTTAGCTGCTGGACCACCAGGGAAGTCCCTCTAGCTCCCATCTTCCTTGTTGATGTGTTCATCAACCTATCAATCACGCCCCCTCACTTGCCTAGAACTTTGGCTATTGGCTCACATTCTCAGTTCCGAGTCCCAGGGGGCCTTCGTGTGCACCATCCGTCCAATACCCCCAGACCCACCATCCTGGACTCCTTTTCATAATCACTCCCATGGCAACACCCTTACCTTGATGTCACCTTCTCTAGAAGATACACTACCAATACACCAGTCTCTAGTTACAATTTCCCAATACTTCCACTTTCTCTCTTCCTTACCAAGCCTCCCCTCCAACCTCCCCATAGGATACCTTCCATTTCATGTAAACCCCTCTCTTTTCTCCTGGTCCATTATCCCCCATTCAAATGACACCTGGAAGCATCACTCCTGCCAGCATCCCCCAAACTCCTAGTCCCTGTCTTTGCACCTGCACCCTTCATATAACTCCTAAAAACTTGTATCAATCTGGGATTTTACCCACTCATTTGCCTGCCCTACACTCAACAACCAAGACAGTTGAAGAAAACAGGATAGCAGATACCAGTGATACTCGTTCATGTCTTCCGTCCTCAGCTGTGGCCTCAGCAGCTTCCCCTATTTTGTCTAACACGCCTCTGATTCAATATATTCTCCCGAAATGAGGAAGATGTATTACGAGAAGAAGAATTATACAAAGTCATGATACTAAAGAAAGGGAGTTTCAAATGGAAGTGGTTTAATCCTGCCTTGCCTTATACTTTACATTTTTTTGGTGTTTATCTTTCTTCTTTCAAATTAAACTACATTTCCATATTAAAAAAATATATATATATATATATTCTCCCATTCCCCATTTCTGCCTCCACCCCCATCTTCATTCCTCCTCAGCAGATAACTTGGCCTCCTAATACTTCCCTGAAAAAACTTACCTATCCATTGAGAACTTCCTCCCCTGGCCCTCACTTTCCCTTCCTCCAGTCTCAGATTCAGAGGGATCACTTTGCCATTTTAAGACACTATGTTCCCTGTACACCTAGGAGAGATGAGCCCACCAACTTTTCCTTCCCTCTAGAAGGAGCTAGATCCTTTCCAGTGGCCTATAAGTATGCTTGAGCTCTTCCCACATGAAAACAAATCCTCCCTTGACTCTACACACCCATTTTTTAACTACCCTTATTTCCCTTTACAGCCAAATTCCTTGGGAAAAGAGTCTCTACCGTCACGCACTGCCCATCTTCCACTCTTCAGCTCTACTGGACCCGCTCTAGATAAATGTCCAGCTGAGAGGCTTGGTCGGTCTTGGTCATCTCACTTAACATTCCTGAGGTTCTCGATATTTTCTTCCTTCTTCACTGCTTTGATAGTGCTCTGCTTTTCTTCTCTGACTTCTTGTCTCTTTTACTGTATCTTTTAAAATGTTCTCTTCTCCATCTTCCCAAGATCCCGCCAGCTTTCTCCCTATAACCTACCTTTCCCTTTGGGAAATTTCAATTGTTCAGTGGTTTCTACTGCCACCCAGATGCCTGTGACTCACACATCCCCGTCTTTCACCCAGATCTCACTGCTCGGCTCAGCCCCAAAGAGCCAACTGCCACATGGATGCCTCTGTCTGGCCATCACACAGGGAGGCCTTAATCACTCAGTCTCAGACATGCAAATCACACAAAGAACCCTGCTTCTCTCTTATGTACAGACTTGGCGAATGGCACTGCCAGTTGCCTGAGTCTGAAATCAGGGAATCGCCCCGAACACTTTGTTTCCTTCGGGCCTACTTGGTAACCCAGTCCTGCTCCTTCCACCCCTAACCTCTCTCACATCCTCCTCGCCAGCCTCACAACAGGGCTTTGCCATCTTTGCTTGGGTGGCTACAAGGTCCCCACTGGCCCAACTTCTGATATTATCCGCTGCCCATTTCTCCTTCACAATGGCAAAACAATGATCTTCCCCAAGTGCAAAGCTGACCATGCCCCTTCCCAGCTGAAAAGTCTCAACAGTACGGCACCATCTCCAGGATGAAGTCCCAATTCCTTAGCACAGCATCTAAGCCCCTTTAGAAATCTACAGTCAGGCCTCCCCTGCCTCCCTCACTTCAATCACACAAAGGCCGGGGTGTGGCTTTGCAGGGTTACAGGTGTGCCAGGCACTGGCACATTGAGCCCAGACAGCTGGGCAGCACCAGAGACCCCCGTCAGTTACCTCCAACTGTGGGGGCAGCTCTTCCCAGTGTCTGCATCTCCGTACGAGCACCTTCTGTGCGGGGAAGGCTGGGAAGCGCTGCTCTGGACACTCAGAGCCCCTTGAGCTCTAAGCACAAACCACGATTACACACCTCCTCTGGGCCTTTGCTGCTGCAGCCCCCTCTGTCTGGAACGCACCTGCCACCTCTCTGCAGAGTCCTTCCTGAATGCCAGCCCCGGCCACGGAGGCTTGGCCCCTCCCTCTGTGCCCTCACTGAACTCCCGCCAACTTCTAGCTCACCTACAACACATCTCTAAACGAATCCATGGACACCTCTACTCCCTCTACAAAACTGCAGAATCCCTGGGGGACCAAGAACTACATCTGATTCTGCCTGGTACCCCACACACATAGGCCAGGGCTTCACACAGTCAACACCTAGTAAATATTCATTGGATTGATGTTGTTGACTATGAAAGATACGAATGTCTTCCTAGGAACTATAAAGAAAGAAACCCTTTCAAAATTCCAAGGGAGTGTGAAAACATGGCCACACTATGGGAATGAGGGTTCTGTCTTTCTTAGGACCCTGGACAGATTACTTAAGCTCTCTATGCCTCAGCATCCTTAACTGTAAAATGGGGACACAGCTACCCCTTCTGGCTGTTATGAGGGACCACTACGCTCATATCTGTAAAGGGCTTAGGACGGCGCTTCAGGCATGTTGAGTGCCACTGAAGGGTCAGTTACAATTTCTAACTGCAGATCCCCAGTGTTTAGCAAAGTACCTTGAACATAGCGTGAGCTCTTGCTGGATGAACATACAATGAATTTGAAGGATGAATATAAATAAATTTTTATTCCTAAAATAAGTAAACTGTTTATTTTTAAAAGCTATCACTGGGCTTCCCTGGTGGCGCAGTGGTTGAGAGTCCGCCTGCCGATGCAGGGGACACGGGTTCGTGCCCCGGTCCGGGAAGATCCCACATGCCGCGGAGCGGCTGGGCCTGTGAGCCATGGCCGCTGCGCCTGCGCGTCCGGAGCCTGTGCTCCGCAGCGGGAGAGGCCACAACAGTGAGAGGCCAGCGTACCTCAAAAAAAAAAAAAAAAAAAAAAAAAAAGCTATCACTTGTTCCATAGGGTGCCAATTACCTCACTAATAGTTATAAGATGTAACACAGAATTGGCCAAGGACAAGGGCTTCCCAATAGCGAAAGCCATTTAGAGTATCAAACTATTTATGCAAATTTGAGTTCTAACTATATCCAGAAAACAATCAGCTTAGATGTCTTACATGATATAAAAAACTTACTTTAAAAGCTATTTTAAGAACTTTGTCAACCCTCATCAAGTCAGTCCTCTAAACACAAGTCAGTGAAAAAGTAAAAGTCAGGTTGGATATTGTATTCATATACTTATCCCATTATTTGTCTACTTAGTCAAAGCAGGATGTGGGTCTCTTACAGCATCGGCAAAGATATTAAGACTAGAGAGTAGTTTATAAATTATATCAATACCACCATACATGACATACAGAAACTGAACATATCAGATAGACTTTACAATTAATTATAAAGGTATAGCCACTACTTTTACAATGGAATTCTAAAAAGAAATAACAATGATGTGATGTGCCAGGGTAAGTTCATCAACTGTAACACACGTGCCACCCTGATAGGAATGCTGGTAACGGAGGTGCAGCGGAGAGGAAAGGCGAGAAATCTTTGTACTTTTTACTCGATTTCTGTCAACCTAAAACTGCTCTAAAAAATAAGTTCTACTGAAAAAAGAGTGAGGCAAAACAAAACAAAAACAAAAAGAATGACAACATAAACATATAATAAAATAAATATACTCACTATTTCTGCTGTATGACCCCTAAAGGTATGGTAACAGCTTCCGGTTTCTACACTCCATAGTTTACAAGTCTTATCAAAGGACCCGGTGGCAATTTTGTCACTAAGATTTAAGAAGAATATATACGGAATTTGAAAACAAATTCAACCGCAGTATTTGATATACTGAATTAAGAGAAAAGATATTAATACATGGATCTCTATCTACTCAGAAATTTATTTCACTTCTAAAATAATAACCTATCCAGTAAATCAACTATACTCCAATATAGAATAAATTTTTTTAAAAAATGAAATAAAATAACAAGCCATCTTATATCTATTTCAGTGAACTCTATACCAAAATAGAGTTCTAATTTTTGAATAGTATCCGTTTATATGCTCAGCCCAGTGCCATAAACATCAGCAGGAACTTCCTGTCAGAGAACTCCCAGGGGCAGAGTCAGTCCTGCAAAAGCTTGAACTCTCGCTCACCTCTTTACTACTGTGTGAACCTGGGAAGGGTATGTGAACTTTATATATGTTATATGAAACCGGTAATACCTATCCCAAAGCTCCCTGAAGCACTGAAGAAGGTATTTAAAAGGTTTTCAAAGCACACGTCAGGCACTCAATAACTTTTAGTTCTTTGTCTTCCTCTTCTCCTTCGCCGATAGATAGAGGGAGATGTGAATAAAAGAATGAACGGATTACTAAGGAGTAAGTGAGCAAGTGAATGTCTTTTTACCCATAAGGATTGTTGAATGCTATGGCATAAACCACATTCCTGTGACCCTCCAGGGTGTGAAGTTCCTCTCCAGAGGCAGTGTCCCAGAGTTTGCACGTCCGATCATAGCTTCCTGTGATAAAGCTAACACAAGCCATATAAATACATCACAAGGTGAAACTAGCAATGTGTTAACAAAGACCTCATTGTTTTCGCCTGCAAAATCGTAACCCCATTGACCTTGCTTTTTACAATGCAAGCTGTGAAGGCAGAACAAACAAGTTGGGAACAATATCTAACCTTTGACCTGGAAACTTTCCAATTTTATCCCAAACCCAAAAAGGAGTTACTAAATAAAATAAAGAGTAATCCTTCCAATAATCATTCTTACAATATAAATAGTTATATCATTAAAGAATGTTAATAGTCAGTAACATTTTCTGAAACTCTAATATAGCTCAACAAATAACATCATTCTTCCCGTTGCTCAGACCATAGAGTCTTAGCATCACCTTTGATTCCTCGCTTTCCCTCACAGCGCACACACAATCTATCAGTAAATCCTATTGGCCCAGTCTCAGAATACATCCCTAGTAATGGTCACTTCTCACTAGCTCCGTTGCCTCCATCTCTGGCCCAAACAAATAAAACCACCTTCTAATAGGGCTTGACTCACACATGGCCCTTACAAATCTATTTCCCTCACCAAAATTGGATTTATTTTGTTTAACCTTCCTCAGATGGCTTCCCAGTGATCTAGAGGAAAATTCAAACTTTGATTGTGGCCCGCAAGGCCAGCAGTCCTGGCTACACCCGGGACCTCAACTTCTCCCCGAAGCACGCCCTGGTCGGCCACATTCCCCTTCCCACTAGTCTCTGAAGAACTGTATTGTTTCTTTCATACACGCTCGTTCTTCTACCCATCTGGTTTACCACCATCATAGGCCCTGCAACATGACTGACACACTAAGTGTTCCATAAATATTTGTTTAACATTTAACAATCCTTTAACGTGACTATTCTACTATAGGAATCGTTAGTATCAATATACTGACCTCTAATAGCTTAACTTAAGAGTATCTTAGTTATTCCTTAAATACTCCATTAGGAAAAGTATTTCCCAAGCACAGAAAAAAAAATGCACAAAATTGAAAAGCCAGTCTTAATGTCAAGTGGTTATGATAAAAGGTGAAACAAATTCTGATCTACATCCAACTAAACAGGAAGGCTGACAAGGCGGTATATCTGTGGTTCTCTTCTAGGCATTTTCCTCCTAGCTTCTTGGGGAATGTAAATTGGTATGGTCATTATGGAACAGAGTACGGTGGTTACCAAAAAAAATTAAAAACAGAACTACCATATGATCCAGCAATCTCATTTCTGCGTATATATCCAAAGGAAATGAAATCAGGATCTCGTAGCGATACCTGCACTCCTATGTTCACTGCAGCATTGTTCGCTATAGCCGAGATATGGAAATAACCTGAATGTCTGTCAGAGGATGAATAGGTGAAGAAAATGTGGTGCATATGTAAGTTTACAATGAAATAGTATTCGGCCATGAGAAAGAAGGACATCCTGCCATTTGCTACTGCATGGATGAACCTGAAGGACACGATGCTAAGTGAAATAAGCCAGACACAGGAGGACAAAGACCATATGATCTCACTTATATGTGCAATCTAAACAACAACAACCACAAAGCTGAACCCACAGAAACAGAGAGGAGAACAGTAGTTAACCAGGGACTGGGGAGGGGAGATGGGAAGGCATTGGTCAAAGGGTACAAAGTTGCAGTTACGTAGAACGAGTAAGCGTAGAGATCTAATGTACAGGCATGATGACCACAGTTAGTAACACCGTATCGAATGCCGGAAATATGCTGAGAGAATAGATTTCAGGTGCTCTCATCACACACACACAAGATGGTAACTATGGAGATGAGATGTTAATTAACTTGACTGTAGTTATCATTTCACTACGTATATGTATATCAAATCACTATTTGTATTCCTTACATGCATACTTTTATTTTAAAACGTTTATCCCTTGATTATTAAAAATTAGAAATAAAGAATAGAAATAGACACAGATTTACACACAGAAATAAAGAACCAGAGCGCAGAGGATTTCAGGGCAGTGAAACTGCTCTGTGTGACCCCACAACAGTGGACATATGTCATTATACGTTTGCCAACCTGTAGAATGTACAAAACCAAGAGTCAACCCCAATGTAAACTAGGAATTTTTCATGATGATGATGTGTCGCTATCAATATCGGCTACAACTGTAACAGATGCAGGTCTCGGTGGGGGACGCCGATGGCTAGGGAGGCTGTGTGCAGGGGCGCAAGGCAGACGCTTTACAGGAAACCTCTGTACTTTCTGCTCAGTTTTGCTGTGAACCTACAACTGCTCTAGCAAATAAAGTCTAATAAACTGTTTTAAATAAACAGAGAACCTTACCATGAGCCTGATTTATTAAGTGCAACGTTAGTCAACGGCAGTATATGTGCTCTGAGAACCTTCAATGAAAGAAAACACCACTTATTTTAAACTCAAACAAAATTTTTCAGTTCATTCATTTTAACTGCAAACCAATGAAGACACTCAAATGTGTCTTCATTATACATAATAAATGGACAATATCAAATATCTGAACAAATGAGAAAAATACATTGGACCTTCTATTATTAAGACCAATAACACATTTGGTGGTTACAACTAATTTCAGAAACATAATAGGCTCTGTGTTTTCCATCAATTTACCTTTAGATAGATTATGGCTATAAAATACCAAATAGCACTAATTTATATCTTCTTTCACATGGTTTTGTATATATGCATAAACAGTGTATATAGGAAATAAACTAATTATGTTTCAAATACAGATTTACAATGTATCATTACTTTTTGAATCTTAAAGCTCCTTCAGAAGGAGGGTCAGGATACATCGTGTTTTTATCTTTCCATCCCTACATTGTCTAGCACATAGTGGACACTTATTATGTCTACTGCCAGAGTGTAACTATTAATAGTGTCTTCTTTCACTATCAAAAATGCTCCCTTTGGAGGATAAATCACAAGGTCATGCGTTATAGAGCTCATATTTGAAGTTAAATAGTGCCACCTGCTGGACAAAGAACTATTACAAGAATAACCGTCCTCTCGTAAACGGAACGGATGAATACAGAAGATTGCCTGAATATTTTGCATCAGACAAAATAAGCTGAGTATTTAATAATAAGTCTACTTAAGTCAGAAAAAATAAAATCACTATAATATAAAGCAATTCTAGAATAAATCATTAAATTTTGTTAAATAATAAAGAAACAAAAAGCTGTTCTTGAATAAATGACTACATTTGTTTTAATTTAGTCACCAAAATAATAGAGGAAAATAAGCATATTTTCATTGAATTAAAATTATTATGCGATCCATATCAATAAATAATTTTATAAAATATAGTTTAGTTCACATGGAAGCAGAAATTTTGAAATATTGATATACCATGAAATACGTCTTAATATTACTCTAACTGGAAAAAAATTTTAATTATTCAATGACTTAGATTATCCTTTAGATTTATCATTATAAAGAAGAGTTAAAGTTACTAGTACAAATCTTTATTGAACCTGTTAAGAAGTAAATTTTTGAATTTCATTCATTCATTCAACAAACATTTATTAAGACTCAGTCTTAGCAAAACTGTGTGAGGAACTGAGGGAAAGAGAAAACATGATTTGTACTTTACCTCAGATTAATAGAACATCAAGTAATTAATTCATTGAAGTTCTACTTAGTATCTTTAAAACAGACATTACCTTAAAAAGATAGAATTTGTGGTTGCTATACTGTCCGAGTTTATTTTGTAACCTCTGTATTAAAAGTTTGACCTGGTCTGCTCGTAAAGCTGTGATTAGAGGTTCTGCTTTCTGTATCTCTTCTACTAAGGCATTGACATCTGTACTGAAATTCACCAAGAACAAAGTTATTTTTGTCTATGTCAAAAATTGCATATACATTTATTACATAAAGGATCATATATAGCTTTATGAAGCATAAGATTTATAAAATGTCAACAACACCATCATTTTTAGCAAGAGATTTCTGGGGGAAAAGAAATCGCAAAAATCACTGAAGAGCACTGTGTCCCCGACGAAAGCTGCCTGGGTTCTCTCCAATGCCTCTCCGTTAACTGAGACTTCTCCTGAGGAAGGTGTACAAAGATTCTCATTTGCTTACCTAAGAAGGCCAAGTGCATACTGCTTCTGAGCAACAGCTCTTTTTATTTATTTTTTTCCTGTTTCTTTTTTCTTTTAAATGAACATATATTAAATGTGCCCACTCCTACTATACTTTGCACCTTACATACATTCTGTCATTTAATCCTGTAACAACCCTCTAATTCAAAGCATTTTCACAACTATTTTAGTGATGAAGAAACTGAGGCTCAGAAAGGTTAGATTTGTAATATTTTTAGGGAAAGAGAAAGTACCTAACCAAAAACAAACATTCAAAGAATTATTATTATTATTATTAGATTTCTTATGGGCTATAACATTATTTCCCTGAAAGAGAACTGGTGTGAAAAGTACAGATTCAAGTTTTCCCCAGTATTCAAATAATCTACAGCAATCATGGTAAATTTTGCTAGTCCAGAATAATATTAATTCAAGACAAATATTAATGTCTCTATACCACAAAACATCCAAAACAGGGTCATTTTGCAAAGCATGTCACAAATGCGTATCGAGAAAGGACTCGGGGCCCAGCTGCCGTGAAGGAGGTGGTAGTTGGCTGACGGCCTCCAGCTGCAGCTTCTTCAGGATCCATGTTAGTGTCTGAGCCCACGGCTTGCTCTAATCCACAGCCCTCGCTCGCTGGCTAGGCAACGGGGCTGTGCAAGAGCCTGGCCATTTCTGACCCGTGAGGGGGTCACCAAACCCGCAAGCTTTGTTCCGAGCTCCCCCACGGGCTGGAGGGACTCTTGTCAAATCTGCATCATCATCAAGGTTGATGTCCCCTCCTGCCCAGATGTGCCTCAGCCTCTGATCTGTCCCAGGGGTCACTTCCCAGTAACCTTGTCCCCACCTACTTCTGTTTCAGCATCTGCTTCCCAGAACTGTGAAATCTGATAAGCATCCTCCTCCTGTTCATAAATAAACATGCTGAGCTCCAGTTCTGTGCAAGGCACTGAGCTTGGAGACCATTACATTCAACTAACCTTTACTACCTGCCATAGGTTGAGTCCTGGGAGTGTCAGAGGTATGGTCCCAGCTTTCAAGAAACACAGTCTTTCAGAACAAGAGGGAATATTTGAAATGGAAATGAATCAGAGATATTTCACAATGATGACTTTGAAAAACTCAGCTGTCAAAATAGTTATACTTTCATAAGAATTAAAAAGATAATAATGCCTCTTGGAAAGGTTTCCAACAAATGTTATGAATCAAAACAGATTTCCAAACGAAAAGGCTTATTTTTTTTCTTTTTAAAGAAGCTTCGTTTGGGAAGAAGAAGAAGAAAGCTTGATGATCCTTTTTCCACTTCCTCCTCATTCAGCAAGACATTCAAATAAAATTCAACAGAACAAAAAGGGAATAACGTACCCCGGAACGACTGTATTCGTAACGCACTGTCTGCAGCTTATGCAGCTCATCCACACACCATCCTATGTCAGGGTCTCCCAATCACAATTTTGGATACGAAATACATATTGCATTATATAGCTGGCTTACCCGGTTTGGAGATCGAGCAGATCTATGCATTTGGTCTTCAGCTGTCCACTTTTTTCAAATTCCAACATAATTCCTAAGAAATAAACAAATATTAAGTTATAAAACACTTATGATCACAGCCTATGACAAAAGTTAACTTACTTTGACATAATTTTTTTATTTTTGTTTCTCCACTTTTGAAATTTTTCTACATAAAACATATGCAGTGATGTCTGATTTCAAAACAAGATGGTGTAGACCCACTTTTCCTTGGTCTGTCCTCTAAATACACTTGAACTCATTCAGCAGGCAATGCTAAAATAATTGAAAGTTGGATAGAAAAAGGTGGATGGATAGGGGCCTCAGGATTTGAGGGATGACAACATGGTGAGTTCCTTGGGTTTTCTTTTCATTTCACATGTATCCCAACAGTGGGGACCAAAGGACATGCAGCCTGGAACCACGGAAAAGCACGGATAACAAAACATCAAAACACAGCAAAGGGCTTCCCTGGTGGCGCAGTGGTTGAGAGTCCGCCTGCCGATGCAGGGGACACGGGTTCGTGCCCCGGTCCGGGAAGATCCCACATGCCACGGAGCGGCTGGGCCCGTGAGCCATGGCCGCTGAGCCTGCGCGTCCGGAGCCTCTGCTCCGCGACGGGAGAGGCCCGCGTACCACACACACACACACACACACACACACACACACAAAATTAAAAAAAAAAAAAAAAAACACAGCAAAAAAGCTTGCTTTCTGCGGCCAACAGACAAGGAAAAGAGAAGTCAAACAAAGTACTGATGAGGAGCCCTAAACTGCTCCACCACGGGGGCCCCCACAGGCAGTCCCACCCACCCACCCACCCACCCACCCACCCGTGGAAGCCCTGGGCTGCTCCAGTCCCCACTGCAAAGCTGGGCCCCAGTGCAGTCTCATCGGCCTGCAACAGCTGGAGCAGCGAAGCCGCAGACCTTCACAATCCTTGCTCCTTGGCTGGTGTCTGAGGGGCCATCTGATCCGCCTACAGCAGCATCAGTGAAGTCCCAGGACCTCCCAGACCCCATTCCACAGCAAAGCAGCAAAGCAGCGTCTCCCTGCCTTTCAACCAGTGGCACAACCAGGCCGAGGGGCTTGTCCTCCTCCCCCAGAAGGTCACACAGTGAGAACAGGCACACTGGGGGCATCCCTTCTGCCCCTGCAGGTGGCACCAGAGAAGACTGAGCAGGAAAAACAAATTAGACCAGAATAACATGGCAAAGGCTCGGAAAACTAAAGTATCACTGTAATTAAAGCCCACAAAAGCAGACCAGAACCTATGTGCTAAACCTAAACAGGGTGACGGCGTGCCAAAACAGGTGTAAATGTGGGGTGAAGCGTCTCCAGGGTGCAATAAAAAGTCACTCATCACAGTTAAGAACCAGAGAAAGACAATCAATAAATGCCAATATGGAGATGAATCAGATACTGGAACTAATGACGAGGATTTTAAAGGAGGTATCATAAAAGTGCTTCAGGGACTTCCCTGGCTTTGCAGTGGTTACGACTCCACCCTCCCAATGCAGCGGGCGCAGGTTCAATCCCTGATCAGGGAACTAAGATTCCACATGCCACGCGGCGTGGCCAGGAAAAAAAAAAAAAAAGCTTCAGCAGTCATTTACAGAGTCACTTGAAACAAATAAATGAAAAATCTCAGAAAATAAATAGAAGTAATTGAAATAAATCAAGTGGGAATTATGGTATTATGAAAAATACAATAACCAAAATGAAAAACATGCTGAATAGGCTCAATGGTAGAGCAGAGAGGACAAAGCATAGAATCAGTGAACTTGAAGACTAGTCAACAGAATATATTCAAGCTGAACGAGAGAGAGATAATAGAGGGAAAAAAATTTGAACAGAGCCTCTATCATACCACCTCTATGGATATGGACCACTGGAACAGAAATGTTTTGGCCTCAGGACCAATTTACACGTTTTTAATTATTGGGAATTTTGGGTTTTCTAATACTTTCCACATTAAAATGGAAATTTTTTAAAAATATTTATTAAATTGTTGTAAAATAGCAATAATAAATTCATAGCATGTTAATATAAATAGCATATTTTATCAAAATAACTATATTTATTCCTCTCACCCAAAAAAATGTAAGAAAAGTAGCATTGTTTTACACTTTTGCAGATCTCTCTAATATCTAGCTTAACTAAAGACGGCTGGATTCTCATCTCTGCTTCTGCATTTAAGCTGTTCCTATAGGTTGTTTTAGATATAATATAAGAAAAAGTCTGGGTCATACACAGATATGTAGTTGGAAAATGCAGGAATATTTTAATCAGTTTTTTGTGTAATCTTGGATATTCTTCTTTGATACTACTTTAAAACTCAACAAATGGTAGTTTCATAAAGATTGGTTGCAATTCCGAGTCTGAAACCACCTCAATGAACTCTCCAGACCCGGTTACATTAAAACCCATTGGTCTATCTCACACTTTCAATTTCTTTTACCACGGGTGATTTACAACATCATGTGTCAGATATTTGAAAAATGTTAGTTTACTGAGTTCTAAATGTGGGCATATTTCATCATACAATATCCAAAAAATCACATTTGTTAATACCACTACCAATATCTATCATCAGAAAAACTCTTTTACTGTTGGTAAGCCGTTAAGCTTATGATGTTAGATACAAATTTCCTGAAGTTCTAATTCTCGCTCTGAAAGCTCAAATTTTATCACTGGCAAGAAATACCGACAGTTTTGCTTGAAAATTTCAGACTCACTTTGTTCATTTTCAAGAAAATGTCTGCCATATATACAAGTCTGAAAACCATGCTTATTTCTGTCTTTCACGTAAAAACGGTGTTCCATGAACAAAATGGCTAGTTCACCTTTCAGCTCAAACCCATGCACAAGCACATTCCTCAAGATAAGGACTGTACATCACTTTGAAGCAGAAGCACCTTAGAACTTTCTACTTCCATCACCCAGAAAACACGTACCCACGTGTCAGTATTTCACTACGTTAATAAGAGTTATTGCTTCACCAAGGACATTCTTAAGTAAAACTGAGGGCTTTTTGGTGTTTGTTTCTGTTTTTCCTATTGCAAGCGTGTCAGTGAGGGATACAATGGCCAGTGTTAGAGTTTTGGTGCCAATGCTTGATTTGTAGTCAGGCACCAGCAGTTTCACCTTCCATTGCTTTGGCACCACCAGGGCAAATCTCTACACGGTGAAAAAGAGAAAATATCTTAGTGTTATTACAAAAAGAGATTTGACATTGAGGCCCCCAGTGAAAGGATTTGAGGGCCCCAAGAGTCCCCTTACACTCTGAGAATCACTGCAACAGACTATAATTTGATATAACAGATACGATTCCAGCTGCATTTCGGATCAAGAGAGAACAGGAAACTCTGTCAAAACACTGTATTTACTTTTCAAAAGCATTGAAACATTGAGACAGCACATGCAGAGTTGAAAAGGCAGGTATTATACTTGGCATCAAACAGATCCAAGTTGGAGTTCCAACCCAACTCCTCACTCATTTCATGATACTAGTAAAGTAATCTCTTTATATCTCAGTTTTCTCAACTGTAGATAATACCTTCAGTTTGTTGGTTAAGATTAAATAACTTGTATATAAAGCACCTGGCATACATAAAGTCTTACTCAACAGTGCTCATTATTTAGCTATTAATCAAATGCTACCTTTTGACATACTCTTGTATGTCACGGTCACCTTGTATTGCTTAAATTGCATTTATGCCTTCTCTCTCCAGTGAGATTGTAACATACTTGAGAGAAGAAGTTAAATCCTGCAGGGGGTGGATTTTATTCTGAACATGATGGGAAACTATTGGAGATGTTTAGTCCAGATTCTGCTTGCTGTTAGTGACAGAAAGACTTTAGAGGATGAAGTTAAACCAGGAATCCAGTTGACAAGCCCAGGGATGGTTGAAGTAGAGGCAATGGTGGGTGAGATGGAGATAAGGGAAGGGTACAGGTGATAGCTGGAAGAAGGGTTGGGTCAAGAAACGTGTGCCAAGGAAATGGAGAGAATGTGATGGAGGCACAGAAGAGTCTGGAAGTAGAGCTGACAGAATTTGTTTATGGACTGGATAAGGGAGTGCAGAGAGGGGCAGTGAATGATCACAAGAGAGAAATAAAGGATGACCGAGGTTTCTTCCAGAAAAAGTGGATGGGTGGTGATACCATCTATGGACTGGGCACAGCCTGAAGCAGCTAGACGATTAGGATGGCATTGGAGAAAAGGAATCGTGAGGTCTATGCCTATGAGACATCTCGATGGAGATGCTGACTAAGCAGATGGATGCATTGCTGTGAACAGTGAGGCATATTCAGTGTTAAGATTTTTCAAGTCCCACTCCTCACAAAGTTACCCCAAATCAAACCAGTCCAAAGTGATCTCACACTCCTTTGACATCTTAGTGACAGTTCTTGTCCAAACTTTTCATTGGGCAAGTGTATTTTGTCATCTACTGCCTTGTGGCAAGCTTTGCAGACTTTTTACTTTATATTCTTATTTTTAATATGAGTACTGAATTAGAAGCCAAGAATTCTGCTCCTATTTCTGTCCCTGATAACCTGTGTGACCAGTGGACTACACTTATTCTCTAAAGGTCACCATGTCCTCACCTATAAAACAAGAGGATAGGCAATGCTGTCCTACTCTAAAACTGGAGCATTCTAGAATGCTCTGGGTTTATTTCACAATTCCTTAAGTCATTGGAACTTTTTAAAAGTCCCATGACAAGCAGCACAAAGTGTGTACAGAGTAGGCCTTCAGTAAATGTGCTGATTGATTGATATATGCAGTCTGGAATTCAGTCACTAAGGTAATATGCTTATTAAGTATGCATTTTTCTTTTCATACTCAACACACCTTGACTTAGTCATTCTGGTGCGTTTAAAATAAAAATCAATGTGGTCCTTGTCGGTGTCTTCCCTTCCAGAAACCAATATTCCATGACACCTAATCACCTCCTCTCCCTCCTCTTCCACTTCATTCCTAAGTAACCAGAAAGCATTATGACTCAGCAATATTTTTTTTGCGGTACGCGGGCCTCTCTCTCCCTCCCCATCCACTTCATTCCTAAGTAACCAGAAAGCATTATGACTCAGCAATATTTTTTTTGCGGTACGCGGGCCTCTCTCTCCCTCCCCGTCCACTTCATTCCTAAGTAACCAGAAAGCATTATGACTCAGCAATATTTTTTTTGCGGTAGGCGGGCCTCTCTCTCCCTCTCCGTCCACTTCATTCCTAAGTAACCAGAAAGCATTATGACTCAGCAATATTTTTTTTGCAGTACGCGGGCCTCTCCCTCCCTCCCCGTCCACTTCATTCCTAAGTAACCAGAAAGCATTATGACTCAGCAATTTTTTTGCGGTACGCGGGCCTCTCTCTCCCTCCCCATCCACTTCATCCCTAAGTAACCAGAAAGCATTATGACTCAGCAATTTTTTTTGCGGTACGCGGGCCTCTCAGTGCTGTGGCCTCTCCCCTTGCGGAGCACAGGCTCCGGACGCGCAGGCTCAGCGGCCATGGCTCACGGGCCAAACCGCTCCGCGGCACGCGGGATCCTCCCGGACCGGGGCACGAACCCGTGTCCCCTGCATCGGCAGGCGGACTCTCAACCACTGCGCCACCAGGGAAGCTCTGACTCACCAATTTTAAAGACTTCCTGAAAGAGTCTTTTTAAAACTTTTGAGGAACAGAGTCCAGCATCCGAAGCAGTGAGGGGCCCAAGTTAGGAAGCACCAGGCTTCCGGTCCCACGGGGATCACTCGTTCTGGACCCCACCTCTCGGGTCCCCGCACCCTCCTCTGCCCCAGACCCTCTTGGTACAGGTCCTCACATGAGGGCAGAGCGGGGCCCGGCCTGTACCTGGCGGGTAATACCGGAGCAGGAGGCTCTTGAGCTTCATTCTCTCGCCGGGGAACCACCAGCCGACCTACTTGGTCGTCATGGAAACGGCCAAACAGCGGAAGGCGCCGGCGCGCATGCGCGCGCGCCACAAACAGCTCCCGGAACTCGGGACCTGTAGCCGAGCTTATTGGGTGCATCCTGCAGCTCAGGCGTCCGGGGGCTGGCGGGATGGGCGTGGGGGGAGGGGGGGAGCTCCTAGATATGCTCGAGAGCAGAGTGCGCCCTGCCCTCCCCACCACCCTCATCTGCCTCGGGGTTTCCGAGGATGGGCGCCGGGTTCCGGGAGCCGCTCAAGGAGCGCGCTCCTGCCCGCGCCGCGGCCACCGGAATCTACACCCTTTGGTGTCTGGGGTGGGTGGGACGAGGGCCACTCGTGTCTTCAGTAAGGGAGACCTCACAAGGGGCGAGGCGCGGCCGAGGACCAAGGGCCTCAGCTACAGTCTGGGCCACACGCACTTTAACCCATTGGATTTCCAATACGGAAGGTTGGGAGAAATATCCCGCGCTCCGTTCCTGTTCTCGGCCCCTCATGCCCTGTCCCTGTCCCCACAAAAGAAAAATGACCTCGACGTAATCGCCTACATTTCCAGTGCCATGCACTGCGCCAAGCGCTCTATCCACTATACTCACAGTCCGAACAAGGTATGAGTTACGCACCGTTTATGTCCACCCCGTCTCAAGGATGAGACAACTGAGCATTAGAGAAAGTGCAGAACCACCCAACGTCACAGAGAAGCAGGTGGGAAGGCAGACGTGTCAGAAGCCTATACCTGGAAGCCTCCACCTATGCTCCTAACCGTGGGTTTAAGGCCTTGGAGGCCTTCTTTTGACTTGTTCTGTTTCTTGCCAGCACGGGTTCTCTGCCTGACAAGTTGAGTTTCTCCATCAGGAAGACTGGACGGGAAGAGTCAACGAGCCAGATTGTCAATTTCCTTTCAGGAATTTGGCCTAAATCCCTAAATTAATTTCCCAAACTTAAGCAGTTCCTGAGTTCTCTGCATAGGCTTGGGCCACAGCTCTGTATCAGCTGCATACCTAAGGGTTTTCTTTACGTTCTTACAATTTCTCTGAACTGGCTCACTTGTTTTACTTAACATTTTTTAATGTAATTTAAAAGAAAATTGTCAATACTGTGATATAATTCTCAATGAGGAGCTGCAGGTAACTATAAAAATAAATGCAATTTTTAAAAATACTATTGAAATACTCTATACTGTTGCCTGCCAGACTGCAAAACAAAGGCCTTTCCTTTCTTTTTTTTTTTAAAGGGAAAAATTGGCAACTATTTGAAGTTTTCAAGACAAGCTAGCACACAACTGAACCTTTTTACTTCATATACTCAGAATGTTGGAAAGATCATTGAAATAAGAAAGCCTCTGCTGCTAAGTGATACAATTAAACCTAATACAAATGGACAGCACATAAAAAGTTACCCCATCCCACCAGCAGTAAGCATTCCACACTTGGGAAGCGGGGAACCAGATGAAATCTAAGATACCTTCTGGCTCAAACTTTCCCCTCATGATTCAGACTCTGGAGAGGGTTTAAGTAGGGAGAGGCAAAGACCTCATCTGTAGAAATGAGGGGTTCTCCAGCATGTTATTGCTTATTCTTGTGCCATTTAAAATGAGGCCTTTGGAAAAACAATAACTCTACTGTAGAGAAATCTGGTAGACACCATTTAACCACCTGATCAAAGCTAACGTCACCAATATTGGGACAAACTGACATCTGTTATCTCCATTACAATGCACTGAAAAGGACAGAGCAATTCTCTGGAATTTCTGCCCACGATGCATTACCTGCCTCTAATCATGAGGAAGCATCGGAACAGCCAAAAACTGAAGAACCTGTAGAAAATATCTGTCAAGGTCAAGAAAGAAAAAGGTAGACTGAAAAACTACTCCAGATTAATGCACACTAAAGAAGTTGAACAACTAAATGCACTGAGTGATCCTGGCTCCTAGACCAGAAAAAAAATAGTTATAAAGGACATGATTGGGACAACTGGATGAAATTTGAATAGGGATTGAGGTTTGGAGTATATTTTATTAATATTATATCAATATTATTTCCTAATTTGATCATTGTACTGTGGTTATGTAAGAGAATGTCCTTGTTCTTTGGAAAAACCCACTGACTTATTTAGGGATAAAGGGGTATGATACCTGCAATCAACTCTCAAATGGTTTTGAAAATTTATGTGCAAGTATAGACGTGTGTTGGTAAAGCCAATGAGCAAAATGTTGAATCCAGGCGAAGGGTTCCTTTTGGGGTATTCCCTGAGGACTCTTGTAACTGCTCCATAAATTTGAAATTATCGCAAAATAAAAAGAGGCCTTTGCTTCCCACAGGCCAAGCCAGCTTCAGAATATTCTGGGATATCAGTGGCAATCGCAGAACTATTTGGCTCCACTTTTGTTCTGTTAAGAGAGTCCAAGTTCAAGTACACTCCCTGTTTCACCCCTAATTCCACCTCCATCTTCCTCTAGTTATAGGACCCAAAGCCTCCATCATTGTTGCCTACCCTTCACCACTCCCTCCATTTCCACGAGTTCCTGTCCTCCCTAAGTGGCTCTTTTCTTCCTGTTCCAGGTGAAGGATTTTTCCCTACTTCCTCGAACCAAACTTTTAAGTGTTGTCCTTTGCTTTTTTAAAAAAAAAATTCCAGCTCTGCAGCTTTTGACATCTCTCCCTTTGCTCAAGGAGCATGAGCCAAGTTCTCCCACGTAAGAGGTTAGAGAACCTCCTAATCATCCCCGTGCCATCCTATCCAGAGCTCAGAGCACAGTTCCTTGGAAATGAGGTCCATTCTTCCCATAGCCCATGCCCACCAGGGGTCCACAGCCCTCACCTCCATCTTTGCTTGCGTGTCATTTATCTGGATGTCCGAGCACCCTGACCGTCCATTCAGTTTCTAAAGTTCTTCTCACAATTTCTCCCAAGGACCTTGCTGCTAATAAGACTCCTAGTGTTCTGACTTAACAGCCCAGAATCCTGGTACCGAATATGTCCCCATCCCCCTTTCTAGGAAGGCAGTAGGGTTATATGCAAATGAGATGGTGATCCAAAGAGAAGTCATCAAAGTTCCTGAGTGCAGGCAGATTTCTCTTTTGGCCTTGGCAGGAGATGGGGTTAAAGCTGGGCTTAACTGACTCACCCTCTCCTCATTCCTGGAAGCTCCTGCATGAATCTCTCAGCCTGAGCAAATAACTGTTGCACTTTAAATCACCCCCAGGGGAGGGCCATTAGTTGCAAATGATGTACAAAAATTTGCAAAAACAAAACTCCTACATTATCCTGGTGATGGGAGCATATCCCGGCGTGTAGAGCACTTGGTAGGACTTTCTCACAGGGCTTTTAGAGGCCTCCCTAAAAGTTGTAAAATACTTTTAATCGATTCATGGCATCCTGTGTTGATCTGAACGTTGACTCACTAGATCAACAATTGCAATTCATATGGATGTGTGCGTGTAAATGTAATATTGACCCTGGGTTTCTTCCCACTGACACCTGCCTTGACCAATCAGAAACTGAAAAGTTAGCATTAATGTTATTCACCCAAATCACTTCAGTCCAATGCACGGAAGCCACGCTGAACTTCAGTTCTCACAGTGTGTCCCGGAACGAGCAGTAGCAGCATTACCTGGGAACTCGCTAGAAATGCAAATTCTTGCCCTACCTCACACCATCTGCAGAATCAGAAGTGCTGGTAGTGGGGCTCCGCAATTCGTGTTTGGATAAGTTTTCCTGGTGATGCTGCTGAATGATGAAGTTTGAAAGCCCCTGCACTAGTATAATAGGTTCCATTGGCTTGGCCAGGCCTGATTGAAATTGGATACCCTCTCCCTGCAATCAGGCCCTTTGTGTATTCTAAACAGTCTTCCCTGATTGTCAGGGACAGTAGACCAGTTGCTCAGATGACGTGAATAAGACCCAGAAACAACGTGGGAAGAGGCTGGAATTCTTTGCATACTTGTGTTTCAGATGCTCCAGTGCACTGAGAGAGACCAATGGACATCAGACTAGGGTGGGAGAAGGCTGCTGGGAAGGAAGATGGGGAGAGAAGAGGATCCCTACACATGCGAGAGGGAGAGAAGCAGGGGAGAAGGGTGAAGGGAGGGAGGCGGGAGGCGGTCTGGGGGACCCAGATTCAGCACTGACAAAGGACCGGCGGTGCAGGAGGGGTACCAGCTACAGCGGAGCTTGATCGTTCCCATTTGACCCAGTTTCTCTTGGAGAGAGTCATGGCATCAGTGAAAAGCTGTATCACTAGTCCTTTGGGCCCTCATTGAGAGCAGTGGACAATAAAGAGAAGTAGAGTTTCTTCCTGGAGACAAAGACGGAAAAAGGTTCAGAGCCTGGCAGGAGAGGTCAGCTGTGCAGCCCAGTTAACGGTGGCCCTGCCCCCGCAAGCCCCCAAGCAAGGAGCTGCATCAGGGCAGAGACACACTGATGACACGTCCCTTTTTATTTTCTTCCCATCCTGCCTCCATCCCACTGAAGGGCTCACAAAGCCTCTGACCTTGCCTGGGAATGGAAAACTGGTGGGCCAAGGTCCACTGACTGAATCATTCACTCAGTATGTGTTGAGGCCCTGTGAGTCCCAGGCATGTTCCAAGTACAAGGGATCTGATTCTGAAAAAAATATTTCAGGGGACTCGTTCATAGAGAGAATCAGACTTCAGGTGGGTTTGAAACGATTGCGTTTCTGGAGAGGGGGGCACGTCTCTAGGTGAGACCACATTTACATTCACAGAAAGGCTACTAGTGAGACATGCAGATCCCACCAGCAGGGCTGATTGACATAGACTTGCCACTTGTAATTCCTTAGAGCAGACTGCCTGACTGGAAGCCTGGCTCTGCCGTCTACCAGCTGTGTGCTCTTGGGCAAGGTCTGTAAACGCTATGGCTTCGGTTTCATCATTGGAAAGAAAGGAATGATCGCAGTATAGAATAATTGAGTTGTTCCCACTGAGTCTGGCTCAATCCAAAATGCTTCTCAAGTATCAAGGATGGTAATGTTAACAAACAGCCTTTATTATCCTACGATGTTTCAAACTGGGGAAAGGGTGTGTCCACAGTGTTCCTATTGAACCTGATCATCTGGATCAACAATTACTCTGATAATCGCTTACATTCAACTTGGAGTCCTTTGTATGATAGCTAACAACAGGTGTACCTTACTACTTATGTGAATTAGTATTAGTATAGTTGGTATAAATATTAAAACTAGCTTACATCTCTTAAGACATAACTATTTTCTCTGTAGATCTAAAGAGATTTGTCTTCTTAAAGAAATGGCTGGGGGGGGGGGTCAATAGAAGCATGGGGAGGGTTCTTCTATACCTTAACAAGTCTGGAGATAGTCCAGGCTTGGACTGAACAGAACAATGAACAACAGATGTCAAAGGACCTGAGAATGTCCGGAACATGAACAAGGAGACCTGGCGTGGGCACGATGCTACCTTCCATGTCTGGCACATAGCAGGTCCTCCATTAATGCTTGATGCTCAAGAATCTGGAGGAGGCCTTTGGAAGGGGAAGGAGCTGATTAAGTGCACGTAGAGGACAGGGCTAGAAGAGCTGGACGCGCAAAGGCACATTTCAGCTCAAGAGAAAGGATTTTGTGCCAGTGAGTCCAGTAATGTGTCAAAAAGTACTGAGAATTTCCCAGCACGGGAAGTGCTCTAGCTGAGGCAGTTTGTTCAGCTGCCAGAATTATTGTAGAACACAGTGCTAAATTAGCTGAGGGACAGGGCTAGATAAGAGAGGTCTGATTTCCCTTTGGGTGCTACGATTCCATGATTTTGTGCTGTGTTTCTAGAAGAGAATAAATGTGGAAAGGTGAACAACAGTGGATTGCTAGTTGGAAGATGGAAGTTCCAACCCTGACCTTCACATCAATGAACTACCTTTAAGAAAGTCATTTGTCCTTCCAACCCTTGGTCACTCATTTGTAAATGACTCTCTTTCATTCCATGCAGCTTCAGCATACCACGACGAGCTTATTCATGCTCTGAGCTTTTATTCTTGTCATTCTTTCCACCTGATAAGCCTCCCACTTCATCTGTTCTGAAATCTTTCCAGGCTAGAATCACCTTCTCCACAGGCTCAATTCAATTCAGTTCAGTGTGTGGTAAGGAAAGGTTTCACAGCACAGACCCTGAATTATTCCTACCAGGCAATTCCTGCCTTAAGCCCCCATTCAGAAGACTGCATCTGGACCCTCTCAGGCAAATTCATGTGACCCCAGTGATTCCTCAATCATTTCATGTTTAAAACAATCTTACCTTAGGAGCTGTTGTTTTTTTCTTCCTCCAGTGGAGTTTATTCTAAACTAGTGAGGGGTCTTACACAATAGCCACATTTTATGGCTTGATGGAGAAAAGGCCTGAAATTCTCAGTTTTGGTTATCCCTGGTCCTGGGCTCCTAGTTGCATTTATAACCCTCACCCTGCCACCTTGATGAAGCCAAGTTTCAAGATGTAACTATGGGGCTTCCCTGGTGGCGCAGTGGTTGAGAGTCCTTCTGCCGATGCAGGGGACACGGGTTCGTGCCCCGGTCCGGGAAGATCCCACATGCCGCGGAGCGGCTGGGCCCGGGAGCCATGGCCGCTGAGCCTGAGCGTCCGGAGCCTGTGCTCCGCAACGGGAGAGGCCACAACAGTGAGAGGCCTGCGTACCGCAAAAAAAAAAAAGATGTAACTATGTCCTGCTTTGGGCCCCAGCTGGACCGTCCACTGCATATCACCTTTTGTATTTCCTCCTCTAGGCCAGGGGACCTAGAAGTCTCCCTAGCTCTTTGTTAACTTCCACGCATCACTAAGGGGTCTTGCAAACTTTCAGTTATCTAAAATCACCAGATTGACCAGGAGAAGCTAGGGGGCTCTCTCCAGTCTGCATCGAGAGGCCATTTCTACCCAATTGCCACCCATTTCTGTGATTCGTGAAAGCTCCCTGCTTGTAGGATTCCAGTATTATTTCAGGGAAGCTTGGTGTCATTCTTCTGGGCTACCGAAACTCCAAAGACGCTCTCTCTCACCACCCCCCCCACCACACCTCTCACCGTAAGGAACTGTCTCCATGCTTCCTCTCTTGACCCAGATGAAAGGGTCATTTTCTAAATACGCTGGTGATAGTGGTGCTAGGGGTTAGGTGGTGGGATTGGTTTCCAGTCAGTTAGCTGATGCCCTCTGCCCGCCTGAGGAAAAGGCCCCTATTAGTCTTGTGAATTATCAGCAAGCAGGTAAACACATCCAGCAGAGCTTTATTTAGTGCCAGCACCAGCAAAAGCCATGCCTTTGGACAAATTATAAAAAGATGTCACCTCTGGGCTGGAGGTTTATAAAGGTATCTCTTCACCGGTCCTGGGCCTCTAGGGCCAGGCTTAAAGGGGCACTCCCACAGCTGGCAGACCCAAGATGAGCATGGTCCAGGTTTTCCCCCAACTCATGGCCCCTGGCAGGGCTTAGTGGGCTGTCCAGACTTCCTGCAGTTCTCCACTCAAGTCCAGGGACTTGCTGATCACACAAAAGCCCTGACCCCTCTAAACCTCCCTATGTGGTGCGTTCTCTACTGAAGTGCATTTGCTTGTAAGCTCCTTTTCAGTGCAAAAGAAAGTGGGGCGAGATAGCATATGCCACATGACTCGGTTAGACTTTCCAAGAGTCACACTTTGGTTGAACATAGCTGGGGACGATATTCTCTTCAGGGAGACTTCGTGGCCTAGAAAGGATGCAAATAGGAGTCAGAGGATTTTGGAAGCTGAGTGGCAGTTCTCCCACTTATTAGCTGAGTAACTTTTCAAACCCCAGTTTTTTCACTTACAGTGGGGATAGTAATAGTATCCGCCTCATGGGATTCTTGCAGAGATTCAATGATGTAAATATATGAAGTGCACTGTGTACCCCTTTAAATTTGCAGGCACCTACATTTTTTGAAACTTTATGCTGCAGCTATCTGCCTCTATAACTGAATTGTCTAACTCTGGAACACTTACATGCGTGATATAGCTAGCCATTTGTTCAAAGTAAAATATCACTGAGGGATATTTTACAATCCTGTTATGGTTATTTAGCGGCTAAGCAACCCATTGGCAGCAGGGGGCAGCAGTGTACATATGTTCTAGATGAGCAGTTTCACTTGTTGCCTTTCGAAGTTCAGAGCCGGGGTCCAAGCAGAGTGTAAGGTGTGTGCCGAGAACACGCCTTTCTTCTGTCTTCCCGAAACCTGTCTTGACAGTCATTCCCTGGATATACCAAAAGAGTCCAGAAGACAGATTCTTATTTCTTTTATCTTTTTACGGTTTTGTATTTATTTGTCGAGGTTTTGTCATTTGAAAGTATTCTTTTTGTTTTGAGAGCATATTCAAGATTGGTTTGGTTTTTTTTGTGGTTGCTTTCTATTGCATTTAACTTTCCTTATGAGTTACTGCAGTATTCTTAATCATAATTTAATATATTTGAGAGTGACAAAAAACCCATAATTTTTGAATGTATAATAAAATAATGATAATTTTAGGTGGCATAGCTATAAGAAATCAAAACGTGTGATTTGAATAGCCATGCTAATGACATGCAAATATGTTAGCAATGGCGACAATAATAGTTAACATTTACTGAGTGACTTTTTATGCCAGGCACCGGGTTAAGTGAATCACGCCGATTATTACCTGATTTAATCTTCACAAAACCTCTGTGAAGGAAGGATGATGCCCATTTTACAGATGAGAAACTGAGGTTCTGAGAGGATACGACAGTTTGAGATTCCTTCTCCCCGTTTATGGCCTTTTGAAGTAGTTCTTTTATTTAACCAACTTTTTTGCTTGCCTTTTAGTCTAAAATTTTTATTTAAAAAAAGAACTAAAATTATATTGTCTCCTGCCTCTCTTTTTTAAGAATGTAGAACTTTTATCGTGAATGAAGAACTGCGTATAATACTGCTTTCCTGAGATGAGTCTGTGCCAACTCAAGAGCCACAGTCCCTGCAGGGCTCATGGTACGGTGCCTAATAAACTCCATGACCATGAGAGCTCTGCTGTCTCTCAACCAAGATTTTGACTTCACGTGCGCCTATTGAATTGAATACACGGTTGCTAAAAAGTAATATTTTAAAACAGAAAGAGAATCAAACTGCTCTTGTTTTGTTTTCCATGGGAATATATACAAAAACACTTTTGAAAATAAAAGCTTTTGAGACCTATGGTGCTATTATTATTGCTGTCATTGCTGTTGTTATTTTTTTCCCCAGGACTTAAATCCCCTTCCCAGCATCTCAGAGTAGCAATAATTGTGGGTAATTCTGGGAAGGTATAGCTGACTATCTCAGCTGATCTGCCATAGGTGGAGCCCCACATCTTTGCTCTCTCACTTCTCTTTCTTTGACCCCGTTGACGCTTCCTTCTCGAAACTTCTTTTGCTTCCTCCTGTCTTTCTGATCTATTTCTCCCCTTCTCATGTTTTAGTCCCACTTTGCCATCTCCAACACAGCCTACGTAACAGCTTCCTTGTCCCAAACCAACTCCTTTTCAGAGACTTCCTGTTCTCTTTTTTCTCATATTTAATCAGCTGATAAGTCCTCCTGTTTCCGAAACTCTTACTTGGCCACTTGGGCAGTGCTGACAGCTTGGCTCACTCAGTTCTGTTTTTTCTTACTGGTAGGATGAAGGGGACAGAAAATTGCCCTCAGTGGAAAAGACACTGATGCCGGATAAGAATTTTCCCTCTCTGCCTACCATGGTCCCTCCTGCCACGAGGATTGCTGTACGTTGAACGTGTGTGCCCTCCCAAAACGCATATGTTGAAATCCTAAAGCCAAGTGTGATGGTATCAGGAGGCGGGAACTTTGGGAGGTGATTAGGTCATGAGAGTGAGCCCTTATGAATGAGATTAATGCCTTTAAAAGGAAGTCAGAGAGAGAGCTCCCTAGCCCCTCCTCCCATGTGAGGACACAGCAAAAAGCTGGAAGGGGGCCCTCACTCAACCATGTTGGCACCCTAGTCTCACACTTCCACCCTGCAGCTCTGTAAGGAATACATTTCTGTTGTTTATAAGCTGCCCAGTCTGTGATATTGTGTTATAGTAGCACAAACAGACTAAGACATGCATCATCACAATATCCAAACAATGTTGCTACTGAGCACAGCACCATGTACATGGTCAAGAATTAAGGCAGTCAGAGTTCCCTGGCAGTCCAGTGGTTAGGACTCCCGCTTTCACTGCCGTGGGCCTGGGGTTCAATCTCTGGTTGGGGAACTAAGATTCTGCAAGCTGCGTGGTGCAGCCAGAAAATATTAAAAATAAATAAATAAACAAACAAACAAATAAAGAAGTTGACTATTATTTCCCTTATAAAAAAGAAAAAGAATTAAGGTGGTCGAAGAGTTCTCAGCTCTTCTTACCATAACCTGACTACCTGGAAACCACTGGCCTACAGAGCACTTAGTTCCAGGGCCAGGTGGAAAGCAGTGCTTGGTGAGATTGTGGCGTTTGCTCCTGATGTGGTCATTTGCCCTGAACCAGCAAACATACTGGGTGCTGATTTTCCCATAGTTAGAATCCATTGTTCTGGGATCCAAAGGATGGAAATTAGAGTGGCATCTCTTAATATTCCACCTAATAATTCACTCACAAAAGTTTGATTATCATCTTTTCAAGTGTGGTTTTGCCGATTTAGACGTCTGAATTCCTAGGACAAAATTATTCCATCAGACACAACAGTGTTCCCATAGCTAAGAGCTGCCCTTTGGCTATTTCAGATTCCTGTGTCCCTGGATAAACAGGTAAGAAAGGAGGGTGACCACATTTACTGAGGAGATTAGATCGGTTATTAAGGGGAAATGGAACTCCTGCTAAATTAGGCAGACAATGGGAAAATACTCCTCAAACCAAGAGATTGTATGCGGACCCCACTTCATGCCATGTCGAGTGGTAAAAATCCTTGGAAGACCATGAGAACCAACATAAAAAGGACCTCCATGATTCATATACTTCAGGAGTGAAGGTTTGGGTTACCCCCTGCATAAAGAACCCTAACCTGGTGAGGGGCTGACAGAAGACAAAGGCAACATAGAGTGGGCAGTGGAGTAAGAAAGATACAAGTAACAAATACCCATGATCAGTTGCAAAAAATGTACGTTGCTGTAGCTAACATATTCCTTTTCTCCATTTTATGTCATATTTTTATCTTTTCTCTCCTTTTTTTCTTCTGTTCTACATAGGGCTTACTTTTCTCCACATGTTATAGTATAGCAATCAAAACTGTGGTTAAACTAAAGGGGGAAAGACGGACACCCAGAGGTGAATGCTGCATGTGTTAGATAACATTTGGAGTCTCTGCTTTAGGAGGAAGTTGAATGTATTCTCATTGGCACGAGGGATGGTTTCATTACAATAATGGGTGCATTTTTTTGCTGCAGTTGTTGTGATTTGAAAGTATGTGAGGGAAGAAGGGAATTCATGGGTATCACCGATAGCCAAAGATGTCATCTATGGCAAGAATTGGATATTGGCTCCGGCAAGTACATCAAGGGGAAATGGAACTCCTGCTAAATTAGGCAGACAATGGGAAAATATTCCTCAAACCAAGAAATTCCAATCCCCTTGTATTGGTGGTATGAGGCTTTACTGCAAGCTGGAGGCTGAGAAACCCAAGACTACATTTCCCAGGCATCTTTCTACCTCAGGTTTCCCAGATGACCTTGCCACCCTAGCGGTCTGTAAAAAAGAATGGAGGAAGAAGTGCTTAAACCCAGTCTTGGACTATGTTCTCAGCTACGATAGAGAGTTTGGAGACAGAGTTGGAAAGATGGGAGTTTGAAGCCCTACTCGGCTACTGCATCCTATGGGAATGTGGGCAATTTCATGACCTTCTCAGCATCTCGTGGGTATAATGATAACCCCTCCCTGGGAAAATTACCATGAGACATAAGGGAGATCATGAGTGTAAACCACCTAGTACAGTACTGGCACACACCACCAAAGGTTGGTTCCTCATCCCCTAACAATTGACAGATCTGTTTGGTAACTGGTCATATCTTTTCCCCCAGATACAACGAGTGAAAAATGTGCAACACTGCAGGAAGGAAAAGAAAAGTGTCTATGATACTGGGCATAAAGCCAGAGAAAACATCACTCCAACAAGGATCTGATTTCTTTTTTTCTTTTTATTTCTTTTTAGAAGTAGAAAGTTATCTGGACAAAAGACGCCATTAGAAACTAGGGCCAATAACACTTTAAGACGTTGGACCACATCGCTCTCGAAACCAGATGTGCTAGGTAAGTGTTTTATGAGGGGTAGGGCTGTGTTTTGCTGCAGCCCATAGCCCCACTGCCCCGATTCCTCTAACACCTTGGCTTACTCCTCTCTTGGAGCAGGAAGGTGCTATTTAATACCTAGCAATTGCCTAGAGTGATTTATTTTTTTAGTACTTTCCAGGTCAAAGTTCCTAAAATATGTTGTTACATGCTCTTCACTTGCATGCGAAAGCAGAACTGTTTGAATTGCTTGTTCTCAGAATTCACCCATGACTTAAACCTACAGAGGTGAAAAGTATAGAAATTCAAACTGTGTTTCTTCACAATGGAAACCACCACTTTTGAAACAATAAAGTGAAGTTAGCTTTCAGGGCTGGCTGTCTTGCTGAGGCTATTGTTCTATAAATGTTTGGTATCTGATAATCCAGAGCAGAACAAGAAAGGTATTCACTGTCAGCTAACAAAATATACAATGCGTGATAAATTTTCTGCTGTAAACTGCTCAGTACTTCCCATGCCCAAGGTGAAGGGAGGAAGTTCACATTTGATAAGTGGTTTGGAGGAGAGAAGGAACTTATTTTCTCTTTTATTAAAAGACTTCGTGAACCTGATCAAAGTTGTGTGTCATACTTAAATATTTGCAGACTACATTCATTTGATTCTTCTAATATAACCAGGAATATTGAAACAATGAACTGATATTTAGGTATATACCTATGTAAGTATAATACTTAGATATTGTTTAATAAATGTAATAATTCCACCTATTTATTAATGGGGGATATGAAGGAGGTAAAGGGAAGAATGGCAGACAAAAGAGAGAAAAAAATAACTAAGACAGATGGTTAAAAAGGAGGAAAAGAGGCATTAAAAGCAGACAAAGAAAATTGATACAGACACTATGGAGAACAGTATGAAGGTTCCTTAAAACACTAAAACTAGAACTATCATATGACCCAGCAATCCCACTACTGGGCATATACCCTGAGAAAACCATAATTCAAAAAGAGTCATGTACCACAATGTTCATTGCAGCTCTATTTACAGTAGCCAGGACATGGAAGCAACCTAAGTGTCCATCGACAGATGAATGGATAAAGAAGATGTGGTACATATATACAATGGAATATTACTCAGCCATAAAAAGGAATGAAACTGAGTTATTTGTAGTGAGGTGGACAGATCTAGAGACTGTCATACAGAGTGAAGTAAGTCAGAAAGAGAAAAGCAAATACTGTATGCTAACACATATATTTGGAATCTAAAAAAAAAATGGTTCTGAAGAAACTAGGGGCAGGACAGGAATAAAGATGCAGATGTAGAGAATGGACATGAAGACATGAAGAGGAGGAAGGGTAAGCTGGGATGAAGTGAGAGAGTGGCACGGACATATACACACTACCAAATGTAAATTAGATAGCTAGTGGGAAGCAGCCGCCTAGCACAGGGAGATCAGCTCTGTGCTTTGTGACCACCTGGAGGGGTGGGATAGGGAGGGTGGGAGGGAGGGTGACACAAGAGGGAGGAGATATGGGAACATATGTATATGTATAACTGATTCACTTTGTTGTAAAGCAGAAACTAACACACCATTGTAAAGCAATTATACTCCAATAAAGATGTTAAAAAAAATAAAGAAACAGAAAAAATAAAGCAGACAAAGAGGAAGAGAAAAATATAGGGCATTTGAACAAAGCCAGGGAGAGAGAGAGAGAGAGAGAGAGATGGTAAGTCTAAAATATAATAGGAAACTAAATAATCTGAATTCCGATTCAAGGTTTTGGAGCAAGTGATCATAAGTCTAGGAGTGAAGCTGTTTATTTCTCTCCCCCCGCCCCACCCGCTGCTTTCCTAGTGTGTGTGTTCACCATTGTATCCCTCGTGCCTAGGCCAAGGACAATAAGCCCTATTCAATCACTGAATGAGGATGGAAATCATCCCAGAACAGAAGGTCAGTTGCAAAGACATTGACAGGTACCGCCCCCCTCCCTGGTCGTTGTACAGCCTATCTTGCTTCCTTCTGGTAATGAAGAATACCTTTCTCGGGGCAGTTAGGGAGAACTTTCTTCTAATAGGATAAATTCTCAGCTGGTGTCCACCACCAGTTCAGCCCTTGACACTGGACCCAGCAAATCGAGGTTGTCTTCTATAGGACAGCCCAGCAGAAGCGGGTCGTACGTGACCACCGTGCCGCCCCACTGCTCCTCACACCACCGTCCGGTCCCCTCTTCATGATGACCCTGCCCTCTGAAAACATTATTCTCTTCTTCTTCTTCTTCTTTTCAAAGTATGGCCCATCCTCTTGGTGTGGTCTGAGTAGCGCAAAGGAGAGGGACTGTTATGTCACTCGTTCTTGAGCCCACAAACCTCATGCTGTACCTTCAAGTCAAATGACTTTTCTTTGGGCGAAGAAGAGCAGGAAGAGCAGTTTTCATTTTACACGCCTCACACGAAAAGCAGTTTCCCTCCCCTTCTCAGGATACAAAACTGTGGGAAGTTGTTGAAACGGGACAAGGACGTTTGTTTTCAGCTCAGTCTCAGCTCCCTTCACTCGCCAATTCTCCTTCCCACCAGGGATGTTCTCGGTGTTCTTTTCCTGCGGCGTCTGCCATTGTCAAGGGTCTTTCTGGACTCACTCCAGCTGCCAGCCTGTCGCAAGCCTCTACATTAGCTGCCCTCCTTAATAATCTGCCTCCAAACCCTTTCCCAGCCAAACTGCTTCCTCCTGCCCAGCGTTCTGGCAAAGCGGACGAATGCTGAGCTAGGCTGCATCAAGACCCAACTGCATGAACCCAGGCAACCGAGCTCACTTCCATTCCTCCTACTGTAAAGTAAGGAGAATAAGAGTGCCAACTTCCTGGTATCCTCGTGAGACACAGCAATACATGTAAACCAGAAGAGCAATGCCAGGCCCTCGGGAGGCATTAGCTACTATTATAAAGCTTACCCTGCCTCTGCCTCCCAAGAAAGCCCATGAGTTTTACACGTCACGCCAAGGAGTGGCTGACTCTTGGCTCCAAAGCGTCAACGGCAGGATTCCTTAATAGAGGACTCCTGCAATGGTATGCAAGATTATGTGGATACAAATAATTTTTTTTCCTGAAATTCTCAACCTTGGTTACACAGTAGAATCATCTGCAAAGTTTTTAAAAACGACTGA
Source organism: Kogia breviceps (assembly GCF_026419965.1). NCBI lineage: Eukaryota > Metazoa > Chordata > Mammalia > Artiodactyla > Physeteridae > Kogia > Kogia breviceps. The sequence goes on along the minus strand of NC_081311.1, from coordinate 191,074,500 downwards.
TGCCCCGGCTGTCCCTCCTCTATCAGATATTCTGGTATACGTAGCCTGGGGTAGGGCCCAGGAATTGCTCCCCAAATAAGTCAAATGGGCATCCATGGGTGAGAATCAGTAATGCATAGCAAGTTTCTTAATGAGGGTGGACATCAGATCACTTGTGTGGTTTTATATGTGTGTGCGTGTGTGTGTGTGTGTGTGTGTGTGTGTATACACCAAGACATCACTCCCAGAAATTCTGATCCCACAGGTTTCAAGTGGGACCAAGTACCTCTATGCTTCTAAAGCTATACAGGTAATTCTGATGCGCTTTGGAAAACCATTGGTCAGCAAGTTTTCATCACCTTTCCAGAGGTGATGAAGAAAAGTTGGCTCCCAAACAGAAGTCTGAGATGTGGTATCTGTCAGGGATGACGTTTTCCCCAGTGCAGACGCCTCTCATCTGGACCCAGATGCTCGCATTCAGCTCCTGGCGGGGCCACAGCCCTGCGAGGAAGTGCTACCAGGAAGGGCAAAGCCCTGCAGCCTCTGGGTCTTTCCTTCTCAATCAGGAAAATCACCAACCAGAGCAGCTGCCGTCACTGAGAGTGAGAAAGCCGGGAGAAATGGTTGGCGCCACGAGGTCCCTTCTTCATATTTATCCCAAACATTTCAGATTGAGTAAAATAACCTTAAGAAAGTTGTGTCTATTTCTGTCAATATGTGTATGTGAGAACAGATTTTCAACAATAACCGATAAAGATTAAATCCAAGAAGAAGTAGGATATTGTCACTTCATTTCACACCACACGAAATATAGAAGTGCAAGTTGACAAGCTTGTATAAAACAAAGTACACTAAAATAAAGTAAGATAAACTTTCATGTTGCTGTTTGTTTTTATCTATCTAAATTCTTTAATATATTCCTTTTTAAAAAAAAAAGACATTTAGATATCAACATAACTTTACTTCTTATGCTTCTTAAGATGAATTTCCCTGTATTCTGAAATTGTTCTTCCCATGCTTAAGATGTGAAAATATCTTTTCTTTAATGAAAGGACGGTGTATTTGCTCATTTGCTTTTAATGACTTTGCTTTGAAAAAACAAAGGATTGGTAACTCCGTTCATCAACCTCCCTTCACTGTGCATCTCCCACACCTTTTTCTAAAAATTTTTATTGGAGTATAGTTGATTTACAATGTTGTGTTAGCATAGTGAATGTTATACATATACGTATATGTATAACTGATTCACTATGCTGTACATCTGAATGTATATTCACATATAATACATATATCCACTCTCAATTCTTTTAGATTCTTTTCCCACATAGACTATTACAGAGTATTGAGTAGAATTCCCTGTGCTATACAGCAGGTTCTTATTATGTTATTATCTATTTTATATATAGTAGTGTGTATATGTCAATATACACGCTACTGTGTGTGTATGTCAATATACACGCTACTGTGTGTGTATGTCAACTATACTGTATATATGTCAATCCCAATCTCCCAACTTATCCCTTCCCACCCTTCCCCACAACACACATGGTTCCCCCCATGATTGCATGTCTGGTGGGGAGCTGAGACTCACTGCCGCTGCCCGGCATCACGAGAGAGGACTGTACCACACATTTCACTGGCCCAGGAAAAGACCAAAATTCCATTCGAAGTACAGTCTCCACTGAATGAGTATCGCACCATTGTAAAGTCAAAAAACTCTCAAGTCAACCATCAAGTCATGGACCTTCTGTATTTAAACAATATACAAAGTACTTAAACAGTATACAAATACATGTATACAAAAATGAGTGTCTCCGAAATATTGGCATCTTAACAAGTGCCCCAGACGTTTCTTGCCTAAGAAAACTCGACAACCAAAATAAAGATACTGCGTTTTTAAAAAGGAAGTTTCTTTACTCAGATGGATCTATAACTAGGAACACATCAAAATGACTAAGTATTGGGCTTCCCTGGTGGCGCAGTGGTTGAGAGTCCGCCTGCCGATGCAGGGGACACGGGTTCGTGCCCCGGTCCGGGAGGATCCCACATGCCGTGGAGCCGCTGGGCCCGTGAGTCATGGCCGCTGAGCCTGTGTGTCTGGAGCCTGTGCTCCGCAACGGGAGAGGCCACAGCGGTGAGAGGCCCGCGTACCACTAAAAATACAAATAAAAAAAAAAAAGACTAAGTATTTGGGGGAAGCAGGGAATCATGAATTTGAAAAGTGTTTCTTTGGAATAATGAACAAAGCAGGGAAGAGAATGTTGGATGGATGGATGGGTAGAAAGATGGACAGCTGGATGGATGGAGTTTGGATAACTGATGGAGAAAAGGGAGGGGGCTGGAGATAGGAAGGCTAGAAAGAACTGGGGAGAGAGAGAGAATTAGATGAGGAGAAGAAAGAGGAAGAGAAATATAAGAGAGTAGATAGATGTAGGTATAGCATCGAGGGAACACATGCGGAGAGTTACTATGCAACTGGATTAAATGGGGGTTTTGTCCTCAGTTCCCTCCTCTGAAAACAAGAAAATTGATTTGGATTATCTCCAACGTCCTTTCCATTTCTGACATTCTTTGTGTGTATGAGGTACACAAAGAAGAAGAAAAAGAACAAAAAAACGAGATGAAAAGAGGTTCAGTAATTCCAAAGTATTAGACTATGTATTTTTTTTTACCATGGTCACAGTAACAAATTACCACCACCTTCCTGGCTTCAAGCACAAACTATTTTCTCTTACAGTTCTGGAGGTTGGAAGTCCTAACATCTAAGCAGCCCTCCTGTGCAGTTGTCATGCAGGCTTAGATTCAGAGATGTATTTGATTCAGGGACCCAGGCTCTTTCCATCTTTTGACTGTATCTTCTTCTACGTGTGGCTGCCAAAACTGCCTTCAGGATACAATTGCCAGATTTAGCCAATGAAAATACAGGACACCCCATTCATTTTGAATATCAGAGAAATGGCACATCATGCTTTTAGTATAAGTATGCTCCAAATATCGCATGAGACATAATAATGCTTTAAAAAGTGTGTTGCTTATCTGAAATTCAAAATTAACTGGGTATCCTCTATTTTACCCGGCAAACTTCCTTGGGGATCATATCCATTCCAACCAGCCAGATGGCAAAAATGGATAATCATTCTCTAAGGGGCATTTACGGTTCCCGCCAGGATGAAAGTCTGCTCACCGATGAGCAGCATCGCATACTAGCTCTACACTCAGGACAATTTCTCCCATGTCACTCCGCCCGCCACTCTAGCCCCTTCCTAATCTGCTTCAAAATGCCAATCTGTGCACAGTACCACTCTGTTTATAATCCTCCCAAACACATTTACGTTGCCTAGGAATCGGGCCCCTAACCTATTTCCGCAGCCCCATTTACGACTCCACACTTCCCAACTCCTGCCATACTGTCTTCCTTCAGCATCTCATATAAATCTTTGAGCCAAAATGAAATTCAACTGGACCTCCATAATTGCTCAGAAAAAGAGAAATGTCAGGGCCAAAATGAGCCGAGTGTCATATAAATTAACGCCCAGGGCCATACAAAGAGGGGTTGTGAGTCTTCCTACTATTGAATATTTTATGAAATCCCAGGTTTCTTTTCAGTCCTTTCTGGATTGAGAGGCCAGGGTCTTCAGCTGACTCAAGCAGCTTTTGTGAACATTTCCCAAAAGATAGAACTAAGAAACTAAACATAGAAAATAGTGCAAAATATGAATTTGTTTAAAGGAGGGTGGTTTTTAGGCTTCCGCTTAAAAAAAAATGGTCTGACCCAGTTTTCAACTAGGTCAAGATGTGGTAGACTGAGTTAAATCATGAAAGGCAAAACTTACCCCAGAGCAAAGGAAGATTTTCATGAAGTCACTTCCTAACTGCTCCCTTAGCTTGAGGGGAACTTGACTTTCCAGCTGAGGGAGTGTCACACCCCCAAGGAAAAGTGAACTCATGATTTTGACATCCCTCTACTTTTATTTTCCCATCCTTCTCCCAGCTTTCATCAGGTTCCCCATTCCTTCCTGCAATGGTTCATTTTCCCCTGGTTTAATGACTTGAAGTGACTCAAAAGGGATGGCTTTGTGGTGTTTTTCATCTTTTCCTTCCATTTTTCTTTTACTTTTATTAGAGTAAATGCAAAGAGACCTGAAATTTAGAAAATCTAACAGTTTTTACCCTTTTTTCTTCTTCTATATTTTCACTTGCATCATAACTTAAATATTTTTTGCTCCTTTCACCCGATTATTTCCCTTAACATCTTTATATGATTGAACTCTTAGGATTCTTTTTTCTCTTATGCCTTTCTTGTTTCTTTTCTAAAGGCTTTTCCATTACTTGGTTTTGTTGATCTTTGAAATTTGGGCCTTCTTAGTTTTCTATAAATATTGTTCTTTTAAAAATAAGCCTCGGGCTTCCCTGGTGGCACAGTTGTTGAGAGCCTGCATGCCGATGCAGGGGACGCGGGTTCACGCCCCGGTCCGGGAAGATCCCACGTGCCGCCGAGCGGCTGGGCCCGTGAGCCATGGCCGCTGAGCCTGCGCGTCCGGAGCCTGTGCTCCGCAACGGGAGAGCCCACAACAGTGAGAGGTCCGCGTACCACAAAAACAAAAAAAAATAAGCCTCATTTTATTCTTGCCTTGTAAACTTTTAATTTTCACATTCCCATTAGACATTTCTGATCAATTTCTCTTTTGTTTTTTGTGTTAAAACTTTGTTTCTCACTTCTCTTTCATTTATTTTCTCCCTTCCTTCACCTGAGAGAGACAGGGTGGTAACAACCCATCTTCTCAGACCTTCTTTGTCTATTCTTCCCTTTTTTCACCCTAGTTCTTGCCTATATTTTAGTTTTTATGTCTTTAATATCTTTCTCTCTGCCTCCTGACTCATTCCCTACTCTCTCTTCTCCTTTCTATCTGTGCCTCAGTTTTCCCTTCTAAGTTTTCCTTATTCCTCTTCTTTTCGTCTTCCTGGTTTTGCTTCATAAAAAAAAAAAAAAAAAAAAAAAAAAAAAAGAAAGAAATGTCCTCAGGGGAGAAGGGGGTGTGGGATGGATTGGGAGATTGGGATTGACATCTATGCACTACTATGTATAAAATAGATAACTAATGAGAACTGACTGCATAGCACAGGGAACTCTACCCAATGCTCTGTGGTGACCTAAATGGGAAGGAAATCCAAGGAAGAGAGGATCTATGTATATGTGTGGCTGATTCACTTCGCTGTACAGCAGAAACTAACACAACATTGTAAAGCAGCTATACTCAATAAAAATAAATAGATAAGTAAATAAAAATAAAATAAATTAAAGAAAAATAATCCCATCATTATAATGCAACAGTTCTCCCGCTTATATCATCTTCTCACCTCATGGGTTTAACCTCCTGATCAATCAAAATTCAAAGCAGAATTATAAATTTAACCTTAAAAAAGAAGTCAGATATAACAACATATGAAACGAATGCATAAAACAAATGTATAGTGTACTGAACAAATATTTTTTTTTTAATTCATAGAACCTCCACCCAGGTTAGACTCCCCAAAACCCCACAGTGCCCTGTTTTGGTCACATTCTCCTTATTCTCTCCTGAAAATAAGTGTACTCTTTGCCTTTATGCTAATCATTTCCTCACTTTTCTTTAGTTTTACCACCTTTGCATGCATTCCTAAACAGTAAGGTTTAATATTTTCCTGTTTTTGAATTTCATAAAAATGGGATCATCTGTAAACAGATCCTATATATCGCTCTCTCTTGTCCTTTTTATTTCACTCAATGCTATGTTCAGAAGTTGAGGCTATTCAATAAAAAAAGAATGAAATAATGCCATTTGCAGCAACGTGGATGGACCTAGAGATTATCATACAAAGTGAAGTAAGTCAGACAGAGAAAGACAAATATCATATGATATCACTTATATATGGAGTCTTAAAAATAATGATACAAATGAACTTATTTACAAAGCAGAATCAGACTCACAGACTTAGAAAACAAAAGTATGGTTACCAAAGGGGAAAGGTCAGGGGAAGAGATAAATTAGGAGCTTGGGATTAACATATACACACTACTATGTATAAAATAAATAATCAACAAGGACCTACTGTATAGCACAGGGAACTCTACTCAATATTCTGTAATAACCTAAATGGGAAAAGAATGTGAAAAAGAATAGATATATGTATTTGTATAACTGAATCACTTTGCCGTACACCTGAAACTAACACAACATTGTAAATCAAGTACACTCCAATATAAAATAAAAATTTAAAAATAAATTCTAAGCTATTGCTGCATTTAGATCTCCATTGCATGCGATATTCCACGATTTATCCATTCTAAAGTTGATGAACCATTTTGGAGCTACTATAAACAGTGCTGCTGAGAACATTCTTGTACAAGAATCCTGGCACATGTGTGCCCACATATCTCCAGGGTATGAATGGGCAGCACTGCTGAGTCACAGCGTGTGCTTATGTTCGGGTTTTGTAAAAAAATGTCAAGCTGTGGGCTTCCCCGGTGGCGCAGGGGTTGAGAGTCCGCTTGCCGATGCAGGGGATGAGGGTTCGTGCCCCGGTCCGGGGGGGAAATCGCACAGGGCCCGTGAGCCATGGCCACTGAGCCTGCACGTCCGGAGCCTGTGCTCCGCAACGGGAGAGGCCACGACAGTGAGAGGCTTGCGTAACGCGAAAAAAAAAAAAAAAAAGAAAAAGAAAAGAAAGAAAGAAATGCCAAGCTGTTTTCCAAAGAGGTGGTAACAATTTACATTCCGACTCGCCGTCTACAGGAATTCCTTTTGCTCTACAGCCTCTCCAAACTTGGCCCATCCAATGGGCAGGGATGGGCATCTTCTTCTCTGTATGCCCGGAGCTATCCAGTTAGTTGTCTGGCTTTTAAAAGATGCTCCCAATCATTTGTTAATTCATAAAATTCCCTTCTGTTTATGAATCATCACAGATTTATTCCATGTCTGAAAAAATTTCCAAGGATCTACCTTAGGAGGACTGTGGTGAAGTGTGCGTGGACTACATCTACTCCGAACATTTCTTTTTCTTTAACGTGGAAAAAGATTTACTCCGCTCGTATATGGGGCAAGGTTTGTACAGAGCAGAATGCGGGACACTGCAGTACATCACCCGGCCCATGCCTTCAACCCTAAGACGAGAATGAAGGGTGCCCACTGAGTCTCCACATTCCTGAGCTCAGGAGGGGACTTTCCATTCCTGCCTCACAACGCAGTTCTGGATTCAGGAGACTTGAACTTGCCAGGGCCCTATGTGGAATTCTCCTACCTCTGGAAGCAGGATACAAACTGCATCCCTACCTGTCTCATGGAGTACCGCCCCCCTTAAACTCCCACCCCAGTATATTAATAGATGCCCACCAGTAAATTTTTCTAAAATTACAAGTCTTTACAGGTTGATTTTTTTTTTTTTTTTTTTTTTTAGTAACAGATGTAAAAAAGGAAAGTTCTGGACAGATCTAACACTGGGTCTTTATACTTCTCTGGAGATCATTTACTAGAGTGGTAGTAAAAGTGATATGGAGTGAAGTTATAAAGCACAAAAGAACTGCCGCTTATAAACTCATATTCAAGGAGTTTTTTAATGCAATGAAGTATTACTAATAAAGATTTCCCCACCTACAAACAAATGTTTCCCTTAATTCAGATGTGAACGGAATGTACGAGTTAACACTCTATAAATGCCTTTTGGTTAGGGCCTCTGTGCTAAGTTGGTTTAAAATTCTCATCATTAGGGCTTCCCTGGTGGTGCAGTGGTTGAGAGTCCGCCTGCCGATGCAGGGGACACGGGTTCGTGTCCCGGTCCGCGAAAATCCCACATGCCGCGGGGCCGCTGAGCCTGTGCGTCCGGAGCCTGTGCTCCATAACGGGAGAAGCCACAACAGAGAGAGACCCGCGTACCGGAAAAAAAAAAAAAATTCTCATCTTTAAATTGCTTTCACCTTTAATATTTCCTCTTTTAGATAATGTGTATTTGAAAGTGTTCTTCAAATTGAATGTTAAGTAGATGTCTATCAGAGAATTTATTCCCTTTAAGAAGAAGTTCCTCAAAAGTTGATAGGAAAGGAAACTATTTGTCATTAGAAAAATTTTGTAAATTGTTCTAACACTCTCAAAAAGTGATGTTTGAGATATGAAAAAAGAAAGATGTTCCACATTTCAATCTGTCCAGCCATCAGCCCCTTATCAAACCTCCTCAAATTCTTTCCTAATTGATGAATGAATCCTTCTTAGTGAATTATAATTATGAGTCAATGGAACAAAAAAGAGGTTAAAATGTCACTCAAAATGAGCATATTTGCCCACCTGGCCAGCCATGCTATTTTTTTAAAAGTCAGGAATAAGCAACTTTTTGCAAGAAGAGAATGTCATCACTAAGGGGGGAAGAAACATGATCAAATGGCAGAGACTTTGTAGGATAGAAAGAGCACTCGAAATCTAAAAAAAAAAAAAAATGTTCTGAAGAACCTCGGGGCAGGACAGGAATAAAGACTCAGACATAGAGAATGGACTTGAGGACACGGGGAGGGGGAAGGGTAAGCTGGGATGAAGTGAGACAGCAGCATGGACATATAGACACTATCAATGTAAAATAGCTAGCTAGTGGGAATCAGCTGCATAGCACAGGGAGATCAGCTCGGTGCTTTGTGACCACCTAGAGGGGTGGGACAGGGAAGGTGGGAGGGAGATGCAAGAGGGAGGGGATATACATATACGTATAGCTAATTTACTTTGTTATACAGCAGAAACTAACACACCATCATCAAGCAATTATACTCTAATAAAGTTGTTAAAAAAATAAAAAGAAGGAGCACTGGGCTGGGGCTCTGATGGTGCACATTCTAGATAGCGTGAAAAGATAACAGATCAAAACTAAAATCCAAGAGGTTGAGTAAAGTCTCTGTAATCTTACATTTTAATTGGAAATATCAATGTGAATTCATACATTTCCTAGTTCTTCCTCCCTGGAAGGGGTTAGAAGCAGTGCCCCTAGTTATACTCAGTACCTTAACAGAATGCAGGCCTTTGTTTCTATACACCATCCATGCCCAGCAAACATCACTAGGGCTTCTTGGAGAAACAGCTGACTCTAGGTCTCAGGCAGAGAAAGAGCAAGACAGGCCTGGGACATGTTGCTACAGAAAGCAAGGAATGCTCACAGATGAGTGGGCGTGTGTCACATTTTACGACAATATGGGCTCCACAGAAGGTCAGTGATTGTGACACATGGAATAAATAAAAACCCATACTACTACTCAAAGAAAGAGAAAAGCAGACCCTTGCTATCACTGGCAGTGTCTAGCATACCAAATCCTCGCTCTGAAAATTAGTAACTATGAGGGAAGAACTATACATCGTGCCAGATGCTGCAAGGAAGCTCTTTACCTCAGAATTCCAGCTAATAATATAGAAAGAATAATAGATATTTACAACCACAAAAGAAATAATTGATTCATGTAAGATCTTCAGTGGATATAAAACTGCTAGGTAAATTATAGTGGTAATGTTGGCATGATGTTGACGCATTACCCCACAGATTGTTTATTGTTTTCATAGGTGAATACCAGAGATGTCTGTCATCATCTTAGCCAAGTGACCAAATTAGCATCACTAATTGTGAAACAAACTGGCATTTTGTGCTTGGGGAAGGGAAGCATATAATGTAAACCTCAGCTATGAAGTTATGTCAGAAAATTTTACCTGAATCTAACCAATTTATAGACTTAACTTCCAGTCTAATGGAAATATAGAAGACAGGGAACAAGTTAAATTAAAAGAAACAATCATCAAATTCAGAATGTACAATTTGATAAAGTAATTATTCTGTCAATATGATGAAAAAAAGTGGGAGAGGTCTGGCACAGTTTCTCTACTAAAAGAGGACTCAATCAAGAAGCGGGTGCAACTAGAGATTATCATACTAAGTGAAGTAAGTCAGACAGAGAAAGACCAATGCCATATGCTATCACTTATATATGGAATCTACAATATGACGCAAATGAACCTATCTATAAAACAGAAACAGACTCATAGACATAGAGAACAGACTTATGGTTGCCAGTGGGGAGGTGGGGAAGGAGAGGGATGGACTGGGAGTTTGGGGTTAGTAGATGCAAACTATTACATTTAGAATGGACACACAACAAGGTCCTAATGTACAGCACAGGGAACTACATTCAATATCCCGTGATAAACCATAATAAAAAAGAATATGAAAAAGAATGTATATATGTGTATGACTGGGTCACTTCGCTGCACAGCAGAGATTAGCACAACGTTGTAAATCAACTATACATCAATAAAAAAAAGAAGAAGAAGAAGTAGAATGTGTAAACCTTTGTCAGAAATTAATCTGGAAGAAAAAAATAGCCAGTAAAAAGATATGGAGCACAATTTAGGAACGTATAATGTGTGTGTTAGACACTAGATATATTAGAAAATGTTTGTTAATTTTATTAGCTGTGATATTGACCTACGGGGGAGAATTTCATTGTTTTAAGAGATGCTTGCTGAATTCTTAGGGTGAAGTAGCATCATGTTTGCAAATTACTTTGAATAATTCATCAAAATAATTCAGAGAGAGAGAGCGAGAACACAAGAGAACAACATGGCCAGATGTTTAGAAGTCTTGAAAATAATTGTTAGGTATACGGTGTTCATCATACTAGCTCTTCAAATTTTCCGTATGCTTGAAAAATTTTTTAGTTAAAAATTTTAACAAAAAGAATGAATAGTAATGAATAAAACAATCTTTTAAAACTCAAAATAGAGTATAATTTTAAAATGACAGTATTGGGGGCTTCCCTGGTGGTCCAGTGGTTAAGACTCTGAGCTTCCACTGCACGGGACACGGGTTTGATCTGTGGTAGGGGAACTAAGATCCCACATGCCATGTGGTGCAGCCAAAAAAAAAGAAATAAAATAAAAATAACAATAACAGTATCAAACCAATATACATGTAAAATAATATTATTTGAAGATATGAACAAAACCGTGCTTCTATTTACAGTGAATAACACAGGTGTACTTGGCCTTGACTCCTGGTCGACTCTAATCCATCCTATGCCCTGCAGCCAAAGTGAGCTTTCCCAAAAGATCAGGTCATGTTATTCATCCTTCAGAGGTTTAGAATCAAGTCCTAAGTTTGCATTCCTTCTGACAGACTCCTGTTTATATTCCTCACAACAGTCAGACAGATGACTTTGCTCTTGTTGTACCAAAGGCTCCTTTGTTCTCCCAGAGCGATGGAGACCAAAGATGGCTGACTCAACCCCCTCTCTATCTTCCTTCTTCTTACTGGAGAGGGTAAAAAGTGAAAGCAACAGTTTGCAAACTGCTGTTCAGCTACAGTGCTGGATGTGATGTGATCTGCCTACTGGATGTATTTGTTCAAGATTTGGAATGTAGAAATAAGGCAGGGTCATCTTTACATGCCTCCTTTCTGCTTTTTGCTATCTAGCAAAGCCACGAATACATGAGGATTCTCTGCTAGCACTCCACGTCCATCTCTAGCTTCAAGGGGTAATGAGTTACTGAGACCTCTTGATGAGTCTTTCTAATCTCTGGATTGCAGCTATGGGCTGCTGTTTTCCAGTTTCTGGATAGTCCAGAGGTGGTTGAAATGGTGGCAACAGGGCCACCACTAGCAGTTGGTGATTTCAATCAATATTCTTGATCCTAGCATAAGTCCCATGGTGGGTCATTTCTGTTTGTTTCTAGAATTATTCCCAGAGGCCCAACTTTGAACCTAGTCCGTCAACCCTTCCAATAATTTTCTAAGACCTAATTTCCTGTATTAAAACCTTTTTTTGATCAAAATGCCTAGAGTGGTTTTCATTGTCCACACTGAACCCTGATAAAATTGCATGAATCTGAGAAATAAGTATCTTAAAAAATAAGAGATTTTGAAATAACCAGATGTTATACTTGGGCAGGGATTCCAAACTCTGGAACATCAAACCACATTGAACACTTGAGAAAAAAATAGATTTCCTGACTCCACCCCAAACCTACAGGATAAAAATCTCCCTAGGTAGAGCCTACGATATATTTTTTAAATCTGTCCAGGTGATTATGATGCAACCTGCCTAGCATGGAAGTCCACAGATAGGTATGTTGGATTTTAAGGGGTAAAGGCTTGTAGAGGTCATGAGGCCTAATCTGCCATGTGATGCAAGAATCTCAATGCTGACGTCTGGATGTTTCCCAGTCTTCCTCTCCTGCAGATTATGTTATTGTCTGCTGCAATTTACCAACCTAGCAGAAACTCTCTATTAAGAAAAACCACTTCACAATGAAATAACTTCTTCCAAAACTACGCAATAAAGGAAATGCCCAAGTTACATTGTGACTTGAAAAATCCACATTTTACTTTACAGAATGTATATTAAACTTTAATGGTATGTGATATACTATTAAACTCTTTAAGAATATTGTTATCAGCTTAAAGCACATTCTGTATAGTATGCCAGAATAGGATCTCAAAGTAATATCTCCCAGAATCATGGAATTGCTGGATACAAGATTAGAAGCAATCTTAAAGATAATTGTTTTAAAACAGCGACCTATTTTAGAGTAGAAGGCACAGCTTAAAAATTATGACATTGAAAAAAAGTGACTCCAGAGGCCCTGACCTTGGTCTTTTACTCAGTTGTTGGCTGAGCAAAGAGCACTGTATTTAACATAGCATTCAGGATTCTTTTCAAATAAATGCCAATTTATGTTCACTTCCCTACTTAATCATTCCTTAATTTTCACTGGGGTCTTACCTCAAGATGCTTGTTAACTTCACCCCTTCTATGGGTCCAACTTAACATAAACAGTTGGAGAGTTGACTAAAGATAGACAAGAAAACAGAGCAAAATAAAGTAACAAAAAAATAACAAAAATCTGTAATTTTGAAAGAGCCCAGTGATTATGGATATGTATACAATGAACCCAAATTGGAAAGCAAAGGTGGAGGGGCACATTTCTTCCAACATCACCTTTGAGAACCTGAAAAATAATTGAGAATGAAAGCCAAACACTCCAAGGTTCTGACTCTGATAGTGACACTGAGTGTTGCTTTCAATTGGTGATGGACTGGTGACAGAGGTAGACTACAGCTGTACCCAAATTCCTTTTAATTTCTCATCCCTCTTTTGGGTATCCACTACACTGTTTTCCGAAAATTGTAAATCCAAGTGGCTAAATGATAGTTAAATATCATAGAAAGAGTCTGATCTGACCTTTAGGGTAGAGAATTTACATTAGTAAATAAATAAACATGAGATTCATCTGGGTCTGTTCAGAAGTAAGTTCATGGTTAACAACTTCATATATATTCTGCATCTGATAAATAGGCTAGCAGGATCTCAGAGTTTGATATAGATCCTAACCTTTCAAAGTGATCCAAAGAGCACCTTCTAGGTACAAAGTTCTATGTTAGGCACTGCAAAAAATTCAAAGAGGTAGAAGCAATGTAACACTTTTTTCATAAAGGAGAGCCCAGCATCGTGCACAGATGAAGCACATGTAGTAGGTACAATTCATGGGAGAACAACGTGAACACTCCACCACTGGGAGAGACACAACATGCTATGACTGCTCACAGGGATGAGGGCATAGCTTGGACCGGACTGATCTGGGAATGGTCCATGAAGAAGGAAGCACATGAAGGGGGTCTTGCTCTAGGTGGGGATGAGGGCAGCATTCTAAATGAAGCTGTAGAGAGAGATGTGAAAACAGAAAATGACAGAGTTTGCCTAAGCCATGGAAAGGAAGTCAATGTGCCCGCAGTACGTAGAACACAAGTTACCCCAAGAAGCAGGAAGGGACTGGATCATGGAGGGCCCTGAATCCCAGGCTGGGGACTTGATAGGTAAAGGGAACCCAGGAGAAATGTATAACCCAATTATAATGGGAAAAATCAATTCTTGAGGATAAATATGGCAATGATATGCAAGGTGTGTTCCAATGGGAAGAGATTAGAGGCTGGAAAATCTGTTAGGTGGTGGTGAAAGCAGCCGAAAGAAGGTGAGGGCAGTGAGAATAAACACCCTGTGGCAGCTCCAAAACAAGCCCCAGCCTGGAGTCCACACCAAGGAGAAGCTGCTGAGCTCACCTAAAAGGGAGCACTTGGCCATGAGCTAAGATGGTCTTACCATTCCCCCACCTCCGCCAGTCTGACTAAACTTTAGACCTGTGTCTTCCTCCCTCTAGGTGGACCTCCCTTTCCTTAGAGCATCTATCATAGAAAACTTGTCATTATAAATTCTTTCTCTGGCCCTTTGAAATTTAAATCATTTTTTAAAGTCTTTGCCAGTTTCACAACTCAGGAGTGTCTTTCTCAAGCACCTAGGAACCATCCCTGTGAAATATAATCATCAAAGACAATAGTGACGCTACCTCCCAGCCTCTGGGAAGGATGCAAGCCTAACCCCAGTGGGCACCTTGCACCAAGTCACAAAACTGCTTTATGCAATGAAGATACAAGAAACTTCCCTTTTCTTTTTGGCAGGGGAGTGATGGGTAAAGCCAATTAGCAAGCACAGATGGACTATTGTAGCCTACCCCGGCTCTGAAAAACCCTCCTGCCCTTTGTTTCAGGGGAATTAGGTCCAGACTTTAGTTCTGGCCTCGCTCCCCTATTGCAATGGCCTCGAACAAAGTCATCTTTGCTTATTTAACTTTGTGCGGTGCCCTTTTTGCTTTGACAGTCATAGTGAAAGCCCAGCTGATTTCGAAAACCATGAATTTGCAATAACACCAGACTATAGGTGGTGGAAGTCTGCCACCAGGGCTTAGCCATCTGCAGATGAAGAAGAAGAAGGGCTGGACTGAATCCCACATGCAGTGTTGTAGCTTGGATGTGGCACAAGGAAGCAAAAGGACAAGGATGTCGGCAGGAGAGTTATTTTGGTGGCACATCATGGGGTTTAGGCTGGCTGGGGAAATAATTGGAGCCTGAAGATAGATGGAAAGAAAAGGGAGGAATCAAGAAATTAGAGGACTGTGTGGGATTTAGAAATGAAGCAAAGCAGATGTAAGGAAATGGGAGTAGTAGCAAGAAGAGAGGCAGCTGTCCTCAGAGAGGAGCCACCTCGGTCTGACCACGTCACTCCTTGCTGGAATCCCTTTGCAGATTTCTAATTGTCTTCATGTGACTACTGTCTCTTCCCCTCTCCTCTCCAGCCGCTTCTGCAGCATACATACACACACAGACAGAAGCGAGTGTGTGTTTGTGCACATATGTCCTTCTCCCCACCTGAAACACGTCCTCACGTGCCGCTCAGCTCCTGTGCTTCTTGATCTCAGATGCCTTCGTCAAGTCCCACGCAGAACCCATGTTTGCCCCTTAACGTCCATAGCATTTCTATCCCACAGTGATTTTTACGGGTTTAAAAAAAAAAAAGCCCCTTCCTCGGTTGTAGGTTCAAATGTGCAATTTTTTCGTTGTCGTAGTTTCTTTTACTTTTGGGGGGAGACAATAGTTTTACCCCAGTAATCATAAAAGGGAAAACATCCCTTTACTCGCGCTGACATTTCCACGTGGGCTGACTCATCTGCAGGCTGGTTTTGCATTTAGAGGTTGTGAGCCGATTTTTACAGTGGAGCAGAGAGGAGTGGAGGGCCGGTCAGGCCCAGACAAAGTCAGAGCTGAGTGAGCAGGGAGGTGGTGGCCGGAAGAGGCAGCGGGGAGCCCTGAGTGTGGAAACTGAGGAAATGGAATCCCTGCCTCAAATGGAATCCAGGCCAGATGAAACCGCACCAGATGTGCTGAATCCAGGGAGCCACGAACAGGGTGAGGGAAGGTCAAGGCATTCACTGCAATTGCCTAAGACTCGATTTACTGAGGGAGACAGATGCCAACTTACCTATCTCTTTGGAGCCTCTATCCAACATGTATTGAACCACGGGCAGGCGGTTGGGGTCTGTGAACAAAGAAAAAATAGCTTCCTGACTCTCCTGTGATTGGGAGCAGATTTGGGGGGACTCAATGACAACCTTCCCTTTTTCACAGAACAACTGTGTGGCAGCTTCTGCCTTGAGAGGTGAATCAATCACTGCCAGGTAGTTCAGAGCAGATGGGAACCTTCATTTATTAAGCTTTGTCAGTACTTTTCCTCCCAATGAGCGTAGTCCCATCCCAATAACATGGCTGAGATAGATGTGAGAAAACTTCTGTGACAGAAGATACCACCCAAGGAACTGAAGATCTTGTGTGAAAACCTATTTATGAACCACGCTGAGTGAATTTATCAACACCTGTGATAAATCCCAAAGTTCTCAAGATCAGCTTCCATTCGCTCTCTTTGGCCTCTCTATCCATCTGTCAGGGCTTCTGGAACAAATACCACAGGCTGGGAGGCTTGAACAGCATAAGTTCATTTGCTCACAGTCCTAGAGGCTGGAAATCCAAGATCAAGGTGCCAGCAGGATGGTTTCTTCTGAGGTCTCTTTCCTTGGCTTATAGATGACCATCATGTTGCTGTGTGTTTACGTGGTCTTTCCTCTGTGCATATTTGTGTCCAAATGTCCCCTTCCTATAACGACACCACTCATATTGGAGTAAGGCCCACCCCTATGACCTTCTTTAACCTTAATTACCTCCTTAAAGATCCTATTTCCAAATACAGTCACACCTGAGGCAGTGGAGGTCAGGACTTCAACATATGCGTTTTGGGGGTGGGTGACACAGTTCAGCCCATAACAGCCCTTCACCTTGGATCCTGTATCTACCTGGGTCGTGCTCTAACCTTCATCTCTTAGGAATCCAGAAGTTCTTTTCTTCCCCAGATTTGGGCCTCTAAAGCACTGAGCTCGTTATGGCCTGAGTCGGAATGAATCTAAATCCAACACTTTCCTCATCACCTGGAATTCAGGTGAATTTAAACTTAATATACTCCTGTTTTTTGATGTTGAGCTGCATGAGCTGCTTGTAAATTGTGGAGATTAATCTTTTGTTAGTTGCTCCATTTGCATATATTTTCTCCCATTCTGAGGGTTGTCTTTTCATCTTGTTTATGGTCTCCTTTGCTGTGCAGAAGCTTTTAAGTTTCATTAGGTCCCATTTGTTTATTTTTGTTTTTATTTTCATTTCTCTAGGAGGTGGATCAAAAAGGATGTTGCTGTGATTGATGTCATTGAGTGTTCTGCCTATGTTTTCCTCTAAGAGTTTGATAGTGTCTGGCCTTACATTTAGGTCTTGAATCCATTTTGAGTTTATTTTTGTGTATGGTGTTAGGGAGTGTTCTAATTTCATTCTTTTACATGTAGCTGTCCAGTGTTCCCAGCACCACTTCTTGAAGAGGCTGTCTTTTCTCCATTGTATATATATTCTTGCCTCCTTTATCAAAAATAAGGTGACCATATGTGCATCAGTTTATCTCTGGGCTTTCTATCCTGTTCCATTGATCTATATTTCTGTTTTTGTGCCAGTACCATACTGTCTTGATGACTGGAAATTTGTAGTATAGTCTGAAGTCGGGGAGCCTGATTCCTCCAGCTCTGTTTTTCTTTCTCAAAATTGCTTTGGCTATTCGGGGTCTTTTGTGTTTCCATACAAATTGTGAAATTTTTTGTTCTAGTTCTGTGAAAAATGCCATTGGTAGTTTGATAAGGATTGCACTGACTCTGTAGATTGCTTTGCGTAGTATAGTCATTTTCATAACGTTGATTCTTCCAATCCAAGAACATGGTATATCTCTCCATCTATTTGTATCATCTTTAATTTGTTTCATCAGTGTCTTATACTTTTCTCCATACAATTCTTTTGTCTCCTTATGTAGGTTTATTCCTAGGTATTTTATTCTTTTTGTTGCAGTGGTATATGGGAGTGTTTCCTTAATTTCTCTTTCAGATTTTTCCTCATTAGTGTTTAGGATTGCAAGAGATTTCTGTGCATTAATTTTGTATCCTGCTACTCTACCAAATTCATTGATTAGCTCTAGTAGTTTTCTGGTAGAGTCTTTAGGATTCTCTATGTATAGTATCATGTCATCTGCAAACAGTGACAGGTTTATTTCTTCTTTTCCAATTTGGATTACTTTTATTCCTTTTTCTCCTCTGATTGCTGTGGCTAAAACTTCCAAAACTATATTGAATAATAATGATGAGAGTAGACAACCTTGTCTTGTTCCTGATCTTGGAGGAAATGGTTTCAGTTTTTCACCATTGAGAACTATGTTGGCTGTGGGTTAATTGATACAGCCACTATGGAGAACAGTATGGAAGTTCCTTAAAAAACTAAAAATAGAACTACCATATGACCCAGCAATCCCACTACTCGACATATACAGTGAGAAAACCATAATTCAAAAAGAGTCATGTACCACAATGTTCACTGCAGCTCTGTTTACAATAGCCAGGACATGGAAGCAACCTAAGTGCCTAGCGACAGATGAATGGATAAAGAAGATGTATCACATATATACAATGGAATATTACTCAACCATAAAAAGAAACAAAATTGAGTTATTCGTAGTGAGGTGGATGGACCTAGAGACTGTCATACAGAGTGAAGTAAGTCAGAAAGAGAAAAATAAATACCATATGCTAATACATATATATGGAATCTAAAAAAAAAAATGGTTCTGAAGAACCTAGGGGCAGGACAGGAATAAAGACATACACCTAGAGAATGGACTTGAGAATACAGGGAGGGAGAAGTATAAGCTGGGATGATGTGAGAGAGTGGCATGGACTTATATATACTAACAAATGTAAAATAGATAGCTAGTGGGAATCAGCTGCATAGCACAGGGAGATCAGCTCGGTGCTTTGTGACCACCTAGAGGGGTGGGATAGGGAGGGTGGGAGGGAGATGCAAGAGGGAGGAAATATGGGGATATATATGTATGTATAGCTTATTCACTTTGTTATAAAGCAGAAACTAACACACCATTGTAAAGCAGTTATATTCCAATAAAGATGTTAAAAAAAATCTTAATATATTCCTGTTAAGATAACTGATATTCAAGTGAAGAAGGAGGACAGCAAGAACAAGAAACATGAAAAAAGTTTTCCATGTTAGGCCTTTCAAACGTGTGACCACTGACTGTTAAAAATGCCTGGATTGTGGGCTTCCCCGGGTGGCTCAGTGGTTAAGAATCCGCCTGCCAACGCAGGGGACACAGGTTTAAGACCTGGTCTGGGAAGAGCGCACATGCCATAGAGCAACTAAGCCTGTGCGCCACAACTACTGAGCCTGCGCTCTAGAGCCCGTGAGCCACAACTACTGAGCCCAGGTGCCACAATTACTGAAGCCCATGTGCCTAGAGGCCGTGCTCCACAACAAGAGAACCACCGCAATGAGAAGCTCACGCACCACAATGAAGAGTAGCCCCCCCCCACATGCCACAACTAGCGAAAGCCCGTGTGCTGCAGCAAAGACCCAACACAGCCAAAAATAAGTAAATAAACAAAATAAATAAATATATATTTTTTTAATGCCCAGATTCTAGTAATTAGAGGAATGGAGAGTGTGTTGTACCCTGCCAGAGCGTGGGCAGCATTATCTATAACTACATTATTGTACCAGATTTATTCATCAACCTTGTTTATCTGTTTCAGTTAAGTCAGAACCACAGAAAGAAAACAAATTTGCAAAGTCTGTGGATATAAATGGTGCTTTGTGCTGATTCAATCACCAAATTGAGGCCATAGTTAAGTACCTTACGTTAGTCCCCAGTTGGAACCTTGATGCTTGGTGGAAGAGTTAATACAATGAGGAATAGTTTACAGTCTGAGTAATTTGAATTTATGACCTATCCTTTCAGTCAGAAAAAGTCAGAGTAAGCCAAGGCCTAGTACACCAGTCCTCCATGGACCTTATTTCATCGCAGAAAATTAAGACTATACTCTTGGGTAGGTTTAATCACGTTTGTCTTTCTTACCTTATCTAGATTCCTTGCTCAGCCAAGAGGAAGACATGGGCATTGCTTCTGAGAGAAAGAAGGTAAATAGTGACAGCTTCTTCACAGATATGGAGAAGTTCTACATCCCCATCCCCATCCCCAAGTGCCTTTATTCTTCTTTCATATTATACATTTATTCGGTTATATGTTGGTTTCCTCTCCTTCCATAAATCACGTGAAAGCAAGGACTTCGTCCTGCTCATTCTCAGTGACCAGAACAATGCCTGACTTATAGTAGGTGCTCAATAAATAGCCGTTGACTGAAGGAATGAATGGGTAGAGAACATAGCTTTCACTCAATAAACCATGATTTCACAAGAAAAAAAAAAAAAACCTGTGATACGTGCCTAGCACTGCTGGGGAAGAAGGTAACCACATCACAACTGGAGCTTACTCCTTGACAAGGCAAACTTTTTAAGTCTTTGATACCAAAGTAAGAAAGTCTAAAATGTTCTATGTTCTAACACTTGGATACCATCTAAAACAGCAGAGCATACAGATGATTATAAAGATGACAAAGAACCAACAAGAGAACCAACGTCAAGGAACATTAGACACCACAGGGCTGCCTTATTGACACAGAAACACCTTCATACCAGTCGCCTGGTCAGAAACTTGATACCAACTAATTCCATCCTATCTCTAAAGACTGTGTGACCTTAGGTAAATTTCTTAGCTTCCTTGACCCTCAGTTTCTCTGTCCCCAAAATGGGCATAAAAAATAGTACCTACCTCATGTTTAAATGAGATAATACATTAATGATCTTGGCAAGTGATATTAGCATATCACTTGCTGCTTACTAGTCTAGATTTTATTAACGACGTGATTACTACCCAAACACTTGCATGCATCTGCCCTTTCTCATATTTCTCATGCTTTCAACTGTTGTATACCTCCAACCCATCTCCATGATGTCCAGCTCTGGCCTTTCCTAACAATTCTTTCCTGTCCTTCCAGCTTTTGCTCCCCTATCTCCTTGTCTTGGTTGAAACTTGAGTCTATGGCAACAGCACTCCCCTTATGGTTTTCTGAAGATGCCCACAGAGCCAAAAGCAGGTAGAAACCAACATTCTTGTGCTTCCACGATGGCACTTCTTCATTTCTACACACCTCCCCATTCTTTGAAGTACACGTGTGTCATTAGGCCATCTACTTCTCCTCTTTCTGGCTGTCAGTCGAAGGTCGTGATCAGTTCTTTACTTTCCTTGAAGAATTTGGCCCCTGTTCACCACCTCCTCTTTCACTCCTCTTGCTAACCTCAGTTTAGGCAACTTTATAACCGTGCGGCACAATGCCACTTATAAAGTCGTCTGGTCCCGTTCCCCAACCCAGCCTCTATTTACAACTAGGAGTCAGGAAACAAACTAAGTGACACCCCAGGAATGCAACCACCAAAACCCAGAAGGTGGGAACTCAGAAAAAATTTCCTGGTTTCTCCAAAACATAAATCACAAAGGAAAAAGAGAAGGATGGTAGGGATAAGAAACATAGATGAAACTCAAAAAGAAACAAATCACACAAATGCAGTGTGGGGGACTTATGTGGAGCTTCATTCAAACATGTCAACTGCAGTAAATAAAAAAATAAATACCACCCTTTTTGGAAACAAACAGGGAAATTAGAACATTGACTGAACATTTGGTGATATTGGGAAATTAGTGTTGATCTTTAAATCTGTGATAATGAGATTGTTTGTGTCTTTTTAAAAGTCCCTGGGGGAGCTTCCCTGGTGGCGCAGTGGTTGGGAGTCCGCCTGCTGATGCAGGGATCACGGGTTCGTGCCCTGGTTCGGGAAGATCCCGCATGCCGCGGAGCGGCTGGGCCCGTGAGCCATGGCCGCTGAGCCTGCGCGTCCGGAGCCTGTGTTCCGCAACGGGAGAGGCCACAGCAGTGAGAGGCCCGCGTACCGCAAAAAAAAAAATAAATAAATAAAAAATAAAAGTCCCTGTTTAAAAAATACATATACATATGTGTATGTGTGTGTAAATATATATTTATATTCATATATAACAATTTGATATCGGGGAATTGCTTCAGAGTAAGTCAGGGTATGTAAGTGGGGAGAAGTTGGGCAGAATAGATGTAACCAGATGGCCATTGGTTGGTTGAAGCTGTTACTCTGGGGCTGGATGGATGTACGGGGGCATGAGGGAGCCATCCGGGTGATGAAAATATTTGATATCTTGCATGGCCCGGAGTCGTCACACGGGCATGTACATATGCAAAAATTCAGCTGAGCTGTACACTTAGACTTGTGCATTTTACTGTATGTAAATTATACCTTAATTTAAAAATTAAGTAGAAAATACATTTTCCAAAAATGAAAAAAAGAAAAAGAAGAGCTGTGAATTGGGAGCAACTTCCCTAATCCTTGAACACGGTTAGTGCAGTGAGACTAATAAATTAAACTTTCAGTTGTATGGCTGAGACTCTGTACTGCACTCTGATCCCAGGCTTAACAATCTGGCTTTGTGATTCCAATTTGAACTCACAGGGGTAACGCACTGATTTGCCCATGTGCTTTTACCCATGGACTTGACAGTGGAATGTTCTCATGTGATTAATAAATTGGCTCCAGAAACTCAGCGGATAGGTATGAGGACTCCTAGTCCCAAACGATTCAGCACATTCAGAGCACTAACAAAATGTGCTACTTTCCTGACTGAGCAAAGCTCACCTGGTGAGGCCTCCCAGCAGCAGTCAGCCAAATGGGCCACTGCCCCGACAGTGGTCCTCTCTGGCTGTGCTGCTCCAGGAAAGGGTGACTGGCTGTGGGGAGGGGTAGCAGAGGGAGGGTTGTCTAGAATGAGTCTCAAGAATTCCAAGCTCGGGCTTCCCTGGTGGCGCGGTGGTTGGGAGTCCGCCTGCCGATGCAGGGGACACGGGTTCGTGCCCCGGTCCGGGAAGATCCCACGTGCCGCGGAGCGGCTGGGCCCGTGAGCCATGGCCGCTGAGCCTGCGCGTCCGAAGCCTGTGCTCCGCAACGGGAGGGGCCACAACAGTGAGAGGTCCGCGTATCACACACACACACACAAAGTATTCCAAGCCCATCTCTGCTACCTTTCTTTTTGCCATGGCCTTAACTGAGGTCCCACCGTTTCACAGCTCACTCATTGCAGCTCTCTCTGTATCTCTGCATCCATCTTCCATCCCACCTCCTTTTCCTCCTGCTTTGACTTCTTCCATGGTTCCCCTGTGTTTCCGTGTTCAAGTTCAAACCACTATGCCTAGTTGAGGTAACAGTTTTACTTAATCTGCAGCTGATTCACCCTACACCCACTCCTTGCATATGTCCCACTCCATCCAGTGTTACCCAACTGGTAGCATAATTGATATCTGGGTAAGAAAATTCTTCATTGTGCCAAGCTATCTTGTGCATTCCAGTGGGTTTAGCATCCCTGTCTCCCGCCCACTGAATACCTTAGCATCCCATCTTTAGACACTGTGACAACTAAAATATGCCCCCAGATATTTCCAAACACCCCCTGCTGCTCCTTTTCCAATTGGGTGTCTCCTACTGGCCCTTCATCCCTCGACTCAAACAAGGGCTGAACCATACACAATTGCCACCTTCATAGTTCAAGAGCATTGAATATTGGCTATTTAATAAAGTTCAACTGAATATTCTTTTCTTCTGGAAATCCTCGCTACTAATGCCCTGTCCCATGCCTTCCTTTATCCAAGTGTTTACGACCCTGTGTTGTCATAGCTGATCTTCTAGTCACCCCACTCTCTTCCCACACTGCTCCGCACTGATTACCTGGGAGTGAGCGCCAAGTGCTAACTTAATTTCTTGGTACCTCCGACTTCACTTGGCTCGGTGCCTGGCTCATAATAGGTGCTAACTCATGTTTGATGAGTAGTCAGACAGGATATTGACCATACTTTCCCTGATGACTCAGTGTTGTTATTTATGAGCACAGAGATGTCTTCAGAGCCTACTGAGCATTTGGCTGTACACCAAATGACTCACCATTGCCTGCGTGACAGATGTGCATGTCTGGATTTTAAATCCTATCAGTGTGTTTGCCTCCACTAAACCTTCGTGACCTTTGGAATCTGAAGCAGACTGTCCAGAGTGCTGTGTCGGGCACTGTGTGAACTTAAGTGCATGACTACGGTGACAAGAACTACCCCGGTACAGGGTCTTTTCATCTCATTTCTGGGTTCTTGCTAGGTTTCACACATTTGTTGTCTCTCTTCTGGTTACTGAGGCAATAGGTTTCTAAAAACCCTCTGCATAGGACTTCCCTGGTGGCGCAGTGGTTAAGAATCCACCTGCCAATGCAGGGGACATGGGATCTAGCTCTGGTCCGGGAAGATCCCACATGCCGCGGAGCAACTAAGCCCGTGCTCCACAACTACTGAGCCTGCGCTCTAGAGCCCGCGAGCCGCAACTACCGAGCCCACGTGCCACAACTACTGAAGCTGAGTTCCTAGAGCCCATGCTCTGCAACCAGAGAAGCCACCTCAATGAGAAGCCCATGAACCACGAAGAAGAGTAGCCACCACTCAGCACAACTAGAGAAAGCCCGTGTGCAGCAATGAAGATCCAACACAGCCAAAAATAAAATAAATTAATTTTAAAAAATAAACCCTCTGCATAATCACTTTCTTTTTGGAAAGTGCTTAAAGATGACTCAGGAGGACTTATAAAGTAGAGAAATGTTCCTCTGCCGAGATGCCCATTCCTAGGACCATGGCTGGTGACAGAATGACGGACTAGGTGATTGCTCAAGGAATTTTCTAAACAGTTGTTGTGTCCCTGCAGTCTCAAAATAGATGGGCATACTTTTTTTTATTTTGACAAGTTTTATATCAAGAAATATTGACCTATGTCACAGATAGAATCTTTCTAATTTTTGGTTTTAAATGACTTTGAATTTTTTTTTTTAATTCAAAAAACCCTTTCCATTATAATTAATATAGAATGAAGTCCAGGACCACAAGAGATAGAGATAAAGGGAAAAACCAGGAAGAAGTAAATGGGGAATACAATTTTCACAACATTTTCGTATTTACTAAACTCTTAACTATTCTTAATACACCTCTTAATAAATGCTATTTAACTCAATCCACAAATAAGTTTTGGTTCTTTTATTTTCAATATTTATTCTTCTTATCATTTTTCTCTTTAACAAGGTAATTACAACAATTTAGGAAACAGAACTATATAAACAGAAGAATGTTAATTTTTTTAATAGCCTTCTGCTTGCAAGAAAGTCCATATATTTTATTCCTCCAAGCACAACTTTATACCTCATACTAAACCAAACAGCTTATGGAAAACTAGTATTAAATAGCAAAACACAAATAAAACCACATATATAAATAACATAACATAAAATAGAGTATAATGTGATGCTTAACAAAGCAAACTGTGATGCAATATGAATCAACTTCACTAAACTAATTGGACAAGTCCAATGAGACACAATCAGATAAGCTCTGAACCTGCAACAGTGTGTAAGTGAAACTGCCAACTCAGCTAGGCTCCTCCTGCTCTTGGGCTGTGTCCAGTTCCATTCCAGGGAGTATCCATTTTTACATCTTCTTGACTCTTTGACTATAAAGTGAAAAAGAAGAAAAAAATAAGCAAAGATGGGGTGCCTGGCGGGTGGGAATGTCTTTGGTGCCTACGGATTGCCTCAGACACTCCAGTCTCATCTCAGGATACCAAGCAGCTCAGAGGCCATATGAGGAAATCAGGGTTCAGAGAGAATGGACCCTACCCAACATAACCAGCTAACTAAGGACAGAAACAGGATATGAACACTAAGGTTGTGTCTTCATATTCAGTGTCTGGCACCCTGGTGTAAGATGATTCTGTCCATTAATAAAATGTCACTCCATTATCATCAGTGTAAATCAGAGCCATTGATCTCTTTTTAACTGTTTATTTTTTAGCTTTTCACAAATGAATGTCATGTAGTCTGTAAATTATATAAATAGGAGACATCTTTGCAACAAGAATCAAATGCATAGAGGAATCTAATACATCGTGTGAAAAATCATTAAATTAAAGACAATTAAAAATGGGACTTCCCTGGTGGCGCAGTGGTTAAGAATCTGCCTGCCAATGCCGGGGACACCGGTTCGATCTCTGGTCCGGGGAGATCCCACATGCCGCAGAGCAACTAAGTCCGTGTGCCGCAACTACTGAGCCTGCACCCTAGAGCCCGTGCTCCGCCACGAGAAGCCACCGCAACAAGAAACCTGCACACTACAACGAAGAGTAGCCCCAGCTCACCACAACTAGAGAAAGCCTGCATGCGGCAACAAAGACCTAACTCAGCCACAAATAAATAAATGTATGTTTTTTAATTAAAATGATCTGTAAGTGGTTGAAAAAATGATTTTTTTTGTTTTCATGGTCCGATTCAAACTACCCTTTAAAAATGCCATAGTGCTTAGACTAGAGCATCCCAGCAAGCCTGTGATGCACCACTCTGAATACCACTCTTTACCGAATATTTGGAGAGAGGCTGGTGGATTGTAAACGTTCCATACCTGAGGATATGCACTGCTTGTTTCACCCAATTCTTCTTTGGATCTGCACACACAGCATATCTTCTCTTTGTGTATAAGCTGAAAAAAGTCAGGGAATTGGATTTATGTTTCAATTTCATTTATTGTTTAAATGTTTTTTCCACAGGCCATGCAATGGAAATTTCATATTCCAGTTGGTGACTCTACACCCTAAACATTTTATTTGTTTCAGAGGTGAAACAAAATGTAAAAAAAAAAAAAAAAAGTCTTCTTATAAAGTTTGATGCAAGAAATGAAAGTGATTCTCCCTGACTTTCTCTGCAATCTAACAAAAAGTTGTGCAGTAACAGGAAGATAAAGTCCCAGGATTATTTAATTTTGTTGCTGGTGGCTACATGAAATATGTATACATCTGATCAATAACTTATACACTTCCAAAATATAATACCCTATATAAATCAAGAATATTATATGAGATAGTGTAACTACTCTGAGCTTTAGCTTACAACCCAACCACTTTCTGGTAGAAGATGCTCATTTCAAAGTTTAGGTTTTTCATATTTTCCTGAGATAGAAACTTAGTAGCTTATAAGTTTATCTTCAAAAGTGATTTTGCCCTCAACTATGTTCATTTTTTTAAAACTAAGTTTTGTCTTATTCCAGTTCCTTTAAAGTGAATTTTGAAGAATAAATGTACTACTAAAACACAGCTAGCTTTTTGCCACATGAGTTATTTCTGAATGAAACTCCAAAAAGGCAAAGCTTTTCCTACTTGAAATTCTCATGTACTCCTAATACAAATGAATTAGAATCCCTTAATAACTTACATGACTGCATTGATGTCACAAGCTTCATTGGCCAGCTGCTGTGTGAAGCCCACGATAAATTTGGGATGAAGGATTTTTTGTGTATATTGGAGGCAGCAGTCAAAGTTGCTTGCTGCTAAAAAGAAATGAAAGATATTGAGTCCGCATGAATGAACTTATTCTGTGATAGGTATGGTGGAACTACTTGAAGTTGTGGAAAACCTAGAATCTGATTTATATGGTAAATAAACTATTTAGAGGAACACCTCCAATATCTTTGAGACCCATTTTAACATAGCTTCCAGTTCTCTTTAAAAAAAATAGTTTGTGTACTGGGAAATTTGGGTTCAATAATACAATTTAGAAGCACATGAGACATCAGTCTCATAAAAGGAATATCTTTAGTAAGAAACACAAACTGACAGTGCTTTATTTCATTCACTATAGTCACTCAAGAATATGAGTACCTTCCACTTTGAAGAAACCCTTATAAATAACCTTCTAAATTCAGAAAAAAAAAGTAAATTGGCAGGTTTTAATCTATTATCTGGCTATTGAATATTGAGAGGAGGGGAAAGACAAGAAGTTACAAAGGAAAATGTGATTTATAGGAGCTGCTAATAAGAGCTACAATTAAAACACTTTGAAATTGTAATATTAGTTAATGGGAATTTTTTATTTTGTTCATAAAATTTCAACACATGTACTTTCAGGAATGCACCTGTTGCTAAAAGTGATGTCCTCTTACAGTCATAAAGCAATTCTTGGACACTCCCCTGAGTTAAATTACAACCTACTGTATCCTTAACCTGCTGTAATGGATAAATGTAATCCCAAAGTTGACAAGTGATGTCCCCAAGGCCTTGTAAGGATGAAGTCAGGTGCCATAATCCACCCCTAAAGGATGAGTTTTGAATTCTGCTAAAACTATTCAGCTGGGAAATGAGAAAGCTAGGGAAATGGAAGAATTTTCTACATTTCAAAATGGCGCCATTCACTGGTAATGTTACACAATTTACAGCTCTCCCAGAATAGCACTTTGGGTTGTTCTGGAGTTCGAGGGTCCCTAAGAGCCCACCACCACCGCCCCCCAAATTTGCTGGTACTGACAGCAGAGAACACATCCGGACAGGCAGCAGTAACCTTTCGTTCTTCCACTCCCTAGTGAGATGACAGCCCCCATCACTTCCTTCTGAAGATTTTCTAACAGGCTTCCATCCCTTGGGGGCCCCTAGATGAGCTCAAGGCTTAGAGAAAAATGAAAATAGTTCTTCCTCCTCTGCTAACAGAAATAGTGACACTTACCTTCTGACTTGCTGCAGAGGTGGGGTAGCAGCACTGACATCAAAGCAGCCAGGAGCAAACTCTTGCTACGGCACATCATTTTCAGCTCAAAGAATAGATGTCTTAGTGCTGGGTACCTAGTGCCCTGGGAGAGCTGTTATGCTTGACAGCAGCCTGGGTCTGGGATGGCCCTACTTATAGCAAATATGAGAACGCACATAGAAGGCGTGTTCTCACATGGGGTTTTCCCCATTTGATTAACCTGCCCCATCATGTCGTCACAAAGAAGAAACCACAGGGAAAACTAACTTCCTGCCTTTCCCTAATGTTGGGAAGGTGTGAAGGTCAGGATGGAGGGGGAGGGAGGGTTAAGAAGGGGAAAATCCTGTAAAATCCTTTGATTTTGCAAAGAAGGAAAAGCAGCTCAGCCCTGCGTCCCAGAAAAGATGTCTGTCCTGTTTTAACTTAATCTCTTGTCTCTGAAAAGAGAGGACAAGGATTAACAGTGATACAAAGATAAGCCCCACTCAGGAACATTCCAGAACTCCTATTGTTACACTCTGATTGCTTTCCAGAGCCAATAGGGGAGGGAGAGGATGAGGCAGGACACCAAGCATACTCAGGCATTTACAATTTCGTCGTTGGTGCTCAGCTGTCACCAAAGACCTTGAATTTCTGGGCTATTATGCAGAGCAGGTAATATAGCAATGCTTAGTAGTGTCCCCAGTTTTCGTGGAAAATACCAGCTCTTAAGTGAGGCTCAAGTTTCAGCTTTATCTTAGTTTCAATCTCACTCTTCTAAATCTTCTACATTTTACATGACCCTAATCAACATTGCAGCCCAGAAAATGACCCTCATCTGCCCATAACTCTTCATGCAAATGTGGTTACATAAATCAATACAAAGCCTCAGAAGAAAAAAGAAAGGAAAAATGTAGGAAGAATATCATTGTATGCTAGGGACAGGAAGGGTATGACTATAAAAAAACACAACAAGGGAGTTTTTGGGGGGTGATGAAGTTATTTTCTATCCTATTATGGGAATGGTTACACATCACTACACATGTGTTAAAATTCATAGAAATGTACATCAAAAGAAAAAAGTGAATTGTATTATATGATCATTTAAAAAATAAAGTTTAAAGATATCAAAATCTTAAAAAAGAACTGTCCACTATAAAAAATAGATTGAAAGTAAAATATCGAAAAAGATATACCATGCAAAGAATAAACAAAAGAGAACTGGAGTTGCTATGCCTATATCTAAAAAAATAAATTTTAAAACCAAAGAAAGTTACTGGAGATAAAGAGGGAGTTCCATAATGATAAAGGATCGATCTATCAGAAAGATATAAAAATCATGACCATATATACATCTAACAACAGCACCTCAAAATACATAAAGCAAAAACTGACAGAATCGAAGGGAAGAATAAGCAATTCAACAATAAAGGTAGGCATTTCAATACCATATTTTCAATAATGAATAGAAAAGCTAGACAGAAGTTGCACAAGAAAACAGAAGATTCGAACAACACTATAAACCAACTAAGCCTAACAGACATCAATAGAACACTCTACCCAACAACGATAGAAGAGACATTCTTCCAAAGCTCGTATGGAACATTCTTCCAGATAAATCATATGCTAGGCCATAAAACAAGTCTTAATGAATTTCAAAGGATTGAAATCATACAAAATACGTTTTCAAACCACAATGTAATTAGAATTCAGTGACCAAAGAAAATTTGAGAAATTCACAAATATATGGATATTAAACATTACATGTCTAAATAACCAATGTGTCAAAGAAGTCATAAAGAAAGTAGAAAATACTTTGAGATGAATGAAAATGAAAACACAACATACAAAAACTTATATGATGCAGCTGCTCAGAGAGAAACTTATAGCAGGGTTACATGAAATAGAGAATAGCAAAAAATAGAGGAAATCAAAGTAACCAAAATTCGGTTCTTTGAAAAGATCAACAAAATTAACAAGCTTTAACTAGGCTAACCAAGAAAAAAAAAGGGAGGGGTGGAGTGACGAGAAGACAAATTGTTAAACTCAGGAATGAATGAAGAGGTGTCACTACCAACTTTAAGAAATAAAAAGGACTATTTTATCTATTGTATTGGCATACAGAACAACTGTATGCCAATACAATAGGTAAAATAGATGAAAGGGACAAATTACTAGAAAGACACAAATTACGAACCTGACTCAAGTAGACATAGAAAGTTTGAATATGTAACAAGTAAAGATATCAAATTGGTAACTAAAACTATTTCCAGAAAGGAAAGTCCAGACGCAGATGGCTTCACTGGTTAATTCTACCAAATATTCAAAGAAAAATTAAAACCAATTCTTCACAAACTTTTTTTAAAAGTAGAAGAGGAGGAAACAATTTCTAACTATTCTATGAGGACAGTATTACACTGATATCAAAATAAGACAGAGACATCACAAGAAAAAACCTACAGACCAGTATCTCTTATGAATATAGACACAAAAATCCTCAGCAAAACACTAGTAACCTGTATCCAACAACATATAAAAAGGACATAAACTAGGAAATGTAATACACAATATTAGCTGAACAATAACAAAAACCGTGTGAAAAGCATTTGACAAAAATTTAACACCCTATCATAATAAACTCTCAGCGAACTAGGAATAGTACAGAACGTCTTCAACCTGATAAAGGTTATCTATGAAAATCCCACAGCTAATATCATACTTAATGTTGAAAGACTGAATGCTTTCCTTCTGAGATCAAGACCAAGACAGGGGTGTCCACTCTAACCACTACTATTCATCATTGTACTGGAGGTTCTAGCCAGGATAATTAGTCAAGAAAAAGGGGAGGCACCCAGGTTGGAAAGGAAGTAGCAACTATCTTAATTTGCAAATGAGATAATCTTGTATGTAGAAAATCGTAAAGAATCTACTAAAAAACTATTAGAACTAATAAGTTCATCGAGGTTGCAAGATTCAAGATCAATATACAAAAAAATATTAATTGTATTTCTATACAATATCAATAAACAACTTGAATATAGAATAAAAAAGCAATTACTGTTACAATAGCATAAAAGAATAAAATATCTAGGTATAAATTTAACAAAACAAGTGAAAAGTAACTTAAAACTACAAAACATTATTAAAGAAATTAAAGAAGACTTCTAAATAAATGGAAAGATGAGGGGTGTGATGAATTGGGAGATTGGGATTGACATGTATACACTAATATGTGTAAAATAGATAACTAATAAGAACCTGCTGTATAAAATAAATAAATTAAATTAAATTTTAAAAAATAAAAGAAGCTAAATATACACCTATGAGATGACGCAGCCATTCTACTCCTAGGTATTCACCCAAAAAGAGTGCATATGCCCCCACAAAAATTTTTCCACAAATGCTTATAGTGGTGTTTTTTCATACCAAACAAGTGATTATAGTTGATTTACAATGTTGTATTAGCTTCAGGTATACAGCAATGTGATTCAGTTATATGTATATGTGTGTATATATATATATATATATATTCTTTTTTCAGATTCTTTTCCACTATAGGTCATTACAAGATATTGAATATAGTTCCCTGTGCCATGCAGTAGGTCCTTGTTGTTTATCTATTTTATATAGAGTAGTTTGTTATTTATCTATTTTACATATAGTAGTTTGTTGTTTATCTATTTTATATATAGTAGTTCACTGTTTACCTATTTTATATATAGTAGTTTGTATCTGCTAATCCCAAACTCCTAATTTATCACCCCCCCCCCACGTCCTTTCCTCTTTGATAACCATGAGTTTGTTTTCTATGCCTGTGGGTCTATTTCTATTTTGTAAATAGGTTCATTTCTATCATTTTTTGGATTCCACGTATAAGTGATATCAAATGAAAAAAATTCTTTTTTAATTTAAATAAATAAATAAATGGAAAGACATCCCATGTCATGGATTGGAAGATATCATTGTTAAGATGGCACTACTCCCTAAACTGATCTACATATTCAAGACAAGTCCTATCAAAATCCCAGCTGAGTTCTTTTCAGAAATGGAAAAGAAGATACTCAAATTCATAAGGATTACAAGAGATCCCAAACAGCCTGCTGATGACAAAACTTACTATAAATCTACACTAACCAAGACATGTGATACTGGCATAAGTGTAGACACGTAGATCAAGGGAATAGAATTGAGAGTCTAGATATAAACCTTCATATCTATGGTCAACAGGTTGTTTATTACGGTGCCAAGACCATTCAATGGAGGAGAGAACAGTCTTTTCAGCATGATTCTGGGACAGCTGGATATCCATATGCAAAAGAACGGTGTTAATCATGTTAATGATTAAGTCAAAATGGATCATAGACTTAAATATAAGAGCTAAAACTCTGAACCTCTTAGAAGAAAACATAGAAGTAAATCTTCATGACCTCGGGTTGGGCAATGATTTTTCGGATATAAGAACAAAAGCTCAAGCAACAAAATAAAAAACCAACTGAACTATATCAAAACTATAAACTTTTGTGTTTCAAATGATACTATACAAATGTGAAAAACAACCCACAGAAAGATAGGAAATATTTGCAAATTATATATCTGATAAAGGACTTATGCTTGTATCCAGAATATATGAAGAACTCCTGCATCTAAATAATGTAAAGATAAATAACCCAATTTAAAAATGGACAAAATACCCAAATAAACATTTCTCCTATGATGTATTAGTGGTCAAAAAGCACATGAAAAGATACTTAACATCATTAGTCATTGGGTAAATGTAAAACAAAACCACAATGACGGGCTTCCCTGGTGGCGCAGTGGTTGAGAGTCCGCCTGCCGATGCAGGGGACGCGGGTTCGAGCCCCGGTCCGCGAGGAGCCCACGTGCCGCGGAGCGGTTGGGCCCGTGAGCCATGGCCGCTGAGCCTGCGCGTCCGGAGCCTGTGCTCCGCAACGGGAGAGACCATGGCAGTGAGAGGCCCGCGTACCACACACACACACAAAAAAAACCACAATGACATACCACTTCACATCCACAAGGATGGACTATCATCAAAAAGATGGATGAGTGTTAGCAATGGTGCGGAGAAATTGGAATACTCATACATTATTGATGGGAATTAAAAATGGTGCTGTCACTTTGAAAAACAGTTTGACAGTCCCTCAAATGGTTAATCGTAGCATTGCCATATGACCCAGCAATTCCACTCCTAGTACATTCGAGATAAATAATATATCTCCACATAGAAACTTGTATGAATGTTCATGGCAGCATTATTCATAATTGTCCGAAAGTGGAAATAATCCAAATGCCATCAACTGATGAACAGATACATAAAATGTGGTGAATGTATACAATGGAATATTCTTTGGCAAAAAAAATGAGGAGTACTGGTGGATGCTACAGCATGGATGAACTTTGCAAATATTATAAATAAGGGGGGAAAAAACAAGCACAAAAGGCCACATATTTTAGGATTCCATTTATATAAAATGTTCAAAACCAACAAACCTACAGATACAGGAAGTAGAATAGTGATAGTTGAGGGCTAGATTGGGGTGTTAGGGGAAAGGCAGGGGAAGGGAGAATGACTGCTAATGGGTATGAGGTTTCTTCCTTATTATTATTATTTATTATTATTATTATTTTTTTTTTGCGGTACGCGGGCCTCTCACTGTTGTGGCCTCCCCGTTGTGGAGCACGGGCTCCGGACGCGCAGGCTCAGCGGCCATGGCTCACGGGCCCAGCCGCTCCGCGGCACGTGGGATCTTCCCAGACCGGGGCACGAACCCGTGTCCCCTGCATCGGCAGGCGGACTCCCAACCACTGCGCCACCAGGGAAGCCCTATTATTTTTTAATCTAAAAATAGTGATGACAGTTTGTACAACCCTATGAATATACTAAAACACATTGAATTGTGCACTTTAAAAGGGTGAATTTTATAGTATGTGAATTACATCTCAATAAATTTCATAACTACAACAAAAATTCTCCACCCACCTATATACAACACTCAGCCCACAGATCCTCTTTGTTTCTTTTGCTAGATGTGTCATTTCATATCTGTCACTTAGAAACTTTTTAAAATATGACCTTCAACAGATTTTTTTGTTCAGTCAATGAACATTCTAATGAGAAGGTTAACATAAGAAAATTATTTAAAACCTAATTTATTAGAAGGCCGTTAGCACACTGGTGTTTAGCTTCTAGCCGTTCTTTTCAAATATCTCAGACATTCCTGATGAGTCCTAATACCCTCATGTAGTAGAATCTCAGCATCTTGCTCTTTTTTTTTTTTTCCAGAAAAAACATTTGACAGGTGTTTTATGTGGAAGGTACTTAGTGGTACATACAGATGGCTAGAACATGATGACTGCATTCAAGGCAACTTATAATAACAAAATTAAAATGAACAAATAACTATAAAACCAAGCAATATGGTTAAGTGCCATATTCATATTATATGAAATATGTTCGTAGAAATTAACAAAAGTGATCACTTAAAAATTACTTAATTCCTCTTCCATTTCTATGATGGATGAACACAAGACATGCCATGCTGACTTAAAAGATTGACCATCTAGGACTTCCCTGGTGGCGCAGTGGTTGAGAATCCGCCTGCCAATGCAGGGGTCACGGGTTCGTGCCCTGGTCCGGGAAGATCCCACATGCCACGGAGCAACTAAGCCCGTGAGCCATGGCCGCTAGGCCTGCGCGTCCGGAGCCTGTGCTCCGCAACGGGACTGACCATCTAAAACTTTTCTCTTTCTGATAGGGATTCCATGAAAAGTTTTTGGAAGGTGGTAGAAGTTCCTTTTAAAATAGCATTTACTGGGAACTAAGATCCCACAAGCTGTGCAGTATGGCCAAAACAAACACACAAACAATAAATAACATTTATTGAGCACCTACTAGGTACCAGATATTTTAATAAAGAATGTGACATTTGACTTCTCACAGGGCTGTATGTAATGCAGAAGACAAAGAACCAGACAGGCCTGAACTTTCTGGCTTCCACAACAGTGGGTCTTGACTATAGCTGAGCTTCAAGAAACAAACATGTTTCTTACCATGGTTTGTGAAGAGTACCAAATTATAAAATTTCTAAGATAGAGAAATGTGGAGACGATCTAGTTCAATACCTTAATTTTGAAGATGACTACACAGAAGCAAGAGAGACGTTTGACTTTGTCAGCATTGAACCATGAGGACCAGATCTAGAAATCAGATCCTCCTCCCCAGGTCAGAGATTATTCCCCTTTTCCTCCTCAAGGTTTTATTATCTGACTATTTAATAGGTGGAATTATATATCATCAGCCTACACTGTTGTTTTCTTTAGATAGTAACACGAGTTGTCATTTCCGCACTCACACTCGTAACCAGCAGATTCAGACTGTACCAAGGTTTCCCGTACGCAGACATAAAACCTCACCTTCCCTGAAACCAGCAAGGTAAGGCTATCAGAAGTTTGAAGATAGTGTAATGAGGTTGATGAATGGAGAAGAACTGCATTTGACGTGCCAGCATCCAAGCCCATGGTGGGCTCAACCAGACACAGGACAAGGGGATCTGAAATCACCTTCATTCTGAAGCTGGTCTTCTTTCTCTCTCCTCCAGACACACCTCAGATTAGCTGGTTTCCCACCTTGGAGTCCACCACTTTGCTTATATTCGGGTCTTGAATGATTCTGTTAACGTGTTTGTTTTTTGATTAACTGCTCATACTTGCCAAATGGCTGCTGAAAATTCCAAGTTTTCTCTTACTGTCAAAGTTCCCATCTTGCTATCATCTTGGGCTACATAACCTGTGGTACTTTTGAAGTTAGCAGGTTGAGGGTCTCCTCCTTTGCAAGCCAGTATGCCCGACAATGAGGATTTGCCTCCCCTCAAGGGTCCAAAAATCACATTAAGACCAGGTTTCATCACCCACTGACAACCTTCACTATCTCCTTCTCCACTGTTTTGACCAACTAGGAAGTCACTCTTCCCCTTATCTTGCTAACAAATATTATAAAAACTTAACACAGGTCAAACAAATAACATCCCAAAACCCACGGAGGGCACAGCAGGTGGACCACTGGTGCTTCTTTTTGACATTGGGAAAACAGAAACGTTCTTTGCAGACACCTAGAAAAAATTTTCTCTGCTGTGCCACCATGAGATGGAATAAATCTTTCCCACAGAATTTTTTTTAATATATATGTATTTTATGTATTTATTTTTTTGGCTGCATTGGGTCTTCGCTGCAGAGCACGGTCTCCTCTCTAGTTGTAGCATGCAGGCTCCAGGATGTGTGGACTCTAGTTTGTGGCACGCGGGCTCTCTCGTTGAGGTGCACAAGCTCAGTAGTTGTGGCGTGTGGGCTTAGTTGCCCCGCAGCATGTGGGATCTTATTTCCCCAACCAGGGATCCAACGCGAGACCCCTGCATTGGAAGGCGGAGTCTTTATCACTGGACCACCAGGGAAGTCCCTCCCACATAATTTTAAGTGAAATTCTGATTTACGAAAATGCGAGGGCCGCTTCTTTCCTGCTGTGGAAAATCATCTCTGCTTGGTCTTGAATTTTAAAATATACAAACGTCCTGCATGCACGCACACAAACACACACACAAATGCATACAGATACACAAAAAGAAAAGTACTGGGGGAAGGGCAAAGGATGTGAATTACTATCCCTCAAAGGAAAGATCCAGAGAGGATGCCTACTGTTCACTGAAGAGGAAGGAGAGAAATTCATCCATTCAACAAAGATTTCTGTGCACCTAATTTGTTCATGGCATGAGGACAGAGTGGTAAACAAAATAAAGTGTCTACCCACATGCAACTTGCACGGTAGTAGATAAGACAGACAAGAAACAAATAAATTAACAGATAAGTAATGTAATATTAGATGATGTAAGTGTTATAAAGAAAACTAAAGTGGGATAATGGAAAAGACTATCCATGTGTTCCATTTTAGGTAAGGAGATCAGGAAAGCATCTCTGGGGGAGATACTGAGCAAGGGCGTGAATGAATAAAGGAGTGAGCTTTGCAGATGTCTAGAGGAAGAGCATCCAAAGTGAAGGGAACAGCAAGTGCAGCATCCCTGAGACAAGAAAGTGCTTGGGATTCTTGAGGGATAGTGAGATCAGTGTGCTGGAGGATATGGAGTGAGGAGCAGAGTGGTATGTAATGAGGACAAAGAGGTAGCCAGGAGGAAGATTAAGGAAGGCTTGTTGGCCTTGCTGAGGAGTTTGCCTTGTGTTCTAAATGGAATGGAAGCTGTGACGATGTGAGAGAGTGGCAGGGACATATACACACTACCAAATGTAAATTAGATAGCTAGTGGGAAGCTGCCGCATAGCACAGGGAGTTCACCTCTGTGCTTTGTGACCACCTAGAGGGGTGGGATAGGGAGGGTGGGAGGGAGGGTGACACAAGAGGGAAGAGATATGGGAACATATGTGTATGTATAACTGATTCACTTTGTTGTAAAGGAGAAACTAACACACTATTGTAAAACAGTTATACTCAAAGATGTTAAAAAAAAAAAAATGGAATGGGATACCATCGGGTAGATTTGTGTAGGAAAACAATGTGCCCTGATTTACGATTTTAAAAGGCTCCTTGGCTGCTGTGAAGAAAACAGAATAGAAGCAAGGAGGGCAGTGAGGAAGCTTGTTTATACTAGGGTGGACATGGTGGAGATGGTCAGAAGCAGTTGAATCAGGACTATGTTCTAAAGGTAAAAAGAACAGTTTTTGTATATGAACTGGATAGTGAATGTGAAAGAGAAAGAAAAGGTAGAAACGACTACAAGTGTTCTGTCTTGAATAACTAAGGGAACGGTAGTGCAATTTAATCAGATGGGGAGCGGTGAGAGAGGAGTGGATTACTGGGGGAAGAATAGAATCCAGAGTTCCGTCCTGTCTGTAATGCCTAATGGACATCCAAATGGAGAAGTCTCTTCCCCCACATATGACAATCTAGGCTTGATTCTGTTTATTGTAGCTCAGACATAGCTGAAACCAAACCTAATTTTGAGGACCCAAGAATTGATTAGAACCAATATAAAAGCAAGAATTGGTCAGAACCCAATATAAAGTTCCTTAGAGACCATTTAGTCATTTTTTAACATTAGATTGTATTTAATTCAGCAAAATTTCAAACAAACAAAAAATCAGACTTTCAGTATGGCCAGCAGGATTGGTTGTTTCACTGTAGTTTTCCCGCTAACATGTGTAACAGAATCTTCACTCTTTGTGCTACACAGTGTGTTACCTGTTACGTGTCTAAGACACATTTTTAAAGCAATGATGGACATTTGAGGGGAAAATGTTTTATGTAATTCAAAACTATTTTGTGAAATCCCAGTTTTTCCAGAATGTTAGTTATTGCTTAATTCCTTTCCCATGTCAGAAAGGAAAGATGACATTTCTACAAGAAGTAGAAGCCACAAAAACTCATACAGGAGAAGATATGCTACTGTCTGGGGGAAAAGTGCTTTGGATACATATGCAAAACTTCTCCTATACATATGAAAATAAGCCACGTTATTTAAAAAACTTTTAAATACTTCTCTTTCTTTCATATTAACTTTCAGATTCAATGTTCTTGTGATCAAAAAGTTTGTCGTTAGACATAGGAAACAAATTATGGTTACCAAAGTGGAAAGATGTGGGAGAGAGAAATTAGGAATATGGGATTAACAGATATATGCCACTGTATATAAAATAGATAAACAGCAAGGATTTACTGTAGAGCACAGGGAATGATATTCAGTATCTTGTAATAACCTATAATGGAAACGAATCTGAATCTGATATATATATATACACCTATATATATCGCTTTGCTGTACACCTGAGGCTAACAACAATATTGTAAACCAAATATAGTTTAATTTTTTTTTAAAGTTTGTTGTTACTACATGGTGTAAAGTAATACAGATTCTTCCTGACCCATCACTTTGAAATTCTTTTGATTTTTCCAAGTCTATATTTTGCTTCTTCTGAATGAAGAAGTTGGGAATTTGGCTGCCTTTCAAGGAATCTTTCATGATAATGGAGACAATTCTAATTCTCAATGTACATGAGGGCTCAGAAGGTTTTAGCAAGAGTTTCCCACTATAAATTTTGAAGGCAGTGAGTCTCCCTTGCCACTTCAAAATAATTTGCATCATCAAGCCAGTCAACTGCCCATGACTAAATTTTCCTTTCAAATAAAGAATCTGATCTACAGAGACAACTTCATCCCTTCAAAACATGACTGATTTTTTTATCTTCAAGTCTTTTAGGAAATACAATATGAACTTTTCAAATTATAGTACTATCAAATGGGCTTGGCCTTTCTTTGCTCCATCACTAATAGAGTTCCCAAGCCTGGCTGGTCCAGCCAAGATCTATGCCTTGAAATACATGTTAAAGGAGAGTTACAAGGCTACACAAAACATCATGGAATTAAAATTTCCTAAGAAATTAGACAAATACCATACAAGATATCAAAATATTCAGTGTTCATGCTCGATGTGTGTATGTATACAAGAAGATATTTAAATTTTCTAGCGTACATTGTACACTAATTGACACATTGTACTCCAAAAATAGTCTTAATTTTCTGTATTTACAACATTTATTTTAATTTAAATTTCATCATGCCAAAATTAGGTTGCACTTCTTTCTTTAGTCATTCTGAAGCATCGATCATATTTTCATTAAAAGGTCTCCGCTGATGAAATGCTATGCTTCTTGGTTTAATAGAGGTTCCTGACAACAACATTCAGTGGAAAATGCAATAAGTACTATTCAACAGTTTTCTGATTGATTTTACTGTGATAACTTCCTGATGTGACAAACAGAAGTTAACCTTTTGTGAATTGCTATGCTGAGAAGGATTTTGAGGCTGAGTGTAGGACATTGAGAAAAAAGTTTCATTGTGTATTAGGAACGGCTGCTGTGAGGAGGGGGGAGCGAGGACCTGAGGGCAGCATATTTATGGACCCTGGAGTAATATCTGCTCCTGAATTGTTTTAATGGTTTAAGAGAAACGGTTGAATACTTCTTCTTTTCCTTGCAAAAATATTATCAAAAGTGTCTATGTCAAGCTGAATACATGTCTTCTAGTGCCTTTTCTTCTCTTAAAGGATGAAGAAATTCTATGAGACATAATACAGAAAGAAGAGTTTTAAAGATATTTCTGCACTTAAAAATATTATAATAATGTATACTCTGTTGAAAGAAAAAAATATATAAATACATCAAAAGAGAAGCAAAAATTAATCATACACTTACCATCTAGAGGATTACAGTGGGGAAAAAAATTTGTGTAAACTTCTAGACTCACTTCTAATCCACATACGTAACATAAATGGAATCAGAATGCACATGTTTTCAAAAACCTAACCTTTTCATTTACGAATACAGATAAATCAACCATTCATATCAAAAATGTACTCTCTGTGCCATCGTTTTAAATTGTTGTTCAGTTTTCCATTGCATGGTTATCCCTGATTTAATTCCCTAGGTGGTTTCTAATTTTTCAGTTTTTACAAACAGTACTATGGAGAACACTCTATGAATGGATCTTTGTACATATTCTTAATTACTTTCTTAAAAAGTCCAAGAAATGCAATTTTAAGGTCAAGAAATGTGTACATCCTTAATAGTTTTGAGACTGCAAAGCTACCTACTAGAAATCTCTGATTTGGTGGACCCAGTTCCCTGTACATTTCACAACATCCAGAAATAAGTGCATTTACTTAGGGCTTTTCATTAGAGTCTAAAATGTGGCAAAAGCCAGAACACTATCAACTACTGTGACATGTCTTATCCTCTATCTCATTAACTGTTGGGGACTTTTTATTTTTTCTGGCACAAAAAAAAAATAAATAAATGCCCTGTGAAATGTACATGCCACACCCTGAACTCTTAAAGTAAATATTTTGCCAGGGAAATCGAAGAACCGGAAGAACCAATGGAAGGGAAGAGGGCAGTTCCTATCACTCCCGTACTTTCCAAAGAAGCCTCTGGGTACTGAGAATATTTATTTAACAGATCAAAGGTTTTAAATACATAACTGAGTTATCGCTCTGATGATGAAATCTTGGTAGCTCCCTATCGTAAATTTGAAAATTCCCCTGCATGCTTCTCAAAGCTGACACGAAGGAGCTAGCTATAATAACCTGACTAGGCAGAGAATAATTTGCTAAGGAATGCTGCTAGGTCAAGTCACAGATGGGGAGTGAGGCCACAAGTTCTTTCAGAGCAAGTAGTTTCACATTTGAGCCACCAATTTTCATCTGGTCTTGATGAATGGCATCAGCTAAAAGGCCAGCATGTGACATGTTCCGAGTTCTAATATGTGATGTTTAAATATTCCAACATCATGTAATTTTGCAATATTCCTGTAGAGAATCATTTGACTGTCCATTTGTTATATGTTCTGGAGCTTTTCTAGGAAAGATTAAACCTAATTTTTGATTTAAGGCAATCTGTATCTACTAAGAATATAATCAG
The DNA here is from genome assembly GCF_026419965.1 of Kogia breviceps. Classification (NCBI taxonomy): domain Eukaryota; kingdom Metazoa; phylum Chordata; class Mammalia; order Artiodactyla; family Physeteridae; genus Kogia; species Kogia breviceps. Next base: position 191,032,520 of record NC_081311.1, on the reverse strand, counting down.
AAATCTTTGCAAAAATTACACACGACTGTTCATTGCAGCATTATGTAGAATAGAAAAGAAAATGCAAATATCCAAACAGTTAATAATAAGGTAATGATTAAAATAATTGTAGGATATCCAAAGGATTGACTAATATGTTGCCATTTAAATAATTTTGAATAATTTTATGTAAGGGGAAAATCCTAATGATACAATGATAATGAGAGTAGTAGGATACAACATTTTAAATAACCTGTTAACACATTATGGGAAATTATGTATATTTATATCCGTGCTTTTAAAAATAAACAGATTGGAAGGAAATTCCAAAATGGAAACAGAAATGATCTTCAGTAGTTCTCCCCCCTTATTTTCATATTTTTTCTATTTTATCAATATTTTACAGTAAACAAATATTATTTTTATAATCAGAAAAGAATAAACTATTTCTAAAACCGCATATAAAAAGAACACCATTTCATAGTATATGCAGTAATTAACTTAGAAATATGATTTTAAAGGGCTACTTACACGGTTTTAATATTTTCTATTAAAAAAGTGCTACTGGAAGAGAAAGAGTGATCTTACTTCTTGGAATACCTCATACGAGGCTTTCATGAAAATATTACAGTAAGTCTTACAAAATTTTTACTGTCCACCCCAGTCTCATGGATAATCCTAGAAGCAACATACTATGCCAGGAGAAAATCAATAATATATGTTGTGTTGGAATTTGCAAGATAAAATAGGTGAAAGCTAACTAGAAATAGTTTACAGGGGCTAGTAGGTTTTTCAAAATTTAGTAGTGAAGTTGCTGTATTAGGTTAGGAAAAAGTGTCCATAAAGAATAACTAATTAACCACACCAGTAACTTGCTGTGTGATAGCGCAGACCATTATGTTCTCTGGGTCCTTGAATCTCCATCAGAAAATGAGTGCTGTGCAAATACCTGCCCTCTGAATTCTCTTTCAGAAGGAATATACCAGTCAGTGATACAAGAGAATTCTTTTATAGACCTTATTAATTAGCAGCTTTATTTCCACTAAATAAGAAGAAATGGCTATAAGCTCTTGTAGTATTATACAATTGTTTTTTGTGGTGAAGATATTTAAGATTTCTCTCTTAGCCACTTTGAAGTATACAATGCAGTATTATTGACTATCATCACAATGCTGTGCATTACATCTCCAGAAATTATTCATCTTCTATCTACAAGTTTGTACTCACTTCCCAACATCTCCCCAACCAGCATCCCTTTTAACCACCACTCTACTCTGTTTCTACCAGTTCTGTATAGCCTTATGATGTAACTAGCTTATAATAAGCCTTGTAACCAGTAGGCTTACAAACACTTCCTTGTGTTTCATCATGGTCTGACCCTAAGTAAGCATCCCTTCTGAATCTTGTTATTTTTCTTGATTGTGTTACACCACACCACCATCCTTCCTGTCACAGTATGTTAGGCAAATCCTAAGAAACCTTGTCACTTCTAAGTACATCCATTACCTTTTATGACACATTCCTTCAGTGCTCACAGGTGCCCATTGGGAGTGAACCCAATGATGGAATCAGTTACATAATTAGAATGCACCACCATGCTCTCCAGCTCAAACCAAGAGGTGCCAATCTGCTTGGGGTTTATATGTGAGTTCAAGAAGGTTAAATGAATCATTGGCTTGGTTCAAAAGATGTTTCAATAGCTACAGGGTGGAGTGCTATGGTAGCTAGCCAGGAAATGACATCAGTAAGATCAAAGCTTTGGACTCATTATTGAATGGGCTTCTTGATTTGCCTCCTACAGACCTTAACCCCAGTACATCTACTGTAAGGGGGCTTGTGAGTTGTGGTAGATGAGTTGGTACAAACTTTGGTCTGTATCAGAATAACAATCAGTACAGCATCTCTAGAACAAGTCCAAAATCTTTTGTGATGGTCAACCAAAGGGATATACCCTTCATGTTGATTGAATTTAACCCTTCTGAATTATTTCCACCCTTCCTAAGGACTACTACATTCCCTTTGTTCAAAAGCACAAGTGAAAACTGTCAGATGCTTTCAAACATCTTTCTCATACAGACTAAATTTTCTAGGAAAGATCTTTCTCCCAGAGATAAGTCAAGTGGAGCTGATGATTTTTGCCCAAGCTGAAGGATGAGCAGAACCATTGGGAGAATACAAAGTTAAGAAAACCTATAAGATTTTAAGAAATTATTTATCTCACACCATGAAAGCCACTGGAGACTTCATCCTAAAACTATGTGTTACTAATTGATAGAGACACATAATCATTTTAGAGAGACAATTATGAAAACAGGAACTTAAAACATCATGGACCCTGGGTAGCACATGAAGCATCTCCATGTGGGTCTCTCTCATTCATTTCTGTTATCTCAATTTATCTTATTTTAATATAGCTTCATTTTTCTTTCAAGATTTTGCTTATTTTCTCTCTCCATCTTCCTTTTCTTCCTTTCTTGTCCTTCCCATTCTTATTCTTTTTAATATATAAAATATAAGATATATTTTGTCCTGCCTTTCTACTTCTCTTTTTTTCTTCTCACCTTTTGTACCAAATAATGGTATTCAAGTATAATATGCTTAACCAACTCTAGAAAATATGTTGGCCCTTTTAGTTATTGACTAAACACATATGTATTTACTTTCTTTCTCTGCCCCCAAGAGAAAATACATTAGTTGAGTCTTCCACAGACTTTGGGGAGTTTAGAATAAGGTGGTAGCATGGACACATAATTTTATAAATTATAATTATAAATGAGAAAGCTTTGATTTTAGAGTGAGAACAGCTAAGGAAATAATTCAGACATAATGCTCTTCATCTCTCCAATGCCAAGGAATTCTGACCCTTGTTGAATGTCACAATAAATAACATAAGTAAGGAATGTAGGGATTATTTGGAGCAACTGGAAAACTAAATCTAATGAGAGCTTTCATTGAAGGAAGAGCAGAGGAAAAGAGGGCACTGAATGTTCTGCTTCCTGTAATTTATAGCAATAAAATACACTGGAAAAACCTCATCTTTCAGGAATTCCAATCATGCCAGATACATAAATAAGAAATCAGCACTGAATAGTAAACGTAACCAAATTACTCTATAGAATATAAAAGAAGAACCATTTTAGGGAAGCACATAAATACCCATGAGTATTTGTTGGACATCTGTCATGTGGTCAGGTTGGCTGGAGGAAAGAGCTTGGACCAGAAGTCAGAAGGACTAAGTCCTGGTGGCACCTGGGTCACAAACTAGCCATGTGGCCCTGACTAAACCACTAAGTTTTAGCCTCAGTTTCTGCATCTAGAAAGTGGAATAAATATGTATCCAAGTATCATGGAGAGGATGGATAAGGCAGTCTAGGTGAAAGCACTTTTTACAATGTAAGGTATAAATCAAATGCAAACGATTATTGATTGATACTGTTTCCACCACACGAAGCAATGCGGTCGAGATAAAGAGGTAAAAAAAGACAGTCTTGGTGGTTGAGAAGCTTATAATTCAGTTAGAAAGAAAAACATAAACTGATGAAAAAGAAGTAAGAGCAAGCACTTATGTAATAACTTACTTGCAGGCACTTTTACAAGTACTTTATGTATATAAATTTGTTAAATCATTACAATAACATTATAATATATATATATATATATGTATCTCACACATATATAAGAATGACTAGTATTATTCCCACTTAACAAGTGAGGAAACTGCTGCAAAGAAATATAAAGTAACTTGCCCAGAGTCACAGGTAGTAAGAGAAGTGAGATTTCAACCCAGGACTAAAGCGGGGATAAAGGGAGGGCCGGGAGCAAGAGATGGAAGAAGAAAGGAGAAGAAAGGTATAGAAAAAGAACAAAACAAAGCCCTAAATTCTGTGTCTCAGATTGTATGCTATTAAAGGAGGTTTATTATTTAGATAACCAACAATTTTTTGAAGACCTCCTCTGAGAAGCATTCTCAGGGAAACAAAGATATTTAAGAACTACTCTCTGTCCTTAAAGAATTGAGTGAAGTGAGAAGCTATTAAAAATAAGGTAGGATATGGAAATCTAACACGTGACACTTTACACAAAAGGAGAAATGAAGTTTTGTATTTAAAAATAAATAAAACATTCTCACTTGATATTGGTGCAAAAATTTTTGAAATTTCCTAGATGTGTAAAGATCACCTCCTGGCACCTGTGAAAATTTCTTGTGTGCATCTTCTCAAATTAAAAAAAAAAAAGCAAGCCACACCCCACTCCCATCCTGTCATTCTGAAAGAGATTGCAGCCCACCCACAGTGTGTGTGACACCACCTGGCAATTTCCCCAACATGTGGCCCATTCCACCAGGAGGTGTAGCAAGGACTCCACAGCTTCCTCTTTGCCTGCAGTTTAAAGGTTGCTGATCTTTTTAGTTTTGCCTTTCTTGTGACCTATTTACCATTTCCTGTATGCCAGGAAGAACCTTGATCTTGGGAGTAGAAAGTAATTTGTCAGCATCAAGTCACAGTCAGCGCTTTAGAACTTGAACCAAATCCAGGTTCCAGAAGTGACTAAGGCAGCTTAGCAGGATCACACATGAACTACCTGATCGCCTTCTCCAAGGACGTGAGAACAGGGTTCACACCTCAAATAAAGGAGTCTAGATGAGCTTCTTAGAACCAACACCAGGGCTGTGATCAAGATGAAAGAGGAAAAGTTAATGTCAGACTTCCGACAAAAGGCAGAGCCACAAGTGGAGGACAAAGGGACTGACTGTATTTCTCTCTCTGGGGGTTGCCCCACCCTTCTTGGAGCCAGGCCTTCAGGAACCCTCATTATGAAGGTGGTGGTGACCAAGTGGTTAACACTCACCATACATATCTACAGGCTTGGGGAGACCCTCAGAATGTAGGAGGTCCTCACTTGCTGGAGTTCTGCCCTCACCCCTCAATGTACAATGCTATTGTCCCAAGAAGTTTTTAGGAAACCTAAGAGTCCTTCTGGTCTTGTCGATCACCCAGCAATATGGACATATTGATTTAAGGGCCTTTCTCCTGCCTATCAGCCCTCATTCCTAGAGTAAACTCCTTTTACCCCCTCTACCGCCACCTGGCCCATCACTATTGTTAGATGTTCATATCCTATTTATCATTCAAGACCTAATTCAAAGGCTACTTTTCCAGGGCAATTTCCACAATTGGATGAAATAGTTCTTCACTTTGAACTCCCATAGGACTTGGCATTTCACATCACACAAGGACCTGTACTAGTCTTTTTCTGTACAGCACCACAAGTCACCACTGGTTATTCCCACCCATCATTCTCCATTTCTATTAGTCACTAATTCTTTCACATACTTTGCTTCCAACTCATTTCCCTGATTTCCACTACAGCTGCCCTGACTTCGGGTCTCAGAACCCCATGTCAGCATTTATATGGTAGTTTTCTGAAGCCTTGTCACCCCATCACATAATTGAAGGTTATTATGATACTGACATGGATAAACTTGTTCTCTGTTGTTCCATTTGGTTGATTCCCAAGGAGAGGGAAAGAAGATTGGACAAATTCACCTTCCCTATGGGGTTGTTTTTGAAAAAAAAAAAAAAGGAAACATCCCTTTGTAGGACCTAGATCTTAAGGGAAGACATAAAGGAGAAAAAAGAATGATGATAGAAGGGTTACATATAGAAAGTGAGGTGAAGAGATTTGGGGGGGGAGGGGGCAGCAACCCTGAATTTGAAATTTTAGAGAAAAGGAAAAATTAAAATTAATATCTCTTTAATTTTTATAATTTGTCATTAGGCTCTCCATAGATCTTCTATTTCCTCTCAAGATGGCCCTTCCCTTGAAATTAAGTTGGACTCCTTCATCATAGTAATGACTATTAATTGTTGAGCGTTCTCTAGGTAACACTTTACTGACATATTCACCATTCTTTGGGTATGTATTTCTATACCTTTCTGAGAGATAAGAGATTTGGGGAATTGAGTAACTTGCCCCACATCACCCAACTAATAATATCAGAGCTGGGATTTGAACCCAGATCAGTCCAGACACACAGTTCATGCTGCTCCTCCATCACCTGCCTCTTCTTTGAACAGAAAAGGAGAAGGATGAGGGTTATAACTGCATACCTTACTGTCAAGCATGCTAAGCCACTCTTGTCCAAGTTCACATGGCTATACTGTAGTAGAATTTGAATTTCAGTTCTGCTCTGCTTTGATCCAAGAAATTCAAGCTTCTTCAACTTTTCTGCTTTGATTCCACCTAGCAACCTTGTTTCTCTCCGATCCCTTATAGCCTTTCCCAATCTTTCATGGCATTGCTAGAAGTAAACCTGTCTTCCATGAAGCCTTTCTTCACTATCCTTGTTTTATAATTATTTATCACTTACTGCACTTTGCTACAATACTTCTTAACTGAAGGATTATTAACCTCAGTATCGTGGATCCCTAGAACCCATGGTTGGTCTTCAAGATATTTATCAAACTGCAGAAACTGTAGGTAAAATATTGGATCCATCCAATACAATATTGAAGGAGAAAAACAAAGTTGGAGGACTGACACTACTTGACATGAAGATTTACTATAAAGTTACAGTAGTCAAGACAGTGTAGTATTGGTGAAAGAACAGCAAATAGATAGATGGAACAGAATAGAGACCCCAGAAATAGACTTGCAGAAATATAGTGCACTGATCTTTGACAAAGGAGCAAAGGCAATACAATGGAGCAAAGATAGTCTTTCCAACAAATGGTGCTAGAACAGCTGGATATCTACATGCAAAAAAAAAAAAAAAAAGACACAGACCTTACACATTCACAAAAATTAACTCCATATGGGTCATAGACCTAAATGTAAAGTGCAAAACTATAAAACTATTAGAAGATAAAATAAAAGAAAATATAAATGATCTTAGGTATGGTGATGACTTGTAGATACAACACCAAAGGTACAATCTATGAAAGAAATAATTGATAAGCCAGACTTCATTAAATTAAAAACTCTGTTCTATAAAAGATTTGGGATTTCTCTGATGACATATGATGTACAGCACCTTTTCATATGCTTATTTACTATCTGTATATCTTCTTTAGTAAGGTGTCTGTTGAGGTCTTTGGACCATTTTTAATTGGGTTCTTTGTTTTCTTATTGTTGAGTTTTAAGAGATCTTTGTAGATTTTAGATAATAGTCTTTTATCAGATGTGTCTTTTGTGAATAGTTTTTCCCAGTCTGTGACTTTTCTTCCCATTTCCCTACCATTGTCTTTCATAGAGCAGAAGTTTTTAACTGTACTGCTGGAGAGGATGAGGAGCGCCAGGGACTCTCATCAATTGCTGGTAGGAATGCAAAATGGTACAGCCACTTTGGAAAACAGTCTGGCAGTCGCTTACAAAACTAAACATACTCTTATCATATGATCCAGCAATCATGTTCATTGGCATTTACCCTAAGAGTTGAAAACTTATGTCCACACAAAACCCTGCACCTGGATGCTTATATCATCTTTCGTCGTAATTATCAAAATTTGGAAGCAACCAAGATATCCTTCAGTAGGTGAATGGATAGTTCAACTGGATAACTGCATAAACTGCATCAAATAGATGTGGTACATCCAGACAATGGAATACATTCATCCCTCGGCACCTGAGGAGCATTGGTTCCAGGACCCACCATGAATACCAAAATTCCTGGACGCTCAAGTCCCATATATAAATTAATGTGCTATTTGCTAATAATCTATGCACATCCTCTCACATACCTTAAATCATCTCTAGATTACTTATAATGCCTAATACAATGTAAGTGCAATGTAAATAGTTGCTGACTTGCAGAAAACTCGTTTTACTCTTTGGAAATTTCTGAAATATTCTCCTGACTATTTTCTATCCATAGTTAGTTGAATCCACAGATGCTGAACCCAAGAATATGTAAGGCCAGTTGTATTATTCAGCACTAAAAAGAAATGAGCTATGAAGCCATGGAAAAGACATGGTGGAACTGTAAATGCATATTACTAAGTGAAAGAAGCCAAAGGCCAAAAGGCTAAATACTGTGTGATTCTAACTATATGTCACTCTGGAAAAGGCAAAACTATGGAGACAGTAAAAAGACAGTGGTTGACACGGGTTTGGGGTAGTGAGAGGGATCAATGGATGGAGCGCAAAGGATTTTTAGGGCAGTTAAAATCCTCTGTGTAATACTATCATGATGGATGTCACTATGCTCTTGTCAAAGCCCACAGAACGTACAATACCAAGAGTGGATCCTAACATAAACAGTGGACTTTGGGTGATAACGACATGTCCATATGTGTTCATAGATTGTAACAAATGCACCACTCTTGTGCATTTGCAGGGCAGGGACTACATGGAAAATCTCTATACCTTCCTGTCAGTTTTGCTGTGAATCTAAAACTGCTCTAAAAAAATGTTTTAGAAAAAGACATTTTTCTAATGTCTTAGAAAAAAATGTTGGGTCTATGGACATAGGTGGATTTTTCTGAGGAAACAGGCTACAGTTTTCATCAGAGCCCTTAAGGACCCTCTAACTCCAAAAAGTTGAAGAATCACTGCCTTGGAGCATTTCTGCAAATATTTTTTTTCTCTGAAAAAAAAAAAAATCTGTGCTTATTCCTTTAAATTCATTTCCCTGAGCCCACCATGCAAAGGACTTTCAACTTCCCCATAGTCTTTTCTGTAACACAAAATGGGCTCCAAATTTCTCTTAGTTGTTTCCTTGGGCAGAATTACAGGACTCCTATTATTTGAGATGGTAATTTCCCAGCCTGGCACTGCTCCTCTTTCCTTTATCCGCATTCAGATAATCATGCTGCACAGTTCGTGTGCTACTTGATTTCCCCTCTTAGAAAAGCCTCACTGATATACAGTTCCCAGGCCCTTTATCTCTAGATTTCCCTCATTCTGCCTGGCTGAGCAGGTAGTTTCCTGGTGCTGGGAACAGAGCCAGTTAATTCTGGTGTTGCTTTGTTTTCTTTTCTATAATTCCCCAGAAGAAAAACTCAGACCTATTGGGAAACATGAAGAATATGGGCCTATTTTATTCCTGTCATCTATTTTTATCAATTCAGAGCTTCAAATTAGAAATGTAAAATTGGTTTGGAGGGAAGAGGGTAAATGTTCAAATCCACAGTAAAATTTCTGTGTTGTGACTTTAGAACAACTCAACCAATAAGTCAACCACACAGCAAAGAGTTTTGTCAAAGTCTTAAAACTAGTTAGTTGAAGAGTCAGGAGAATTTTTTTCCTAAACCAATCTGCACCGCCAACTTCAAAATAAACACATGCTCTTTTTCTTGTTTGAATCGATATCTTTCTAAGCTTATGTACCAGCACTTTGGAGTCATATCACCAAGAACATGTGGGTACATTACATGGGAGCAGTTTTCCTGGTTAAATGCCTAAGCTGAATGATACACTTACAAATTAACTATACTGACAATCACCTTCTCGGAAAAGAATTGTGCTCGTATGGAAAAATAAATAAATAAATAAATAAATAAAGACCAAAGTTGGGGACACATATAAATGGAACACTACTGAAGTTGTGCCTACTGGCTTCATGGATCAAGGTCTAGCAACTGACTATTTCTGGGCTCAGCAGCAGGCTCCCGGCCCCTCACTGAAATAGTACATCTGCAAAGACAGCTCTATTGCAGAAGGCCAGCAGAGCTTCTGCTGGTTGTGGGGTTCAGGGGCTTCCAAAGGCAAGGCAGAGGTTCTCCATCCAGCACCTTGCTACTCTCATTTTCTTTCCAATAGGAAAGATCCAGCGGCGAGTTCTATCAACTCTGCCAAACCCACCTGCCTCCCCGCTGCAGCTCCCCTACGAGAGATGAAAAGGAGAAACTGATGGCTAGTTTCTCATTTTGTTCTTTGAATCCCCCACGGAGTCCAAGTTCAGGAAAGCACAGACACAGTCAGAACACACTTGTCCTTAAGTGTTGGGGATTCTCTCTCTCGGGTGTCACAGGGATCTGGGAAAGTGAAGTTAGGGACAGGAGGCAGGTGAAGGGGGAAAGGTTGTGATACTGGGCTCGAAGTTGAGTGGACAAAGGAGGGTAAAGGGGATATTCTAGTAAGAAGGACAGGGGTCTTCAAGATAGCACTTGAGATGAGGTGTAGTACATAGGGAATTGCTACCCGGTTTGGGAATCAGAAGTATGTTGATATCTACATAGTTTTTCTTTCAAGAAGATTTCCTTAAAAGTGCACTTAAGTTTCACCTCTCAGCCAGCACAGTTCCAGCTGCTCCATGCTGCCTGGCGTTCTACTTGTCCTCTGTGGTCCAGGGTTACCATGATGGAACCCAGCAAAAGTGGGGCATTGCCCCAAATCCTGCTATGACTAGCAGCATTATATGAGAGATTTTCTAATTTCTTCCCTAAGCCAATGACTCATAGATCCTTATTATATAGAAGGAAGAAGAAAGATAAATCCCTTCCATTTTTAACACTTACATAAAACTTAGACACCTTATGTACTAGGCCTTGTGCTTAGTGATTTTCAGATATTAACTCAACATACATAAGTTCTCTGCTAAGGAATTTCCTATCTGTTATCTACTCCAGTGTCTCTCGAAATGATATTTGGGAACTACTCATACCAGAATCATGGAATTCCTGTTAACAATGATGATGTCTAAATCAATTCAAAACCGATCCTTAAAACCACCATGTGGGGTCGGTGTATTAATCCCTATTTTACAGATGAGAAAACTGAGATGCAGAGAAATGTGTATCCCGCACAAGGTCACCTGGCCACTAAGTGCCAGAGCTAAGACCAAAGCCAGAGTCTGCCTGACTCTAAACGTTATGCTTCTTTGACAACAACATGGTACAGAATCCACCCCCAAGGGAGGATGATGACACTGATGCCACCTTGCTGCAATTGCAGCAACAAACCTTGTGCATCTACCTTGTGCGAGACACTCCAGAGGGGCACTGCCATATCTCAAATGTATCTTGGGTATCTCAGGATCACTAAACTACTGTGGGGTAGGGGAGCCTGGGTGACAGGGACCAGGACCTAGGGAGGGATGGAAATTGGGATCTGTGCAAATTGTTGATCGTCCAAGCAGAAGAATGTGTTGTCAGGATGCAAAGCATGAAAGGACCTGGAGTATCCAAAGGAATGACAAGCAATCTCTGAAGAGACTTACCCAGTAGAGTGGCTAAGGATGCAAAGAACCATGGGGAAATTGACCAGGAGCTAACAGGGCCCCAGCCCCCGGGCTGAGTTTTCAGGGCATGGTTGGGGTCCCTGGGCAAACTGATAAGAGCAGAAAGACCTGGAGAGTAAGACAAAGGCAGTCTCCAGGTCTGTGGCCTGAGCCCTGAGATATGGCTTGGGCCCCAGCAATCAGGGCAGAAGCCCCATAATCTTGGCTGCAGCATATGGTCAGGCTGGGCCAGTGGTCCTAGAGTGTTCCCAAAAGGATGAACTTCCACACTTTTCTGTGGACCACATTGTCCCTGGAGATGGTGAAAGATAATCTTATATGCCCCTGGGCTCACCAAATACTTTAACCAAATACTTTACTGATGTTATTGAAGAGACATTCATATGCTCAGTTTCATTTCAAATCTCCAGAGAGGGAACATAAGATATTTCCCAAATGTATTTGATCTCAGAATTTCTTTTTTTTTGTTTTTTAACAGTCATCTCTTGTTACTTTCTGAAACATCAAAACACTTCTTGGGAAACAATGAGGCAATGTTTCTTAAATCCATTCTCCACCCCCAAGATTGAAAATAGGTCCTTAAAGTGGAGCAACGCTGTGCCAGCGGGTGTGGGTCCAGGTGTCCTATCCTGGAAGGCAGAGGAGGGCCAGACAGACACAGGAGCATGATACGTAGAAGAAACATCATTTCTGCTTTCAGGAAATGTACACTCTATGGAAACCCAGCTTCTTTCAAAGAGGCAGCTACACCTTTTTTTCCTGTTTACCCAGGCTACACTGTTATTGGTGTGAAGTCTCTGTCATCTTTCTCCTCCCCTTTTCATGGAGTCAATCACTAAAAATAAAATGGGATATATCCATACAATGGAATATTTAACAGCAAAAAAATGAAAAAGTGAAGTACTGATACATACTACAACATGGATAAACCTCAAAAACTTTACGCTGAGTGAAAGAAGCCAGACACAAAAGACCACATCATACATGAGTCCATTTATCTGAAATGTCCCAGACTGGCAAATCCATAGAGATAGAAGGTAGATGAATGATTACCAGGAGATGGAGGTGGAGGGAAATGGGGAGTGACTGCCAAAGCGCTGTGGGTTTCTTTAGTGGGGGGACGGATAAAAGTGTTCTAAAATAAGATTGTAATGATGGCCGCACAATTCTGTGAATATGTTTGTAAAACATTGAATTTTATGCTTTAAATGGTATGTGAGTTAAATCTTAATAAAGCTTAAAAAAAGAAGAGTTACTGCGAACCTTCCAAATGCCCAGCTCACCTGGGAGCAAAGAGAACTTTTTCTTGCCTTCCTATCTGCTCAGGGCTTGAAGAAATTGATGCTTCTTTTTTGGATAAGTTACTAAAACTCTGAGATGGGGAGAAGCAGCCCCCTTCCAGATGTACCCCTGGAACTCTTACTCTCGATAAAATAAAGTGATTTTCTAGACATTCTCCCTAGAAAAGAGCTCTCTTCTTCTAGGCAGAAACCATGAATTGATAGAGGAATTGTTTCTTTCTTCTTAAACAAATGGCATGTTTCAAGTGATACGAAGTAAAGAACAAGTAGAACATGAATCATGTGCATCAGGATTGCACCTGTCAGCACCGAGGCAGGAAGAAAAAGTTGAACCAAAACACGTAAATGTCAACAGTTTTTTTTCTGTTGCAAGAAAGGCCTTTACAGTTGGCATCCTTTTTCACATGAGTTTTCAAGGTGTGGGAGAGAATTTTTCCAGTTTCTAACAGAGCAGGCAAAATACCAGTACCCCAGGGATAAAATGTGAACACAATATTTCTTGGAAATCAGTGTTGACAGTGTCCCTATGATAACCAAACCAGCAAGAAGGGTAAGAACATAGATAACTCCTATAATTCCAGGTGGAAGAGAAATGAAAGGTTTCTAATCAGTGACAGAGTCAGAGGAGAAGTTCAATGCCCTTTTCGTGATTAATGGAAATTCTGAAAGATTTTACCAGAATTTTTATTTTAAAAATTAACAAATGGAAAACAGTAGACTCATCATTTCCTCTCTTATATTCTTGGTCTCCCCTTTTAAAATGGCTTACCTAGATTTGGAGACTTTCTAGGGTCAATGTAGATGTGGAAAAATCTACTATGAAGAGTGACCTACTTAGAGTTCAGTGATATTTTTCTAGCAATTTTAGAGTCATCTAGCACAGCCACTTGAGTTTCAGATAGAGAAATGGGGTCCCAGATCGACTGAGTAAGTATTCCAGGGTGAGTTATCTAATAAGTGAAGAACCAAGACTGCGACCCAGGTCTTCTAATGTTATAGCCGATGGTCTCTCACCTACCCCTCACTCTTCTTTCTGCTGATCTCACTTTGGGCAAAAAAGCATAAAGTGTTCAGATATGGAGAAAGGGTCAATTTATTTATGATTACATTAAAAGGAAAGGGATTCATAACCACAGTAGAAGGCCAAAGGAGAAATCAGAGATAATAATTATCTGTTATTGAAAAGAAACTGTTCAATCATTATGTTATAAAGTATTTATTTTGCACTATTTGTTCAGAAAAAAAAAAAGTGACGCTTTCAAAGCAAGACTACATTCCAGTTCAAGTTCAAAATCCTCTTGCTCTGGGCAATATTCTACCCTCCTGTCCATGTATATTATAGAATAATTAAGTATGCAGAATACAAATATGTCACAATCTTAACACCTCCTGCTAGAAATTCTCTCAGAGAAGGAATTGTTTTTGTAAGCAAAATGTGATGATCAGTGGGTAGATTCATCATAAGCAAACACAAAGACACAAAAGACAAAGCTAAAGGGTTTTGCATTAAAAAGCAATAGAAACTAAAACACAAAACCATAAAACTCCTAGAAGATAGAATTGGAGAAAATCTAGATGGCCTTGCACGTGGCAACATTTTTTTAAGATACAACACTAAGGCACAATCCATAAAAATTTGATAAGTGGGACTTCATTAAAATTTAAAACTTCTGCTCTGCAAAAGACAAGGCCAAGAGAATGAGAAGTAAGGCCCCAGGCTGGGAGAAAATGTTTGCAAAGAGATTTGTGATAAAGGATTGTTATCCAAAATATACAAAGAATTTTAAAGCACAATAAGAAAAAACAACAACCCAAATTTTAAAATGAGCCAAAAACCCTAATAGACACTTCAGCAAAGAAGATATACAGGTGGCAAATATGCATATGAGAAGATGCCCGACATCGTAGGTCATCAGGGAAATACAAATTAAAACGACAATGAGATACCAGCTAAGGGGAATGCAAAACAATGGTACAGCCACTTTAGAAGACAGTTTGGCAGTTTCTTACAAAACTAAACATACTCTTAGCATACAATCCAGCAGTTGTGCTCTTTGGTATTAATCCAAAGAAGTTGAAAACTTATGTCCACACAAAAACCTGCACATGGACATTTACAGCACCTTTATTCATAATTGCCAAACTTGGAAGAAAGCCAAAAGTCCTTCAGTAGGTAGATGGATAAATAAACTCTGATACAACCAGACAATGAAATATCATTCAGTACTAAGCCATGGAAAAGACATGGAGGAACCTTAAATGCCTATTACTAAGTGAAAGATGCCAATATGAAAAGGCCATAATATATGATTCTAATGATGACATTCTCGAAAAAGCAAAACTATGAAGTCAGTGAAAAGATTAGTGGTTGCCAGGTGTTGGGGGGAAGACGGAAGGATGAAAAGGCAGAGAACAGAGAGATTTTAGGGCAGTGAAAATCCTCTGAGAACTGGAACCAAGATGGCGGAGTAGAATGACGTGCTCTCACTCCCTCTTGTGAGAACACCAGAATCACAACTAGCTGCTGGACAATCATCAACAGGAAGACACTGGAACTCACCAAAAAAGATACCCCACACACAAAGACAAAGGAGAAGCCACAATGAGAAGGTAGGAGGGGTGCAATCACAGTAAAATCAAATCCCATAACTGCTGGGTGGGTGACTCACAGACTGGAGAGCACTTATACCATAGAAGTCCACCCACTGGAGTGAAGGTTCTGAGAAATGACAATGAAAACACGATGATCCAAAACCTATGGGCTGCAGCAAAAGCAGTTCTAAGAGGGAAGTTTATAGCTATACAAGCCTACCTCAAGAAACAAGAAAAATCTCAAATAAACAATCTAACCTTACACCTAAAGGAACTAGAGAAGGAAAAACACACAAAACCCAAAGTTAGCCGAAGCAAAGAAATCATAAAGATCAGAGCAGAAATAAATGAAATAGAAACAAAGAAAACAATAGCAAAGATCAATAAAACTAAAAGCTGGTTTTTTGAGAAGATAAATAAATTGATAAACAATTAGCCAGTCTCACCAAGAAAAAGAGGGAGAGGACTCAAATCAACAAAATTAGAAATGAAAAAGGAGAAGTTACAACAGACACTGCAGAAATACAAAGCATCCTAAGAGACTACTACAAGCAACTCTATGCCAACAAAATGGACAACCTGGAAAAAATGGACAAATTCTTAGAAAGGTATAACCTTCCAAGACTGAACCAGGAAGAAATAGAAAATATGAACAGACCAATCACAAGTAATGAAATTGAAACTGATTAAAAATCTTCCAGCAAACAAAAGTCCAGGACCAGATGGCTTCACAGGTGAATTCTATCACATGTTTAGAGAAGAACTAACACCCATCCTTCTCAAACTTTTCCCAAAAAATTGCAGAGGAAGGAACACTCCCAAACCCATTCTATGAGGCCACCATCACCCTGACACCAAAACCAGACAAAGATACTACAAAAGAAGAAAATTTCAGACCAATATCACTGATGAATATAGATGCAAAAATCCTCAACAAAATACTAGCAAACAGAATCCAACAGCACATTAAAAGGACCATACACCATGATCAAGTGGGATTTACCCCAGGGATGCAAGTATCCTTTAATATATGCAAATCAATCAATGTGATACACCATATTAACAAACTGAAGAAGAAAAACCATATGATCATCTCAATAGATGCAGAAAAAGCTTCTGACAAAATTCAACACCCATTTATGATAAAAACTCTCCAGAAAGTGGGCATAGAGGGAACCTACCTCAACATAATAAAGGCTATATATGACAAACCCACAGCAAACATCATTCTCAATGGTGAAAAACATTTCCTCTAAGATCAGGAACAAGACAAGGATGTCCACTTTCACCACTATTATTCAACATAGTTTTGGGAGTCCTAGCCATGGCAATCAGAGAAGTAAAAGAAATAAAAGGAATACAAATTGGAAAAGAAGAAGCAAAACTGTCACTGTTTGCAGATGACATGATACTATACATAGAGAATCCTAAAAATGCCACCAGAAAACTACTAGAGCTAATCAATGAATTTGGTAAATTTGCAGGATACAAAATTAATGCACAGAAATCTCTTGCATTCCTATACACTAATGATGAAAAATCTGAAAAGAGAAATTAAGGAAACACTCCCATTTACCATTGCAACAAAAAGAATAAAATACCTAGGAATAAACCTACCTAGAGAGACAAAAGACCTGTATGCAGAAAACTATAAGACACTGATGAAATAAATTAAAGATGATACCAACAGATGGAGAGATATACCTTGTTCTTGAATTGGAAGAATCAATATTGTGAAAATAACTATATTACCCAAAGTAACCTACAGGTTCAATGCAGTCCCTATCAGATTACTAATGGCACTTTTTATGGAACTATAACAAACAATCTTAAAATTTGTATGGAAACACAAAAGACCCCAAATAGCCAAAGCAGTCTTGAGGGAAAAAATGGAATGGGAGGAATCAGACTCCCTGACTTCAGACTATACTACAAAGCTACAGTCATCAAGACAATATGGTACTGGCACAAAAACAGAAACATAGATCAATGGAACAAGATAGAAAGCCCAGAGATAAACCCACGCACCTATGGTCAACTAATCTATGACAAAGGAAGCAAGGCTATACAATGGAGAAAAGACAGTCTCTTCAATAAGTGGTGCTGGGAAAACTGAACAGCTACACGTAAAAGAATGAAATTAGAACCGTCCCTAACACCATACACAAAAATAAACTCAAAATGGATTCAAGACCTAAATGTAAGACCGGACACTATAAAACTCTTAGAGGAAAACATAGGAAGAACACTCTTTGACATAAATCACAGCAAGATCTTTTTTGATCCATACCCTACAGTAATGGAAATAGAAACAAAAATAAACAAATGGGACCTATTGAAACTTCAAAGCTTTTGCACAGCAAAGGAAACCATAAACAAGGCGAAAAGACAATCCTCAGTATCAGAGAAAATATTTGCAAATGAATCAACGGACAAAGGATTAATCTCCAAAATATATAAACAGCTCATGCAGCTCAATATTAAAGAAAAAAACAACCCAATCCAAAAATGGGAAGAAGATCTAGATAGACATTCCTCCAAAGAAGACGTACAGATGGCCAAGAAGCACATGAAAAGCTGCTCAACATCACTACTTATTAGAGAAATGTAAATCAAAACTAGAATGAGTATCAACTCACACCAGTTAGAATGGGCATCATCAGAAACTCTACAAACAACAAATGCTGGAGAGGTTGTGGAGAAAAGGGAACACTCTTGCACTGTTGGTGGGAATGTAAGTTGATACAGCCACTATGGGGAACAGTATGGAGGTTCCTTAAAAACGTACAAACAGAATTACCATATGACCCAGCAATCCCACTACTGGGCATATACCCAGAGAAAACCATAATTCAAAAAGACACATGCACCCCAATGTTCACTGCAGCACTATTTACAATAGCCAGGTCATGGAAGCAACCTAAATGCCCATGGACAGATGAACAGATAAAGAAGATGTGGTACATATATACAATGGAATATTACTCATCCGTAAAACGGAACGAAATTGGGTCATTTGTTGAGACATGGATGGATCTAGAGACTGTCATACAGAGTGAAGTAAGTCAGAAAGAGAAAAACAAATGTCGTATATTAATGCAGGTATGTGGAACCTAGAAAAACGGTACAGACGAACTGGTTTGCATGGCAGAAGTTGAGACACAGATGTAGAGAAAAAAACATATGGACATGAAGGGGGAAAGCCGCGGTGGAGTGGTGGTGGTGGTGGTGTGATGAAGTGGGCGATTGGGATTGACGTGTACACACTGATGTGTGTAAAATCGATGACTAATAATAACCTGCTGTATAAAAAAATAAATAAAATTAAATTTTAAAATTTAAAAAAAAAGAATCTGGAAAAAAAGAGAAAATACTCTGTACGATACCATAATAATGGATTAATTTCATTATACGTTTGTCCAAACCCATAGAATGAACTCGAGTGTAAACAACGGACTTTGGTTGATTAGGTGATTATGATGTGTCTATGTAGATTTGTCACTTGTAACAAAGGTACCATTCTGAGCAGGATGTTGATGGTGAGGAAACCTCTGTGGGGTGGGGGGCAGGGAATATGGGAATTTTCTGCACCTTCCTCTCAATTTTGCTATGAACCTAAAACTAAAAAAAAAAAAAAGTCTTAATATAAATAAATTGACAGAAACCTGGATATGATGAAAAAGTAGGGGAAGGAGAGTAGGGTGACCATAAAAACACACTCTAGCTGTACACACACCCCTGATATTGTCAGAAACCCTGGTGAAGACCTCAGACCTTGGAGAACCCCACTGCAGACTGAGTTAGAACCTAAGGAACAAAGCAATCACTGACTCACACCATATAATACATGCACTGTGGCCTGCGGTTAGCGAACGAGGGTTGGGGGTTCTGCCTATAGTGTGAACTGTGTGGTTTACAGGGCTGGACCAGGTCGCTGAGAAGTATGAATTTCATTCATACAGTGTAATCATCCCCCTTCATCACACAGGCCAAGGAGCAAAGAAATATGACTTCTCAGCTTTGAAAAGCTCTCTCTCCTTTCTTTTGTTTCTTTTGTTTCTGTCCTGGGTTTACTGGTTTGCTTCGCGCTTTGAGTGCTATCGTCGTTGCTCTGGGGATCTCAAGGAGCAAAGTCCCAAAAGGAGAACCTCAGTAATGACCCCGAAGACGTCACAGAGACCTTCACCACAAAGAGGAGAAACGTTTAAGGGTAGACTTAACTTAAAAGAATCCCAACATGGGAAAGGAGGAAGGCAACTTACAGGTAACCTAGCCAAATCCTTTGCTTTATAGAGAGGCACCCAAGGTTAGAGAGGGCACGTGGCTGACCCCGAATTGGTCAGCTGGTTGGAGTACAGCCCCACCTGCTGCTACTCAGATCAGCCCTGAAATAACTCCACTCGGCCACTGCGAAACATGCGTCCACCTCCTTCAACCATTCCACCATGTTCTCTAGGACTCTTTCTGACATGGAGGGAATTAATCCTCCTCCGAAACCCAGCAGCCTTTTTCTTCAGCGGAGTGTGTTCCCTGCACAAGCTCGTGTGAGCGAAACAGAACTTTGACAAAGCCCAAAGTGCCAGGGACCCGTGATCAGTGGGGAGAAAGGAGTTCCGGAAATGAGGAAACGCTAAGGAAAACCCCTATCCCACAAGGCTGGCAGAAGTTATCGGAAGTCATAATGACAGAGTGCCAGTTGTGATGATACATAAAATTAAAATGTGAAGTAGAATAAAAAGCTGCTGCTCAAAATGTATTTTCAGCGAACAAATGTTTTGTTTACTAGCAGGTAGAATTCCTAAAGAATTCTAAAGGAAGCATTTTCTCTGACCAAATAACACTTCCTAAAGCTGAAACATTTGCTTTTGGGGTAGGCCTTATATTTTGCAAACATTTTCAGAGCTTTTAAGGTTTCCCCCTGGACTAAACAAGATCCCCTGAGTTATCCAGTTTGACTAACCTCAAAGAAAAGGTGGTGTGGTCTGCTGAATAATGGCCCCAAAGATGTTCAGGTTCTGACCCCTGGAACCTATGAATGTGACTTTACATGGCAAAAGGGACTTGGCAGATGTGATTTAGTGTTTGGAGATGGGAAGATTCTCCTGGATATCAGAGCAGGCCCCAGGTGTAATCTCAAGTGGCCTTATGAAAAGGAGGCAGAGGAGATTTCGCTACACAGGAGGAAGACGGTGGTGTGACCATGGAAGCAAGAGGTTGCTGTGATTCCAGGAGTGGTTATGAGTCAAGGAATGAATAAGGCCTCCAGAAACTGCAAAAGGCAGGGAAGTTGCTTCTCCCCGCAGAGCCTCCAGGAGGACCCAGCACTGCCAACACCTTGATGTGAACCCAGTGAGGCTGATTTCAGACTTCTGGCTGCCAGCACTGTAAGAGAATAGATGTGTGTTGTTGGAAGCCAAGTGGTTATTTGATACTGTGGCAAAACTTGTGCAAATACAGGTGCTAAACCTAATTGACCTCCACAGAGTGAGCCAGGGCATGTTTTCTTTTTCAGTTGAAATATAGTTGACTTCCAATGCTGTACTAGTTTCAGGTATACAACGTCATGATTCAATATTTTTATAGATTATACTCCGTATAAAGTTACTATAAAATACTGGCTATATTCCCTGTGCCGTATGTTACACCCTCGTGCCTTATTTATTCTATTCATCGGATTTGTACTTCTCAGTCCCGTTCCCCTATCTTGTCCCTCAGTCCTCTCCTCTCTCCACTGGTAACCACTAGTTTGTTTTCTGTATCTGTGAGCCTCTTTCTGTTTTATTACATTAGTTTGTTTTTATTTTAGATTCCACACGTAAGTGAAAGCATACAGTATTTGTCCTTTCCTGTCTTATGTCACTAAGTATAATATTCCCCAGGTCCATTCATGTTGCTGAAAATGGCAAAGTTTTTATTCCTTTCTATGGCTGAGAAATGTTCCACTGAGATACATACATATATATTTCACATCTTTATCCGTTCATCTCTTCATGGACACTTAGGTTGCTTTCACCTAAACATAAATAGAAACAAACTTTTATCGTGTAAGAACTAACAGAACAAACAGAGTAGGAACAAGGCACAGAGGAATTCCACATCTCTGGACTGGCCCTTGAAGCCTCACTCAGAATCCCTTTGCACAGACTCCAGGACACTTTTCTCCCACTTCTTTTCTAGGTGCCCTAAGAAAGTTTCCAGGACGTAAGGATTTCCAAATTAATAAATGAGCACAGAATATAATGTTACTGACAAACAATAAACAACAGAGGAACAATTTCCTAGCCAATCCCTTTAGATACTGTTTGAAATAATGAGAAAATTAAAAATATCAACAGTATTCAGCAAAAGTGAATCTTCCCATGACCTTTAGCAGAAAAAGAGTGTCAGAAAATGGCACTGTTCCGCATTTTACGATTCCAGAATTTTCTTTTGAAAGTCGTATATCAGATAGTCACTCCCGGGAGTGAGGCACGCCGGTCCTGATCTGTTAAAAGCACAAGAGAGTCTATGTTTAACCAGGCTCTCACCTCCAGTCCACTCTCCGGTCTCTACCTCGGCACCCAGGCCTCAGACTCCAGCCACCCCCAGCAGCCATGAAAGAAAGATCACTCCCTTTAGGAAGAATGTGGAGGTGTAGCCACTTGAGCGTTTGTCAGTGGCAGGAGAGTTCGTTTCACCTCTTTATTCTGCTACTTATTTTTTTTAACACCTTTATTGGAGTATAATTGCTTTACAATGGTGTGTTAATGTCTGCTGTATAACAAAGTGAATCAGCTATACATATAGATATATCCCCATATCTCCTCCCTCTTGCGTCTCCCTCCCACCCTCCTTATCCCACCCCTCTAGGTGGTCACGAAGCACCGAGCTGATCTCCCCGTGCTATGCAGCTGCTTCCCACTAGCTACCTGTTTTACATTTGGTAGTATATATAAGTCCATGCCACTCTCTCACTTCATTCAGCTTACCCTTACCCCTCCCTGTGTCCTCAAGTCCATTCTCTATGTCTCTGTCTTAAATCTTGTCCTGCCTTCTGTGCACTGGTAACCCCGGTATCCCAACCTCGTCAGGAAGTTCTGAGAACCTGTGGGAGGGTCGGCTTCGCTTTCAGTCCTAGAACTATACAAGAATCTTCTCCCCAAAGAAAAGGAAATGATGGACAGATTTGTCATGTTACCCACGCACGGCGCCTTGACTGTAGCTTTTGTGCCTTGCAGCGTGCTGCTGCCTCTGCCTGGAATGCCTTCCGGCCCAACCTTCCTAATTTCTGCTTCAAGGTCACATCCTCCAGGGAGCCTGCTCTGAAGTCCCCAGGCGGACTGGCTGGGGCACACCTCTATTGTTGCACTTCCCAACGGCAGCCACAAGGTGGCAGCACAGGGATGTGTTTGAGAGACCAAGTTGCCTAAATTCAACCACCAGTTAGGTCAACTACTAGTTAAATGACCCTGGGAAAATCAACTAATGCCTCTCTGTGCCTCATTTCTTTTTTTTTTTTTTGGTCTGAAAGATGGACGTAAAACAGAATCTGCTTCATAAAACCGTTGTGTGGATCATACGAGTTAATATGTGAAAAGTGCTCAGAAAGTTCCATGGTAAATGCTCAGTAAGAACTAACTGTTAAATTTCAATTTTCTGTTGAGGTGCCTGCCCCTCCCTGTGATTAGTATTTCATGTTTAAACATGAATAGGAGAGAATCTATTTCATAGGAGCCGCTTAATTCTATCCTAGGGGTTTCACATTTTCAAATGACTTGCGAATTTTCCTGGCCGGTTATAATTACCCCTCCTCCTTCCCCTCCCCCGCTGCTTCCTTCCACCCTTCCGTGAACTGCTTGGTCAAACACTTTGTTTTTTTATTTCCTTATCGGAGGGAACTTTTGAGAGCAGCTCTAATCGTGCCACTCCCCTGCTTCAAAGTCCTGTCTGGTTCGCCGTTGCCTGGAGGGTAAAGTCTGACCACCTCGGCTCAGCTTACAAAGGTCCACCGGGGTTCCGGATTAACTCTAGAGAACCCCGAGGTCCTTTTCACTTCCCTTTCCAGCAGGGAAGAGGTCAAGGGAAGACAAGAGGCCTGAGACTAGGAGAGGGAGAGAGGCCGGCGCTTCCTGCCACGTGGAACCTGGAGGACCCACTGGCCATCTGAGTGCAACCAAAGGACCCAGACGTAAGAACCACCAAGCTGAGCCCTGCCAGCCCACAGAACTGCAGGCGGTCATAAGGCAGCTGTTGTTTTAAACCACTAAGTCTTGGGGTGCTTCAGTGAGGCAACAGTAGATAATAGAAACCTTCTCAATTACTAGTGGGTTTTCTGAAGACTCCCACCTTTGCCTCTTGCTGACTATTCTGAATTTTGACTGAGCAGGGCTGCCCGAGGCTGACGTGTGGTCAGTGTCCACAGAAAGCAGACTTTTTAGAAGACCCAGTGTGTCTAGATCTGGCACTAGCCTGACGCGCTCCTGGGCAAGGGCAGGTGCCCTTTCGTCCCCCTCTGAGCTCAAGCCCCGAAAACCATCAGTGCCCATTAAATATGTAATAAATTGAGCTGAACTGAACATAACTCCCTGCAATTTGGCTTTAAGTTCACTATTTCTATTTTCTATGGAAATAAAGAAAAATTGGTAGCCTAAGGATAATTCTTTACATTTAAAAAAATGGGGCTTCCCTGGTGGCGCAGTGGTTGAGAATCCGCCTGCCGATGCAGGGGACGCGGGTTCGTGCCCCGGTCCGGGAAGATCCCACGTGCCGCGGAGCGGCTGGGCCCGTGAGCCGTGGCCGCTGAGCCTGCGCGTCCGGAGCCTGAGCTCCGCAATGGGAGAGGCCACAACAGTGAGAGGCCAGCATACCGCAAAAAAATAAATAAATAAAATTTAAAAATGTATTACATTTCCATTAGAAATTGATTGGCTAAAGAAAAAAAATAGCACTTATTTGATTAAGCACACTAACAATTTTATGAAATTTTTATTTTTGTTCATTTTACTTATTTTTATGCCCCACAGACCCCCTGCGTGCTTAAAATCTAAACTTGAGACTTTAGTCAGAGGTGAAATCTAAGTATATGACCCTGACCAAGTAACAAGGTATGATTGTTAAATCACGGAAAAGAAAGGGAACACAGAACAGAAGAGTGCCACTTCCTGGTGTCCAGAGCTGGATGGTGATAGTCAAAATACATGGGTAGACCTGACCGGGGACACCCCAGGCATTACCTACATGGCTGAGAACTCCGGTATTTTGATTCCAGCCATTGCCTACATCAAAGAAGCAATAAAGTCAAAAGCATATAAACGTCATCATCATTCATTCATTCACTCACTCATTCAGTAAAGCCTTGTCGATCCTGCTGATGACTCTCTACATGCCAAGCCCGGTATAACTCTGGGGGTACGACATTTCTAGCCACGGTTACACATTCAACCAACAGCAAATCATCCTCCGGAGAGATAGGGAACACCCACTGTATTAGGTTTTTATTGCTGCGGTGACAAAATTACCACAAACTCTGTGGCTTAAAATACAAATGTATTATCTTACAGTCCCAGAGCTCCAAAGTCTAAATGGGTCTCACTGAAGAAACTCAAGGTGACAGCTGAGCCATGATCTTCCGAGGCTCTGGGAGAAGATGGGTGCCTTTTAGAAAAGCTGCATTGCCTTGTGGTCCATCTCAGCACAGAATCACAGTTACCCAGGAAAAATGACAATATGAATGATCCATTCATATTGAAAAATAAATAAATAAATCTTCCCTGCAACCTCTTAGCAAAGTTCAACGTGGGAGATGGATCACAGAAGCCAGGAAAAAACACCCTAAACATTTGCATCTCCTGACTCTCCAGTGCCCTCCACACCAGAGTGTGGCCAAACTTCTCACGTCTCCCCCGTCTCTCAAAACTACCCCCAAATTTCCAAAGAACTCAGCCTGGGCTTTCGTCTCTCATGAACCACCTCTTTTCTTTCCTTGTCTAATCCTTCCCTGTTCTCCAGATATAACTTTGTCTTTTTGAACTTCTTTCATTCTCTGCTCTCAGAACTAGCAGGCAAACTCAGAAACTATGGGGTGGAGGGGAGGATGTCATTTTTACCTATAACTCGCTTTTATCTGTGTAACATATGCGACACCTTATCTAAGATACTGTGCACACCCATATATATGTATATGATGATCCCACTTCTGAAATTTTACCTAGAAATAGGTGGCAGGCAAGGGGCTAAGTGCAAGAAAAGAAAACAAAGCATCTTCTGTGCTTTTGTTAATGTTTGATTTTAAATGCACACAGAAACATGTTTCCACACACATTCAGCAAAATACCTCATGCTCTTTTGAAGACAAAGAACATAGCTATGGCTGTGTTAGTCATTTCAGAAGCTATTTTCTCCACTGTGAAAACAGAGCCTGGGGAAATGGCTGTAAAGATACTTTACAGACAATTATGAAACTTTGCCCTTTCCTCCTCTGGTGCACTTTACTCTCTTGTGCTGTGTGCAAAGGGCCGGCACCCTTATTTTGCATAATTGTCATTCAAGCAAGTGACCATTCTTTGTGCTGTCTATGCAGCCAGCTTTCTTCTGTGGACCAGAACTTGTGTGCAGAACACCACAAAAGTGCTCCAGCCCCAACTAGTAACCGTAGCTGATGGACCTTCAAAGGCAAACCATACCCCATTTAAAGTAAAGTGTTAAATGAAAACATACCTGGGACCTGCCGCCTTTCATGTAGTCACACAGATTTTAGTAACTGACCTCTGCTATCAAATGGTTCCTGGGTGTAGGTTTTGGAAAAGAAAGGGAACATATGAGTCACTGAATACAGGTGAAAGCATGAGCTCTCCTCCTCTTTCACCCCATCAACCTAAAAGCACGGAATGGGGATGGGGTGAGGACACCGAGGCCAACCATGATCTTCTTCAACAATTCCTCAGGCCGACCCTCCAAAATACCGTCCTGAACGCCAGCCAACTGCCTCTCATAAACTAGCATCATTGGGATATAGTCCAGCATCGCTGCACACACCTGTGCACGTGGAGGCATCCACATCCTATGCTCCAGGAAGCTGACTGTCTATATGATTTGCTAAGCAGCTCCTTTGCCCCTTTCCTGTTTGTTCATCCTTGTTTTCCTTAGACATTAATCATAAAGATGAGATCATTAGGCAACGTTTAACTTAGCTCCTTATTTCTAAATATACGTAATACCTTGCCTATCGTGTTGATTCCTTTCCTGGATAAGCAGGAATAAGAATGAAGAATTAAGTAAAGAATGACCGACTCTCTACCCCTAGCTTCGCCTAGGAAAATTTGCAGGCAGACCCTGTAGGTGCAGGCAAACCACAGGGCCAAGAGAACATTCAACTAAAGGTGGACCACATGAGCAAGACAGCATCCAAAGGAAGATCGGTAGAAGTCAGCAGTCCTGCATGCAATGGAAAAATGACCTCCTGCCTTAATGGTTAACTGAAATTGTTTCCCTTTTTTTTTCTTTAAAAATTGTCCTGGAAAAAAAAAAATTGTCCTGGCTGAGCAAAATCTTGGGAGTTGGTCTCTGGATGCAAGTCCACCTTCTCCCCAGATTGCCAGCTTTTCTGAATAAAGCATCTTCCTTCTCTACCAAAGCTCGCCCCTCGACTTATTGGTTGTTGAGTGGCCAGCAGCCCAACCTGAGTTCAATTACATGAAGTACCTTCACCTGTAAATTTAGGTTCTGGAAATGGGAATCGTGCTCACTGAACCCCAAACACATCAAGAAACGTTGTGATTAGAGTCTTCGCCAAATAATGGCCAAGAAAAAGAAAGTTGTCTATTGAATGGAGAATACACAGTGACAAGGAGGTTGTGAACATATATAAGTAATAAGCTATTTTTTTTTCAAAACTAATAAAGCTTTGTGTTTCTTTGGTTTTATTTTTAACATCTTTATTGGAGTATAATTGCTTTACAATGTTGTGTTAATTTCTGCTGTATAACAAAGTGAATCAGCTATACATATACATATGTCCCCATATCTCCTCCCTCTTGCGTCTCCCTCCCACTCTCCCTATCCCACCCCTCTAGGTGGTCACAAAGCACCGAGCTGATCTCCCTGTGCTATGCGGCTGCTTCCCACTAGCTATTTATTTTACATTTGGCAGTGTATATATGCACATGCCACTCTCTCACTTCGTCCCAGCTTACCCTTTCTCCTCCCCGTGTCCTCAAGTCCATTCTCTACATCTCTGTTTTTATTCTTGTCCTGCCCCTAGGTTCATCAGAACCATTTTCTTTTTTTAAATTCCATATATATGTGTTAGCTTACGGTATTTATTTTTCTCTTTCTGACTGACTTCACTCTGTATGACAGACTCTAGGTCCATCCACCTCACTACAAATAACTCAATTTCATTCCTTTTTCTGGCTGAGTAATATTCCATTGTATATATGTGCCACATCTTCTTTATCCATTCATCTGTCAATGGACACTTAGGATGCTTCCATGTCTTGGCTATTGTAAATAGTGCTGCAGTGAACATTGTGGTACATGCCTCTTTTTTTTTTTACTTTAGCATGAAATGTATTTTCAGTATTTTTCACAGAATTGTGTCCTTACTTTTAATAAATGCAAAACTGAAACAAACTTTAACAAATATAGTATGATATATGTGGAATCTAAAAAAATGATACAAATGAACTTATCTACAAAACAGAAACAGACTCACAGACATAGAAAACAAACTTACAGTTACCAAAAGGGAAAGGAGTTGGGGATAAATTAGAATTTTGGGATTAACATAGACACCTTCCTATATATAAAATAAACAAAAAGGACCTACTGTATAGCACAGAGAACTATATTCAATATTTTGTAATAACCTACAATGGAAAAAAATCTGAAAAAAAAATGTGTAACTGAATCACTTTGCTGTATACCTGAAACATTATAAATCAATTATACCTCAATAAAAAAACTAAAACAAGCTTTAGTATTTTGTTTTAATTATCAATGTAAACATTTTTTCAGCTTTACACTTATTAGCCTCTTAATTTCAATATATATATGTCTACATATCTATATATATATCTATGTGTGTCTATTTACAACTTTAGCCATTAGGTAATTTTTTGTAACTTTGGTCTGATTAGTTGATGAGGTCCTAATCACAAGACAATGTGATAAGAGCAGAAGGTAGGGCTAAGTCCTTACAAAATAACATTTGATGCTTGAACCACATGGGTTTGAACTCTGAGGGTCCACTTATACTTGGATTTTTTTCAGTAGTAAATACTACAGTACAGTACAACCTGAGGTTGGTTGAATCTGAGACTCACAACTGCAGGTATGGAGGGTCAGCTATAAGTAATATACGGATTTTTGACTGCATGGTGGGCGGGTACCCCTAAAACCTGTGTTGTTGAAGGGTTAACTGTAGTCTGATTCTTGTTCATTTCTGCTAATAATGAGTCCAAAATTGCTTGATTTTGATCAGAAATTTGAAAATGATGACAACTGGAATTTCCGAGCATATCTGAAACCACATAAAAATTACCAGTGACAAAGAAAATAGGCTTATATTAAATAGTGTTAATTTTGAAGACATTTCAAACCTCCATGAAGGATAACCTTACAAGTGAAGTGTTCAGTGTAGAAACCAGTACAAATTTTGGTTAACTTGTTCAGAAACAAAATGTTCTAAGAATGTTCTGAATATTGTTTTCATTATTAAAGTGAAGATAATTTTTATAGTTGTTTGAGGTGCGGTAATATGTCTATTGATACTCCCAGCTGTTTTACCAAACTGGCTGTCTGTTCTAAAATCCAAGTGAGGCTTGGGTTTTCAGAATGCGCACGCTCCTGTGTTCTACAACATTCTAAAGACGAACAATCTACCCCACTAAGATTCTTGCTACAGTTTTTGTTAAACTCAGCATTATTTTCATAGAATCTTTCATCTTTAGCTTCATCGATCTTTTCCCCAGCTGGAGCTATATGACAAAGATCCGTATCCTGAATGGAGTCCAATAAATCTACAACATGGGGCTGTGGAGTGATTAATTTCAGATGTGTCAAGAATATAAATGTAAAAGCCTCTCTCTGAAAATATAATCTTTTTTGACATAGTCTTCACACTGGCCAACTGCATCCAGAAGATTATTTATTTTACTGATCAAAGCCGAACTATTGGGCTTCCCTGGTGGCGCAGTGGTTGAGAGTCCACCTGCCGATGCAGGGAACATGGGTTAGTGCCCCGGTCCGGGAAGATCCCACATGCCGCGGAGCGGCTGGGCCCGTGAGCCGTGGCCGCTGAGCCTGCGCGTCCGGAGCCTGTGCTCCGCAACGGGAGAGGCCACAACAGTGAGGCCCGCGTATCGCAAAAAAAACCACCTTTCATGGCTGAGCAAAATCTTTGGAAGTGGTTTCTGGGGGACACTGAGTCCACCATCTCCCCAGATTACCAGCATTCTGAGTAAAAGCAACTTTCCTTTCTACCAATATTTGCCTCTCTTGGATATTGATTTTCAAGCAGCAAGCAGCCAGACTTGAGTTGGGTAACACTAGTCCAATCTCTACAGACATTCAGTTACTCATTCTTTTTCTTTTTTTCACTCTACTGATTTGTATTGAGTGACCAGCACAAGCTATTCCTGGTTCTGGAGACATAGCACTGAACCACACTCTCATGACACTTGCACTAAATATGGGAGGGATTAGACCATAAAAGGCAAATTCCTATCATTTCAGTATGTGAGAAATGCTAGGATGACAGTCAAACAGAGCAAAGGCAGAAGGCATCTCTGAGGAAGTAGCTTTTGACTGAAGGATGACAAGGGGCCAGAAGTGCAAAAATCTAGGGAAAGTGTGTTCTAGGAAGATGGAACAGTAGGTGCAAAGGCCCTGAGGCAGGAAAGATTAATGAACAGACTGCCTGGAGCACAGAGTGTGGGAGAACACTAGAAGCCAGTAGCCAAGGACCAGATCACATAGAGACTTGGTCAGGAGAAGCCTTCAAATGACAATGAGTTTTAAACAGAAATGCTAATATTCAATTCACGTTGTTCATGTCAAAGTTTGAGGGGTGCGGAAAAATACAATAATATCACCAAATAATGTCAGCAAAGCTGATTGGTGGGGTGCCCAGAAGAGACCTGACTCTCGTTGGAGTCTCTTTTTTTAAAAAAATAAAAATAAAAACGATGTTGGGGGTAGGAGTTTATTAATTAATTTATTTATTTTTGCTGTGTTGGGTCTTCGTTTCTGTGTGAGGGCTTTCTCCGGTTGCGGCGTGCGGGGGCCACTCTTCATCGCGGTGCGCGGGCCTCTCACTGTCGCCTCCTCTCTTGTTGCGGAGCACAGGCTCCGGACGCGCAGGCTCAGTAGTTGTGGCTCACAGGCCCAGTTGCTCCACAGCATGTGGGATCTTCCCAGACCAGGGCTCGAACCCGTGTCCCCTGCCTTGGCAGGCGGATTCTTAACCACTGCACCCTCAGGGAAGCCCAGAGTCTCTTTCTTGATTTCACTGCTATTCCAAAAAAATAAAAATCAATAAGATATGCTTCTGAATGTGAAAATACCTATACTTAAATGAAAAAAGACAGTCGTCTGCTGGGACAGGAATGGGACAGACATCTTGCTTCATACATCATAAACTTCTATACTATTTGCATTTTTCCAGTCTTGTATTCATATACTACCTGTGCCATTTTTTTAAAGTGTGGCTAAGATGGCAACAGCTCATTTTAACTGGTTCTTCAAAGACAGCATCAATTTTAAGTGTCTTAGCTGTAAACTGTCCCAGTCATACCTCCCTGAGGTTACACCCATAACTACCTAATCAGATTTCAGGTGTTCCTGAATCTCCTTAATCATACATCCCCAGGCAGTTTCTTGGCTTGGATTATTTCTTCATGAACTGACATCATCATGACTTATTTTTTCCTCTGAAAAAAAAACGGTGCAAAAATTTGAATGTGCAAAAAAAGACAAACAGTGAAAAACAAATTTCCCTCCCTCTCCTGTCCTTCAGCCACCCAATTCCCCTCCCTTGTCATTATCTTGAGTATCTTTCTAAAGCAGCGGTCCCCGATCTTTTTGGCACCAGGTTTCAAGGTTTCCTGGAAGGAAATTTTTCCATGGACAGGGCGGGCAGAGGGGCTGTTCAGGCCGTAATGGGAGCGATGGAGAGCAGCAGATGAAACTTCGCTCGCTCACCTCCTGCTGTGCGGCCTGGTTCCTAACAGGTAGCCGTCTGAGGCCCTGGGGTTGTGGACACCTGTTCTAAAGCGCAGTTTGCCAGTCTGTTCCTCACTTTGAAAGTAATACGTAGACAGCTGCTTCATTTTTGTTCATTGCTACATTTTATTCTTTTTCATCTATGTACTGTAACTTAACTAAGTCTTCCTTGGATGGATCTTTAAAGGTTCCCATTTTTTTTCCTTCTACAAATCACGCAACAAATATCCTGGTACACACATCATTTTGCCCCTGTAGGATGCATCGATTATATTAGAAATCTTCCTAATTTTATTCTTAGAAGTTAATTTTGATTCTAGTTTGAGGGTCCCTTAATACTATGTGTTCTGCTTCAACTACTCCACCTTGGTGGGTTTACAGTACGAGTATGTGTTATGAACTGAATTGTGTCCCCTCAAAATTCATATGTTGAAGTTTTAATCTCCAGTGTGACTGTATTTGGAGATAGGCCCCTTTAAGAGGTAATTAAAGATAAAGGAGGTCATTAAGGGTGAGGCTGTAATCCAATATTACAGAAGTCCTTATAAGAAGAGAAAGAGACACCAGGGATGTTAGCACACAGTAAAAAGGCAAGAAGAGGCCTGTCTGCAAACCAAGAGGCCTTAGTATAGAGAGGCCTCAGGGGAAACCAAACCTCCCAAGACCTTGATCTTGGACTTCCAGCCCCCAGAACTGGAAGTATAAATTTAAATAAAATAAATAAATTTCTGTTGTTCAAGCCATTCATTCTGTGGTATTTTGTTATGACATCCTTAGGAAATGAATGTAGTATGTACTCCTGGCAGATGATGGACTTTGAAGTTAGTTAAATTGGTTAGTATGTTACACAATATTTCTTATAATTGATTCTTGATATTTATGTAATTAAAAACTAAATATTATAATACTTTTTTCTTTATCACTGGAGGTTTTTTTTATCACTGGAGGTTTTTTTTTTAATCACTGGAGGTTTAATTCAGTATCATATTATTTTAGGTTAATTAGTCTAACTAATATTAAAAAACAGTTATTACTTAAATCAGTTGAAAATGTAGGGTAGATTGAAGGAACCGTGCTATTAGTTCAGGTTCTTGCCAAGTTCTAAAGATACTCTCATGTTGGGGCTTCCCTGGTGGCGCAGTGGTTGAGAATCCGCCTGCCGATGCAGGGGACACGGGTTCGTGCCCCGGTCCGGGAAGATCCCACGTGCCGCGGAGCGACCGGGCCCGTGAGCCGTGGCCGCTGAGCCTGCGTGTCTGGAGCCTGTGTTCTGCAACGGGAGAGGCCACAACAGTGAGAGGCCCGCGTACCGCAAAAAAATAAATAAATAAAATTATTGAGATACTCTCATGTTGACGAAACCTGAGTCACCGACAAATACAGAAAGTCAGTAAGGCTCTGTTTTAACTTCAGGCATCTTTATGAAAATTGGTCTTTTTTCCTTGGACAGCAAAGAGAGCCATGAGTCAAGTCCAAAGAGAAATCTAAATAGACCGAATTTCACCTTTCCAAAGTGTAAGGTGTGTGTGTGTGTACATATATATATATATATATATATATATATATACATACACACACATATACTCTCACACAATATACACAGTATCTACTCAAAAAGTATTTATTAGCAAACTATAGTATGTGCCAAGCCCTATGATCCATACAAAGTATGTTTGGTGTCTACAATCTGGATCTAATATTCCTCTTCGAAATGAAGGCAAAAGATCTTGATTAGATAAGTAAACCAAAACAGCGATTTTTTTCAAGCCTAGATCTTTTTTGGTTTAGCCAACGTAGCAAATTAAGCAGACCTGCTTCTTCTTGAAACACTCATGCCACTGGAATAGAATAAATACACCATGAAGGGGAACAGAATCATATATGAGAGAATTTAACCCGTAATTCCTTGGACGGCTCTTTCAGGTTGCTGTCAACTCCCTTTATGCCTTACAGAGTGAAACAAACAACCTTAAAGGAAATGGTCAGTCCCGTACCTAATTCTTGTCCCTATTTAATACAAATTTTAAAATGGGCTACCTTGTACAGTATCCCATATCTCTCAGAAAAAAAGAATAAAGGCCGCCATATACTGTTCCATCATACTGTCAGTCAGCTTAGGCTTCCATAACTAAATACCATAGCCTGGGTAGCTTACACAGCAGAGATTTATTTTCTCACATTTTTCTGGAGGCTGGAAGTCTGAGTTCAGTGTACCAGTATGGCCCGGGTTCTGGTGAGGGCTTGCTTCCTGGTTTGTAGACAGCCACCTTCTCACTGTGTCTTCACATGGCAGAGAGAGAGCTCTGGTATCTCTTCCTCTTCTTGTACTGATCCTATCATGAGGCCCACACCTTCAGGACCTCATCTAAACATAATTAACTCTCAAAGACCCCATCTCCAAACACTGTCACATTGGAGGTTAGGACTTCAGCACATGAGTTTGGGGGATACAATTCAGTCCACAGCAATCACCACTGTTATATCGCCTATGTGTAATGGTAGACGTTGTAGACATTTATTGGGGTTTGTACTTGCCCACAAATACCCTGGCCGTCCCTACTCTGCCATTGTTTCAAGTCCTTATTGTTTGTCCCAGGATTACTGACATAGCTGCAGTTTTCCCCATGAACCAATTAACTCTGCAGGTTGCTGCACAAAAGTCCCTTCTCGAAAACCTTCACTGGCCTACAGCATTGCTGCATGTCAGAGCTCCACCACCAGCAGCTGCTGTGTGCTTTAAGCAAGTTATTTAACCTCTCTGTGCAATGGGCATAATAATAGTGCTTCTATCAAAACATGTAGTACATTCTTAGAAGAATGCCTGACTTTTTTTTTTTTTTTGCGGTACGCGGGCCTCTCACTGCTGTGGCCTCTCCCGTTGCGGAGCACAGGCTCCGGACGCGGAGGCTCAGCGGCCACGGCTCACGGGCCCAGCCGCTCCGCGGCACGTGGGATCTTCCCGGACCGGGGCACGAACCCGCGTCCCCTGCATCAGCAGGCGGACCCTCAGCCACTGCGCCACCAGGGAAGCGCCACCAGGGAAGCCCTGAATGCGTGACTTTTAAGGGCAACGTGTATGCTAGTCAGTGCTGTCATTGTAAGTGACAGACCTAGCCTTTACAGTGCTCGTTTCTAACTATTTGTATTGACATACTCTGTACTTAGGTCAAACTCATGGCTTGCTACTTCCCATATGTGTCTTGAACCGTCCCATCCCTCATTTGTTTGCCCTACTTCTAAAATATCTGCCTCCAAATATCTTCACCTGTCAAAACCTTACTAATTCTTCAAAACACATCTCAAAATGTCATCGCTTTCTTGAAGCTACTCTACCCTTTGCACCCATTTCCCATCCAACCATGAGGAGTCCCTCCTGCCATGATACACAACATCATGGACTTTTGGTATGTTTATTACTATTCTGTCTTGTGTTCATGGTTATTTGTGTATGGCTGGATTGTAAATCACACCAGGGCATAATTATTTGTGTATCCTTGAGAGCCCCCGCCCATGGAAGACCATAATTAAAGCTAGTTTAATAAAAATAACTCTAATCATAAAACAAGGGAAACTGTTCAGAATTTATTTTTGTATTTTATTAAGAGATTTTTAGGGCACCATCTAGAAGAAACTGTATGGCCACAGGAAGGACAGAACATTTATGGTAAAAACAAGAAGACAACGCATAGACAGAAAAGAATTTAACAACAAAAGTGTAAATCATTACCTCATTTTTCTGAGCTCAATAACCAAGATGTTCTCCATCTTTTTTCTTGGATGACATTGAATAAAATAAATATCCACGTGACCATCTTAAAAATGGATAAAGTTACTTAAAGTCAGAGAATAAGAACTAAAGAGGAGGGCTTCCCTGGTGGCGCAGTGGTTGGGAGTCCGCCTGCCGATGCAGGGCACGCGGGTTCGTGCCCCAGTCCGGGAGGATCCCACGTGCCGCGGAGCGGCTGGGCCCGTGAGCCATGGCCGCTGAGCCTGCGCGTCCGGAGCCTGTGCTCCGCAACGGGAGGGGCCACGGCGGTGAGAGGCCCGCGCACAGCAAAACAAACAAACAAAAAGAACCAAAGAGGAAAGTGTGATAAAGCCCAGGTGGAAGAGAGACAGCGCACAGCAGACGGATGGATGGAGGGAAGCCTTAGCAGTGGGAGCGTTCAGACGCCCCAGCAGCACCTGCAGACCAACCCACTTAGCAGCAGCGTTGCTTCGGGCAGCAGCTCTCGTGCTGGCAGCAGCCCTCCCGCAGCCGCAGCCACCCGGGCTGCAGGTCCGGTTGCGGCGCTGGCGGCAGACCGCGGGGACGCTGCAGCAGCCCCCAGAGCAGCCGTAGCAGCAGGGACAGCAACTGACCCGGGAGCATCTGCACGGGGCGCAGCCGCCGCCACCCCAGCCGAGGCAGCCACCACACCTTCCACAGCCACAGCTGCCCGCGGTGTCAAGTAGAGAGGACGCGAGAGAGATGAGGGAGACCCAGGAGGGGAGGGAGGTCTGGTGCCGCCTCCTGCTGGCGAGGCTGTTATATGCCATCTTCAGGGGCTGAGCCCAGAATACAGCCTTGTTGTAGATCCCACTCCCTATAAAAGACCTCACGAGGCCTCTTACGTCCTTCCTTGTTGAGGTGTTGTCCAGTGAAAATTGCCATTTTAACCTTTACCTGTCTCTTAAATCTATATTTGAATTAGAACACACTTCTAACAGTTGCGTGCCCGTAAGAACTTAAATGTGCATGTACAATATGTTTTGCCACAGCGTCTAGAGTAGTGCTTGGCCCATCCTAAGTGTTCAGCTGTCAGCTGTTGAATTAACTAAATGCCTGCATTGAAGACTTTAAAACAATCTTCATTTTGTATAACCGTGAGAGTCTGAATCTAGAGACAGGTAAAAGTCCCCTGTTTCTACATATACTTCTTAGTCATCGCGGGTTAGAAAAAAAAAAAAAAAAAAAGATTGTTTTTCTCTGTACTGGGATTCATTACTAACCCGTAAGTTACAAAAACCTCTTGGAAAAATAAGTGAAAAGCCAGACCCAAAAGGGAAAGAGTCAGCATCCCTAAATGTATTCTATCTCATATTATACCCCACCTTAGAACACAGCTATGTTTTTTTCTGGCTCCCTGAGATTCTTTGTTCACCAAAAGAATTGCTTGATCATTAAACATTACAAAAAAACAACGACAACAAAAAACTTGTGTGATGTCAGATGCTAAAAATATAATTTTGTGTAGCCTATTCCTAAGTCATCTGCTGAGAGGGAAGTTCCTACTTGTTTGTCTGTTAATTAATTGGGAAAACAAAAATAAAAAAGATTTCATCTGGTGGCTGGCCTTCTCTCACGCCTCTCCAGGTTTAAGACCGTGTCCAGCCCAGCGTTTCAGCCCCATCATGGCCCAGGGGAATGTTTATTTGAAATGACTGGTCTCCATCTGGCTGGCTCTACCTGTTCAGCATTCTTCTTTCTCCCCAGGTAGCCTGCAGGTGTGAACAGTAGTCCATAGAAATATGCTCTTGCTTGACTGTCTTGAAAATTGAGGCCTGCCCGGCTGGTCCCTGGGCTCCAGGCAGCTCACAGGCGAGGGACCCACTGCACAGTCTCCCTTGAGACTTCCACTGCAGCTTCTGGATCCGAGATGCCCGGGCTTTGGCGGGTCCTTGCTTCTCCCAGGATGTTGTTGTCCCTGGATTGACAACTGGCACCTCTTTGATAAGTTTACCTTTAAAAAAAAAAAAATTATTTATTTATGGCCGTGTTGGGTCTTCGTTTCTGCACGAGGGCTTTCTCTAGTTGCGGCGAGCTGGGGCCACTCTTTATCGCGGTGCGCAGGCCTCTCACTGTCGCGGCCTCTCTTGTTGCGGAGCACAGGCTCCAGACGCACAGGCTCAGTAGTTGTGGCTCACAGGCCCAGTTGCTCCACAGCATGTGGGATCTTTCCAGACCAGGGCTCGAACCCGTGTCCCCTGCATCGGCAGGCAGACTCTCAACCACGGCGCCACCAGGGAAGCCCAAGTTTACCTTCTGAAAGCGAGAGGAAGAAGCCTGAAAAGGCCCTCCTTTGATCTACTTCTCACCCACCGACAGGTTGTCAGGACTCTCTCCCAGCCCTCCAGTTCGGGTGCCCGGCATCGTGGAGAAACTCTTCTGCACTTGTGGGAACTCGAACCATCTAGGATGGTCGTGTCTGAGATGCAGACAACGTTCTGAGGCCCCTGGGGCTGCTTCCTTACACATCAGCCATCACTTTTCTACTTCTGAACTAAAGATGTAACACACAACTATTTCATCCCTAACAGAAAACTCAAGGTTATGAGGCTGCTTGCTAAAAATAGCAAGTTATCGTGGCACAGGTACTCAGGAAGGAAGTAAATAAAAGGTCTTGTGAGATTCTTCTGTGGAAATTGCGCTAAAAAGGGGGGGGGGGGCTGTCAGTATTTAAGGGCCTCCTCCCACAGAAGGCGGCACCAGACCTCCCTCCCCTCCTGGGTCTCCCTCCTCATCTCTCTCGCGTCCTCTCTACTTGACACCGCGGGCAGCTGTGGCTGTGGAAGGTGTGGTGGCTGCCTCGGCTGGGGTGGCGGCGGCTGCGCCCCGTGCAGATGCTCCCGGGTCAGCTGCTGCTACGGCTGCTCTGGGGGCTGCTGCAGCGTCCCCGCGGTCTGCCGCCAGCGCCGCACCCGGAGCTGCAGCCCGTGTGGCTGCGGCTGCGGAAGGGCTGCTGCCAGCACGATAGCTGCTGCCCCCGGAAGCAACGCTGCTGCTAGGTTAGCGGATGGGCTCTGCCTCTAGGGTAAGAGATGCTGGGAGCTCAGCTCACAGCATTTGGTAAGGCTCTCCTCCATCCCTCCTGCCCTCTTTTTCCTGTCCCAGGTACCTACTGTCCTATATCTGGTTTTACAATAAAGATAGAAATTTGGGGGGAAATCCCCAACCTTTCGTTGTCAATATCATTGAGGGAACTTCCTGTGCTCTCCTACAGATGCTGTTGTGACATCTGTGACTGCATCTGAGTTCTGGTTTTAAGAGTTGACAGCCCCAGTGTGGCTGGTCAGAGCTTCACTCCCTCACTCTGTGTGTTTTTTACTCAGTCATTCAGCCAGAAAATACATGCTGTATTAGGCCAGATATTCAGCCAAGCACTAGAGGTCTGAGGCTAATCACTTGCCTTCAAGGAGTCAACATCAGAGAGGGAAATGGAGAGTCAATTACAACACAGCTTTCTATTTCAGTTTTCTTTGTCTGGTCACCTTTTCTCAGGGATTGATCCTATATCAGCAATTCAAATAGATTTGGGGGTACATTATTGCCACCACTTTGATGAGTACCAATGTAAGAGACACTCAATTCACTTCCTGTATAAGCCAACCAAGGGAATAGTTGACACCTTCCACAGGGCTTTTCATCCAGCCTCCCAGCAACAAATGACACAATTGACCCCTCCCTGTTATCAGGGAGTGTTACCAGGAAGTTATCATCTTGCTTTATTTCGTTGGGTATCAACATACTACTTTCAGTTGGTCTTTTCAGGTAGAGTTGTTTGCCCGCAGACCGAGGATTCCCGCCTCTAGTTCAAAGGTTCTGGAAGCTTGTAAAGAGCCCACACAAAACTTGGGGGCGGGGCCCCCGGCTCCGAAGGGCCGGCCCCGCCCTGGCCCCGCCTCCGGCCCCGCCCCCGCTGCTACCTTTAGCGCCTGGCTTCATCATACCTGACTGCTGAGGGTGCTGGTCCCGGGGGCTTGATATCCCGGGCTGTGAGCGAGTTGGCGAACAGAAATCCCCTCCTGTAGGTAAGAATGTCTCCAGGAGGTAAATTAACTGAAGAAATACCTTCATCCCTCGGCCGCCTCGCCACTCCTGCCCCCAGTTTGGGGAGCTTGAGCCGGGTGGGTACCTGCGCTGTAGCAGGGGGGTTCTGGCCTGGGTTACATCCCGGGGCCCTTGGCGGCCAGCCAGCTTCTTCCTGCCGCTGCTCTCCCTCGGGTCCATAGCTCCGCCATCCACAGTGCTGAGACTCGCCCAAGTAGGTTTGGCTAGAATTGCAACTTTCAACCCTCTGGAAAAGCAGATTAAATAAAACCTGAATTCTGGTAAAGGGCCAACATTCCTCATAGTTACATCCATGGTCACAGCTTTTAACTAAAAAGAAATCTTAGCGCACAATTCCAAATCCCCATCCAAGGATGTTGAAAAGGTCCTAGTGAGGAAAAGAAAGGGGACTTTAAAGGTAAGAGATCCGGGACCCTATTGAGACTACTTTAACTGAAATTATTAAAATAATACAGTCGTGGCTTCCCTGGTGGCGCAGTGGTTGAGAGTCCGCCTGCCGATGCAGGGGACGCGGGTTCGTGCCCCGGTCTGGGAAGATCCCACATGCCGCGGAGCGGCTGGGCCCGTGAGCCATGGCCGCTGAGCCTGCGCGTCCGGAGCCTGTGCTCCGCAACGGGAGAGGCCACAGCAGTGAGAGGCCCGCGTACTGCAAAAAATAGTAATAATAATAATACAGTCGTATCTTACGATAATATTTCTGGAAAGGATACCTAATTCATTAAAAACGTGTAACAATTATTTGTCAAGTCCATGTTGCTGCCGTAAATATGCAAAAGGTTTGAGCTTGTGAAGTGCTTAAAATTTGAAAAGGGTGAAGGAAATAATGTTTTCTAAAAATACACAGAAGTGTTTTGCTTCTCCAGACAACAGAACATATTGGTGTCTCGTAAGGCAAAAGGTATGTTTTCATTAAGGTACATATTTTAAGTAGACCAAAACATAACTTCCAAATACAGACATACTTCCCTTTATTGAGTTTTTTAAATACTTTTGCTCACTTCTGTGTCTCTGTGTCACATTTTGGTAATTTTCACAGTATTTTCAACTTTTTTATTATTATTGTATTTGTTATGGTGATCTGTGACTTTTGATGTTACTACCCCACTTGCTGAAGGCTCAGATGATGGTTAGCATTTTTTAGCACTAAAGTATTTTTAAATCAAGGTATGTACATGGGTTTTTTAGACGACGCTATTGCACACTTAATAGGATACGGTATAGTGTACACATAATTTTTATATGCCCTGGGAAACCAAAAAACTCCTGTAACTCGCTTTATTGCAATATTAGCTTTATTGGGATGGTCTGGGACCAAACCCACAGTAGCTGGGAAGTACGCTTACATGTTTTTTTTTTTTTTCAAACTGTCTTAGTGGTAGCTGAAATGGACAAAAATACTAATTTCTTTTGGTCATTATTGGTTATGGACCAACAGTGGTTTCTCAAGTTTAGGTAATGGCAAATGCGATTCAAGCCTAAGTATTTAAAGATGAATTGATTTGGCTCGCTGCCCCTTAGCAGTTTAGGTGAAATTATCTGCTGTGTACCTTTCTGAAATTACTGTCTCTGAACTATGAGGGCCCAGCTGTGTTCATTCTGGTTGGATATGCAATGCGTGTTTGCATGAGGGAGACGGGAAGGAAGCTGTATTGAGCGCCTCACATGGGCCAAGGACCAAATGGAGCAGTTCCTGAAATAACCTTATGGGGTGGGTGTGATTATCCCCATTTTAAGAGACTGGAAAAGGTTAAATGCCTGCCATAAATGGGCGGGGCCAGGAGGAACACGGGCTTCAGACTCTAAACCTATGCTCTTTCCACGGGACCACACTGGCTACCGCAAACAC
This sequence comes from Kogia breviceps, assembly GCF_026419965.1. NCBI lineage: Eukaryota > Metazoa > Chordata > Mammalia > Artiodactyla > Physeteridae > Kogia > Kogia breviceps. The sequence goes on along the minus strand of NC_081311.1, from coordinate 190,991,592 downwards.
AAACCTAGGGAAAAGAATTAAATAAACAAAATAGGTACAAAATAGATAACTAATGAGAACGTGCTGTATAGCACAGGGAACTCTGCTTCACTTTGCTGTACAGTAGAAACTAGGACAACATTGTAAAACAACTATATCCCAATAAAAAAAAGTTAAACAAGCTTAATGCTGGGTAGTCTGCAGGGAGATGTCAAAAGATCAAAGCTCATTCGGTAAGTTAACAACTAGTCGCAAATCATTTAGATTCAGAAGAATAAACTGGAGGTTATTTGCATGGGCTGGAGGCACAGTGAATACATAACAAGTATTAAAAGATACTTTTCAGAAAGAGATAGTCATGACTCTCATACAGATTGAAAAATAAACACATGTTAAAGGTTTTATTAACTCATTAATGAGGAAACTGGTAAGGCTGTTAGAACCAGATCAAAGGAGAATCCAAAGAATTGGTAGCATCTATAGATCAGGAATGTTGAAATGGAGGTAAAACTGGTTTTCCATGGAGGTGAGGGGAAGAAGACTCTATCTTCCTTGGACAGAACTCAGTTTCATGTCTACAGACAAGAGTTATTTCACATTGCCTGTGAGTTACTACAATTACTGTGCAGAGTTGCAAAATAGCTCAGACAATGCCTAGCTTTTCCTTGAAGCACTTCTTCCCCCCACCTCCACCCCACCCTGTGCCTTTGACTAGTTACCACGCTGCATTTCAGTGGTTGGATGTGATGGGGTGACGTCGCCAGGGTGATGGTTTGATGGGCTTATTCCTCCAGCTGCACTAAGACCAGATTGATCTAAGCATAGCCATACAGAGAATAAACAATCTGGGAGGGGAAGATTAGTTCCTCAGCATATGTGTCGTGCAAGTAAAAAAAGAGTGCCACATCTGATAAAATGGAGGTCGAAGGGTATAGTTTAAAGGTCACCTGTATCTGCTCTTGCTGTGGTTTTGACCAAAAGCGGAATTATTCGAGCCTGCATATTGAATATCTGGACCTAATTACCTTTTAAAGTTGTGTGGAGTTTTGAAGTTGTGTGTGTGCTTCATTTCAGTGATGATCCCATGGTTTTGGTTTCATTTTGGTTTGGTTTGGGGGAAGGGGGATACCTGAAGGATTATGAGTGGGTGGTAGGTGATATAGGGCTACTTCAGTTTCCTTAGATGCTAAGTCACTTCATACAAAATTCTAGAGAGACTAAGTTAGATTACTTTAGTAATAGCACTCAGAGGGAAGTGTTTTGTTATTTTTACCTCCCTAATCATCTGTGTTTTAGAGAGATCCGAATCTCTTTGTCTGTTTTATTCAATGGCATTCTAAAGAGGGTGGCTACGGAAGAGGGTGGGTTCCAGAGTATGAAGCCATCAGAAGGGGGGTGAGGTTTGGTGCATATAAAGCCATTGCTCCTGACAGCTCCATTCTGAAGGAGGAGGGCTTGAAACGCCAGTGAAAGGAAGGGGCATGTGACAGGGACTCGCAGCAGCTGGCAGCAGGAAGGAGCCCAAGTTGGATCTGAAGGCAGGAAGCTGGACTAGGTTCAGGGCACAGAAGGAACAGGTAACTCTGATTCTATCTGTATTATTTAGAAGGATGTTATATGTGCCCAGACTTACAAAGTTTGTTGGCCTGATTTGATTTATGGGCACTGTTTCCAGTCTAATATTCTAGGACAGACCCAGTTTCAAAGATGATGTTCTTTTTTCGGATTAAATAGAGGCCTTCCCCCGATGTAGAATTTGGAAAAATCTTAGTTGTTGCACCAGGGCTTTGGGGAGTCCTACACAGTAAAATGCTCCGATGGGGGGGAAGGAGGTGTATTTCTTCTAACCGAGGTGTAATGTATACACAAGATAAAGTATAGATTTTAAGTTTGAGTGTTTATAATTGTTTATAATTGTATACATGCATGTAACTATAGCTTATCAAGATATAGGATATTTCATCAACCCCAGAAAATTCCCTCATGCCCCTTTACAGACAGTTCCCACCCCACCTGCTCCCAGAGGGGACCACTGTCCTGGTTTCTCTCACTGGTAGAGTCATATAAGGGTGTTCTTTCTGTGTCTGCATTCTTTTTAGGCAGCATAATATTTGAGATTTATTTTGCTTTATTCCATGTATCAATGATTCGTTCTTTTTTTTTTTCAAATTATCTTTATTGAGGTATAGTTTACTTGGGTATAATAAAATGTACATAAAATGCAAATGAATTTTGACACATGTAAGTTTGTAATCGCCGCTACAATCAAGATGTAGAGCATTTTCATCACTCCAGAAATTTCCCTTGTAATCCACTGCCGTCAGTCCCTCCCTTATCATCTCCTACCCCAGGCAATCTCTGATCCAATTTCTACCACTACACTTTAGTTTTGCTTGTTTTAGGACTTTATATGTATTAATGGAATCGTACAGTTTTAAGCCTTGATTCTTTGGGACAGCGTAATGTTTTCCACATTCAACCAAATTTTTGCAATCGTTCATTCCTTTCTATTGCTGATTAAATCAGTATTGGTTGCTTAAATATACGGCATTGTTTATTCATTCACCTTTTAATAGACATTTCAGTTGCTTCCCTTTTTTTTCTTTTGCTATTATGAATACTTGAACTTTCTTGTATAGATTGCCAAAAGGTTTTCCAAAGAGTTGGTACCATTTCACATTCTCACAAGCTATGTGTACAAACCCAGTTGCTTTAAATCTTTGTGAACATTTGGTATCTAGTGTTTTTGTACTTAGACCTTCTAGAGGTTGGGAAGTGTTCTCTGTGGTTTTTCTTTCCAGTTTCTTAATGGTATCTCTTGAAGAGTAAATATGGGTTTTTTGATGAAATTCAATTTATCACTCTTTTTCTTTTAAGTTGCGTCCTTGCTGTCACTGCAATGAAATATTTGCCAGCCCTTAGGTCACAAAGATATGTTTTCTTCTAGATGGTACTCTATGATACTAGAGTTTATGATGTCAAATTAGTTTTTCTGCAGAGAGTGAGATAGCGATAAATGAAATGCATTTTAAATACGATGAAGTCACAGCTAAAATGCAGTAGCTCACTAGAAACTGGTGCAATCACCCTCCAACCCTGATTTTGCAGCAGAGAACGGTAATGAAGCGATTCCCTGGAGTCACTTCCCTTCCTCCAGCACTGCCTTGCCTTGACTTAAGCAGACTGCAGCTCTTTGATCTGGATGTTTTACTCAAAATCATATTTTCTTCTATTTTAGTAGTTAAGTAAATTAAAAAGCATAATTAGTTGTTATACTCAATCAGCAAAAAGCGAATGTTTCAGCTTCCGGTGATTAAATTTTTGAGTTGCTTCTAGCTGGTGAGAATTGGCCTGGCAGTGTTGAAAACTTAAAAGGGGAGCTTGAGCCTTTTGGAAAATGTAACAAATATTGGTTCTACCTCTGTTTTTACAAAAGCTTTGGGCCTTGGGGAGTGAAACCTTTTGCAAACGTCATCTACTTGCCCCGCTGCCCAAGCCCTTTGGAATTTAGAGGCTGTGAGAGTCATAACTATTTTAAATTATCAATCTCTTGCTCTGTTACTTGAGATAGGTGTTTTGACTACCGTGAAGGTTCTGAAAATTATGCCAGCCCACTTGTCAGGTGCTGGTCTTCTTGTCAAGCACCTTCTCCGAGATGAATGGAATGATTAGTAAGGAGGGGTGGATAGGAACTGAGTGGAGACTGAGGCTTCTAGATAGTTTCCTTCAAAATTATTAGCATCTCAGTGAGTTCTGGCAGCATCTTCTAAACAAGCATGGAAGAGGATATGATAAAATGATTCCTTTCTGCTGACCTAGTATTCCCTGATACTCCAGGCCCTCTGTTGTGGGAACCATTGCAAAACCGGTTTGGGGGAAGGTCTTTGCTCTAATCAGGTCACCTTAACCCCTGCCTCAGGGAGCCCTGCAGCTCTGAAAACTTTGGCTCTGGGAGCAGAATTCCATCTTCTGGGAGTGGGTGGGGGGATGTGATCAACGAAGGTCCTTTTTCGCTAGGAAATCCACCAGATCCCAGAGCCAGGAAGCCTACTGGTGTGAGTCAATTTCCACAGTTCTTCCTTTTTAATAGCTGCCTGTCCTAGGCCACTGGAAATATGTATTTAGAAATTTGTGGCCATAAGAATTTTTATGTATATATACACAGCCAATGGATTAGGAAATAGGACACTGTCCATGCCTGAAATTTAGATGAAGTCCAAGTTGTCATAGGCCCGATATGGGTCCCTGTGGTATACAGGAGTAATACATGAAAATTTTTATGTGCACAAACATGGAAAAGGTTTATTTCACACAATGAGTCTACAAGTTAAGACTAACTGAAAGACATACAGCAAAGTGGAGGGCTCTGGACTCCCTGGTAGAGGAACCAGGAAATGTGCATTCTAGGTTAACCTTGAAAATCACTCAAAATGGGATCCTGGCAACAAAGTCAATATTTTTGTTTGCTTTCCGTTTAAAAAAAAGTTTTATTTTCCGCCTACCATAGAATTATAATGACAAACGAACTTCTTTTGCAGTCAATATAGGAAAAATGGGAGTTTCAGGGATGATATTATAAATTAGGGAAACACTTAGGATTATTCCTAAAGCTACGCACATTCATATAGAAAAGAGTGTTGGCCTGAAACCAGTTGGAAAGATTTAAGGATGTGATTAAAGAACAAAAGAAATGGAAAAAGTCAACAACATAGTAATTATTGGAATAAAAGAGGAGAGGAAAAATTGAACTCTGATACCAAGACACTAAAAACAAGTAAGAGTTTGCATAGAAAGAAATGTTTCCAAGGCAGATGGAAACAACCAGCCCAACTTGAGCATAGTTGAAAGTAAATCTTAATTTTTTTAGGAGATGAAGAAAAGTCTCTGAGCACCTCAGAATGAAGTCAGATTAGAAGGGGATTGTTGTGTTATGTTACTGTCTCCACATACCCTGAAGAAAGGGAAGCAGCAGTAAAAATGTGGGACCTTCTAGGACTAGATCCAAATTAGTGATTGAGAGATGCTGAAGACTTAACAGTAGAATATAAAGGATCCTTGGTGGGACGGCTGTGGATTTTAAAGAAAAAAAATCATTATCCCCCTGCCAGCACAAAGAGAAAGGAACACCTAGATCCCAAAGTAATTTAGGTGGGTCGCTTCCCGTCGCAAAGGTGTTGGTGGTCTTTGGGGTTCGTTCCAGGTCACATGGGCTGGCTGGTCACCCCAGTGGTGCACATGGCAGTGTACGCCCAGGGTCCGGTGTGATGTGCCCGCCCCCTGTGTGTGCAGATAGCACAGCTGGGTCTGGCCTGCGGGGTAGGAGGAGCAGGGAGATGCAGCAACCTGCCTGGGGCCACCATGGCTCAGGAGTGACGCAGAGGCTAAAGCTCAGGGCTCACCTGCTGTCAGCAGGAGTTCACCCTCTGAAGAGGGCTCCAGGGCATCCCAGGCCACCAAGGAAGTCTCTATGGTAGATGCAGCTCCTCCAAATCTCTGCTGATTCATACGGCCTCTCATGTTATTGTGCAGGCTGCATTGTAGATTTCGAGTCACCTAACCAGATAGGCTGACTTTTGTTTGGAGACTGTCCTTTTTTTTTTCTCCTTTAACCGATTGCCCTCACAGTGTCCTTGTACCTTTTTTAAAACAGTGATGGAGCATGTGAGTAATAATGTGAGAATTACTGCCACAGGAGCAACTTTGGAAAGGATTATCTTATTTGGAAAATGCAGAAAGGGGAAAGAAAAACATCTTCTTTCAAAAGTGCCAACTCAGAAAATCAACCTGATTCATGTCCTCAGGTTAGATTCAGTGAAGTAAAGGGAAGCTTAGAGTACTCTTTAGGAGGAGGATAATTTTATGGGGTTCAAGAGAAATGATAAGTGATAAAATAGCAAAAAAACCAGCCTGTTCCAGAATGGTGCGTTGCCCTGAAAGATGTGGTGCGTCCAGATAGAATAGGTGTTCTATGATGATGTAAACAGGTGTGCTTATGAGGGATGTCATTCAATATTTAGTCTTATTCTTTCCTCTGAAACTTCTAACCCAGTGGCTGTATCCACAGTAATATAATGTACAATGTGGTCATATATCTATACAGTTGACCCTTGAACAACGTGGTTTTGAGTTGCACAGGTCTGCTTATTTACAGACTTTTTTCAATAGTAAATACTCCAGAAGTACCCAAGCTGGTTGGTTGAATCCACAGATCCAGAATCATGGATAGGGTGAAACTGCGGACACAGAAGGCCAACTCTAAGTTATATTTGGATTTTCAATGGCGAGGAAAGTAGGCACCCCTAACCCTTGTGGTTCAAGGGTCAACTGTATTGATATATTCCAAACAGAAGTTTTGGGAAAAACAGGCATACTCTGCAGTGCTCTTTGATATTTAATGTTTTTCTGAAACATTTTTTTTTAATCCTGTTGGCAACCCACTAAAATTTTTTGATACTGACAAACTGAAAAACATTATTCTAAAATAAATTTGAATTGGAATTTTGAGGATATAGCCAGGCACTCTCAACACAGTGTAAGAGGAAAAATTGCTGAACTTGTAATTAGAAAAACTGAGTCCAAGTTCAGGTTTTAATGTTGGTTAAATGTGAAAACCAGCACAAATTTTATTGCCTCTGGCCCTCAGTTTCCTTATATATAAAACAAGGACAATACTACCTCCTCTATCTACTTCACAAAATTGTCAAAGAAAAATTAAAATAATTTGCAGCCACTGTGGAAAACAGTATAGAGATTCCTTAAAAACTAAAAATAGAGCTACCACATGATCCAGCAATTTCACTCCTGGGGATATATCTGGAAAAAATGAAAACGCTAATTCGAAATGACACCTGCATTCCAGTGTTCATTGCAGCACTATTTATAACAGCCAAGACATGGAAGCAACCCAAGTAACCAGCAACAGACAATTGGATTAAGAAGATGTGGCATGGGACTTCCCTGGTGGTGCAGTGGTTAAAAATCCGCCTGCCAATGCAGGGGATACTTGTTCAAGCCCTGGTCCGGGAAGATCCAACATGCCACGGAGCAACTAAGTCTGTGCACCACAACTACTGAGCCTGATTTCTAGAGCCCGCGAGCCGCATCTAATGAGCCTGCGCACCACAACTACCGAAGCCCACACACCTAGAGCCCATGCTCCACAAGAGAAGCCACTGCAATGATAAGCCCACGCACCACAACGAAGAGTAGCCTCCCCCCTTGCTACAACTAGAGAAAGCCCGCGTGAAGCAACGAAGACCCAATGCAGCCAGAAAGAAAGGAAGGAAGGATAAGTTAACATGCTAAAAAAAAAAAAAATGTGGTATGTATATACACAATGGAATATTACTCAGAATGAAATACTACCATTTGCAGCAACATGGATGGACCTAGAGAATATTATGCTTAGTGAAATAAATCAGACGGAGGAAGACAAATACTATATGATATCACTTATATGTGTAATCTAAAAAATAATAAAAATGAATGTATATACAAAACAGAAACACCCTCGGACATAGAAAACAAACTTGTTTTTACCCAAAGAGAGAGGGAAGGCGAAAGGGACGAATTAGGAGTATGGGATTAACAGATACAAACTACTGTACGTAAAACAGATAAGCATCAAGGACCTACCGTATAGCACAGGGAACTCTTTTCAATATCTTGTAATAACCTATAATGGAAAAGAATCTGAAAAAATATATATAAATATATATATATAAATTTAACCACTTTGTTGTACACCTGAAACTAACACAATATTGTAAATCAACTGTACTTCAATTTAAAGTTTAAAATAATTTTCCAAATGTAAAAATTGTTGAAAGAAATTGCATAAGTAATTTGATTATCATAGCCATGGTCATGATGACTGAAAGAGCAGCATCTCCTCAAAAAGATAAAAACAAAAGATGATAACTAGTACTGCCAAGCACTGTGAGGCCAGAAGCCTCAGGCTTCTCCAGTAAGAGAGAGAGAGAGAGGATTTGGGCAGGACCCAGGTTGTTCTGTTGGACTCCTAGAGCCCATATTGACAGCGATTTTGGGGGTAGCTGGCAAGGAAATGAGAAGAAGAAAACGTCGAGTTGGTGGGCATGGTGCCTCTACCCCTCAGAGAAAAGTAAGATGTAAACTTGGAGCCGACAGACCCAACCCTGAACTCAGCTTTAACCATTTTTAGCTGAGTGGCCATGAGCTCTGGGGAGGTTCCGTTCCCATGTCTGAGAAATTGGGGGCCATATATATATAATCTATAATATAGTTGCTTTATATAATTATTTGTCTCTAATCCTTAGAACAACCCTAATTTTATGTAAATTATATATATAGTATATTGTATACAGATCTTCCTTGACTTACAAGGGTTAGGATGAGGCCCCAATAAACCCATTGGAAGGTGAAAATATCCTAAGTCAACAACACATTTAATGCACCTAACCTACCAAACATCATAGCTTAGCCTCACCTACCTTAAACGTGCTCAGAACACTTACATGAGTCTACAGTTGGGCAAATCATCGACTATAAAGCCTGTTTTATACTAAAGTGTTGAATGTCTCATGTAATGTAGGGAATAGCGACTGAAAGGGAAAGGCAGGGTGGTTGTTAGGGTCCAGAAAGGTGGTAAGTGTGTCGGCTGTTCACCCTGAGCGCCCGGCTGAGTGCAGAGGCTGCCGCTGCCCAGCACGGCGAGAGGGGCTGGGGCAGACCGCGTGTCACTAGCCTGGGAAAGGATCAGAATTCAGAGCGCAAAGTACACGGTCTACCGAAGGCATGTCACTTTCGCACCACTGTAGAGTCAAAATATCCTAAGTTGAGCCATTGATAAGTTGGGCATTACTGTATTATATAAGATATAATTATAATTAATTATCTATCGTATTATATATAAATATATTGTATTTTATATGTAATATGTAAATATATAAAAATATATTTTATGTAACATATAAACTATATTATGTGTAACATAAATTTATAAATTTATAAATTTAATAATATATAAATTATATTTATATATAATAACTCATATAATAATATAATATATATAATTATATATTATATAATATTATATATTATTATATTATATTATTTATTATTATATTATTATATTATTATATATAATTATATAATTTTATTTATTTATTTATTATATATTATATATAATATATATTTATTATATATATTATATATAATTATATAATATAATAATTATTATATTATTAATATTATATTATATTATTATATATTATATATATTATATAATATATATATTATAATATAACTATATATTATAAATATATAATATAATTTGATACAACATAAATATATAATAAAATATATTAACATTCTCTTATAATTTAACAAACTATATATAAATGTATAAAATGTATAATAAAAATATGTATACATATTTAAATATATATTCATCGCTGTGGTAACTGAAGGAGCCAGAGCCATGGTGCTTTGTTCAGGGCTGAACACAGACACTGTCGGCGAAGCAGTTCAGGTTGGATGGGACAGAACAGGTCACAGACGGAGTGCTGTGTGCAGGTCAAGGGGACAGTGGGCGGGCCAGGATTGCAGAGTCTTATCTGAACGTCGGAATCCTCTGAGGATTCTTCCGCCTGTCCTGGACTCTCCAGGGCCTAGAGGTCCAGCAGAGAATTTGGCGGTAATAGGTGTATGTGTAGGTGTGGGAAAGCTCCCCGGGTGATTTCCTCCACTTCCCCACCACACTGTGGCGTGGAGCTGCTCAGCCCAGCGCGTGGATAAGGGAGGAGGGGTTTTGGGGTCTCTGGCATCAGACTCACTCAGCGCCTATAAATGCAGATGCCTAGGCCTCACTGTGTCTACTGAATCACACTTTAGGGCTGGAGTCCCGGAAGCCGTATTTTCACCAAACCCCCGGTGATGATGATGCAAGTCAAGTTCACAGTCGTAGTAACCGGCCAGGGTTGAGAAGGGCTGTGCAGTGAGGCAAGTGCTTGACGAGGAGACCCTGGGTAGGGGGTGGGGGTGGGAGAAGAACAGCCAGACATCAGCAGCCGAGAGTCTCAGCGTCTCCCAGGGGGCAGCAGGCAGCGGGCGGGGACAGGGGCCGTGGCCCTGGAGGCTGAAGAATCGCCACCAGGTGAGACAGGGTCTCTGAAAGGGCCTAGGAGCTCCTGCTGCAGCTAAAGCAGGAGACTCCAGCTGCTGTACGCAGCCCTCCTTGGTTACAGGACTGCTGCTCGTGTCAGCTTAGATGCCTTCTCTCATTTTCTCTGGCAGAAAAACTAGCTTCTGCGCATGTGTCTGTTTCTGCGGGAAGGCGCTGGAAAAGGAGGAGGGAAGGAAGCCCAGCATCCTCGGGCTCACGCATGACCCCACCCCCCCACCCAGGTGTTTCTCCGTTGTTTTCAGCTAAAACCAGACCCCCTCCCTCATTTTCTCCTCATTAAGCCCGAGTCACTATGGGGCCTGCCACATGGAGAGAGAGCCGAGGGAGGGAAAGTGACATGTTTGAGCAGCTCTGTGCCCAGCAAGGCGCCAAGTCCCTTCCAGGTATCAAAGCCCTTGGTACCCCCCAAAAAACCCCACACATGCAGGTGACATTGTTATCCCACTTTACAGACGAGCCACTGAATGCAAGGTGCTTGTACAGTTGAAAACCTCCTTGGCCTTTACCTGCTGCTACTAGGAAGGGCCCTCAGGAAATCCAGACAGAGCTTTCCTGCTTCTCAGAGGTTCATCCCCTTCCTTCTACGAGACTTACTGTGTGGAGAGCTCTTCTAGGCACAGGGATAGAGCAATGACCCAAACAGACAAAAGGCTCTGCCCTCCAGCTTACATATACTGTCTTTCTCTGTTTCACCTTCCCAACTAAATCCAATGGGGAGGGCTTCCCTGGTGGCGCAGTGGTTGGGAGTCCGCCTGCCTTTGCAGGGGACACGGGTTCGTGCCCTGGTCCGGGAAGATCCCACGTGCCGCGGAGCGGCTGGGCCCGGGGGCCATGGCCGCTGGGCCTGTGCGTCCGGAGCCTGTGCTCCGCAGCGGGAGAGGCCACTGCACTGAGAGGCCCGCATACCACAAGAAAAATTTTTTTTAATTAAAAAAATTAAATCCAATGGGGTAGCACTCTTAGAACAGGTCTGTCTATGGCCCTGGCACGCTGAACGCACCCCATCTCACCTGATGTCGGAAGCTAAGCAGGGTCGGGCCTGGTTGATATCAATACCTGGATGGGAGGACAGTTATCAGATGGAAAGATAGATGATCCAGGGGTCTCTTAGCAGCCCAGGGACCACGGGCATAGTCCTAGGTCTCTGAGATGCACAGAGAGGACAATGACTTGTGGAGTGAGTGCACAATCCATGGTCAGCAGATGGAGAGAATGTTCTAGCTGTAGAGTCAGCAGATGTCACCCCATTAAGACTACCCTTTGAAAGATGGCCAAGGGCTTCCCTGGTGGCGCAGCGGTTGAGAATCCGCCTGCCAATGCAGGGGACACGGGTTCGTGCCCCGGTCCGGGAAGATCCCACGTGCCAAGGAGCGGCTGGGCCTGTGAGCCGTGGCCGCTGCGCCTGCGCGTCCGGAGCCTGCGCTCCGCAAAGGGAGAGGCCACAACAGTGAGAGGCCCGCGTACCACAAAAAAAAAAAAAAAAAAAAAAAAAAAAAGATGGCCAAGCCTCAGTAACTGCCTACCCAGGATAGCCCTTTCTATAAGAACATTACTCACAAACCCTGGTAGCAACTCAGGAAGAAGATAAATCCCGTGCATTCTAGGCTGAGGCAGGAGGTGGAGGACCGTCAAATCCAATGTGCTCTGGGCAAGAAGTTCACATCGTCGCGTTGCTCCCATGGTTGTAATCCACTTCCATATCCATATCCTTCCCCTGACCTCTGTGCAGCCTCATCAAGGGTTTTGTTGACAGAAACAAACTTTTTCAACTTAAGAGAGGAACGACGCAGCTGTCTGGGACCACCTTGTGAATGGGTCGGGGGGGTGGCAGGCCAGTGGTGGGGCTCAGCAGGCCCCCCACCTCCTCGGCCCCTAGCAGCGCTCGCACCCCACCCAGGTGACTTGCTCTTCTGGAGTAAGCATGGCCTCCCGTCTCTCTGGCCCACTTTCAACCTGTTATTGTCCCTGGAAGCTCTGGGTATTAGGCCATACTCTTCAAATGTGCTCATAAAAACACTTCCCTCACTGTGCGGACAGGATGCCATTAGGTTAATAACAGCAGCCAAGGAGGAAGGCCACCAGAATGAGGCCAAGTGGAGCAGGTGACAGGACCCTGGAGCTGGGAACCAGGAAGGCCCGGATTCAAATCTTGACCATGTGGTTTGAAACCACTTGTTAGACATCTTGGATCGCCCATATCCTCACCTGGGAATCTGGGAGATTATTGTGCGTTATAGTTATTATGAGGATTTAGTTAGATTAGCTACAGAAAAGCATCATACAGCAGGTTAGTTTCTCTCCTAGGACTTATCTCAGAGAACTTAACCACGCCCAAGACCACCAAAAAAAAATGTGTCCCCTTTGCAGAGTAAAGCTTAATCCAAAATATGAAGGCATGGGAGTGAGTTTTCCCGTTGCACGTTGTAACCCACATGAAAAAGCAAGATGTTTTCAAACGTGGCCACCATAAAATAAGGGCTTTGTTGTTCTTGTTCTTCTGTGCAGTGATAAATGAGATCCTCTACTGGAGTTTTTGTCTGAAATAGGAAGCTCAAGCAATTTTATTTCTGGGTTAGGAAAAAGGTATGAACTGTTAATGAGCTACCTGCCCCACTGAGGGGTGTGAAACTTCAGACTTAGAGATGAGATGGGCCCGGTCAAAAAGAGAAGCGGAATAACAGTCTAAGACGTGACACCTTCTATTTCCAACCCAGAGTTAGCACCAGGATGGAAAAGGGGGGACATGTGGGAAAGATGGCAAGTCAGAGCTTTATCCAGTTTAATTTTTTAACTGAAGAATTATAAATCCTCAGATCATAGACACCTAACAGAAATAACTTGGAGATCTATTATGTGTCAAGCGCAATACTAAGCAAGGGAGAGTCTGATGGAGGGAAAAGGTGTAAATAAATACATTCAGTGAATTAAGATTTCTGAATCAGAAGTTTCCGTGCAAAATAAAGTGTGCAGACAGAAGAAGCCTTGACCAACTCAGTCTCTGTTCCCTTGGTTTCGACCTCCTAGGAGGTCATGTCCAGACAGACCTCGTTTTATTGCACGTGACTTTATTGCCCTTCACAGATACTGCAGTTTTTACAAATTGAAGGTTTATGGCAACACTGCCTGGAGCATATCTATCAACGCCACTTTTTCAACAGCATTTGCTCACTTCGTGTCTCTGTGTCACATTTCAGTAATTCTCACAATGTTTCAAACTTTTTCATTTTTATTATGTTTGTCATGGTGACCTGTGACTAGTGATCTTGGATGTTAACGTTGCAAAAAGATTGCGAGTCTCTGAAGGCTCAGATGATGGTTAGCATTTTTTAGCAATAAAGTATTTTTTAATGAAGGTACGCACATAGCTTTGTTAGACATGCTGCTGTTTCACGCTTAATAGACTACAGTACGGTGTAAACATAATTTTCATATGCGGTGGGAAACCCAAAAAATGTGTGCTATTTGCTTTATTGTAATATTTGCTTTGTTGCACTGGTCTGGACCCAAACCAGCAGTAACTCTGAGGTATGCCTGTACACCAGTAATTCACTAGCCAATGTTTTACTTACTTTTAAACATCCACTGGCCCATTGTTTACCAATTATCAGTAGCTACTTATTACCACGTTTATGACGGAGAGCACTAAAGAGGTGGGACTCTTCCCCCATCAATAAGGAGTAAGAAGTTCGTTGGCAAAGGAGGGTTGACTGATTCTCCTAAGGAATATCTGAAAGCATTTATTCATCAGTCACCTTTTCAGGTCAGCTTCAGAGGGATGAAACTTTGTCCTTTCATTAAGCATTTAGAAATGAGCTTTTCATGACATCCAGGATGCCAGAAAGAATAAACATCAGTTAATTTTTGTTTTGTTTCCATTTGATCAGCCATGAGTTGCTTCCAAACTTCAGCGAGCCATTCCTGGATTTATCCCACTGTGATCCTCTGCCTGTTTGGATTTTTCTCCATGATGAGACCCTCAGAACCCTTCCTTATGCTGTATTTATCTGGGCCAGAGAAAAACCTGACCAGTGAAGAGGTGAGTTAATATACATACATATCTTGATGTGGCTTAGTCTTACAGGACTCGAACAAGGACCTAGAGTGAGGTTTTCATTCAAGTGGAAATAAGATTAACACACCGACCTCAATGAATCCCATCTTCCTAGTATGTGTTACTTTCTAGAGCTCTTCAAACTACTGTCTCCTCCTCACACTTGCAAAAATGGGAAACCAAAACACATTGCATGTGTAATAAATATTTTCACTTTTGTAGACTTCTAACATTAGGCTTAATGCGTGGGAACATGTCAAGTCTTCACTGAGTCTATGATACTAATCCTAAAATAAAATCAATGCCAGGCACAGGATCTAGTCCTAATAAACTTTTAGCCTGCTGGGGTATAAGCAGAATCTGTTTAAAAATTGTAGCATTTCTTTAGGACACTAACTCGCGTTTTGAAAACCTATTTATCAGCAGGTGAGACATTAACAGCTTTATCTTCCCCAGAAGTCCCAATTCTCTTACTCACAGGATCCACCTCTTTTTTTTTTTTTTTTTTTTTTATGACGAGTGCAACAAGAAAGTGCACTGACCCAGTCGGAGAATTACCCTGGGCTGGTTTTATAGTCTCCAGCCATAGCTAAGAAAACACTGTAGAGTGGGTGGCTTCACCTGAAAGGCTCACTGATGCTGCTTTATTTGGTGATAAGGTGGTATGGACGGAAGGACAAGCTTATTCTGCTGTAGTGTCAAATCACTTAGGGGCAAGTGTGTTTCAAAGTTTCCCGGATGGAAGCATGTCACTATTAAGACAAAGCAGACAACAGATAGACGTCCAGAATCAACCAGTGAGTCCCAGGGGTCTGCTTCCTTGACCACTGTGGACCAGCTGGACCTTGAAGGCGCAGCCCAGTTACATTAGCCTTTCAAATCACTGAACTTTCCCCTGTCATCGAAACAGGAACCCACTGAGGTTGCTGGGGAAAGCAGCGGGCCACAGAACAAAGTCTAATGCAGCTGGCCTGCACCTGTACCCATCATGCCCCAAAGATCAACAACTTCTTCAGTCCTTTCTGTGAACGAACCTTGAGGTGCCATGCATTTCTGACTAAATCCATGAGATGACCCATATTAAACTGAGGCCAGAATTGAGTAAGCAGAGACAAATCAGTAGAATTGGAGGGAGACGGGGTTGGGAGCCCAGCAAATCTGGCCAGGAAGGAGATGAAATGCATCGCTTGTTCCCACCCCATAATTCTGCAAGATGATTTACTCTGTGCTGTCTTCATGCGGGTGTTCATCCAGACTTGCAAGGGCTGAGATTTTTGTCATAATGATGAATCACATAAAGGTAAAGGTTGCTGGATTATTCTAACACTGTAGCCGCTTTATCTAGTGTTGCTATCTCTGAACAAGAAGAGAATAGTATTTTTTAATAGCCTGAAAAACCCACAAGTGTCTGTTGAACAATTTTTAACTAGTTTACAGGCATACCTCAGAGATATTGCAGGTTTGGTTCCAGACCGCCGCAATAAAGTGAACATTGCAATAAAGCAATCACACAAATTTTTTTTTAATTTCCCAGTGCATAAAACAGTTACGTTTTCACTATACTATAGTCTATTAAGTGTGCAATAGCATTATGTCTAAAAAAAGTATATACCTTAATTGAAAAATATTTTATTGCTAGAAAAATGCCAAAACAATTACAGTAGTAACATCAAAGATTACTGATCATAGATCACCATAACAAATATAATAATAATGAAAAAGCTTGAAATATTGCAAGAATTACCAAAATGTGACAAAGACATGAAGTGAGCAAACGCTGTTGGAAAAATGGTGTCAACAGACTTGCTCAATGCAGGTTGCCACAGACCTTTAATCTGTAAAAAACAAAACAAAACGAAACACGGTATCTGCAAAGCACAATAAAGCAAAACACAATAAAATGAGGTATGCCTGGGCTCTAGGGTACATACTATTATAAATTTAATATAGTTCAGATTGCACATTAAGCCAATATATTCTTCTACGGAGATGCATGTAAGTATATGAAGTGGGTTCTTTGGGGGGTAGAGGGGAGCTCTCCTTTCCTACTGGTTTCCTTTAAAATCGGTTTTCTATTGTGCTTTCTCATAATATAAAGCATACGTTATTTGATTGGATGCAGAGTTTTGTGTCGGGCAAGTGACATGTACCTTAGTAATCCACAAACCTGAGAAAGGTAACCCTCCTCACTTCCTGGTGCTTCATGGTCACGGGATCCATTTTTCACCTCTGCAGATCACAAATGAGATCTTCCCCGTGTGGACATACTCATACCTGGTGCTGCTGTTCCCGGTGTTTATCCTCACCGATTATGTCCGCTACAAGCCAGTCATCATCCTGCAAGGGATTAGCTTCATCATTACCTGGCTGCTGCTCTTGTTTGGCCAAGGAGTGAAGACCATGCAGGTTGTGGAGTTCTTCTATGGGATGGTCACTGCCACCGAGGTAGCCTACTATGCCTACATTTACAGCATGGTCAGCCCAGAGCACTATCAGAAAGTGAGTGGCTACTGCAGGAGTGCCACGCTGGTGGCCTACACGGCGGCCTCAGTGCTGGCCCAACTCTTGGTATCCCTGGCCAGCCTATCGTACTTTTACCTCAACGTCATATCCTTGGCCTCTGTCTCCATGGCCTTCCTTTTCTCACTTTTCCTACCAATGCCTAAGAAGAGCATGTTTTTTCATGCAAAACCCAGCAAAGAAGCTCCTCCAGAGCCACCAGGAAAGGATGCTGTCTTAGAGGAACCTCAAAAGGATCACGAACCCGGCGGACAAGAAGTATTCACTGTTTCAGGGAACCCGGATGATGGCCAGTGGAGCAGCCCAAAGCCAGAAAATGTAGCTTTGAGAGTTTTTGTGCAGTGGTTACAGGATTTGAAGGAGTGTTACGCCTCAAAACGTCTTTTTTACTGGTCCCTATGGTGGGCTTTTTCCACAGCAGGTTTTAACCAGGTTTTGAACTATGTTCAAGTCCTGTGGGATTACAAGGCACCAGGCCACAGTTCCGTAATATATAATGGAGCCGTAGAAGCTATTGCAACCTTTGGAGGTAAGTAAACTTTGATCTTCCTTTGATGGGCTACCCCCCACTAAGTTCATTTTTCCAGTTGCTAAATTCTCCATGGTGGTAAATTAGGTCTGTTCAGAAGGCATATTAATCTTTTCCAGGAATAGAAGGCAGTGGGGCAAAAAGAGGGACATGACATTTCTATTTAATCTGTTGCAGTTACTGGTAACTCAAGAGCTCAGAATTCAGCACCAAGTGATTACATTCTAGCCGGATTCCTAAGATTCCATTTCATCATCAAGAAAAGTGTTAATAATGCCCCCTGTTCTTTCAGGATTGTTTTTAATATCAAAGAGAAAATAAGCATCCTGCATATAAACAAGGTGTTTTTATTATTTTAGAAAATGAACTGAACTATTAAGACTCCCAAATTACCACTGGAAGGGTTTTTGTTAATAAAGAATTGGATTTCGCTAGTGCCCATCTTTAGGCAATTCCAGGCTCTACACCACAAATTTTCAAAATTAGCTTTCTTATGAGATTTAAATCAGAAGTGGAAGATGTTATGTGAGTCAGGATTCTAATATCAGAGGGAAATGTGCCTTTGAAGTTCCCTCTACAATAAATATTTATATCCTGGTTAATGGAAACTTAAATTCAACTAAGACTTTGAAGGTATTTTTCTAGGAAGTAGGAGATTTCCACACCCTCTTTTACATAAATTTTCAGAAACCTCATGTGGTGTCTGTTTTATTATTGTCTCCCTTTTAGGAGATTTCAGTTTAACTCCTGGAAACCAAGACTGTACTAGAGTTTTTTCACTGAAATTCTCTCTCCTACATTCCAAATTCTGGAATGAAAAGTAACTTTATTTCTTTTGCAGTGTGGTTCTTGCCTAGATGACATGTGGAAAAGTTAGTCAAATCTCAGTAATTTGAAACATAAATATCTCTCACTTTGTTAAAGAGAACTACAATTACTAACCCTAATTACTGTCAATTATTCAATCTCTTAAACTCTGTAAGTTGTTCACCCAAATCCTCAAGTAAATTAAGCCAGATCTTGAAGACATTAAGACGGAGATTAGAAGTAAGATTAAGAAAGATTAGTAATAAAGACTAAAACTTACTACCTGATGCAACGTATCTGTTACCTATCACTGAGAAAAACAATAAAGAAAGGCAAGTATGAACAGGCTAGGTGTACTGCCAGAGCAATTGTTTCACCTTTATCTATCCCTGCCCTGAGCATGTTGCATTAAGTGACTGAGTTTATGTATCATTTCTCCCCACTCTGTGGGTGGTTAAGAACCTTTCTAGTCCCTCTGCATAGAACAGTGCTTGGCGTGTAGTTGATGCTAATTAAAAGTGTGACAACTAAATCACTGAACGAATAGAAATTAAAGAGAGTAGCCAAAGGAAAACATGCTTGAGAAATGGATAAATCCCCACTTAGGTGAATCACACTATTTTCACGAATTGGGAAAGCAATATGTTTATCTTTCAGAATTACCTGAGACCTGAGTTCTTAAGAGAGCATGTTGATGTTTCCCATGGGCAAAGTCAATATGTTGGATCTTCCTTAATGTTTCTTCTTTAGGGGCCCTGGCTGCCTTTGCAGTGGGTTATGTGAAAGTCAACTGGGATCTTCTGGGAGAGTTGGCTCTGGCCATCTTCTCGGTTGTCAATGCAGGCTCTCTATTTCTCATGCATTACACGACCAACATATGGGCATGCTATGCTGGCTATTTGTTATTCAAGACTGTCTATATGCTTCTTATCACCATAGCAGTGTAAGTATTACTAAGCATTTCTTCCCAGTCCTAAAATTAAACCATATTCTCTTTTCTGTATTCCTATAATTCTTTTGAGAACTTTGGAAGGATTTTAATCAATTGCAATATTAAATGTTGACTACTTCATATTAAATTAGGCACAATTTAGCCATCTTTTCATTTAATGGCTCACCGAATATTGCTAATATTAATCAGCAAGGAAAACAAGTTCTGTAAGTTCATAAACCAAAGGCAATGATACATTGTCAGGTTGTGATTTTTATTTCAAACAGTTTGCCAATTTGCATGGTGTAATGCAATTTGATTTTGAATGATTACGTTTAGATTACACCTCTGATTTCACTTGGTTGCTTGAGTAATTCCAGGCATATACTTTTGTATGAAACAAAATATTTTCAGTAAGATGGATACTGAAAAAAGTAGATGCAAAGATTACAAGAAACTATGAATCCCAGAGATCCTTTTTTTAATGATTAAAAACATTTGGTTCTATATATAAGTGCAGAGAAAGCTGACTAAGGATATATGCTTTGGTATTAACCAAAAGAGATAAGAAACATTTGAATTTCAAATCACATGAAAGAAGTAGAGCCAAAAGCTTTATAAAGTT
The DNA here is from genome assembly GCF_026419965.1 of Kogia breviceps. NCBI lineage: Eukaryota > Metazoa > Chordata > Mammalia > Artiodactyla > Physeteridae > Kogia > Kogia breviceps. Next base: position 190,971,985 of record NC_081311.1, on the reverse strand, counting down.
TTGAGTTTTAGTCTGTGAAAAATGCTTGATAAGTAATTGACAAAACATGGAAATGTGGACCCTGAGAAAAGATCATGAAACAAAGGAAAGAGATGAAACTTGAGGCAAGTTCATTTTTTTCACCATAGGGTATCTGTTTAATGTATCAAACTCATGTGTCTTGAGTTTTTTTTAAGGCGAGTATTTTATTATGGTAGGATGACATTGTTTCTTTTCACTTTAAGAATATTCAGAACCCAAAGCCTTTTATCTGCATTCCAAGGAAGAACTATAAATAACATATATCTGCCAGTCTTTCAAAAGTGCTTTGTAATAAGATTTCAAAATCTATATAATTATAGGGCTTCCCTGGTGGTGCAGTGGTTGAGAGTCCGCCTGCCGATGCAGGGGACACGGGTTCGTGCCCCGGTCCGGGAGGATCCCACGTGCCGCGGAACAGCTGGGCCCGTGAGCCATGGCAGCTGAGCCTGCGTGTCCAGAGCCTGTGCTCCACAACGGGAGAGGCCACAACAGTGAGAGGCCCGCGTACCGCAAAAAAAAAAAAAAAAAAAAAATTATAAAAAATAAGTTTCTTACGAGTTTTAAGTCAGAAGTGGAAGATGATTCCTATTCCAATTCTGGCCTCAGTTTAATATGGATCATCTCAAAGGAAGAATATTTAGGTTTAATTTCTGGAACATTAAATTGGATAGGAGGAATTTTGCCATATTTCCTTTAAGTATATTTTAATTCAGCCTTTAAGTATATATTTTTTCCTTGTTCTGCCCATTTGTCTATACTGGAGGAGATTTAGACAAAAAATGCTGTTAACAAGACACTGCTTTCTCTTCATTTTCTTTTAAAGATAAGAATCCCATGTATGTTCTCGTTAAAAATCTTATTCTATGTTGAATGACAGGTTTCAGATCGCAGTTAATCTGAGTGTGGAACGTTATGCCTTGGTGTTTGGAATCAACACCTTCATTGCCCTGGTGATTCAGACCATTATAACCGTGATCGTAGTAGATCAGGGAGGATTGGGGCTGCCAATCAGCATTCAGGTAAGCTGCAGTACTTCCATTTTCCTATTCACGCAGTTGGGGGGAATGTAGAATAACTTGGTCATCTCAAAGGGTTTTTTCAACCTTACCACTGGCAGTATTTAATTTCTTGGCTAGGCAAATTTTAAAATAAACCATGCCTTAGGACTTCCCTGGCAGTTCAGTGGTTAAGACTTCACCTTCCAATGCAGGGGGTGCAGGTTTGATCCCTGGTCAGAGAGATAAGACCCACATGCCTCGTGGCCAAAAACACAAAACATAAAACAGAAGCAATATTGTAACAAATTCAATAAAGACTTTAAAAATGGTCCACATCAAAAAAAAAAAAAAACCTTAAAAAATAAAGTAAAATTAGCCATGCCTTTAACTATCAACTGTAAAACCAAGTAGGTTTTGAGCAGTAATCACTATAGGTTAGCATTTGCCCTAAAACCCCATCAGGTAACACTCTTGCCTTCATATCACCCTTATGTCTTCTCTTTCCCCCATGGTCCAGTACTATAATATACTAAGATGCAACTGGAAAGGGGTATGTGGCTGCAGAGTTCACTTCCCTTTTAAGTCTCTCAGAGTACTGAGAGACTTAAAATTAGTCCAATTTATCATTTTACATGTGGATCTGAAAAAAAGGGGATAAGGCAGGTAAAAAGTAACCTCAGTGTTGAAAATTCATTCCTGGAAACATTACATATAGCATTGCACTATCCTCCAAACATATACACATAAATCAGTGGGATTTAGAGTTTTTTTCACTATTGGCGGCATGTGCTAGAATTTGAATCCAAGCAACACTGACTCCATAGCCCACACTCTTAGTTACTGCATTGCTTACCCTTTCATGCCTGGTTCTTCTAAGAGGGGAAAAGAGAGTATTGTTCAAATCTACAAGATCCATATTAAGATCCTGATTCTCAGTTACCCCATAATCCAAGTAAATCAACAGCATCGCTATGTATTATCAATAACATAAATAGTCATATTTCATGTGTGGCTAATTAACTCTGTTTTTTTCTAGTTTTTAGTTTATGGGAGTTATTTTGCAGTCATTGCTGGCATTTTCCTAATACGAAGCATATTCATTATCTACTCAACCAAATGCCGAAAGACAGTGCAGAGCTCTGCTACAAGTCAGAATCCATATGGGCCACACCCAGAAGAACCAAAGAACAACTAATGAACAAAGCTCTAACCTCTGTCAACCACTATAGCCTCTGAGCAAGGACTCTGCTGGTCACAAAGTCATGGAGTGCCATAAATTGACACACTTCACAAGTCTGGATTCCAGTGAACCTTTTCAAAGCCAGGAAAGCTCAGCTTTGGACCAGACATCTATGTACCCAGCTGAACTGGATGCAGCTGTTCAGGTATACCATCTCAATTAAACAGCCTATGTTGGGGAACCCCAGTGAATAGCAATGACTGGAAAATTCTGGTTTTGATTGCTTTCAAGGACGTGCAAGTGGCATGGAAACAAACCATGAGAAAACTCCAACCATCCTAGAGTTTGATATTCCTCATTTGTGAGCAGAAATACTAACTGAAGTGACCCTCTTGCTTGGCTTAGATATTTGTTTTATTTTACCCAAAACAGGCAACACAATGGATATTTTTTGTCACATGAGCCATTGTCCTTCTTCTTCCATTCAGTATATTTCTTTAAAACTTACAGTTCCTTGAGAGAATTATAGGGCTTCGTCCCATTTCTAAGGAATCCTTTTCTCTTCTGATAACACAGTATTATTCACAAGCTATTATTTGATAATATCACCACTTAATTTTTAAATCATTATTCTTCACTTTGTGCTCCACTGAGCTCTGTCATTGAAACTCTACCTCAGGAATAACTCCAGACACTCCTGTGTGGCCACAGAATGACATTCATGCCAATTCCCAGTGGCCCTAGGAGAGGCAATGAGCTTTCTTCTATCATGACCCCAGACAAGTGTTTTAATGTCGTGTCAGTGTGATGTCTGCCTAAAACAGAAAAACTTAAGTAGAAATTTTCAGGGATTTCTAGAAGTATTTGTAAATAAGGAAACACTGATGGGGGGTAAACACTTAATTTTTAGATGACAGAGATTGTGCTAAATAAAATAAATTTGTGCAAAAATATTAAAGAGCCTTTCTGATTTTTTGGTGAATTGTGCTGAAAATTGTCTGAGTTTTTCTGTCATTTGAAACTTCAACAAAAATCTCATTGAACAGTCTGCCACTGGGAATAATGAATGCTGATTCAAGATTTGTGTTTCAAATAGACTTTTCTCCAAATCTCAAAATTCAATCTCTGGACAAAAAAATTAAAATTCAGTCCAAAAGCCAATACAGTGGAGAAAACTAATAACTAATTACATCAAAAGCAAGAAAAGAATGACCACTGTTATCCTTCTTGGTTATTGTCCTGAAGATATTAGCCAACACAGTTAGACAAGAAAAAAAAATGAAAAATCAAAAGTTGGAAAGGAAGAGTCAAAACCATCACAATTCCAGAGGCTACAAGTATGCACCCAAGAGTCTCAACTAAACACTGAGTTAGTAATATAGAAAGTAAGTAAATAGAAATCAAAAGCTTTCATGATACAACAACCATTCAGAAGATATATGGGAGTAAAAGACCATATTTATAGTAGAATAAAAATAAAATACCTAAGATTACATTTAATCTATTTACTAATTTAATAAATGTGTAAGACATATATAAATGTGCCTGAAAACACTTTTGGAGATTATGAGATAACACCTAAACATATGGAAAAGCCTACCTTGTTCTTGGTTAGGAAGAAAAAAATATATATATAAAGACATCAGGCTTCTTAAATAAATTTATATGTTAAATCCTATCCCAGAGAAAAAAAAATACTTTTTTAACTAATATAGGTGATTCTAACTTTATTTGGAAATTAACAAAGAAGAACGAGGAAAAAGGTTTTTTAAGTGGAAAAATGAGATTAAATTATTTGCAGAGAATAAAATTCTACTCTAAATGCTTAATTACAGTAACATAATCAGCATGAAAAGACAGTCCAAGGCAACAGAGTAGGAAGTTCTGAAATAGTCCCTAATTCATATGGGATTTTAGACTATGATAAAGATAGCATTTCATACAAGAAGGAAAAGATGGAATATTTAATAAATTGGAACAATTTTTTTCAAAGGAAAAATTAAGTTGGACCCAAAAGTGCTAGAATAACCGTCAGTGTGTGTTGTGTATCAATATGCAGATGTGAAAAAATGAAACTACAAAAGTACCAGGAGGAAACATGCAAAAATTATAAGTTCAATCCTGTCTAAAGTAACAGAAAACCTAGAAGTCATAAAAAAGTGAATTGACCCATAAAACTAAACTTATGCATGGAAGAAAAAGCAATATAAGCAAAGCCAAAAGATAAGTGATAATCTGGAAGAAATACTGCAACTCATCAAAGCTACTTTCCCTAATTTATATAGAACCAATACAAATTGATAAGAAAAAAGGTCAAAACCCTGATGGAAAGATGGGCAAAGGATGTGAACAGGGAATTCAGAGAAAGGGCTCAGACATGTGAAAAAATGCTCATAAGAGAAATGTGTACAAAAACTACAATGAAGAAGATGGTTTCAAGATGCCAATGTGGGAAGACGTGGAATTAGCATCTCCCCACAACTAGGGTGCCTGCCAGACGCTGGTGAGGGACTCTGACACCCAAAGAGATGGAAGGAATCCCAGAGTGAACTGGTAGGACATAGCAGGACTGAGGGGGGAGGAGAAGTGGAGGCCAGACAGGATTGGTGTCCCTGAGGCCAGGGAGATCAGGAGAGGTAGGTGGCAGGGACATTCCAGGAAGAGTGGGAGAGGAGCAGAGGGTGATCACCTGGCCCCCTCGGCTGAGGAACCTGCTGAGCTCCCAAGCCGGTTCCCCCCACTCCAAAGCCCCATCCAGGCCACGTAGGTCCTGGGGGCATAGGAGGGAGGCCAAGGGGAGAACAGGAAAAGCAGGTGGGAAGGGCCCTCCGGGACGAGCCGGGAGAGGAGCAGAGGACAATTGCCCTGCCCACTCAGGCCCGGGAAGTCTGCTGAGCTCCCAGGCCAGTCCCCTGCAATTCAAAGCCCCAGATCACTTGGGTCCTGGGGTCATAGGAGGGAGGCCGGGGAGATCAGGAGAGGCAGGTGGGAGGAACCCTCTGAGACCCCAGACCGGAGGAGCAGGAGAGGAAAGGAGGGCATTTTCCCTGCCCTCTCAAGCCCAGGAAGCCTGCTGGACTCCCAGGTGAGGTCCCCTGGGGGGGCACGCCTGGGCCCCTTCTGTTCCTTGAGCCTAAGCCCCACCCACCACAGTCCCCAAGGCCTTTTCCAGCCCTGTGGGTCCTGAGCATTGGCCCCGCCCACCACCCAAACCTCACCCTTGCTTAGTCCCTGCCCTCCACAGCCAAGGCCTTCCCCCCACCATTTTTCTTTTCTCTTCCCTCCTCTTTTTGACTACTGTGGTACTCATGTATCTTCCGGTTGTTGATTCATGTATATTTTTATTTTTACATTCTTTCTAAAGTATCTGTTAGTTTCATAGTCTAATTTTATTTTTTATTTTGTTATTCTTTTTTTTTTTTTTTTTTTTGGCCACCCCACATGGCTTGCGAGATCTTGTTTCACAAGCCTGGGGTCAGGCAGAAGCTCCTGTGGTGGGAGCTCCAAGTCCTAACCACTGGACTAATAGAGAACCTCAGACCCCAGGGAATATTCATAGGAGTGAGGTCTCACAGAGGTCCTCATCTCAGCACCAAGACCCAGCTCTACCCAATAGCCTACAAACTCCAGTGTTGGAAGCCTCAGGCCAAACAACCAGTAAAAGAGGAACATAATCCTACTCATAAAAAAAAAAAAAAAAAGAAACAGCAAAAAAAATATGTAACAGATGAAGGAGTGAGGTAAAAACCTACAAGACCAAATAAATTAAGAGGAAATAGGCAATCTACCTAAAAAAGAATTCAGAGTAATGATAGTAAACATGATCCAGAATCTCAGAAATAGAATGGAAGCACAGATTGAGAAAATACAAGAAATGTTTAACAAAGGTCTAGAAGAACTAAAGAACAAACAGAGATGAACAACACAATAGCTGAAATGAAAAATACACTAGAAGGAATCAGTAACAGAATAACTGAGGCAGAAGAATGAATAAATGAACTGGAAGACAAAATGGTGGAAATAACTGCCAAGGAGCAGAATAAAGATAAAAGAATGAAAAGAATTGAAGACAATCTCAGAGACCTCTGGGACAACACGAAACACACAAACATTTGAATTATAGGGGTCCCAGAAGAATAAGAGAAAAAGAAAGGGTCTGAGAAAATATCTGAACAGATAATAGCTGAAAACTTCCCTAACATGGGAAAGGAAATAGTCACTCAAGTCCAGGAAGCAGAGGGAGACCCATACAGGATAAACCCTAAGAAAAACACACCAAGACACATATTGATCAAACTAACAAAAAATAAATTTAAAAAAAAATTAAATTCAAAGAAAAATATATTAAAAGCAGCAAGGGAAAAACAAAAAATAACATACAAAGGAATACCCATAAGGTTATCAGCTGATTTTTCAGAGGAAACTCTGAAAAATCCAAGGAGGGACACTACATAATGAACAAAGGATCAATCCAAGAAGAAGATATAACAATTATAAATGTTTATGCACCCAAAATAGGAACACCTCAATACATAAGGCAAATGCTAACAACCATGAAAGGAGAAATCAACAGTAACACAATAATAGTGGGGGACTTTAACACCCCACTTACACCAATGGACAGATCATCCAATCAGAAAATAAATAAGGAAACACAAGCTTTAAATGACACAGTAGACGAGATAGATCTAATTGATATTTATAGAACATTCTACCCAAAAGTGGCAGAATACACTTTCTTCTCAAGTGCACATGGAACATTCTCCAGGATAGATCACATCTTGGGTCGCAAATCAAGCCTCAGAAATTTAAGAAAATTGAAATTGTATCAAGCATCTTTTCTGACCACAACACTATGAGACTGGAAATCAATTACAGGAAAAAAAATTGTAAAAAACACAAATACATGGAGGCTAAACAGTGCACTACTAAATAACCAAGAGATCACTGAAGAAATCGAAGAAGAAATAAAAAATACATAGAAACAAATGACAACAAAAACATGATGAACCAAAACCTATGGGATGCAGCAAAAGCAGTTCTAAGAGGGAAGTTTATAGCAAGTCAATCTCACCTCAAGAAACAAGAAAAATCTCAAACACTCTAAGCCTACACTTAAAACCACTAGAGAAAGAAGAACAAAGAAAACCCAAAGTCAGCAGAAGGAAAAAAATCATAAAGATCAGATCAGAAATAAATGAAATAGAAATGAAGAAAACACTAGCAAAGATCAATAAAACTAAAAGCTGGTTCTTGGAGAAGATAAACAAAATTGATAAACCCTTAGCCAGACTCATCAAGAAACAAAGGGAGAGGACATAAATCAGTAAAATTAGAAATGAAAAAGGAGAAATCACAGCTGACACTGCAGAAATATAAAGGATTATAAGAGACTACTACAAACTATATGCCAGAAAAATGGACAAGCACAAAGAAATGGACAAATGCTTGGAAAGGAACAATTTTCCAAGACTGAACCAGGAAGAATTAGAAAATATAAACAAACCTATCACAAGTAATGAAATTGAAACCATAATTTAAACTCTTCCAACAAACAAAAGTCCATGACCAGATGGCTTCACAGGCAAATTCTATCAAACATTTAGAGAAGAGCTAACACCCATCCTTCTCAAAATCTTCCAAAAAACTGCAGAGGGAGAAACACTCCCAAATTCATTCTACAAAGCCGCCATCACCCTGATACCAAAACCAGAAAAAGGTATCACAAAAAAGAAAATTATAGACCAATATCACTGATGAAAATAGATGCAAAAATCCTGAACAAAATACTAGCAAACAGAATCCAACAGCACTTTGAAAGGATCATACACCATGATCAAGTGGGATTTATCTCAGGGATGCAAGGATTCTTCAATATATACAAATCAATCAAAGTGATACACCACATTAACAAATTAAGGAATAAAAACCATATGATCATGTCAGTAGATGCAGAAAAAGCTCTTGACAAAATTCAACACCTATTTATGACAAAAACTCTCCAGAAAATGGGCATAGAGGGAAGCTACCTCAACATAAGAAAGGCCATATATGACAAACCCACAGCAAGCATCATACTCAATGGTGAAAAACTGAAAGCATTTCCACTAAGATCAGGAAAAGACAAGGATATCCACTCTTGCCACTCTTATTCAACATAGTTTCGGAAGTCCTAGCCCACAGCAATCAGAGAAAAAAAAGAAATAAAGGAATACAAATTGGAAGAGAAAACTGTCACTGTTTGCTGATGACATGATACTATACATAGAAAATCCTAAAGATGCCACCAGAAAGCTACTAGAACTAATCAATTAATTTGGTAAGGTTGCAGGATACAAAATTAATGCACAGAAATCTCTGGCATTCCTATACACCACCAACAAAAAATCAGAAAGAGAAATTAAGGAAACACTCCCATTTACCACTGCAACAAAAAGAATAAGATACCTAGGAATAAACCTGCCTAAGGATGTGAAAGACTTGTACTCAGAAAACTATAAAACACTGATGAAAGAAATCAAAGATGACATAAACAGATGGAGAAATATACCATGCTCCTGGATTGGAAGAATCGACATTGTGAAAATGACTATAGTACCCAAAGCAATCTACAGATTCAATGCAATCCCTATCAAACTACCAATGGCATTCTTCACAGAATTAGAATAAAAAATCTTACAATTCGTATGGAAACACAAAAGATCCCGAATAGCCAAAGCAATCTTGAGAAAGAAAAATGGAGCTGGAGGAATCATGCTCCCTGACTTCAAACTATACCACAAAGCTACTGTAATCAAGAAAGTATGGTACTGGCACAAAAACAGAAATATAGACCAATGGTACAGGATAGAATGCCCAGAGATAAACCCATGCACATATGGGCACCTAATTTACAACAAAGGAGGCAAGAACATACAATGGAGAAAAGACATATTCTTCAATAAGTGGTGCTGGGAAAACTGGACAGCTACATGTAAAAGTATGAAATTAGAACACTCCCTAACACCATACACAAAAATAAACTCCAAGTGAATTCAGACTTAAATGTAAAACCAGACACTATAAAACTTTTAGAGGAAAACATAGGAAAAACACTCTTTGACATAAACCACAGCAATATCTTTTTTGACCCACCTTCTAGAGTAACAGATATAAAAACAAAAATAAACAAATGGGACTTAATTAAACTTAAAAGCTTTTGCACAGCAAAGGAAACCATAAACAAGACAAAAAGACCACCCTCAGAATGGGAGAAAATATTTGCAAATGAAACAACAGACAAAGGATTGATTCTCAAAATATACAAACAGCTCATGGAGCTCAATATCAAAAAGATCAACAATCCAGTTAAAAAATGGGCAGAAGACCTAAATAGACATTTCACCAAGGAAGACATACAGATGACCAGGAGGAACATGAAAAGATGCTCAACATCACTAATTATTAAAGAAATGCAAATCAAAACTACAATGAGGTATCACCTCATGCCGGTCAGAATGGCCATTATCAAAAAAGCTAGAAACAATAAATGCTGGAAAGGGTGTGGTGAAAAGGGAACCCTCCTGCACTGTTGGTGGGAATGTAAATTGGTACAGGTACTATGGAGAACAATATGGAGGTTCCTTAAAAAAACTAGAAATAGAACTACCATATGACACAGCAATCCCACTACTGGGCATATACCCTGAGAAAACCATAATTCATAAAGAGACATGCACCACAATGTTCACTGCAGCACTAGTTACAATAGCCAGGACATGGAAGCAACCTAAATGTCCATCGACAGATGAATGGATAAAGAAGATGTGATACATATATACAATGGAATATTACTCAGCCATAAAAAGAAACAAAATTGAGTTATTTGTAGTGAGGTGGATGGACCTAAAGTCTGTCATAAGAGTGAAGTCAGAAAGAGAAAAACAAATACCGTATGCTAATGCATATATATGGAATCAAAAAAAAAAAAAAAGAATGGTACTAATGAACCTAGTTGCAGGGCAGGAATAAAGAGCGAAACATAGAGAATGGACTTGATGACATGGGGTGGGTGGGCGAAGCTGGGGCGGCATGAGAATAGCATCGACATATATACACTATGGAATGTAAAATAGTTGGCTGGTGGGAAGCAGCAGCGTAGCACAGGGAGATCAGCTCAGTGCTTGTGATGACCTAGAGGGGTGGGATAAGGAGGATGGGAGGGAGGCTCAAGAGAGAGGGGATATGAGGACATGTGTATGCATATGGCTGTTTTGCTTTGTTGTGCAACAGAAACTAACATGGTATTGTGAGGCAATTATACTCCAATAAAGATCTACTAAAAAAACTGTAATGTATTAAAAGAAAACTACAACGAAGCACTGTTTTTCACCTGTCAAAGTAGAAAATAATCTAAATGTGTGATGACAGAATTTGTTCTCTCAGAATGGGTCAACAGTCAGTCTCGAAGACTCTTGGTGGGAGTGTACATTAATTTCATTGCTACAAGGGAAAATTCAGCATTCTTAAGATTAGAAATGTGTATATCTTTCCACCTACAGATATCTCTGATAGAAATATATACTTCTGATATACTTGCATGCCTGAGAACTGATTTGTAGAAAAGGTTTTTCATTACAGTAAAGTTTCTAAACACAAAGGATTGGAAACTATTCAAATTTCATTAAATGGGGACAGGGAAGATGTATTATGAGACACCAGTATATTTTTTATATGCAACCATTCTGACGTTTTTACATTTTTGGCAATATGCATGGAAAAGTAAATGTGCATTTATAATTAAAAGGAACAAACACAGAAGAAAAACATCAAATATTTTTTAAAATAAAAATTTTTATTTGGTCTCTCATTAAAGAGAAAGATGATTACTCCTTTGAATTAACACATAGGTTTGCTTTGTAAGGTGTAGGGTTTTGTGACTGGTAAGAACACCTTATAGAGAAAAATTTTAAATGTTTTGTTTTGTACATAGAATGACTCGGAAACAACACCAGAAACAGAACTCATAGACAAATAACAGAAATAAGGGGATAGAAATGGCAAGAAAATAGCCATTTCTGAGAAGAAAAAAATAAGGTGATAGTTCTAGCTTGTTTGGACTTGCCCTTTGCCTATATTTAGGCCTTGACATAGGTGAAATCTGTAGATCTGGTTGAGAAAGTTGTCACTGGAGAGGCATGTGATGCACTTTTGACAGATAAGCAGGGTCACGGGGCCTTTAGGGAAGAGGTACACAAGGTAGCAGGAGTTGAATTAACTTAGGGAATCATCCATCTCATAAGATGGGAAAACGGCACGTGGCTGGGAGGCCTGGACCCCAGAGGCCCTGTGCGTGCATTGCTGTCTCTGCATGTGGGTCATTCAACTTTTTCAAGAAGATGGAAATCTGTTGTTGCCATAGCAGAGTAAAAGCAGAATTCCTGAGGGTCGGTTTTCGTGTTTTATTAGGAAATTTAGGCAAGAGCTATGTGATGACTGGAAACAGCTGTAATAGGACTCGAGCAGGTAAGAGTAACAGACATAGTGTGCACATAGAGAGGTAGGAGTACCAAGCTGGAAGGCTGCAAAACACCCATCAGATAGAACACTCAGAACTGTGATCCCTTTGGCTGGGTTTACAGCCCTGTAATGGCCATTTCTTGTTTGTTTGGAATGTTTTTCAAATAAAAAGGTTTAAGACCATCATTTTGAAAGAGAGGGGCACAGAGTTCAAAACCCAGAGATATTGTCCGAAAGAGTAAGTCCCAGGAGATCCAGGTGACAGAAAGTGGGAAGAGGAAAGGAAGTCTCCTTCACTGCAGAGAACAGCTTCCAGCATCTCTTACCCCAGAAGCAGGGCCGGGTCAGGCCACCTAGAGCAGCATTGCTTCCCTCTTCTGCTGGCAACAGCCCTTCCTAAACCCGCAGCCATACGAGTTGCAGCTACAGGTGTGGTGCTGGTGGCAGCAGACCACAGGGGTGCTGCAGGGAGAAGAAAAGAAAGAAAAATGTCGGTAGAAGGAATGAGTGGACGTGTATCTTACCTTCTCCCTGGGGTACTCTGTTCACCTTGAGAGAGTAATGCTGAGTGTCCCCTGGCACTGAGGAAGTACGACGAGGAGAGCTGGTTGTGCCAGATGCTGAGGTTGCCAGGGGTCCTGAGGTTGGGCAGGAGTAAAATGATCCCGGAAGTAAGGACTCGAGGGCAGACATCCAGGATTGGGATCAAATGGGAGATACAGACCATCTTCCAGGTTTTCGGCAGCACCAGAGAGAGCCCATTTGGGGCTGTGTCATCAAGGAAGGACCACTGGGTCTTGACCGGGGCCAGAGAACAGGTTTTACACGTATGTAGGCCACTTATCTTTATTCCATCCTCATAACCACAGACTATATCTAAATCTCCCTATCGTCCTATAAATGTACACCATGGGTTGGCAGGTTGACTTAGGCGCGGAAATGTGTATTACTCAGAGCAAATCATTACCACCTCTAGACACACAATTGAAAGTACATATCCTTCTGACAGTAATATGGCAATGTCATTCATCCTGGCATCCATATCTAATGTGTTGACTTGCAAACACAAAGATGATCATGGATGGACAAAATAGAATTAAAGAATTATGAAAATAACTTGTGCAATTGAAATCTTATTTTGTATCTAAACCAAGTTTTCCTTTGAATTTTGAATTCTATGAGAGTCTTCATCTCTCTGGTTTCTCCCACTAGTCTTAAAATGTAAGCCTTAAAAAAATGTAAGCCTTAATTCAGATTACAGGGGAGTCTGAAGAAAAAGTGCTAGATGTTTGATTGGTTTCCAAAAATGGGTAAGAGTCTGTTCATGCCCTCAAGATATTGAATGAAGAAGAAAATATATTTCTTTACAGAGGGGTACTGTAAGGATACTTATCTGTCACACAGAGTCTTTTATCTTTCTTAGTGATACATAAATGAGTGGTATTTCTTATAATCAATGATATCTTGGGTTCAATGATGTATAGAAATATAAAAAGGTTAATATATGTATAAAGAAATAAAAGAAGCCAATATAAATATGACAAAGGAACACAAGGTTATCAACAATTACTAAATACATTTACAAAAGAAGCAAATTTCTAGAATGTCTAGAAATGAAAAATAACTGACTTTTAAAACCCAATAGAAAGGTTAAACAGATCATTAGACACAGCTGAAGAGAAAACCAGAGACAGAAAACACAGCTTAATAAATTACTTACAATTCAGCACAGAGAGGCATAAAGATTAAAAATATGAAGGTGAAAACACTTAGATGAAAGAGTGAAGATATATCACAGTGGTTCCCAAGCAGAGATACTTAGTTTTAGGGGTATTTGGGTATGTCTGAAGGCACTTTCATCACAATAATAACATTTAGTGTCTGGGAACCAAGAATGTAAAATGTCCTATAATGCAAGGAACAGTCTCACACAATAAAGAATCTCCTATCCCAATTTACAATAGTACTTTTGTTGAGAAACATTAGTTTAATAAATATCTACCTGAAGTTGGAGAAGACTTAATATTCAAAGGTAGTGGCTGGTCATTTTCCAAAGTGATGTAAGATACCAATCCTCAAATTGAAGTATCTCAACAAATACCAAGTTGGAGAAAATCAAAGAAATCCACACTTCACACATCATAGTGAAACTGAAGAACACACAAAAATAAAATCTAAACATAGCCAGTTAAAAAAAAGGTGGGGGGCGGGGAATTACCTGCAAAGAAATGATTACTAAATCAAAGGCAGAAAGTCTGGAGACAGTAGAAGATAAAAGTCAACCAAGAATTGTATCCAAAAGAAACTCCCTTTCAAGTGTTTTTATCACAAGGAAGAAGGATGGTCCCTCTACTGGACAGAATTCATTTGCACGTTTACAGATGATAATTATTTCCTTTTGCTTTTAGTTATCTACAATATACAGCTCTGTGAAATAGCCCACTTGGCAGTGAACGGCTAGAATCAGGTAACTGGAAGGCATGTGCTCTAGAGCAGCGGTCCCCAACCTTTCTGGCACCAGGGACCGGTTTTGCGGAAGACAGTTTTTCCACGGAGCATGGAGGTGGGGTGATGGTTCAGGCGGCAGCGCGAGCTATGGGGAACGGGAACGGGAACGCAGGTGAAGCTTCGCTCTCTCGCGGGAACGCAAGTGAAGCTTCGCTCTCTCGCGGGAACGCAGGTGAAGCTTCGCTCTCTCGCTCTTCCGCCGCTCACCTCCTGCTGTGCGGCCTGGTTCCTAACAGGCCGTGGACCAGTTAAGTCTGCGGCCCGGGGGGTTGGGGACCCCGTGCTCTAGAGTCTAGATAATGTCTAGTTCTCCACGGATACACGAATTCTTCCCTATATATCAAAACACCTCATATTCAACTGAAAAGTAAAAAAGCCAGATAAAAGCAACACCATTCTAAGCCCGCCATTCCGTGTCCCTTTGCTTCTACAGAGGCTGGAAAACCATCACAGGGGGATGGGGAGGTGGGGGGAGTATTCTGGTGGCAGTGACTCTGGGAGGGAAGCTACCCTGGGAATCTTTTCGAAATCTGAGGTTCTAGGACTTCAGGTCGCTAGACACAAAATTCCAAAGAAATTCTGAATTCGGTTTCTCTGAGCATATCAGTCTGGGGAAAATCTTGGTTTATGCTTTTTTTCCCCAGCTACCCATATTTCCAGAAAGAACTGGACCCAAGAATCGAGTTTTTGTGTGACTTTACGAAAGAAGTTGACTTCAGCCGGGTGTATGCATCAGTGTCCAGACGATGCCCTTACAGTTTACCAGTGAAGGGGGGGTGTGGCTATCGGGGTCTCAGAAGCTGGGCGATCACGGATACTGGGAGCAGGAGAAGCAGAAATAAGAACTCATACAGAAAGGAATCAAAACAGGCAGCATTGAGAAAAGGTAACTCCATCCATTTGCCAACCTCCTGTCTGCCTCGACAACAGAAGAGGGAATCGGGTGATTTGACATGGTATATTCCGATGGAGCTTCAGGGAGATTTGTTTCATTTGTGCCGTCAACCTGCCCGGCTTCCCATCCCTGAGCACTGAATGACTTGGGGAAAGATACTTAACATTTTTGTACCTCAGTTTGCTCACCTACAAAATGGGGACAAGAATGATCTTACATCATAAGATTGTTGTGAGGATTAAATGGGTTAAGACATACATGTCATGGACCCAAGAGGGCCCCGGACACAGTAAGCCCTGGATAAGTCTTGGGCTAATATTACTCTTAATGATTATTTCTCTAAATGTGAGATGTTCAGGCATACATGTTTTCTGGAGCTACCCAAGTTTTGACTCAGAGACCACATTGTTAGAATTTTTCTGGGACAAAGTTTCAAATATATCACTGTACTGAGTAATTACGTAGCAGAGCAGTAGTTTGGGTTTTGGAAACTATTGTCACTGCACTAATGGGAAAATTAGAGGTCTTGAAAGGAGACGGTCTGCTTGAAGTTGAAAATACTGAATTGCACTGGAGAAGATCCCATCAAAAGTAAGACCTTTTATGTACTAGTAATTAATGGAGTGCTGGATATGAACCAGTCATTGTTCTAGGTCCTGCATTAATCAGAAGGCTTAAAAAAACCACCTTCCATTTTCCTTTTTTCAGCAGAGACATAGAAATCAAACAGCTCTCTTCTCTTCCCTTAGCATTCTCTTCTGCTTCAATTGGCCCAGATTAGATCTTGGCCCAGATTAGGACATCATATGATGGCTTTATCTAAATGGATGGGGGATTTTCCTTGCTTTAACACTACTAGGAGTAAATTAGAAATTTATTTTATTTGAATGTATATGAAATTCAACTAAATCCTTAAATTTCCATTTTTAGGTATTCAATTTCTGTAGTCCCTACACCCAGCCCCCAATCTATAACTTTATTGGCAGAGTTTATTCTGGGGACAGTATAAGGAAATAGTGGGTTATGAAGAAGGGTGTAAAACATTGTTGCCAAAATAACGTGGGCATTTGGGGTAATGAAAATCAATCATTTACAAATTTCTTATCCCCATCTTAGCTCTTCTAGATCTTTGGAATTAAAAAGGAGGGGAGGAGTGAAAAAATATTGGGGTATTTGGCTGTGTCCACTCCACAGACACTATTATTAGAGGTACTGCGTTTGAGTTTCTCTCCCAGGATGACCCAGGAAGATAAGAGATGAATCTTGAAGGTCAAGGGAAGCTAAAATTCCCCAAAGCAAATTCTTAAGTGTATTTGGTGGAATGTACATCCCACATCCTGTTCCCTTATATTTTGCACAAATTGGAATCTTGGCAACACTGTTGTTCCTTTTTGTTTTCTTCATGAATGTCATTTCTCTTTCAGATCTTTCAAAATGATTACAGTCGATCCTTCGTGTCTGAGGGTTTCATATCTGCAGATTCAACCAACCTCAGAACGAAAATATTCGAAAAAAATTCCAAAAAGAAAAAAAAAGATCCCACGCGCCATGTGGTGAGGCAAAAAAAAAAAAAAAAAAAAAAATTCCAAAAAAATCCAAAAAGCAAAACCTGAATTTTCCACTCCTTGGTCACTATTTATATAGCATTTACATTGTATTAGATATATAAGTACTCTAGAGATGATTTAAAGCATACAGGAGGATGTTTGTAGGTTCTATGCAAAAGTTATGCTATTTTATATAGGGACTTGAGCATCTGTGGATTTTGGTATCCAAGGGGGTCCTGGAATCAATTCCCTACAGATACCGAGGGACGGCTGTATAAAGACAGCTGACCAAACCTAAGAATGTTTGTGGGCTTCAGGTCATTATATAAAATCCATAGTGCTGACAGGCAAACATCTAGCCCTGTGAGCTATACCCATGTACAGACAGAGGAATGCTGGCCTGGAGCCAGTGCCAATGTCTTAAAGGAGGTGATTCAAGAGCAGGTTGTAAGTGTTATAACAGGAAAAATGAGGCAGCACACTAATAATTGCAGTAAAAGGAGGTAGACGTCTAAATTTTAATCCTAAAAGACCAAAATGCTTTTGCGATCCTGGAAGGAAGACTTTATCAAAGAAAATGGTAGAGGAAAATACACAACCAACTTTGGAGATAGGAATGAATAAAATGTCATAGAGAAAAAGGACAAGTGTGCAGACTTCTAAAAGTTCAACCCAATTAAATGTACCAGGAAGAAAACTGCAACTTCAGAAAAGCCCTATGGCATAAGATTAACATATGAAGCTAGTGAAATAGTAAGAATGGGACTGTTCTTCTGGTCACTAACAAAATTAGGTGCTGAGAAAATCCAAAAACTTAACTTCTTCAAGAAGTTGTTGATATAATAGTAGTAATTTATTTTTAATACAAGGAAAGGGCTTCCTTGGTGGCGCAGTGGTTCAGAGTCCGCCTGCCGATGCAGGGGACGCGGGTTCGTGCCCCGGTCCGGGAGGATCCCACGTGCCGCGGAGCGGCTGGGCCCGTGAGCCGTGGCCGCTGAGCCTGCGCGTCCGGAGCCTGTGCTCCGCAACGGGAGAGGCCACAACAGTGAGAGGCCCGCGTACCACAAAAAAAAAAAAAAAAATACAAGGAAAAATCAATTCACTCCAACGCAACAGCAGCCGTTTCATTAATCTGTGGTAATGGAACTCTGACGCGGTCCTTCCTGTTTGCTGAGGATGGCAGCATTCCATGGCACGCTTCATTGCTCAATAAGGATTTGTGGCAAGTGTTATCCCATCTGCCCTATAGATGGAACTTTGAGATTGTGACTGATTGCGGCTGGCCTTTGTGTTCCAATGGAGCAGAGTACAGAACTCCACATTCACCTTGTTGATTCTGGGTTTTTTTTTGTTTTTTTTTTTTTTTGGCTAACACTCTCCCTTTGTGTAAAGCCTTCTCTTCCAAGATCACAGAAGTAAGCCCAGACAAGCTTGACTTAATCTGCTGGAAGAGGCAGCTGATGAAAGACATCTTTCTAGTTTTTGCTTCAGACATTGGTTTCACCAAATATCAAACCACTCTTGCTTGATCTTAATACATACAGTAAAATATAGTACGGAAAAAATTTTTCATTCCAGAGGGAAGAAAAAATGTTACATCAGAACAGAGAGGGCAATAGCAAAACAGCAATTTGTATGAATTATTTCTACTCCTCATTGGGTTTCTTATGGGGAAGGTCGTTACATGAGTCAAATAATGATTTAAATGTCAATGATCTTGTAATTTGCCATAGGTTGGAGAGGGTCTGCAAAATATACTCAAAATTATATACCATTAGGTGCAATAATAAAGGCAAAACATTTTTGAAGTAACCTCCAAAACTCTGTTAGTAGCACCAGCAGCAGACTGGAACAGGGGTTCTGGGGGAAGGGAAGAAAAGGGCTCTTCCCCCTTCCGGCATCCCCAGGCCTCACAGACACAGGCGGCTCTCAGTGTAAATTCTCCTTCCCTTTCATCTGAACTTTCAATTTAGGAACCTTTCCAGATGGTAATTAAGTGTCTTACCACTAAAAGCCGGACAACTGGTAGATGTCACCAGCAGTATAGTCAAGTATCACTTTGGTATAAGGAACAGCTTTGGGGGATGGGGTGCTTAAACTAGTCAAAGAAGATCTTCTACAGGGCTTCCCTGGTGGCGCAGTGGTTGAGAATCCGCCTGCCGATGCAGGGGATACGGGTTCGTGCCCCTGTCCGGGAAGATCCCACGTGCCGCGGAGCGGCTGGGCCCGTGAGCCATGGCCGCTGAGCCTGCGCGTCCGGAGCCTGTGCCCCGCAACGGGAGAGGCCACGACAGTGAGAGGCCCGCGTACCACCAAAAAAAAAAAAAAGAAGAAGATCTACAAATGTCCACTGAAATAATCTCAAGAACGCATGCTCTACGTCTTATCAGTTGGGGTGATACATGAACATTTATGATACTCCTCATTTTAGATGACAATCTTAAATTGGGAACGCATCCCAGGTTCAATCTCTAGGAGTAGACAGCAAGGACAGAGGAAGTAAACAAGCTCGTGCATCAGCCTGCAAGGAATAAGAGAAAGAAACTGAGATCATCATGTCCTAACCCAGTAGGAAAAAAAAAAAAAAAAGAGTTCAGGCTTTACATCCTTAACAGAACTGGATTCTAAAATTCTATGACCCTGGGCAGGCTACATTATCTGTCTCTGAATTTCTGTTTTCTCATCCACCAAACGGAGATAAAAGCTACTTTGCAAATTTTTCAAAGGATTAGAGACAAGGAAACATTAGAGACATGGAAAGCAAGTGGTATAAATAGCTGTCCAAGTAGGAACTGAGTAAAAAAAAAAAAAAAATGGCAATTACCAGCAGTGTTACTTTTATGAGCTTGTTGATAGTATTTGTTAAGAAGAATTGATTTGGGGGTTTTGGGGGGGGTTTGTTTTTGTTTTTCTTGGTTTTTTTTTTGCCACACCTCACGGCTTACAGGATCTCAGTTCCCCAGCTAGGGATTGAACCCCGGGCCCACAGCAGCGGAAGCACCAAGTCCTAACCACTGGACCGCCAGGGAATTCCCAGAATTGATTTGGTTTTGATGGAGAATTGCATACTTGGAAGACAAGCTGAACGCTCAGAATCTCAGGAAGTGTGGACAGACTGAATTAGGTTGCTAGAAGCCATGTTTATAGGCGGTTATTAAAATTAAAGAGGTTTTAGAAGAAGACAAGTCGTATTTTATTTGAGGGGCTTCCAGGACGTGTGTAGGTGGTAGAAGTCTTTTGTGGGCTGAAGAGTGTCAGATATTTATGTGCATGTCTCCTTTAGCCAGTGTAACCCTGCCGTACCGCTTTGTGCAGCACTAAACCAGGACAGCACGCAGACCTGACACTCAGGTGACCCCTTTCTGGGAAAGCGATCTGGGCAGGGGCGCCGGAGTTGTCCTCAGCTTAGGGGTGGAGCACATCAGAAACAGAAGGCTCACAGAGTAGAAGCTGAAAATTGCACATGGGAGATTCTAGTACCTCTTCTTGGAAGGGCACTCCAGGATCTCCGTGAGAGATGGGGAAAACGCGAAGTACAATAGTTGTAATAAACTCACCTCCTACCTTTGTGAATGGCCATCCTCGTACATACCTCAGGAGGTTGTCTTTGGGATCCCTGGGCCAATGGAGAGCATGAAATGCAGTGTGCCTTGGTCTGCTGCTGCAAACTGTGACCACTCCATCAGTAAAACTACTGCTCTGTAAATGTGCGGATTCTTGGACTTCAAACTTTATCTATTCAATCAGAAGCTATAGAGATAAGACCAGGACCTTTATATTTTTACCAAGTTCCCCAAGTGAATACAATGCTAAAAGCTGCTCATTACGGTCCTGGTAAATGGCCTGTGTGTGAGAGCATCAAAGGATAAGGCGGACACATAAATGAATCAACTGGGACAGTCAGCCAACCATTGAAATAAAAGTAGAATTGGAGGAGTGCCCACATCTGAGCATTTGAGAGGCAGGATTCAGGCTCAGAAACCTCCCAGCTGATCTCAGAGCTGAGGTCAAAGGTCAAAGCCAATGAAATTGCTTCTTACCGAGGAATCTTCTGATGACTGCTGAAAACCTCAGCTCTTCTCTGCAGTCCTGGGCTCTGGCCTCTCTGCCCGTCCGCCCAAGATCAAAGGTCTGTTGGCTGTTCTGAGCAAATGGTCTTCCTGTCACTTCCCTCTGGCAGAAACAACCTTCTCTAGGCACAGTGGACGTGGTCAAGGGTCTGGAGAAATACAGGCTAAGGGAGCCTCTGAACCTCCCCAGAGGTCAACAATGAGCCCTCCACCCCTCCCTAGGCCACTACTCATTGTTTTCATCCTCCAAGACCAGGGTCTGGACCACAGAACACCCACACACTCATGCAGGCAGGTAAACAGTTGCTAGTTATAAAATGGGAGGAAGAAAAAGGGGGAAGGAGGAAAAGAATTGAACCAAAACTATATTGAGCAGTAACTTTATGCCAGATACTGTGTTGGGTTCCTTACATGCACAGATCTCAGTTAATCTTCACCAGCCTTCCTCTGAAGTCTATATTATGATCCTTACTTTAAAAAATGAGGCAATTGGGGCTCAGTCGATTTTCCATTCATTAAAAAAATATATTTATTAAGCCCATACTCTACCAGACCATTTCCTAGGCACTGCAAATAAACTTGCAAATAAAATAACACACTTAATCCCTGATGTCATGGAGCTTACAGCCTAAGCGAGAACTCAGCTATTAATCCAATAGACACTATAATGAATGTAAAATCACCAACTAAGAAATGGGCTCTGTAAAAACCCCAGAATTGGGGGTTTTCCACACTGGTGTGATCAAAACTTTTACAGGCAAGGGAATTTAGGGCATTGGTATGATTATTAAAGAAATAATAAGGAAAAGAAAGAAAGGAGAAGCCTGGGAGATTGGAAGGAGAATAGAGGTATCTTGATGAAGAATGGTGCAGTGGAACTAGCTGATCGAGTAACAAGCCAGAAGAGATGAGTGTAGTCAGAGCCAGACGCCCGAATTCTCTGATTCAGGGGGAATAGGGTGTGGCCATGAGAATGGACAGCTGAAGTAGAATGAAGAAAGAGGTCTTTGGAAATAAGAAGATCAAGGAATTGGAAAGACAAGATACATTTTCATGTGGCTATTGAAGAACTGCAAGATAGTAGCAGGACTTGGGACGAAGAGTTGATGCCAAAGAGGTTGATGGCTTAGGAAAAGTGATCAGGAGGCCAACAGATACCAGCAAGTAGGAGAAAGTGGTCACGTTAAATGAGTTACCAGAAAATGAGCTTGTTGGTATCTTCTTTTTTTTTTTTTTTTTTTTTTTGTGGTATGCGGGCCTCACTGTTGTGGCCTCTCCCTTGCGGAGCACAGGCTCCGGACGCGCAGGCTCAGCGGCCATGGCTCACGGGCCCAGCCGCTCCGCGGCATGTGGGATCTTCCCGGACCGGGGCACGAACCCGTGTCCCCTGCACTGGCAGGCGGACTCTCAACCACTGCGCCACCAGGGAAGCCCCTGTTGGTATCTTCTTAAGGAGGTTGGGAATAACTATCTAGGGCAGTGATGAGTAGCAAGGAGAACATCAGTTACCACATGCTAAAAGCCCAAAATCACAGCTAGAAAAGGCTAAAGCTGGTATTTGGATTCAAGAAGCTGAGCAACCCTGGCAACATTATTGGTCTTCTTATCAATTGGGCAAAATAACTTCCATCTCCCTTCTTCCTCCAGATCATCTTCCTCTATTTCTGCCTGATCCTGGCACCTTTTCCTGTTCATCCTCTCCTCTCTTCCAGGAGGCTCTGGTCCTCTCCCCTCCCCATCAAGTGGGAGATTATGTTTTTTTCTATTAGGTTTATTTCCGATTTTCTCAAGCCAAATTCAGAGGGCAAGAATGCTAGAATCGACAAAAAGATGAGAAAAGACAGAATTTCAGCATCTCCAGGACGGCAGAAATAGTCATAGGTCCATGAGAGACATGGAGAAGAAAAGACAAGAAGTTTAGCTCAAAGTTCAACCTTGGACTTGTGCAAACAACTCATGATCAGAATAGATAGAAATATAATGGACAAAAGAAGAGACTGAGCTTCCAGAAGCACAAAAAAAGAGATGACCCCAGTAAGGCTCATCAATGACTCATCAGTTACTTACACAAGAAAGACCTGGAAAACCCCAGAAGCATCCTGCATAGAAGAGCAACTCCCTACTTTCTGTGAAGTAGAGGTAGATGGACAGCAGTCACCCCACTTAATCATTGGCAATTTTTTTTTCATTGTCATTATTGTTCTTTAGTGACATAATTCTGTTTCTCATTGTCATTGCCACCCACTCTAAGTAAGAGCTTTGTTGATATAAATTGGATCAGTATTTATTTTACCTCAAAGAAGAGGTCAGGGCTTCCCTGGTGGCGCAGTGGTTGAGAGTCCGCCTGCCGATGCAGGGGACGCGGGTTCGTGCCCCGGTCCGGGAAGATGTCACATGCCGCGGAGCGGTTGGGCCCGTGAGCCGTGGCCGCTGAGCCTGAGCGTCCGGAGCCTGTGCTCCGCAACGGGAGAGGCCACAGCGGTGAGAGACCCGCATACCGCAAAAAAAAAAAAAAAAAAAAAAAAAAAAGAAGAGGTCAGTTCATCTAATAGGTCC
Organism: Kogia breviceps; assembly: GCF_026419965.1. Taxonomy (NCBI): domain Eukaryota; kingdom Metazoa; phylum Chordata; class Mammalia; order Artiodactyla; family Physeteridae; genus Kogia; species Kogia breviceps. The sequence continues at coordinate 190,948,712 of NC_081311.1, read as the reverse complement.
CGAAATAAGGCATCTTCATGTGGACCCAGCTGTGAAAGGGTAGAGGGGGTGGTGAACAATACAGGGTGACCTGGAAGGTCCATCCCTCCCAAAGCTCTTCTCCTGTGAGAGCTGGAGCCACCCTCATTCTTTTTTCAGGTGAGTATCATTTTGCATGGTGAGCATCTAACCTCCTGTCAAAGCAAAAGTACCAGAGGACTAATCGACTGTCACTAGCAAGTTAGTGTAAATGCATTTATAAAGAGAATTTCATCTCTCACGTAGACAGGATTGCTCCAGCTAATACCAGAAGCCAGGTATTTAACGGGTGAGTTCTTTGACACACCACATCTATTTTCAAGCTTTCTTTCATTTCGGAGACCACACACACACACACACACACACACACACACACACACACACTCCTCCACTCCTCAGTTCTATTACCCTATTACCTCATGGTCAGCAGGAGAAGTGTGGGAGGGGTCTTGTGGTTCCAGGAGAAAAGATAAAGCCCTTTGAGACTCAGCATGGCCGGCAAGGGAGACCTTATCACTGAAAGGCAGTTAACCTCAAAAACAACTTGGAAAGATCCTGTGCTTCCTTGTTTGTTGGCAACTCAGCATCATCACTACCATCACCACCACCAGCTCCCGGGGGCCCCCTCCCTCCTTCATCGAAAAAGCCTACACAGGGAGATCACCTCTGTGCTTTGTGACCACCTAGAGGGGTGGGATAGGGAGGGTGGGAGAGAGGGTGATGCAAGAGGGAAGAGATATGGGAACATATGTATATGTATAACTGATTCAGTTTGTTGTAAAGGAAAAACTAACACACTATTGTAAAACAATTATACTCCAATAAAGATGTTAAAAAAAAAAAAAAAAGAAAGAAAAAGCCTGGAGAGACATTTGCCTGGATTCACTTCCCTGTATGGCTGCAGGTCAGTCTGCCCATTAAAGGTACTCCTGTGAGGCTCCGAGAGGGGAAGGATTTTAAATGACCGGTATTCTCCAAGGCAATTAGCTTTTCTTTTAAGAAAGCTGTACATTTATTGAAAAATTTGGTGCAGATTTTCTTGAACACATTGTCTTTTAAGGCCGCCCATTAAGTCACAATGAGTTCTTAATCCTTTGTAATCTCTTTATTTTCTGTTTTATTAACTTCTGCTTTTAATTATTTCCAACTGTATACTTTCCTTACGTTCATCCTGCTATTTTTATTTTATTTTCATGGAAGTAACATTGGTTTATAACATTATTATTATTATTTGTGTGTGTGTGTGTGTGTGTGTGCTAGGCGGGCCTCTCACCGCTGTGGTCTCTCCCGTTGCGGAGCACAGGCTCCGGACGCACAGGCTCAGCGGCCATGGCTCACGGGCCCAGCCGCTCCGCGGCACGTGGGATCCTCCCGGACCGGGGCACGAACCCATGTCCGCTGCATCGGCAGGCGGACTCGCAACCACTGCGCCACCAGGGAAGCCCTGTAACATTATATTTAATCGCAGTCAAACCCGGTGTAGATTTCCTTCTCAGAAATGCCTTTGTATAAATGTAAATACCCATTATCTGAAAAATATTTAAATTCAAACTTCCTGAAGCCTGTAAGAATATTCTCTAACATAACCAGAGGGTATAAAAATAAAATACCATTAAACTAAAAAATGTTAGATATTGGACTTTTAACCCCGGAAATGCAAGTGGAAAATTTCCTGTAAATTTAAAGTGTTCAGATTATCTGGATCCTGTTAAAACTATTTCATAAAGCACTCCAGTTTTTACCATTTTAACACATTTAATGCATAATGTTGAATATAAAACTCCTATTGGTTCTGTTTCTCTGGAGAACCCTGACTGATACAATAATCAATCTTATATACTTGGATAGCATTAGTTAATTTAACCAAAAAAGGTTAATGAGCATCTACTTAGGAATACAGCAGACAGCAAGATGGATAAAGCCCCTCCTGTTAAACAGCAAGGTTTTACTGTACAGCACAGGGAACTATATTCAACATCTTATAATAACCTATAATGGGAAAGAATCTGAAGAAGAATATACATATATGTATATAAACTGAGTCATTAGCTGTACACCTGAAATGAACACATATTATAAATCAACTATACTTCAATTTAAAAAAATCCCCTCCGTTATGGCACTTCTATTTTAGAAGGAATAAACAGATAAAAACGGTTAAGCATATTCATATATAACAGGTGGTGACAAAGCAAGGCAAGGAAACAGAGGATGACATCAGAGGTGCCATATTGGACACGATGGTCTGAGAAGCTGTCTCTGATAAGGGGCGTTTGAGCACAGTCAGTACCAAGTGATGGAGCACAGACTGCAGGCACCTGGAGGAAGGATAGTCCAGCAAGTGGAAATGAAGACCCGAGGGCCTGTAGGGAGTTGCATGGGACTGGGCTGGGCACTGTCACTGCACGCGGTCCTGTAGGTGTTTGATCCTGTGGAAGGTCCCTGCCCAGCAGTCATTCTATCTACTGGTCTCTGATTCCTTCTGGAAAAGATGAAGGATCAGGACCAGAGCATTGATTCCTGTCCAAAATACCCACAGTCACCCTGCATTCTATAACCCCCTCCCAGTGGTTTCCAGTTGACAAATAAAGGCTCTGAGTCACATTCCAGTAAAGGAACCTGTATAACTTTATTTAACCCAATGTTTCCGAACTTACTTGGTCTCAAAACCCTATTTCCATTATTATTTGAACTTGGGTTCATTGAAAGCACTTTTAGAAATGCGAGCCTCAAAGAGCTAACTCAACTTTCAATTCCAAAGTTGTCTGAATTAGATATCATATGATGTCACTTATATGTGGACTCTAAAAAAATGGTACAAATGAACTTATTTACAAAACAGAAATAGAGTCACAGGTGTAGAAAACAAACTTATGGTTACCAAGGGGGAAAGGTGCCAGGGAGGGATAAACTGGGAGACTGGGATTGACATATATACACTACTATATATAAGATAGACAACTAATAAGGGTCTGCCTGCTCTATAGCACATGGAACTCTACTCAATACTCTGTATGGGAATAGAATCCAAAAAAGTGTGCATATATGTATATGTATAACTGATTCACTTTGCCATACAGAAGAAACACAACATTGTAAGTCAACTCTACTCCAATAAAAATTAATTTTTAAAAAATTCCATAAAATCACACACACTCCCCCCAGAGCCCCAGCTCTCCAGATAACAGGATCTATGACTTTACAAAGAAGGGACTGGAGAGAGTGCAGCTTTTAAAGTCCTTTTTAGCAGCAGAACCTTTCTTACATATATATTCCAATGTGCAACATCAATAAACAAAACAGTTAAAATCACAGATGCCTGGGCTGAAGCAGTAGTTTAGACTAGTTGGAAATCACTAGGCTCGATTTAGTGTGTGTGCTGTGGTCACACCGCCCTCTAGTGTCTAATCTTCAAAGAAAGTAAAGCTAAAATTACTACAGAAATCTCTCCTTTCAAACTTTCCACCTAAGAGTTGACCAAGATGACTGTCTGCTAAGCAGTGACTCTCAAAGTGAGGTCCCCAAGCAGCAACATGAGCATCACCTGGGAACTTGTTAGAAATGAAAATATTCTCGGGCTTCCCTGGTGGCGCAGTGGTTGGGAGTCCGCCTGACGATTCAGGGGACACGGGTTCGTGTCCCCTGAATCGGGGACACGAACGGGTTCGTGCTCCGGGATCGTCCGGGAAGATCCCACGTGCCGCGGAGCGGCTGGGCCCGTGAGCCGTGGCCGCTGAGCCTGCGCGTCCGGAGCCTGTGCTCCGCAACGGGAGAGGCCACGACAGTGAGAGGCCCGCGTACCACAAAAAGAAAAAAAAGAAAAAAAGAAATGAAAATATTCAGTATGAACCCACGTCTCCCTCCCCAAGACCCACTGTGTCAGTTAATGGGGGAGGGACCCAAAAATCAGTATTTAAACACGCCTCCCAGATAAGGAGCAAAATCACAACTCAGCCTATCACTCACAGGTGGATAGCAATTTTTTATACCATGTTGCCTTTAATTAAGAAAAAATGAACTTGGGACCAGCCTGTTGAAAACCCAGAAGCTCATAAACAGAAGAGTTTCCATACTTAGCATTTGTTCAGCAGTCTTCACTTTATGCCATAGGAGTTACGTCTCTTCCAACAAATCACTGGACCCAATTGTTTTGTAGCACTGCCATGAATGACAAAAGAACATTCTAGAATGGACCTGATCGACTTTACTTTGAAAGAACATTTCTGTGCTGATAACACCCATTGTAAAAAACAGGGTTTGCATGGTGAAGTAGTGGTGAAAACCCTATAAAGCTGACCTAGGATAAGACAAATAAAGGATGGTATTTCCAGCATAAGTTTTTTTTTTCTGGCCATCCATCATGAATTTATGTTCTGTTCATGACCAGGGAAACCAGATAAAGGTGCATGAATGGATTAAGGCAATTTCACTACAAGGACAAGAAAAAAAGTCTTTCTTCCTTCTTCCTTCCCCCAGAGGCTGCCTGAATACTTAGGATGGATGAGGGCTCCGTTGGCTGAAAACGTGAATTCACTAAATGCTCTAGGAGCACCAGCCTCCCATACAAGAGGCACCTTCATTGCCACCATGGCACACTTGTTTCCAAGACTTCATAACCTGACAAAGACAACAGAGCCAGTAAAAAGGAGAGCAATGGTTATATACATTAGTCTCACAAGCAGAAAATCAGTATAAGATAACTTTACAAGTGGAGCAATGACTAAGCTATAAGTAAATTTATAATTTTTTTTATTTGAAAATTACAGTTTGCTTAAAAAGGCAGGTCGCCTAAAAGGGTGAGGCAGTATCATTTCTGCAATTCATATAACATTAAATTTTAAAAACTAACATTTCAGTCTTTTATGAGAATACTTAAGTTTTCAAACAACCACCATATGGGGTGTAACTGATGTTCATTACCTAGCTAAAGATATTTATGCATAGCTGTAAAAACAAACTGGGAAATTTTACTCCACATATAAATAAAGACTCATTTGTCCTATTTCTATTTAACAGTAATGAAAGTATGTATACGTGGAAATCCAGGATAGAGTATATTTAGTGAAAATTTTGTAATGTGAAATACCTCTTACATTTTGTCCAAATTCTCAAAAATTCAAGAAGCCAAACTATCCCTTCCACCCTGCTTGGAAATCTCCAAGCAAAATATCCGAGTTCATTGCTTACAAGTTCTATTATACTTTCAACAATAGAACAGAATTCAAACATGTTCTCTGCCATTTTCTAACAAAGATCACCTTTCCTCCAGCGTCCAATAACACGGTCCTCCTTTCCATCTCAGACCTCTCCAGAAGCACCTTTACCATGCATATTTCTAACAATATTCTGTTCATGATGATATATGTATTCTCTAAGACAGTAGACCCTTTCTCTATAGCCCCTATCTCTTCTTCCAAGGCCTCATCAAGAAATGTCTTTAATGTCCATATTTCTACCAACAATCTCTTTAAGGTATGCTAAGTTTCTTCTATCAGGTACCTCAAAACTTTTCTAGCCTCTACCCATTACCCAGTTCCAAAGCCACTTCCACATTTTTAGGTGTTTGTCACAGCAGCATCCCACTTACTAGTACCAAAACTGGTAGCAGCACTTCTTCAATCCTTGTGATTTCCTGGGTGTGCAGGAAACATGCTATCGAAATGAGTCCCTACAGCTAGCTCGTAGCATGGAAATAGTGAGATGAGTTAGGTGAGCATTGAAAGTGAACTAGGAGAAAATCTGTCTAATCACCATTTAAAAATGATGAGGCTACATAGTCAGTGTGTGTTAACCAACCCTACTGGTTAAAAAGGGCAACGCAGGGGCCAGACGGAGAATGTAGTTATGGAATGCTGATATACGTAATCTGGGTAAAAAATATGTTTAGCCCTGAGTCATGATGAGATGGAATATAGAGATCATTTCCTTTCAATTCTTTAAAAAATACATACAGTAGGGCTTCCCTGGCGGCGCAGTGGTTGAGAGTCTGCCTGCCGATGCGGGGGACGCGGGTTCGTGCCCCGGTCCGGGAAGATCCCACGTGCCGCGGAGCGGCTGGGCCCGTGAGCCATGGCCGCTGAGCCTGCGCGTCTGGAGCCTGTGCTCCGCAACGGGAGAGGCCACAGCGGTGAGAGGCCCGCGTACCACACACACAAAAGGACATACAGTAAATGTTCATTCATTTAGACTATAAGAATCTAAATGAACTAGTAGAACATCTGAATGGAGAAGTATGTGTGTGGACAACATGTATTTTGAGCAGAACCTAACTAAACTGACCAAGTGTTCTTGTAGTGAAAGACCATAAAGATTTGATTAAAGGGCAGATAAGTATGACATGATTTTTTTTTTAATGTAAGTTAGTATTTATAAGGGGTTTTCAGACAAGGTAATTCCTTCAAGAAATAGTTTTCCTTGCAACCTTATTTAAACTATAAATTTACTTTTTCAGTCTCTCCTTATTATCTTAAAATAACCTTGACATTAATTATACATTTTGTACTAATGATCCACAATCCAAATTAGCTGGCTCTGATATTATGAGCTTCTACTTTATTAGCAATTCTTTGGCCCTTGTGATTTCCTGGGTCACTGAGACTAGATCAGATTCTCAAAGAAAGGCAAGGGAAAGACATTTATTTATTATTTATTATTATTTTATTTTTATTATTATTATTTATTTGGTATTTATTGTGTTAGGCACAGCTCTGAGGCCTCTCCTATTGACCTCATTTACTCCTCACAAATGGTAAAGGAGATAATTTTTGTCTTCTTTTAATCAGTGGGACACAGAAAGACTGAGGGATTTGAGTAAGTTCAGCCAACAATGATTAAGTACAACAGAAAAAAAAGATTTGTGGCCTCATGGGCCACATCACATAATAGCGGGATATTTATTTAATTCCCACCCACTCATGGAGTGAGCCAGCTACACAAACAGCCAGGGCCTCCGGCTTCCCGGACTCCAGGGCTGAAATGACGCTAGGATAGATCAGTGTCCTGAAACAGAAGCCCCCCCGCTTTCAGTGCACCCAACTTTGCATTTTAACATAATTAGGAGCATATCAAGGCATTTGTTTGGTAACATTTTAACTGATTACCAGTAACCTTTGAAGCAACGGGTTAAAAATTAACTAAAAATTATTACCTGCTTGAAATATTAAAAATTGTACCACTAAGACAAGCTGGGATTGTAAATTCAGTATCTGGCCTTTTTTAAAGTTACAACTCCACCCCTAATTTTTAAAATTAAAAAAATAATAATGCCTTGGAATTAGAAAAAGAGCTCTAAGAAAGGTGTGTTTCATCTTTCAGGTTGAGCTTTTTTGCTCCCTTCAATCTTCGCAGAGACAACAGATCAAGGACTACTGTACTCCTCATGTTTTCGAAGTTCTTCCTAGGGAGCCATTAGGCTTCCATAGACCATAGGAAAGTCATCCAATTCAGAGGGGCTGTGTAGGCAGAACATCGATAGGTAAAATAAAAACACACTGTCTTTTTGCAATAAATAAAGATAACAGCAGGGGGCAAACTTGGAGCCTGTCCTAACTGGAGTACTGCAGTGGAAATCTCACATGTGAGAGGATTTGCTGTACTATTTCTCCACGCGATCACTTGTTATATGAGTCTTTTCATGGTGGTTGTAATGGATTCCATAATCTAGTCAAACTAATCCACACATTTTGAGTCCAATATTCTGCTTATACCGACTGGCTGCCGACGTTAGGGGTAGAATCGGAAGTTATTTTCAACATAAAAACCTGAGACATGGTCTCTTTGGAACCAAAGTCCCTGGTCTCAAAAATGACGCTATTTCATCCCTGCCAACAACTGAGGCATAGATTCAGGAGGGGGATTTGAGATTTCTTCGATACAACCTCTATTAGGAACTATCTGATTCTACTCTGCATTTTATTCGTAGTATCACAAGAATTACTACTCTCTCAAAAACACTTTCAAAAACTTCAATGGGTCTGACAGTGAGAAATTATGAATTTTTATAAAGTATGCAATTATTTAAGTATGTTGCTCTTTAGGGGATTACTTTCTGATGAATAGAAAATTCCCCTGGCTGTTCCCCTTAACTGCCAGCAGGACTGATTTGTGTAAAAACCATCTCAATTGCTAAACTCACTCACTTAAAACCTAATTGTCCCAGGTTCTAGAACCTACCCGCAGATTAAGCATGTCATACTCCAACAGAAACCAGTGCAATGGTGCCAAATGCCACCACTCTCTAGTATTTTCCCTATCCATCGCCACAGAAGTTGGACGTGGATTCTCCAGGTAGAGGCAGGAATCTAGTCCACGTTATGTACCTGCAACAATGACAGGCGTTATGCCAGGAAATCTCCCCACAGCTACACTCATGTGATGGACATTACAATACACCTTTGCGGGTGAAGAAAACTGAGGTCCCAACACACTAAGAAACTTGTCCAGAGCCACACGACTGGAGAGGGCAGATTAGAGATTTGAATTTGCTCAACCACAAAGCCGATGTCTTCCCACCAGGAAATCCTCTTTTCCTTATTCCAAAACTGCTCTAAGAGTAACCTACATATTTTTGAAAATCAAATGGTGTGCAGTTCCCACTCCAGAGAACAACTTCAAATAACTGAACACTTGGAAAACTTCTTGTTCTTATTATTTGGAATTTTTCTGGTCAGTTAGAAACTCCATTTGGTCCAATGGCTGTACTTACAACAACTTTCCAGGAGACCTTCAGTGTGTCAGATCCTGTGCTAGACTCTGGGTGACAAAGATGAATCCCTGCTCCCGAGGAGCTCCCAGGCGAAGGTGCAGAACTGCACGTCCACACCTCAGTGCCTTTCTAAGCTATCAGTATTACAGACTGTATAGCTCGTGCTTATGAACTGGCATTGTTCTACCAGGTACTAATGCATGTAATCCTCACCATATAAGGTAGTAATTATCGTCCTCATTTTACATGTGAGAAACCTGTGTAAAGAGGTCCAGGAACTTGCTTAAGTTCACATGGCTGTATGTAGCAGAGAAGGATTTGGACCTAATCGACTCTAGAGCCCTGTCTTTGACTGCTGTGCCATAATATCTTGCCCAGGGCTGTAACTGAGATGAGACACAGAGTAAGGAGGGAGAGAAGCAGGAGAGAGCCAGGAGGCTTCAGAGAGGAAAACCCAGTCAATGACCAAGTGAGTGAGATTTCGCCCGGAGCTGTGTATTGCCTTTCTAAAGGATACCCACTTCTTTCCTTTTTGTCAGCCAACCTTAAGGCTTATCATCCAGAACATAAGTTCTCACTTTTCAGTATTAGCAAGATAAATGGAAAAAAAAGTAGGAACAGGGCACAGGCTAAATAGCAACTCCCCAAAATACTTCTAAGTGTTGTGTTTTCATTTCATGCATGACATGATATTATCTAGATGGCATGATAACTCTTCTTCTGAAAATAGGTATTAAAAACAAATCAAATCATCTCGATGGATGACAGCTGAAATTAATTAAGACTTCTTACACTAAATCAATGTTCACTTTGAGTTTGATACAGTCGGCCCTCGGCAGTCACGGGTCCCACATCCCTGAATTCAACTAGCCTCAGATCCACACCGAGGGTTGACTGAACTGTGCCAATTTATATAAGGGACTTGAGCACCTGTATCCGTGCCCCACCCTGCCCCCCACCCTGAACCAATGCCCCAGGGATACCCAGGGATGACTATACTTAGAAAAAGCAAGGGGTCTAACTGCTTTATAAATCCTTACTTCCCAAAGGCCATTTTATTCACCACTTCTAAATACTCAGTAAAATGAATTTCCAGTTTATCGACAGCTACATGTTAATAAGCTCTTGATGGGGGGGCACAAAGTAGATGTTTTTGCTTAGCAATTATGTCTGTTGGAAACTCTCTTTTCTACCTAAATTCTACCAATCTTATCTTCTGTCCATGATTTCTACCTCAGGAGCAATTTCCTGATTGTTTTCTACCATAAAAGACAAAAGGAGGGTGTGACTGATTTACTCAGGCAAAGCTTGAGAGTACTTTTCTATCAGCGACCCCATCATTCCATCTGAGATGAAATTTAATCCCTTACTACAGTGTCTTCCAATAATCATTAGTTTTCTTTAGACCAAGAAATCCAAAAGAAAAGACTCAAGTTTTGTGTTTTGACCTGTGATACATTCTCACTGTCACAATGGAGCATGGGGAAGAGAATATGCAAGTTTTATGACAAGAAGTCAATTAGATTGATGACTACTCTTCTTACCTGCTTTTCTCTTCTTTCTGCAGCGGTTTAACCATCCTTGAATTGGTGCCAAACTTCACCAAGCCATTCCTGGGTTTTTCCCCCAATCATTCTCTGCTTATTTGGATTTTTCTCAGTGATGACACTATCAGAGCCATTTGTCATATTTTACTTAGCAGGACCAGAAGAAAATATAAGCCTCAGTGTGGTAAGTTAGCTACCATGTTGATCTTAGATTTAAATCTAGTTAGAACCAATGTCTAAAGCCTTGGGTAGGAGCAAAATATCAGCACTTTCTACATCTCAAATGTGAACAAATGGGCCTGAATGATTTTCATGTATTTGTCATGTAAGACTATAAACTCAAGCTACAGCAAAAATAGGGTGGGCGCAAAACAACTTTAATCTTTCAGTTATACAAAAATCATACTTGAGCACTTCATTGCTTATTATCATTAAGCTAAAATAAAGTCATTCTTAGTTATGAGCACACGTCTTAGAAGATAGTGTAAGATTTAGAGGGGAAAAAGTTACTGGAAAATCATGTGAAAAATCCTCTGAAGATTTTCCCCTCTTTATTTGTAAACATTAAGGCAGTTTTAACTGTTCGGTGATAGGATCTAATCTCAAGCCCATTAGTCAGTGGATCTCAAAGTATCGTCCTCGGACCAGGGCAGCGGCATCATTTGGCAAATTGTTAGAAATATCAGTTCTTAAGCCCCACCCAAGATCTGTTGAATCTGAATATCTGCTTTTAGCCATCCCTCCAGGTAAATCTGAAATATGCTAAAATTTGAGAACCACTGTTTTGAACCACTGAGCAATAAAACGATCAGACAAGGAACTCAATCAGTTCACTTTTCTTTAGGGAAAAAAAAAATCACTACCGCCTGATTTACATCCTGGTGATTCAGCAAACGGGGCAGGACAGTTGTATCTCCCTTTGCGTCCTTGCCCTGCCCGGCCACCATCCGCATCCCCCCACCCCACACCAAGGAAACCTTGCCCCCTAAACTAATCCACCATTTTCTCCTCACACCAAACACAAGTACATGTCAACCTTGAATGCCATTAAGTGTAAACTGGTTTAGCTGGGAGATATCCCAGCTAAATTTAGATTCCAGACTTAGACTCCAGACTGTCATAAAAAGCAGATCTGGAATGCAGCTTTTCCCAGGTTGGTAATTACACCTAAAGGCCAGGAAGAGGAAGAATATTGTTCTACCAAACTTTAAGAACACTTAGATAAAAGTCAACCGGGGAGGGCTGCCCTGGCAGCGCAGTGGTTGAGAATCTGCCTGCCAATGCAGGGGACACAGGTTCGAGCCCTGGTCCAGGAAGATCCCACGTACCACGGAGCAACTAAGTCCCTGCGCCACAACTACCGAAGCCCGCGCATCTACAGCCTGTGCTCCGCCACAGGAGAAGCCTCCAAAATGAGAAGCCCACGCACCACAACTAGAGAAAGCCCATGCGCAGCAATGAAAACCCAACGCAGCCAAAAATAAACTAACTAAATAAATTTTTTTTAATAATAAAAAGAGTCTACCGGGGAACTCAAGAGGTGAGGACACAGGTTCTTACAAAACAAAGGACATTCTCAGGCTCAGTAAATCAGTGGGTTTATTTCAGAGGTCTGAGAGACACTGAGATTCAAGAGGGTCTACCCCAACCTCCTCTACGTCATCTCCCCTTCACTATACATTACACTTATGGAAATTGAAATAATCATGTGCTATTGATGGGGTCAGATAATTTGCTAATACAGCCAGTGTTCTGTGGGAAACTGTGACCCAAATTGACTTAAGCAAGAGAGCTACTAAGCAATTTCTCATGGTTCCTCCATCGCAGCCCAATAAAATAAGGCCAAGAATGTGGAAGAGCAAGATACACAAACATATTTCTTTCTTTGACTCTCAATCTTGAACTGATCATTTGTTTTGTATTTGCGTGATCACCATGATGGTATCTCGATGGTCTGTCCTTGAACACTGATGCAGCTCAAAGGTGAAGATGTTCAGGTTCTTCAGGAGTGAAACATCCTTTTTACCCTTGTGGTTCTGAATTTGAAGAGTAAACTATTAAGTGCTCACAGGCAACAGCACCTGAGCAGCTCTGAATTGCCCTGGAAATACCATGCAGTGCGAAAGACGAATGTATGCATCGTGGACTCTTTTCCCAGCCTCCATAGCTTATGCAGATCAAATTACATGTTAAAATGTAAGAAGCAGATAACAACTAAGAGCAATAGCTGCTCTTTCTTTATACCTGGTGGAATAAATCTACATGTGATGAACATCACACACATATATATGTACTGGTCAACATATAGAAGATATTTCTTTCTCAGGCTTTAGTCAAAGAGGTTTGAAGGTTACTGCTCTAGGAGCTGTCTTATCACTTCAAAGTTTTCCAGTTGAGACAAGTTAAATATCTGTATCTTTCCTTAACTATACATGTGGGGATTTGCCAAAGTTTGTTGCCCTCTATTAGGACTATTTTCCATACCCATTTACCCCATTCCCTACCATATCCAATTATCTACTAGAATAAAAGTGCATCCAGACTGGATTCTAACAACACTCCATTCAATCTTCTCTCCACAACCAAGTTATTGTATTATCCCATATAATTTTCTCTCTGGCCTTTCATGCATATAATACTTTCATTAAATTGTCATTAGTAAGAACTGAGCACATAGTCACTCTTAACAAATACACAGTAATCCTTGATTTTGGTGAAAATGGCAGCAGAGGTCCAAGAGCCTTCTGGAAAGGGAAAGGCCCTCCGAGAGGATATGGTGTACATGAGCATTTATGGTTTTTCCTTGAGTTGGCTGGTATGTGTCTGTTTCATCCTTATTTACTACAGATTTCTGATATTGCATCTTGTCCAGTAGGAAGAAGGCAGGGAGACTGAGTGGCCTGGAGAAGCCTTGAGAAGGTCTCTAGGGGATGGAGGGTATCGAGCTTCTGCTACTGGAGTCACCCTTCAACCCTTCCTGGGCTTTCTGTTTTGGCAAAACTTCCCTCCCAGCTGAGAAGCTACAGTCTTTGGGGTTTTTTAGATGCATGTCCAAGCACTCTTCCTTTTTCCCAGAACACATATTGTGAAATTTGAAACACTTTTTCAAAAGGAGGGAACTGCAGAGAGAGAGGGAAGATGGGCTGATGCAGAAGTTAATACTCTACAGTCAGAAGGCAGAGCCCAGAGCCATCTTTGAAGTTAGCCCAACAATGCACACGGATCTTCCTGAAGAAACAAAGCCTTCACATCAAATAAGACTTTGAAGATACTTACTTTTGAAGTTGGGGTGTTCCACACCCATGTATTTATTGAACATATCAGGGTCCATTGTTGAGCTCATATTCTTCTCATTTCCCTTTCTGGAAATTCTATTTTGACTCCTAGAAAACTGTTCTAGGAATTGGTTCCCCTTCACTTATTTCCTCTGTAAGTACTTGCTCCTGTGGAAAAGCAGGAAAAATTCCTCTTCTCTCCAGGTTATGTGTAGAAAAGATAAAATTTTCATAAAATGTATTCTTGACAAGCCCTTTAAACACAAATAGTCTTTAGTCTCTTGGTGATAGTGAAGACCTTACTTAGTGTCAAATTTTTAGGCAAAACCAGGTGAGGTAGGAGGGTTGCTGACCTAAGGCCGCACGCAAATTAAACTATGTCTTTAAGAAAGAAAGCTGAGGGTAGTAAGAAATCTGACAATTGGCTACTTAGCTCCCAGCACATTGTGGGAACACACTGGAAGTTTGTCTATATTATGCACATTATAAAACGGATTGTCCTGTGGCCACATATGCTCCCAAGCACTCCATTAGTTGGGTCAGGGCTTGGGTCAGGCTTTCTCATCCTCACGCTATTGACATTTTGGGCGGGGTCACTCTTTGTCATGGGGCCTGTCCTGTGCATTGTAGGATGTTCTGCAGAATCTCCAGTCTCCAGCCCACTAGATCCCAGTAGCCAGCCCCTCCCCCAGTCATGACAACTAAAAATGTCTTCACATATTGCCATCTGTCCCCTGGAGGCAAAAACACCCCTGGTGAGAACCATTGGGTTAGGGTTACGTTCGATTTGAGTTAGGATCAGAACTTTTACAATCTTTGTCACACTCTATTAAAACTACAAATTTATTGCCATATGATATCACTTATATGTGGAATCTAAAATATGACACAAATGAACTTATCTACAAAACAGAAACGAACTCACAGACACAGAGAACAGACTTGTGGTCGCCAAGGGGGAGGAGGGGTGGGGGAGGGAAGGATTGGGAGGTTGGGATCAGCAGATGCAAACTCTTATATATAGAATGGGTAAACAACAAGGTCCTGCTGTATAGCACAGGGAACTATATTCAATATCCTGTAATAAACCATAATGGAAAAGAATATGGAAAAGAACATATATATGTATATTTGAATCACTTTGTTGTACAGCAGAAATTAACACAACATTGTAATTCAACTATCCTTCAATAAAACATTTTTCTTTAAAAAAACTACACACTTATTTGTCTTATCTCTTCAGTAGGGTGTATTATTTTCGCGAGCAAGGATCCATAGTTTACTACCATGTTTTCCCACAGAGAAGCTCCAAAATGCTTGGTGGGCTAGTAAGTGAATGAATGACCAAATAAAGAAGGGAATGAACAAACACACAAATGGGGAAAAAGTGTGTAGAGAGAATTCTGGAAAGGAAGTTTGGTATCTGTCAGGGACCTTGAAAAAATTTTAAACAATGTTACAGAGAAGAAAGAGAAAAACAGAGACAAGGACAAAGAGAGAGGCCATTCTTACTAGAGCATCCTTACTTGGCGCAGTGAAAGAGTGTGCTAGAAAGAGCTAGTGTTTGTGTTGAAGAACTCGGCACCTCACTCGGTCACAAGGGTTAACAATTGCCCATTTCTTACCTATTGCTTTGTCTTGACCAAACTTTAATCAGGCTCCCCTCTTTCCTACAGGCCTCCACCCCCTGCCTATCTGTTTCTCCCGGGAATTGGCTGACCGCAGAGGGACACTTTCCTGTCAGACTCTTGGTCACTTCCCCTTGCTTGTCCAACTTCCCCTCCAAAGATCCTGTATATCTCTGCTTGCCCAATAGCAAAGGATTATCTTTTAAAAGAAAAACCTTTTTCGGTTTGATTTTAAGATACTTTCAGATTTGGGCAATTGCAGCATTCTCCAGATTCCAATCACTTTTCTTATAAATAAACCTCTCCCTGTCGAAGTCCGGATTTGCTTTTGTTTGACACCAGGTTTCTGAGCCTGAGTTTTACCTTCTGCAAAGGGAAGCGGAAAGAAAAAGTGACCTCTATGGGTCCTTTCCAGTCTATGATTTATGGAAACCCAAACATAGTTGGTCTATTTCACACGCTGAGAGAAAAAAGATATGTACAGTTTGCAGGGCTGGATCAAGTGATTTTTAATTCAAAGTTCACAATAAGTCAGCCTTATTTACCATAGCCTGGAAATGCTTCAGTGCTTATGCAATGTAGATTTTAGCAAAACAGTACACTACTTTATTATGCATAGAATAACAGGATGATTGGGGTTTCCTCTCTTTTCAGGGGTACATGGCAGTGGGCCATGTAAACATCAACTAGAATCTCCTGGGAGAGTGGCTTTGGGAATCTTGGCTTTGGGAATCTTCTCTGCAGCTGGTGCACGTTCTCTATTTCTCATGCAGACACAGCTAATAGCTGGGTGTGCTCTGCTGGTCTTTGATATTCAAGTCAAGTTACATGCTTCTTATAGTTATAGCAGCTTATGTATGTATCATTTCTTTCTTTAACCATCTAAATCTCAAGCAAAAAATGTTTCTTTCTTTATTCTTCCAGTTCCTCTAAATAGCATTTTGCATTGTTATATTTAATGCTTCGTATAAGAGACAATGGAACTATATTCCTATTTTAACCAACTTTCTCTTGGGACTTAAAATTATTAATCAGGCAAAAAAAAAATCAGAGTTCTCACAATTAATAAACAGTGATATATTTTTCACGTTTTGATTTTTTATCTTTTTGGTATTCCATTTATTTATTTAACAGAATCATTTTATTGATTTTTTTCATTCATAGTGCCCTCCTTTTCTTTCTTGGTATGAACACGTAACATGAGATCTATCCTCTTAACAGATTTTTCAGTGTACAATACAGTATGGTTACCTATGGGCACAATTTTGTACATCTGATCTCCAGAACTTATTCATGTTGCATTACTGAAATATACACAATGATACAGGGTGATTAGCAATTCCTCATTTTCCTCTCTACCCAGCCCTTAGAAACCACCACTATATTCTTTGCGTCTATGAATTTTATATTTTAGATACCTTATAATAACGGAAACAGGCAGTATTTGTCCTTCTGTCAGTGGCTTATTTCACTTAGTGTAATGTCTTCAAGGTTCATCCATGTTGTCCAATATTACAGAATTTCTTTCCTTTTTAAAGGAAATATCCCAGTGTATGTATGTACTACATTTTTTTATCCATTAATCCATCAATGGACATTAGGTTGTTCCCATATTGTGGTTATTGTGAATAGTGCTGTAATGAACACGGGAGTGCTAATATCTCTTCAAGATCCAATCTCGTAAATTCACTCATATCTAATTACTACTCTAACTTCTAGGCAAATTTTAAAATAAACTTAACAAGTGTGGGGTAAATGTATCTATAATGCAAAAGGTTAGTGTTCAGGTTTGGAAGAAATTCTAAAAATTATTGACCATGGTTTCAACCATCATGTGATATAAAAAGTTCACATAAAATGATTGATTCTTCTATAAAAATATATTTACTTCCTATTTCTTTTTCATGATACAAAAACTGATAAATTTAATTAAATATTAGACAAAACAGTTATCTAGTACCAATTACTTATTCTCTGATGGAGTGCAAGCTCTGTGAGGATAGTGTCAAGCTTGTTCGTGATTATACACCTGGTACTTATCCTGGTTCTTGCTCCATGGCGAGCACTTGACCAGCCTTTCTAGAGAAAAATAAAGAACGAATAAAATATTTAAAATACTTTGGGCTATTGAATTTTTAAAAATTTAACCATTCTATTTTCATATAGGTACAAATTAATGTTCTTTAATGCTTTGGAAAGTGTTCCTATTGCTTTCCTTTAAGTTACAGGGTAAGCTGGTAAATGCCAATCCCATGATTTCATAATACATGGGGCATAAACAATTAAATAAAGTTTCAAGGTGGTTCTATCTTTTAAATTACAGACTATCCCAAAGGTTCACTTGTATTTAGTGTTAAATGCCTAACAGAAGAACATGAATACAGTTCTTTTTCGAAGAACTTACTAGCTGGGGCCATGTACTCTGCATAGTAGCTTTATGGCTCCACAGTGAACAAGTGGGTGCCATTGAGAAATGACCCAGAAGGAATTCTGAAATAAGGTCTTAGGTAATATGATTACATGGAATTTCAGGTACCTGGGAAAGTAATTTCTGGGGTTAGACTGAGAAATCTCAGTACTCAATGCCACTCTCAGCCTGCCTTCAGAACTGTGGTTTCACCCGAAACCACCATGTGCATAGGTCTTATCCAAAACCAAGTCATCACTGACAAGCTGTTTAAGCATCTGTACAAATTAAATCAAGATCCAAGCCTGGAATAATTTACATGCTAAATGGGAATCTGCCATTTGATTTAATCTAGGTTTCAAAACATCAATCTAGTATAACATTTGTTCAAGGGAAAAATGTTTAGCTTAACAAGAAATACCTGAAATTATAAGGCTCATTTGGACCACATGTTCTGTTCTTTTTGTGGGACCTGGGGTTATTTTTGATTTAGTTATGTTTAGTTGGTAATTCTTTGCCCTGAAGTAGTGCATTTTCACTGAATCACATAATTTTTAAACACTTGCATTTGCTGTTTTTTAAAAATATATATATATTTTTTAAACATCTTTATCGGAGTGTAATTGCTTTACAATGCTGTGTTAGTTTCTGCTGTATAACAAAGTAACTCAGCTATATGTATACATATATCCCCATATCTCCTCCCTCTTGCGTCTCCCTCCCACTCTCCCTATCCCACCCCTCTAGGTGGTCACAAAGCACCGAGCTGATCTCCCTGTGCTATGCGGCTGCTTCCCACTAGCTATCTATTTTACATCTGGTAGTGTATATATGTCAGTGCTACTCTCTCACTTCGTCTCAACTTCCCCTTCCCCTTCCCCGTGTCCTCAAGTCTGTTCTCTACGTCTACGTCTTTATTCTTGTCCTGCCCCTAGGTTCATCAGAAGCATTTTTTTTTTTAGATTCCATATATATGCGTTAGCATACACTATTTGTTTTTCTCTTTCTGACTTACTTCACACTGTATGACAGACTCTAGGTCCAACCACCTCACTACAAATAACTCAGTTTCGTTTCTTTTTATGGCTGAGTAATATTCCATTGTATATATGTGCCACATCTTCTTTATCCATTCATTTGTTGATGGACACCTAGGTTTCTTCCATGTCCTGGCTATTGTAAATAGCTTGCATTTGTTTTTAATGTGAGGATTTTGGAAGGGATATAAAAGTAGTTAAAACTTCTCATTTGGTTTTATGTTTTTAAAGAGATTCAAGTTACAAATGTTTGAGTAAATTACATGGAAGAATTCTAGTTGGTATATGTTAGCTTGGCCTGACTAAATTTAAAAACCAGTAAGATTATTTAAAATGAATTAACTGCCAGATATTATCACCTTTGAAAGGAAATAATTTGTGACTTTTCCAGAGAAAAATTCACCTATTAGACCCTGAAACTGCTAATGTAGACAATCAGTGATCCAGTGAACAATCTTCAAATAAGTACAAATTCATCAATGGACCTGTGTTTTCACTCACTGATACAGCTTGTTTAAAAAGTGGTGGGGGGCTTCCCTGGTGGCGCAGGTTGAGAGTCCGCCTCCCGATGCAGGGGACACAGGTTCATGCCCCCGTCCGGGAAGATCCCACATGCCGCGGAGCGGCTGGGCCAGTGAGTCATGGCCGCTGAGCCTGCGCGTCCGGAGCCTGTGCTCCGCAACGGGAGAGGCCACAACAGTGAGAGGCCCACGTACCACACACACAAAAAAAGTGGTGGGAACGTAAACTGATACAGCCACTTTGGGGAACAGTATGGAGGTTCCTTAAAAAACTAAAAATAGAACTACCATATAACCCAGCAATCCCATTACTGGGCATATACCCTGAGAAAACCATAATTCAAAAAGAGACATGTACCACAATGTTCACTGCAGCACTATTTACAATAGCCAGGACATGGAAGCAACCTAAGTGTCCATTGATAGATGAATGGATAAAGAAGATGTGGCACATATATACAATGGAATATTACTCAGCCATAAAAAGAAACGAAATTGAGTTATTTGTAGTGAAGTGGATGGACCTAGAGTCTGTCATATAGAGTGAAGTAAGAGAGAAAGAGAAAAATACCATATGCTAACACATATATATGTAATCTAAAAATTAAAAAATGGTTCTGATGAACCTAGGGACAGGACAGGAATAAAGACACAGATGTAGAGAATAGACTTGAGAACAGGGGGAGGGGAAGGGTAAGCTGGGACGACGTGAGAAAGTAGCATGGACATATACACACTACCAAATGTAAAATAGATAGCTAGTGGGAAGCAGCTACATAGCACAGGGAGATCAGCTCGGTGCTTTGTGACCACCTAGAGGGGTGGGATAGGGAGGGTGGGAGGGAGGGAGACGCAAGAGGAGGGGATTTGGGGATATATGTATACATATAGCTGATTCACTTTGTTGTACAGCAGAAACTAACACCATTGTAAAGCAATTATACTCCAATAAAGATGTTAAAAAAAAAGGTGACCTCTGAACCTCATCTACATCACATAATGTTCAATATCCTCTAGTTGCAGAGTAGTTGGAATATTTGGCTTAATTTTAGAACAGGTTAACTAGTTCTAAATTCTTATCATAATCTATCACATCCCCCCCATGGAATGTTAAAATGCAACGTTTCACTATTCCATTTGTCCTTTCCTTCTTCTCTGCTAGAAGAGCTTTTAGCAAAAAAATGTCAACAAAAGCCTTGGCTTCCTGAGCAGAGCAACTCGATTTACTGCTCTGTATATATGTGCTCTTTCAAAACTCTTTCCATTTGTACGATGTCAGATTTCAGATCGCCATTAATCTCAGCATGGAACCCTCTGCCCTGGTGTTGGGAGTCAACGCCTTCGTTGCCTTGCTGACCCAAACCATCCTGACTGTGGCCGTGATTGACAACCAGGGACCAGGGCTTCCAGCCCACATTGAGGATTTATTGAGACATAATTTACATACAATAAATTTACACATAAATAAATTTATGTGCAGTTCTATTAATTTGAGCAAAGATAACAACTGTGTAGTCACCACCACAAGGAAAATCAAGAACAGTTCCTTCACCCCAAACAGTTCCCCATATGCCCCTTTTTCATCAGTCTCCTCTTTCAACCTCCCTCCCCAGCCCACTGATCAGTTTTCTATCCCTATAGCTTTGTCATTTTAGAAAGTCATAGAAATGGAATTATAATAGTATATAGCCTTTTGTTTCTGGCTTCTTCCATTTCTCATAGTGTCTTCAGATGGAATAATTCTGTATTGAGAAATAGAAATATAATGCAGTTAAGATGCATTCTATTTCTTAAGAAACTTTTTCATTAAACAGATGAGATTTTTATTAAACAGGTGAAGGGATGAAGGAACTACCTAAAATAGAACCATAAAGTCATTCCCGTTTAAGTGTTTCCCATTTCCCACAGCTAAAGGTTTTTCCTTGCCTTGACTAAAGTTCATTCTCATTAAAGCTTAGTTCACAAATTCCGTAAGCCTACTCAATCTCATGAACAAAATGGTCAGTTTTACATATCTCTATAAATATGTAATACAAAATACTTAGAATATTGAGCTATCTTCTTTGAAAACAAACAAAAAAAGAAATCATTTCACAAAACACAAATAAAATAACACCAGGATATTTTTAAAATCTATTTTAACCTCCCACTTGTTCAATAGAAGGAAGGATATCTGCATTTAGTAAATATTAAAACTAAGATTCATATAGATTCAATGCTTTTTGAGATAATAAAGCAAGCAGTTTTTACTCTCTAAAATTAAATTTGAATTCCCGATTTATTATCTGGCTTGCAATTTTCTCCCCTGTTTTTCAGAAATTATTAAGTGTGTGATGGAGAGCATACAAGCTTGAAATCAGAAAAATATAGATTTGAATATTCAAGTTTATTAGTAACTATTTTAAAACTTCTAATTTTGGAAAATTTCAAATACACTTTAAAAAGTAGAGTAGTGTAGTGAAACTTCACCCAGCTTTAACGATTATCATTTTGTGGTCAATCTTGTTTCATCTGTACTCCTCATGCAATTCCTCACCTTTTTTAATGTTTCAGTTTTCTCATCAGTAAAATGGAGAATATAACACCTACTTCATGAAGTTTTGCAGAGACGAAATACCAGCCTGTTAAACACATGATTCCTGGCCCATAGTGTATTCAATACATGGGTGTGTTTCTCTCTTCTCCTAATAGAATAAATATGTAATTAGTCACACTGTTAGGATGTACTTATTTTTTCTAAGGACTTGTACATTAATCATCTCCAGATAGTTCCTTTTTCTTTACACAAACCCACTGTGTCTTAATTTGAAATGAATATATTCCTATGACTGAAGTAGGCAAAATAGAACTTGAGATGAAAATTATCCATCAATCTGTCTATCCTCCTTCTGCTGCAATTTTGTATAACGTGATTTAAATGTCTGCTTTGCTGGCAAATCATTTTGACCTTTCTGGGGAGTTCATGCAAATATCAAAGACTCAGAAAAAAATTAAATTTGGCAGAAAAAGTCAAGCTTCATCTTGTTTCCCCTGATAATAAAAGATTTCTAATCTTTTTAACTTCTCAACCAAGAGAAATCTAGATTTAAGTAACTTCTCCAAAATTTTTCTTTGTATTTCTATATTTTCTCTTCTAGTTTCTGCCAACATCCTCAGCACTAGGAACAACTTTCGTTGAGGTTCTTTCATTGAAAATTGTTTTAAACCACAGCTCCCAAAGAAAGGACTTGTTTACCCAGGTGCCAGAGCAGAGTAAGCAAAAAACCACACGATCCAAAGGCATAATAGAAGATAAATCCTATTTCAATAAAATATTTCCCTAGACAAAATGTGTTATTGCAAATCCCTGGTTTTGAAAAGCAAACTTCTTCAAAATTGATTTTTGGTAGGAATCTAATTAAATATGCTTGAATTAAACTTCTAAGCGCCAAGACTGTAAAGATATATTGATTAATAACTCCCTAATCTCCATCATAAATGTTCATTTATCATTGATTAGGCACTTATGCCATCCCATGGGCTCTTTAATGTAATGTCTTTTTAAAACATTGGAATCTAAAAAAAATAGAAAGTACAATGTCAGCATTTTCCACATGACACAGAGATTTATCAGAGAGAAGACTGCATTGAAACATCCTAAAGTACTTCTATTTTCTCAACATTTCTCAAACCGTTATGACAACATAGGCTATTTATGAATTTTGCAATTTAAAAAAAGCCATGAAGAGCTTAAAAAGATGATTCAAGCACATCTTCAAAGATTACTGAAAGGCTAGGGGGAAAAAAGGCCCATGAGAAAAGCTAAAAGAGTCTTTTTACCTCATCTAGAAAGAGTTAAGGAGTAATTTAATAATAATCTTTAAATACACAGCCAATTAGGCAAGGAGTGGTAACTATAAAGTCTCTATCTTTACTAAAAGCATAAGAATATGTTGTGATATACAGATGATATAACATAATTTCCTGGGGGGAATCTTATTTTTAAAAGATAGATGAAATTCCTCAGTCTAAAATATGGGGGGTGGGGCATGGGGTGTTAGAGGAAGTGGGTGGATAACCACACAACCTCTCAATAAAGGTTAACTTCTTCAGATAACCCTTTAGTTCAGTAAATGAAGTCATAACACCTCACTAGTTTCACACCAAACACCCAGCTATTGACAAATTGGTTGCCTGTTACTCTATCTCTCCATCTCTCTGTCTCTCTCTGTCTCTGTCTCTCTCTCTCTCACACACACACACACACACACACACATCCTGGACCCTCCGACTTGCAAAGATACTCTTTTGAATGGGGAACAGATTGGGTGAACACCCGTTTCTTCTCGGTGAAGGGCGTTGACAGTCAGGACCTCCTCCCATTCATGAATCTTATTGCCTTCACCCTCCTCCTCCCTGGATGCTCTGAAGACGTAAGATATGAAAAGCAACTCTGTAATTTTAGAATATTTTTTCCTCCTACCCTGTTTGGTTCTTAGCTGGGTCTCTGTAACAAAGAGACAGATTAACAAGAGAAAAGCATACAAATTTATTTGATCTAAGTTTCATGTGCCACAGGAGCCTTCATAAGGAAATGAAGACCCAGAGAAATATTTAAACCTGTGTGGGGTTTTTTGTTTTGTTTTTTATTTATTTATTTTTGGCTGTGTTGGGTCTTCGTTTCTGTGCGAGGGCTTTCTCTAGTTGCGGCGAGCGGGGGCCACTCTTCATCGCGGTGCGCGGGCCTCTCACTATCGCGGCCTCTCCCGTTGCAGAGCACAGGCTCCGGACGCACAGGCTCAGCGGCCATGGCTCACGGGCCCAGCCGCTCCGCGGCACGTGGGATCTTCCCAGACCGGGGCACGAACCCGCGTCCCCTGCATCGGCAGGCAGACTCTCAACCACTGCGCCACCAGGGAAGCTCCTTGTGTGTTTTTATCTTAGGTTTGATGAAGACTGGAAAGTCATGAAAAAAAATGTGATAGGACAGAAAGGATATGCGCTAAAAGTAGTAAACTGGGGGAAACTTAGCATAGCCTGTTTATTCAGGTTCCTTTCTGTGTCCCTTTGCCTTTGGAGGTAAGGATGCTCCTTTCCTCTGGGTATAGGGAGGGCGCCTCTCACATGAGGGTCTAATGACCTGCTTCAGGGGAAGGTCAGAGAGTCCTTCCTGCACCTGCAGTGTCTCAAATTCCTACTAAAAATATAAGAGAGAAAAAAATTGTATACTAACACATATATGTGGAATCTAGAAAAATGGTACAGATGAACCTATTTGCAAAGCAGAAATAGAGACACAGACATAGGGAACAAACATATGGACACCGACAGGGGAAAATGGGAGATGGGATGGATTGGGAGATTGGGACTGACAATATATACACTACTATGTATAAAATAGATAACTAATGAGAACCTGCTAAAAAAAAATATTTAGTATGCCAAGATGCATATTTGGGGGTAGCATGTCTTAAACCCCATTACCACCAAGTCTGGGAAGTACACATGAAAAAGAAGAGATGAGTAGTGGTGCAAAGTGGTCACTTGATGTCATGAAAATCACAGTGTTGTGTGCTCTGTCTTTCCTGTCCTCCCTGGGGAATGAAAAATGATCCTTTCTAGCTCTCCTGGCAGAAAGCCATTGCACTCAGCTACTCTAGGACCAGCCAGATGGACCCTGATTACACACTCCATTAGGTTATCTAGCTAGGATAACTGGTGCTTTCGTCTACCCTATATTAAATAAAATTAGGATCATGAAAATGGATTTTTAGTTATAACCCCAAAGGGCTTAATTAAGGGAGGGACACTCTAAACAGAAAGTAGAGCAGTGATGCTGTTATTTTAAGTGCATGAAATAGGGTTGTGTTCAAATTTGGGGCAGCCTCACATACACCAAAACTGAACATTTTCAGATGTGTTTAAAGCATGTAATATTTGCCAGCCCAGGCAGCTCAGATGAGTATTTTTACTTCACATCCATTAATCCAAACCTGTGATGTGTACAGTTGCTCAGCCTTAGGCTTCACTATTTCAAAAGCTATTTTGGAGTCAACTCAAAGAATAGCTGAAGTTGAAAGCCAGATTTTCAATATCAAACAAAACAACAAATTATATGGGATTTTCAACGCGTTTGGGCCCTGATCATTCGGACAACTTTTTTTCTTACCTTTCTATTCTCGTGGAGATGGCCTTAGTGCAGTTATCTTCAGGGGAATAGGATTGAAGGATTGAACTTGAAGAAGGAAAAGAGAGTGATGTTTGACAATTTAAACAAATTTCAACAAGTGTTTTTAAAAATATTAAAATAAGAAAGGCTTACTTCCATTAAAGCAACAACAGACTAGATATCAGGAAAATCCTTACACTACAAAACACGTAAAACTTGTGGATATAAATTTAACTTTTTAAAATAAATGTCTGAATTGGTAATAAGTAAGAAAAAATCTTCAGAGGCCAAAGCAGGACAGGAAACCAGATAGACAAGGAAGCACGGCGTCTGTCACGTGCTCAAGGCATCTGCTGATTCTCCCAGTGACCTGGAGTTTGGGTTTCAGTGGCACCCCAAAGTGCTACATCCTCAGTGAGTGGTGAAATAGAATAAAACGGGGGGGAAAACCCTAACAAGGAAGATTAATCTGGGTGGAATTGGAAGAATTAACTCTAAGAATTTGTCTTCATAAGCCAGCACTCACATAATTCTAGAACCCAATTCCTGTAAGCTAATTTCTTTTTTAAGCTGAGAATTTAGTTTAAAGTGGTCCAGGGACTTCCCTGGTGGCACAGTGGTTAAGAATCCGCCTGCCAATGCAGGGGACATGGGTTCGAGCCCTGGTCCGGGAAGATCCCACACGCCATGGAGCAACTAAGCCCGTGCGCCACAACTACTGAGCCTGTGCTCTAGAGCCCATGAGCCACAACTACTGAAGCCCATGAGCCACAACTACTGAAGCCTGCTCACCTAGAGCCCATGCTCTGCGACAAAGACAAGCTACCCCAATGAGAAGCCCGTGCACCACAACGAAGAGTAGCCCCTCCTCGCCCCAACTAGAGAAAGCCTGTTTTCAGCAACAAGGACCCAGTGCAGCCAAAAATAAATAAATAAATACATAAATAAATTTTTTTTTTTTTAAAGTGGTCCAGATGGCAAGGTTGCAGGCACATATATGTATTAAAAGCAGATGCTCTCTAGAGGAGTGTCCCTCAATACAAGAATCAAAATATTGCCACAGATGAAATTCCACCAAATATGAGTTTATGATTAAATAATCCCCAATCATATAAGGATATAAAATATCATAAGCAAATCAACTGAAGTAATAAACAGCATAATCAGACCAACAAAGGTTTTAAAAGAGTTATCAGCATCATTGTGTGGAATTGCTGGATCATGGCAATAATAAAATGCAAACAGAGTTTTAATCAGTTTTATTATTGCTTTTAAATTCTCTATGGACAAGTCTCCCCCTTACTGACTGTACCCAGGACAGACAACTCCCACCACCAGCATTCGTATACACCCCCGCTTTGTTTAAGGGTGAATATGTCAAGTGTAACTACTAAAAAATTAGAAATAGATTACATAATTTATATACAGAAGAGAGGAATACAACATATTATGGAAAAACGATAACCCTAAAGAATTCAAGAAAGGAGGGGGGAATTCAGGAGCATGAAAAAATACAAAAAATATAGTAGTAAGGAATAATAAACAAGCTCCTAGACTGAACTACCAATTTACAGAAAATAGAGGAGGTACAAGGACTCATTAAATAACATCCAGGGATATCACTCAAAAACACCAGAATCTGGGAAGCTATGGTTCTTTTCAACAAATAAAATTCAAGGGGATAAGAAAAAGAAGTGATAGTATCTTAGGGGATCTATCAAACAATTGCCATGTGTGAATTTTATTTGAATCCTGATTCATACCAAGAAACTAATCAGGGAAATCTGAACACTGACTAGAGATATTAAAGAATTATTAATGTTTTTAGGTGTGATAGTAGTTTGTGGTTATGCTTTCATGAGTCCTTATTTTTAAAGATACACACAAATATTTATTAAGTTATATGATACAGGATTCAAATTAATCTATGAGGGGAAAGGGTAAGTGCTTGGGGCATTGATGAAACAAGATTGGCTCTGAGCTGGTAATTGATGAAGACTGGTGATGGATAAATAGGCATTTGTAAACTATTCTGTCCACTTTTGTGAATGTTTATAATTTTCTAAAAATTAAATTCAAACTATTTTAAGTTAAATTACCCAGTAAAAAAAGTAAAATACTAAAAGGTATTGCCAGACAGGATTCCAATTATAAATGGAATCATTATAAATGATTCTGAATATATTCTATTTATAGAAAACACATCTAAAATACAAGGACATCTAAAGTTCAAGGGGGAGATGGGGGAAAGAAAAAATTCACACCATACAAACAAAAAAATTTTTTAAGTTACTATAGTTAAATTTTTAAAATATAAAATATAATTAAGGCCTCTTGATCTAGACATATAAAGAGAGTCATTAAAACAATTAAGGGTTCAATTATTTCATTAGAAACATACATTAATTCTAAACTTTTATAGGTCTATTAATATAATTTCAATGGTTCTAGATGGAAACACTGCAATTTTTTCAAGTTTATTACATTCTAGGAAAAGAATAAACTATATATACAGATATAGTAAATATGTACTATATCTGTATATATAACTATATAGTTATAGTTTTAGAATATGTATATACTTGGAGAGTTTCAGAAGTATACAAACTTAAAATTTCCTGAATTCATACTATATAGGCACCCTTCTATATGCCTTACATGTAACAACTTATTTAATCCTCACAAGTGTGTAAGTAGGTATTGTTATTATTCTAATTTTACAAATGAGAAAACCAAGACAGAGAATCACACCTGTGGAAGCTCTCTCAGCTTGTAGTAAAATATCATTATATATATTCAGTGTCAGACTTATGTGACTCAGTAATGTCCTTTTCTTTTTCTTTCTTTTTTTTTTTTTTTTTTTTAGTTTTTAGTTTAGCGGAGTTAATTTTCTGTCATCGTTGGACTTTTCCTAATAATAAGCATTTACATAATCTATTCAGCCAAATACAGAAAGGGAAAACGTAGTTCTACTAGTCGGAAACTAAATGAATCAGAGGACTCAACTCCTGACAGGAGCCCAGTAACACAGTTTTAGTCTGGTCTCTCCCACCATGGACTCAGAGGACAGGCCTCCTGAATATGTATGGTGCTAAAATACATGGTTCTTTAGTGTTTTATCCTAGACTAAGATACCATGAAAGACAGGACCATCATGAATCTAATCAACATCACATTAAAGCCTCAGCTATTGGCCAGTAAACAGGATACAACCAAAAGATGGAGCTCATGAAACTGAAACAAACCACCTGTATGGTCTCAGTGAGCAACTGGGACCCAAAACTCTATTTCAATACTTTCAAGTCTGTCCCCAAGATAACATAGAAATCAGACAACTGGGATCACCCAAGAGCAGAAAGATGAAATATCCTAGAGTGAATGATATATGTTAGCTATCTGTGCCTTACCTCATAAAAGTGTGATTTGTTTTGAATTGGATAATAGATAAAGAACTACACAGCACAGGTCCAATACATATTAAGTGATCAATGTGTGATTATTATTATTACACTAGTATTGTATACAGGCATAATTCAGAGACATTGCAGGTTTGGTTCTAAACCACTTCAGTAAGGTGAATATCAAAATAAAGTGAGTCACATGAATTTTTTGTTTACCAGTGCGTATAAAAGTTATACTACATTGCACTGTTGATGGGAATGTAAATTAATAGAGCCACTATGGGGAACAGTATGGAAGTTCTTTTAAAAACTAAAAATAGAATTACCACATGACCCAGAAATCCCACTACTGCACATATACCCTGAGAAAACCATAATTCAAAAAGAGTCACGTACCACAATGTTCACTGCAGCTCTATTTACAATAGCCAGGACATGGAAGCAACCTAAGTGTCCATCGACAGATGAATGGATAAAGAAGATGTGGCACATATATACAATGGAATATTACTCAGCCATAAAAAGAAATGAAATTGAGTTACTTGTGAGGTGGATGGATCCAGAGTCTGTCATACAGAGTGAAGTAAGTCAGAAAGAGGAAAACAAATACTGTATGCTAACACATATATATGGAATCTAAAAAAAAAAAAAAAATTGGTCCTGATGAAGCTACGGGCAGGACAGGAATAAAGATGCAGATGTAGAGTATGGACTTCAGGACACGGGGGAGGGGGAGGGTAAGTTGGGAAAAAGTGAGAGAGTGGCACGGAGATATATACACTACCAAACATAAAATAGATAGCTAGTGGGAAGCAGCCACACAGCACAGGGAGATCAGCTCTGTGGTTTGTGACCACCTAGAGGGGTGGGATAGGGAGGGTGGGAGGGAGGGAGACACAAGAGGGAGGAGATATGGGGATATATGCATACGTATAGCTGATTCACTTTGTTATACAGCAGAAAGTAACACACCATTGTAAAGCAATTATACTCCAATAAAGATGTTAAAAAAAAGTTATACTGTAGTCTATTAAATGTGCAATAGCATTATGTCTTAAAAAATAACATACAAATCTTAGCTAAAAAATACACTATTGCTAAAAAATGCTACCATGATTGTGAGAAATACATTTGTGAGGGGAGCTCAGCATTCCTGAAGAACTCTGTGGTTGCTTTTCTCTACAGGTCAGAAATTACAGTGGGAGCTGATACCATTGAAATGAGATACTTAAATGCAATGGAGATAATGGGGTCCTGGGGTAGCAGAGGCCAAGTGTTGTCACTTAATTGCCAAAGACAAGATGGTATGGTTACTCCATGGAGCCAAAGCAGTGATCAGAATAGCCTAACTCACAGAGACCTGTGGTGTTGGCTAGTTAGCATCCCAGAAAAGAAACAGATGCACAATCTACTAAATTCTTACTTGATCTGTCTAAGCAGAGGTGTTCTAATTAATTTTAAGCAACTCAATATTCACTAGAAGTTGTAATGGAAAACACTGACATTTGCTTTGTGATAATTTGGAGTCTGATGTTTTTAGTAGAGTAAAAGCTGCCTGGAAACTAGTCCACCCAAGGATAAAAGATGCCTGAAATTTAATCCACCCAGGTGTCTTTAATTTACGTCCAAGGCGAATGAGTTTAGGGGTAGTGGGAAGAAATGCTTGGGCATAGGAGGCAGCTCCACTGGGAAAGTTTTCAAAATGTTT
The DNA here is from genome assembly GCF_026419965.1 of Kogia breviceps. Classification (NCBI taxonomy): domain Eukaryota; kingdom Metazoa; phylum Chordata; class Mammalia; order Artiodactyla; family Physeteridae; genus Kogia; species Kogia breviceps. The sequence continues at coordinate 190,918,318 of NC_081311.1, read as the reverse complement.
CTTCCCAGATTAGATAGAATGTTGAGACAAACGACTTTATTCTCTACTATTGGCCTTGATCTCTCCCTGCTGTGTGCTGAGTAAACACCTCATATCAATTTTACAATTCACAAATTCTCTCTTTGATGGTGCCCACATTTTGTTGCTTGAGTTTTTATTTCAGCTTGCATATTTTTATTCCCAAGATTTCAGATTGGTTGTTTTGATATCAACCTATTCTTATTTCATTTCTACCTGTATTTGCCTTCTAAATTCTTATTCTTTTTTTATGGAAGTCATCCCTTTATTTATCGCCTTGAAAATCCAAAAAAAAATTATTATTTAAAAGACATTGTCAAAGAAGAAGTAAAGCTGTCACTGTTTGCAGATGACATGATACTATACATAGAGAATCCTAAAGATTCCACCAAAAAACTACTAGAGCTAATCAATGAATTTGGTAGATTAACAGAATACAAAATTAATGCACAGAAATCTCTTGCAGTGCTATACACTAATGATGAAAAATCTGAAAGTGAAATTAAGAAAACACTCCCATTTACCATTGCAACAAAAAGAATAAAATACCTAGGAATAAACCTACCTAAGAAGACAAAAGGCCTTTATGCAGAAAACTACAAGACACTGATGAAAGGAATTAAAGATGATACAAACAGATGGAGAGATATACCATGTTCTTGGACTGGAAGAATCAACATTGTGAAAATGACTATACTACCCAAAGCAATCTAAAGATTCAGTGCAATCCCTATCAAACTACCAATGGCATTTTTTACAGAACTAGAACACAAAATTTCCCAATTTGTATGGAAACACAAAAGACCGTGAATAGCCAAAGCAATCTTGAGAAAGAAAAACGGAGCTGGAGGAATCAGGCGCCCCGACTTCGGACTATACTACAAATTTCCAGTCATCAAGACAGTATGGTACTGGCACAAAAACAGAAATATAGATCAATGGAACAGGATAGAAAGCCCAGAGATAAACCCACACACATATGGTCACCTTATCTTTGATAAAAGAGGCAAGAATATGCAATGGAGAAAAGATAGCCTCTTCAATAAGTGGTGCTGGGAAAACTGGACAGCTACATGTAAAAGAATGAAATTAGAACACTCCCTAACACCATACACAAAAATAAACTCAAAATGGATTAAAGACCTTAATGTAAGGGCAGACACTATAAAACTCTTAGAGGAAAACACAGGCAGAACACTCTATGACGTAAATCACAGCAAGATCCTTTTTGACCCACCTCCTACAGAAATGGAAACAAAACAAAAATAAACAAATGGGACCTAATGAAACTTAAAAGCTTTTGCACAGCAAAGGAAACCATAAATACGACAAAAAGACAACCCTCAGAATGGGAGAAAATATTTGCAAATGAAGCAACTGACAAAGGATTAATCTCCAAAATTTACAAGCAGCTCAATATCAATAAAACAAACAACCCAATCCAAAAATAGACAGAAGACCTACATAGACATTTCTCCAAAGAAGATATACAGATTGCCAACAAACACATGAAAGGTTGCTCAACATCACTAATCATTAGAGAAATGCAAATCAAAACTACAATGAGGTATCACCTCACACCAGTCAGAATGGCCATCATCAAAAAATCTACAAACAATAAATGCTGGAGAGGGTGTGGAGAAAAGGGAACCCTCTTGCACTGTTGGTGGGAATGTAAACTGATACAGCCACTATGGAGAACAGTAAGGAGGTTCCTTAAAAAACTAAAAATAGAACTACCATAGGACCCAGCAATCCCACTACTGAGCATATACCCTGAGAAAACCATCATTCAAAAAGGGTCATGTACCACAATGTTCATTGCAGCTCTATGTACAATAGCCAGGACATGGAAGCAACCTAAGTGTCCATTGACAGATGAATGGATAAAGAAGATGTGGCACATATATACAATGGAATATTACTCAGCCATAAAAAGAAATTGAGTTATTTGTAGTGAGGTGGATGGACCTAGAGTCTGTAATATAGGGTGAAGTAAGTCAGAAAGTGTAAAACAAATAACATATGTTAACACATATATATGGAATTTTTTTTAAAAATGGTCATGAAGAACCTAGGGGCAAGACGGGAATAAAGACACAGCCCATCTCGCAGCAGCATTGCTTCGGGCAGTAGCTCTTCTGCTGGCAGCAGCCCTTCCGCCGCCACAGCTGCCTGCGGTGTCGGTAGAGAGGACTCGGGAGAGGTGAGGAGGGAGACTCAGGAGGGGAGGGAGGTCTGACGCCGCCCTCTATGAAGCCCTTATATGCCATCTTGGGAGAAGGGAGAGGCAGCAACGCAGGACTCCTGACCAGTGGTCACTCCCTCGTTGCTGCCATTGCCGTTTCCAAACGGGGTTGTCTGGGGTTATTCCTTGTTTACATTCTTATGGACTATATTTGACCCAATACATTTGCTAATTTTAGCTTTTCTCTTTAAAGTCATTTTAGAAACAAACCAAGAGATGCTAACATGTTGGAAGGGATCTTCATTTTCACAGAAACACAGCTGAATCTTTGAGATTTTGAATCAAGAAGGCACTCGATTACTACCAGCTCCTGTTCCGTTTCTCCTCAATGGTTTTCTCTCCACATATTCAGTTGAAATCACCCTGCTTTAACAGAAACTTCAAGATGCAGAGGAGTAAATATGAATATGCAAATTGGAGAAGCCATTCTCTTTCAGAATTTTCCCATTTGTTACTATTGTGTGCCTTCCACCTCATTAAATTGGCCATTTTAGTTCTTGTGAGGTTACATGTTCACGGCAATATTTCCAAAATTTTTGGAATGAAATGAAAATAACATTTTTAAGTGAAATGACCCTCTTTTCTTTTGTAACCTCAAAAGTTGTCTATTAAAAACCTGGATCCAATGCTCTCCCCTCTCACTCTGCAATCTTTCCCTTAGCGCTCACATCCACACCCATGGTTTCCACTTCCACACGTGTATGCCCGGACTCCTTCCTTCAGTGTGCACGTCCGGCTTGGCATCTTCTCCAGACTCCAAACTTAGCCAACTTACAGTCCACCTTCTCCCTGCGGGTATCTCAGAGGCACTTCCAGTGTCCATTGCCCCAGACTCAAGTCCTAATCTTCCCTGCCCCCCCCCCACAAAAAGTAAATGTCTCCACTGTTCCTTTCCCATCAAATTGGCAATCTATTAAAAAAGTCATCTTTGAATCCTTCCTTTCTCTCAACCCATATCTAGCCTTTCGCCAAATTCTGTTGATTCTGCCTCTTTAAAAGCTCTCACACCTATTCACATATCTCTGCTCCCCTGTGCCTCTCACCCCTGTACAAGCACCCCCTGAGCAGCTGAAATGCTCTTTGGTCCACATACCACAGAAATGGTTTGGGATCATTGATGACCCACAGTCAGACCCACAGCATCTCCTCTCACTCAAATTCCTCAAGAACAATCTTACCAGATCGGCAAAATGGGTTCTGAAGAGCAAGGCTGTTGCAAATGAAGCTTGGGGGAAAGTCAGCCACGAAACATCCCCACCAAGGTCCCTGAACTCTCAGTGATGGTTAGAGATGCTCCTACACCAGCTTGTGTGATGAATAGCCCACCTGCACTTTCATCTTTCCTACCTTATATTTTTACAGCCTCAGTGTTGGTCACCAACCCTCAAATCTCACCAGGATCCACAACTACATGCTTTCCCTCATAGCCACAGACTCCTTTTTCCCAACTTCCCCTGCATCTCTGGCCTCTGCCCCTGCACTCCTCGGGGTAACTGCCCTGCTCTCAGAATCACCGAAGTCAGGCTACTTAGCATAGTGTTTCTCTCAGACATCAACTGATGTCGTATCATCAAAGACAAAATTAGTTCCTCATCCAAAGCTAAACACACCAAGAACGACATCATCAAAATTCAGACTCGTCGGAGGATGTATTTCTGTTTTTAAAATAATCATTACAGCCTGGGTGTGAGAAGACAAATCACAATGGTATGCTTCAGGTGACGAGGTAAGGAAGAAAAGCTTCTAGCCTCAGCAGTTCCTTCCGGTCACAGAGCATAATCATGGCATCTGGCCTTGGCGGTGGACTTTGACTCTGTTGCCATTTTCACATCCCCATCTCCCCTCCTGGGTCTCCCTCCTCGTCTCTCTCGCGTCCTCCCTACTTGACACCGCGGGCAGCTGTGGCTGTGGATGGTGTGGTGGCTGCCTCGGCTGGGGTGGCGGCGGCTGCGCCCCGTGCAGATGCTCCCGGGTCAGCTGCTGTCCCTGCTGCTACGGCTGCTCTGGGGGCTGCTGCAGCGTCCCCGCGGTCTGCCGCCAGCGCCGCACCCGGAGCTGCAGCCCGTGTGGCTGCGGCTGCGGAAGGGCTGCTGCCAGCGCGAGAGCTGCTGCCCGAAGCAACGCTGCTGCTAAGCGGGCTGGTCTGCAGGTGCTGCGGCTGCGGAAGGGCTGCTGCCAGCACGAGAGCTGCTGCCGCCGGAAGCAACGCTGCTGCCGCGCGGGCCAGCTCAGCGGCTGGCAGCGTTTGCTGGGATTGGGTTTGTCGGTTGGCAAGTCTTTCCTCCAGCCCTCCCCGCCTCTCCCTCCGTGACCCGGAAGTCACTCCTGTGCACTCAAGGGTTGTAACCTCTGCCACATCACAAACTGATAATTTCAAAAGACCCTGCTATTGAGGTGAACGGTAAGAACTGTGCCAACAAGACAGCCCAGCCGCTGGAGACAATTCACATACTGAACAAACATTAACATCGAATCATAGTGACTTTTTTGCTTTTCTGAAATCCTTTTACACAACTTCAATGCCCGCCCTTGTTTTCACTGTGCTGTACATTACATGCCATTTCTTCTGTATTCTGCCCAGCGGTGCTGTGCTGCTAAAACTGAAATCTTAAATAGAATAATGCACCATACATTGATGGCTAAAGATCTCTGTTGGGTTTTGTTTGTTTTGTTTTTTACTTTTATTAATTGTCTTGCTATGAAAAGACCTTCTGTGGTCTCTAAATTCAGGAAAGCTAAATAAAGAAACCCTTGTTGGGAAGGGTTTCCCCAGTTGTAAGATTCTTTTCTTTGACGATCACAGTTGCACTGATGCGTTATGGCACACTCACAAGCAGGTCTCAGAGCAGAGCCTGATTTACCCACATTCCGTCTCCTTATCTCCTCGTGACACTCATTTCTTTGAAGTCAATGGGAATGTTATTATTCTTTCCAAACATTCCTACAATCTCACCTTGGTGTGAAAGGACATGAACACAGCTTGAGCTGTTGCCACTCCAGAATAACAGCTGGCTGGTTCCAGCCCAAATCAGCCTACCCCATCCCTGGAAAGGATATTCTTAAGACAAATGTAATACATTTCCAAATCTGCCTTAAATCTTTTCTTTTCAAATCTCAGTTGGAAGTATATGGCCTCTGACACAAAACGCTTATCACAGAGAGTGATTTTTTTTTTTAAGAGGCCATGACCACGGATGGCCTCTGGCTCCTACATAGCAATGGCTGGGTGCCAGGATGTGTTGCGACGGATTGGGACCAGGTGTATGCAGGTGCTATCAAAGTTCACTGACCCAAGGTCAGACCTTCATCTGAAGATTTAGGTCCTAATTTCTTTGCTTTTACTCTGGTACTACTCTTAGAAATGGTGAAAATGTTTGAATACTGCATTTGCCAGCTTCTGAGAGTGATTCTCCACCCTATTCTCATGAGAAGAACAAATAAATGAGCAAGACAGATCTAAGATGTTGATCAAGCCCCCCCACACACTTTATTTATGCACATTAATGTGCAAGAGGATGAAGATTTTTGAAATTTCTGTGTGATGCGGGGATGAGGATTACAGTGACTCTTAGCTGAGCAATGCCAGGAATATACCATGAGTACCTGACTGTCAGGACCAGGAAAATTCCCCTTGCGTGTAACTAAGGGAATGCTAGTCTAATATAGAGAGAAAACGTCTACAAAATTGAAGGATTCAATTACTATACTTGGTAGTTTTAGAAACTGGCAAGAATTCATCTACACTGACTTGTGCCATCTCCTACATTTTTAGAAACTTAATCATTTACCTTTAAACAAGAGACTTTCTCAACAATTCAGAGCAAAGGATGGCCTCTGGCCTATTTTCTTTAGAAGGACTCCAGGTATAGAAAATCTGTATCCTCCACTGTTGGCCTATCCCAGTGCACCCTCACCCCGGTACTTCACATCTTCTAGATGTACAACTGGAATCTTCCCTGCTTTCATGTTTCCCCTGGTCCACTGTAGACCTAGATGAGAGTCTGCAAATCAAATCTCTTTATAGACCTGAGGACAGTCTTCAGTCTTATTTTTTTCCCCAATAAGCAACGACCTCAAATTTTTAACCTTCAGTAGAGTTAGAATGTATTAGTCTATCTCAAAGTGTCGCCCCTGGAGCCAGCAGCACTGGCATCACCTGGGAACTTGTTAGAAATGCAAATTCTCAGAGAGTCTGGAGGTGAAGCCAGTAATCTGTGTTCTAACAAGTCCTCCAGGTGATTCTGAAGCATGCTTGCATTTGAGACCTTTGGACTGTATCAGTATAGAAGAAGCTCTTTTTCTATTTAGATTTAGAGAACCATCTCATTATAAGAGGCATCTAGTTAACTATTTCTATCTCATTTTTCCAGTGAAGTTTTCTTTTTAATAGAGAAGATGATCTTTGGAAACTAAGGCTAGATGAAGAGTTCTTAGATTTGACACCAAAAACACGAACGGCAAAATAAAAAACTGACAAATTGGACTGCATCAAAATTTAAAATGTTTGCTCTGTTAAAGACCTTGTTGAGAGGATGAGAAGACAAGCTATAGACTTGGAGAAAATATTTATAAACCACATATCCCGCAAAGGACTTATATCTAGAATACATGAATAACTCTCAAAACTCCACAGTTAGAAAATGGGCGAAAGACATGAATAGACAATTCACTGAAGAGGATATACCAATGGCAAATAAGCACATGGAAAGCTGTTCTACATCATTAGCCATTAAAGAATGCAAATTAAAACCACAATGAGATATCACTATGTACCTACCAGAATGACCAAAATAAAAAATAGTGACAACCCCAAAGCTGGCAAGGATGCAGAGAAACTGAGTCACTCATACGCTGTTAGCAAGAATAAAAAATGGTATAGGCATTCTGGAAAAGTATATGGCAATGTCTTACAAAACCAAATATGTGTTTACAATACAATTTAGCAATTGTACTCTCATTTATCCCAGAGAAATGAAAACTTAATGTTCACCAAAAACCTATACATAAATGCTTATGGCAGCTTTATTCATAATAGCCCCAAACTGGAAACAGCTCAGAAGTCTTTCAACAGGTGAATGGTTAAACAAGCTATGGCATATCCATCCCCGGAATACCACTCAGTCATAAAAAAAGGAACAAACTACTGCTACATGCAAAACGTGGATGACCTCGATGGAATGATGCTGAGGGAAAAGTCCAGCTCAACAGGATACATAGTGTATAATTCCATGTGTATAACATTCTTGCCATCACAAAAGTACTGAGATGGAGAACAGGTTAGTGGTTACTAGGGGTTAGAGAGGAAGAGAGGGAAGGGAGTAAATGTGACTGGAAAAGGGTGACGGGAGGGGTCCTGGTGACAGAACAGTTGTGTCTTCACTGCGGTGGTCATACACGTCTACACATGCAATAAAATTGCACAGAGGTTAAGTACACGCAAATGAGTGCCTGTAAAACTGGTGAAATCCGAACGCAATGTAATGTCAAGTTTCTCAGCTGTGATTCTCAACTACAGCTATGCAGGATGTTACTACCGGGGGAAACTGAGTGAAGGGTGTGCAGGACCTCTCTGCGTTCTTTCTTACAAGTGCATGTGAATCTACAACTATCATCAAATAAAAAGCTTTAAAAAAAAAAAAGCTGCCAAGAACACGTCTAGATCAAAAAGGCACCTAGGCTGACTGAGACCCCCAAGGCCTCCCTTCCAGCTCTTCTCTGGCGACTCCATTTGCTCATTCTGTCTATACTGTGAAGATTATGATCCTCCCACGCTTCCTCCTGTGTCTGGATTGTCCCACCTTCACCATATATACTGGGTGAATTCCTCTTTTAACAACATCCAATTCTTTCTCCAGTACCATCAACCCCGCTACTAGCCACTGTCTCTTTTCCGTACAGGTGTAATCTCCAAATTACTCTCCATGCTTTACCCTTATCCCCGATACATTCCCTTTTCCACACAGCAGCTCGAGTTTGGACCACATCATGCCCGAGCTGACAACCCACCAATGGCCTCCCTCCATGCTCTAGGTTTGTCTTAATCCCTTACCCCAGGCAAGCAGCTGCCTTTTACATGATCTCACTGGTACATCAACACAATCATGCACGTGCTTGTTTACAAGACCTTGCAGTTCTAGAGGGCAGGAGCCACATGTTTTGGTTTTGAATTCCCAGGTCCTTTCACAGTATGAGGCATCAATTAATATTTGATGAATGAAGGACCATCCTCTTTCCAGGGGATGACACCAGGTGGTCACGTCCCCAGGAATCCATTTAAAGCCATTTACAAGGCCAGCAAGGATGGGTATTGAAAAGTGTCTCACCATGAGGTATGAGGGTCAGACACCAACGACCTGACACTTCCCTTCTCATTAAAGTACACAATTCAGCCATGTCCTTAAGCTTCTGGCCAAAGACATTCTTCACAGAAAACTCACAAAATAAAGGAGCAAAGCTGAAAACCAAAAGCACAATTGCATTTCTAGAAAGATTTTAAACTGGAATGCTTTTTAAAAGGCTACCTCATCTAAAACATTAGGGAAAGGAAAGCCCCATAATAGTCATACAACAAATTTCATTCAAAATTAAATCAGTGATTTTCATAAGGGATGCCTAAGTGACCTCGCTTCTGGGAGGTCACCAGAGCGGATGATGGAAATTCAGAGAATAAAATCATCTTAAAAGCAAGTATTCCTTTTTTAAACCCACGCTAACATAAGATCATGTTAATGCCCTTTAAAAAAGACATTAAGATGATCTCCCAATTCATCTAGAGTTTTTGTTTTTATTGTGGTTTTTGTTGCTTGCTACAAAAAAGTGTACTAATTAGATACAAGCAAAACTGAGCTACATATATATATATATATATATATATATATATATATATATATATATGGGCCCCATAGTTGGACAATAAAAAGAAAACCTTTGGAATGAGGTACCTAAGATGTCTAATCTATGTGGATACTTCTTAACACCCTCCATCTAAGTGTCTCAACAGGCCAGAAACTCAGCTTCCAAAGAGAAGACCTACCCCCCCACCCCACCCCCACCCCCGTGCTTCCCATCAGCTCCACACTTGCAGACCGAGCTCCACCCAGACCCACCTAGCCCCAGGGGCAGGGCTGCCTGCTCAGTTCCATCACCAGCCTCTTCATCCTGGGGCAAAAAGACTTACCAGCAGAACCAAGGCAAGACCAAAGAGATATGTCTAATTCCCTGGGACCTAAGACCTTCAAAATGACTTTTGACTATTTTTCAAGGAGAGTATTCGTGGATATTCTTTTCCCTTTGAGCTATTCTGACGCAGGACAGAATAAAGAAATTAGAAACTAAGAGCCACTGAAAGGAACAAAAAAGGGGTGTCTGGGACACATCACTAACCCACCAGGAGCCAGCAGGTAGGACCAAATCTTCACCAAACACTTCTCAACAAGACCATAGGATATGGGGCTGAGTATTTCTACCCAGAAATCACCAGTTCTGTAATTGTTCATAAGACTCTGGGAATAGAGGGTGGGAAGCCATAATTACCACTGGTGGCTCTACGATGCCTTTTAAACTTGAGGTCAGAAAGAACCTGAGTGTTGTAAGACTGATGGGCTAGGAAGGGTCAGGAGGCTGTGAGAGATGGAAGATGGACATTGATTGGGGAGTTCAAACAGATAATTGAAGGGATAACAGAAAGTAAGACCTTAAGGGCAAGTGACCAGTATCACTATTTGTCTTTTTCTTAATACAGGAATTGGTGCCTTGGAACAAGTGCTGAGTGGGCACGGCAGGCAGAGCCATCTGGTTTTTTCGGTATCACAGTGCAGCTGTCTGCCTGTCAATAAGTCACTAAACGTCTCTAAACAGCCATTTCTTCCCTTAGAAACACTGGGCTCAGGCTCTCCCAAGGATCCATCCAGCTCTTAATTCTTCGGTGAGTTTAATGATAATACAGAATGATCCTTTTTTTTTTTTTTTTTTTTTTTTTTGGCGGTACGCGGGCCTCTCCCGTTGCGGAGCACAGGCTCTGGACGCGCAGGCTCAGTGGCCATGGCTCACGGGCCCAGCCGCTCCGCGGCATGTGGGATCTTCCTGGACCGGGGCACGAACCCGTGTTCCCTGCATTGGCAGGCGGATTCTCAACCACTGCGCCACCAGGGAAGCCCAGAATGATCCATTTTAACTAAAAATTATTCTCTAGATATATGCTCATAAAGGGAATTAGTGATTCACCTAAAGAGGGCAGAAGTTACTTTTATTTGATCTGGATTGATGGTTTCATTTTTTTTTAACTTAATGTATACAACTATGTAATCGTGAAATGATTTCAGTCAAATTTACTTATGAGAGGTTAAGCAGATGATGCTAGAATAGTAATTTAATGTAAGCATATAGACCCAAATTTTATTCTTAAAATTTAGACCAGACCTAAAAGAAATTTAGACTCTGAACAAGTAAAAACTTGAAAACAAAACCCACCATGATAATAATGAAGGTATAATAATAGTCACCACTTACGGAGGGCATACATACATCAATCTAACAATTCCGATGATAATTCTGAAAGATCAATATTATGATCTACATTTTACAAAGGGAAAAACTAATGTTCAGGGAAATTAAATAAGCTGCCAAAGGTGCAAGGCTTTCTGAGGTGTGGAGCTGGAATTTTGATCCAGATTTGAGAGTTTTCATAGCCCACGTTGTTACTGCACTGCCAACACCAGCAGGGTCACAGAAACAGTGGGTTTCTGGATAAACTAGGGCAAATGGTGGGGTAGGGGTGACCAGATGCCTCCATATATTTTAGCAGTAACTACAAGCACTGTTCATTCTCTCTGGATAAGGACAATGAATTTATCAGGAAATATTTGAGGCCAGCTAAATTCTTTCTTGATTTGAGCTGTGTCAGTGCTCTATCACATTAAAAGCAGTAAAGAAACATACAGGCATCAGGTTCTTTCCAAGCAGAGGACAGGACGATTTTCCCTTTGTACCTTAGCTAGTCCATCCCTTGCTTTTCTCACTGCCACGTGTAGCTTCACTTTCGCGTCCCATGCCACCTCAACCCAACCGTGACCCAGTATAAGTCGTGAGATTCTTTCATCACAGACACAACCCACCTGGTGTCTTCATCCATGTTATCAGAGCATCTTATATGAAGTCTGAGAATACTCGTCAATAAAGTGCTGAAACAATCGATTATGGCCAGACTGCTCATAACATCACTTGAGCAAGTGGATAATATTTGGTAAGTGGCTAATGGCAAAAGCCATTCCAGGAAGGGAAGCAGTGGAACCACCAGCCACATCATCACTGGGAAATGAGTCACAGGAATTCAATTTAGGATGATATATGTATTTAGTTCACTTGGTGAATTGCTCCAAAAAAAAAAAAGAGAGTGCCTACTACTTGCTAGCACTTGTTTGGTGCTAGGGATACAGAGGGAGTCCCTATAGTCTAGTTAGGGGAGATTAAACGTTTGAATGACTTACCTATGCATACAGTTATTTTATTTTTGCATTCTTAATTGTGATATCATTCACATGCCATACATTTTTCCTTTTTAAAGTGTACAATTCAGGACTTCCTTAGTGGAGCAGTGGTTAAGAATCCACCTGCCAATACAGGGGACACGGGTTCGAGCCCTGGTCTGCGAAGATCCCACATGCCGCAGAGCAACCAAGTCCGTGCGCCACAACTACTGAGCCTGTGCTCTAGAGCCCGCGAGCCACAACTACCGAGCCTGTGCACCACAACACCTGAAGCCCGCGCGCCTAGAGTCCGTGCTCCACAAGAGAAGCCACTGCAATGAGACACCCGCGCACCGCAAAGAAGAGCAGCCCCCGCTCGCCACAATTAGAGAAAGCCCATGCGCAGCAACAAAGGCCCGATTCAGCCAAAAAAAATAATTTAAAAAACTTTTTAAAAAGTGTACAAATCAACGGTTTTTAGGATATTCACAAAATTCATTATTTTAGAACATTTTTATCACTCCTGAAACACTGTGCCCATTATCAGTCATTTGCTATTCTTCCATCCCCAGAAGCCCTGGAAACCACTCTTCTACTTTGTCTCAATGGATTTGCCTGTTTTGAACATTCCATATAAATGGAATCATACATATGTGGTCCTTTGTATCTGGCTTATTTCACTTAGCATGTTTTCAAGGTTCATCCATGTTACAGAATGAATCAGTACTTCATTCCTTTCTATGGCTGAAAATTGTTCCATTGTATGGTCATACCATATTTTATTTATCCATTTACCAGTTGATGGACATCTGGGTTGTTTCCACTTTTTGTCTATTATGAATAACGCTGCAATGGACGTTCGTGTACAAGTTTCTGTGTAGACATGTTTTTATTTCTCTTGGGTATATACCTAGAAGTGGAATTGCTGAATCATATGGTAACTCGATGCTGAACTTCTTGAGGACCTGCCAAACTCTTTTCCAAAGCAACTGCATCATTTTAAATTCACACCAGCAACGTATGAGGGTTCCAACTACATCCTCATTAACGCTCGTTATTGTCTTTTTTATTATAGCCATCCCAATCGGTGTAAAGTGATATCTCACTGTGGTTTTGATTTGTATATTGCTAATGACTAATGATGTTGAACATTTTTTATGTGCTTATTGGCCATTTGTATATATTTTTTTGAATAGAAAAATGTGTATTCAGATCCTTTGTGCATTTTTCAATTAGGTCATTTGTCTTTTTATTGGTAAGAGTTGCTCCAAACAGTTATTAATAAAGTGACATCTGGAATGAGCTTTGGAGGATGAATGGTTTCCAAGCAGGAAAAATGTTGCATTTACTAAGCAATTAAGAAACAGGCTAAGGACATGAACAGGCAATCAAAATTTAAAAAAAGGAAGCAGAACAAGCAAATAACACTTGGGGAAATAGTCAGCTTCTGGCAATTTAACTACAATTTAAAAAATGAGATACAGTCTTTTGCTTATAATAATGCCTAGTTCCTAAAAGTCCCACATCAGTAAGGATTGGTGGGAGTATAAACTTGGTAAAATCTCTTTGGAAGGCAATTTGGCAATATGAAATACTTTGAAAAGATCAATCCCAAAAAACTTACTCCTGGAAATGTATCTTTCAAATAGTAACATTATATATACACACAAATTTATGTATAAGAATTTTTTAAAAATTATTTGTAGTAATGCAAATAGGAAACAAACTAAATGGGGTAATGTTTAATAAATTACTGCATATCTGTTACAGAATACTACATAGATATTAAAAATCTTGTTTTCACAGTACTTAATGACGTGATTATATAACATTGGTTTGGTTAAGGATTTGAGTAAGAATTCAGAATTAGAAATTACAGAAAATATCGACGTGACTTTATAAAAACATAAAACTTCGGAGAAATATTTGCAAAATACCTACGTGACTTTACTTAGTATCAATATACAAAAAGGTCTAACAAAACAATTTTTAAAAGATGCGCCTACTAGAATAGAGGGATAAATCTCATGAAACAGTAATTTACAAAGCATGAAAAGATGATGAACCTCACTAGCAATCCATGAAAAAAATGAACTATTAGATAACATCTCTGGTTATCAAGTTGACAGGTTTTTAAAGATAACCAGTGTTATCAATGTTCCGGAGGAATAAACACTAGAAAACTTGTGGGAACTCTAAACTGGAGAACTATAACATGACAAGTTAAAGTTTCGCATACACTTTGGCTCAGAAATACCCATTCCAGGGATTAATTGACGGATCTACAATTGCGCAAAGATGCTGAAAGTACGGTTCATGATTACAGAGAATGCAAACAACCTACAGCCTGCAAGCCTGGTTTTGCAGTTTCACTGGGACAGAACAGAGCCTGCTCATTTACATATCTCTTAGGGCTGCTTTGGTTCTACCAAGGTGGTGTCCAGTAGTTGGGACAGAGACCACATGGCCTGCAAGGTCTTAAATAAATACTATCTGCCATTTAAAGAAAAAGCTTACAAACTCCTAATCCATAGAATGAGTGAAGAAATATACGATCTGTCCAAAAAGAGATACATATCAGTTACAGCCATTAAAAATGACTTTACACGCCATTTAAAAGGCACTTGGTCAATTGTTAAAATTTAAAATCAGACAATATACTATTTGCATGAATTGTATACAAAAAGAATTACAGCTAAGAAAAATTCTACACCAAAATTTTGATACTGGTGATCTGAGATAATTTGGGAAGGGGGGGCTGTCTTTAAAAGTTTTCTTCAGTGGAAGAACAAGTTTTCTTCAGTAAACATCTTTTGTAAAAATGCAAGAGAATGAACTGTGAAGTAACTGCTTTCAAAGTGGTTAGGGTGTAAGAAAAACAATTTTAAACACCAGCTCTTTAAAATCACCATACACGGGCCTATGGCCAGCTTCCTGCACCTGGGCCATACCTTGGCCAGCAGGGGATGTGACACGCATGTATCTTCGTCCTCTGAGCCACCACTCTTCTGAGCCAACCACTCCAAGGTGGACCGGCATGGTTCAACTACTGCCACCAAGAGATACTTCGGGTGTCCCTGGGTGCTTCTGTTCTGTCTGCAGAGCCTCCTCCCCTTTTCCAGTGACTGGTTTCATGGTGACAGTGAAACCTGTGCTCTTTGAATTCACCTCTTCACACAAACCTCCTAATGCCTTTATGTGCTATGAGGTCAGTACTGGTATGTTTCTTTACTAATCCTTTTAAATAAATAAAATGGCCTCTGCGCTGACTCCTAATTCCTAGAAACACTTAAACTGAACATTCTTAAAAGGGAACTTAATTCAAATGTGCTTCTACATAATATCTTTTGATGAGTTTTTCTTAACCTACCTTTTAAAATTCTCTAGAGCAATTTTTGCATAATAAACTGACATTATAAAGATTTAAACAGCTAAATACAAAAATGATTTATCTAAACAGATAGTACCTAAATCAGTGCTTCTTGATCATGCATACAAGTTACCTAAGATTAAAATGCAGATCTTTTGGGCTTCCCTGGTGGCGCAGTGGTTGAGAGTCCACCTGCCGATGCAGGGGACACGGGTTCATGCACCGGTCCGGGGAAGATCCCACACGCCGCGGAGCGACTGGGCCCGTGAGCCATGGCCGCGGAGCCTGCGTGTCCGGAGCCTGTGCTCTGCAACGGGAGAGGCCACAACAGTGAGAGGCCTGCATACTGGGGGGGGAAAAAAAAAAAAATGCAGATCCTTTTTAAAAAAATAAGGTGTTTTTTTTTTTTTAATTGACAGAGTTGATTTCCAGTGTTCTGTTAATTTCTGCTGTACAGCAGAATGATTGTTATACATACTTTAAATATCCTTTTTCCATTATGGTTTATCACGGATAGTGAATATAGTTCCCTGTTATATAGTAGGACCTTGCTGTTTATCCATTCTATACAGACTAGCTTGCATAAAATGCAGATTCTGATCACTATCCTGATCCTGGGATGGGAATTTACATGGCTAACAAGCCCCCAGGCAACGTCCAGGCTGTAGGTCCTCAGATCACACATTGAGTACCAAGTGGCCACAATCATCTTTAATGCAATAGGTGCAATCTATACGCTTTAGAGCAGCGGTCGCCAACCTTTTTGGCACCAGACATGGGTTTTGTGGAAGACAATTTTTCCACAGACAGGGCTGGGGATGGTTCAGGAGGTGATGTGAGCGGTGGGGAGCGGCAGGTGAAGCTTCGCTTGCTTGTCCACCACTCACCTCCTGCCGTGTGGCCCGGTTCTGGTCCACGGCCTGGGGGTTGGGGACCCCTGCTTTAGAGAATTCCAAACTAAGACTATTTTACACTAACTTTAAATAGTAATTATTATTGACTCTTACATTGCTTTCCATGTTCTTCATGCCCTAGGAACCCGGAAGTGTTTGCAACAAGTACTCCTACACACATACGCCATCCTTTATTCAAATGCTGGGAGGACAGACCTGTCCAAAGTGCCGCAAATAGCAGCTTCTCCATCGATACGGAGCTCCCACAGCATAAACTCCTCTTTCCTGCTTCCTTCAGCTTCTGCTCAGCCTTAGCCCTCAGTCTTACGTTCTACTATTCTTTCAAGGCGGCTACTCCTTTGTACGTCTGCCTTAGGCTGGACTGAGATCCCTCCTACTCTCCAGAGCCCTTTTCCCTGCCCTTGGCTCGCGTGTTTGTATACATCAGCCTTCCCCCATCTAGACGATCAGTTCTTCCAGGGCACTGTGGTGGAGAGGTTCTGAACATCTGCTTGGAGAGTTCTGCCACTTACTTTTCTTGAGCAAGTAAACGCCATATTAGCCTGTTTCGTCTGGTAAAATAGAACTCATATAAGGTTGTGAATTATAGGAAATAATGTTTAAAAAACATTTAGCAAAGTGGCACCAAATTAACACCGACTAAATGGAAGCTACTACGACAATGACATACAGCATTCAGTATAATCTTTCAAATGAGAAATTCTCAAACGTTACTTAAAAAGTCAAAATTGTTCTGCATTTTAAAAGGTATTATTTCTGAATAGGGGAAACTGAAAATATTGGAAGTCTCGGCATGGCGCACTGGGATTTGCAAAGTCCTCTAATCTAAAATTCCCGGTTTAGGATGCTGGACATCTTATCTGGAAAGCCTGGTAATTCCTCTCTTCTCTGAGGGACCTACCCAAATACGTTTAGTAACTGAAAAGAATAAGGCTTGAAAGGAACTGCACAGTTCTAAAATCGTTAACTACTGTATTCTATAAGTTTACAGTATTCTTTGGTGATAACCTTATCAAAATTTAGTCTGAATTGTTATTTATAACCATAAGCATTTAAATGTTTGAAATTCTATGATTCCACAAAATTTTATTTAGTTCCCTCATCAAAAATTCTCTCTTAAAAACCTTTAAGGTTTTTAAGAAGAGCATACTGCAGAGATAACATTTGAAGATAGAAGTCAAGAAACTTGCAGAACTGGTAAAAAGAGCGATCCAGACTCAAGAAGCACATCAAATTCCAAGCACAAAATAAAAATAAACACCCACATCCAGACACATCGGAGTGAAACTAATACCCTGCCCCCCCCACCCCCCACCCCCTGCCAATAGCCATTTCTAGGTTGCTATGTGTCGCAAATACAGGGTAGGGAGGAAAGATGAGCTTCTGTGCCTGAATAATGATCAGTTCAACTAGAGTATCTGAATACATTCATCCTTCTCTAACTGGTTTAAAAGGGAAAAAAATTACAGAACTAAAAGGAAATTTCTAGATTTGAAATTCCATTACAGATGATGTTATTCATCCTGAAAGTTAAATGACATTATTAACAATAGAAAAGTCCTTGATTGTGCCTCTGTAATTTCTAAACAATATAGAATGTAATAAATAAAAATACAGATTTAGGTGATCAAATTAATATTTCCAAGTTAACTTTTAGAACAATTCATAAATGAGAAAATGCAACTAGTAAACTATGGTAAAATCAACCCCACCAATAAATAAAGGCATTATTTCATATGCCTTAAATTAGCAATCATTAAAAGGAATTCCCTCTGACAACGAGATTGAAGAAAGAATGGCCCACGTCTTTTTCGTATTTGTAAATATTAAAATAATCCCTTTAAACAGTAATTTAGTTGAGAGGATAAAATGTTAATCCTTATGAGCCATCAGTGTGAATTTTTTTTCAGAATTTATTCCAAGAAATAACACAAATGAAAGGTTATATACAGCAAGGTACTCAATTAACATTAAACTATGAAAAACGTTAAATGACCATGAAGACTACATAGCAATACAGAAAATATATGCGACGTACCCAAGTTCTTAAGATGTACACTCTTCACTTAGCAATTCCATGTCTAAGAAGCATGACGCCAAACGCCAAGTGTGCAGAAGTACAGGTAAAATTTCTGATGTTGGAAAATTGGAAATAATCTAAATGTTTATCATAGGGATGAAACATCACTGTAAGAGAATACAGATCTATATTCGAAATTGAAAGAAACCCATGATATATTGAGGGAAATGTTACAAAGTAGTAAACATAGCATGATCCCATTCTGAAAGAAGTCTTTATATTCACTTATACATGGAACAAAATCCAGAAGTACTTACAATATACCTGCCCAGGATTATAGTTTTTTAAAAAATAATTTTCTGTATTTTCAGATTCTTTACAGTGAGCATATATTATTTTTACAATCAGGGAAAATAATAAATGTAGTTCCAATGTGGAAGAAAATTATCTGGGAAAAGTACAATATTAAAAATTAACCAGCTATGATCACAATGCAAAATTTCATATGGGCAAAAAGCAAATACGGAGAGAAAAAAACCAAAGTTAGATCACTGGGGATAAGAACGCTGAGTCTGAGTTCCATTAAATGTTTGTGAGGGCTTCCCTGGTGGCGCAGTGGTTGAGAGTCCGCCTGCCAATGCAGGAGACACGGGTTCGTGCCCCGGTCTGGGAAGATCCCACATGCCGCGGAGCGGCTGGGCCTGTGAGCCATGGCCACCGAGCCTGCACGCCCGGAGCGTGTGCTCCGCAACGGGAGAGGCCACAACAGTAAGAGGCCCGCGTACTGGCGGGGGGATGTTTGTGAGAGTTTTTGTTTTTGTTTTCTTAAACTCACACTCTTCTTATTAAAACCGCTGGAACTAAGTAAGAGCTTCAAGGGAGGAATACAATATGAGAGGATGAATCTTAAAGTCAGGTAGACTTCTAGTCCTGCCACTTACTAAACAGCTGTATAATCTCGGCGAAGGAGACACCTAAATGCGAATTTTCTTGTGACAAATACTGCCTGGAAGTTGTTTTGGCCATTAAATGCTATCAATTATATGAGGTGCACCTCACAAAGCTGGTAATTAACAAATAGTGGCCATAACATTAAACTATATGATGTTGTTGATACCTGGTACTTTCAACCTACAAAAACACGTTTCTTATGTTCAACCGAACACCTGTTACTCTGAAATGTCTCATTCCAATTTCCAAAGCTTAACTGTTCTCTAAACATGTATACCAAACGACTGACATTCTACCATGTTTTACCATTTGGAAGAGATCTCACTTTAAAGCCGGGGAACCGGCATCTAACTTACCTGCTTGAATGCCAGTTAATGGCAGAATTTAAGACTGAAACACAGGAAACTTGACTCTGGGTTAGTACTTTTCAGAGTCCCAATCCTAAAGTCCAGTTTAAAAAAAAACCATTAGCATACTACTTAAGAAAAAAGCAAGAATTTGAATCTTTCCTCATTAAATAAGTGAGACTAAAATAAATATTAGTTTCCCCCTAGGGGGAGGGGAGAGAAGAGTGGTGGTAGTGGTGGTGGAATTATTGATTCTAAGGAAAGTAAAATTTCTTCTGGGTTCTGGTGATGATTAATGAAGATTAACTAATGAAAATAACAAAAATGATAGAGTAACTGAGACGGATATACAAAAAATAATGGTGACTACTACCAGGAAATAAGATTAGGGGTGTGAAGAACTAAAAATAGTTCACTATTTTCCTTTTAAATTTCAATAGGCAGTAGAGTAACTAAAAATCCAATTACAAAAAATACTGTCTTAAAACCAAGCTAGACCAACATGGATTTCGAGAACATCGAAATATACGGAAAAATAACCAAGTTAAACAAAGAGAACCAAGTTATAAAACCACACATTTAAAATAAGGGAGGACAGTGAGAGGCATGTAGAGAAAGAGGTATATAAAATAAATGTTAACATTTCTGGAAGACTATACAAAAACACAAGAAACTGTATTTCTCTGGGATGTGGGAATCAAGTCCCAGGAAGGAGACATACTTTTTCACTTTGTATATTGCATACTTTTAAAACATCATAAACATGTATTATTCTATGGTAACATAAAAAAACCTTTAAAGTCTTTAAAAAACCTGATTGTACCCACAGCATTCTATGAAACACTGCATAACATCAATTCGCAATCCTCTGCTGCCTTTTACTTAATGGTCATTTAGTCAAAATTAGAAGGCTCGTTGGGGTGTTTGCTTTCTCTGTCCCTCCAACTCAAGATTGGGGGAAATGTTGAGAATTTAGTTTAACTCTCATTGCCTAAACTGTAATTAAAAAATTAATCAATGGACATCTGAATCACCAATTAAAATATCTTATCTAGGATCACTTTTCCTTGTTACAAAAGCCTGAATCACTGCACACTCTGTTTTCGTTAAACTCTATAGCCCTGTGAGTTGGACAAGCACAGATTTCAAATATATAGTTAAATATATATTGAATTTTTATCCATTGGCATAAAATAAGCAAAATACACAGAGGTTATCAAGTTTGAAAGGAAATACATTTTTGGCAAGAGTCTTCACGAGAAAATATCATCATAAATTCAAATCCTACAGGACTGACTCCAAAATTAGAACAGTTAAGAGGTGGCGTAAGAAGAGCCCTTTTATGTCTACTCAGGATTTGCCAATTCAAAGGCCTTAAAACATGCTTGAACGTTTGAGGTTCAGAACACTGTGAGAGGTAGGCTAGTGGCCACTTTGAGAGTCGAATACCCTTCAAACTATATAAAATCGGAGTTTTTAAAACACTGTGATGGTCAAACAAAACACAACTGCAGACAGAATTCAGAGTATATGCCATGAATGTGCAACCTCTACATTAGCACAATAACTGGACTTTTTAAAACCAGAATTCACAATACTTGGGTCTTTCCAGATTAAATACTTCAGTGCCCAGTACACTTCCAGAAGTAAACTAGTGTTCAAATGTTTTCTGGATTAACAACATAAAACAAAAGGTTCTTCAAACATTGGATACAATCACCAAATCACCAGTATATTTAATGAACTGGGTTGTGGGATTACACATCAGTGCTGTGTGCTGGAGCTGGCCTGCAAAGAAGACTGGTGTGTGTCTCTTTCTAATGCCAAATTTAATGATATCAGATTGGTAGGTGTAATCAGCCATGGTGAGAGTATTTATAACCACAAATGTCAGTACAACACTACAAAACAGGGCACTTTTTCATAAGAGAAAAGCATTCACCAGCACAATATATGACCAGTTCATCTTGGTCATATGTTCATTTGTTCAAATGTACCACATCAAATTTTTAATGACGTTTTAAAATATACAAAGAAAAAATTTTAAAATGAAGATAAATTCAATACAACAGGCTAATGTAGTAACACAGATGTTAGTAACAGCACCCTTTCAAAAGTAAATTTTACTGCTGTGTAGGGCACAGACTTTATCAATAAAGTTGAAATGTTTCACAAAATAGGAGTCCCTGTGATACTTCAGATGTCTCTTTAGTTTAAAACCTGATCCACTAATTATCCCATTAACTTGTAAAGTTTAAATAAAACCCTAGAGAATAAACTGTACTGATTTCAGCAAATTATGAAGAGAACCCAAATTAAAAATGATTAAGTTTAATTAGGTATATAGGATATAGAAAGCAACTCTCTCAGAATTTCCTAAGATTTTATTAAAAATCTACTTACACATAAATGTAGACAGCATTTTAATCCAACAATAAAATATTTGCTCCCCAGAGCAAAAGCTCTGTCATTAGCCTGTGCCTTGCTTCTTTCATCCTTAAAGTATGAGTCCACTTTAAGGACTGTATGAGATAATACGTGAAAAGCATTTAGCAAGTTTCTGATACATTGAAAGAGCTTAATAAGCCACACTCTGTAATACCACCACCAGGTTCTTTTCAAGTCATTATTTTTGAAGAAATATACCTTTATAAACTCCCCTAGAGATGAATTTTCTGATACGAGTCTGAGACAACAAGTGGAGGCTAAACATGAGGTGAGTCGTTCTGAACATGAGTTCAGCAGAGGAGCACAAATATATGGACAAAGAGGCCCCAGAAGGAAGGCACAGGCCGGCCTGGGGACGGCAGCGTGTTCTGCGGTGTGCCAACAGCAGCAGCAACAGAGCCAGAGCTTTTTGTGCTGACTGTGTACCATAAGTTACCTTTTACAAAGTCACTCTGTCTTCAAAAGAATTTTAAAACATTCTGTTTAAATGAGAAGCAACAAGTGCTCTCTCTAAAAATGGACAAGGTATAAAAAAAAAACACTGGGGGAGAAAACCATAGCAAACCTCCTTCTTAAGAAGTAAACACATTCCTTCAATTGTAGCCGACTTCCTGGAGGGTAGTGATTTCTGTTAGAGAAATCCAATTTTCATTTTATATATATATATATATATATATATATATATATATATATATATATATATACACACACACACACACACACACACATACACAAAGCTAAAATTCTTCGTTAACTATAAGCATAGGAGAGAGAAGAAATTATTCTTCATTTTGAACTTTCTTTAACAAGGTGTTTTAATTTTTAAATAGCTATTTGATACTCCCCTGAAACAAGCAATTTCAAAGTGGTCAGAATAGTAAATAATTCCCAAATAAACAGTCATAACCAGGAATCAGAACTTGTAATATCCCTTTTAAAAAGGAGATATTCACTAATTTCATCATTACTGAAATACAATCAAATAAAATTAAAACCCAGAAAACAGTGTTTAAAAAGTTTACAATTTCAAATGAAATTTCAATTCTTCCCACCAAGCCAACAAAAACACTTAGAAGTTCAGGGAGTAGCATATTTACCCTGAAACCAAACACTGTTGTTCCAGAAAATACAAACGTAAAGTATAGTGTGGTCTCAGGACCCTTGAGGGTCCCCCCAAAACGCAAGGTCAAAACTACTTTCATAATACTAAAATGTTATATGTCTGTTTCACTCATGGTTTCACAAGTGCACAGTGGAGTTTTCCAGTGCCCACATGCCATGTCACATAAAAAGAACTGTCATGCAGAAGTAGTATGAGAATCCCACTGCTTCTATTAGGCCAGATATTAAAGAGATGTGCAAAATGTAAAACAATGGTTTTCTAGATAACTGTGGAAAACAGTAATTTGTCATCAAAAAGGGTATTTATGTTAACATGTAATGAATGGGTTTATTATCGTTATATTTAAATGAATAAACATACTTTAAAAAATCTCAGTATTAATTTCTAATACAACAAATTCTGAGCGATATAAGTTACATAAACAAAAGCTCTTTGGGGATCTTCAATAACTTAAGACTTAATAATAGTCCTGAGACCAAACTGTTTCAGAACTCTTGGTACTGTGACAGGAAAGCAGCCAGTTACTGCTTCTATTTTACCAATTTACAGGAACTGTACCAACGAGGATGTATACTGGGAGCAGGGGCAGCACACAAGTAAAGAAAGCACTGATCATCAGCTTCTTCAAATTTACAGAAAGAATTATTCTACAGAAGAAAGTGATTACCTAATCTCTATTTTCACAAAAATGAGAGTAAAATATGCCTTTAAACTAATCAATAAAGTTTGTCACCCTAAAAGAAAAAGAAAATTTTCTTTCCTCAGCAAACAGAGAAGACCTGACTCAACTAGTAAAAATCAGGAAACTCGAGTCTTCATCCTTGCCACCTCTGAGTATTTTCTCCTC
Source organism: Kogia breviceps (assembly GCF_026419965.1). NCBI lineage: Eukaryota > Metazoa > Chordata > Mammalia > Artiodactyla > Physeteridae > Kogia > Kogia breviceps. Next base: position 190,894,568 of record NC_081311.1, on the reverse strand, counting down.
TTCAGTGCTCAACACAATTCTGATGGTCAGTGCAAAACCAGAAGCAAATCTGAATATGAAATTCTAACTGAAGATTTTAATCCACATCAAATCTGGATCACTTCTTACACTAAGCATTTCAATTTCACAAGTTTTCATTTAAAGTCAACAAGAGTTCCCACTTAATTACAAACCTCAAGATTTACCCAGAAAAAAATAGTCTTTAAAATTATTTTATTAACAACTGTTTAATTTACTTGTTCCTTAGATGGAAAGCCTGGTAGGTTAATTGAATAATGGCCTACAATTTTATAGCATAACTTTGTACACGAGTTGATTGGGACCCAATACAATCTAAAACATAGGAATCCAAAGACATTTCTTAAGAATTCCCTCCATGAGAAGGGGTCTGGAAGGACACCCCCAAAATGCAGACATTTCAAGTATACACCAAGACACACCCAGACCTTTGCAGCATTCATTTAATTCTAAGAAGCATACTGCTCAGAAAAGGGGCAGAGATTTCCCAATTATCTTGCTTATCAAAATAGTTCCGATAACTATACATTCAGCTAGATATGCACTGGACAGCAATGTTTCAAGAAGTCTGGAACTCTACACAGATTTTAATATAGTATGAAAACAACTCCTGTAGTCACCATTCGAAAAGGTATTCAACATGAATAAATAATGTTTGAGGAAACTGATGTTCACCTCTTTTAATACCAAGCTTAATACCAAGCTTTAAAAACAATTTAAAACACTATAAGAAAAATTTTCAAACATGTATCACATATTTATATATGTAACCTCACCTTTTCTTGATGACACAGAGTCACAGTAATAGACAATTATCAGAAGAAGATGTAATATACTGATGCCCTCTAAGCTGGGCTGGCTGTCCCTACACTAACTGGTCTTTGACAATATATGCTTTTGGTCTGGGAAATCTATTCATCAAAACTTAACATAAAGACAAATGCATGAGCTCTAACGTACAGATACTGTGACTTACATGGGCTACTCAAGGCATTTTTTTAAAAAAAACGATTACAAGTTTCTCAGTTGTGTTCTGTTTTGATGGGATTGCCAGATTATCACTGGATGAATGAGGCATTATATAAATATTTAAACAAGTTCATTTGAATATTAACATAAAGCTATAACTAAACATTAGTATTGTTGCCTTTTTAAACAAAGTATTCTATAACTTTAAGGTAACACTGGGTTCCAGTTTCCTTCCCCCCAGAAATGAACATAAACAAATGTCCTATTAATATCAGTTTTCCAAACAAAGAAAAAAAAACTGAGGTGCAATCATGTCACAGTTAATGCATGTCTGCTTCCAATACATTCAAAGACAGTATTAAAAAAAAAAATCAATAGTTAAAATAAGCCTTTTGCAGTCTGAGAATTCAAGATACTTTAAAAAAATTTGTAAATACACATACATGCAAATTCTTCATATATACAAATTTTCACAAAATTAAGAAGTTGCAAAGAAATCAGAAGGATTACGGTGAATCTAACAAGCTATATTTAAATGCTTTACCACTGACATATTCCTGAACATAGCAGTTTTAATAAATTTTCTACATGGCCTTTTTATAAAATTTTCTCTTTTAGACATAAAAGTTAGTCACTAGAAGTCTTCTGAAATTCTAATTTAAGAATTCAAGATGTTCTCAATTCACTACTGATATTTAAGGCCACTTTGGTAAAGGCATTGCAGCAAGAACACAAAAACAATAGCATATTTTCTAGTATTTATTTTTTTTCACCTGCAAACTGTAGCAAAACATGATCAGCTTTATTATGCAGACAGGTATCCCTCTACATTTTTAAAGAATTTAGGCATGTATAAATAGAAGAGCTCTTTAGAAAGGAAAAATTCAAGAATGAATAAAACCTTCCAATTTTGACTCTGTCACTTTCCAGAAGCAATGGTTAAAGTGATTTTAGGTCATTCGTTCCAAGATATATGACAGCACCTTAAAAGTGGCTGATCTATTTCCCCAGTAACATTTCTCACATAACAATGTGTTAAAGTTACAAATACTGATATGCACAAATAGCTAATTTCTAAGAAAAATATGTACAGTACTGCAGCATAATGAATGTGGTATCTGCAATAACTTAATATTAGCCAATTTTTAATATACATGATACCGCTACTTTTTTTGCCAATTCACAGGTTAAAAGTTGTTACTGGAGCCCTCTGTTTTGCTCATATTTCCTGATGTTTAATACACAATGCAGGCTTTTTAAAGACTTCTCTTGTGTTTAAAGCTAAGATCAGTGAAACAAGACAACAGTGCAAGAGGCAGAGAGATGTAATGTGACCATGTAAAAGTTCGTTCCAGTAAAGTGTCTATATAAGGCTATAAGAAAGGATTGGTTGATGAGCTTCCTGTTGGAAATTGTCCTGTCGGTGCACCAGTCTAAAGGAAAACATAAGACAAAATAAATAAATAAACAAATAAGAGTGTGTGGAGAAAATATGAAAATATTTAATGTTATTTAATTAACTAGTATTTAGATTAGGAATTATTTCGTAATTATTGGCAATCACATTTATTCATTATTGTTTTTAGCAATATAATGTAATAAAGCAATAGGTTATCAGGTACCGTGTTGTGCCTCTTATAGCCATTATTTCATATAATTCTCATAATAGATGCTAAGAAGGGACCTGGCCCTAAAAAAATACATTTATGATTCAAACCAAACCTGACTCCAGGATTCCTTTTTCACATTGTTCACTAAATCTACAGCCTCTCATAAAGCATTATTTTGACAAGAAAGGAGACAAGTTTCATGTTTAAAATAGCTTATTTACTGTCAGTGCTTTGATTTGCAACTGATTGTGTTTTCTGGGGTTTTTTTTTGAATTTTATTTTTTTATACAGCAGGTTCTTATTAGTTATCCATTTAATACATATTAGTGTGTATATGTCAATCCCAATTTCCCAACCAATTCATCACACCCGCCCCCAGCCCGCCACTTCCCCCCTTTAATGTGTTTTCTTAAATCAAAAAGGGATCATGCACAATGGCTGCCTCGATTTGTAATCTTGCAGAATACCAAAGAGCATCTAGGAGGAATCACATCCTGCTTTTCCCAATTTGAAAACAATGCAACAACTTATAAAGTACTTAAAATTGCATCTCACTTACCATAAAAGGATTACTAGATACTCCAGCAGATGCAACTTGACCAAAAGGGGTTACCACTGGCTTTGTTTGTCCAAATGCTGCAAAACCTGCACCTTGTTCAAAAAAACCCACCAATTATAACCATACCTTTGAGACAATCTGATGCTTATAAAGCTTCATAATGAGTTTCAGAAAAATTCCTACCAGAGCAACAATTAAAAAAATCAATGTTAAACTGTTGAGTCTCAGGCTCTTTCAAATAGCAGTTAAACTTCCACTGGCATGTCTTAAAGAGCTTACACTGACTCTCCAGAAATGGTTAATTCCAGTTTGTCTCAGCTAAGTGAATTGTTGACAAAAGATTTAATCAAGAGATAAACTTGTGACTATTTGAGAGGGGCTGTGATCCAGGGATTTCAAACTTTAGCAAATGAGTGAAATGGGCTCCCCCCCAAAAAAAAACAAACAATAAAACCAAAAAAAACAAAAACTGGTCTCTAGTGAATCTTCCTGAAAACAAGTAACAAACTCCAACCACAACACAGTTATCTATTTAGAAAATGAGTTTATGTCACCAAAAAAAACCCAAAACAACAACAGAAAACGTACATGAAATGGAACAAAAACAGTTCTCCAATGCAAAACAAACAAAAACACTCTAGGTCTATAAAGTTTCCTTTTAAAATCAAGAGGCATATTAGAACACAGAAGATATAAGAAAGACACTGGAGATTCTGAGAAAGAAGAGGTACTCTTTAGTCCCTGATTTCTCCTAAACCTGGTCACAAAAACTTACTAAATCACTCAATTTTCTGTGGCCCGAATCACCAAAGGCGTCTATATTTGTGTAGTAAACACTCAGCAGGTAATGCTACAGCATTCTCTAGATAAGTCTTTTTGTCCAAGCATTCATATTCTGATACATAAAGGATACCTGCAGTGGACCTACAGCTAGCCGAATGTTAGATCTTACCGTTGGGCTGCTGAGAAAAAGCTGTCTGCGGAGGGAAAGCTGCCTGGGCTGGGAAGGCCGGCTGCTGGAAGCCGCCACTAAAGCTGGTGGGAAGACTGTACGGAGCGGGAGCCCCAAACCCCGCAGGCATGCTCAAGGACGCAGTGCCAAAGGTCGCCGCTGGCCGGAGAAAAGAAAGGCTGGTCACTCACAAGCGAACGGTAGGGCCTCCTATGCTCATACTCAACATTATGAAACAGACATCATTTACCTTGAAAACAGTAAGATGCATTTTAAATTCCAAAACTCCCAACAAACTTAATAGTAAGTTTTAGCTCCAGTTTAACATAATCTGTATTTGTTCTCCTGAAACCAATGACCAGAATGAAACTAATAAAGCTATCATCTGAAACCACAAGAAAACTTCTCAGAGTAGTTGTATACAGTTTTTGAGTCTAATCAGCAGTCGACTTTCAAAGTCCATCATCATGCAATTCACATGTATACTAGTATATACATTTTTAAGTTTTGTTTTGCTATATGCAGTAAAAAAAGTCAAACATTTAATTGTATCCAGTGAATTGTCTGCTATAATGTAATATATGTGTTCCTGGAAAAACATTTAAAAGCTCTGCAAAATAGTTCACTATAAATAAAACTTACAAGAGAAATGGGGTCTCAGGCAGGCCACTCAAAACCTATGCAGCTTTCTAACCCAAGGCAAAAAAAAGGGGTGGGGCCGGGGGGGGGGGGGGTCCTAATAAAAACACTAACACAATTAAACTGAAAACATACAGACTCCCATTCCTTTTTCTTGGGAAAGTAAAGGAACACTGCTTTGGGGTATAAGGGGTATAAGGAAGGTTAGGTTAGGACTGATGAGTTATACAAACTGGGGCAGATTACATAAAAATTGAACAGAAAGTGAAATAAGCATCCTTACAAGAAACAAAGAATGTAAGGTGAATGACACTGTGTCCAATAACTTCTCCATGGCTTGCCGTGTCCAGCCACTATAACTTGATGGACTAAAGCATTCATTCACAAGTTGGGGAAATTCGTGTGTGAACTACAGCTATATATATATACATGGTATGCTGCCATCATTCCCCCCATTTACGAATCACTTATGAACTAATTCACATTATTACACTATCATATTATTATATTATTTATATAAACACACGTAGTAGCAGAACAGTATATTACTTTTTGCTAGTGAAGATTCAAAATAGAACCTTCCAACTATGTTGTAGGAAAAGCCTAAGTGAAATAAGAGCCAATAATGGTGCTTTTAATACAGAACACTAGTAATGACATAGTGAAATATTTTCAGCACGATGCTATCAAAAAAACATAATTCACTGAATTTCCTGATTTTAAGAAAGAATTACCAACTTGATTGCTGATTTAAGGCACAAGAAATTAATACTAAAAGTGCTACACAGAATTATCTTTTATTTAAAAAAAACTAAAAATCATGTTACAGATGTTGCCCAAAGTAATTCTCATAATCCTAATTTTTACAACAGTGCAATTCTCCGCAATGAACCTAATTAGATTTTCCAATTTTAAATATTACTTTTTATTATTGATAAGAAAAAAGGGGAACTAAGCCACTGGGAAGCAAGTGAATTAAAGAATAATAAGCACACTGCAAGGGAAACAGGAGGATTTCAGAACAGACAACAATGCACTGACATAACTTTGAAAAATCACTTTTAAAGAAAGCAGTATAAAGCAAAAGTTGGATACAGTTAAGCAAAACCAAACTCCATGGAATAATGTGGTAAAATGGTTTGGTACATCGAAAAGGTGTGTCACTCAAAGTACTATGAATTCAAGCTTAAGAAAAATAATTGAGAAAGCTATTAACATTCTAATGTGACCATGGAGGTAAGCAATATGCTTTTCAGTATTAAAATGCCACAGAAGATTTTCATGTAACTTTAAATATAATGTATTCCCAATGCCACACATCCATGACCACTCCATTTTAAAACATGGAAAAAACTTAATTCCACATGCAGGGATCCAGAACACCAGCAGAAGCTTCCACAAGCAGGTAGACAAATTGCCACACAAATCTAGATATTAGTTGTGGCCACCTACCAAAATGAGCGTGAGGAAACACTTGAGAATGCATTGCTCCAGAAAGGCCTTATGGAAAGCCATAAAGAGACCAATGTCAATTAACTTATGAATAACTACTGGCAAAATAAAAGTAAATTTGTTTCATTAAGATGTTCTAAAATTAGAATATACTGTTACAAAGTAGGTAGCATAAGAATACATAATAAAGACACATCCAACAGAGTCTTTTTATTTCAATTATATTCATGACAGTAGTATTTACACTGTTAGAAATAAAGGGGAGATTAGAATAATACCAGAAAAACAAATATCAAATGAAGAAACATTTATGAAATCCATCTTTTAAACAAATAACATTTTTTTATGTGAAGATACAATAATATCCATAAAAAGACTTTCTAGGCCTCACCACTTACACCCAAAAATGTTATTCATAGGATCATCTAAAATGATCTAGCATCTACCTTTAGCATCTAAAAAGTCAAATCTAAAAAAATAAAAATAGGGCTTCCCTGGTGGCGCAGTGGTTGAGAGTCCGCCTGCTAATGCAAGGGACACGGGTTCGTCGTGCCCCGGTCCGGGAAGATCCCACGTGCCGAGGAGCGGCCAGGCCTGTGAGCCATGGTCGCTGAACCTGCGCGTCCGGAGCCTGTGCTCCACAACGGGAGGGGCCACAACAGTGAGAGACCCGCGTACCGCAAAAAAATAAATAAATAAAATAAAGTAAAATAAAAACTCAAATCTTGGAGAAAGCACTTGAATAATGTTTGATTGTTTTATTTATGACTCCATACATTAACTAGAAAAGCCTAATGATAACTCAAGTGAACTAATTAAACATTACGCAGGGTAAATTATTCAATGTAGTTCATTAGAAAGGCGAGCAGCACTTTCAGTTGAAAATATGATGGCTAAAAAGCGAGAGAAAAGAAAAATACATCTTGTGCAGATCTTACCTGGCATGACTGAGGTCAGACAGGTTACATATAAATAAATGTAATTAACAGAAAACAAATTTAGGTTGTTAAGTACCAGAACCACAGTTTTAACCATCTGGAGTGGGGTTGTTTCTAAAATATATGGCCATGCATTTTAAATTAACATACTTAACACCAACTAAATTTGGTGAAACAAAGCAACTGAGAGATTAGAGCGGTTTTGTCTTGGTTCTGTAGTTTTCTAATTACAGGATACCACAACTTCTTTAAGGCTCAGTTTCCTCATTTGCAAACAGGGGGTGGAGGGACAGGGATAGTATAATACGTATCTACTTTACAAAGCTGCTGTGATTAAAAGTGCTACAGAGTAAATATCCAAGGAGTGTTATTTTTTCTTGCTAACTTAAAAAGATGTTTACAGCGTGTTCTAAATTCAACAAAAGGTTGACTGAGGGGGAAGGGTTCTGAAACAAGTTTGGTCACTTTATGTTTATCTCCTTTCTTAGAGCACTTTATAAGCTCTGAGAAATCTTGCATTAATAATACTGGTTAAATTCTGTTTAACTCAGCATTTCCCATCAATATTTGGGCGTAGAATCCCCTTCCACGAAGTACTGATAACACCATCTCAGGACACATGTTCTACAAAATAGGCTTTGGCAAAAACTGACTTTTAGTCAACAGTGATTGTTAACCAGTATTAATTTCTGTACCTCAACCTGCAACAATGATGCCTAGTCCTGCCTGGGCTGCTATAAAAATATTTTAGGGGCTTCCCTGGTGGCGCAGTGGTTGAGAGTCCAGCCTGCCAATGCAGGGAACATGGGTTCGTGCCCCGGTCCGGGAAGATTTCACATGCCGCGGAGCCATGGCTGCTAAGCCTGCACGTCCGGAGCCTGTGCTCCGCAACGGGAGAGGCCACAACAGTGAGAGGCCCGCGCACCACACCAAAAAACAAACAAACAAAAAGTAGACTTGTTTTAACAAGCTTTTTGATATATAATTCCCATATCATACAATTTGTCCACTTAAAGGGTAGAATTCAGTGTTCTTTTTTCTAACATATTCACCAGGTGTACAACCATCATCACAATCTAATTTTAGAACATTTCATACCCCCCTCACTAAAAGAAATTCCATACCTATCAGCTCTCCATTTTGCCCCACCTACTTTCTATAGATTTGCCCATTCTGAACAGATTATAAATGGAATCATATATTATATGTCACTCTGTGACTAACTTCCTTTATTTAGCCTAATGTTTTCTAGGTTCATCCATGTTGTACCATGTATCAGTACACGTCATTACTTTTTATTATCAAACAAATTCCACTGTACGGCTATACCACATTTGGTTTATTCATCCGTCAGTGGATGGACACCTGGGTTGTTTCCACTTGTTGGCTATTAGGAATAACGCTGCTGTGAACATTTGTCTACAAGTTTTTGTGTGGATATGTTTCATTTACTTTCCTATGAGTGGAATGAGCGGAACCAGTGGAAACAGTGCTGGTTTAGAAGCACTCTGTGTACTAATACTAGATTAGTCATTGATTAATTTTGGACCCTAACCTTAAGGCGGGGGGTGGGGGTGAGGGTGAGAATCTTTTAAAATCATTTTTTCATTAAATGAAAAGTTAGAAAATAAAGGTACTCATTCAGGGACAAAGGAGAGATTTAAGAGTTATAAGAGAACTTCCTAATAACTGAAAATTATATTAACTTTATTAATTAGATTTAAGGACTCAAGTGCTCTGGAAAAAGAATGCTTAATATTATAGAATCATAAAATAAAAAAGGTCTTAACCCCCACTGGCTAGTCTACTGAAGGTTTTTTTTGTGTGTGTGTGGTATGCGGGCCTCTCACCGTTGTGGCCTCTCCCGTTGCAGAGCGCAGGCTCCAGACGCGCAGGCTCAGCGGCCATGGCTCACGGGCCCAGCCGCCCCACGGCATGTGAGATCCTCCCGGACCGGGGCACGAACCCGTGTCCCCTGCATTGGCAGGCGGACTCTCAGCCACTGCGCCACCAGGGAAGCCCTACTGAAGGTTTTTATATAACATGGTAAAAGAAAGCCCAAAAGCTTTGTAAATGCAGGAAAAAAGTTATTATTAAAATGTGCATTTTAAGAATGAAATACATCAGTAAAGCTTTTTAAATAGTTCACATTGAACTATTATCAATAACCTCTTTCAAAAGCTACCTCAAATGGAATTTAACAATACTAATATATTTGTGAAGAACACAAAATATTTCCTAAAGAACTAATATTAATTTTGATGGTATAAAAACAACACTGGAAATACCTAAGCACAGTGTATTTGTCAAAGTGTTGTTTATATTTCAGCTTCAACAGAAACAAGTTATATAGTTAACATTTACTTTGACTTAGTCAATTCAATAATAACCCAGTAAAGATGATCAATGTGATAAATCAAAATGGTTTATAAGGGGAAAAAATTTTTTACCTTGAAATAAAAATTTGTGGACACAGTAGGTTTACCTTTCAATAAATTTTGCTTAGGCTAAATTAAAATTACTTTATATCATCTGAACATACTTTGTACACTTTATATTATTTCACATCCCATGTAGAACCTTAACTTTAAAGGACTTTCATATTCCAAATAATTGGGGCGGGGGGGTGGGCCCTTAGCTCTAATAACAGAACCAGTCTGGAGGTACAGTCATGAAAGGAAAAGAACAGGAATGGTTTACCAAGTACACACAATAATGCAAAGACCACGCATGGTGATTTACATCATCCGATTCTCACAACAGCCCTGCCAGAGAATCGTGTTCACATTTTACAGAAAAGGACAACAATAAGGTTCTGAGGAGTTACATCAACATAACCTTGGTCAAGATATAACTTGAGTTTCCATCCTTCAGTTGTCAAATGGGGTTATAATAGCTATAAACATCTCAACGATATCTTGCAAATAATATATCTTCCTATCACTTTTCCTCCATTCATTAAAAAAACAATATACAGAAAGCATTTTTAGGATTACCTAGCAAGAAAATCTAAATCAGGATTTGAACACAAAACTGGCTGTACCCAAAGCATACGCACTTAACTTTTCTGAGCCTCAGTTACCTCAGCTGTCAAAGAGTGATTAAAACATTTATTTGATGAGAGTGAAGAGGACTAAATGAGAAAATGTAGAAAACCCTGTGTCATGAGACATTTTATAAATTCATTCCACGAAGCCAAAATAATATGCTTAGAAACAAATATTACATATGTCACAAGTGTTGTATAAATATTTTGTCCAAAACTCAACAGAAAATTTGAAACAATCACTGATTATGTATATTTGAATTAAAATAAACCATTAAAAAAATCAAATTATGTGCAAAATTCAAATAGTTATCAAACATCTATTATGTGAGATATCAACAGATTATGACTGAAGACATTTATACGAGAAGGAAAGTTATGGTTCAAACTCCCAATATCACATATTCTCAACCTTGACAAGGACAAAAAGATATGCTAGTAATTACCAATTCTTAATGGTGCAAATTTATAGTGATGTTACAAACACCTTAATCTCTCAAAATATCACATCAACAAAGGCTATAACTGAAGTTCAAAGCTTTAGTTCTAAAATTAGCTAAATCTAAAAACAAAACTGACAAGTTCAGCTTAATGGGTATTGGGCCATACCACATGCACTCGATAATATTCCAAGGTACTGGCAAATAACTCTGGTGTTCAGGGTAATTAGACAAAAATCAAAGAGGTACAATACAAGAAATATGTAGCTGGCTTACACTGTGGACCAGAAAGAAAATAAGGGAGAGTGATAGAGGATTTTTTTAAAAATATCAGAAAAGAAAATATTCAAATGTTATACCACAAATTAAACCAGTTTCCCACAACCTAAAAAAATGTGAACACCTAAAAGAAATATGTACTAAAAAAAGACCTCATTATTAAGATCTCATGTAATAATACCCATCTATTCCTTGCAATCCCATGAAAAGGAAAAAAGCAAAAAAACTTACACATTTTTTTCTATTAAGACTGAGTTATAACCAATAATTGTGAAACCAGACCAACAAATAAGTCAGAATTACAATGTTCAAGTACCATCTCTGTCATATATTGGCTGTGGGCTTTAAGGCTTTAACTCTCATCTCCATGCTTGGGCTTCTGCACCTGAAAAACGAAAGCTTTGAGTGGTGGGTGCTAGATAACTTCTCTGGTCCATTTTCAAATACTAAATTCAAGGATTTTATAAACTTTCAGCTACTATATGTCTTTAAGGACAAAACTAATCCACTTTACAGTCACTTCAGTAAGAAAGGAACCTTATTTTCCGATGTTCTTCATATGGTGTCTTTGCAATACATACCTTTTCCAAAGCTTACTGTTCTATAATTTATATTTATTTCTTACCTGTTGTTCCTCTGGCATTGGTCTGAAATGGATTTGTAGAAGATGCCACAGAAGGACCAGCAGCAGCAACAAATGGATTTGTGGAAGGTGTAGCTTTAAAAAATTATAAAATACACTATAAAATCCTAATGCATTTGTATTCAATTATTTAAAGTATTTGTTCATAAATTTATGAAGATAGAAAACTAGAGCTTTCTGATAATAAACTGGTGCTTTGATTGTCTTCTGGTATCCCTAAGAAAATGCAATACAATATATATTAGGGTTCTTTATAAAAACCAGTACATATATATATATATATACACACACCAGAAACACGTACCTCCAAATGGAGCAGGCACACTTGAAGAAGCAGGCTGTGTCTGTGCAGAAGCACCCACTGGCACTGTTCCAAAAACATTACTGAAAACAAGTATTGAAAGAGTTCATGCTTTGAGGGGGAAAAAAAGCAACGGTAATCTATCTACAAGGTAGCCATAAAATACGGAAACAAATAATACTGAATATATCATGTATCACATCAGTTCTCATACTTTAAGTCTCAGAACTCATTCACATTCTAAACAATTATTGAGAAACCCAAAGAACTTTAAGGTTGCTGTATTTACCAATATATATTGTACATCAATTAAAACAAATTTAAATAATTTTATTCATTTAAAAATAACAATAAAGCCATTACATGTTAACCTAAGTAGCATTTTCATAAGTAACTATATTTTCTAAAACAAAAGGAACCTAATGAGAAGAGTAACACTGTTTGATATTTTTACAAATCTCTTTAATGGCTGGCTTAATATATGATCAATCTGTTGTAATGTTGTTTAGGTTGATGCATATGAAGAAAAACTGGCCTCACATGGTAACATAGTTGAACAAAACAGGAGAATTTTAACACCTTTTCCAGATAACTGTAGATATCTTCCTTGACATCATACAAAAAACACCAGGGATAGTTTCCTAAAGGTTAGTTGCAATATGCAATTTGAAACCATTATCAATGGACTTTTATGTAAAGTAACATCCACTAGTCTATCTTACACTTTAAATGAATCTTTTACTAACTTTATATCATTTGGAAAATACTTGATGCCAATCTCCAAAATGTCAACATATTTCCCTATGCAAAATAAAAAAATTACCATCATTAATATCACCATCCATCTCATCAGAAAAAGTAAAGCTTAATTTTAAGCCCATGGTGGCCCCTAAATTTTCCAAAATTCTACTATTTGTTTGAGAGTATGTATTTTAAGTAGTTATTTTCCTTAAAGTGACAGACTTAAAATTTCATTTTTGAGAAAATGTCTACCAAACATCCAAATCTGAATAACTATGGTTTGTCTATCATACTTTCAAGGAAAAATGGTGTTCCATAAAACAAGTGGCTGGTTCATTCCACAACTCAAACAACCATACAAACTGATTTTACTCAAGACAGCTTTATACTTCAGTATATAGCAGAACTACCTGATGCATAACTTACTTCAACACACAGAAAATTAAGAAGACATATTTAAGGGTCAAGACTTAAATTCCTTTACTGTTTCATAAAGCATATTCATAATAAAAGCTGCATCAAAAATATTCCTAAGTAAAACTGAATGTGTGGTGGTAAGGAATATGATGACTATTTGTACGGCTTGGTGCCAAAGCTGTAAACCAATGCTAAGGCACCTGCAAGTTTTACCTGTCATAGTTTTTGCACCATCAATACAAATGTCAATTACTGAAAACACAAACAACCGCTCAGAATTATTATGAATTTAGGTTTTAACCTCACAGACCTTTTGAATAGGTCTCAGGTACTTCAAACATTCCATGGGTTACACTCTAGGGGCCATTTATGATTATAATATAATACCAATAAACCATTTCATTACATATACCTGTCTATGTTTCCAGACTTTATGACCACCTTGCTATAGTCCACTATTATATATGTGTAATGTAGACAACATTAATAAAGCAAAAAATATATAAATACTCTAAATTTTATTCTTTGGATTCAATTTTTTCCACCTGCCATACAGAAAATTTGTTACTGGAGAGTGAGCCAAACGAGTTAATGTTACAATCCTACCATTTCTCTCTGGAAAAGGTGCTAAAGGGAAATAAAAAGCTACTCGGGATAACATAAAAGAAGAGACAAGCTGCAGGAATGGAAAGCTAAGAGATGGGGTAAGACACTGTACAGGCAAGTCACCTGTACTTCTAGGTCTGCGTCCTTGACCCAAAGATGAAAAAGTCAAAACTAGAAGAGTTTTTAAAGACCGAACACTGTTAAGATGCAGTAGACTTTCTGCTGCCAAGAATTTCTTACACCAGATGTATCTGAACACAGTAACAGATATGTCTATTTATAAATACCCATATGACAAAAGAGATACAGAATTGGTCTTGGGTTCTGGTACAAACATTTCTAAAACTGCTTATTTACAACTAAGGCTATAACATGCTACTTTCAGTGTTTAATCTTCATGACTGAGAACTGTACATTAAAAGCAAATAATCCTGTAAATGGATTCTCTGAGTACAATTAAATTTGTATATGACTATCCATTTCAAGATGTGTATATACTCTAAATTACATTTTAGTGTTCAAGGGAAAAAAGTAACAAAGCCTTTGATTAAATAAAAAAATAAAACTATGGCACTTAACTCAAGGGTTATATTTTAATTAGAAAATTTAAACACAGTTTCCTCAAACTTACAAAAACATTCAGGAATCTTTAAACCCCAAATGGTCATTACTTAACAGCATTATTATTCAGAGCTGAAAAACAGTTTAAAAGATAAGACACAAAGCAGGAACACAGACTAAGACAAGCTACCTGCTAGCATTACTTGTGGAAGAATATGCATTACTGGAGGTGGCCGCGGAGCTGAAAACGCTGTCCAGTTCTGCCAGGGCTGCATACTTGTCTGAAGATGCACTTGACTGACTGGGAACTGAAACCACAGAACCAACAGGAGCTTTACCTGTGGTCCCAAACCCACTACCCTGATCACCACCTGTGAATAAACAAAAACATATGACATCAAAAATTTTAACTTATGCTTAACTTACGCTTTCAACTTACAACCACATTTGCCATGAAACACATGTAAATTTAAAACCGATCTGGAGCTTAGCAAATAAATGGACATGATTCTAGAGTCTTATCCAATAAATAATCCAGAAAATATTGGACAAGATTAGTGCTACACATACCACTCTGATAAAGACAACATACTGTTTCTGTAACAAAAACTAAGACCCAGTACCAATAACATGTCTAGATTACACATAAAGAAGAAATTCTCAAACTGCTATATTAAATCTGCAAGACGGGGACATCTCATTCAAGTGAACATATACACTCATAAAATGCTTGAACTATGTGAAGAGTCTATTAATAATATCATTTTCCTAGGGTTGTTCATGAAAAAATTAGATAGTAGTAAGAGAAAACATTCACAGAGCACTTACGATATGCCAGGCACTGTTCCAAATGCCTCCCATGCTATAACACATATAATACAACTTTTAAAATTCAATGCTATTACTATTGCCCTCATTTCGGATGGTAGATGAGAAATCAGGGTTAGAGATCAGGATGCAGAATCCAGTCTGAAAGTAGACCCTTGCTGTTCCCCCACTACACTACGCACTGTGAGAGGCAAAAATACTAGCCTTAAGACCAAAACTAGGTATAAAAATACACTGTAAATATCTTGGGTTTTTTTAATAAATACAAAAATATTAATAGAACATAGTTCAAAACAAATATATCACAGAAACTACCAAATAATCCTCTAGTCATCTCTATTAATAGGATTTCTTGGCCCTTTATGGCCTTAGAACAATAAAGCATGCTTTCTAAGACAAAATTAAATTTTTGTCAATTATTTTCTTTTAAATCTAGACGTTTACAAATCAGTTTCTAGGCCTTCCATTGTGTAGTTATTTCAGATCCAAAATGTGCCAAATAGTCATGAACATTTAGTGTAAACTAAACCTCTATACAACTAAGAAAAGCACACCCTCAGATTTTAATAAATACAACCAAATTTAGAGGACTGTTTAATATACAAATTTGTATTCATTTGTTTAAAGCTTGATACCTTGCCCGGCACTGAAGATATTGTCTAAATTAGCAAGTGCCGCATATTTGTCTGTAGTCTGTAGACCAGCTTTGTTCGCTGAAACTTTACTAACAGCTGATACTGTTTGATGACTCTGGGAAGTACTGAAGGTTCCAAAATCAGCACTGGAGGATTTGGGGAAGTTATCAAAATGAGCAAAATTAGCATTTACTGATCCAGCACTTCCACCTGTAACAGAATAGACAGAAAACTTGAAATTGCTAGACTTTTCCCAATACCCTTTGATAAAGATTATATGATCATTTCTTCCTAAATTAAGTGTTTTATAAGCAATCCTAAATTCTTAAAATTAAAAACTGGCAAATGGCATTCAACTTTATTTATCTACACATAACTTTTCATAATTTACAAAACTAGATTTTCAAAGGCCCTGGCAACATACAGGGTAACAAGTTTCTGTGTGTAATTTTCTACCCTAGAATGAAGAAAATAATTCACAGGAGAGTGCCTCCATGCTACCTAATTTGAAACTCAGTTACTTCATAGAACATTCAGCTATGTATACTATGACCTTTTACCAATTCTCCCTAAACAAACTCTGTAGGCAAGATGCAAAATATCTTACACTACAGAAGTTTTTGTAGTTCCAATGGAGACCTGGTTGAAACAAATCCCAGGGTAGAGATTTAAAATGTTTACCATGTACTATTTTGATCCAAATTTCTTAAAAGGTGGTTTTTGAGCTTTAGACTTATTTTACTTGAAGAGCTATTACTTAATTCCACATAATAATTTAATGTACACACAACACCACAATGTCTTCAGTAAAATTATGCCCTAATGTATAGTTCAAGGAGAAAATTATAGCACATAATATATAAATAATATAAATATTACATCAACTTTATCCTGCTAAGATTTTAAAGACTGTTCTGTATTCTACAGTACTCCCTAAGGTACTACTAAAATACTAAAACCAGTAATATATTCATTCTACACTTCTGGTGCTACACTTTTTTTGATGTTGGTTCTTTATGCCTAAACATCAGTCTCAGCAATCAAGATAGTAGATATAGATATTTATTTTAAGTGAGGGCAAAGCACACTTCTAGGTATTTCAGAAACAGAAAGGTTACACCCTATTTTTTTAAATAACCGCAAACACGTTCCATCAGTCAGTTTTTTATGCATTCTAAAACAAATATATTTCTTTCAGGAATTAAACTCTAGTTGTTTTTGATTAAAACTAAGTAATGCTTGTATTTAAAAGACTGATCTCTTACAAGGAGCTGATGAACAAAGTACATACTGAGCTTTCAAAATCTGTATGAAGAAATTTATTTCAAATTAATAAAAACTGAATTATTATATCAGCTAACTCTGTTACGGTATACTACTGTGTTCTCTGAGTTTAGCAATAGTGGAGAGAGTAAAAGTGAGAATTTCTGAAGGATTATCGTTAAAAGATGATTAACATTCTATAACTGAAAAACCTACAAAATATAGCACAAAACATATAAATTAGTAAAAGATGCCTACTTGACAACAGAACTTACTGTTGGAAGCCTGGAGAGGAAAAGCTGAAGTAAATTCACCAAAACTGGAGCTAGATGAAAGCATTCTAAATGCTGGACAGCCAGATATTATGTAAATGATGAAATTTAAAGAAAAAGAAAATTGAAAGAAAAGGCTTTAAGACAATACAGAGTTAAAAGTTGAATGAAAAATAATCAGCCAAAGATCTAAACAAAGGTTCAATGAGTTTCTGAAAACAATACAGTTTATGGGAGAGTATTCAATGTTTAAAGACCAATTCCTGCACAGAAAACTACTTAAAGTTTATTAAAGTGATTGTTAAATATCTACTCAACTAATAATATTTATTTTCTGAAGCTTGTTGCCCTGAAAACTACTTAACGTTTTTAGTTCTATGGAAGCAATCAACTAGCTTCCTTTATTCAGAGCTTAAATCGTAATGTGTTTTGTGAACCTAAAAAACTTGTAGTACGTTAATACCTCTGTGCCTAAGAAATTTAAGGAAGATTCATGTGCAGGAAAAGGAGAATAGATGTGAATTAAGACAAAATACTAGCGTTCAGAAAAACAAACGAACAAAAAAATATATAAAGATTTCAGGTTTCCCCAGAGCTTTGTAAGACAGAACTATTTTAGAACCAGATAATCACAGCATTTAAGTTTAGAGTAATTTTCCAAAACTACCTCTAGAGAGTTTTTTATTTTTTGAAGTAAACATTTAAGCATAATGCTGGAGAGCTCTACCTGTAGATTGGGGCTGAAAAGAAGACTGGCTTGCTGTGGGGAAACCTCCAAAATTACTCGAACCACTAGACTGTCCAAATGCATCAAAGTTTGCAAAATCTGCATTTGCAGAATTCTGAGCTGTAAATGGTAAGGAACAGTATATGTTAATGAATATGAAAATTATAAATGAAAAATATGATAAATGAATTTAAGAATTTTATGAAAGTTTCTATGTCTCACAACTTACTTTAAAGAAAATTCATTTAGAAATCAGATTTTTAAACCTACCAGTGTTTATTTCACCCAACTTCAAGCAATTTATTAAAGGGTATCCAGGAATTTCCAAAAACGCTTTGTACAATGATAAATTTGTACACAATAGCCTTTGAGTGACCTCAGGAAGAGTACTATAAAGTGCCTCTGTTAAAGGAAACTGAATTAAGAGCACTAAATATTTAGTTATAGTAAAGCAGATAGAGATGCAGGATATAGGATACATTTGGAAAATTCAGATTTAAAATACTGATAAGAGATTCATCAGGTATGTGAATCTAAAATAATGACACAAAGATGGCTTAATTACATTTGTCTTTCGGTTGCTTTTTGAGTTTACAACGATGTCACACCATAGCATATTTAAAAAAAGAAAACTCGAGTGTATAAAAAGAAGGACATGATCACCAAATACATTGAAGATACTCATATTTTATTAGGAGGCTGCCATTTTTAAAAACATATTAAAACTTAAGAAACGATAAAAACATAAAAATCATAGCATAAATGCACCTCATACCTAGTGAAAAAGACCAACTGGTATTTCCCAACTGGTCACCAACCTAAGAGCAAAATTCTAGGCTTCCCCAAAGTTAAAATATGTAAGTAAAATGAAATAACTCAAAAGACTTTTTTTAAGGCCAAAACAGATGCTGGATAAGATTTTTATAGAGGATAAGGTAAGAATAAGAAGTGGTTGGTATGCAGGAAAGGGAATGCTAAGTGGTAAGAACGAAAAGCATGTCCAAAAGATGGAGAAAGGTTATGTCACCAACAAAATGAGTGAGCCACTTAAACCCTTTGCAGGCAATTCTACTTCTAGGTAGTTTCTGTAAAGAGATAATATTGCAAATGAGCATGGCTGAATCTAACAGCTAAACAATGTGTTTTTAATAATAATGAAAAACTTAGAAACTCAAATGGCCAACGAGAGATCACTTAAATATATTATGGAACATCATACAATGGAATATAATGCAGCCATTTAAAAAATTCATGTAAAAGAATATTTAGCCCTATACAAAAATACTTACAGCAAAGTAAATAAGATAAATAGGTTAATAAATTCCAGATAACATTTTCATCTGCTAATTTCGTTAAACATGGCATCATGTGCATAGAAAATCTCCATTTTAGTTAAATCGAAGTAGTGAGATTTCAGGTAGGTATAATTTCCTTCTCTGTTTGCTTGAGTTCGCCTAGCTTTTTCAATGAATATGTAACTCTACTTGTAAACAAACCAAAAGAAGTCACTAAGCAAAAAAATTTTCCATTAACGAAGTAAAACATTATTCTAGGAAGGAAATCAAGAAAACTTAACAGTATTTCATGTTAATTGCTGTTTTATCTATCTAAATGGATATGATGGGGGCAGGAAAGGAATGTACCTAGAGTAACCCCCGTTCCTACACACCTGTGCCACTTCCCTTCTAGTGTCTTCGCACCTACCACTTCTGACGAGTGGAGTGCTATCCCCATGTCACTGCTCACACTGCGTTCTTGAAAACCTTTTTGAAACACATTTGACCTGGCCCTTAAGCACTCACTACACAGAAGAATCTAAATTAAAAGGCTGCTTACTGGGCTTCCCTGGTGGCGCAGTGGTT
This sequence comes from Kogia breviceps, assembly GCF_026419965.1. Classification (NCBI taxonomy): domain Eukaryota; kingdom Metazoa; phylum Chordata; class Mammalia; order Artiodactyla; family Physeteridae; genus Kogia; species Kogia breviceps. The sequence continues at coordinate 190,874,810 of NC_081311.1, read as the reverse complement.
GAGAATCTGCCTGCCAATGCAGGGGACACGGGTTCGACCCTGGTCTGGGAAGATCCCACATGCCTCGGAGCAACTAAGCCTGTCCACCACAACTACTGAGCCTGTACGTCTGGAGCTTGTGCTCCGCGACAAGAGAGGCCGCAACAGTGAGAGGCCTGCGCACCGCGATGAAGAGTGGCCCCCGCTCGCTGCAACTAAAGAAAGCCCTAGCACAGAAACAAAGACCTAAAACAGGCAAAAATAAATAAACAAATAAATAAATTTTTTTTTAAAAAAGGCTGCTTACTGCTTAATGATATAAATTCTGTATTCTGGACTCACTACAATATTTTGTCTGTTTTTACTTAATATAAAATTCAACTTTTTACAAGCTGAAATTTTACTTTCCCCAAAAGAAATATAATGGAAGAAATACTAATGGATAAATAATAAATTTAAAAAATTAATTTCCTAAAAAATATTTTGAAAGGAGTATCTATACCAGTTTAAATATAAGTTTAAATACAGTTAACATTTAGCATTGCTGAGAACACCAGTAAGCAAGTACAGTTTAGTGAAAAGGGAATCTAAGATAAGAATCAGGGAACTCCATTCTAACATAAGTAACTGTAAACTATTGGACAAGTCCCTCAATTGTTCTGGCTCTACCAGTATTCTTACTAACAAAATGAGAAGATTTGCTAGATGGTCTCTACTAGCAAACGGAACAAACACTATGATTCTACAACTTATGAAACAACAGAAATAAATTTCTTAAGAGCTTTGAAATACTAAGCCAAAGAGAAGAAAATTCTACTGAAAGACAAAATAAGTTTATTAAGGCCAAAATAGATAATAAATAGATAATATAACTATAAACCAAATGAATTGAGAACACGATATAGGAAATTCTCAAATTTAGAGTGGATTATATTCCAAAATGCAAGTTTCCAAGTTTTGTGAACACTTAGCTGTATAGTTGAGAACAACAAATGAAACATCTGTCCCTTGTAGAAACAAGAACTGGGTCCCTAAGCTAGTTTGTGGCTTACAACCTCGAACATATATGTAGCCTATAATAATACATATTCTACATTTAACATATTTAGAACATCATATGGGAAAATTTTACATGTAACATGTTTCAAACATCATCAGGGGAAAAAAAATCAGTTCAATGCAATCCATTTTGTTGGGCAAGCCTATTTTATCACATTTATATTTTCCCAATGTTTTCCAACCAGAGCACCAAACACACTCATCAAATACCTATTCAGTATAGCCAGACAGGGTTTTGTAATACTTCTATCCATTTTTATTTGTAGACACTGAATCTACTGTCTTCAACAACTGATTATAGTAACTTTTTAAATTTGTAAAGTGTTGCGGAATGAAACAGATAAACACAACTTTGGAAATTAAACACTAATAAATTCAATAAACAAAAATTACTGAGGGCTTCCCTGGTGGCGCAGTGGTTGAGAGTCCGCCTGCCAATGCAGGGGACGTGGGTTCGTGCCCCGGGCCGGGAGGATCCCACGTGCCGCGGAGCGGCTGGGCCCGTGAGCCATGGCCGCTGAGCCTGCGCGTCCGGAGCCTGTGCCCCGCAACGGGAGAGGCCACAACAGTGAGAGGCCCGCGTACCGCAAAAAAAAAAAAAAAAAAAAAAAAAAAAAAAAAAAAAAAAATTACTATCTGAAACCTCAAACAATCTCTACACAAAGAAATCTAAACTAAAAAGAATATGACAGAATAATAAAGATGCTTTTTACATAGTCTTATCCAAAAAGTACAAAGGAGTCAACTCGGAATTTAGAATTTAAAGCACCAAGTTAATTAGCCTGAGTCTTGCCAAGAGTTGTCTTTACTCTTCGGTGAGCAACAGATACTCGGAGAAAGGAAAAAAAAAAAAAAATGTAGAGACCAGAGGATGGAAACAGGCAACCCTCATCAAATTCAGCTAACAAACACTTTGTTTCACCTATATGATAGTTTATTTTCATTAATTCCTAACATTTAAAAAGAGAGCATTTCACATTACATAAGAAGTTTTCATACTTCTCTTAAAAGAAAATCAGTGTATTTAGTAATCCTGAGCCTGTATTTTCATGTGGCAACAGGAGATTATACACCATCCCCCTTTGAAAGGGGCACTGCATTATATTATTCATTTGTGTTAACTGGGTGGCAAGGCAATTGAGTTTGACATCCCTCGTATAAGGTGCAGCCAAAATCAATTACAGTTCACAGGTTTTGTGATACGTTTATTACCAGGCAAAATAACTATCACATGTTGTAGTAAATTATGTTTCTAACTGCATGCCTATTTCTGTAGAAGATGACTTTTCCTGAACATAATACTGACCCCACCACTGACACATATCCACACACATACCAACTCAGCCAGAATGTTCAAATAAAGAAGGGTAAAGACTTCTGGCTTTTAACCCATTGAACTATCTGCAAAAGAACAGTTTTCCCTTTAAAACAATGCCAGCCAGGCTGGCGTATCTGAATAATTACTGTTTGCTATTAAAGTTCCATTTGTCACATCAATGTGTTAAGGAGAAAATTTTCACCTCATGTTTTGTGTTTTTTTTTTTTAATGATTAATTTCAGGGCAAAAACTCAGCTATCAATGACTTTGTATCTGTGAACCATGTATGGAAAAGTAAAAATTCAGAGTGCTTGCAAAGACTCTGGAAAAAGTCATTTCAGATTGAACCGTGACACCGACTTAAGGTAAAATGTGAAAGATGGCATCAACTATACTAAAAGGGAAAATAAATGAGTAAATTTTATTAGCTTGTTCTTGCAATATCCATATATATTTTATGCTCCTGGGATCAATCAAATGAAGTAAGAAAAGAGTGATCTGAGTAGTCATCTGTAAATACAAAAGAACTTCAGGCTAAAAAACTATTACTCTCAGGGAACCTGACCTAATCTATACGTTTATTCAACTACTTCCTCACAGACACATCTGTCCTACCCTTTCTGCCATATGTGGAAAAGAGACAAAATAGTTAAGATTTACTACCTTCTATCAATCTGATAAAATCATACATTTATCTCTCTTTTAACATTTTCTACAATTAAATAATGACAACTATTTTCAAAAAGCATTTTAAGGGAGTTATTAAAAGTATGAGGGTAATCATGGTACAAATTAGTCTGTGGAGCTGCACTGTCTTGTCTATTTTTGGCTAATATGATTACACAGAAAAGTGTAACATCAATTCCCTGACTTGCAAATTGCGTTTAGAGACAAAAACACAAAAGAAACACACACATACACACACACAAGGGAAACATGAAATAAGTCATGAAATAAGCTGAAAATTTACAAGAGTTTGGCAGTTACTTTTCCATCATTTCAAATTACATTTCCATAAACCTAAAACTGAGATAAATGCAGAATACTCATAAATTACAGAAGGTGCACTCTCTATTCACTGAGTCTTCCACCAACTCTTTTGGCCACCATTCGAAAAGCAAGATGGGGAACAGAAAGCTAGGGCTCCTGTCTGCTCTGAGAGGGAAATGGCTTCCCACCTACAGTACGAAGGGAAAAGAGTCTCCTCAGTCTCATTCTGGACTTCTGGGCTCAGCTAATGTAAAGCAGATGGAAACCTAACACAGCCCTAATAGCGTGAGCCTCCTGATTTCTTAACCTTCTCAGTACAATCTCTCCTGAAAGAAATTCTCATCCTAGAATCCCTTTTGAAAAGCAAACACACACACACACACACACACATTAAATCGCACCACAACTTCCTTCTGTAGCATATTCTTAGAAAATGTTTCCACTGGTATTTAAAACAAAAAATTCTTTCAATGCTTGATAGAAAGAAATGTGGCTGAAGAGCAGGTTTTCTATAATTTTCCAAACTATCTCAAAAGGCACATTTCTGGATGCATATATACATGACATACTTTGTACCATTATTATCCAACTATAAGCCAGGACATGAAATCGAAAGGGGAAAAAAAAGTGGGATAGCATCACAATTTCATAGGTGAATAAAAGAAAGTAAAATAAATCCCAAAGTATACACAGGAAATCAATTCAGTAAGCACTGACTTCTGTTACGCTTAAAAAACAGTGAAATATATACATGCAAAAAACATAAAGCAAAGTTTCAAATTATCAAATAAAACTGCTTCAAAATGACCAAATCAATTCTTAAATTAGTGTACAACATTTAATTTGATGATTATTCAATCACTCTGGCAAAAGCTGCTGGGAAAAAACTTACCTGCATGACTGTTGAAATGTGCAAAGTTTGCAAAATTGGCTGTAGCTGTTGACTGAGGTGCTGGAGCAGCAAAGATGTCTGAGCCAAGATCACTTAAAAGGTCAAACTGCTTCTTTTCCTGCTGCTGCCCTTGAGAGCGACCTACAACAGGAGACTATAAACCACATATTAACTATGAAGAGCTTCCAGTCAGATCTGCTGAATTTTTATACCACTACTTCCAATTCACCAAGCTTAAAACAGAGTTTAAAGATTACATAATCTTCTATTTGTAGAGTTTTGAGTTCTTTGATATTTTTTGAAAAGCACAAATTTTCAACATCTATTCCTATATTATCTTTCAAAGTTAAGTACAGAGTCAAAAGCAATGAAATATAATTGCAACAGTTGTTACAACTCATGACACGAGACAGACTTACTGCTAAGACAGTATGATGATAAGGCTTTCATAGAACAAATCTTTTATCCATGGGAAGAGTTACAATATACTGACTTTACCCTTCTCTTCATTTTCTACTCAAACCTTTGATGAAAGTGGAGCAACTTATCTAGATGCCCTAGTATATGCATTATTTAAAAAGGTGGAAGTTAATTCAAATAGTACCATGCCTCAGAATCATTCTTGTGTAGGACAGACATTATAATGCCACACAGTAACAGATCTGTCACAGCTCGCTGACTATCATGAAGTACAGAAGCATAAACTCTAGACACCAACTGCTGAAAAGACTTCAGTTTTTTAGAATACGCTATGTAATGCAAAGCCACCTGCATTTCAACAATAAACATGCTTCACAATCAGAATGGAGAAAAAATTCTATGCTTGAGAAATCCTTTCCTGTAAAAGAATATCACAGAGGCCATACTGTTCTAACTCTGATGGTCACCACAGATTCATGTTTTACCACTGTATGTTGATATATGATACGTATGATACATATATGTTGATAGATAGCTATAACAATGTTCCTGTACAGCTCTACAAACTCGTATTCGCAATAGCATTCGCAATAGCAAAAAGAACAAACACAAACACATTCCAACCACTTAACCAAGTATCTTTTAATGTATTATAAACCATTAGGACATAATGCTACTGGTATACAAGGTTATGCAACTGTCTTAATGAATTCCCAAATTCATTGTACTCAATCCTCCTTACGTAGAAGCCTCTACAAAGACTTGAGAACTACTCACCTGACTAGGTGTGCCCTTATTTAAATGCAGTGCTGGTGCTGAATCTCCTAAAAGAGATTTCAGTGGTTTGACCTCAGGTGTGCTGCTTGTGCTACTGGCAGAGGACCCTGAAATAGATGCATGAACTGATGCCACCACTTTGGCTTGTTCTGGTGGGACATACCTAAAACATATGAAAAGTTAAAGAGGCAGTTAACTAAGGAAGATGTAAGGAACACTAAGCTCAAAATGATAAGCTTAATTCTAATTTTGTACAAGACTGTTTTGATATTAATCTTATTTCAAAACCATCTTAGAATTGATAGCTTAATACTACACTTAATTAAAATATTCAGAGAAAGGGCAATAAAGACTAACCACAAAACTTGTTTCGATTATTACAGTTTTTCTAATAAATATATTAAATAACTGCCTTTTTAGAAAAAGAGGACTCGTAGTTAATCATGATGACAGTTAATAATTCTAATTTTTAAAAACCAAAGTATCGCACGCTCATAAATGAGTTTGAAAACAGAGCAGAAGGAAAGGAGAAACATTTATTTATTACAGCTAGTAGCCCAAAATATAAAGGCCTATTACAAATCTAAAGATTAACAATGCAATTTTTTAATGGACAAAAGCAATTCACCAAGGGAGACAAAGAAATGAAAATACTTGTAACTGAATAAAAATGTAAATTAAAATGACATTCGCATTTGATCTGAGTATAAACTTTACAAACTGTGTTACTGTCTATTAAAATACATAAATAGGTATACTCTGTGCCCCAGAAGTACCATTTCTAGTAACTTACCCTTAGGAAATAACTGACTAACTGTACACAAATAAATGTATATGTAGGTTATCACAGCACTCTTTAAAATTTCAAAAAATTGGACAATAAACCAAAATCCACCAGGAGAAAAATGCTTAAAAGGATTATACTAACATCTATATAATAGAATAATACATAGCTACTCTGTCTTGACATGCAAAGATGTCTGTAACACTTTACAGGTCTTTCACGTTTGATCTCAGTCATGTAAGAATTCACGGGATCAAGGGAGTAAAGGAAGGAAAGAGAGGTAGTAAGAATATAATGCCCAATTTTTTTTTTTTTTTTTTGTGGTACACGGGCCTCTCACCGCTGTGGCCTCTCCCGTTGCGGAGCACAGGCTCCGGACGCACGGGCCCAGCTGCTCCGCGGCATGTGGGATCCCCCCGGACCGGGGCACGAACCCGCGTTCCCTGCATCAGCAGGCGGACTCTCAACCACTGCGCCACCAGGGAAGCCCCAATGCCCAAATATTCGCAACGCTAATCTCCAGAGCTGGGATTATGTGAGAGCTTTTGCTCTCTATATTTCTGGGGTCTGTTCTACCTACCCTCCTTCCCATATCACACAGGTAGGAGAAGTAGGAAAACAGAGCTTTTCTACTCTGTTCTAGAATCTGAGTTCAAATCCCAACTCCATCACTCGACAGCTATGAAACGTAGGGCAAACTACTTCAACTCTCTGTGCATCCAAATTTTCTTCTAAAACACTGACATATGGCTACTATGAGGTATAAACAAGTTAACATTTATGAAGTACTTAGAACAGTTTTCTGGTACAGGTGTTAGCTACACAAGTGTTGGCTATTATCAAATTATATAATAATCACAAACAATAAAACTGCTTTGTTTTTTCCAGTATATGGGAGAAAACAGGAAGTCACACTTTCCCATAATTTAGCCTATCAGTGATAATGCCAATTTCTGAGTATAGCCAAGTCTTATTAAAGGATAAAATCAGATAATAGTCTGGCTCAAAGGCTTGCTTAACTAAAAGTAAAACAGCTAAGCATGTATAGCATAGAAATTGAGTCTGAAAACTGGTTAAAAGAACAATCTCAAAATCCCTTTAGATGACAACAACAGCCTCAATGTTTTAAGTGTAGTTGCCCATAGTAAAGACTGCATTTGGATAGTGCTTATGTCTTATTAAAAACCCACTGCACCACTCCAGTTACATGTCACAGGTATGCAGGTATGCAGGAGCGTGAGTTTAAAACGCACACAGGTCCCAGCCTAGCTGAATGTTGGTCACTTCCTCTCCCCTACCCACCAGGTTTATAATTATTTGCTTACTGTTTGAATGAATAATTTTTATTATCATTTTTATTTTGTTGTTATTATTATTAAGGGGGGGGGCGTTCCTGGTTTTAATTCTATAAACCTTATTCACACACACTTTTCTCTTACTAGTTGAAGCTAAACTATCTGAAATCCCAGCTAAGTCCTGTTCAAACTCTGAGCTGGTAAAAGTAAAACTGTTGGGAAAATCCAAAATTAGGCCAAGGCTATCAAGCAGAAATGTCTTAACTACAGGAAAGGGTCTAGGAAAAGGTCTAGGAAATTAAGAACTAAAATGATAAAAAGATAATTATACACTTCATTTTAAGAGAATCATTTATGGCACCATGTTTTTACTATCACTGCATCTTCTAAGATTTTTCTTTCCTGAACTAAAATCTTACTGGTATGTTTTCTTCTATATTCATACTTAATGTTTCTAGTAATGCTGAATATATAGCCCTGGCAAAAATTAGTCTCCTCTAGGCAACAGTAAGAATACAAAGTTCACAGAACATACAAATCAGAGCCACTTCTTTCTACTATGCTCACCTAATGAAGGTAGAGATATCTCACTCATAACCATGGCAAGTACTCCCTCAACCAAAACAAGCTCTTGAAGATATTCTCTGGGTTCAAATACAGCTCCTCAGGGAAACAAGAGGCCATGTACTTCCTCATTACCTATTCCTTCTATCTGTGACTCTCTCTCTCTCATCTTCTTAACGTCCCAAGAAGGAAAATATACACTACTGAATATTGATAAAGAAACAACCAAGAATTCATCATTAATGAGTCTCAGTAAACTGACTTAAATTGTACTCATACAGGTAAAAATGAAGAGCTCAAAGTAACTGAACACTACTAGTTCTACGAATATACCCCCGGCTCTGCTTTAAAAAAAGGCTTACTAGCCAATATATACCTGTTTTAATTCCTTTTTAAAAATTAACACCTGACAGATTTAGTTAAAAAGGTATAAACTCTTCCTTCTTAAACAGGTAGAGTAAAATGGCTTCTTGGTTGGGCCGTGAGTGGTATTGTGAGCACAGAATTACTACAACGTGCAGTTACGTGAATGAATACACTGCTTCACGAGGGCTTTAGCATAGTGCCTAGTACATCAAAGATACTAAATAAACACTTGCTAAATGAAGGAAGATTTTAAGAAAGGAGGCTTTATAAGACTAAAATGTCTAGAGAAGCTAACAGGGATAGAGAAGGTTTAGAAGGAAGAATCCCTAACTTCCCAAAAAAGGGTAGGAGGCCTGGTGATAAGAAACAGGCTACTGCTAGGCACAGATGAGTTAAGATAAAGCAGAAGTAAAGGTCTGTGGAAACCAAATTCAATAAAAAGCCAAAGTATAATGAGTATCTACCTATTTCCTTATTCCCTATCTACTTACCTACCTATTTCCTTCCTTCCTTCCTGTTATACTAATCTTACTCATAATTAATGCGAGTTGGGGAGGCTTTGCTCTAAATACAAACTATTCACTCACCATCTTTTCTTTTCATATTTTTCTTGTAGGAACTCTTTCACTTTTTGTGGATCCCTGAAGTCTGGAATTGCTGAAGATCTATCATCAAATAATCCTAGCCAAATCTGTTTACAGACCTTTGGAAAGAATTAAAAAAACAAAAGTGTTAAATTCGACATCTTAACTTAATGAAATTTTAAGAGATAATTAAGATTCTCTCAGAAAGATAACCTACTTAATTTTAATAATATTGCTTTCAATGAGGATATTTATCACAATGAGCAATGAAGAAGCAACAAATGAAGGAACTAAATTTATTTTAATGTTACAGCATGCAGTAAAATCTTATCAACAGTATCAAAAAGAACAGCTCCTTACAGGGAGACAAACAGTGAAACGGCATTTAAGAGGACCTCAGATTGTTTGGTCTTGAAATAATCATACACTGTAAACAATCAGCAAAGTCATGTAACCTTTATGAACCTCAGTTCCTTCACCCCATAAAACAAAGGAATTAGACCAGTGAGTGGCAATTTCCTGAATCCTTGACAAGTTTAAAAATCAACCAAAAAGAACAAATAAAAAGTACTAGAATCATAAGTAATTTGCTATTAAAGTATAACATAACACAAATACAAGGCAGATACAACTCTAGCTTTATAATTACCTCCTATGCTTTTTTCCCCTAATGGCTAAAAAATGAGAATCTGAGATTATTTAAGTTTTCAGTAAAATCAAAGAAATGAAATGATGCAGAACTCAAATAAGACACAAAGCATAAAGAGAACTAAAAAGAAAAAATTTATAAGGTGGGCTTCATCAAATTTACAACTGTTGCTCTTCAAAAAAATTAAATGAAAAGGCAAGCCACCAACTGAAAAAAGGTAGTTGCAAAATGTATAAAACCTTGAATTCTTAAAACTCAGTGATAAAACAGACCCCAAAACAGTATTTTTTTTTAAAGAGTGGGCAGAAAAGTTGGCCACTGCACCAAAGAAGATACACAAATGGCAAATAAGCATCCCAACTTCATTAGTCATGTAGAAAATGCAAATTTAAAAAACACTGAGACCCCACTACACAGACACCCGTACATACCACTAGAATGGCCAAAAACAAAAAGACTAAAGGAAGGCAAAGCAAGGCTTTTTTCATGAACTATGTTAATCAAGAATGCAATGGAGAAAATGCTTCATTCGAATTTCCCCTAGAATAATTTTCCTTCTCTCCTCTATAGACCATTAAACTCTCTTGTGCCATTTGTAAGTTTTTTTGATACATAAGAACTTCTGGAAGTTCTTTTTTTTTTTTTCCCGGTACGCAGGCCTCTCACTGTTGTGGCCTCTCCCGTTGCGGAGCACAGGCTCCGGACACGCAGGCTCAGCGGCCATGGCTCACGGGCCCAGCTGCTCCACGGCATGTGGGATCCTCCCGGACCGGGGCACGAACCCCTGTCCCCTGCATCGGCAGGTGGACGCTCAACCACTGCGCCACCAGGGAAACCCTGGAAGTTCTTATGAATGAAGTAAGTGTATGATTATTGAGATACTTGGTGTTTTGACAAATATGTATTACAGTCATCCAGAAATAACTATTCTAACCACCTCAAGTTACATTGGATGGTTATCTCTGAAATAATAACGGTTCTAGCCAGGAAAAGAAAAAAAAGACTGACCATATCATATGTTGGTGAGAATGTGAAACAACTAGAACTCTCAAGAATGTAAAAATGGTACAACCAGTTTGGAAGACAGTTGGTAGTTTCTTAAAAGTTAAACATATACCTACGACATGACCCAGCCATCCTACTTCTAAGTATTTACTCACGAAATATAAAGGTACATGTCCATACTCAGATTTGTACACAAATATTCACAGCAGCTTTACTGCTAGTAACTCCAAATGGAAAACAACCCAAATGTCTATCAACAGGTAAATGGATTAATTGTGGAATATCCAAGTAAGATACTATCCAGCAATAAAAATGAACAAATTATTGACACAAGAAACTACATGCATAAACCTCAAGACAATTATGCTGACTGACAGACCTCAGAACCACCCCCTACAAAGTACATACTATGTAATTCCATTCATTTAAAATCTTAGAAAATGTAAACTTATCTATGGTGATGGAAAGCAGACCAGGAGAAGCATTACAAAGGGGCACAAAAAACTCTTGGGGATGATGAAAATGTATGTTATCTTGTTACTGTAATGATGGTTTAACATATGTCAAAACTCAAATCGTACACTTTAAATATACACAATTTATTATAAATAATTATTCCTTAGTAATGCTATAAAAACACATCCACACGTTTCCAAAATTATATTACTTTAAAGAATAACCAGCTGTAACACTGAAAAGAAGGCAGTATCTAACTTCAAAAGCCTGACAAAGATTTGAGAAATCAGAGACAGAAAGGTAGCACCCTTCTCAAGCTTACCTCCTCACTGAAGTGGGTAAGAGAGAAATAAAGACAGGAAGAAAGGATTCACCCTTTTCCTCTCTTACTATGTACCCCAAGCATGTTTCAAAACAGCATTTCTTGTGGTTCCTTCCTAATCCAGGCTCAGTACAGACACTACAAAGTCATTAAGACAGTACAACTGACACAAATGAGGCTTAGGTGAAGGCAATCTCATTATAAAAGCATTTCAGTGGCAAAGCCCAAGAAGTTCAGATACCCAGGAATGGTAATGCAACTTACGCTAGAAATACTATATAAACCCTGTAGAGGGCCAGTTTCTCCAATAAATATTTAGCTACTTTTTAAAAACCACATGATCCAAAACGATACATGCACCCCAATGTTCACTGCAGCACTATTTTACAATAGCCAAGACATGGAAGCAACCTAAATGTCCATCAACAGAGGAATGGATCAAGAAGATGTGGTATATATATACAATGGAATACTATTCAGCCATTAAAAAGAATGAAATAATGCCATTTGCAGCAACATAGATGGACCTAGAGATTATTGTACTAAGTGAAGTCAGACAGAGAAAGACAAATATCATATGATATCACTCATATGTGGAATCTAATTTTTAATATGCAAATGAAGTTATTTACAAAACAGAAACAGACTTACAAATATTGAAAACAAACTAATGGTTAAAGGGGAGGGGGGGGATAAATCAGGAGCTTGGGATAAACAGACACACACTACTATATGTAAGATAGATAACCAACAAGGACTTACTGTACGGCACAGGGAACTCTACTCAATATTCTATGATAACCTATATGAGAAAAGAATCTAAAAAAAGAATGAATATATGCATATGTATAACTGAATCACTTTGCTGTACAACTGAAACTAACACAACATTGTAAATCAACTATACTCCAATAAAATTAAAATATTTTTAAAAAAAACCAAACCCACATGAGACTCTCCTCTGGAAAAGATTCTGTGGCTTTACAATTACATTCATAAAGAGAGAACTGGTAGTTTCTAATTCTTTTACTTTAAAAATTCCGAAGTGAGAAAACAAGAGAAATTTGCTCAAAGACTTATTAACTGTAATTGACAGAATTAGTTTAGGACACTTCATGACATTTAGTCTTTGCATTCCAAAACCCCTATTAACTAACATATACAATTTTTTAACTAAAAACAATTAATGAATAGTAAATAATAAACATTGATATGAACAAATAAAAAGGAGATGGGTTAAAGACAGATCGTAAAGTTACTGTCTTGGCACTCATCATGGGAATACAAAGCAAAGATGGAGTGCTTGATGATGGCAAATTGTATAGATATCTGACATGAGCAGCCTGTAGGAGTCACTCAAAATTCTGTACTAACTGCTGGTGGTTCTCATCCTTCTCTCTGACAGGTCAAACTGCTAGAGAAGAAAGTCATTAAAACTCACTGCTTGGGTCCACTACAAATTCCTGCTATCTTACTACCAAAGTTCCATGATGTTGTTAGTCTGCTCTTATTTCTTCTGACTATGCTATCCCACAATAGCTATCTGCTATATTGCTCAAAATCCTAACTATACCTGCCACTCTTGGCAGCTGAATTCTTACTCAAGTAAAGTGACTCTCAAAATGGGATTCCCCAATTTCCTGGACTGGCAGCATCAGTGTCACCTAAAACCTTGTTGTAAATGCACATTTTTAGGAGCCACCCAAGACCTGTGAAATCAGAACCTCTGGAGGTGCTACCCAGCAATCAAGCCCTTCAGGTGACTGTGAAATAGACCAAAGTTTGAAAACCAATGCTTTAGTAAAATCTAGGCCAGCAAATGGAAACTTCCTTTCCATATAAATACTATATATAGTTTTCAGCACTTCTCAAATTTACTTAGCCACTAAACCTTTTCTTGAGCAAGATTCATGAAATAAAGACAGTGTTCCAAAGATACATCTGGGAAAATGTCACAGTCTATCTCTTTTGATCCATATTCACATTTTAGTCCCTGAAAAGTTGGCTTCTGCTCCTACCATTCTCCTGAAACTACTCTTTCCGGTTTGTACATCTGCTGATAGGAAAGTATAAAGTTCTTCTTTCTCCATGTTCGTTTTGGTTTTTTTTTCTTTTAAAGTAAAATAGTAAACACCATCAACTGAAAAGGGAGGGTTTTTCAGAGCTAAAGAAAAATGGGAGTGTGAACCAACTAAAACTCCAGGCAGCACTAAGGTTTTGAGGTCACAAGTATTTAAAGTGAAACTAGTCAAGATAGTGGTGTGTTTTCCACCAGTCTCATCTGGTTGTTTAGCTACAAAGTAGGTAGAGTATTGGCTTTAATCGGGTAAAATACAACAGGAGTTAAAGTGAGTGGTTATAACAACAGACCACAGAATCAAAGCTAGGTTAAGAAAAATGAAAACACAGTAAGGATGATACACAACAAAGAAATTTAGCGTCAGTGGACTGGAGGTCTCTTATGGTTGTCCCAGAACTGCTGGAATAAGAAATTAGAGGGAATGGGCTGGGAAGAGAGAAGCAGTGATGGTCAGAGAACAGGATGCTTACACTTGAAATCTGAGAAGTAATACAGTTACTGATAAATAAAGTCTAAAACAGAAGGAAGGATTACTGGACATAAGAAGTCAAAGAATTCCAGAGGCTGAGTTATCTGTGTAGACACTGGGATTGGCAGAAATGATTAACACTAGTGGAAGAAAGACATTCACTACATGAAGTGCTGAAATCTATACTGAATGAGGGGGGCTAACAGGTATGACTGCAACAGGATGACAGAGCAAGTGATAAAGTCTACTGGCAAGAGGAACACAGGGCTGAGGGCCTTGAAACATCACTGAGGAGCAACAAGGATACCTAAAAGCCATCATCTGAAAGGGCTGCATATATGATGGATTCGTTTTGATGATCTCTCTGGAGAGGTGGATAATTAGTTTTAATTAGAGAATAATATTGTAGGTATGGTAGTTATGAGCCTAGACTAGGAAATCAGACTGCCTTAATGTGGATTCCAACTCAGGTAAGAGAACCTGCTTCATTGAGATGTTGGAAGGGTTAAATGAGTTAATATGTTGTCTACTCAGAACAGGTATATATAAGTGAATTTTAAACAGTATTAGTTAGTCTTACTTTGGGGCCTGGTATCTTATGTGGTTTGCATTGGTATGTTATGGGGTGATGAAGTAAGAAAGGACTGGGAAATACAGGCCTTACAGGAAACTGTAGGTCTCTCTTCAGTCCTGCTGCAGATGGAATCAAAGTGGTCTTAATGGAACAATCACCCTCTCTGAACTACTATAGCACTTTGTAATTCTCACATGAAACTTACCACAAACTGCTTTTTATTAGAATTACTGAGCATGTGTCTCACCTACTTCTGAATTCCCCACAATGCTTAAAACAATGGGTTGTGCCATACTAAGTGTTCAGTAGCCAGGCTGATACTACCCCAAACCAGATCTTATGGAGGAATTAAAAATAAAATCACACATCAACCAACAAAATAAGTTCATGAAACTGTCAGAATAATTTTTTCCCTTATTCTAGTGCTAATCCACTTTAGAATTGCAATCACAATAACCACTGACAGAATCTAAAATACTTAAAGTATATTTGTCAGGGTTGCCTTAGGGAACAGATGGCACACTCAATTTGGGTAATTTGAGAAGTTTAATAGAGACTGTTTAAAGCGTAGGTAGGCTGTAAGGAAATCACAAGTGAGAGTATAGTGTCCCAGGGTTAACAACAGGAGGACCTACCACCACCGGTTCGTTGGCAGTGAAGGTAGAAGGAGAGGAAGTGGTTGGCAACCTTAAAACTAAGAGGGCTACTTGATGGGAGTTTTGACCTTCAATGAAAGGAGGCAGCCAGGCTACAGAAATGCCACATGAAAGAAGTTAAGAGAGTAAATATCTTAATCTTTCCCTCCTTCCTTTCTTTGGTCTGCTGACAACGTTCTCCATCAGTTGAACACCCCCGCCCCCCGCTCCGCCCCCCGCTCCGCCCCCCGCCAGAAGCCAGGAGGCAAGAAAGCCCATTTGCGAATCCAGGCAAACCAGGTGTTTGGAGACAGAGCTAGAAGGGAAGCTGAAAGCTATGCAGCACTGAATCTAAATCATGATAGTAAATACATGCAGTGCAAGCAGTTTAACAAACTCAATTATGAACACCAAAAAATAGGGAACATCCATACTAATTCTCAATTACTCACATATAAAAGGAAGAGTAAGAAAACAGTGTTGCATCAGACAAATAGATATGAATAGAGATAACATGTTACAGTTTTATAATCCTCCCAGGGACAACAAAATAAGAGTGGAAACTTGCTGGAATGGATACTTACCTTTAAGATTCAGACAACCCCTTATTTTGATAAAAGAGATACAAAGAATAAACAATGTGACATGACCCTGCTTGCAACCTCTAGGTCCAAAGATATAAAAATAAGGAAAGGACAGAAAGATTCTCTGGAAGAAGAGAAATGTTTTTCATTAAGCCAACCTATACACATCAACTAGAGTTCAGATCCTTTCTGTCCTTTCTCTCCTCAGTAGAGAGATGGAGAGTGCCTTCTTCTGTAAGATATAATTACAGCAGTTAACAGTACTGCCCATAAAATATAGGAACAAATAGCAGACTTAAAGAACTAAAAAATTCATGAGCAAGTAACTAACATCCACTTTTTGGAAGCAGAAAGAAAAACTTAACAGAAATAAATATTAATATTAGAAGCTCTCTGGAGAGTTACAATAGACATACACAAATTCTATCAGCAACATAACATTTTTCCCTAAAAGGGAAAACAAGGGGCTTTTTTTTTTGCCTTATTTCAGAAACAATATCTCATATATATGTCATGATTTAAGTTAAATACTGAAACAACAAGTACATTATTAAAATTTTCTACACTCACCCAAGTCTACAAGAGCATGACTATGCTAGTATTTCTAGGTCAACAGCTGACAGGTATTTCTCAGTGATGACCTATCTATAAAGGATTTATACTCATTAATAGTGCTTAAAGAAATAACACTATCCATATGCCTTATGCAAAGAAACAGATAGTTCTGCAATTATTTACATCTTTTTAGGACTGTATGGTATATTCCATCTTAAAATTTGGTTTTAAAAAATGTTTTAGCAAGAATTAGAACATACGCAACCGAGTCATTGAAAACAGGCACGCACAAGCTGTATGTGCAGACCACAGAGACACTAGAGCCTTTGTGAGGGAGTATCAGATTTATGAGACATCAAATCCAATTTATTTAATCCTAGTTTGTTGTTGTTGTTGTTGTTTAATTTAAGCACGAACTACCTTATAATGGCTTCCTTAGCCTAAGAATCAAATTCTTCATCACCACGTTTAGGCCCCATAGGATCTCACACCTGATTAACTCTCCAAACTCATCTTACATCATCGCTCTTTCCAGCCACAAAGGCCCCCTCATAAAGTTTTCCCTGACCACCCATTCCAATGGGGTAACATTCTCCACACCAAAACTCATATACATGTTATCACAATGTATTATTTATTTTCACAGACCTTTATCTCACAACTTCTAAATGTAAATTTCACGTGGCAGGAACCTTCTCTCCGATTCGCCACTATCTGTATTCTCAGTGCCTGCCAAACATAGAGCAGACACTAAATAAATATCTGGTGCATGAGTGGAAGCAACTTCCTAACAGCCCTGAAATATACGTACAGTAGAAATTATCTTTTTTTCCCCTTCGTTCCATCTAAAATATACATGCTGACCTAGAACATTCAGCTTACCGACTTACGCAAGAAGTAATAAATTCACTGATCCAAATTCTCAAAATCAAATTTAGGCCAAAGGTTAGCAAATTATACCTTCCAGGCTAAATCTGGCCTACAGCCTGTGTTTATAGCTGAAGTTTCATTGGAACACAGCCATGTCCACTTGTTTATCTATTGTCTAGGGCTGCTTTGCTAGGTAGTTGCAACAGAGACTGATACAAAAGCCTAATATTTACTATCTGGCTCTTTATAGAAAAAGCTTGCCAATGCCTTAATTATGTGCAACGTGGACTTACTATGATACCATCCCAGCATCCAAGAACAATGATTTAAATAGTATAATAAATAAAAGCCTGTTTTTGAGGTACATGTTATAATGTGCATGGGGAATAACAACAGAGAGATGAACATAAAATGAAAGAAGCCTTTCCCTGAAGAAGAACTTTCCAAGAGTAAGGACTATCTAAGGGCCAATTTATTATACATACCCATTCACTTGAGAATAAAGGAGAAAAGTACCAGAGTTTAAATTTCAGGGAGAGAGTAACACTTTTCAAAATAACTGATAATTACAAAGAAACAGAAAAGATAAAAGAAGAAAATATTTAGGATACTAGAGAGAAATTAAATGAAGTGGAAATAGCAATAAACCTTAATTGCAAGTGTTTGTGAGTTGTGAAGGAGACCAGCAGATCTAATTCAGACACCTACGCTAAAAGTCAGTATATACAACTCACAGCACACTCCCATGCCTTGTTTCATTTAATGTCTCTAATGTCAGAATTGCATTCCAGGTAGGTTGCAAAGAACCAAAACTCAGCCACATTTGATCAGATAAAACAAGTCTATGCAAAGTCAACAGTAACACAAAACATGGGAACCTGCCCTGCAAACAGGAAGCCATCTGGGACCTAAGCAGTCTGATTACCTGTTTCCAAAGCCCTTCTCCACACCCCGGCCCCTGCAAACACATAGTTTATCGCTTTTGTTTCCCATACTATGTCTAATCTCTGCTCTTGCTTATCTTAGTACAATTTTTTTTTCCTGTTTACTTGTTAAGACTGCACATGGCCCAACTACATATACTGCCTTTTCGGTTAAGTGATTCATCTTTTCAGTCCAGCCTCTGTGAACCTTAATTCAATTTCGTAAGAGAGGATCTGATTAGTCCCTGGCCCCTAGGGTTAGGCATCCATTCTTAGTCCAAACAGCTGTGTGTTTTGTGTGTTGCGTGTGTGTTTTGTGGTTTTCCCAGGAGAGGGAGCCTTCCCCCCTTTCCTCAGTAAGGAGCATGAGCTTGGAAAGCTGCCCCCCACCTCCTAAACACACGTTTATTCATGAATGTGCTTTATGAATTATAAACAGCTTTATAAATGTAAGATTTAGTATATTAGCAAAGGGACAAGTAGTTTGGAGAAAGATTATCAATTGCCCTATTTTATCAAACTAAGATGACATATATAAATTACCCTGTACCCTGTATTGCTCTTTCAATTTTGTATGCTATGTCTTTAGTAAGTTTTCATGTTTTCGTTTAATTTGCCAATTTTTACTTTTGTGATTTCTTCCATTGCTTTTAGTCTATAAAGTCTCCACACATTTAAATGTTAAATATGTAGTCAGCTAACCTTAAACACTACCATTTAGTTTTGCCTGCCTTTTAGTTATGAAATAATCTGTTTTACAGAAAAGTTGCAATTGTAGTGGAAAGAAGTCCCATGTACTGTTTACCTAGAGTCTCTAAGATTAACATTTGCTTTATCATTCTCTCTCCAAAAAAAGTTTTGGAACCATTTAAATTACAGACATGAACATTTTACCTCTAAATGTGTATCTCCTAAAAACGAGGACATTCTTTCCTATAACCGTAACACAATTATCAAAATCAGGAAATTAACACTTTATACTATTACTATCTAATCCACAGACTAACCATTATCTTAACAGTATCCTTAACAGCAAATGGAAAAAGTTCTCCTGGTACAGTATCCATAACTGTCTTGTCTCCTTGAATCAGGAACCGTTCCTTAGTCTGTTTTTGTCTTTAATGACCTTGACATCTCTGAAGAGTACAAGTCAGTTATTTTATAGTATGTTCCTTAATTTAGGTTTCCTCATAATTAGATTTATGTTATGCATTTTGGGAAGGAATACCACATAAGTGATGTTGTATCCTTCCCAGTGCATCATATCAGGAAGCACATGATGTCAGTTTGCCCCGTTCCTGGTGATGTTAACTTTAATCACTTGGTTAAAACAATATAGGCCAGATTTCTCCACAGTAAAGTCACTATTTTTCCCCTTAAGATTAGTAAGTATCTTGTAGGGAAATACTTTGAGAATATTTTCTATATTTTTATGGCTTCCTAACTCTAAAATATTTCTGAAATTTATTTTGGCATACCATGTCAGTGAACATTCTAACTGATTCTCCATTTATTGAATAACAAATTCCTTCCACAGCAGACTGCTGAACTTTATCTATTTTATAATAACTTCATATACATATTTAATATACATAAGGATTATAGTATATCTCAGGATCTATTCTACAGATCTAGTCTACTAGGCCCTGCACTAGCTTCAGATTACTGTAATTAATTACTTCAAGTTTACATTGCAAATTACTGCCTATAAACATAGAGACACATTCAGTATCTACTAGAGCCAATCCTATTTACTCCTCGCTTTATAAATTCTTTCCAGCTAGTTTTACTTTTTTTGAGCTTTTGGATAAACTTTAGAACCATTTTCTAAAATGGTATTAAAAAAAATTCCCACCAACGTTTTGGTTCCATTTGTTCTAAACTTAATTTGTGAAGTCTCTTAAAGCAAAGCATTCTCATTCCCTAAGACAGTATGAATCTGGTATGCAAGCTTGCCAAGAAGGAAAAATTACCAAAGGTTTATGTTTCTCTCCCTACAGAGCAAGTTTTACATTTTTTACATTTTTCAGAATATAACAAGAATAAACACAGAGGTGAGCAAGGGAAGAGAATGGGCAAGTTGGTCTGATACTTCATTTAGAACTGAATATTAAGAAGTTTTATTTACTTGTCTTGATATGAAGTAAGAACTGTTCGTGGATTATCAATGGTTTAGGGATAGCATCAATACCAGACAGAGCACCACCTCTAACGTGAACACTACTCATCCACTTTTTAGCTTCATCTAAGGCTCAATAATAGTGATTGATTTGGACTGACATTCTATTGTCTGGTTGTCCTGGTGACTGAAGGCATGCATTTGCCAGGCAGTTGACTAAGGTTGGGAATGTAGCCCTTGGCAAAGGAACAGAGAGATTAACTGGCCCAAATGCAAAACAAGTCTCTGAAGTAAACGTGATCTGTACCATATTCTACATAAATCAATCATGAGAAGAAGAAACATTTAGTTTTCTTTGAATATTTGCAAATAGACAGATGGCTTACAGGTTAATATAAAAAGAGGAAAAGGAAAATTTAGGGAAAGTTCTTCTAAGTAAAAATGAGATTTGCAGAAGTGGTAAGTTATAGTAGGTTTCCAAAACAGATTATCTAACTGTCCAAAGGGGACAACTGAACATCAACAAGAATAACTGCTACTGACTGAAATAAATAAACAATTTCACAATGATATATATATGACCAATTTATTGTACACACACACACACACACACACACACACACACACACACCCCTGATTGGTCACTGTGGGAGATGCTACAGAACTAACTCATTTTGAAAACAGTTAAATGTTGAGGACCATAAACGGCTTTGTTTATGTGCACTCTATCTACTGATATTTATGAGAAACAGTTTTAATGTACTTTTTTTTGACTTTTTAGAAGCTTTATTGAGATATAATTTGTATAACATATAATTCACCTATTTAAAGTGTACAATTTAATGTTTTTAGTATATTCAAGAGTTGTGCCACCAGCACAGCTGTTTTAGAACATTTTTATTATCGTCTAAAGAAATCCCATATCCATTAGCAGTCTCTCTACATTACCCCTACTCCCACATCCTAGGCAATATTAATGTACTTTTAACAGCAATAAAAATACTGTATGTTAATGTAACTAACTTTTAATCATAAAAATAGCTATATTTTCTAAAGCAAAAATTAGTGAGAAGAGTGGTACTGCTTTACATTTTTGCAAATTTCATTAATACCTGTTTAAATAGAAGACAGCTGATTTCTGATCAACTTCTGCATTGTTATGTTATGTAGCTTCTGGAAAACTCCACTGTGTACTCATGAGACTGGGAGTAAATACCACAAATCAAGTCTTAGAATTACTATTAAAAATTTTTTTGACCTCAGAGAACCCTTGTAAAGGTCTCAAGGACCCCCTTACAGGTTCCCAGACTAAGTTATCACCATTTTACAATCCCTACTAAGGATGTAGGCATAGAGTATTAGCTAACCCCTCTCAACACAGACTAAAACACGAAAATGTGTTTCTCCACAAAAGAACACACCACCTAACCTATGAAACACTGAGTCTTCCCTCTTCCCTCAATTAAATGTGAATCTTAGGAAGCTACTAGATCCAACTATCAATTTATAGGGAACTGAGATGACAGAGGAACACTGCGTGGATGGAATCAGCAAAATCATGATAGTGGGACACTACTGAAAAATGACGGAGCTGAGAGAGGGAAAAAGGCAGGGGGAGAGAGAATAGGAGCAAATAACTGAAGGGGAAACTTACAGAATAAAAAAAAAACTTAAAAGACAAGCAGAGCAGGTTCCACTTCCAGTAACGTTACTTCCAGTAACGTTACTTCCAGTAACGTTACTTCCAGTAACGTTACTTCCAGTAACGTCAGTGTAGCTCAAATTAAAACCCAGCTCCCAGAAATTAACAACTATAAACTCAGCACACATTATAAGAATTATCAAAGACACTAGAAAGCAACCACAAGGTAAACAGATTCTGGAGAAGAGTCAACACCTGTGAGAAAGAAACAGCACTAAGTATCTACTCTTTTTCATCATTTGAAAGCAGACATCTGCCAAGCAGAGCTGTCAAAACTCAAGAAGAAATCCACAAATCTAAAAGCTTAAATACAGAATTCACAACCACAGAAACTGGAAAGTGAAGGAAGGGTATGTCCAAGAAGGGAGAGCTGCAAAACTTGCATACCAACTTTGCACAAATCTTTGGCTCACCCTTGATCGAGGCATGTACAGGGACAATTCAAAGCAGTTCAATTAAGGACTAAAAGAACTGAACAGAGATTTCAACTGGCTTCCACCAGGAGAGGCAGAGTTTGCTAAAGTAAAAAGTGAACAAAACAAACAAACAAAACCAGTACTTTCTGGACAAACAAAACAGAACCCAGAGGCTGTACAACCTACCATTTGCCGATGCTCTAGATATAATCCAAAATCACTAGATACACAAAAAGAAACAAGAGAGTGTGATCCATAATCAAAAGAAAAGGCAATCAGTAGGTCCTTGTTGATTATCTATTTTATATATTGCAGTGTGTATATGTTAATCCCAAGCTCCTAATTTATCCTTCCCCCTCACCTTTCCCCTTTGGTAATCATAAGTTTGTTTTCTAAGTCTGTTTCTGCTTTGTAAGTAAATTCATTTGTAACATTTTTTTAGATTCTACATATACTTGATATCATATGATAAGTCTTCTGACTTACTTCACATAGTACAATAATCTCTAGGTCCCCTATGTTTGCTGTAAATGACATTATTTCATTCCTTTTTATGGGTGAGTAGTATTCCATTATGTATATGTACCACATCTTTATTCATTCATCTGCTGATGGACACATGTTGTTTTCATGTCTTGGCTATTGTTAACAGTGCTTCTATGAACATAGGGATGCATCTATCTTTCTGAATTATAGTTTTGTCTAGATATATGTCAAGGGGAGGAATTGCTGGATCACAGGGCAACTCTATTTTTAGTTTTTTGAGGAACCTCCATACTGTTTTCCATAGTAGCTGCACCAATTTACCTTTCCACCAAGAGTGTAGGAGAGGTCCCTTTTCTCCATACCCTTTCCAGTATTTGTTATTTGTAGAACAAAAAAAGCACATTCTTAATTATTTTCTTTATACAAGTATGAATAAAAATCAAAACAGTGGTTGCCTCAGGAAAGGGGAGGGATTGAACAGGAAGAGATGTTAGGGGAACTCTGGGGGAATGACGGTCAGGTTCCATATCTTTATAGGACTTTGGGTTACCAAACTGGATACATTTATCAAAACTCTTCCAAAGGTACACTTAAGACTTTTACATTCACTGTGCATAAATTATACCTCAAAAAAGTCTTAACAAATATCGAATTCTAATTAATGATATACAAAAGATTTTAGGGGTGATATGAACTAATGTTTGCAAATTACTTTGAAATGCAAGAAAAATATAAGGTGGATGACCAAATGGAGACACATACAGATATTTGATAGTGCAAATACAGCACCGTGTTTAATGTGCCTGCATAATTCTTAAAGTTTTATGTATTTCTCATAATAAAATGTTGAGAGGTAGGCGGGGGCAGAAGACAGCCAAATATGGCCATTGTGCTGTGGCTTTGAGAAGCCTCTGCCGGGGACAAGATCTTGCTATGGCCATCCATGAGAGGGGGGTATGAGAGACAACTTAGCAGATAACCCAACCAGGCCCCCCTCAAGCAGAGCAGCTACAGCACTCACACTACCAGGAGACCTTGCTCACCTTCAGTAAGACTTCCCGCACCATACTGCAGTTAGGTGGCACAAAGCAGGACAGGTTCTGGTGCCAGAAGATGACTGCTCACAGCCACCTCATCCTTGGAAAAATCCTAGCATCACAACAGGCCAGTAAGAGATCATCCCTGGGGAACTGGTGGAGCCCATGGTCTAGGAGAAAACTGACAAAAGATACCATCTAAATCTCTTAAGAAGTTCCTGCCGGGCATGGCCTATGGCTACTACTACCCAAAGATGATCTTGCCCGTGCAGGATGGCTTGAATTTCATGAAACAGAACCAAAAACCCTTCGATGTCATCACCAATTCCTCAAAAATCTATGGCCCCAAAGCTTGTCTTAAGTTCCTTCTTACCAGCTCATAAAGCACCCTGCATCCAGATGGCATCTTCTGTTGCCAAGATGAATGCCAGTTGTTGGTTGTTGGTTGGTCCTAGCAACCAACTAGCATTCCTGCTCTATAATAAGAACCCAACATTGATTTTCAGCAGCCTGGTAGCAGGTGACGCTGGAGCAATGGAAGACACATGTGAAAGACTACAACTCAGATATGTACCAGGGGAACTTGTACTATGAGTTTGACTGCAAAGCTTGGAATTCACCTCAACTGCTATGTTTCCCAGGGACTTGAGCTGGCAGGGCCCGCAGTTACAGGGTACCCAGCCCCAGAGTAACCACCTGGTCTGAGGTCCCCACTGTCCTGGCACAAACCTTTCTCTATACCACAGACCAAGTGGTACAGGCCCCAAGAAGTTGCCTGGTCCCAGCCAGGCCTAGGCAGGCCAAAGCCTGACCCATCTAGCCTCCAATCCTCTGTCAGTTTCAAAACCCATACTAACTACTCATAACATGTGAGCCTTACTTGCATCTCTATTCAAACATATGCTTACAGGAAGAGAAAAAAGAAAATTTATGAAATAAAAGGAAACTTGAACACTGGCTATGTAATTAATTACTATTAATTTCTATGGATATGAAAACGATATGGAGTTATATATTCTTTTTAAAGTCCTTTTTTAGAGATAACATTTAGTTCCTGAATTTACAGAGGAAAATTCTATGTCTCAGATCTGCTAAACATAATAAAAGAGGGACAGGAGTTTGGTACATTATTCTGTCTACTGTGTAGATTTATGAGCAGCTCCACAATAAAAAGTTTAAAAAAGAACAAAAAGAATGAATAATTTTATTTTTAATTAGATTCAAGTAAGATTTTTTTTTTTAAAAAAAGATAACACACTTAATGGCAAGAAAGAAAGAAACAAAAGCTGAGAGATGAGAGGAAGCTAGAATGGCTGAAGCAAAGAGTTAGAAGGAAATAAATAATGTGACCTGGGACACAAATGCAATAAAAAGTTAAATAAATGCTCAGAGTAGTTACAAACTACCGTCCAGCTCCTTCTACAATACTCTTGAGTTTTCAGTCATCATTTCAGAAAGATCCACATGCTACAATATGTACAAAACAAAGATAACATTTCCAACATTCTTTTTGTTAATTAGTATCAGTATTTCTCTGAAAGCCAACAACTAATATCAAAGAATACACTCTGAATATTTTAAAGATTACTATGTCATTACTGATCTGATTCAGCAGAATTTTTAGAAACTCTTAACACCTCGCCTTTCTTTCAAAATAGAGGCCAGACTTTAAAATATGTGCTTCTTCATAAATATGCAGAAGTTAAACAAATAGCCTCTTTAATACAGAACATGCTTCGATATTTTAGCTAGATGTTTTTAAACCTCAAATATCTCATTAGGAAGCTAGTCTCTCAAATAATTACATATTTTTAGTTAAAATTTTTTGAAATGTTACTATTATTATTGAATTAACTTTTCATACTGATTAATACCATCATATTGACTGTAATTCTGCAAATATCTCCCTAAACTAAACTAAATTCAGTTCAAAGCACACCATTTTCCTATATGATTACTTTTTTATCCCCTGAGCTTAGAAGTCAATGAAAAAGTACATTTGCACTTAAAACTGATTATCTTACATCTACATAATACATCAGTTTTCAAAATGTTTTCACATGTTCTACCTTCAAATCAACCTCATCAAATAGGCAGGATAGGTACTTCCCATAGTACACAATGGAAAATGAAGCTCAGGGAAAAGTAGTTTCCCCAAGGTAACAAGGCTTATCAATTAGTGGTGCCGAAACTAGACCATACATTATTTTGAGTCTAGACTGGATGGAGCCTTTTTAGTTACTATACTGGTTTTCTCAAAAGGTGGTCTGTAACCATCAGCAACAGAATCACATGGGGCTTCTGGCTGAAAATGCAAACAGATACTCCTCTGCCTCACCCCACACCCAGGGTCAGAATCTCTAAGGAGTAAAACCCAGGAATTCTAACAAATAAAATTAAATTAAATTAAATTAAATTAAATTAATTAAATTAAATTAAAAGAAAATTAAAAATAAAATACACATATTTACATACATATATATGTACACACACACACACATTCATACATTCTCACTGCTCTAGGTATAATGAAGAAGTATATAAATTATGCCATGGAAATGTCTATAATGTTTTGAGGGTAATAAGACCAAACAGAAGAAACTATGAGAGCAATAAAAAAAAATTTGTGTAAATTCTTAGTCATTGCTATATTAAAAAAAAAAAAAAAAAAAAAAAGCTTAAAGTATGGGGGCGGGGGGCATTAGGCCCTGTGGGCTAAAATACTCCTGAAATGGGCTTCCCTGGTGGCGCAATGGTTGAGAGTCCGCCTGATGATGCAGGGGACACGGGTTTGTGACCCGGTCCGGGAACACGCCATGGAGCAGCTGGGCCCGTGAGCCATGGCCGCTGAGCCTACGCGTCCAGAGCCTGTGCTCCGCAACGGGAGAAGCCACAACAGTGAGAGGCCCGCGTACCACAAAAAAACCGAAAAACAAACAAAATACTCCTGAAAGACTTGATGGAAGGGTAAAAACTTTGATAGGTCTTGAAAAAAAGATTCAGGATAAATGATTCAGCTTGAGCAAAATGGCAAGAAAATTGGGATACAGACATCATATATAGAAAACAAACCAGAAACCACTGGTGTTCAAACATTTCTATTGGTAATGAAGCAAGAAAAAGATTAAGTAGGAAAAGAAGCAAGGTTATAAAAGAATTTATATTGAGAACTGAAAACTCTGGAATTCCATAGACCAGGAGTCTAAAATCAACCACCTGCAGATCAAATTTGGGTCACTGACCTATTTTTGTACTGCCCCTGATCATTTAGTTTATGCATATTTAAAGGGTAATTTTTAAAAGATTTTTTCTAACAAGAATATACAACAGAGACTGTATGTAGGTGGCCTTCAATATTTCCCCTCTGGCCATTTAGAGAAACAGTTTTGCCAACCTCTGTACAGACAGCAAGGTAATTGTAGACCCTGGAGTAATGAGTATGTAACTTAACTCTGCCACTCAATAATGACATTTAATATGCTGTTACTAAAATAACTGCCAAATTTTACTAATATTATTTAAGCTCAGCATATAATTAAAATGCTCCAAGAGTTTAAATACATAACCTAAAATTAATGTAAATGATGCTACTGTATTCTAAGAAAACTGAAAAATTCCCCTAATGAAACCACTCTGAGCAAAAAGTCAAAAAAAAATTGATAATCCTTCTATACCTTCTACTATCTTAGATTCTGATTCAACAAACATCTGAATATCTATATTATTCTATAAGAAATATGCTGGGAACTTTCATAGGTTGCTTGAGCTCAAATTATTCTAGCCTTTCTATATTAAGATACTGTTATTATTTTACACTTGTAGAAATTGAGGCTCAGAGGCATCTTGTCCATCGTTCTCAACCTTCCAAGTCCAAATCCAATCCTTTCTGCACAAGACCACTTCACTTCAAGTACTCTTTTAATAGGCCCAGCCCAAATTTTACCAATTTCCCTACAGAGCTGCAGTTTGGGTTAGATCGTTTAGTTTTTAATCAAACTTAAAAGAAATGAATACAACACTTTGAAACTACCTGATAGTTCCATGCCCTGATTCAGGATTAATTCAAAAGCTCATTGTCTTTACTATGATAATGGCCTACGGGCTCTTTCTGATATTGGCCTTCTACTTTACAGAGTCCACTGTTCTGTACTGAGAATGACCATCACTTATTATAAGTTTATAACAGGATGATTTAGGAAATAACCACTAGTGTCCTGTTTAACAGCATAATAGATTGAGTATAACATATCATAAAATGATACCTGAATATTCCAACAAAACTGTCACAGCACGTGAACTTGGAATTTTAAATTTTTTAGATATCAAAATATTTTCTTTGTGGCAATGCTTGTTTCTGATTATAAAACAGCTCCAATCTTCCCAAAGATGCAATTTAACTACACAAAAGGCCTAAAGAGCTGTCTCATAAAATAAAGCCTATTTAAGCCTTAAGTATAACTTCTCGAAAAAAACTGTCTGCATAATCCCAAGCATTTACAACTCTAAACTGAAGCCCTTTCTCACTCTTATACCAAAATGGAACTGAAAAAAATGATTTTTACCGTCCCTCTCCCCTACCAGACTGTATGCTTGACTGAGGGCACGAATCATGGACAGTATCCCTAGCACCCAAGGACAATCCCTGGCACATGAGATGATTAATAAATCTCCGCTTCAAGAATGAAGAATGAATCAATCATGAATGTTAACCAGGGAAAAGCACACCTTACCTTACGGGTCTACTGTTTAAGAAGGATTTTTTTAAAGCTTTAGCTTCTGGGTTGGGGGGTTATTTTTTTAATCTAGCATAAACATGATCAAATACTGTCAATCAATCCACGATTTTATTTCTACATGTAGATTTTATGCCTGTGGAGCATCAGCAGTAACCCTTTTACTCTGTCCTAAAACATAATTAGGAAGATTTATTACTAGAAAAGAAAAACTGTATGGTTCAAAATAAAATTACTTCTACATTTTCCTTTCACTGAATTATCTATAGCACTGTTAGCCAGCCTTCCTTCCATTAAGTTTGATAATCAGAAGTTAACCCAATAGTGAAATTCCTTCAACTAGAGGACCATGGTTGACCCACAACATCATAAAAGAGGACATATGGAGCAAACTACTAAAGATTTTTTAAAGTAACATCATGATACAAAAGAAAGCATTACAAGATAAATATGTGGAAATTTTTTGTGAAATATTTGACTTTTGGAAAAAATGTCAACACCAATAAACACGAAGTGCTTTGCTATAAAATATTTTACTAACATCTGGCATGTTCTATAACCTGATAATGTAACATATCTCCTCCAATGAACACACTGTAGGAGTCTAAGAATTCTACAGTAATATTCAAGTAACTTGTAGACTATATCTGTAGATACTAATGATATGTTATAAACATCAAGGGTGTCTGTGATACATATTTATAAATACTAATAACATCATCTGCTTACCACAGCTACCAACTCAGACCAATTCAGATGTACTCTATTAATGACTCAAATGCCATGAGAAGTGCTGCCATCAGTTTTGTGACTTCCCAAAAACAGTGAACAATTCTTAGTAAAGTTCTCAATGAAAAGTGAAATCTTTCCCAGATATACAAATGTGTCAAGTCACTGCATCGACGGTCTCAATTAACGGCTTCCTGTCTCCAAGCCCTCTGCCCTGTAATTTGGTAGTCCCCTCCCACACTTGATTCTGGACTTGGCAGCATGACTTCTGGCAATAAGTTGTTCACGACTACTAATGAAAGCATATAAAACAGATTTAAGTTATACATGCAGTCCGCCTGTAAAAAGGATTTTCCCACTTATAAAGGTCGGAAGGAACATCCAAAGCATGTGGAATATAGGTTAACTCTATTCAACACTGAATCATCCAGCCACCATGGTGCTTGCCTGCTTAAGCCAGCAACATTCCCTAATCGTGACAACCAAACATGCCCCTCAGAACGTTAAAACTTCCTCATAGGGGTAGAAGATCCAAGACTTCTGCCAGTTAATATACTTTTTGATCTTTTAACTTCAGGCATGAACCCATTCACGCACAAGATGTATGACAGTACCTTCTTTTTAATCCAAAATTTATATGATTGAGTATGCCCTTTCCAGACTACTGAGAGATAACACAGTGCAAATATGGCAACATAATTTGAAACAAAAAATAAAGATCTGTATTTTTTCTCTATGCATGTTATACTTAAGATTTAAATGTTTAAATAAGATAAACTGATAATAAAGCACTTGCACTTCAAGTCTATAGTTTTTTATTAAGTTGTACCAATCATCCTGCAATTCATGATATCAATCCTCACCTTTTATACATCTCTTGAAATTTTAAGAACACAGATATTGCTAATATTGTAAAGAATCAAATATACCTAGTCCAATATTTTGTTTCTAAGGTGTCCTTAGGAACACAAGAAAGCATGTTTTTCTCCCTTAACAAGTAATTAAATGGTTGGTACACTTTCTAGCTGTAAGAACCATTGCAAATTTCTTTTTCTTTGTGCACTGTGTTTGCTCTGCCTGCAATATCTTTTCCTGCCAGCCTAAGTCCTAGTCAGCCAGCAAATGTTCAGCCCCCTGTGAGATCTTCCCAATCCTCTCCTTCTCACCAACAGACTGAGTCCCTCCTTCCACATTACTTCTGAAATTTCTTATTCTTTATCATTAATTATCTAACACACTGTTGTAATTATTTGTTACATACCTGTCTCTCTAACTAGACCATGAGCTCTATGTCAGCTAAGCCTATGTGACACTTCTATAACTGTATCCAAGTACCTAGTACAGTGACTGCCACGGTGAGGGCTTTAAATGGCTTATTAATTTGCATGACTCTTTTTAGGATTTAAGATTCATAAATCCATTCCAGTCATCTAATTGTATTTTGTTTCTACTATTTGATATAATAAGTTACCTAAAATTTCTTTTCATATATTCTAAATTTATTTTGATATTACAGTCTTAATAACTGTTCCTTCACAAATCCTGTCATATGCAATAGCATGGCTGAACCTTGAGAACATTATGCCAAGTGAAATAAGCCAGTGACAGAAGAACAGTACTACGTGACTCCACTTAAATGAGGCATCTAAAACAGTCAAACTCACAGAAGCAGAAAATAGAATGGTGGTTGCTATTCAATGGGTATAAAGTTCAGTTATGCAAGATGAGTAAGTTCTAAAGATCCATTTACAATACTTTGCCTATAGTTAACAATACTACATTTTACACTTAAAATTTTTTAAGAGAGTACACCTCCTGTCAAGTGTACTTACCACAATTTCAGAAAAAAAAGGTTCTTCAATCGTAGTATTTTGGAACCAGTCTCCACCTAATCTTATCTACTGACAGGTTTGAATGTGTTTTACTTCTCAAACGCATTGTTTATCACCTTTCCAGTTCTACTACTCTGACTTTATCTACTGTCAGTTGATTTTTAATCTAAGAACAGATAATATTTTTTCATTTCTGACTCCATTCTGATGTCCAAAATTTTGTATAGAAGGCCAAAATTCTAAGAAAGTAATTTAAAATATGCACTGCTAGGCTAATTCCAAACTTTATACAAATAGTTCAAATTGTCTTTTAATCCAAAAATACATTTCTACACTTACTGTCATTACACACCTTCTGCCCTTTCATCTTGCTTTAGATTTTCCTGTAATGTACCTACAATCAGTCTGGAACTTGATTACTCAAGATAATTTTTTTTTTTTTTTTGTAGTACACGGGCCTCTCACCGCTGCGGCCTCTCCCCCTGCGGAGCGCAGGCTCCGGACGCACAGGCTCAGCGGCCACGGCCCACGGGCCCAGCCGCTCCGCAGCATGCGGGGTCCTCCCAGACCGGGGCACGAACCCGCGCCCCCTGCATCGGCAGGCGGACCCCCAACCACTGCGCCACCAGGGAAGCCCTCAAGATAATTTTTTATCGGCAAAATCTGGAAACTTCAAAGTGTGTGCTCAATTCTCTAAACCATGTACTTAAAAATATTTCATCATCTTAAATTTATACTTCTTTACTACTTTAGAACCATATACACACATGATTCACAAGTAGACAAGCAAGTTCAAGATGCTACTATCAAAGTGTTAGGGAAAAAAAGAGGCAGAGTACAAAACGCTTGCATATATCTTCTGAGGGTGAAAAAGAAGATTGAAATTAATAAAATCTTAAGACTTAAATTATTTTCTGTGTCATATCATAAACATGCAAAAAAAAAAAAAAAAAAAAAACCACCCAAAAACATGCAACCACTGTAGTACAACTAAAGTAATATTTACTTTCTAGGAAGTGATTAAAGTGTCTACTAAATAATAATGGCTATTACTGATCAACTGGGTTGACTGGCTCATCCTTGACCCAAGATTATAAAACATGCTTGCTTTTGCAGTTAATTTTATAGTTTTTTTTAAAAAAAAACAGTAGACCACCACTTTTACTAATAGAAAAACATGGAACTAAAACAAGAAAGCAAAAAACAGAATGGAATTCCTGAAAGCCCATTAAAGCAGAGTAGAAAGAAAAGGCTCCCCTGCAAATCTTTCCTCTACTGAGTTCCTCATGACACTAGGCTGCCCCCTCAGAACTACTAACCTCCTCCCTACTGAGCACCTGCTCAATATTAAACATCACACATACATCTAAATTTAAAAACGTAAAAAGGAAAGAGGGGTCCTCAAGTGAAAGCTGACAGCCTAACAAAAGTTTACTACAATACCATGTTAATTCCCTTTCTCCTTCTCTTATTTTGTCTTTTAAAGCAAAAACTAACAGTTACTCCAATACTAGATGTCCTCCAAAAATGCCTTTTACACTCAATACTGACGAAGTTTACACACGTTTCATCTCAGGTTTAAGGTAAAGTATTTATGTAGTAGACATTAATTCTAAACACATTATTAAATGAGTACTTTCTACAACATCTAAATATAGAATACAAAAAATAACTTTTTAGACAGTGAAAATTCACCATTCTAAACAACTTATTAAATCTTATTAAAATGACTACCAACAAAAAAGTTGAAAATTGTAAAAAACACTTACTTCATTTCCATGTTTTTGAAGAAATTCAATTTCCTGTTGTGTGAATGTTGTCATGGAGATGGATTTCACCCTGTGTGGTGGATTTAATCCTCGTCTGAAACATAAAATATTTTACAGATTTACTATTACAAACTATAGTATTTTAAAAATTATGTATCAGATAATTCAAAACATTTTTAATTAGCACATTTAAACCTGGAACAGTGTTTTCATTCCATAAACTACAAATATTTAGAAATTATCTTAAACTATTAATCCCCACAATAGATATGTCAATGTAAATTTAGTCAGACCCACACTAAATAATATATTTAAAGATAAATTCAAGTAACCACCTAGTTAGAAGCAAACAGTACCTGTAACACATGAGCTTCTTGGAAACACAAACATTGCTTTAGTGTATGTGTGATGGAAGGAGAATAATATATATATGATGGGCTCAATGGTAAAGAATTCAAAGTTATTATTTAAATATTTTCATATTTCCTAAGAAAGTAACAATAATGTCAGGTTTGGACGTTATCTGTTTTACATTTCGAAGTGGAGAAATGTTAAGTTAGGTTTTGTTGTTTTGCTTTAAGTTTTAAACTAATAAATTACTTTCCTTCCAGCTCTTGGTAAGCCATAAAATACAGAAATGAAGACTGCACAGTAGGAGAAACTGAACACAGCAATTTCATCCTAGTAAAACTTCCAAACTTAACTATGAAGAAACAACTACCATATGAATTACTTTCAAGTACCTTTACAACTAGCAATCACAAATTAAGGCTTTAACGATATCATCTAAATTTCCAAAAGTGAAAATTTAGCAAAGTCATTATTATTCCTTTAAAGCAGGACATTTTGTTTTCCAATTCACCTGTATTATGAGAATAAAACTAAATTCATCATATTCACAGCTTATTCATTTATGATATTTATCCTAACAAGTCCTACCTTGTTCCAAAACAATTTAAAAAGGAATTAACTTATTATTGTTCTCTCAAATTCCTCTGCTCCCTCCCTCACATTTAGCATCTTTGTCTCTCCTTATTCCCTAATACTGCCTCCTTGTTCCAGCCAACCCTCTACCCTTCCATCTCCCTTATAGTATCCTTTCAATAAAAAAAGCAAAGGAATAACTTTCTAACAAGGAAATGTCAAACACTGCTACAAGGGTGTATGTTTGAATAAGAAAGTTTGGAGCAATGAATTATATCCCTGTACTTCTCAAATCATCAAATGAGGGAACCCCCTGATTCTTAAAGTTACACACAGATGTAATCTCATGAAAGCACTGCACTGTATAGCTTACTCTCTCATACATCTCAAGGCCCTACCATACCACAATGTCCATTTTTGCATAAAGAAGGTATTCATATTACTTAAATAAGTGAACAAAATTTCTCACTTATGAAACAAACAAAACCATAACATACTCATAACCAAATTATGACAGGACATTTTCCCACTTAAGAAGACCTATTACAGAGCTTCTTTAAATGCGCTCTCTCAGTGCACTTAAAATAAGATTCAATTTACAAAACTGGTAGACACAATTTTGCAAGGCCACATTATTTACATAAATTGAGTAACTCCAAGGAAATTTTACATTTGTTCATATTGGTTTCTCTAATTACTCTTTTATATTCTATTAATTCTGGTAGATTAACTGTATTTTCAGTGCAAAATTTTTTCCTTTTTTAGCTTCCAAGAGCTTTGTATGTGGATATAACATGACTATAAAATAGTTTGGTAAAAAAAAATAGAAGGCTGACTCTATCAATTTCTTAAGAAGAATGCAGACTGATGAGGCTGTAGTAAAAAAATGTAGTCTCATACACTGATGACAGTAGGATAAACTCACTAACCTGTGAATAACCTTATTCATGCATTTTGACCCAGTAATAACCTTTTAGGAATCTATTCTAAAGAAGGAATCTGAAACTTAACTACATACAAGATGTTCATCAAACATCACTCATACTAAAAAAAATAACATAAACACTTCATTGTCAAAGGGGAAGTGGTTAAGCAACAATAAAACTGTACAACTATGCATATTTATGCTTGGTTTTTTTTAAGATGAAAATTATATAGTATTCTCAAAGCTATATTAAAAATATCTGCAGGGCTTCCCTGGTGGCGCAGTGGTTGAGAATCCGCCTGCTGATGCAGGAGACACGGGTTCGTGCCCCGGTCCGGGAAGGTCCCACATGCCGCGGAGCAACTAAGCCTGTGAGCCATGGCCGCTGGGCCTGCGCGTCCGGAGCCTGTGCTCCACAGCGGGAGAGGCCACAACAGTGAGAGGCCCGCAAAAAAAAAAAAAAAAAAAAAAAAATCTGCAAAGAAAACAGACAAACTAAATACCCCAAAATGTTAACAGTCTTTGCTTAGATTATGGAACTGAATGATTTTTTTTTCTATTTATAATTTTCTATTCTCTCAAAGTTTTCCACAATGAAATCTTGTTACTTATTCTGTAACAGAAAAAAAAAATTGCAAGAAATAATAAACAATTCAATTAACTAGTAGTAGTCAAATAATTTGGACTTATAGTCCTGGCTTTTTGGATGTGAATGTCTGTGCTGAAGAATTACAGAAAGAAAAGGAAAGAACGTTCTTAAGGCTTTCTTTCAGTTTTTCTAAAAAATCTGGAAAACTTTCCTCCCAAATATAGCCACCAGCATCAACAATTTATCTTTACCTCATTTCTCTAAATCAGGCACTACCGACATATTGGGCCAGAGAATTCTTTACCATGAGGGGGCTGTCCTGTGCACTGTAGGAGGTAGGGCAGCATCCCTGGCCTCTACCCACTAAATGCCAGAAGCATGCCCAACCCAGAAGGAATAATGAAAAATGTTTCAAGATACTGATAAATGTCCCTCAGGGGTGTGGGGTGGGACAGCAGAGTCCTTCTACTTGAGAACCACTGCTCTAAATATACCAAATATGTTAACTACCAAGTGAAGAAAGAAGCAGAATTCCTTTGGAACACTACTGAGATATAAATTCTACCTAGGTTCAATCTTCTACAGAACATGCTACACATTTACCTCATATACAACAAAAAACTTAAATTTTCCCATAAATTTACTATTTCCAGAATAACAGAAAATAGAAACCCTTATAAGAGATTAAGGAAAGTATCCACAAAAAGTAACCATATGATGTCAAGCACACTTATACAAACTGGTAGGCAAAATATAATTCAGTAAGACAGAAGGAAATTAATATTTTTAAAGTAACCTAGACTGGCACTTTGCATATCTAATCTCATTAATTTCTACTTACAATAGTATAGCAGACTAGATATTTTGAAAGGTTCCTCTGCTAAAACATGATACCCCATAAATTATTTTATAAAAGAAAAAAACCCTAATTGTTAACATTTCTAGAAAGTAAGGGGGCTCTCAAAGAATTCCCCCTTCCCAAAAGAAATAAAAAAGAGTGAGCTGAAACCAGAAGAGTGGCCCATGTCATACAAAA
The DNA here is from genome assembly GCF_026419965.1 of Kogia breviceps. NCBI lineage: Eukaryota > Metazoa > Chordata > Mammalia > Artiodactyla > Physeteridae > Kogia > Kogia breviceps. The sequence goes on along the minus strand of NC_081311.1, from coordinate 190,838,363 downwards.
AAATTCAGTGTTGCTCAGAAGGCAAATACCAACAATAACTAAGACAAGATGAGAGGTAAACCTGAGATATCCCTGTTAAACCGAAGACCCTGGATGGAGAATTAAGTAGCTTCAGGGTGGTAGTATCCCTAGATTGCAGGAGAAGAATATACAAATTCTCTCAAGAGAAATGCATTTCTAATTTATAAATTATGCTATCAGGATTTGGAAATATTAATTTCAATAAAAAATGAGATGATAATAAAAATCATCACACAAAAACAAAACAAATCACTGAGCTTGAGTCAGTAGAAACAAAAGCTTTATGCCACCTCTTCCCAAGACTTTAGCCATTCGATTTATCAAATACAAAATACAAAGTAAATATAGCATGTAGGAAATGTTAAAACAAAAGATGGAATGAAAATGAACAGGAAATGTGTAATTATCAGAATAACAGTTAAATTTAAAAGTCAGAACTTTCAGAAATGAAAAATTATAAATGTGGAAATTAAAAACTCAACAAATTAGTTAAAGAGCAGGTAAGCCACACTAAAAGAGAGATTTGGTGAATTAGAAAACAGAAATAAGAAATAACCCAGAAGGCAGAACAGACACTTAAGGAGACAGAAAAAAGCAAGTGTTTTTAGAAAAGGAAAAAAAAAACAGGGGTGGGGAGGCTATTCTTGATTTTGAGAGACAGAATTGAAAGAATGAAGGAGAGGCAATATTTGAAGAGCTAACGGCTGAGATTTTTTTTTTAAATCCAATGAAAGTCATGCGTCTACAGATATAGGAAGCACAGCTTATCAAAATCAGGACAAATAAAATTCACACTTAGAAACATTTGGGTGAAACTTCAAAGATAAACAGAATATCTTAAAAGCACTCAGAAAGAAAAGACAAAGGAAACAAAATCTGACTGAAAGACTTTTCAATGGAAACCAGAAAATAGTGGAATATTATCTTTAAGTAGTAAAAAAAAAAAAGTTGTGAACTCAGCAAAAATATCTTTTAAGTCTAAGATCAAAATGACATTTCCAGATAAACAAAAATCGGAGTTTACCCCCAGGAGATCTTCACTAAAGAAACATACAGTTGGCTCTCCGTGTCCCTGGGTTCTACATCCAGGATTTCAACCAACTGCAGATCAGAAACACTGGGGGAAAAATTCCAGAGAGTTCCAAAAAGCAAAATTGGAATTTGCCATGTGCCCAGCAACTATTTACACAGTATTCACATTGTATTTACACCTATTTACATAGCATTTACATTGTACTTATGACCATTTACAGAGCATTTACATTTTATTAGGTATTATAAGTAATTAGAGATGATTCAAAGTTAACAGGAGGATGTGTATAGGTCATATGCATCTTATATAAGGGACTTGAGCGTCATCAGATTTTGGTATCTGTGGGGCATCCTGGAACCAATCCCCCATGGATACTAAGGGATGACTGTATACACTTTAAGAAGAAAAATAACCCCAAGAAGGTCGTGCGATGCAAAAAAACTGGGAAACACATTGGCAAATCTAAACAAATAGCATCTGATTTCAAAATGTCCTATGTATGGTGGAGGAGAGGGGGCAAATTTAACGTTTTACCAAAAATAGCACTTAAGTGAGAGTACTTTGTATTTTTAAAGACTTTGTATTATTAGGGGAAGGTTAAAATACTGATTAACTCTAGAATATTAGGATGGATAATAAAATTTCAACAGTGACCATAAAATAACATAGAATTCACAGCTTCCTAACCAGTAAAAAGGGGAAATCAAATCAAAACAACCAAAAACAGTCTTTAAAAAAAAAAAAAATTAAACATACACTTACCATAAGACCTAACAATTCCACTCCTAGGTATTTACCCAGGTGAAATGAAAACTTGTGTTCACCAAAAAATCTGTATATAAATAACTGTATGAAACAACTGGGTTGTTTCATATGTATCAAAAACTGGAAACCCAAGTGTCCTTCAAATGAGGAATGGGTAAACTCCCAAGCAATGAAATACTACTCAGCAATAAGGAGAAATGGACTACTAGAATACGTATTGGGTGGACCAAAAAGTGCCTTTGGTTTTTTAAGTAAAAATAAAAGACACATTTTTCATTTTCACCAAGAACTTTATTGAACAACGTATTCACCTTTTTGTTCCACTACCTTCTGCCATTTTTCAGGCAACTTCATCATTCCATCTTCCCAAAACTTTTTATCTTTTTGAGCAAAGAACTGTTCCAGGTGCCTTTTACAGTCTTCCAGGGAATTGAAATTTTTTCCATTAAGAGAATTTTGTAAAGACTGAAATAAATGGAAATGCAAAGGTGCAATGTCTGCTGAATATGATGGATGAATCAAAACTTCCCAGCCAAGCTGTAACAGTTTTTGCCTGGTCATCAAAGAACCATGCAGTCTTGTGTTATCCTGATGAAAGATTATGTGTTTTCTATTGACTAATTCTGGACGCTTTTTGTCGAGTGCCACTTTCAGTTGGTCTAACTGGGAGCAGTACTTGTTGGAATTAACCGTTTGGTTTTCCAGAAGGAACTCATAATAGAGGACTCCCTTCCAATCCCACCATATACACAATGTCACCTTCTCTGGAATGAAGACCGGCCTTTGGTGTGGTTGGTGGTGGTTCATTTCGCTTGCCCCACGATCTCTTCCATTCCACATTGTTGTACAGTATCCAATTTTCATCACCAGTCACAATGTGTTTTAAAAACTGAATGTTTTCATTACGTTTCAGTAGAGAATCGCATGCGGAAATATGGTCAAGAAGGTTTTTTTCACTGAACTTATGTGCAACCAAAACATTAAAGTGATTCACGTAACCAAGCTGGTGCATATGATTTTTCAATGCTTGATGTGGATATTTTGAGTATGTCAGCCATCTCCTGCGTGATATAACGTCGACTGTTCTCAATTATTGTTTTGATTTGACCACTATCAACTTCAACTGGTCTACCTGGCCATGGAGCATTGTCCAACGGAGAAATCTCCAGCACGAAACTTTGCAAACCACTTCTGACACGTTCAGTCAGTCACAGCACCTTCTCCATACACCGCACAAATCTTTTTGTGTGTTTCAGTTGCATTTTTACCATTCTTGAAATAATAAAGCATAATATACCGAAAATGTTGCTTTTTTTCTTCCATCTTCAATATTAAAATGGCCAATTTTGATAAGTCTTTTAAAATGTATGCTGATATGACAGCTGCCACATACAATCTAACAAAATTGTTTCAAATGAAGTTAAAGACAGTTAACTAAGTTCTACTAGAGCCATCTTACAGAAAAACGGAACAAACCTTTTGGCCCATCCAATAACAACTGACCTGAATTAATCTTAAAGGTATTATGCTGAGTGAAGAAGGAAATCTAAAAAGGTTATATACTGAATAAATGACATTCTCAGAAAGAAAAACTATAGTTGTTGGAGAACAGATCAGTAGAGGCCAGGGGTTAAGGAAAGACAAGGGTTAGAGAGTCTTGAGGGGTAACCAAACAGGTCCATTCCATGTTCTGATTGTGGTGGTAGTTACATGAATCTATACAGATGTTAAGATTCCTAAAATTACACAACAAAAAAGTTGGTTTTAATGTATGTCAACTTAAGAGTCCATGTTACTGTCTATAGAAACCACAATTTTTACACAACTAAATTTTTTTCATTGGCAGACTACCTTCTCCATCCACCAAATTTGATCACTTAAATGAATGAAATCCTCAATCGAAACTGAATTATTCATTTATCTAGTTATTTTCAAGCTATATTCCTGGAAGCTGGTGCCACTTCCCCTTTTTTGCTAAGCCAAGTTTAGCTATCATGTGAATCCAGTGTTTATAAAACACTTTACTGTAATGACATTAGTCATAACTATTGAATGAAAGTGTTAGGCAAGTAAACCACATCATTTTTACAGTGCCAATATTGAAATACCACCCATTCTGGATCCTAAAATGCACGTTTTAAGTCTCCAGTTTAGTGCAAAAGAAATTTCTTTAATGACTCATTTAATAACAGCAGTATTGATATTTTGAAAGCATGTTTGTCACTTAATTGGTTTCAAGAAGTTCCAAAGTCATCTACTGGTGGAGCCCAATATGCTTCTGCAGTATAATTAAGTCATATGCAGATTCCCAGGAGTTTTAGTTTTTAACGACCACCACCCAGGTAGGACTGCAACCAGATGGTGTGACTCATTCCATATGTCCACCAGTATGCTACTCTTAACTACGTCTCAAACAATCTTCCAAATAGCCATTTGTTCAACTCAAATTACAATGTGTGCTAGATGAATAAGTAAGAAAGCTTATTTAGCTAGTTTTATTAATTATTTTTCTCCTGCTGGGGGAAAAGCTGGTTAAAATATTTTACTAGGCTGTGGAAATTTAGATGGTTGTTAATGTTGGCATAAAGTAATAAAGCTAATCTGGCATTTAAATCTATTCCAATCTTAGTATTTAGTAAAAATATTATATACAATGTTTCATATTATAAAAATTATATTTAAAATCTACAACAAATGAAAAATGCCTTTAACAGGTTATCAAAAATAAAAATCTACAGACTTTTGATACCAAGGTATGTATGTATTAGATAGTCCAGAATATTAGTTTATCCAGAACACAACTTTAAAACACTGAAAATACACACACACACACACACACACACACACACACACACACACACACACGGTGCAAACTATAACTGTTATTTTGGGTTTCCGTTTTTGAAAGCCAGAAACACTACACTGTAAGGTCCTTGTAACATTTAGGGCAAGCACCTAAAAAATAATACCCAAGTAACAATTTAATCCTAATTAAGGTATTCTTGCTAAAAGTGGACAAAACCCAAGAATGTCTTTACTACCTCTCTAAACTCTACTGAAATGATAGCAAAGGAATAAAAAAACATTAACCCACAAAAAGAACAGAGAACAAAGAAGGAACCCAAAGGCATACCAAAATCTAGAAAATTACCAGCAGTAACTGACTGTGCAGACTAAAAAGAAAGCCAAAACAGATGCTCCTGTAGAGGTGGGAGAAGCCAATTAAAGATGATTCCCACCAAAGAACCCCTGGAAGATACATGAAAGGAATCAAGCCACAAGGTGGGGGATTTACATAGGATCAAAAATAGATTCCCAGTTTCCCTACTTCCATAAGACTACCCCTAAGAAGTCCTAGGCAGAAGTCTGACGGAAAATCTGATCTGGAGAGGCTATACCAAATAGACTCTGGACTCAGGCACAGCTAAGGATCGCTACTGGGTACTATGCTAAGAAATGGACGTTTATCTGAGACTCTACACACGGAATGATAATAGGTTCTATGCTCCCAGTTCCCTCCCTCAACTTGCGCCTAGAAGAATGACAGCCAGGTTTTTTAATTCCCCAGTAAGAAGACTGGAGAAAAAATATCTATAAACTAGCCAAGCGTAAGTTTCCAATCCAACAAGTCCAAAATAAAGCCTAAAACATTGAACAAAAAGACCTATACCAAAATACTTCGATATAGGTTCAGAATAGTAGGGATAAAAAGATCATATATATGCCCAAAGAGGGAGTGGAAAACTGGGCACAAATAATAAGTAATAAGAATAGAATCAAACTTCTCAATAGCAGTACTGAAGGATCAAAGACAATTAAGCGGGACTTCCCTGGTAAGAGCAGTGGTTAAGAATCCACCTGCCAATGCAGGGGACACAGGTTCGAGCCCTGGTCCGGGAAGATCCCACATGCGTGGAGCAACTAAGCCCGTGAGCCACAACTACTGAGCCTGCGCTCTAGAACCCGTGCTCCGCAACAAGAGAAGCCACTGCAATGAGAAGTCTGCGCACCGCAACAAAGACCCAACGCAGCCAAAAATTAATTAATTAAAGACAATTAAACAATGCCTTAAAACAAGGGTAAAGTATTTTCACCTTTGTGAATGTAAGGGCAGCATAAGACACTTTCAGCCATGTAGCTCTCAAAAATGCTCTCCCATTAACCTTGAATCAGGCTAATGGAAATGTGGGGGTCCTGGAAAAAGAGGTTGCAACACAGCTTAGGCATGAAGGGCATTTCCACAATGAAGGCAGGAGCAAGTGCCAGGATGACAGCTGTGCAGTAGGCCTAGAGAGCAGCATTTCCAGACCAGAGGATGACAGAAGTACCCAGGAAAAAAAAGAAAAAGTACCTGACATATCTGGTCATATTGAAAACAGTTATATACCTCAGCCAGTGATAATTTATCTGGGGATATATTAATGATACACACATGGAAAACAATGCAAGTGAAGAAACCTAGACAATTACAAACTTCAGGGAGAAAAGGTTGTACAAGAAAGAAAATGTAGTAGTAATATACTGTATGACTTAGCTGAGAACAGTATGTACATAATGCAATAAGGTAAATACTAAATAGTGATTTAACCTAAAATTGTGATGTTATACTGAAGGAGTAGATGCAGAGTATAGGTGGAGAGTGAGAGGAGTGTTAAGAGGTCCAAAGCCTTATCTTCCCTCTTGTACAGTAGAGAAGTCAATAGATAAAAGCAAAAATTGAAAAAAATCAAAAAAACAGCTATAAGCATGCTAGCTAGAAATACGTAATCAGAAACAGAGAAAGGGAAGAGACGACTGCTGCTGCTGTTATAAGTCTTGGCCTTTTTAAAACTACGTGCATATATTCTTCTAATAAAAATTAAAATTCAATTAAAAACTAAACATAAAAAAAGGAAAATAAATGGTTCTTTCCCTTCAAAATCAAATTTAACTGACATACACGTAGGCTGGTTTCTTTGATAAAAAAACATTCCTAGAAAACATGAGGAATTTTTAAAGTTTTAAATCCCTCCTATTTCAAAAATACCAAGTCTCTTTACTAGACACTAGCAATCTTTTTATAGAAGTACCTACTGAACACAATTGTTCCAAGTTAGAGCCACTAAGATTCAGAGTAAGAGATAAAGGTTAGAAGAGAGAAATGAGGAAGTTTTCACATCTTCCCACATTATTAGTTCTGCTGATTTTCATACTTCCCCCATCAAAGATCTTGCAAAATTTAACCAAAAAGTGGGGGAAGAAAAGAATTTTTAGAACCTGACACTACAAGAAAAATTCCTCTTCCTTTCCTAAACATGTATGTTTCTCTGTAACTTCCATACCTGGTCTTGTATCTCCCCCTACAGAATAAACCTATTACCTCTTCCACATAAAGGCCTTAATTTACCCAAAGACAGGGACTACATGAACAGCTCCCCACCCTCACTCTCTAGTTTTTTCTTCTTTAAGCTAATAACACTTCTGGTCCCTGCAAATAGTCCTCTCATACAGAATTTCAAATCTCCTTATCCTAATCAACTTCTGCACACCATGCTCCAGTTTGTTAATTCATCTCTTAAAATAAGCAACTAGAATAAAAGCAAAGTGTACTATGACTTCCCTCCCTCTAAAACGCAGTTATGGTACCAATCAAAAAGAGACCATCTCTTACTCAGGAGTCTTTGGAAAAATATGTTCTAACTTAAAAACAAACAAAAACTCATTCCCCATACATAGAACAATTCAAATAAGGTTCCTATCCCTCCTATAAGTTAATAAATTTCATTCTAATCATGTCCAATCAGCTGTCTTTAGGGCAACAGCTCTAATGTGTGAGGCTGTAAAGGATGTCACAAGGAACCTATTAACAAAGTACCCAAAGTTATGAATGATTTACTTTTTTAATATACATTAGAAGAACCCAAGGTTTATATTCCTAGATAATCATCAATTTGACCATGTGGATTGGGAAATGCATTACTGAGTGGAGGAAAAAACAGGAAGGGTAATGGCACCTAGTCCTGAATATCTCCACAGAAGCTTCTCAAGAATGTAAGCATTATGCATGTTGCATAGAGAAGACTGAAAATTATCAGTCTGGGCATTTGCTTATTTTCCAAAGAGTATACTGAAATTAGATAAAGAGGTTTCTAAAGAGGCAATAAATTTTAAATTGAGGTCCAGAGATCAGCAAGTTCCTTAAAAGAATGTTTTAATTCTTTTTATTTGTAATCCAACTCACAAAATTTTAATATAGATTTAATCTAGATAAGTTGTACAACCACTACTTTGAAACTGACTAAACGTCAAAGTGTTTACAATCATACTGATCCAAATTCAGACAAATGAAAGAACAGATACGAACCTAATATAAAAATGCCTTGGTAGCAAGTTAAAAATGCCTTGGTACCTATGTGCCAAACTAAAAAAATCTGTATCAGAACCAGTCAGTACCATATGCCATTACACTCACAATACACAACAACAGTTTCTAAATAAGTCAATGAACAGACATTTGAAGCTAACTAAAACTATTTAAGAAAAGCATGACATAACTATAAAACAAAAATGCATGATACATCCATAAACTACCTGTCCTGCCTTTTAAAATCCAATGAAGTAAAATCCACCATTTAAATCCCTCAAATATAGAATTCACAACAATTTACAGCAAGCATTAAGAGTGTAAGCTACATTTTACAATTTAAAGTTGTGGAGGGTAACAGTACTTTCCTTATATGATTGTTACTAGAATAATGCCTGACACAGAGTGAGCACTCAAGTAATTCTAACTAGTAGTTATTATTATCTTATTTTTCATTTCTTTAATTTTTGTATCCCTAACACATGTACTGGTGCCTGGACTTAATGAATATTTGTTTAAAAAAGAAAAAAAAAACCTGCCCTTCACAATTGAAAAAGTATCAGTTTTCCCACTCACACTAAATTGAAGTTGTACTACACTGTCAAAATATCTCACTGAATGTAGCCATGTTAGAGTACTAAAAAAAGTAAAAAGGAGTGGGCTTCCCTGGTGGCGCAGTGGTTGAGAATCCGCCTGCCGATGCAGGGGACGCGGGTTCGTGCCCCGGTCCGGGAAGATCCCACATACTGCGGAGCAGCTGGGCCCGTGAGCCATGGCCGCTGAGCCTGTGCATCCGGAGCCTGTGCTCCGCAACGGGAGAGGCCACAACAGTGAGAGGCCCGCATACCACAAAAAAAAAAAAAAAAAAAAAGTAAAAAGGGAATTAAGGATATAAATCACCGCCAACTGTGAGCTCATGTGGTACTGAATATTATAAACAGAGTTCCAAAAGGATATTTGATTGCAATCCACTCAAATGCTACTGAGTATATAAAAACAAATGCCTCTTTTCATCTGTCCAACTTTAAAGTCAGAATTCTTATGAGATTCACCAAAAGACTCAAAATGCACACAAAATTAATAGAATATAAGTTACTATCTGTCTACATTTATCCTCCTTTGAAATTCCAAGTTTAAATGCACTGTTCACATAAAAGAGCTGTTATTAAGTGGGACACGGTGTTTCTCAAATGTTATTTTTTATTTTTATCTAAACTCTCTGAAAAGTTTATGAATCATTTTTAAAGGATAGAACAATTCTCATATTATTTACTGATTACACAAATGCTAAAACTCTCCACAAAATAAACAATTTGGTCTAAACCTAGTCTTTAAGTCAACTGTAAGTTCTTTAACATGAAGATAATATTTTATGTTGGCTGTAATAGAATGTCATTCATAATTCTAAATATTTCTGTAGACAGAAGCAGAAAGAGTGACAAATCAATCAGTTAGAACAATCCCGTTCTACCTCAGTGACAAACAGTTTAATACATCTATCTCAAGTCTATTTTAAAGTTTCACAATCGTAATTCAGTTACATATTCTAAATAAGCATCATACAAGCACAGAGTGCAGTCATCTAAAAAAAAAAAAAAAACAGGAAATAAAAGATCAGCTCTGAGTCTAGTAACATTAACAGTAAGATACTTGTTCGATTTATTTAAACAAAGATACTCCTAGGGCTTCTCTGGTGGCGCAGTGGTTGAGAGTCCGTCTGCCAATCACCCCGTCCAGGAAGAGATCCCATGTGCCGCAGGGCGGCTGGGCCCGTGAGCCATGGCCGCTGAGCCTGCTGCGTGTCGGGAGAGGCCAAAACAGTGAGAGGCCCGCGTACCGGGCGCGGGGGGGGGGGGGGAATACTGCTACAATATACGATAAAAGGCAGGTGACTATCCTAAAATTTTAAATTCATGATGGTAGATACCCTTTACTGTGTATCAGCATTTTTTAGGCACATCAAGGTTTCTGACCAGTAGCTAACATGACTCAGTTCATATATGTACTTCCACTGCTTAGCCCCATAATATATGTTCAATAAATATTCAATGAATTGTACCATTTAATCCTCAGAACCACCTTAAGCTATATATTATCATCTTTTATCACAAATAAAGAAACTGAGGCTGAGGGGATGGGTCCAGGCCAACCTACACATAGTGGCCTTAATAGTTTGCCCTAAGTCACAAAGCTAGTGGCAGTGTCAAAATCTGACTTCAAAATTCATATTCTTTCAATTATATCATGGCATCTAAATAGCAAAGACATTATTATTAAACTCAACAGTTATATTATTCTTAAAGTATTTTCCTAATTATTGCTTTCCAAAGAAAAAAATCCTCAGGAATTACTGTCCTTTCAGTATTTCTGCAGCAGACATTTGATCCAGGATCCATTCTTTCCTTCACAAGGATCCCAGATTTCTGATTTGGGAACTCTATTTTGGAGATCCTTGTTGTTCCAATAAGGTCATCATAGAACACATCCAATGAGGGCACTGGTTCTACTTAGCCATATGACCTAAGCTAACCCAGACTGAATCACAACTTCTGGAAAAGTTGTAACAATGATATAAATTAAGGCCGTATGTAGCCGCAGGAGCTGGGAGCAGCCATCTTTGGATGAGGGAAATCGATGCAACATCATTAACCACTGGATAAAGTCTTATTTAAAAACACACAATAAATTCCCCTCATATTTTCAAAGATTTTTTGATGTGGACCATTTTTTAAAGCCTTTATTGAATTTGTTACAATATTGCTTCCGCTTTATGTCTTGGTTTTTGGCCTGGAGGCATGTGGGATCTTAGCTCCCTGAGCAGCAATCGAACCTGCACCCCCTACACCGGAAGGTGAGTCTTAACCACTGGACCGCCAGGGAAGTCCCTCCGCTCATATTTTTAAACCAACTTGAGTCAGGTTTTGAGCTACATCTAAAGAATCCAAACTGATAGATTTTTTTATAAAGCTGCTTCTCTTTTCAGCATCTTTCACATATTGTTCCCTACTCATGGAATACCCTGTCCCCCTGATTAATAATGCCCCTCATATATTGGGGAGCTATTGATATTATATATCCCAGGCATCATGTGAGATGTCAAACATACAATATCTCTAATATTGAAAACTAATCTACATCCCAAATGTATAAGGTAAACCTTATCCTCACCTTTTCATAGATGAGAAACTTCAAACTCAAAGAGACTGACATTCTTAGTACCACACAGTTAATAAGTGGAGCCAGGATTCAAAACCAGGTTTATCTAGCTCATAAGTATTTGTTCTTTCAACTACATGAAGCCACCTGCCATGTGGATCTTGTCTTTAAAGGTCTTTGCTAACGCATCAAATCTTCTGTGATGCTTTCCCTATTCATTTACATATGTCAGGGATAGCTGAAAGATATGAAACATTACAGTGTATCATAACTATGTTTACATACTTAGAATGCAAGCTCCTTAAGGATAGTGGGATCCAAGTAGGGCCAGTGCCTCCCACAGTACATGACACAGGCCAAGTGAGCAATAAATATTTGTTAGAATCACCACTAAACAGAGATATGGAGTCCTATCTGTTACAGATTAAATTCCAATAAAATAAACAATTGTCATGTATAATGAGATATCCTTTCATATATAATGTTTCGGAAACGTGACCTCTAGGAAGAAATTTGTAAATATTTTTCATATTACATATTTGCTGCAACAAAGTAAATTTATACTTGCAAATGGCTACACAGAAATGTCAGAAATCCAGAAGAGTAAATATATACATACTTTTCAAACTGAATACTTCAAATGTATCAAAGGACTTTACCTGTGTTTAGTAAAAACACTGGCATACTTGTTATGCACATAATGAAAGTATACTCAAAACAAACTGGACTACTGGCTTCATTTTAAAACCAAAAGTTGCCCCACAAACTAAGTCTTTATTTGTAAATGAAAACAATGAACCAGACTATCTCCTAAATACCAGCTAGCTCTAGGACTGTGTTGTACTTCAATAACATCACTAATTATCAACTTCTCAGAGTGCTTTCTTGACTCTACAGTCTAAAAGTAACCTCTCCGCCTTCCCTGGTGGCGCAGTGGTTAAGAATCCGCCTGCCAATGCAGGAAACAAGGTTCAAGCCCTGGCCTGGGAAGATCCCACATGCCGCGGAGCAACTAAGCCCGTGCGCCACAACTACTGAGCCTGCTCTCTAGAGCCTGCGAGCCACTACTGAGCCCTCGAGCCACAACTACTGAAGCCCGCACGCCTAGAGCCTGTGCTTCGTAACAAGAGAAGCCACCGCAATGAGAAGCCCACGAGCTGCAACCAAGAGTAGACCCCGCTCGCCGCAACTAAAGAAGGCCCGCGCGCAGCAACGAAGACCCAATGCAGCCAAAAATAAAATGAAATAAATAAATTTTTTTAAAAAATATATATATAATAAAAGTGACCTCTCAGAGAAGGTCTCCCCTATCACACTATTTTAGTGCATACTTGCCCCTAACATTTTTCTCATTTGATTACTTATTATATGTTCCCATCTCCTCCACTAGAATGTAAGCACCAAGAGAACAAGGATTTTGCTCTAATCATCAGCACAGCCCAAGGCTTTACAAAGAACCTAGTAGGCACCCAATGAAATGTTTGTTGAAGAAATAATAGTCATGGAAGAGTAATAATGCTTCTTTGCCCAACTTAAGAAGAAAACAAAACATAAACAAATAGTACTCTACTCGGCATACCTTGTATTTTCCAAGAATGAGTTTTCTCATATATCCATTGCCTCAGTATTACTCTTACAAAGTTTTTTTGAGAAGTGGGGTACCAAAGTACTTTATTTCAAAGAATGGTACAAGTGAAAGAGCTTAAGTAGATGTTTGGTAGACCAAAGGTTTTACGAATATTTAGTAACTACCACTTCGTCAATAACTTACTGAATACAAAATAATCTAGCATATAAAAGCAACTTATTCTGTTCCAAAATCATCTGCAAACTCTCCAAAAGAAACCTTCAATCACAGCAACAAAAGTCTTAGGAAAACTCAGCTTAATGGAGCAAAGAGGAAGAAATGCAAACCATCTCAGTGATTCAAGACGGTGGTCTCCCTTTATCTGAAACTATGCTGTCTTTCCATCTCTCCTCATTTCTGTACACAGCCAAGACACTTAACTACTGACAGAGAAATCTTATAGATACCACCATCATACTTACAATGACACAGCTCCGAGTCAATACCTTATTTCCACTAAAACTTCCCCAAACTCCTCAAGACTCTCTTTGGACCACAGACCTAAAGCCCCGCAACCTCACGTCTGCTTTCTCTGCCTCCCTCTCCCGCAATTAATCTTCTCTAACTTTTCCCTTGGGAATCACATCTCTACCATCAAGACATTTTAATCCTGCTACTATTCCGAAGTGCCGGCTCGCACTGACCTAGGTACTCTCGACCAGAGGAAAAAAAAAAGCCCAAGCTAAGCGTCCCTGCTCTCTCCCACCCCAGCTTCTCCCCCACCCCCCAACGGCGCCCGGCAGGTGTATAGCTCGGGACCGCCGCGTCCGGCGGAGAGGCGGGGCACACAAAGGACCCGTACGGCCCTCCCCAGCCTCCTCCCGTCTTTCTCCTGCAGTCCCATCGGGTCAGCGCCCGGGAGAGCCGAGGCCCGAGGGAGGCGGCGCCGGCTCCGCGGGGACCAGAGATGCTCACGCCGGGCGCCCCCTCCGGACCCCAACACCGCCCACGCCCCACCCACAAAGGCTGCCCCGGGCCTGGACCCTCGCCCGGCGAAATCGAAAGCGCATCCCCAGCCCGGTGGACCGGGCCCAGCGCATCCCGGCCCCAACCGCCGCCGCCGGCCGGACCCCCGCAGGCCCCCTACCCAGTCGCCCGCTCCCCACGCCCGGGGAAGGGCCCCCTGCCCGCCCGGCGGCCCCGCACTCACAGGCTGCCGGAACAGGAGGTACAGACGAAGGAGCCGACCGTCATGTTCACGTAGGTGGGGCCACGCTGGTCGCAGTCGAAGCACTTTCGGTTGTGCGGGAGGCCGGTCATGTCCCGCAGCATCTTCAGGTGCTTCTCCTCCTGCTTCCGCTTCGCGCTGGCCGCCATGGCTGCGGCGCCGAGAGAGGAGGCCGGCAGGGCCGGGAGCCGGGGCGGCGCTGCGCCGGGGACCCGCGGTCCCACCGGCCGCCCTGGCCGCGGCCGCGGCTGCCGCCCTCCGTCAGCGCGCGCCGCCCGCGCCGGACCCGGCCGCCGCGGCGGGACTCGACTGGGCTGGGCGCGGCGCGGACGCTGCGGAGCGCGGGCTGACGGGCCACACCAACCGGCCCAGCTGGGACAACCGCCTCCGCCGCCGCCGCCGCCACCTTCCCGACTTCTCCTGAGGGGAAAAGACGAGGAAGGAGGACGGCAAGAGGAAGCCCGCTACGGGCGGCCGGAGGCCAAGTGTCAGCCGGCGCCCTCTGCTGGCCAGGAGGAGTTACTGCGACCACGCGTATAGGGCTAAGCGCATTACTTGGGTTACCTTCCCCCAATGCCTAAAGCTCTCCAAGGGCTGGCTGCCCACTGCTTTGGGGATAATTCCAAGTTCCTCACCGTGTGCCCTAAACTGCGCTCCATCATCTAGCCCAGTCTGCCTCTCTCACTTCATCCTGGTTTATTCAGCCACAGTGGATTTCCATTTGTATCCCGAACACAGCAAGCTCCCTCTTGACTCAGGACCCTTGTTGCCCTTGCTGTTCTTTCTATAGCGGGGTTTCTCAACCATGCCACTGTTGACGTTTTGGACTAGTTAATTTTTGGTGTGGAGGCTATCCTGTGCGGTGTTAGGATATTGAGCATCATCCTGGCCTTTATCCGCTAGATGCCAGAACGACCTCCCCATCCCTCCCACAGCTGTGGCAACCAAAAATCCCCTGACATTGCTGTATGTGGAGTGATGATAGAGGGAAGTGAAATCAATGGGGCTGAGGACCATTGCTACACGTGGAAGGCCACGGCATCCATGCAGCCTGGAAAGTGCAGTATTTCCATGTGAATATTTCCACGTTCCTGGAAAGTCACTCTCCATGAAATGGCTGTGTTGTAGTCTTCACAGTTCTAGCTGTTTAAAATCCTACTCCTTCTTTAGTGTTTACTATGTTTTATCTGGGATCTCCCTTTAAGTTCCCAAAACAGCCTGCACCCCAGTGTTTTCTTCACTACTCCACCCTCTGCCCCTCCCAGAGCTGGAGGCTAGGTGCTCAGTATTTATGGAATGAATGCATTAAGTATCTCATTTAATCTTAACAAGATCTCTTCGAGGTAAGCATTAGTGTTCTTTCCATTTTACAAATCTGGAAGCCAAAGCTCTGGAGGATTAAGTAAATTTACCCTAGGATACTTGTGGGTTGGCCCAGACAGTCAGACTGCCGGACTCAACTCTCTTAATCACTCCAAGAATCCACAACCAGCAGGACGTTAAAAATCATCCCTAAGGGCTTCCCTGGTGGCGCAGTGGTTGAGAGTCCGCCTGCCGACGCAGGGGACGCGGGTTCGTGCCCCGGTCCGGGAGGATCCCGCATGCCGCGGAGCGGCTGGGCCCGTGAGCCAAGGCCGCTGAGCCTGCGCGTCCGGAGCCTGTGCTCCGCAACGGGAGAGGCCACAACAGTGAGAGGCCCGTGTACTGAAAAAAAAAAATATATATATATATATATATCGTCCCTGCCCCTAGTTTCCCAAAAGAATACAGGGAGACCCAGTGAGTCCAAAGTCATTCAGCCGGTGAATGACTGAAAGTAAGATTAGAATCCAGGTTTCCTAATTGCCACGGCCAGCCTCCAGATCTCCCAGGAAAGTGACTGGATAAATCAACCAAATGAGACTTCATATTAATGTAATACTGAGAAATGGAATACTTTCTGCCATATTAGTAAACAAAGGATGTCACTGTCATCAGCGATCGCAGCCACAGCCGGTGGTGAGCTGGTGAGCCCTGAGGAAACTCAGGAAGGAAGGAATACCTGCCATCTAGCAGCCGTCAGACGGCAGTCACTCCCTACAGTGAGCCCTGAGGACACTCAGGATGCGACAACATGGGATATCGGCCCCAGAGAGCTGAGGTGGCTGAGGTGCCTATCGAAGGAATGATTTCAGTGAGCCCAGACGCTTGCATCTTCCCATACACAGAAGAGCACTAAATTCCTTAACTTGAGATGTCTGGTTTTCTTTAACAATGATCTTTTGATGTTCTGACTACCTGGCCTTTGTTGCAAAACTCCTGTATAACCTGGCTTCCCCCCTCACCTCCTTGGAGCAGTTCTCTTAGGGTTACCTGAGATGCTGCCTCCCGGGCTTGAAGTCCTAAAAATTCCCACCGAATAAAACATAACTCTCAATTTTTAGGTTGTGAATATTTTTTTAAGTCAACAATACTATTAATAATAATCTTTTTAATATTAAAAGAAAGGGATCAACAGATTTTGGATTGGCCAATGGATTTTTAACTTAACCACAATACCATTAACACACCTAAAAAATTAATAATTCCTTAAAACTATCAAATATCCTATCAGAGTTGAAGTTTCCAATTATCAATGTTTAAAAAAGGGTTTTACTGTTTGTTTGAATCCCCACCTTGCAACTGGGTAATCTGTCTCTTAAAATCTCTTTTAGTCTACGGTTGCCCCTCTGTCTCCTTTTTCCTTGCAGTTCATTTTTTTTTTTTTTTTTTTAGGAACTGGACCCTTCGTCATGTCATTTCCCACAGTCTATGTCATTTAACATTTTTCTCTGTCCTCTCTGTTTCCTAAGAATATGTTGTTGGATCCAGCCCACTTGTATAGTTTGATATTTTTGCTGTTGTTTTTTGGCCAAATTTTATCTTTGTGTTCTTCCATCAGGAGTCGCACATCGGGGCGGGGTGGGGGTGGGGAATCTTTCTATCTTTTTATGACATTGGCAGCCATTGATGATTAATGTCTAGATTCATTAATTCATTAAGGGTCCAAAAATGGTGATATTCTAACTCTGTTGTTCCTTCTTCATTTATCAGCTGAAAGAAAAGTTTTCCAATAAAGAAAAACTCTCCCTCAGCTGCTCTTTGGCACAGTTCACATCAGAAGGGCAGGTTGAATATTTGATTCCTTTCATTTATTCACAAATTTTCAAAATAATATATTGGTTTCCTAATACCTTGCAATGGTGATCAATATTTTTTCAGTGTCGTTACAAACTCAAGAATTTGAAAACATATTTGATATATTTCACATCCTTGGCACTCACATTGTCTCAACATCAGATAGCGGGAGAGCCTCTTAAAGTTGACTCTCGAAGTTTTTTTTTTTTTTTTTTTTTTTTTTTTTGCGGTACGCGGGCCTCTCACTGCTGTGGCCTCTCCCGTTGCGGAGCACAGGCTCCGGACGCGCAGGCGCAGCGGCCATCGCTCAGGGGCCCAGCTGCTCCGCGGCATGTGGGATCTTCCCGGACTGGGGCACGAACCCAGGTGCCCTGCATCGGCAGGCGGACTCCCAACCACTGTGCCACCAGGGAAGCCCGACTCCCGAGTCTTTTTGACAAAACCCTTGAGTTAAGGTCAACTGGAGTGTCATTGCCGCAGGATCCCTGGCTGTTTAGGAGAGGAGAGTACTGAAATATTCAATCCTGGACTGATCAAAACAAGGCTTACTCAGCCCCCCTCTGACTAAACGTGACACCCAGCAGCCTGTTATTCATCACCAACAAATGCACTCAACCCACAGCCAATGGCTTACTTGTTTCTATGTTTATAACGCTCACTTGTCATTTGTATGTTTTCTGTTTGTTCTGTGCATGGTCTATCGTCTGTTAAATGCCAAAATCAGAAGGCGTGACCGTAGCCCCGGTACAAACAGTTTAATACATGGCTGTTGTATTATTGTGCTGTTGTTTAGAGTCAGGAGAACGTACTTCCAGACTGTCGTTCTATAGGAAGGTGAAGTTCAGGTGAAGTCCAAAATGTTTTCTCCAAATAAAGCCAAAAGTGGTTATGACCTGCTGAATTTTAGCTTTCTTATACCCCATATAATATCAAAGTAGGCTTCTACTTTCTCAGATCCCAAGGAGAGTTTGCAGCGTGTCAAGCAAAACTATTTATTTTCTTTAATTTTCTTAACCCTCACCACAATGCAGAAGGAAGTATTATTATCCCCATTTTATATATGAGGAAGCTGAGGCTCTGAAATGCTGGCTTGCCCAAGGCTTTGCCATAAGTGAAGCATGAAGCTGGAATTCAAACCCAGATCCGGCTGCAAGGAGCCAACTTCTTCTTCCAGTAACTGAATACCGATCCTGCATATTGGATTTGCAAAGCAGAAGTTACCTTCAGAGAAGTTAGCTCTGCAGCCAGAGTGATCTTTCCAAATGCAAATATGATTCAGGCATCCTCAGTCTCCTCCCCTGCCTTTCAGAGACTTCCCATTGCTGATAGGAAGAGAGAGACCCTAGGAGACCCAGAGGCCGTGTGGTCCAACCCAAGTTCCTGTGCCCGGTGCACAGTGAAGCCAAACAAACTGAAACGTTGAAGTCTGGAGCAGAGAGAAGTTTATTGCAAGGGCCATGCAAGGAGAATGGGTGGCTCATGCCCCAAAGACCTGAACTCTTAATGGTTTACAGGGAAAAGTTTTCATAAGCAAAATTTGGGGAGAGGTCCGCAGGGTGCATGATCTTCCTCTGATTGGTTGCTGGAGAGGTAACACAGTGGTGTTCCAGAACTCTCAATCATCAGCCTTCCGGTTCCTACCAGTCTGGGGTCCATGCGCTTGTGTTCAGCCTGAAGTTACCATCCTCCACGTGGGTGGTGGCCTTAGTTCCAGTAGAAAAACTCAGAGGTTCGTATCACATTGTTGTGTATATCCCTTAAGGAGGAACTAGGACCCTGCCCCATCATCGCAGTATTGTTTCTTGACTGCCTTTCCCTTGTTTCTGCATTCCCTCATGCCTCTAATTAGCAACAGCATGAATTTGCCCTTTGGAACTCAGGAAAGGTCTAGGAGGCTGAAACCTTTTTCCTACAAATAAGGAATAGGGGACAAGCAAAGGTTTTTTGTACCCAGCCGGGCCCCACAAGGTCTTGCTCGGTTTCAGCCCTGCACAGGCAGTCTCCTTCCTGCTACCCGTGCTGGTCTCCCCGACCCTGCCCCAGCTCCACCGTAAGTCTCCACCAGTCTGCCCCAACCCCTCTGCCTTCTGAGTTTTTTTTATATTCTCTTCTCTCCCACCGCGGGGCCTTTGCAAATGCCATTGATGCGTCCCCAGACAGCTTTCCCTCTCCTCTTTCCCTTCTCATTTCTCAGATCCAGCTCAATATCTGTTTTTGCAGAGATCCTTCCCTGTCCTGCCTAATCAAGTCAGACCCCATAATATGTGCTCATGGTACTGAAACAGGAGGGAAGAGGGCAGGGCACAACATCTAAAAGAATGACATAGCCCTTGAGGATACAACATAAACTGGTTAGAACCCACTAGGTCCAAGATGGCGGAAGATTCCACTTCCAGTAGACCTTGAGCCTCATTATGCGCTCATGCTCACTGCTATACATTAGCATCTAAATTACATGCCTACAGGTGCCATGACAGTTCCTAGGCTATAACCATAAAAGGTCAAAAAGTGGGGATTCCTGGAAATCCCCGCCCCTTCCCCAAAACAGTTGGAATACTCCTCCCACTCGTTAGCCTATGAAATTACCCAGCCCTTAAAAACTAATCATCCCATATTTCGGGGCCTCTTGCCTTCTGAGTGGCCCACACTCTGTCTGTGGAGTGTGTTTCTCCCAGGACCGCTCTTGTGTTTTTAGACAGACTACATTCTCTCTATGGAATGTGTATCTCTCTAAATAAATCTTACCTATTCTTACCTATCATTATGCCTCTCGCTGAACTCCTTCTGTGCTGAGACATAGGAACCTGAGCTTCTTTTAGTCCTGAGACTAGGTGTGTGATTTTAATTAAAAGACAGTGGGTTTGGGCTTCCCTGGTGGCGAAGTGGTTAAGAATCCGCCTGCCAATGCAGGGGACACGGGTTTGAGCCCTGGTCCGGGAAGATCCCACATGCCGCCGAGCAACGAAGCCCGTGCTCCACAACTACCGAGCCCACATGCCACAACTACTGAAGCCCACGTGCCTAGAGCCCGTGCTCTGCAACAAGAGAAGCCACCACAATGAGAAGCCTGCGCACCGCAACAAAGAGTAGCCCCCGCTCACTGCAACTAGAGAAAGCCCACACCGCAACAAAGACCCAGTGCAGCCAAAAATAAATAAATAAATGAATTTGTTTAAAAAAAAAAAACAAAAAAAAGGACAGTGGGTTCAAGTCCCAATCTGGGTTTCAGCTGGGTTTGAGTCCCATCTGAGTTGTGGGGTTTCACTACCGTGTACCTCTCCTTTAAAGTGTTTGCTGCTGTGGCTGCTTTGGGATTTTCAGGTAGGGTTCCTAGCCCCCCTCCCTTCCCAATACACTGTGGGCTTCATCAGGATGGGGACCTGGTGTGTGTTTGCTCACCGCTATTTCTCCATCTCTTAGCATGGGGCCTGGCACTTAGAAGGGACTCAGTCAGTACTGGTTGAACAAACAAATAAATGCAGCAATGGGAGTCAGAGAATAAAGCTTCCCTCAGTCTTATGCAGTGGCTTCCACGTTCTGTTTATTGCTGTCTCCGCTGCTTTGGCTCCCATAATGACTACAGTTCTGCCAAAGCTACAATAGTTTTGTTAAGGAACTTGCAAATTCTGAAATCAAACCTCTGAGGGTAAGAATCTAAAACCTGACTTGCTTAGAGGCCTCCCGCCTGCCTTATCACCAGGGGTGACTCATAGAAAATGCCCTGAACAAACCCTGGTGTTTGGAGAGGCCCCATGGAGCCAGTGATAGAGCTGCCAACTCATCCTAGGCCGCCCCACCCTCAGGGCCTGTAGGCGAGGCCCAGAGAGGAGGCCCCTCTGAGTCTTCTTGGGAGCAAAGCAGGACAAGCAATAACAAATAGCAGAACAGCGGTGGCTTGGTCGCTCAGGGTATTTGAGTGAGGAGAGAAGAGTCCCCCTATTTTTATGTGAAGGACTCAAGTTCAGACTATTGACAATATACCTAACTGTGTTACACACAGTGTCGAGGAGATCCACTGACAGAATAGAAAGAAAATGTTGCCAGAGACACACGCATGGCCCGTGTACCTCTTCACAACCTGCAGCGCACCCTGAATTCATACTTTTAATAAGTCCTGGATTTACCTTGTGGATAACACAAATGCTTTGTTTGCTTGTATATTAAAAGTGCTAATCTGTTGAGTGTAATTATTGAAAAATACACCACAGTTTTTGTGGTCCTGTTTTGACAGCTTTCCATGTGTTGATATCCTGGGAATTTTGAAAACCTTGAAGCAGACATGAACCCTCCCTGAAGCGAGCCCCCTCTCTCTCCAAGCCCCCAAACCCTCAATCGGCTCTGCCCAGCCCCAAACCTCAGAAACTCCGCAAGCCTCCCTCAAGGCGGCGGCCCATTTCTCGATGCCTGGGGTCTTCTGTTCTTCTTTCGCCTCAGGATCCCTTGATGCCTGAAGCTGATTTTCTTTATGGAGAGGAGTTACCTGATAGCTGTGATCATTTCCAAGGTAGGAAACTGGAGCTGTGGGTCTTCCGCTTTTATTAACGTTCTTCCCTCTCCAGAGTGTGACTTTTTCCAGCTTGTGACCAAGGAGCCAATGCTAATTTTTATGGCCCATTTAAGTAATGGCAAAGAAAAGTCACATCGGCCCATTAACTCCCCCAGACCGCAGCAGGTTTCACAGAGTGTGAATAATCACAGGGCCTGGGTATAAAGCACTGTGGAATAATACTCAACTCGATTTTTCTCCCCTTTTCTCCTTTTGATACTGCCTTCCCTTAGCTGTGGTTTGATTATTTTTACATTGCTTCCTGACTTGCTTTTTAACTTGCAAGAAACAGCAACATAGAAAGGTAGGAGGGAAAGAACCTACAGAGAGCAAGCAGTTGGTGCATACTTCCTGGAAAAACCGGCGTGGTTTCTGGGTACACTCTGCACACAGCCCCGGGAAACCAGGCACCTGAAGGGCGATGCCGTGGAGCTGACAGGCAGTCGGTCACCTGGCCTCCTCCTCCCGGCAGATCTGCCCCCCAGCTGTCCCCACCACCATCGAAGCCCTGCTCCTCTGTCTGGGTTCATTTTACTCTGTCCTTTGTGACCTTTGTCTCACCAGCTGAATGACATCTGCCCATACAGCAGGTCCTAAGCTCTGTGTTCCTAGCTTGCCGGGCCACAGAAGGACTGTGTCAGTTGGCTGACCGCTCTAATCCCAGGCCGTTCTGGAAACCCAGAACAATTGCAACTAGACTTCAGTTATCCATTTATCAGAAAGGCACTTTCTGATGTTAGAGAGAAACCAGAGGCAGTTTTCAGACATCATTCACTTATTCATTCATTCATTAATATTTCTTGAGCACCTACTGTGTGCCAGGCACTGGGGACACAGCAATGAATAACACAGAGTCCCTACTCTTCTGGGGCTTGTGTTACCCGTGAGTCGGAGACCAGACAGTATCCATGTTAAAAGAAATGGGCCAGGGCTTCCCTGGTGGCGCAGTGGTTGGGAGTCCGCCTGCCGATGCAGGGGACACGGGTTCGTGCCCCGGTCCGGGAAGATCCCACATGCCGCGGAGCGACTGGGCCCGTGAGCCATGGCCGCTGAGCCTGCGCGTCCGGAGCCTGTGCTCCGCAACGGGAGAGGCCACGACAGTGAGAGGCCCACGTACCACAAAAAAAAAAAAAAAAAAAAAAAGAAATGGGCCAGGTGACAGTAAGTGCTCTAACCCAAAGTGAAGCAAGGGAAAGGAATAGAGTGTGAAAGGCGAGGATGCTGCCGGGTTGTTGGGCAGGCCCAAAGGTCGGTGAATCCGGGAAAATTCTAGGATGTGCACCTGTCAGAAATCACAGGACAAATATCATATGACATCACTTATATGTGACATCTTAAAAAAATGGTACATGGGCTTCCCTGGTGGCGCAGAGGTTGAGAGTCCGCCTGCCGATGCAGGGGACACGGGTTCGTGCCCCGGTCCGGGAGGATCCCACGTGCCGCGGAGCGGCTGGGCCCGTGAGCCGTGGCCGCTGAGCCTGCGCGTCCGGAGCCTGTGCTCTGCAACGGGAGAGGCCACAACAGTGAGAGGCCCACGTAACGCAAAAAAAAAAAAAAAAAAAGTGGTACAAGTGAGCTTATCTACAAAACAGAAATAGAGTCACAGATGTAGAAAACAAATTTATGATTACCAAGGGGGACTGAGGGGGGGAGGGATAAACTGGGAGATGGGGATTGACATATACACACTACTATATATAAACTAGATAACGAATAAAAACCTACTGTGGCACAGGGAACTCTACTCAATACTCTGTAATGATCTATACGGGAAAAGAATCTAAAAAAGAATGGCTATATGTATATGTATACCTGATTCACTTTGCTGTACACCAGAAACTAACACAACATTATAAATCAACTGTACAATAAAAATTAATTTTAAAAAATAAGGAAACCACAAGTCAAAGGGCCTGGTGTGGAGACCCTGCAACCGAGCAGCCCCCTTCCCTTTGTCAGTTTGTGCCAGAATCAGGAATCCTGGCCTCCCGGGGGTCACCTATAGAGAACTTCGGAAACCAAGGGAGAGAAAAAAAAGGTCCCTGCGTCTGCAGCAGCAAGAGAGTCTGGGGTAAGAAACGTTCCATTCAGGGCGTCAATGGAACGTTGTTCTTGCCCATTACTGAAAAGAGAAAGGGGACCTTCCCTTCTGGTTCAGGGTAAAGAATGGGGCTCCTGTGGGGAGAGAAACCTGCTCTGGCTTCAGAAAAGAAACACCAGCAGCGCTTGCAGGGCTGCCCAAGAGGAGAATGGAGCCTAGCAGCAGCCGTCCATTTTGAAGGGGTCAGCCAGAGATGTTGTAAAAGTGGGTGTCTAAAAACACTCATCTTCTTCCTTTTCCTTTTCTCACCAAATGCCAGCAGACAGGTGATGTCTCCTATGACACGGGGTGATCTGAGCGCAGAGCAGTTCTCTTGCGCCCAGCTGACTGGCGTTGCCATCACACCCCAGCCCATGAGAAGGGAAGCGATCGCACAGAATTCCCTGTTGATGCCCAGTAATGGTGACGAACGCTTCCTGGGACTAGGCACCAGGCACTATGCCCAGCACGCTCTGTAGAGTGACTCCGTTTATCCTCACACCAGCCTTCAGCGGTAGGCTGTATTAGTTAGGCCCATTTTACAGATGAAGAAACTAAGGCTGCCAAGTGGAGGACCTTGCCAAGGTCCTACGACTGGGAAGCGATGGAGCTGGGATTGGAAGGTCAGTGGGGTGACTTCAGAGCCCCGGATTTAATGTCTACAGTCAGCACTTCACTATCTGTTAGATGTTCTTGTCAATCAAACCTGGCCCTACATGAGAGCAGGAAAAGACAAGAGTGTGCGCTTTCCTGGTCTTGATCTGGCCTGCGGGGGTACAAACTCCCTGGAATACAACAGGGCTGGTTTAGCCCAAGGTTTCTGCTTTGGGAGGATGCCACCCCACCCCCAGAGCTTCAGGCTGTGCACTTGAAGGACCTGTTTTCATTCAAGAAGTTATTCAGATGAGGGAAATTACCTGAAAAGTTATACACACCAAGCTTCCCCCAGTGAAAATGTCCCAAATACTCATTTAGGTAGTTGTTGCAGTACAGATTTGTCCTCACAGAATATGCAGACAGCCACAGAGAAAAGTCCACTTCAGAGGTGAGAGAGCCCCTGCAGCAGTTTACAGGAACAAGCCTCTAGTCATTTTTACCATAAAGAAAACCTACTGCTTTATTACTAGTCACCCTCCCAGACCTGGGGCCAGCGATGATTCAGAAGGTTTTGGTAAGGATTGAATGAGAAAAAATAGTCAGAACAGCGCCTGACATTTTAATGTAAGTACTACAGTCATTCTTATTATTTTAAAGATGCCTATTAGGGGGCTTCCCTGGTGGCGCAGTGGTTGAGAGTCCGCCTGCCGATGCAGGGGACACGGGTTCGTGTCCCGGTCCGGGAAGATCCCACGTGCCGCGGAGCGGCTGGGCCCGTGAGCCGTGGCCGCTGAGCCTGCGCGTCCCGAGCCTGCGCTCCGCAACGGGAGAGGCCACAACAACGAGAGGCCCGTGCACCGCAAAAAAAAAAAAAAAAAAAAGATGCCTATCAATACCCTTTTCTTCACTCAGTGAGTATTGCTTGTGATGTACAAGCAATGCAGTTTAGCTGCAGTTTGCTAGAAGCTA
This sequence comes from Kogia breviceps, assembly GCF_026419965.1. Taxonomy (NCBI): domain Eukaryota; kingdom Metazoa; phylum Chordata; class Mammalia; order Artiodactyla; family Physeteridae; genus Kogia; species Kogia breviceps. The sequence continues at coordinate 190,812,902 of NC_081311.1, read as the reverse complement.
CTGTAAAACCATAAGCGAACCCGCCTTGGGTACATGTCTACTTTGACCAGAGCGACATTGCACTCTGACTGGTTGAAATCACCTGTGGCCTGAGTGGTCTGCAAGGCAGTCGGTGATGCTCATGAACAACTATATTTCATTCAGTTCATACTAGTCTTTATTTGTTCTAAGTGAATATCTGGCAATGTCTAGTTCAATGGATTCTGCAGATGCAATGCTCCAAACACATCTAACCATAGAAGCAACATGTTCCTTCCTTACTGTTGTATTTGGAGGGAGGAGGGGAGGATGTGGGTCTGTGTGTGTTTAGGTGACAAGTTTCTTTAATCAGACCCCTATCTCCTATATCTGTCTGCACGTGAAGAGAGTGTACAGCAAGGGCTGTTATAAGCACAGCTTCTGAGTCATACTGTTTGGATTCCAATCCTGGATCTCCCCTGGGAGTTTAGGCAAGTAACTTAAGTCTTCTGTGCCTCAGTTTCTTCATCTGTAAAATGGAAATGATTGTATCACCTACTTCATAAGGAAGGTGATAAGGTTGCTATGAGATTAGGTGATTTAGTATATAAAAAGCACCTAAAATACTGTCTGGCAGATAGTAAGCACTCTATAAGTGTTAGCTGTTATCATAATATTCCTCTCTCTTCCCATCAAACACCTCCGCTACAATCCAGCCAGAGTAAGCAAGAAAATGTGTGTGTGTGTGTGTGTGTGTGTGTGTATGTGTGTGGCTTCTTATAATACACTTTGCTGTTGTTGTTTACTTTTGTTTTTTAAATTTATGTATGTATTTGTTTATTTATTTTGGCTGCGCTGGGTCTTCATTTCAGCACGCAGGATCTTCATCGTGGCATCTTCATTGCGGCACGCAGGATTTTTAGTTGCGGCATGCCAACTCCTAATTTGCGGAGTGCGAACTCAGTTGTGGCATGCATGCGGGATATAGTTCCCCGACCAGGAATCGAACCCGGGCCCCCTGCATTGGGAGCATGGAGTCTTACCCACTGGCCCACCAGGGAAGACCCTTCTTTTGTTTTTTAATATCCTAAGTAATACATGGATACAATCTCTTTTTTTTTTAAAAAAAGGAACTTCAAACATTGCTGGTACAGTGGTTGAAAAATGTCCCCCATTCACCCAGAACCTCAGGATGTGACCTTATTTAGAAATAAGGTCTTTGAAGATGTAATTAGTTTAGGATCTTGAGGTGAGATCATCCTAGTTTAATAGAGTGGGCCCTAAATCCAATAACTGGTGTCCTTGTAAGACAAGGGGACACACACAGACACACAGGGAAGAAAGCCATGTGGCAACAGAGGCAGAGATCGGAGTGACGCTGCCACAAGCCAAGGAATACCTGGGACCACCAGGAAGCAAGGAAGGATCCCACCTTAGAGACTTCGGAGGCAGCTTAGCCCTGCTGACACCACCACTTCGGACTTTTAGCCTCCAGAACTGTGAGGGAAGAAATTCCTGGTGTTTTCAGCCACCTAGCTTGTGATCATCTGTCACAGCAGCCCTAGGAAATGAATACAGCTGGCACGGCAAGCATTCTCCTGTCCACGGCACATGGCCTCCATCCACATCCTTTCTCCCAGCGCAGTGTCATTTTGTTACCTTTCCAGACCTTTTCCCACGCCCTTACACACATAGCCAGCATATTTTGTCTAATTGACAACAGCATTTGACAAGTGTGGCTAACCGTTTCCATTACATTCTGCAGCCTTGATTGCAGCCAAGCCGCTGGACCACATCCAAGATGAAGACTGCTGCTGTGCTGCCCCTCCCAGGAGACCGCAGGGACCATCTCCTGCGTCTCCCCTGAGCATTGCCTCTGACTGACAATCATTCAAAGACAAGGGAATCCTCTAGAGCAATGTGTCCTTTTTCGTAACTCACGAGCTCTCTGGGAAATTTTTCACAACCCTACTTCCTCTCATGCAGGTTACATTTTTGTCTACCTTAGTCATCGTCTACACATCTGATTAATAAATACGGGTCCATGCTCTGTAAGAACTGGAAGCTGCTGTTTGAAGAGTGCTTTGCCATATCTTCAGCTGTGAGGATGATACAGAGGTAGCAGTTACATGAAAAGGGATCTTCACATACAAAGTTTCAAGTTAAAAGAATATTCAAAGTCTCCTAACTCTTAAGAATCCTATAGGGATTTCCCTGGTGGTCCAGTGACAAAGAATCCGCCTTCCAGTGCAGGAGACGTGGGTTGGGTCCCTGGTCAGGGAACAAATATCCCACATGCCGCTGGGCAACCAAGCCTGCGTGCCACAACTACTGAGCTCGCACGTCTCAACTAGAGCCCGAGGGCCGCAAACTACAGAGCCCACGTGCCCTGGAGCCCGCGTGCCACAACTGGAGAGAAGCCTGCACGCCTCAACGAAGATCCTGCGTGCTGCAACTAAGACCCGACCCAAGCATAAATAAAATAAATAAATAATAAATAAATCTTTTAAAAAGAAAAAAAAAAATCTGATAAAGATGCCAACCCCCTCCCCTGAACTATGCACCAAACATATAAACTAGAATCTCAGGCCAGTCCTTGCGCCCAGGTTAAAGTCCCTCTCATTTTACAGTTGAGAAAAATCAGACTCCGGAAAAATAAAGCAAAAACGGTCTCAGAGGGATCGAGTGGCAGACCCAGGATAAGAACCCAGATTCTGCATGACCTACCATCTCCCTGTGACTCTGTGTTTCAGTCAGAAGACCCATTTGCCAGCAGATAGGACAAAAGTGGGGAAGAGGGTATTGTGGGAAGGAAGACCCTGCCTGAAGGAGCCAATGGTCAGAAGCAGGAGAGAGAGTTCAAGGTCTCCACACAGATGGTGGCCAGGACACCACGGTGGGCTCCTCAGACGTGGCATTCTTCCAGTGTCCACCAAGGCCAAGACAAAAGAAAAGAACTTTACACGAAAGCAGCAAGGCCTTAGCTAACACAAGGAAATTTTATTTTAAGTAACTATCTTTGCATTTCTAAAAGAAATTTATATGATGTCCTCTGCGGGCCTCAAAAATAGAAGAGCATCTCATCTATCTAAGATGATTTGAATGTAGATAGATATGGAGACAAGAGGCTCGTCAGGAACGTTAAGTACATTGTCTGGGCACACCATTCCTACCTCCTTAGCCCCGAGTGGACATCACTCACCTTCACTGTACTATTTCTAAACCAACACCAGGTGTGGCCTCGAAATCCTTCACAGCTCAGTTCCTCCTAGTTGACAATAAGGTCTGCAACCTATGTGCCATCCTATGGCTAAATGACCTTCCAGTGTTCTTTCTAGTCTCTTATGATTAGGGATTTCCCTGTAGGGATTTCCATTTAAATTTCTGATGGCTTCACTCGGTTCAGCAGAGGCCTAGGGACCTCCCCTTCTAAGGCAGGAATCTCCCCTAGGATTTCTTCTAATAGCTGTACTCCTACATTCTCAGTCATGTGAAATAATTAAGAGAGCCCTAAGAATCCTTGCTTATAACTTATGTTTACATAGACTACAAAGGCAGCTCTTTAAAAGTTTCAAGTTCAATATTATTATTGCCCATAGAGCTTGTGTCTTGATTTCAAAACCCTCTTTTGTATCAGTGCTCCCTCTCTACCTCTCTCTCTCTCTCTCTCTCAACTACATCCCTTATGTTAGATTTTGAAAAAGAAACAGGTAGACTGACACAAATCTAAGCTGCATCATGAAGTTCAAAGACAACAACAGGGTGAGGTACAGTGTAGGATTTTACATCTTGTCACCCTAAACATTAAAAGGGAACTCTCTGCATACATGACATTGATTAGGTACATAGAGGGGAGAGCCCCGTGCTGGGCCCCTTTCTTGCCTCTTTTCTTTGCTTGCATCACCAAGCATTCCAGAACTACTTCTGGAACTTTCCAACCTTGCGTTTGCCTCAGTGCCCCTTGACTTGATGATTTGTCTTCTGCATCACAGCAGTACTGACCACAAAGGGAACAACCAAGTTAACTTATATCTCTAAACCGGAAGAAGCCACGTGCCAGGAATGTCGCAACCTGTGATGGGAGGGTGGTCAAGTTCTCTGTTGTGTTGTGTTTGGTTTTCTAGTTGTAAGTGTAACGTAAACCAAGAAGGTTTTACTATTTTCTGATGTGACTTTGAGAAATCCTTTCGTCCCCCTACTTCCACACTCATGTTCCTCTACTCTCCATCCTCCACCCAGGACGTGGGGGGGGGTGTGTGTCCTTTTTAAACCGTAAGTCGTACCACGTCACGTTGATACTCAACATCCCGTAATGCCCGCCTCCACGCCTGGCTTCCCCTTCTACAAGGCTCCTCTTCTTCCTCTCTCTGCCAAGCCATTCTGACCTTGCCACATGGGGAAGGCAGCAGGCTCCTGCCTGGGATGTTTCCTCTAGCTGTTGCCTCTGCTTTAAGTCAGATGTTTGTTTGGCTAACTCGCTCATCTCTCTCCATCTCACTTTCTCAGCAGGGCATGTATCGATGACCCTATTTAATCTGGCAACCAGCCTCACACATATACACTCCAGTTTTCCATCTCCTTAAACTTGCTAGCCTTTATTCTTATTTTATTTTATATTTTTTTCCAGAGCACTTATGAACTTCCTAAATACTATATTGTTCTTACTTACCATATTTATTGTTTATTATCAACTATCTCCCATGAGAATGTAAGCTGGAGGGGGGGTGGGGGGGGCAGGAATATTTTACGCTAATTGTCTTTTTCACTAATGTATTCTAGGTGCCTTGAATTGTGCTAGGTCGTTTAGGTGCTCAATTAATAGTTGATAAATAAATGGCTGAATGAATAAAGAAATGAATGAATAAAGCCTTTGTTCTGGGATGGCTGCTGATTAGTAGCATCTAGAAACATTACCTCTAACAGCATTTCTAGAGTAAGGAAGGGGTGGGGATGAAATCAACATTGTAGAAAAGTCTGAACACTGATGATCGATAGCATTTATTTCTCTGTGTAATACATACTCACTGGTGGTGGTGACCTATTTTTATAGACGCAAAACTGACACAACTTCCAGCAGGTAGTTTTAACAGTAATTTTTTTATAGAGTGGTCATTTTAATATTTGATTTTATTTTATAAAAGAAGGCTGCAACAGTTCTCTGGGTCTTTCTGGCAAAAAAAAAAAAAAAAAAAAATGGTAGCCTAGACTACTCTAATAGCACTTCAGGTTTTCCTTCATTGGACAGAAAGCAGAAATGCATGTGCAAGGAAATTACTTAAAAGGCATGAATATTTTGCCAAAAGAAAGATGCTTTTGTGGTTGAATGATGGAATAATTTATGCTAATTACCTTTCAGCGACTCCATATTTGCATCTGGAGGTGAGCTCATGTCACTAGGAGCCAAAAAGCTTTAGTAAGACATGCTCTCTGGACTGTTAATGAAATGACAGGCTGAAGGGTAACACCAAGGCAGTGCAATGCCTCATTATCAAATAACCATCATCCCATCCAATTAACTTTTACAGAGGAAGCAACCTTGAATCTAAATGCTAACAGTACTCGGCTGTATAAAGACAGCATGATTCTATTGAAAAGAAAGTTGACACTTGAGGCCCAATGAAACCGTGTCCATAAAACTCTGAATTTGAGAGAGGAGAGGAAATATCATGCAAAATACGATGACAAAGTAAATGTACCCTGAGTCTGTATGCTTCAGAAGGAAAATGTGCATTTTTATGGCAATTTGGGTTTTAAAGACTAAAGGGTGTTTATTGTTTCCTTCAATGTATTTTGCAGAAATGCTTTTCGCGATCTAGATGCCGACATTATTAATTAAACATGCGCACAATGACATTCTACAGTGTGAGCTTAGAAAAATTGCAAGGCTAACCTTTTTAAAAAGTACACCTAACCGCTAACACCTAATGAGAGGTGACACCAATGAAAGATTTTCAGATGAATCTCTGGTTGAAGTCAAAGGTCACCAGCATTTCGTGGGCAGAGAAGGCATTAATTAACCTTGTTTTTTTGCGGGTTTTTTTTGTGTGTGTGTGGTACGTGGGCCTCTCACTGTTGTGGCCTCTCCCGTTACGGGGCACAGGCTCCAGATGCACAGGGTCAGTGGCCATGGCTCACGGGCCCAGACGCTCCACGGCATGTGGCATCTTCCCGGACCGGGGCACGAACCCGTGTCCCCTGCATCGGCAGGCAGATTCTCAACCACTGCACCGCCAGGGAAGCCCTGCATTAACCTTGGTTTCTTAGACAAGGGAGCTTCTTAAGAAAACCTAATGCCAGAAACTCAGTCTCTGTGGACCAGTGCCAAATCAATTCTCGGAGACAGATGCTCAGAGATAGGTGAAGTAGGAAAGAAGAGCTTTTTTGCTTTGTCAAGCAAAGGGGGACACAGCAGGCTCATTCCCTGAAAAACTGTACATCCCAACCTGGGAGGATTTGGTGAGGAGTTTTCTAGCTATGGTTCAAGCAAGCTCCGGGCTGCTGATAAGCATTGGAGTGTGTTCAGGGCCTGCACTCCTTTAACCTGGCCTCAGGTGGCCTCCTAATGAGCTTTTCAAGGTTATCAAACTGTTCCTTCTCTCTAGAACATCTTCCATTTGGCTGGGGGTGGGGGTAGTTTCGCAGCTTAAAGATATTGTTATGTATATCCCTTGAGGCAGAACCATGACCCTGCCCCAAGGCTGCACTATTGTTTTTTGACTGCTCCTCCCTTTTCTCTGTATCCTTTCCCTTCCCTGATTAGCAACTGTTGAAAGGCTTCCGTGCCCAGGCCCCAGAGTGTCCTGCTTGGTTTCAAACCCAGGCCACCGGTTTCACTATGGCCTGGATTTGCAAAATCTGGAACCCTCCTTCTTGCTGCCTTCACAATCAAAATGCATTAACGGAGCTCAGTGCCAGGCTGCTCTCTGTGACCTCTCTGTGTCCACTGGGGCCACCCCTGTCCCTGTTGCCCTCTCATCCCTAAACTTTTTCATTGCACAGGGTTTCTCTCGGACTGTGCCTCCTTCTCCTCTTTACACCACTTCTTCTCAGGAGAGGAGGATCCTCAGTTTTTCCTTCATCTTCTCTGTTCCTGTGATGCTTCCTGTCACCTCCATCCCTCTTACCCACTACCCTGCCTCTTCAAATTGCTCCCTCAAGATGCCCTCTCCCTTCCCCAAAGAAGGAGCCACAGAAAACTAAGATGAATGTGCACTAACCTAACTCCATGTGCCCATACCTTATGCATCCCCTGAGTGACTCAGCTCCTCCAAGCCCCTCCTGGCTCCTGGGGACCTCTCCTACCCCCATCAGCGTCAATAAAACCTCCTGTCTCCAGTGAAAACAAACAAACAAACAAACACCTGTTCTGTGCCCAGGTTAGGAGCTGAAGATCAGGAACCAGACTGCTTGGATCTAGTCCCTGCTCCACCCCTAACCATCTGTGGGACTTTGGGTTCATCACCTCAACTCTCTGTGCCTCAGTCTTCTCATTTGCAGAATAAGGATGACGACACTAACCATGTCTGGGTGGGCATTAAGTGAGACAATACGTGGAAAGTGCTGTGAACGGTGATTGACACGTACTGATGCTGAAAGCCGGGCCTCTGTGCACCAGGGCTGAATCAAATCTCAGAGACAAGCGTCTTGGGTGAAGGAGAAAAGAAGAGCTTTATTGCTTTACCAGACAAAGGGGGACACAGCGGGCTCCCGCCTGGAAAAACTATGTGTCCCCACCTGGGAGGATGTGATGAGGAGCTTTATAGCCATAGTTCAAGGTGGGGATTGATGATAAGATTAGGGTGTGTGGCTTCTTTAATCTCATCTCAGGTGCTTGGTCCCCAATGCTGATGAGCTTCTTGGTCCCGTTCATCTTGCCTCAGGTGGATTCTTGGCCGCTCCTCCATTGATTAGCAACTGTTTGAATCTGCCCTTTGGAACTCAGGGAAGGTCATGGAGGCTGGAGTCTTGCCTACAAGAAACGGGGGACAGAAAGGCTTCCATGCCCAGGAGCCCCACAGGGTCCTGCTCAGTTTCCATACTAGCCACTTGCTACCATTTTCTTCAAAGGCAGAAATTGATTTATCCTTCAAGCCTCAGACCAGATTTTAATCTTCTGTGAAGCCTTGCCAGATTTTTTTCAACCAGATGTAATGGTTCTTGTTTAGTTATTTGAACCCTTGTAATACTAGGTTGGCGCTTTTCTTATCCCCTTGGAAAGGTACCACTTACTAGGTAACTAGATATGTCAGGTACTGAGCTCAACACTTCATGTGTATTGTCTTATGTGCTTTTGAAGAGTATGTATTACTACTTGCATTTTACAGATGAGGAAACCCACCCTCACAGAAGATAAGCTACTTTTCCAGATGCACAAAGCAAATGTGACTAAACTTATGTGTCTCCTTAACTTCACTTCTAGATTAAATGCTCTCTGAAGGCAAAGTCAGCTCTCTTACTCAACTTTCCACACCCTGTGCCTCACTTGGAGAAGGGGTTCATAAACACCAAGCATTGTTGATTTGAAGTGAACGTATGGTTTGGATACCAGGGTCTAGTGATGTCATAAGAAGACACAGCAAACATAGCATTGTACGCTTTCCAGTGCATTTTCACATACGTTATCTCATTAAGGCCTCTCAACAATTCTGTAAGATATGTATTGTCTCCATTTCTCAAGTGGAAGACTGGGAAGCTCATTGGCTTTCCTCAAACCAAACTGCCAGTTGTGGCAGAGCAAAGACTCCAGTTCAGGTGTCTGTCCATACGCCGTCTACTAGAGCAACATTACCTTCCCCCTAGTCCCATCTAAAATCCAACTAATGGCACAATATCTTGGAGGCAAAAGAACCTTTATGTGAATCTCAAATACTGCAAAAGAGGCAATGACCATAGGAAAAAAAAAAAAAAACCTGAAAACTGTTTTTGCCAAAGTCAGTTCTTTAGAAGGAAGAAGGCAGATAAACCCAGAGCCAGGCCAAATGCAAGAAATCTAATTCTCATTCTGTGGGAAGAAATAGTCAGCTCAAATAACTCCTTTAATCTAACTATGGATTTATATAAAGTAACAAGACAGCAGGTTTTTAGGAACTCTGAATGTTGAACATTCTCATTTGTAAGAGTTCATTTCTGGAGCATTCTTCCTTTTCTTTCAGGAAGGTCAGGCATGTCATTTCAACATGTCCCTGGCAGTGGTAGCCTTACAAAGGGGTTGGGCTAGGTGATGTAACCACTTTTATATTTCTAAATATGAAAGCACAGGTTGGTGTGTTATACAACAGTGAAAGAAAAAGAACGGCTGTGTCTTTAGCAACGTGTCCCATTTCAAGAAGCAGCTGGGGGCTTCCCTGGTGGCGAAGTGGTTAAGAATCTGCCTGTCAATGCAGGGGGCATGGGTTCGAGCCTTGGTCCGGGAAGATCCCACGTGCCGCAGAGCAACTAAGCCCGTGCTCCACAACTACTGAGCCCGCGTGCCACAACTACTGAAGCCCACGCACCAAGAGCCCGTGCTCCACAACAAGAGAAGCCACTGCAATGAGAAGCCTGCACACCGCAATGAAGAGTAGCCCCAACTTGCCACAACTAGAGAAAGCCCATGTGCAGCAACGAAGACCCAATGCAGCCAAAAATAAATAAATAAATTTATTTAAAAAAAAAAAAAAAAAGAAGCAGTCAGGGTTTATTAGGGAGTTTGTTCACCATAGAAAGAAAGAATGGATGCAAACATGCTGACACAGATTTGCAAAGGGAATGATTGCAACATTAGTGCAGGGAATTGAACTATAACTGGACTTTGTCTTTCTTCAACCTGATGGGGCTGGAGAGGAGCTTGATTGCATTATCTTGCTGTCCAGAAAGACTTCCTCAGGGTAAAACAAATATCAGATGTGGACTCTGTATCTAAAAAGTCATTCACTTAACGTGTGATCTGAATGCAGTGTACAAAGTCCTAAGTCACATGGTATGGGAAATACAAGGAACTAGAGGCAGATCCTCCCCTCAAAGGGTTTTCTGGTTAATAGGAAGGGAGCATAAATGACCTCAAAGCAAGACAGAAAGTGAAGTGTCACAAGAGCGGTGAGATACTGTGCTAACGCAGTTCAAAGGAAGGTGTGATTCCCTCAGTCTGGGAGAAGAAGGGAAAGGAGACTTCACGGAGGGGTTGGCAGTTGAGACGGGCAGGATTAGGAGGGCACGTGGCCCTGGGAAGAAAGAACATCCCAGGCAGAGGAAACAACCAGGGCTAAGGCTGAAAGTAGGAAATACAAGAGGCAGAGCCAGAACAGAGAATTTACTTCGTCCAGGACGTAGGATGCTTGAAGGTCAAACTTCTTTTAACAGTAATTTCTGTTAATAAGGCTTAGAAGGCATTATGAGGCTGTCTCTCAACAAAGTGAAAGTCTTCTCAATTACCCAGTCACTTGTCTGACCCTCTCTTAGCAATCCTAGTAGAAGATTTTTTCACACATGTAAAGCTACATGGATGGAGTAGCCAGTGGGCCGGGCACCCACTAGGAAGCATTTCATGGAATAATATTTAGATTTTACAGCCAAGTACCTGTCCTTGGTTCGTACAATATGAAAAGTTCTGCAAGCTACAAGGAAGCGTGTAAAATCCACACTTCTTTATAGAACTTGCTAAGGCAGCTGTTCGATTTTAAGTGTTCAACTGAACATTAACACTGTGCAGTACTTGTACTGACACATCCATGCCTCATGCTTGATTTCATAATCCAGATGTGTTGAATCAACTTTTCCGATATGCGTGAACACTGTAATAAGGAAAAAAAAAGAGAAGGAAGGAAAGAAGGAAATAAAGAGGGAGAGAGGAGAAAAGAAAATTGGCTTCCTTTTTGTCTCCAAGTCTTAATTTCTGCATTTCATAATTCAGCTGAATCTAGGAAGCATAGTGTGATGTCTTTCCCAAAAAAGAAAGAAGGTATTTTCCTGCCAAATTGAATATATAGATTTGGCTGTGATTTTTAAGCCACGTGGTAACATATTTCAAGAGTTCTCCTTTTGTGACTGTATCTTAGCTCCATCTATATACAAATGTGTACTGGACTTCACTACAATAAAAAGGATGACTTTTTATTTCATCCTGAATCTCTAACATTTTCTACCTTATGAAACATGTACACTGCGATGTTGTGTTTGGCTCAGGCTACTAAAAAAACCAAAATCTTTCTTCAGGAGAATCTGACCCTGTTCCCACTGTTTTCTCAGCATGTTTTCAGCATCAGCACATTGATCGTGCTGTCATTAGCCAGAATCCTGAGACAGGAAAGAGATCTATTAGATCATCGAAGTCCATCCCTGGAGTGGGCCTAGGTCTCCTGGGAGAGACTGTGACATTGCGTCTTTAGGCAGATGACCAAGGAGAATGTAGAGGCAGGTAAAATTTTACCTGCTACAGTTTTTAATTTTTGAAAGTTTCTGAAATAACTCCCAGAGACTGAAACAACAGCTCAAGCTGAATTTTGGTCAGTGGTTCTCAAGTGGGGGCAACGGTGGCCCCCAGGAGACATTTGGCAATATTTGGAGACCTTTTTCATTGTCACAGCTGGGGTGGGGGGTTGCTGCTGGCACCTAGTGGGTTGAGGCCAGGATTGCTGCTAAACTTCCTACATTGCACAAGCCAGCCCCCCTACGCTGAAGAATTATCTGGCCTCAACTGTCAGTAGTACCCAGGTTGAGAAACCCTGGTTTAGGTCCTTTTCTAACTGCTTTTTCCCTGAAGTTTAACTGTTCACTCAGCTCCAAGCAAGTCAGATTGCTTGACTACATGGCACCAAAGGGCACACACTATTCTGAAATAAACTATTTCGAAGAAAATCCCTACTAATTCCGGTTCTTCTTCAGAATGCAAGCAAGTATCAGGAATCATACGGAGAAAACAAAAGCACCTTTTCTAGTTATTTCAAGAGTTAGACTGTGTTGAATTTCAGAAGGCTCCAGATCCAGTAAATAACATTCTAGAGACTTGAGGGAAAGGAACCATTACACACTTTAGGAAAAAGAAACCATCATACTTTCCTAAATCATTAGAGCGCTTTTTTTACGCGGGCCTCTCACTGCTGTGGCCTCTCCCATTGCGGAGCACAGGCCCCGGACGCGCAGGCCCAGAGGCCACGGCTCACGGGCCCAGCCGCTCCGCAGCATGTGGGATCTTCCCGGACCCGGGCATGAACCCGCGTATCCTGCATCGGCAGGCGGACTCTCAACCACTGCGCCACCAGGGAAGCCCAGAAGCTTTTATTTTTGTTTCTACATATTCTTCAAATGTTTCTAGGCAGAGTAGATCTTTAAACTCAAAACCTTCGGTGAAAAACTTTTGGTAACAAACAGCTCAGAATACTCAACAGATACCCTCCTGCCCTTACCCCAAATCATATCCATCATTCAATCTTTTTTAGGAAGTAAAGAACAGGGAAAGAGAATATAAGATAGAATGGAGGCATAGAATAAGGGCAAGGTAAGGGAAGGAAGGGAGAGAGATAAACCAAAGTTTTGTTTCTGCAGGTTCAAAAGGACCTTGGCTGACAGAAACTTCCCGGTGGGTTGTTCAACGCCCAACTTGCTGTGTGATGTAGCACTGGCCTTGGCCTTACCTGTAATGTAGATTTCAACATTGCACATCAGGGACGTTTGTAAAGGGAAGAAATGGGTAAAACGTTTAAAACAGTTATGAATTGTTAACGAAATACTAGCATCGAAAAAGTAAGCAGTATTACAAATATATCAGCTTAAGATTATCCCATGTCGTAATACTTTTGCTTGCTTTGAGTTTCTAGTTTTGAGAATCTAATCTGAGTTAATATTTTCAAAGACCGAAGGAGTTGTTACAAATTCCAGATTAGCTCAGAGGCTTTGAAAGTGTGAGAAGCCAGCCAGATCCACCGAAAATCCTTTTTAAATACATGGGGCTTTGTTTAGCTCATTGATTTCAATAGCAACATGACACCTGTGCATTTGAAACATGAAAGCCATTTGTTCTTTGCCTATTCTGGAGTCATTCCTTTTTTGAAACTGTGCCTTGACTATGACATTCATCCTCCTCCCCTGCCCCGAACAGAATCAAGGTTGAACCTTTCTGCCCTATTAGGATAACTTGAATTAAAATCTGTCCCTTGTGTTCAGTTACAATTCTGTTACGTTTCCTAATGAACTGTGTCTGATCTTCCTGTATTTCCTAGGGAATTTATGAGAATGGTGCAAATAAGGCTTAGTAGAGACTTCATGGTGCTATTTAGTATGTGAAGCGTCTTTACAAAGCATACAGTCTAGAATCTTCATTCTTTCTTGTTATTAAAATCAGTTACCCACACTCCTCTCCTACTGAATGAGTCACGCCCAGGATAGCTCAAACATGAATTCTTCACAGGGATAGCACTGATTGTAGCAGACCTGGGAAGTGATAAATCCAGTCCTAACTTTCTCTATAAACCAGGAATACATTTAATAAACTCTTTTCCTTTCCTTTTATTTTTACTGAACTTGTACAAATTACAATAGTCATATAAGCTCATGATAAAAGAAGAAATGTCTACCACACAGAATGGTAGTGAAAACAAAATTTCCTTTCTCTACCTGCCCAACCTCCAGCCCCATTGCTCAGAAATAAGCACTATTAATAGCTCCTCATGTGTTCTCCTAGAAGTTTTCAGAGACAAGAATAGAGGAAAAAAATTTTTTTTCTGTGCCCCAATTCCTTTTTTAAAATGTTTTAATTTTTTTTCAGAGCTCACAGTACTTTATATCACCACTAAATCTTTACCAGGTCAGTCCCATAAATATCTCAGGCAATTCTAAATAAATTAGAGAGTTAATTAAAGAAAATAATTTCTTAATATTAGTGGCAGACATTAAATAGCATCTTCCCCAGCCTTCAATGGTTTCTCTCTCGGTTTACCTGCTTTCATTACACAAAAGGCTTCATTTAGTGAAATTAAGTGGAGACAAACTAACATCGATCCTGCAAACCCATGCAGACAGTGTGGCAATAGGGTAATCATTAGCAGCCCCACAGGCCTGAAGGTGATACTCTGATAGCCTTGAATATCTTGTTGCTTCAAGGTGCTGTACTCTCACTATTTTTATTAAATCCTGAAACAGGAATGCATCACGCCCCTGCTCTGTCTTCCTGGCTGATTTCCTGTTCTCCCTGGACATATCTTGAATCTTTTGTTTTTAAAACACATACCACTACTGTATCTAGGTTTGACCCCAGCCTTTTTGTGGAGTCATTCTGGCCTCCAGACTACTTTCAGGGAAACTCACCAACTTCCCCCAAGCCACTCAGGGGCTGCCACTAGGTGATAGGCCCCTGTCTTCCTATTACCTGTGAGGCACTCTCTGTCTTTCTGTCCACTTGGAATTGGAGCTGCCCCTGGGTCATCTCCCCACGGGCCTGTGCGTCCCTCCTGGTGACATTTCAGTCAGTAACATATCCCATCTGGCTCATCTGGCCTTTTAGTTGTGGACAGAAGACACGTGCAAGACAGTTTTTCTCTTTTCTTAAATCCAAGTCAGCCCAGAATTTTTTTTTTAATAAATTTATTTATTTTATTTATTTATTTTTGGCTGCATTGGGTCTTCACTGCTGTGTGCAGGTTTTCTCTAGTTGTGGCGAGCAGGGGCTGCTCTTCGTTGAGGAGCATGGGCTCTAGGTGCGCAGGCTTCGATAGTTGCAGCACGCGGCGGGCTCAGTAGCTGCGGCTCGCAGGCTCTAGAGCGCAGGCAGTCTCGGTAGTTGTGGCGCACAGGCTTAGTTGCTCCACAGCATGTGGCATCTTCCCGGACCAGGGCTCGAACCTGTGTCCCCTGCATTGGCAGGTGGATTCTTAACCACTGCGCCACCAGGGAAGTCCTAGCACAGAATTTTAAACCCTGGGTACCACCCCATTAATAGGAAAAACAAAAACAAAAACAAAACAATAAATTTGCAGAAAGAGAGAGGCATAAGTAAAAGCCACAGCATGAGGGAGGGCTGACAGGAAGATCAGGATGGATTTTATTATTAGCCCCCATCACCCCTCCTGAACAACCCCAGTTTTGCTCAGGACGACCCTCAGGTCCTTGGGAGCAGCTGAGCCTCCAGGATAGGAGAAGGGCCTGGTTGGTCTGTCAGGAATCCCATCCCCTCCGCCAGCAGTTGGTTCAGTGATGAGCTAGTGAGAGGAGAGGTTTCCTGCAGCATCCTGCAAAGTCTCCTCACTCTAAGGAGAAAGGGAGAGGAAGAGAGGTCTTTCTCTTCCTCTGGAACATCTCAATATTCGCCTACAGATGAGTTCAGCCCGCAGGGGAATGCAGAGCCCGAGGTAATGGAACTAGAGCCTGTGGATTTAGTCAACCCTGACCGTGTCCTGTCTATGCTCCAGTTGTGGGAGCAAGACAGTTTCTCATTGTATAAGCCAGTTAAGTTCAGTATGTGTTACCGGACACCAAAAGTGTTCTAAATGATACAAAAATAGGGAAGCCAGCATCAAAGGAACAAAAACAGAATTTCTACCCCACAAACCATATTTTGTTCTCTTGGGCAAAGTAACTGCTTTGGAAAAAAGCACACTGTGGATACTTTTTAATACCCTTATGGTTTCTTTGAATTTCTATAGCATGTATTTGTTTTGGCCTGCTGTGTTTTGTTTTGTTTTCTTTATGAAATGAAGACCGAAATTTTGTGGATTTTTCTTTCTTTCTTTCTTTCTAATTTAGAACCATAGGACACAGCTAAATGTATATATATATTAATATCAGTAAGAATAATAATTGCATTTAAAGCACTGGACTAGGGCTTCCCTGGTGGCGCAGTGGTTGAGAGTCTGCCTGCCGATGCAGGGGACATGGGTTCGTGCCCCGGTCCGGGAGGATCCCACGTGCCGCGGAGCGGCTGGGCCCGTGAACCATGGCCGCTGAGCCTGCGCGTCCGGAGCCTGTGCTCCACAATGGGAGAGGCCACAACAGTGAGAGGCCCGCGTACCGCAAAAAAAAAAAAAAAAAAAAAAAAACACTGGACTAATATAGGGGTTATGGAAAGATATAAAGAAAGATAAATAACGTTGTTCTAGACTTAAGATGTTCTCATTCTAGTCCTATCCCCAAAGAATCATGGAGAAAGAGCAGTTAATGTAATTCTAACTGACAATAGCCTTGAGCAGAGGTGACATTTGACCTGAGCCTTAAAGCTTTTTTTTTGCATAAAGGAAATTCAAACATAAAAAATACAGAGAATTACGTACTAAGCACTTGTGTCCTCAATCAACTTTTTTTTTTTTTTAAATAAATACTAACATTGCTGTTCTGGCTTTAGATTCGTTTTTTAAATTAATTTTTAAATTTTGAGATAATTGTAGATTCATATGCAGTTGTAAGAAATAATACAGATATTGATGGGGTAAGTTACACGTTAAGCTTTACTAAGGACCAGGGAGATTGGCGAATACCAATTCCCCAGTTGGGTGTCTCTATGTAAAGGGAAACTGTTGGAAATTATAAGATGCCTTGTTTTAAAAGTTATGTGATACCTTTAATAAGAAATAAAACAAATTCAAATTAAAAAATAATAATAATACCAAGAGATCCCCTGTAGTCTTTCCCCAGCTCCCCCAATGGTAACATCTTTTTTTGGGGGGTGGGTATAGTTGCTTTACAACGTTGTGTTAGTTTTTGCTGCACAATGAAGTGAATCAGCTGTAAGTATACATATATCCTCTCCCTCTTAGGTCTCCCTCCCACCCCAGCCCTATCCCACCGCTCTAGGTAGTCACAGAGCACGAGCTGAGCTCCCCATGCTTTACAGCTAGTTCTCACTAGCTATCTGTTTTACACATGGTAGTGTGTGTGTGTCAGTCGCAATCACCCAGTTCATCCCCTACCAACCCCGCCATGTCCACATGTCCATTCTCTACGACCGCGTCAGTAGTGGGATTGCTGTGTCATATAGTAGTTCTATTTTTAGTTTTTTAAGGAACCTCCATACTGTTCTCCATAGTGGCTGTATCAATTTACATTCCCACCAACAGGGCAAGAGGGTTCCTTTATCTCCACATTTATTGTTTGCAGATTTTTTGATGATGGCCATTCTGACCGGTGTGAGGTGATACCTCATTGTAGTTTTGATCTGTATTTCTCTAATAATTAGTGATATTGAGCATCTTTTCATGTGCCTCTTGGCCATCTGTATGTCTTCTTCGGAGAAAGGTCTAGGTAACATCTTGTAGATGTAGGTAGTACATTACCACAACCAAGACATTGACATTGATACAGTCAAGATATAGAACATTCCCATTCCCCCAAGGATCCCTCCTGGTGTCCTATTATAGCCACACTAATATCTCTCCTGTTAGGACCCTCTCCTTAAATCCCGGAAACCACTAGTCTGTTCTCCAGTTCTACATTTTTATCATTTTGTAAATGTTGTATGGATGGAATCATACAGCATGCAACCTTTGGGATTTGCATTTTCACTCAGCATAATTCCCTGGAGATTCATCCAAGCTATTGTGGGTGTTTGTAGTTCATTTCTTTCCATTGCTGAGTCATGTTCCACGGTACAGATGTGCCACAGTTTGCTTAACCATTCATCCACTGAAGGACACCTGGATTGCTCCCAGTTTTTGGTTATTACTAATAAACTTTATTATTATTGCTACAAATATTCATGTACAGGTTTTTGTGTGAACATGTCTTTATTTCTTTGGGGAAAAATGCCCAGCACTGCAATTGCTAGGTGATAGTACTTACATGTTTAATGTTTTAAGAAACTGCCAAATTATTTTGTAAAGAGGCTGTACCATCCTAGATATCCACCTGTAGTGGATGAGTAATCAAGTTTCTCTGCATTCATACCAGCACCTTGAGTTGTCACTATTTTGTAGTTTAGCCATTCTAATAGGTGTTTAGTGATATCTCATTGTGTCTTTTTTCACTGGAGTATAGTTAATTTACAATGTGTTTGTTTCAAGCGTACAACAAAGTGATTCAGTTATACATGTATATATATTATATATTCTTTTTCAGATTCTTATCCATTATAAGTTATTACAAGATACTGAGTACAGTTCCCTTTGCTATAACTGTAGGTTCTTGTTGTTTACCTGTTTTATATATAGTAGCAGGTATATGTTAATCCCAAACTCCTAATTCTCATTGTGGTTTTGATTTGCATTTCACTAATGAATAATGATGTTGAACATCTTTTCATATGCTTATTTGCCATCTGTATATCCTCTTCTGTGAAATGTCTCTTCCTGTCCTTTCCCTATTCTTTAATTGGATTGTTTTTTGCTTGTGTATTTGTTTTACTTTTGAGTTTTGAGAGCTCTTTACATAGTCTATATACCAATCCTTTGTCAGATACATGGTTTGTGAATATTTTCCCTCATTCTGTAGTCTGTCTTTTCATCCTCTTAATAGGGTCTTTTGCAGAGAAAATGTTTTTAATTTTATGAAGTCCAATTTATCGATTTTTCTTTTCAGGGATTGTGCTTTAGTTGTCAAATTTAAGCATGCTTTGCCTAGGCCTAGAACCTGAAGACTTTCCTATATGTTTTCTTTAAAAATTTTTATAGCTTTATGTTTAACATTACGTCCATGATCCATTTGGGGTTAATTTTTTTTTAATTAAATTTATTTATTTTTGGCTGTGTTGGGTCTTCCTTTCTGTGTGAGGGCTTTCTCTAGTTGCGGCAAGCGGGGGCCACTCTTCACGGCGGTGCGCAACCTCTCGTTGCGGAGCACAGGCTTCAGACGTGCAGGCTCAGTAGCTGTGGCTCACGGGCCTAGTTGCTCCACGGCATGTGGGATCTTCCCAGACCAGGGCTTGAACCCGTGTCGCCTGCATTGGCAGGAAGATTCTCAACCACTGCGCCACCAGGGAAGCCCTTGGGTTAATTTTTTATAAAGTTTGAGGCTTACGTTAGGTTTCATAGTTTGGGCTATAGATGTGTTCCAGCACATCTGGAGCTCCAGCATCATTGGTCAAAAGGGCTATATTTCTCCCGTTGTACTTTTGTCAGACATCAGTTGGGCATATTTGCATGGGTCTATTTCTGTTACCTTGATCTATGTGTATATCCTTCCACCAACACCACACAGTATTGATTATTATAGCTATGTAATCATCTTTAATATCAGTTAGGTTTCTTTCTCCTACTTTATTCTTCTTTTTCAAAATTGTTTTAACTAATCTGGTTCCTTTCCTTTCCATATAAATTTTAGAATAATCTTGCCTGTATCTATTAAAAATTCTTACTGGGATTTTGAGAGGAATTGTGTTAAAACAGTATATAAATTTGGGGAGAATTGATATCATCATCTTTTTTTGTTGTGTTTTTTTTTTTTTTTCAGCTGTGCCGCACAGCTTATGAGATCTTAGTTCCCAGACCAGGGATCGAACCTCAGACCCTCAGCAGTGGAAGTGCAGAGTCCTAACCACTGGACCATGAGGGAATTCCCCATCATTATCTTAAGTATTCCAATTCATGTACACAGCATGTCTCTCATTTTTTTTTAAATTTTCTTTCATTAGCAGTTTTTTCAGCATGCAAGTACTGTAAGTTTTTTGTTAAATTTACATTTTTTAATCTATTGTGAATGGTATTGTATTTTTAATCTCAGTGTCCATATGTTCATTGCTAGTATATGGAAATACAATTGATTGTTGTAAATTTATCTTGTATCCTATGACCTTTCTAAACCCACTAATCACTTCTAGGAGGTATTTTTTTGTTTGTTTTTTCCCTGCAATTTTCTACACAGACAATCGTATAATCTTCATGAGGACAGATTTTGATATGTTGTTTTTTCCATTTTCATTCACATCTAAGTGTTTTTTAAATTTCCTTAGAGACTTCTTTAACCCATGGATTATCTAGCAGTGTTTAGTTTACAAAAATTTCAAGATTTTCATATTATCTTTCTATTTCTGATTGCTAGTTTGATTCCATTGTGGTTGGAAAACACACTTTGTATAATTTTGATTCTGTTAAATATTTGAGGTCTGTTTTGTGGCCCAGGACATAATCTATCTTGGTATGTGTTCCACTGGTACTTGGAAAGAATGTGTATTCTGATGTTTTTAGGTGGAGTGTTCTATAAATGTCTGTTAGGTCCTGTTGGGTATTGGTGTTGAGTTCTACATCACTGCTGATTTTTTATTTAGTTGTTCTATCAGTTGTTGAGAGAAGAGTCTCCAACTATAATTGTGGATTTGTCCATTCCTTCTTTCAGTTCTAATGTTTTCTGCTTCACATATTTTGCAGCTCTTTTGCTTGGTGTGTATACATTTAGGATTATTATGTCTTCTTGGTGAATTGGCCTCCCCCTTTCTTTTAATTATATAATGCCCTCTTTATCTCAGGTGATTTTCCTCTGATGTCTACTTCATCTAATATTGCTATAGCCACTGCTGCTTTTCTTTGACTAATGTTTGCATGACATATTTTTTCCATCCGTTTACTTTCAATGCTTCTATATTATATTTGGAAGAGCATATAGTTGGGTCATGTTTCTTAATACAATCTACCAATCTCTGTCTTTAAATTGGTGTATTTATATCATTTAGTGACATGTTAGAGCTTAAATCTTGCATTTTGTTGTCACTTTCTCCTTGTTCTATCTGTTTTTGTTTTTGTTTTCTTTTTTCTATCTTCCTGTGGGTTACCTGAACATTTTTTAGAATTCCATATATTTTTGAGTATATCTCTCTGTTTAGCCTTTTTAAAGGTTTCTCCAGGTGTTGCATTATATATAGTAACTTATCATGGTCTACTGGTGTGGTCATCTTACCAGTTTGAGTAAGGTGGAGAACCCTAACCTCCCTTTACATCCATTTCACTCGCTGCTTACGTTATTATCTTAAATACTTTCTCTACATACATTACAAATATTAGACAGTGTTATAATTTTTGTTTCACTTGAAAAACTATTTAGAAAACTCAAGAGGAGAAGGAAAGCCTTTTATATTCACCCATAGTTTATTTACCATGTTCTTTCTTCCTTAAGTTCCAAGGTCCCTACTTTTATCATTTCCTTCCTTTAGTCATTCCTTTAGAGTACGTCTGCTGACAATCATGTCTCTTAGTTTCCTTTCATCTGAGAATGTATTGATTTCCCCTTCATTCCTGAAGGATATGTTTGGTGGATATAGGACTTGGGGTTGACAGTTCTTTTCTTTCAGCACTTGAAAAACATTGTGCCTTTTCTTCTGTCCTCCATGGGTTCTGGTGACAAATATTCTGCCTTTCAAATTATCTATCCCCTACAGATAATGTGCCATTTTTCTCTGGTTGCTTTCAAGATTTTTTTCTTCATCTTTAATTTTCAAAACCTTAATTATAGTGTGTAATGGATTTCTTTGGGTCTATCTTATTAGGGATTCAGTCACCTTCTTGAATCAGTAGGTTTATGTTTCTTGCCAAATTTAGGGAGTTTTCAGCCACTATTTCTTGAAGTATTTTTCAGCCCTGTCTTCTTTCTCCTCTCCTTCCAGGACTGCAATGACATGAATGTAGAATCTTTTGTTATAGTTCTAAAGGGTCCTTAGGCTCTGTTCATTCTTTTTTTTCAATCTATTTTGTCTCTGTTATTCAGATTTGGTCATTTCGGTGTTCAATCTTCCAGTTCACTGATTTTTTCCTCTGATACTCCCATTCTGTGGTTGAATTCATGCATTTGGGTTTTTACATTTTCAGTTATTGTAATTTTCCCTTCTAAAACTTTTATTTGGGACTTCCTGGGTGGCATAGTGGTTAAGAATCTGCCTGCCAATGCAGGGGACACAGATTCAATCCCTGGTCCAGGAAGATCCCACATGCTACGGAGCAACAAGGCCCGTGCGCCACAACTACTGAGCCTGCTCTCTAGAGCCCCATGAGCCA
This sequence comes from Kogia breviceps, assembly GCF_026419965.1. Taxonomy (NCBI): domain Eukaryota; kingdom Metazoa; phylum Chordata; class Mammalia; order Artiodactyla; family Physeteridae; genus Kogia; species Kogia breviceps. The sequence goes on along the minus strand of NC_081311.1, from coordinate 190,791,069 downwards.
CAACTACTGAGCCTGCGCACCACAACTACTGAAGCCTGCACACCCTAGATCCCGCATCGCAACTACCGAGTCCATGAGTTACAACTACTGAAGCCCGCGCACTCTAGGGCCCACGCTCTGCAATAAAAGAGGCCACCACAATGAGGAGCCCACACACTGCAATGAAGAGTAGCCCCCGCTCGCTACAACTAGAGAAAGCCAACGTGCAGCAATGAAGACCCAATGCAGCCAAAAATAAATTTTAAAACATTTTAAAATATTAAAAACCTTTTATTTGACTCTAGTTTATCTTTTCTAATTCTGAGAATGTCTGCTTCTTTCCTGAGGCTTTCTATTTTCTCATTTGTTTCAAGTGTGTTAGTAATTGCTTGTTGTTGCTTGGTATGATGAGGAGTTTCTCATTAGACATTTTGTATTCTGTTGTGGGGCTCTGGATCTCATGTAAACCTTCTGTTTTAGCAGGCTTTCTGTGACACTGCTATGGCAAGGGACAGGGGGATGCCACCTAATTGTGCCGGGTGGAGATAGCAGTCCAGGTTGCCCATTGACACCTGAGTGGGGGTTCCTTGTTACTGCTGGTCAGAGGGGGGAGTTCTGGCTCCCCAACTTGACTCCATTGACACTTCAGGGGATTGGTGAGGGGAGCATGGCTCATGACTGACTGGCTGGTATGTAAGTCCCAACTCCCTACTTGGCCTTCTCTGACACCATCCCAGTGGGGTGCTGGGCATGTGGTTACAGGCTCACAAGGGTGGAAGCCTAAGCTCCTAACTCAACCTTTGCTGCCTGGTGGAGACGGAAACACAGTTTTCTATATGGAGCTTGGCTGGAGTAGAGCAGTTACTGTCTAAAAGTTTTCTGTCCTCCTAGGCTGCCCCTTTCCAGGTCCTTTGGCTAGGGTGAGAAGGCTTTTGTTGGGAATTTTTTTTGTATGTGCCTGTTGGCATTTCTGGGTTACCAACTACTTCAGTTCCAAGTCTGCCATATGTATGCAACAGAAAGAAAATCCAGAGAACTTACCACGGTATTATTCCTTGGGCCCTGAGATTCCTAGCAGTCTGCCTTCTCTCGACATTTCAGGGTCTTCTTTTGCTTGTTTTATATATAATTTCTAGGGTTTTTAGTTATACCCAGCTAGGGGAATACGGGAAATTACATGTACCCCAAACTCCAAGATATTTTTAGGGAAATAAAATGTTATAGTTCCTGTTGGACACTTCTTTGTAAATTTTACTTAATCTTATGGTCTTGACTCCTATTTCGTGTATCTATCATATTTGTTTTTATTTTCATAGAGTGGCATTTTTATGGTTTAAAAATTTACATGTCATGTTTTACACAAAAATGAATCAAAAATGTTTGATAGGGCTTCCCTGGTGGCACAGTGGTTGAGAGCCCGCCTGCCGATGCAGGGGATGCGGGTTCGTGCCCCGGTTTGGGAAGATCCCACATGCCGCGGAGCGGCTGGGCCCGTGAGCCATGGCCGCTGAGCCTGCGCGTCTGGAGCCTGTGCTTCGCAACGGGAGAGGCCACAACAGTGAGAGGCCCGCATATCACACACACAAAAAAATGTTTGATAGACCTAATGTAAAACATAAATTTATAAACCTTTTTTTAAATTTTTAAATTTTATTTATTTATTTTTGGCTATGTTGGGTCTTCGTTGCTGCTCACGGGCTTTCTCTAGTTGTGGTGAGCAGGGGCTACTCTTCGTTGCGGTGCGTGGTCTTCTCACTGTGGTGGCTTCTCTTGTTGCGGAGCACAGGCTCTAGGCACACGGTAAATAATTACATGGAAAGATGTTCAAAATGTTAGTAGTTAGAAAAATTCTAACTACAATGAAATACTACTATACCTATTTAAATGACTATAATAAAACAAAAACTTGACCATGCCATTTACTGGAAAGGAGGTGAAGCAACTAGAACTATCACACGGTCTCTATGGAAAACTTGGCAGTTTCTCATAAAGTGAAGCATGTTTACTACAAGACCCAGCTATCCCACTTCTATGTTTTTACCTAAGTGAAATGAAAACGTATGTTCACACAAAAACTTGTATGCAAATGTTTATAGCAACTTATTTATCATTTTCAAAAACTGAAAATAACCTTAAAACCTCTCAACTTGGGATTGGATAAACAAATCAAGGATCAAGTTCTGTCCACCCAATGGAATACTGCTTAACAATGAAAAAAAAAAAAAAAACTATTTGATACACTCGGTGACTTGGATGGATTGCAAGGACAATCTGTTGCATGAAAAAAAGCCAGTCTCAAAAGCTTATATTCCCTATGATTCCATTTATATGACATGCTGGAGAAGGCTATAGTGACAGTTTACAAATCAGTGGCTACCAGAGAGTTAGAGGAGTCTGTGGGAACAGGGTGAGGTTTGACTATCAAGAGGCAGCACGGGGACTTCCCTGGTGGCACGGTGGTTAAGAATCCGCCTGCCAGGGCTTCCCTGGTGGCTCAGTGGTTGAGAGTCTGCCTGCCAATGCAGGGGACACAGGTTTGATCCCTGGGCCAGGAAGATCCCACATGCCACAGAGCAACTAAGCCCATGCTCCACAACTACTGAGCCTGTGCTCTAGAGCCCGTAAGCCACAACTACTGAGCCCGTGAACTACAACTACTGAGGCCGTGTTCCACAACTACTGAAACCCGCGCACCTACAACCCGTGCTCCACAACAAGAGAGGCCACCACAATGAGAAGCCCGCGCACCGCAACAAAGAGTAGCCCCTCCTCACCGCAACTAGAGAAAACCTGCGTGCAGAAATGAAGACCCAACGCAGCCAAAAATATAGAAAGAAAGAAAGAAAAGGGGTAGCACAAGGCAATGTGTGTGTGTGTGTGTGTGTGTGTGTGTGTGTGTGTGATGAAACTCTTTTGTATCTTTTTTTTGGGGGCACGAACCCGTGTCCCCTGCATTGGCAGGCGGACTCTCAACCACTGCGCCACCAGGGAAGCCCACTCTTTTGTATCTTGATTGCGGTTGTAATGATATAACTGTATGCATTTGTCAAAACTCAGAACTGTAGAGACTTTCCTGGCAGTCCAGTGGATAAGACTTTGCACTTCCAAGGCAGGGAGCGTGGGTTTGATCCCTGGTTGGGGAACTAGGATCCCACATCCCAAATCCTGCATGCCACATGGCACAGCCAAAAAACAAAACCAAAAAAACCACTCTGAACTGTATACCAAAAAAGAGTGAATTTTACTCTATGTTACTAAAAAGTAAAGAAAAAAGTTTACCTGAGTGTTGTCATCCTTCTGCAACACACTTATTCACTCGACATTGTTTTATATCCAGATCTACCTATGTCTTGGAAAAATTCCAGTACGTGGAAGAATGTATTCCAAGCGGTAGGACTATTAGGAACCAAGATTCAGAATTGATATGACCTTGGAGCCATCTATGCACTTGATTCGAAAATGAAAAATATCATTAAATGGAGCAGGTTCAGATGATCCCCTGGGGAACATCACTTTGACAAGAAGGTTGACAGAGGTTATCCATCACAAGCCGTTGACTCTAAACTTAAAGGCTGTTATTCTCAAAAGGTGAATTCTTCCAGGGATCTCAGCTATTTCAACATTAAGTAAAAATCGTGAGGGAACTAGTCTCTACATCTTCTCTCATTTGTTTTTTTTCCAATCCTGTAAAAATCAAATTTATTTATCCATATTGCATTGGAAAAAGTATCCTATAAGTTCTAGTCCTATTTTACCAGCTAAATAGTTGGTGATGTTGGCAAGTCATTTAACTACTCAGAATCGCTTTCCTCTTCCATAAAAAGTTGCATTGTGCTAGATTGTTTTAAGTCTCTTCCACCTATAAGATACTATAGGATATTAATCAAACCTCTGAAGTATTCAATTGTCCAGTCAACTGCCTGATGTGTCTCAAGAACTTATCTAGGTGCCCTAGATGCAAATAAGAATAAGGAAGAGTCCCCAGTTGAGTGTGGACAACAGCACAGCCATAGTGCAATGGGTTGGTTGGTCAAGGTCTTGGGGGAGAACCACCAAGAGAGCAGTTCATGGCCATTTTGAGAGTGGGGAGAGGATGTGAAGGATGAGAATGCCAAATAAGTATCCAGACACCCCCACATTCACTGCTGCTGCCCTGCTCTCCACATCTGATTTCATTTGAGAAAGAAAGGAAGAGGAATTTCCCCTGCTTCCATTGGTCTGTCCATGGACGTAAAGAAATAAGAAGCTACAGACTTTCAAACATACTTAATGCCCAGATGTATATCCTCTCAAATCTTCATTTCCTATTTAACTAAACATATAATGAAAGCATCTGAAATTGGAGGACCTAGTGCTTCAGTAAATGTAAAGCTCTAAAAGCTTTCCCAGTGATAAGTAAGCATTTAGAATCTGGTCATTTTGTTGGGGTTTTTTTTTTGTAAGTGGTAACAGCCTAGCTTTGAGAAATGTGTGTAACACATTTTCCCACACTTCTTTTAAAGAAACAAGAAAATAAATAAATATTCCGGAAGATGATTTTAGAGAATGAATATAATTCTTGCCCTTTAATTACCACATGATTTGACACCAGGAATGTTCATTTAAAAACAGTTAACCCAGAAGCTTAAGTGACAAGGAAAATTATTGTGGTAAAAATCTAATGGTCCATTAATACAATCTCACATGAATGTGGAAAAGCATAAAAAAATTAGATATGGAATAAATGTTACATTAATACTAGGAATATATTTGTCAAAGATTAAACAGGGTTTCTGTGCATGCTAGAGAAATTCCATTAATCAGAAAGCTTCCATTCAAATTTAAATAGGAAATGAGAAATTTTTTTTTAGCACTTTTACATCTATTGTTGAAACTCTTTCTAAAATATATAAGCTTTCCTTACTTTCTAAGCACAGAAAAGTTATCACAGTTGAGTTAACCCCTGAAGATTGAGATATTGAAACATCTGTGATGATGGCTGAGTACAGCAGATGCCAGGATTGAAGACCAGCCCTCAGAACCTCAGGTGAATCCTAGAGAATCCTTTTGGAGAGACGAATCCCTGATCCCAGCTTTAAAGCATTAAGTTCTCTCCTTTCACCAGGGTGTAGGGATCCAAAACCTAAAAGTCTGGCAAAGGAAAACTTCCACTTCATCCACCCTGGCCAGCTGAGATTTTACTGTCTTCAGAGAAGAAAGCTCATGAGTTGAGATGCTGAATAATGTACTGGATCTCAAAGAATATTCCCTCCAAATATTTTTTTCATTATAAAGGCTAAAATAGTAACTTCACAGTGGGGAAATCTGCAAGATAACACCTTAACCAAATGACCAAAGACAACCTTGCAGCTATGGAACAAATGTACAAAATGTGTCTCCTAACAGGATACTCTAAGAAGAGCTCACTGTCACTCCTGTGGGATTCTTGTCCAAAGTATATTACCTGAATCTATTCATGAGGAAACAACCAACAAACCGGACTGGAGGGGTGGTCTACAAAACAACTGGACTATACTCTTCAAAAATGCCAATGTTGTAAGAAAGACTCAGGAAACCATATCCGATCCCAGGAGACCAAAAGAGACAAAGAGACAAGATGACTGAATTCAAATGTTGGATAGTTTTTACTATAAAAAACACCGTAGGGGTAATTGACAAAATCTGTAGATTAGATAATAGCATTGTTTCACTGTTAATTTCCTGATTTTTTTTTTTTTTTTTTTTGTGGTACGTGGGCCTCTCACTGCTGTGGCCTCTCCCGTTGCGGGGCACAGGCTCCGGATGCGCAGGCTCAGCAGCCATGGCTCACGGGCCCAGCCGCTCCGCGGCACGTGGGATCTTCCCGGACCGGGGCGCAAACCCGCGTCCCCTGCATCGGCGGGCAGATTCCCAACCACTGCGCCACCAGGGAAGCCCTAATTTCCTGATTTTGATCGTCATTCCATAGTCATGCAAGAGAATCCATGTTTTTAGGAACTACCAACGAATATTTTGTAAAAATAGGGAGTAAAACGTCATCATATCTAAATTCACTCTTAGGTGGGCGCAAGAAAACTTTCTGTCTGACAAAAGAGTTCCATATCGTGACCGTGGTGATTACAATGGTTACATGAACGTATTTATTTGTCAAAGGTCTTCAAACTTAAGTGCATGAATTTTGTTGTTTGTAACCATATCTCAATAAAGCTGATTTGTTAAACTGCTGTTCATTTTGATATTGTATAATATTGTTCGTGAAGTAGTTATATAGGTAATAAGTCATATGAACTAAGTTTCTGTGTTTTTATGTGTATGGTTTCATAATGATTGATTGATTGGTTGCCTGATCTGATGCATGAAATTCACTAAGATTGTCACTGAACTTTTACAAGTCCACCCTCTCCATTATGTCATTTTTTTCTGATCTATTTTAAGTAGTTTGCAAGTACACATGCAAGTTCTCATTCAAATCTTGCTTGCTTTTTATTTGTTTATTTATTTATTTTTGGCTACGTTAGGTCTTCGTTGTTGCACGCCGGCTTTCTCTAGTTGTGGCGAGCGGGAGCTGTTTTTCACTGCGGTGCGCAGGCTTCTCATTGCAGTGGCTTCTTGTTGTGGAGCACGGGCTCTAGGCGCATGGGCCTAGGCTCAGTAGTTGTGGCACGGGGGCCTCAGTAGTTGTGGCTCGCAGGCTTAGTTGCTCCGCGGCATGTGGGATCTTCCCGGACCAGGGCTCGAACCCGTGTCCCCTGCATTGGCAGGCGGGTTCTTAACCACTGCGTCACTAGGGAAGCCCTTGCTCCCTTTTTAAAGAGCTGCAAATATTTTCTATCTAAAAACATGTCTTCTTGTCAATCAAAGATATCTCCAACATAAAACAATTTCTTTATTTTGTTTTATATAAAAGTGAAAAAAGAAGAAAAGCATGTTGGCTGCTTCAAAGGAAATGAAAACTAGGACTGGGGCCATTTCTGATCATTAAATAATAGGCACAGGAGCTTAGCTATTAACTCAACTTAGGAAGAGGATTGCAGAGCGGACTGCTTCTTGTTGTGAAGAGATTCTGATGCCTTTACATGGCAGTACCAAAGGCTTGAAGAAAGGTGAACAGCCAGGGTCAGCAAACACCATAGAAATTGTCTCTCAAACCTCAGGAGGGAAATACCGTTAGCACAAGTTGAAGCGATTCTGACCGACATGTGGATTTGGACCTGACCCACATTAGCAAGGCAGGGGGAGGCTGCAGCCTGCCTCCAAGGGCCAGAGCTTAATGAGAAGTGAGCTGAAAAGGTGAAGGCTTTCCTTTGTCCTGGCTCTACCAGATTAACTGAGTGTCCTTATACCATGTTCCCTCAGCTTCCTCACCTACAAGATGAAAGCCTGCAGCAAATGTTCTGCACAGTGAACATCCTTTGATTCTGAATCCCAGCATCTTCGATGTGGAACACAGAGGCTTTTTTCTGCTTTCTAACTTCTGCCTCTTCTCTCCCCTTGCTAACCAAATCTGACAACGTTGTTCAGGCTCATTGTCTAGAGTGCTGCTTGGGACATTCTTGGGATAAGAGGAAACATTTGAATTGTTTCCATTGCGGTTTTTGCTTACTGGGAGATAGAAAATATTTCTCTCTTTGTTTTTTCCCACTAATTCCTGGGAATATCCATAAGACCCTCCACAGCATGTACAGACATGCTAAGAAATGGGTACAGACACAGCTAAGCAATAGAAATAATTTATGTTTGCTTAACTTGCATCTCCCGGAATTTCTCAGTAGTTGCATAACCTTAACCAGCAGGTAGTAATATTATCTATGTGAAGGAGCCTATAAGTTCTCTTATCATCATTTACAAATGAACAGATTCTGGATTTAAAATGGAGGTGCTTAATGTGGGAATGCTCTTAGAATACAATCAAGAAATGCATCGAAAAAAAACCATTCCAGGCAATGTTAAGAGGCCAGTTCAAGCTCCAGCTTAGACTTCACACAGCTCTGCCTTATGGTGAAAATGGTTACTTTAAATATGCACCAGCTTTGGAAGCTGAAAGGTGCTGAAAAGAGTACCGAAATCTGCCACCCCAAAATATGACTCTTTGGCATGTGGATTATTTTAAGAACCACAGATGCAGGAAAAACAGGGCACACAGCTTCCTTTTGTAAAGGACATTTACATTTACAAAGGAAACTTCCATTGGTAGAGATGTCTCCCTCTCCCGCACCAGGAAGAAGAGGACTCAACGTGTATCAGTGGAGAAGGCACCATAATAATAAATGTTACAGCCCTTGTTTTTGCCTCTCCATAACTTGTCTCCCCTGCCCAGGAGCCCAAGACCCCTTTTTCTTGGTTTGGCCTACGATGGTTTGTAAGCCCAAGTTCTAATCCGCACTCTGGGTTACTCATCACTTTGGGTTACATCATCGTGCATATGCGTGATGCACACGTTAATAAATGTCTGTTTGTTGTCTCGTGTTGATCTGTCTTCAGCCAGTCTAATTTCCAGGCCCCTGTGGGAGAACCTAAAATGGGTGGAGGACAAGATTTTTTTTCCTCCCCTACAGTGCTAGAGTATTAGACTAAAATATTAGAATAAACATTTTTAACCTTAAAGAAGAGAAATGTGCCCAGACTGATGGAAGAAGCCACTTTTCGTTGCTTTTGTGATTGCACTGGGGCACTGTTTGTCCAAGCGTCTGAGAACAACAGTCAGGGAAGATAGATGTGCAGAGAAAAAGGTTCTGAGATCGAGGAAGCAGAGAAATACTGCATATGCTCTACCCAGTACGGGCAAGTCACAATTCCACACTGCTCATGCAAGGCTCTGAGGTGTTCTGCATTCATGAAAATACAATTAACTTCATCATTCACTTGGAGCATCTCAAACTTAAGTGACCTCAGAACCCTTTCCTGTTTTGCAGACACACTTTGGGAAACCCAGCATCAGGGTTCATTTTACTGATGAAGAGTCCACTCAAGATTTGGTACGAAAATAGGGTTGCTCATGGAATCTGGGGTTGGGCCCTGAGTGGGTTCTGCTTTTTTAGCCTTTTGAAAGTCATATGTTACAGTCAGGGAATATGTCGAAAACTGAACTCAACTTTCTTTGCAATATTGCTCCTTGCTGTTACTCCCCCGCTAACCCCACCTGGCCCCCTTTCTCACCTACGTCCTTATACACATACACACCTGTTAGAAGTTTTACTGATAGGAAGAATGTGTGGCACACAATTTACAAATGTAATAAAACACGCAATAGTCTTTACTGTAGATTCCACGTGGTCTATCTATTCTTACCAAATGCTTTCATTGACTTTGGCTGGCTTCTTGTAAGCACAGCCCTCCTATGGTACAACTGCTGAAGGAGTGTGGCCCTGTCGCCCACGCTATGCAGCCCAGGCCCTAGGCGCAGAAACGGTGGTGTTTTTTTTTTTTTTTTTAACCTTACAGGCTAGTTGTGTTTCATCAACAGGATGCCACAAAGGTCCACGACAAAACCAGGCTGAACCAGCTAGATCCAAGATGGTGGTCCCAAAGCAGCCTAAAGGGCCCTGCTTTCCTTGCCTTCATTTGTCTCTGTGTTTCCATACCAACCCCTGAGAGCTAAGGGACACTTACCCTGATTTATTTCTGTGTTTGTTTTCAAAAGTACCTGGTGTCTGGCAGAGATGCTTTGCAGCTGTACTTTATTTTTTTAAATTTATTTATTTTTTTTGCAGTACACGGGCCTCTCGCTGCCGTGGCCCCTCCCGTTGCGGAGCACAGGCTCCGGACGCAAAGGCTCAGCGGCCACGGCTCACGGGCCCAGCCGCTCCGCGGCACGTGGGATCTTCCCGAACCGGGGCACGAACCCGCGTCCCCTGCATCGGCAGGCGGACTCTCAACCACTGCGCCACCGGGGAAGCCCTGCAGCTGTACTTTAAGAGACACATGCTTTGAGAGATATAGGATGGTCAGCTGCCTCAAACCACATCTGACTTGACCACAGGAATGCACCTGTGCAGATGAAAGCTGGAGGTGTCTGAGAGTTACCTTTGCTTCATTACCACGCTAAGATCTCCACCCAAAGCGGGCATTTGCACTCTGCTAGGCACAATTTGTGCCGTGTGCAAAGTGTGGAAGGCTGTGCATGCCCCTTTCCTAGAGCCCTGATGACCTGTCTGCCTCCTAACCCTAAAAATTCCCTTACTCCCATCCCTTTTGGGAGCAGGAGCTTCGAGAGCATGGGCTCCCCTCTCCATCCTCTGGCCATTGAATAAAAGCCTGTCTTGCTAGCCCCAAACTCAGTTTCATCCTTGGCACTGCAAACCTGAGAGGGAAAGAACTTCATGATGGAGCTGAGGGTCTTCAGTCTAATTTGGTAACAGCCCCAAACAAATATTGGCTAATATTTTTGTTTATAACAGTGAATATGTAGCAGAAGGCATATATTGAACTTCACTTGTTCATCAGTGATGCAACTCACTTCTCAGCTGAATCAGATAATAGATCTAAACATTGGAAGAATATTTCAAGTTTTTACACTATTATGTCATGGCTACAGACATAAAACCCTTTAAAGTTTAGCTTACCTTATTAACACTTTCTGTATCATTTTCTAGTCTAGAGCAGGAGTTGGGAAACTATGGTTTGTGGGCAAAAAAACTGGCTGCTGCCTGTTTTTCTCAATAAAAATTGATTGGAACACAATCACACTTATCTTTCATGATTGTCTACGGCCACTTCCACACCACAACAGCACAACTGAATGGTTATGACAGGGACCGTGGAGCCCAGAAAGCCTGAAATATTTTCTATCCTGCCCGTCATAGTAAACGTTTGGTGACCCCTGAGCTAGAAAATCAACAAAACAACAAATTGAGCCCTAATTTGTAGCTTTGACCAACTTCTGTGTTTATATATTCTCACCATGGCAGATTTCAAGCTACTAGGGTGACATCAGTGATGGAGTCAGGAAGAGAGATGCAGAAGTGCACCATGGGGGCTTCCCTGGTGGCGCCGTGGTTAAGAGTCTGCCTGCTAAGGCAGGGGACACGGGTTCGAGCCCTGGTCTGGGAGGATCCCGCATGCTGTGGAGCGACTAGGCCTGTGAGCCACAACTACTGAGCCTGCGCGTCCGGAGCCTGAGCTCTGCAACGAGAGGCCGCGATAGTGAGAGCCCCGCGCACCGTGATGAAGAGTGGCCCCCGCTTGCCACAACTAGAGAAAGCCCTCGCACAGAAACGAAGACCCAACACAGCAAAAATAAATAAATTAATTAATAGACTCCTACCCCCAACATCTAAAAAAAGAAGAAGAAGCCCCTGACTGTTGCCTCTAGCAATGGAGGGGAGTTAAAAAAAAAAAAAAAAAAAGTGCACCATGAAATGGTATGTCCATCAGACAGATATGGTAGATGCACATGACCTCCAGAGCTTGGAGAACAGTAAAATGTAGTAAAATAATTGAGGTGATGACTTCTGAGAATGTGTTACCATTGCTTTTAATAAAATTAATTTTATGGGGCTTCCCTGGTGGCACAGTGGTTGAGAATCCGCCTGCCGATGCAGGGGACACGGGTTCGTGCCCCGGTCCGGGAGGATCCCACGTGCCGCGGAGCGGCCGGGCCCGTGAGCCATGGCCGCTGAGCCTGCGCGTCCGGAGCCTGTGCTCCGCAACGGGAGAGGCCACGACAGTGAGAGGCCCGCGTACCAAAAAAAAAAAAAAAAAATTAATTTTATGGTAAACGTACATAATTTAATTTTTAGTGACGGCAGTGTAAACTTACAATTGGATCGCCTGCTGCTTCCGGCAGGCCACTGCTGAAAGGTCACGTGAGCACCCCACCTCCCTCATGCCAGCCCATCAAATTGGTCCCCAAGTCCTGTAATTCCATCCCGTAAACCTCTGTAACATCTGTTCTCCTTCCTCAGTGCTAATGCTTTTTACCTCTGGGCATCTTCGTCTCTTGCCCAGACTATTATGATACTTTCTGAAATCCTCTCTTGACTTCAGGACACGCCTCCAACCCAACTTCTAGGCAATGCTCCTTAAACTACGATGTGTGCCCGAGTCATCCAGATCCTTATTAAAATGCAGATTCGGACTCAGCAGGTATGGGAGGGGCCTGAGATGCTGCAATTCTAACACGCACCTCGGCAATGCTGATGTTCCTGGTTCTCAGATCACACTTTAAGGAGCAAGGCTGCTAAACACCGCTGCAAAATGTGAATCTGACCGCATTACTCCCCTGTATAAAACTGTGTATAGTCCTCCAAACATAAGAGGCTGTTTCACACCTCTGTGCTGCATTAATATTGCTCCTGCTGCCTGAAACCACTGTGCTCCCTCCTGCATCTACCTGGGAAACGCCTTCTCTTCCAAAGCACAGCTGTGTGGCAGCCTCTTCTACTCTGATGAGTACCTCTGTCCCCCTCCCCCAACGCCGTTCCAGTCAGTGCATCCGTCTTCCTGACATTGTTGCATTTATTTGTTTGCATGACTTTCTCCCTCATGAAACTCTGTCAACCAAAATCCCCTAAGCCATATTCTGACCTCAGCTCAAATGTCATTTCCTCAGAGTTTCTCTGACATCCCCAAGAAGCCCTCCACCCCTACCTCGTCACCCTTTACACCCTGCCTGTATCTTTCAGAGCGCCATTCAGAGCCTGTGATTATTCGTTTTTAGTAGAAGCAGCCTTATTTGCCACAATTGACACCAGTAACTGGTAAGTTGATTAACAGTTAGACACTAAAATTGGGGCATCATAAAAAGTGACATATGTGTATGTTAAACATTTTTGTGAAAATATAAATAAAGGCACATTCATTTGCCGCAGTTTTAACCTAGAGACAAGACCATCATCCTGGATGCGAGTTTGCTGATTCAAGTTCAGCATCATCTTTCTTACATAAACTATTTCCATAAAGCATTATCTACAATTTCCAGTTTCAGTTTCTTTAAAGTGGAGCATGAACATAAGGAAACTTGTAAAGCAAGATAGAAAAAAATTTTCCATATGTTTTACAATTAGGTCTTGCCCACGCCTAATTTAACAGCATTGTTTAAAAGGAACCCATCATTTATCTAATCTTCCAAAGCGTGTAATTTAGTATTTTTTTTAAACAAACATTTTATTTTGGGGTAATTTTAGATTTACAGATAAGGTGCAAAGGTAGTACAGAGAGTTCCTGAATACCCCTCACCCAGTTCTCCCGGTCTTTACCATCTCCATTTGTCAAAACTAAGGAACCAACCTTGCTACATTATCATTAACTAAACTCCAGGCTTTCTTTGGATTTTACCACTTTTTCTATTGTCTCCTTCTGTTCCAGGGTCCAATCCAGAGTGCCACATTGCATTCGGTTGTCATGTCTCCCCAGTCTCCTCTGGTCTATGACAGTTTCTAAGTCTTTCCTTATTTTATTTTATTTTTAATTAATTAATTAATTTAGGTTGCTTTGGGTCTTCTTTGCTGCGTGCAGGCTTCCTCTAGTTGTGGTGAGCGGTGGCTACTCTTCTTTGTGGTGCGCGGGCTTCTCATTGTGGTGGCTTCTCTTGTCGCGGAGCACAGGATCTAGGCGCACGGGCTTTGGTAGTTGTGGCACATGGGCTGAGTTGCTCCACGGCATGTGGAACCTTCCCGGACCAGGGCTCGAACCCGTGTCCCCTGCATTGGCAGGCAGATTCTTAAGCACTGCGCCACCAGGGAAATCCCAGTCTTTCCTTATTTTTCATGACCCTGACAGTCTTGAGAAGTACTGGTTAGGTATTTGTAGAATGTCTCCCACACAAATATGATATCTAAACTAGTAATTGTGAGAGGAAGAGAGTACAAATGCAGGATATTTGAAATTCATTTGAAATTAAGCGATCAGCAACTTAAAAGAATCATGTTTATTTATAGACAGCTATATCAAAACCTCATGGTAGGGGCTTCCCTGGTGGCGCAGTGGTTGAGAGTCCGCCTGCCGATGCAGGGGACGCGGGTTCGTGCCCCGGTCCGGGAAGATCCCACATGCCGCGGAGCGGCTGGGCCCGTGAGCCATGGCCGCTGAGCCTGCGCGTCCGGAGCCTGTGCTCCGCAACGGGAGAGGCCACAACAGTGAGAGGCCCGCATACCAAAAAAAAAAAAAAAACCTCATGGTAACCGCAAACCAAAAAATCTATAATAGATATACACACAACAAAGAAAAAGGAATCCAAGCACAGCACTAAGGAGACATCAGATCACAAGAAAAGAGAACAAAAGAGGAAAGAAAGAAAAAATACCTACAAAAACAAAAACAATTAACAAAACGGCAATAAGAACATACATATTGATAATTACCTTAAGTGTTAATGGATTAAATGCTCCAAGCAAAAGACATAGACTGATTGAATGGATAAAAAAACGAGACCCGTATATATGCTGTCTACAAGAGACCCACTTGAGATCTGGAGACACATACAGACTGAAAGTGAGGGGATGGAAAAAGGTATTCCATGCAAATGAAAATCAAAAGAAACCTGGAGTAGCAATACTCATTATCAGACAAAATAGACTATAAAATAGACTGCAGACTGTCTCCCAATATCTGATGATTTTCCTCATGATTAGACTGGAGTTATGGATTTTTAGAAAGAACACACACAGAGATGAAATGCTCTTCTCAGACACAGCATACCTTCTTGCGTCACTATTGCTTGTAACCTTCACGTAATTTAGTTTTTATAAAATAATGCTCATCCTTTGAGCACTTACGTTTTATTGGTTTACATATGATTTCACTGAATAATGTAATCAGAGATATAAATAAAAATGGCAGACACAGGATTGGGAGCAAACACAGCTGACTCTGGATCAGTGTGGGTTTCCACAAGTGGGAGCAGAGAGGTAGTAGGCATCGTTGCTGTCAGCCTGACAAGGGCATCCATTAGTGAGGTTTATGGTGATGTGGAAAGCAATGGCTACTTCCATTTTATAAATTCATTGAGAAGCTAAAGGAGCATTAACCATTTACATTTGAAATTAAGAGTTTAAATCTCTCCCTGCGGTAAGAGATTCCCCATGCTTGTTCATTGCGTCTATCTCTCTCCCCCTGAAGCCAAGGAGCTTGGCTGGGTTATTCATCTCAGCATCCCCAGGACGTAGCACAGTGCCTGGCATCCAGTGGGAACTGATTACATGCTTGTTGAATGAACACACGAACAGAGCAAACTTTAAGAGTAAGTCAGTCAGGTTCCAGTTAAGAAATACTTGAATTGAGAGGGCTTAATTGTTAACAAAGTACACATTTGTGGACTAGAAACCAGAAATGGCAAAAAGATAGCATCAAATTATCAGGGAAGTAGCAACTGTAGGAAACAGCTATGACCCCTAGGGCTTGGAGAACAAAGAGAAGAGGCTGAAATGATTGAAACTTAGATGCTTGGAGGAAAAGCCCCACAGAGCTGCAAACCAACCCTCAAAGAAGGATGCCAGCTGGCTGGTGCTGATGTCTCTGAGGGCATGTGATGAGACCAGCTCTGTAAGTGTTGAAAATACCGCAAACTGGATTTGGCAGTTGCCATGGGCAGGAATTGCTGCTGCCAGGGTGAAGAAGCGCTGCAGGGGTGCTGCTCCCAGGAGCAGGAAGTGGTCAGGAGGGAGCATGACCTTCTCCATCCTCCTTGCGGTATCCCCTTAGAATCCCCCCATAGGCACAGCTTTATAGGGAGCCACCTCCAAAGCAAAAATGTGGTTTGCAGATACCCAGCCCCAGAATGACAAAGCAGAATGGAGAAGGTTGGGTTTGGAGCTGAGAGAAGATAGCTTTAATGATCACCTGGGTACAAATTAGGTTGCAGTAATTTTTTTTTTGGCGGTGGGGGGGGCGGGCGGAGCATGCCGTGTAGCTCGCGGGAAGTTCCCTGGCCAGGGATCGAACCTGGGCCCTCCACAGTGAAAGTGCATTGTCTTAACCATAGGACCGCCAGAGAATTCTCACAGTAATTGTTAATACAGCATTTCACTACCTCAGTTTCCCCTTCCTACCCGGGCCAATGCAGGACATCAACCTTATTTCTTGGTTCCTTTCCCTTCTGGTATCTTGGGGGTCTCTAGACGCGTCTCAGCTACTGTCGGAAGATTTCAACCCTGCCCTTGTCTCCAGGTCAATGAGCAGGGTTATGATGATCTTGGCCAGTCTCATCTCTTTCCTCTCATTACAGAGCCTTTCCTCCTCTTCTGGGTTCTGCTGCCTTATTTTTTTTTTTTTTTTTTAGAAGTATGGGGAAAACTCTTTTTTTTTTAGACGTTGGGAGTAAGAGTTTATTAATTAATTAATTTATTTTTGCTGTGTTGGGTCTTCGTTTCTGTGCGAGGGCTTTCTCTAGTTGTGGCAAGTGGGGGCCATTCTTCATCACGGTGCGTGGGGCTCTCACTATCGCGGCCTCTCGTTGTGGAGCACAGGCTCCAAATGCGCAGGCTCAGTAGTTGTTCCTCACGGGCCTAGTTGCTCCGCGGCATGTGGGATCCTCCCAGACCAGGGCTCGAACCTGCGTCCCCTACATTAGCAGGCAGATTCTCAACCACTGCGCCACGAGGGAAGCCCTCTGCAGGGAAGCCCTCTGCCGCCTTATTTAAGGCAGCAGAAATAAGTTACTTGGACCCAAGATGTAGGTTAACTACACAATTCTTTTAATTTTATATAAGGTCCTTTCCTCCCCAGGCCATTGACACACCTCCATTTTCTGACTGGGTCAGGTATAGGCTCAAGGACAGGTGACTCCAGTTTTAGGACCTACTTTCTTTCTGGATAATAGTCACGAATGAAACAGGCTGAAGTCAAACCTTGACTATCCCACTTCTGGAAGCCCATTCAAACCATGAATCTATAGATATTTATTTTGACAATAAAATAAAATCCAAGTCGATGCATTTTTAAACAGTTGAGAATGTGAACCCACACATTTAATATAAAAGCTGTTTGGCAAATGTTTTCGGAGGAGATTTTTCTTAATTGAGATGTCCTAAAATATAAATCCAGTAGACTTTGGACTGAAGATCCCTTTTTTTCCTGGTAAATCTGCTCAGCAAATATAGCTGTTACTCACTGCAACAAGGATGTTCAAATTGAATTAAAAATTAGGATTATCTTTCTCCCGCTGCGGAGCACAGGCTCCGGACGCGCAGGCTCAGAGGCCATGGCTCACGGGCCCAGCCGCTCCGCGGCACGTGGGATCTTCCCGGACCGGGGCACGAACCCGCGTCCCCTGCATCGGCAGGCGGACTCTCAACCACTGCCCCACCAGGGAAGCCCAGGATTATCTTTCTTGAAAAATTATGGGATTGTCAATATGTTGAGCGCTAAGGCTTCCAAGTGTTTTGAATGGTAAATGCTGGGAGAAGGGATTGGAGGGGAAGTACTAATGCCACGAAGTTCCATGGCTCCACTAATCCCTTGCAAGATGTTTCATCAAGGTTAACTGCCTAATGCTATTCAATAATTTCAGTAACCTTTGGAGGAAATCTTCCTTGTTCTTCTATCAGAATCTGCAGTTTCTCCCTGAACTCTGATGTGATGCCAACTGGTTCACTTCCTAAAATGATCAAATCATTCTTTACTTGGGCTACAAACATTTTAATGAGCCTCTTCTTAACCATTTCAAAGCTAAAAAGGTAATGCCACTAGGCAGAGCACAGAGGAATTTTAGGGCAGTGACACTATTCTGTGTGATGCCATCATGGTGGATACATGTCATTACACACTTACCCAAAATCATAGAATGTACAACACCAAAAGTGAATCTTAACGCAAACTATGGACTTTTGGTGATGATGTTGTGTCAGTGCAGGTTCATTGATTATAACAAATTAACAAAATGGTGTGGGATTTTTATAGTGGGGAAAGCTGTGTATATAGGGGCAGAGGTATATGGGAAGTCTCTGTACCTTATGCTCAATTTTACTGTGAATAGAAAACTGCCGTAAAAAATAGTCTAGGGAGGGATAAATTAGTGACGATATGTACACTACTATATATAGGATAGATAACTAAAAGGAATCTACTGTATAGCACAGGAAATGCTACTCAATACTCTGTAATGACCTATATGGGAAGATAATCTAAAAAAGAGTGGATAAATATATATGTACAGTCGATTCACTTTGCTGTACAGCAGAAACTAACACAACATTGTAAATCAACTAGACTCCAATAAAAATTAAAATAAAGTAAAATAATGGCTTTGCTGAAATCATTTCTTGGTTTACAGGTATCTACCATGATGAATTTTTCTCCTAAGGAACCCCATGGTTTCTCTTTTCTTTTAAAATTGTTATTTATCCTTTTATGCCCTTCGAATAAAGCTTTTAAAATTCCCATGAAATAAGTAAGTATACGTGTTTCAGAGGAACTGAAATGGGAAGGTGTGAGGTCTACTTAGTGCTGCATATTGGAAGCCGCACCTTCATGAGGAGCCATGGTTTCCCTTTTAATTTAGTGTCTATTGTTCACCTCCATCCTTCAAGCCACATTCATCAGACCTAGGAGGGAATGGTGAGGGAGAAGTGTCATGTATATAGGATTTGTGGTCACCAGACAAACTTTAGCTTCTGACATCTGGGAACCCATGTCACCATCGGCCTTTCAATGGCAGAGGCCAGGTCTGATTTATCTTGGCTTTCCCAGCACCTAGCATAGTGACCAGCACATATCACTTGCTTAATAAATGTTGATTGAGTGACCGAATAAATGAACAAACAAGAAAAACAAATGGAGATTCGAGAGTTGAGTAGAGGCATTTAGTGGAAAATAGCTTTGAAGAAAAAAGAACAGAGAGATGACAAAGCTTATATTTTTAGTATCCTTTCTTCTGTTCCTTGGCAACTCTGATGTGAAGAGCGACAGAGATTGAGTCAGGAAACCTCACTCCAGGTTTAGAAAACATTGTCAGGGTGACAGAAAAAACCTAGTCGCATCCTTCCTGCTGGCCTAGCTCAGCCTGATTTCTTGCTTGGGAACACGCAGTTCAGAAGCTGACATTTCCTGCAACAGCAGCTTAGAGAACCCCAAGAATTTCAGTCTCCAGAAATAAAGGGGAGAGAGAGAAATTGGGTATGAGGCTGGATGGGTCAGATACAGCCACAAAAACACACACGTGCAGACCCCACCCAGAAGCGAGGTTTTGAAATTGGTAATGATGAGCACACATGAGTTCAGAGCAGTTTTGACCTTCAACTTTGCGATACAGTCTGGCCAGGGCAGGAGTCACAAACTGGGAGCCCATGGCTGGATCCAGCCCATAGACAAAAAAAAAAGTCTGGCCTGAGTGGTTTTTTAAAAAAATTGTTAATACATTGCCAAGATTTAGACATTGGGAAATTTCAGATCAAATCTGGATTTCCGGCTTCTTGTGAAAAAGCAGATCTGGGAAGAGCTGGCCCGAATTTCCTCAGGGCCTCATGTGCTAGAGGGGGAGGGAGCTTTCACCTGACTGGCCTTGCTCTTGACCCCAGCAGCCTGGCCTTGTGGCATTTGCTGGCATTTGCGCGCGCGCACGCGCGCGCGCACACACACACACACACACACACACACACACACACACACACACACACACCGCCGCCCCTGCCTCTCTGGTCACTATCCAGAAGAGTCCTTCCAGGGAATGAAGCTGATGGTGAGGGCAGACATGTGTGATATATTCCTGAAAGGATAATATTACACAGATGAGCCATTCTGTTCAGTAGGAATTGAAGCTTCCTGGAGCCTTTCAATTATAAGCTCAAATAGAGTATGTCACAGGATCGTAAGTGTATTGGGTGATTTAAAGATACAAAGGTCAAATTTTGTAAAGAGGACCAATGGCTCCTCTCTTTGCTCTGGTCCATTTGACCTGTTCTACATAGCAGGAAGAATGCCTTCATTTTTATATCACATCTATACCTGGGCCAAAGGTCCAAAGGAAGGTCAGTTTCTTCCACATTGAACATTCCACCCTCACTCAAATTAAGGCAAAATTGCTATGAGAAATAGTCTAAGAAATTGGCTGAATTATGAAATTTGAAATACCATTTCCTACTGACATTCCCCTTCTGGCTGCCTTGGCATTAATCTAAGGATTATTTATGACTCAGCATTTCCCCACAGCAGCTGCCCATGGGACAGAGCATGAACTGAGGAAAAGGAGAGAAAAGCCTGACTCCACTCTCTTGTCTGAGAAGAGACAGCACCCTCCGGGGAACGGGGTACAGGCTTCACGGGGGCCAAGCTGGGTGCAAACCCTGACTTGGGAATGGACCAGTTCAGTGACCTTGAAACCGTTGTCTACAGCAGGGGTCAGCCAACATTTTCTGGAAAGGGCCAGCCAGTAAATATTTTCCACTTTGCCAACCTTTGTAATTTCTCAACTCTTAGCAACTATCGTAGCCCCCAAACAGCCAGACATACTATGTCAATCTGCTACTGCTGCCATAATGAAGTACCACAGGCTGGGTGGCTGAAACAACAGAAATTTGCTTTCTTACAGTTCTGGAGACTAGAAGTCCGAGATCAAGGTGTTGACAGGGTTGGTTTCTTCTCAGGCCGCCCTCTGTGGCTTGTATATGGCCATCACCTCGCTGTGTCTTCACATGACCGTCTGTCCCTCTGTCTGTGTTGCCCGCACCCTAATCTCCTCTTTTTATAAGGACACCAGTCATATTGGATCAGGGCCGACACTAATCAGCTCATTTAACTTAATCACCTCTTCAAGGGCCCTATCTGCCAATGCAGTCACACTCTGAGATGCCGGAGGTTCAGACTTCAATATATGAATTTTGGTGGGGCGGAATACACACACAATCCAGCCCACAAAAGACAGCAGTATGTGGATAAGTAGGTGGCTGTGTTCCAGTGAAACGTCCCAGAACCAGGCCTGTGGCCAGATTTGGCCCGTGGACCCAGGTTTGCAGATGGCTGGTCTCCACTGGCTCCATTCCCTCCCTTCCCACCCCCTCCTAGCCAGCTCTCACTGGACTCTCACTCACATCCCTCCATCTAAGACCTCTCCTAAGGTCACCATGGCCTCAGCTTTCTTGTCCCTCAGCAGTGTCAGTTCACGCAGGTGACTTCCTATTGAGCCTTTCCTCCCTGGACTCTAGTGAGGCCACACTCCATGGGCTCCCTCTTATTTCTCTGGCTGGCCCTTCTCTGCTTTGCTGGCATCTCCTCCCCTTTCCAGCCACTCAGTGTTAGACTGTCTTAAAGCTCAGTTCTGGGCTCCTTCGCTTCTTGCTATATCATTTATTCTAAGGTGATCTCATCAACACCCCCAATTTCAATTACCCCCTATAAGATGAAGACTTCCAAATATAGAGCTCCAGCCCACACCCCTTCTCGGAGCTCCTGCCCTTGAATCTAACTACCTCCTTCACATTTCCTCTTGTCACTGTTCCTGTAATTTTTGTGTTATGTGTCCTGCCTATTTACCATTTGTTTTTCTTTCACGATGATCATCTCCAGGGTGACTTCAGTTCTGCTCTAAAACCACTTCTGGGGCTAATCTTCCCTGACCTCCCTCCTTGCCCCACAGTCTAGGTCAGAACCCTCTTTTACCTGCTCTCCGAGCTCACTGTATATTTCTTCCTCATTCCTCAGTTAGTAATCAGAAATTTATGTGAGTTTGTTTTCTCTGGAGGGCAGTAAACCCAAGAGAGGCAAAGATCCTGTCTATTGTCCTCTTTGTATCTGAGCACTTAGCACAGATTTTTAGATTCCATATATATATGTTAGCATATGGTATTTGTTTTTCTCTTTCTGACTTACTTCATTCTGTGTGACAGACTCTAGGTCCTTCCACCTCACTGCAAGTAACTCAATTTCATTTCTTTTTATCGCTAAGTAACATTACATTGTATATACGTGCCACATCTTCTTTATCCATTCATCTGTTGATGGACGCTTAGGTTGCTTCCATGTCCTGGCTATCGTAAATAGTGCTGTAATGAACATTGGGGTACATGACTCTTTTTGAATTATGGTCTTCTCAGGGTATATGCCCAGTAGTTGGATTGCTAGGTCTTATGATAGTTCTATTTTTAGTTTTTTAAGGAACCTCCATATTGTTCTCCATAGTACCTGTACCAATTTACCTTCCCATCAACAGTGCAAGGGGGTTTCCTTTTCTCCACACCCTCTCCAGAATTTATTGTTTGTAGATGTTTTTGATGATGGCCATTCTGACTGGTGTGAGGTGATACCTTATGATAGTTTTGATTTGCGTTTCTCTAATGATTAGTGATGTTGAGCATTCTTTCATGTGTTTGTTGGCAATCTGTATATCTTCTTTGGAGAAATGTCTATGTAGGTCTTCTGCCCATTTTTGGATTGGGTTGTTTGGTTTTTAGTTATTGAGCTGCATGAGCTGCTTATCAATTTTGGAGATTAATCCTTTGTCAGTTGCTTCCTTTGCAAATACTTTCCTCCCATTCTGAAGGTTGTCTTTTTGTCGTATTTATGGTTTCCTTTGCTGTGCAAAAGCTTTTAAGTTTCATTAGGTCCCATTTGTTTATTTTTGTTTTTATTTCCATTTCTCTAGGGGGTGGGTCAAAAAGGATCTTGCTGTGATTTATGTCATAGAATGTTCTGCCTATGTTTTCCTCTAAGAGTTTGATAGTGTCTGGCCTTACATTTAGGTCTTTACTCAACTTTGAGTTTATTTTTGTGCATGGTGTTAGGGAGTGTTCTAATTTCATTCTTTTACATGTAGCTGTCCAGTTTCCCCAGCACCACTTATTGAAGAGGCTGTTTTTTCTCCATTGTATATTCTTGCCTCCTTTATCAAAGATAAGGTGACCATATGTGTGTGGGTTTATCTCTGGGCTTTCTATCCTGTTCCATTGATCTATATTTCTGTTTTTGTGCCAGTACCATACTGTCCTGATGGGACTGGAAATTTGTAGTATAGTCTGAAGTCGGGGAGCCTGATTCCTCCAGCTCCGTTTTTCTTTCTCAAGATTGCTTTGGCTATTCGGGGTCTTTTGTGTTTCCATACAAATTGTGAAATTTTTTGTTCTAGTTCTGTGAAAAATGCCATTGGCAGTTTGATAAGGATTGCATTGAATCTGTAGATTGCTTTGGGTAGTATAGTCATTATCACAATGTTGATTCTTCCAAGCCAAGGACATGGTATATCTCTCCATCTATTTGTATCATCTTTAATTTCTTTCATCAGTGTCTTATAATTTTCTGCATACAACTCTTTTGTCTCCTTAGGTAGGTTTATTCCTAGGTATTTTATTCTTTTTGTTGCAATGGTAAACGGGAGTGTTTCCTTAATTTCTCTTTCAGATTTTTCATCACTAGTGTATAAGATTGCATGAGATTTCTGTGCATTAATTTTCTATCCTGCTACTTTACCAAATTCATTGATTAGCTCTAGGAGTTTTCTGGTAGCATCTTTAGGATTCTCTATGTATAGTATCATGTCATCTGCAAACAGTGACAGCTTTACTTCCTCTTTTCCGATTTGGATTCCTTTTATTTCTTTTTCTTCTCTGATTGCTAGGGCTAAAACTTCCAAAACTATGTTGAATAATAGTGGTGAGAGTAGACAACATTGTCTCATTCCTGATGTTAGAGGAAATGGCTTCAGTTTTTCACCATTGAGAATGATGTTGGCTGTGGGTTTGTCATACATGGCCTTTATTATGTTGAGGCAAGTTCCTTCTGTGCCTACTTTCTGGAGGGTTTTTATCAAAAATGGGTGTTGGATTTTGTTGAAAGCTTTTTCTGCATCTATTGAGATGATCATATGGTTTTTCTCCTTCAATTTGTTAATATGGTTTATCACCTTGACTGATTTGTGTATATTGAAGAATCCTTACATTTCTGGGATAAACCCCACTTGATCATGGTGTATGATCCTTTTAATGTGCTGTTGGATTCTGTTTATTTTGTCGAGTATTTTGTCGAGGATTTTTGCATCTATGCTCATCAGTGATATTGTCCTGTTGTTTTCTTTCTTTGTGACATCTTTGTCTGGTTTTAGTATAAGGGTGATGGTGGCCTCATAGAATGAGTTTGGGAGTGTTCCTCCCTCTGCTATATTTTGGAAGAGTTTGAGAAGGACAGATGTTAGCTCTTCTCTAAATGTTTGAGAGAATTCACCTGTGAAGCCATCTGGTCCTGGGCTTTTGTTTGTTGGAAGATTTTTAATCACAGTCTCAATTTCAGTGCTTGTGATTTGTCTGTTTATATTTTCTATTTCTTCCTGGTTCAGTCTTGTAAGGTTGTGCTTTTCTAAGAATTTGTCCATTTCTTCCAGGTTGTCCATTTTATTGGCATAGAGTTGCTTGTAGTAATCTCTCATGATCCTTTGTATTTCTGCAGTGTCCGTTGTTACTTCTCCTTTTTCATTTCGAATTCTATTGATTTGAGTCTTCTCCTTTTTTTCCTTGATGAGTCTGGCTAATGGTTTATCAATTCTGTTTATCTTCTCAAAAAACCAGCTTTTAGTTTTATTGATCTTTGCTATTGTTTCCTTCATTTCTTTTTCATTTATTTCTGATCTGATCTTTATGATTTCTTTCCTTCTGCTAACTTTGGGGGGTTTTTGTTCTTCTTTCTCTAATTGCTTTAGGTGTAAGGTTAGGTTGTTTATTTGAGATGTTTCTTATTTGTTGAGGTAGGATTGTGTTGCTATAAACTTCCCTCTTGGAACTGCTTTTGCTGCATCCCATAGGTTTTGGGTTGTTGTGTTTTCATTGTCATTTGTTTCTAGGTATTTTTTTATTTCCTCTTTGTTTTCTTCAAGGATCTTTAGTAGTGTATTGTTTAGCCTCCATGTGTTTCTATTTTTTACAGATTTTTTCCCATAACTGATATCTAGTCTCATAGCATTGTGGTAGGAAAAGATACTTGATACGATTTCAGTTTTCTTAAATTTACCAAGGCTTGATTTGTGACCCAAGATATGATCTATCCTGGAGAATGTTCCATGAACACTTGAGAAGAAAGTGTATTCTGTTGTTTTTGCATGGAATGTCCTATAAATATCGATTAAGTCCATTTTGTTTAATGTATCATCTAAAGCTTGTGTTTCCTTATTAATTTTCTGCCTGGATGATCTGTCCATTGGTGAAAGTGGGGTGTTAAAGTCCCCTACTATGATTGTGTTACTGTCAATTTCCCCTTTTATGGCGGTTAGCATTTGCCTTATGTATTGAGGTGCTCTTATGTTGGGTGCATCAATATTTACAATTGTTACATCTTCTTCTTGGACTGATCCCTTCATCATTATGTAGCATCCTTCATTGTCTCTTGTAATAGTCTTTATTTTAAAGTCTATTTTGTCTGATATGAGAATTGCTACTCCAGCTTTCTTTTGATTTCCATTTTCATGGAATATCTTTTTCTATCCCCTCCCTTTCAGTCTGTATGTGTCCCTAGGTCTGAGGTGGTTCTCTTGTAGACGGCATATATACAGATCTTGTTTTTGTATCCATTCAGCCAGTCTATGTCTTTTGGTTGGAGCATTTAATCCTTTCACATTTAAGGTGATTATCGATATGTATGTTCCTTAATTGTTTTGGGTTTTTTATTGTAGGTCTTTTCCTTCTCTTGTGTTTCCTGCCTAGAGAAGTTCCTTTAGCATTCGTTGTAAAGCTGGTTTGGTGGTGCTGAATTCTCTTAGCTTTTGCTTGTCTCTAAAGTTTTTAACTTCTACATCGAATCTGAATGAGATCCTTGCTGGGTAGAGTAATCTTGGTTGTAGGTTTTTCCCTTTCCTCACTTTAAATATGTCCTGTCATTCCCTTCTGGTTTGCAGAGTTTCTGCTGAAGGATAAGCTGTTAACCTTATGGGGATTCCCTTGTGTGTTATTTGTTGTTTTTCCCTTGCTACTTTTAATATATTTCCTTTGTATTTAATTTTTGATAGTTTGATTAATATGTGTCTTGGCATGTTTCTCCTTGGTTTTATACTGTATGGGACTCTCTACGCTTCCTGGAGTTGACTATTTCCTTTCCCATATTAGGGAGGTTTAATCTCTTCAAATACTTTCTCAGTGCCTTTCTTTTTCTCTTCTTCTGGGACCCCTATAATTCGAATGACCTGAGACTGCTAAGTTTTCACTGCAAACTTTATGCTGTCGTACCTTCTCCCCAGCTCCCCAGCCATACATGCACAGAGGAACCATCCTGCTCTCTACAGCCTGGCTACTCACCCTCGATTGAAGAACTTTAAGTAAATTAATTAAACTCTCTGAGATATTGAGAATTGTTGTCTGATTTCGGTTCATAATATTTTGTGTTAAGCTGTGCTAGTTTAGTTTAAATTATGACCCTCAGAAAGGTTCTCCTAGTTTCCTAACTTAGTTTCAATATATATTCTGCCATTCCTTCTATTTTCCTAAATGCTACTTGTGTAGAAAATTGAGTCATTTGAAGAGTGAACACACTCGCAGTCTATGTATTTCTTTAGTTTTTGTGTGCAGGAGAAGGGATAGAGCCCTAGAGGCAGACAATCCTGGTTCAAATTCCAAGTCGACTATTAACTAACTGCATGACCTTGAGCAAGTGGCTGAACCTCATTACTCCTCAGTTTCTTCACCTGTAGAAATATGATGCTGACACTTGTGTTAAATGTATAGTGTATGGACGGGATCTGACACAGTGCCTGGCATTAGTGGAGGTTCCTTATTTGTTTAACAAATATTTTTAGGTGCCCACAAATGGGACAGGTGCTGTTTCAGGCACTGGGGGTACAGCAGTAAGTGAATCAGACCAATCCTATGCTTGGGGGGCTCACATTCTAGTTGGGGAAGCAGGCAGTAAAGACAGCTGGGTGAGGGAATAGAGATTGATAGTAAGGAGAAGAAGTGGGGGGAAAGCCTCCCCAAGCCTCCACAGCTGGAATCACCTCCACTCCGAGGTGAATCCAAGTAGATACAAGAATGAAGTGAGGATCCACAAAGGACCATTCTTCTCCCTTTCTGCTTTCTTGCAGGCAGGGCTCCTACTCCACCTGGTGACTGGGGAGAATGCCTCACTCCAACCTAACCTGTCTGGGTGGGAGCAGCACCAACAGAAATTTTAAGAGGTGGGATTCAGGGGGCTCTGGGCTGTTATGGCCATAGACATTCCACCCCCATTGGGGGTTCAATGTCAAGGTCTTGCTCTTGGTATCTGTATTCCATAAGAATTGGTATGCAAATGAGATCAGGTACTGAGAAATGCCCCTGTGTAATGGAATTTCTTCTTGGAGAACAACAGGTAAAAGTAAAACTCCAAGAAATCCCACGTCTCGTTCAGTGGGTTTGAGGTAGGAGTTGGCAGGTTGGTTTAGCCTTGGCTTGCCTGAGAACCAAATGAGTCAACATTCAGTCAGAATACAATAACCAGAACCTCAGATCTGCACCGGGAAATCTCAAGAATTACCAAGGCCCCAGGGATCTAAGGAGGCAGTGTGGTTAGTTTGGCTCTGCCGGGAGCATAGCTGCTTGTCATTCCACACTTGTGCCTTCTCCAGTAGGACTGGCTGGGTTGAGTTATTGCCTTGGAATGTTCGACTTGGATAATATTGGAAAGACTCAATATCTTTGCAGTCCATAATTTCTCCCCAGTAGGCCCCATACACTTTCTTCTCTATCATCAACTGAAGGGAAGGAGGAGTGAAGAACCCAGATACATTTTGTAGCATTAATAAACCCAAAGGAAGAGACTCCCTTCTAGTCTGCAGGATCACTCTCCAGCTGCACAGCCTGCAGCAGGCGGAACCCCATTATGTGAAAGACACGTTGGCTGCCTGAGGGCACCCAAAACATCAACCTGATGGGAAAGGAAGCATTTCCCATCAGGAAAGGAAGCATTTCCCAAATGAAAGGAAGCATTTCAGTGAGATAAATGGCTGAACCACAGGAGCAGTTGAGAAATTAGTGAGGGTGTTGATACATCAAGATTTTGGAAGCTGAGACTTTTTTTAGAAGGATTTGATTAGTCACCAAGTCACGAGTACTTACAGCTTTCCAGCCTCAACACAGCCAGGGGCGGCGGTAGGGGTGTGCGGGGGTGTGGCATACACCGGAGAACCATGTCCACTCCATAGGCTGAGGAGGGAAATTTGAAAGCTGGTCTGCATCTGAGGCAAATCCCTTAGCAAGGAAATCAGACTCCACTCTCAGACATCTGAAAGTATCCAACAAAATTTGCCTTGGCTTGCCTGGGAACCAAATGAGTCAAAGGCAAATACCAATTCAGTGTCAAGGTGTCTTTCAATCTAGATCAAAGTGAATAATTTTAATTAAAAAATGATAATAAAATAAGTGTATATGCTGTAGAAAAATTTTTGGTTTTGTTTTGGTTTGTTTGTCTGTTTATTACAGTCAACATTTAAGGAGGGCCTACTTTGTATAGGTTAGTCTTCTAGATGCTATAGAACAACACAAAGACAAATTTGACTCACTCTTAGGTCTGGAAAGCTTTCCCTTAGGGGTGGCAGGAGGTGGAGTAGGGTATAGAAAAAGAGACAAGTGACTGATTTCTTGGGCTGACCTCTGGCTAGGAGCTGACCAGACCTGCTGCATGTTGGTCAGGCTGGGCCAGGCCTGTTAATTTGAGATCAGGCCACTGGACCAGCTGCTGTGGTTCCATTCAACTTTAAGCTTCAGGAGCATAATGGGTGTGTCCTCCCAGACCCCACCAATTTCCTGGACCTCTTAATATTCCCTCAGTGACCAAGAGTCCCCTCTTGGAGTACGGTCAGGTGGATCTCCAGCTAGCTTTTCCCCCAGGTTTCAATAACAAAAGAACTCCTCTTTAAAAACTCTATTCCCTTATTTTTGAGAATTGAGGCCCTTCCCTCCATTTCAAAGGCGCATGACTAATAGCCATAACCAAGAAGTGATGAATTGGACATTAAGGGATAAGAAACATGCTGTATCAAGAAGAAAGGGGTGGGGAAGATAAATTAGGAGTTTGGGATTAACAGATACACATTACTATATATAAAATAGATAATTAACAAGGACTTACTGTATAGCACAGGGAACAATACTGAATATTTTGTAATAACCTATAAGAGAAAAGAATCTGAAAAAGAATATATATATTATACATATATATATATAACTGAATCACTTTGCCGTACACCCGAAACTAACACAATATTGGAAATCAACTATACTTCAATAAAATTTAAAAAAAATAGAAAAATGCCATATCAGACTCCAGAGTACCTAAAAGATTTCCAGACTGATTACAAGTTCAGTCACATTTCTGTTAAAGCAATTAAAACGAATACCAAACAAATTATGTGCTCTAGCCTCAGGGCTTTCATTGGACAAACCATTTTGGTACATTCATTGTATTTTAATGTATCTTTGATACGTTGCTTGCAGAATTCATCCGAATTTAGAAAAAATACTTTCAAAAGCCATACAAAGAATATCTCTGCTAATTTATAAAGAAGTCATCTCTAGGAAGACTTAAGACTCTGCTTCTATTGAGAGGAACCAGGTTCCTGGGAAACAGGCGATGGGAATGTGGAGGTCCCCCCCCCATACTCACATTTGAACTTTCTGAATTTTGTACCATGTACACGGATTACCTACTCAAAAATAAGTAACTTTATATTACACACGAAGAAAAAGCTGTATATTTATTTTTGTCATGAAGTCACTCTCCCACCACTTTTCCTCTAAAGAAATTCTCTCAAAGACTGAGGAAAATGGTGAATTAAACTTTCTCTGACAGGAAAGGCAAAGTCTGAAACTCATGCCTGATGGAGAGAAAGAAGAATCCTGGCGGCAGACACTGTGCTGACAGACGAAGAAAAGCACGTCTGACAGAATTTGGACTCCACACGGAAGCTGAGCTAGAGCCAGAAAGCGACATGTGTTTAGAATGACATTGTCCCTCTAAGTGTCAGTTTACTCAACTAACCGACCCACTTAGGGGTCACGGCACCTAGTCTCCATCTTCAGCCAACTAACCGTGTCTTTTTTCATTTCTTCCAAACTGATGGACACAAAAGTTGAGTCCCATTTTTGGTTGGAAACACAGGGCTGTCGGGATGCATTTTTCACCGCACGGTGGTTTCCAGTGCCCCGGGGGTGAGCTGTGAACGCCGCTGTCCCCCAAATTGGAAGATAGAGCTATGCGACAGAAAGTAGAGGAAAGGATTAGCAGCAGAAGTGCCCATTGTAACACGCGGCGGGAGGACAGAAGTGCATTTTCCTAGGACTGTCCGGCAGAAATGTGCAAGGTTTTTGTATTAGGTCACAGCTAACGCGCTGCTTTGGCTGTGCCCTTTGATCCTTTTTGGAAGCCGAGCCACATGCTACCAATGACACACCCCGAACTTGAACTCAGAAGAGACAGCGAGGTGCTGGGCATCACAGGGTCCTATGGACTTTGTGCTTGCACCATCCACGGTACAATGACAGGGTTTTCATGGGGAGGGTTCATGGTATTGCCATCGAATGGATGTTATCTGGGTAAGAGACGGGGGGTGGTTTATGTAAGAGATGCAGCCTGCTTCTCATTTCCTCAGATCCCAATTTTTCAAATAGATAATGGCCGAGCAGACTCTAGGACACGAAGAAGCTGGCAATGTAATAAAACAGGATGCCAGGGCTTCCCTGGTGGCGCAGTGGTTGAGAGTCCGCCTGTCGATGCAGGGGACGCGGGTTCGTGCCCCGGTCCGGGAGGATCCCACGTGCCGCGGAGCGGCTGGGCCCGTGAGCCGTGGCCGCTGAGCCTGCGCGTCCGGAGCCTGTGCTCCGCAACGGGAGAGGCCACAACAGTGAGAGGCCCGCGTACCGCAAAAAAAAACCCAGGATGCCACGGGCTGGGATCTGAAATAGCCCTGATCTCCCCCCAGAGTTCCATGCTGTATGGGATGCGAGGCGTCAGTTTGCTGCTGGATAAATAGCTTAGGGACAGCTCCATGCAAGAGGGAGTAAGCATTGTTCACTTCGCTGAGTGACCCCCCAAATCATTTGAATGCAAATAGGGGAGGCCAGAGACCATCTCTACGGCAGAGACTGAACGCTTCCATCATCCCCTTTCATTGGTAGAAGGCTGTGGCAGTCCCCACTCTCCACTAAACAGGCAGCTCAACTGCAGCCAGATGGTATCTCTAAAACTGTGGCCTGCAGCCATGCTTGCGAGTTGAATGTGTGACTTGCATTCTCTCTCAGAATAAGAATACATAATGTAACCTAATTAAAAGCTTTTGTGCAGCAAAGGAAACCACCCATCGACAAAATGAAAAGACAACCTACTGAATGGGAGAAAACTTTTGCAAATGGTATGACCGATAAGGAATCAATATCCCAAATATGTCAACAGCTATACAACTCAATATCAAAAACACAAACAACCAGATTAAAAAATGGGCAGAAGACCTGAAGAGACATTTTTCCAAAGAAGACAGACAGATGGCCAAATAGGCACATGAAAAGATGCTCAAAATCACTAATTATCAGAGAAATGCAAATCAAAACCACAAGGAGGTGTCATCTAACACCTGTCAGAAGGGCCATCATCAAAAAGACCACAGATAACAAATGTTGGAGAGGATGTGGAGAAAAGGGGACCCCTGTGCACTGTTGGTGGGTGTGTAAATTGGAGCAGCCACTGTGGAAAACAGTCTGGAAGCTCCTCAAAAAACTATAAACAGGGTTACCATATGGCCCAGCAATTCTACTCCTGGGTATATATCTGAAGAAAATGAAAACACTAATTTGAAAAGATACATGCACCCCAATATTCCCAGAAGTGTTACTTATAATTGCCAAGATATGGAAGCAACCTGTGTCCATCATCAGATGAATGGATAAAGAAGACGTGGTGTGTGTCATACACACAGACACACACACAATGGAATTCCAAAAGAGAATGCAATTTTGCCATTTTCAACAACGTGGATGGACTTGGAGGGTATTATGCTTAGTGTCAGACAAAGAAAGACAAATACTGTATGTTATCACTTATATGTGGAATCTAAAAAATAACATACTGATAATAACACACATACTGAGAACCAATGAATGGTTATCAGTGGGGAGACGGCCATGGGGAGGGGCAGGACGGGATAGGGGGCATGAGGTACAAACTGTGGGTAAAATAAATAAGCTACTAGTATATATTGTCCAGCACAAGGGATATAGCCATTATTTTATAAATGAAGTAGAACCTATAAAAGCATTGAATCACTCTGCGGTACACCTGAAACTTACATAATATTGTAAATCGACTATACCTCAATTAAAAAAACAAAACCAGGGCTTCCCTGGTGGCACAGTGGTTGAGAGTCCGCCTGCCGAAGCAGGGGACACGGGTTCGTGCTCCGGTCCGGGAGGATCCCACATGCCGCGGAGCGGCTGGGCCCGTGAGCCGTGGCCGCTGAGCCTGCGCGTCCGGAGCCTGTGCTCCGCAACGGGAGAGGCCACAACAGTTAGAGGCCCGCGTATCACAAAAAAAAAAAAAAAAAAAAAAAAAAAAAAAAACCAGATGATGTAGATAGCGCTGGCTGGGAGCGGCTCAGAGAGGAAAGAAACTCCAAGGTGGGATCACTGAGTGACTGAGGTTAGTGACTCGTGC
Source organism: Kogia breviceps (assembly GCF_026419965.1). Lineage (NCBI taxonomy): Eukaryota > Metazoa > Chordata > Mammalia > Artiodactyla > Physeteridae > Kogia > Kogia breviceps. The sequence continues at coordinate 190,758,594 of NC_081311.1, read as the reverse complement.
CCTGGTCTGCTCCTCCCTCCCTCCTGTTGGAAAGTAAGCTTCAGGAGGGCAGGGCTGGCGCTGTCTGACTCAGGGCTGCATTTGAGCCCCTTGACTCACGCCAGGCACATAACACGTGCTCGGTGAGTTTTCCTCAGATGAATGAGGGGCTTTCTCAGAATAAGTTTTCTGTGATCGGGGATCAAGACGGCGGCAGATTCTCTGCAGTCGTGAAGTCTATCTTTTCTGAATATCCCCACGGAGGCCGGGTCTTGATTACAACCCTCACGAGCCTAGATTGCTGCAGCACCGACGGCCAGGGTTTCAAACCCAAGGATGAGAATTCCTTCCAGCTCCTGCCAGGCTACTTCGTCACGCTGACTTTATGTTCGGGCCTCTTTGATTAGGTTTGGTGCCAATCTTGCCCCTTGCAAACGTATTTTATGGGTCCCTTCTAGGTCCAGGAGTTAAGTCAGACGTTCCTGCAGAGGGTGGCTAGCTCACCCTCGCCCAGGTTGACTCCTGAGAACACACCGCCCTCTTGTGTCTATGATGCATTTGACAACATAGCTTCCAAGGGCCGCCAAAGCGCAGCCGAATGAAGCCTTTTATGGCTCTTCGCAGAAAGACCTCAGTATTAAGGGGGAGGGAGAACAAACATGCCCAATTGCCGTGAATGTCCAGAATAGTCCAGAATGTTTTGAAGATGGTACTAATTCAGAGCTTTGAAAATGAGAGCAAAAATCAGGCATGATAAAATTCAGATTCAAGAGCTCATAGACAGAAAATTCTACCTTCTAACGGGGCTGGGCATTTCCATAACCTGAAACAGACTATGAAGTAGAAGCATGAAGCTGCACTCTAAGCATCTTCATATTCCAATGTATTGCCTTTTGAACCGTCTTCCACGTATTTTGTGTGTGTGTGTGTGTGTTGTCCGTTCACACCACACACACACACACACACACACACACTCACATCTGCAAGCTGTGTGAGGGTACAAATATACCCATTCGATGGGTCCGTACTCTCAATCACAGTGTAAGACTGTTCATCTTGCTCACACACCTTGTTTCGGGGAGAGAGGACCTTGGGTCTCTACTGCAGCCAGTCCTCTTCACTCCAAGCCTTTCAGCAGGTGCAAGGCGGGTGGTTTCTGGCACAGCCAGACAAACACCTGAATCTGAAATGCGTATGTTCACTGCCCAAGTGTGGTCTGGGTGAGACTGGTGAACTGAGGCTCTATTCTATTTGTTTTTAAAGTAAAGGCTAGAATGAAAGCACTTCCATCATTGACATTATAAAAATCATCTTCTGAACACTCGATGGTATGTGGTCCTGGGTTACATACTGCAAAAAAGAGTAGAAAAGACACACTTTGTGTTGTAGGAATATGCACTCTATGGCTCCACCCCTCATACAGGTGCGCCTCACCTTCAGAAAATTGCAGTTAGGGCCTCTGCAGGAGGCCCTGGCTGTGAAATAAACAGTGCCCCCGAAGGTGTGCAGTGCACAACCTGAACATCCTTACGAAGCAGCCCTGATAAAATACCTTCTCTAACAAAAGAGCACGAATGTTTAGACTATGCCTTTAAAACCCCGTTTTGCTCACTACTCAGAAAATTCAAGAAGTAAGTCAGGACTCGGCTTTCCTACCTCCCTTCTTGGATTCTCATCCCACGGTACTGTGCCTTTCCTTATCGAACATTATGCCTCCTCCATCTTTTGTCTTTTTTTTTTTTTTTGACTATTTACCTTTATTTAGGTTACAAAGGAAACCCATAGTTTTTCCAAAAAGGTCAGGGAATATAGTAACGTAGGGCTTACAAAGTAAAAGTTTCCTGTGTTTTACTTCCAGAGAGAATCTACTTATATCAACAATATGACATATATTTCCCAGACCTGAGAGTACTCACATATGATACACACATAAATATAACAAAAATGCTGCCATGCACCTTCCCTTCTACAGCTTGCTTTTTCACTTAACAATACTCAAAGCTGACTATACAACCTGATAATTTTGTAAATTATACCTGCATAGAAAAAATAATAAGGGGAAATATAACATAATGCCAAAAGCAATATTCCCTGGGTGTTAACATTATGGAAGAGTTTTTTCACTGCATACATTTTTTGCCTTCTGAATTTTCTTCAATGGAAGTAGTACATTCCTTTTTTTTATTGGAGTATAACTGCTTTACAATGTTGTGTTATTTTCTTCTGTACAATGAAGTGAATCAGCCATATGTATACCTATATCCCCTCCCTCTTGGACCCCTCTTCCCCCCGCCCATACCACCCATCTAGGTCACCACAGAGCACCGAGCTGAGCTTCCTGTGCTTTCTAGCAGGTTCCCACTAGCTCTCTATTTTACGCATGGTGGTGTATATATGTCAGTCCTAATCTCCCAACTTGTCCCACCCTGCCCTTCACCCCACCCCCCGTATCCACATGTCCATTCTCCACATCTCTATTCCTGCCCTGCAAATAGGTTCATCCGTACCATTTTTCTAGATTCCACATATATGCGTTAGTATACAATATCTGTTTTTCTCTTTCTGACTTACTTCACTCTGTATGACAGACTCTAGGTCCATCCACGTCTCTACAAATGACCCAATTTCATTCCTTTTTATGGCTGAGTAATATTCCATTGTATATATGTACCACATCTTCTTTATCCATTCCTCTGTCGTTGGACATTTAGGTTGCTTCTATGTCCTGGCTATTGTAAATAGTGCTGCAATGAACGTTGGGGTACATGACTCTTTTTGAATCATGGTTTTCTCTGGGTGTATGCCCAGGAGTGGGATTGCTGGGTCATATGGTAGTTCTGATTTTAGTTTTTTAAGGAACCTCCATACTGTTCTCCACAGCAGCTGTATCAATTTACATTCCCACCAACAGCGCATGAAGGTTCCCTTTTCTCCACATTCTTCCAGCATTTATTGTTTGTAGCTTTTTTACAATAAATTTATTTTATTTATTTATTTTTGGCTGTGCTAGGCCCTCACTGCTGTGCACAGGCTTTCTCTAGCTGCGGTGAGCAGGGGCTACTCTCCGTGGCGGCGCACAGGCTCTCATTGCGGTGGCTTCTCTTGTTGCGGAGCACGGGCTCTAGGTGAGTAGGCTTCAGTAGTTGTGGCATGTGGGCTCAGTAGTTGTGGCTCGCGGGCTCTAGAGCGCAGGCTCAGTGGTTGTGGTGCACGGGCTTAGTGGCTCCGCAGCATGTGGGATCTTCCCGGACCAGGGCTCGAAGCCGTGTCCCCTGCATTGGCAGCTGGATTCTCAACCACTGTGCCACCAGGGAAGCCCTGTTTGTAGATTTTTTTGTTGATGGCTATTCTGACCCATGTGAGGCGATACCTCACTGCAGTTCTGATTTGCTTTTCTCTAATAATTATTGATGTTGAGCATTTTTCATGTGCCTCTTGGCCATCTGTATGTCTTCTTTGGTGAAATCTCTATTTAGGTCTTCAGCCCATCCTTTGTCTTTCAAGGTGCACCCTGCTTCTAACAGGGCACAATCCCTTACCTCAGAGGAACAAAGCTCTGCTGGTGACCAGCAGGTAAGGGAGGTATTTGGGGTAGCATGACATTTCTGATGGCCCTTTAAGCAGGCTTTCTATGCCTGTCTTTGTCATCTCTGTGAAGAGAAGCCTCTCTCGCTCTCACTTTCTTTTTATTCTCTTATCCCAGTCTCGCTGATCAAAGGACAGTTGGCCCAGTTGCGGCAATAAATCTGACCTTTCCCGCCAGGGGCTCCAAAAGGCAGTAGTGATCACACCAGTGTACCTAAGATAAGTGGAGTATTGTTTGCTCTGAGCTAAATTATTCCAGGAATTGTTTTTTCTGATTTCTCTTTAGCGTAAACTGAGGCTAATGGTAAAGGGCAGGGCCCTTGGGTTCATAGTTTTCTCCTGTAAAAGGGATTAGATTAAAAACATAACAACAATTCCGTCTCCAGGCCGGCTCCTAGGGTGTGGGATGCCCAACTGGATTGGTTGATCGGCATTTCAAAGTGATTCCTGAAGACAGTTCTCTTTTCCGAGGCCTGAGAGGGGGCTCTTCTCGGGTGAGGAATCTAAGAGAAGTCTCAGTATAACGCTTGTCTCCATTCGTCAGCCCTCACTCGTCAAGCCCCCCACGCCATCCCACGGCTCTTCCCTGGCCTCCGCGTTGCTATAGATGCTGTGCCCCATGTCTGGCCCTCCTCATCCCTGGGCTCTCAGCGCTGCCAACCGTCTCCTGAAAGCAGTCTCTTTCTCTGGCATTTGCAGCCTGCCTGCCTGGTTTGCCTGTCACCCCTCTGCCTCTCCTTCTGTGGCTCCTATGCAGGCTCCTCCTCTTTGGTTCTTTTCTGGTCCCAGGCCTGACCGTCCCACAGCCTGCTTGATATCGTCATGTAGACGACGCACAGGTATCTCCAATCCTACGCGACTGGCCCGAACGTCCCAATCTTGCCCTCGCCCCAAACAACCCCAGCAAGGAAACTGTCTTCGCCCACCTGGTCACTCAGAACCCAGAGCAACCCTGCCCCTGCCCCTCCCTCCTTTACGTGTTCTCCTAAACACATACTAAACCCATTCACTTCTTTCCACAGCTATTTCCTCCCCTAAATCGAATCCACCCCGCCTGCCGGCCTATGCCAAGGCTTCCTTTCTCCCCATCTCCACCCATTTCCATCCCATTCTCCACATGGCAGCAAAGGGGCCACTCTGTGCTAGGCTAAGAGCATACCCGCTGCCCCCGGGAGAAAAACCAGGATTCTCACCGGTCCTGCAACGCTGGGCGAGACCTGCCCCCCCACCACCCATGCCGTCTCATTGCAACAATTGCCCCTTCTTTCTCCACAGTCCACATCCTCCAGCTTTCTTTCAAGTCCTCTAATTCCAGAAGGTTCCTACCTGAGTCTCTGAACCTGTTCTCGCCTTTGCCCACTCGTTGGTGGCCAGCTCCTGTTCAGACTTCAGCCGGTAGCTGTCTCTTCCAGGGGCACCTTCCCTGACCCACAAACTTGGCTAAGATCCCTCTACCGTAAGCCTCTCCTTCCCAGGACCCCTCACCATTGGAACCAAAATATATCTTTCGTTCTTTGTAACCACAACTGCCTTCCAAGGTGGGCAGAACCTATGCTATGCCACTGCTGGACATCTCAAGGAGTCTGACTGTGAGAGCGTACAGGAAAACGAAAACATTTCTGCCTAATACAGGAACACAACTATGATGGATTTCTCGGAGACATCCAGAAACGGGAGGAAGGAGGGGTGGAGGGGTGGATGCTCTGGGACAAAGGGTACACAGAGGGCCCACGTGGAGTGACTGGAAAAGCCCTTTGAAGAACAGAGTTAGCATACTATTAAAACACTCTACTTACCCAGGACTGCATCAACAGATCTACCTGTCTGTGTGAAAGTCTTCTCCCCGGGTAACTTAACTCTTATTCAACTTGAGTCCAGAAAGAATGTTTTTTCCAAGTAACAAGGACAGCTGTGGCCGGAGAAATGTCTGTAGGAGCTGACATGATCAAGGCGGACTCTAGGGGGATGGCTGTCCACTCTACCTGACCACCCTCCTGCAATTGTCCGCACGGCCGACTTGGTGGAGGAGGGTGGGGGAGGGGGGGGAGGGCAAAACCGGAAGCAAGATAACTGGGGCGGCCGGGTGCAGAGGTGGCCAGCAGGGAGGGGCAGGCGGGGCGGACTCCAGCCTGTACCCCGCTTTCGTCAGACAGCAAAATCTGTAAATATTACCTTGGAAATTCCCCAAGATCAATGTTAGCTGATGATCCATCCAGTGTTCCTGAAGAGCTGCTATTAAGGCATATACGTAGCTTATTGATATGTCCCCAGACACACCCAGGTGGAATAAGTCCCAGGGCGATGACGGAGGTGAAACGGTATCGATCCCGCATCAGTTTCGCAAGACCTATTCGACTGGCTCACACGTCCCTGTTTTAACAGTTTCTGGAAATTCTCCCAGAACAATAGTCATGTGTTCTTAATTAAGAAAAAAGTTTCATTCTAATCAATCAAGTAAGCCACACAACAGTGGAAGGGAAATTAGACCTTTAGAGTAGCATCGCAAACTTTTCCTGCCAAGGGGCAGGTGGTCAATTAGTTAGGCTATCTACCGGTGGTAACGTCTGCTGCATATTTTTATTTTTTCTTATTTTTACAACCCTTTAACAATGTAAAAACTATTCTGAGCTTGGGGACAGTACAAAACCAGACCAAGGACAGATTTGGCCTGGGGCCATAGCTTGCTCTTCCTTTCTTTAGAGTAAGGAGAAGTGGTGACAGGACCATTTCACACTTTTTTTTTTTTTTTTTTTTGTACTCGGGCCTCTCACCGCTGTGGCCTCTCCCGTTGCGGAGCACAGGCTCCGGACGCGCAGGCTCAGCGGCCACGGCTCACGGGCCCAGCCGCTCCGCGGCACGTGGGATCCTCCCGGACCGGGGCACGAACCCGCGTCCCCTGCATCGGCAGGCAGACTCTCAACCACTGCGCCACCAGGGAAGCCCCCATTTCACACTTTTTGATGCCCTGGGAGGGGACTCAGATGGAGAAGCTGAGCTCAGAGACGTAAAACAACTCCTCCAAGTTCTGTAACCCGAAAAGACAAAAAGCAGATTCGAACCTCATCTCTGTGCCGGCCTACACCTTCCAAGGCTCCTCTGGCCACGAGGCTGTGAGAGGCAGACAGTAAAAGAGGAGCCCGGCTGCACTCTCGGCCACCACAGGCACAGGCAGAAGTCTCACTTGTGAGCAGCCATCCAAACAAAGGACCCCTGAGAACACGGCCCCGAGGCACTCAAAACCCGCACTCTTCTCACAGTTTGTCTACAGGGCTCGCTCATCTTGGAGAAGTCAGTTCTGACTCTTCGGACTGCCTATAGAATCCTCCAGATGTGGCTCTGAGTAGGGGCGGGGAGGGGCACTGTTTATCCTGTTTCTACTCTATGTCAGGCGCTGCTGCGGGCCCTGGGTCTACACAGTGAGCTCAGGGTCTACACCGTGCGCACGACCTAAGGTGCGTGCGGAGTCTACAGCTGTGAGGTGTCCTCTGTCACTGCAGGGTATATATATATATATATATATATACACACATGTATGTATACGATAGGCCCATACGCTTCCTCTACGGGGCAAGGGGAACGCGGGGGCTTGGGCAAGTGCGGGGCTTGGCCTTGCATGTGCTGCGGCTCAGTTTCCCTGCCGGTCCGCCCCCCCCCCTCAACCCGACACTTGGCAGTTGTACCCATCAGCAGCGGTTCCCTGACACCCCCCCCCCCCCCCCGGTACCCTGATGCTCAACTGTGGCTGCAAAGCTAAGAGCAGCCGCCCCCTTCCAATCCTTTCATCCCACGCGTCGAATCCTCTGAATGACGTCTTTCTCTCCTTCAAAAACAATTGCTAGAGGGGCTTCTCTTTTCCTGATTCGATTCCAGCTGACAAACACCGTGAGTGCAAAGTCCTGAGGCGGGAACACATGTATTGCAGAGAGAGAGAGAGGCTGGCAGAGCTGGAGGAGGAGAAAAGGATGCAGGAGTGGGGAGAAGCCAGAGGCAATTCACACCCACCCCGAGAAGGGCCCCCGTGAAGCATCCTCAGAAGTCTGGATTTTATTCTGCAAGCTCTGGAAAGGCACTGGGGGGTTAAGGCGAGGGAGGGAATTAAGCAGGAAAGGGGAGAAGTGGGCAAAACCAGACTGAAGAAACAGAACTAAGGAAATATAAATAAATAAATAAATAAATAAATAAATAAATAAATAAATAAAAGAATGAGACAGAGTAACACGTTCTGGAAAAGAAAAAAGTGTCTAAAAGGTACTTTAGTAATTATTTGTCAACATCTGAAGGGCTCTCTTTGATTTTTTACATTTGCCCCATGATTTCCATCTATTCCAAAGACAGAGGAAGGCCAGCCAGCCTCAAACCATAGAAGCATTTAGGTTAGTGACACGGGAAAAAAAATCCCCGACTGTAGAAAGAGGTTGAATTCGCTCTTTTCTTGAGAATGTACACGAATAAGATAGGCAGCTAGTGATTTTTAGTCAGATGAAATCTAATTTGAAGACAGCTGTTGCGTGTCCCTAGCCATTGGATCCATACAAAGATGGATCATTTGGTCTCATGTTTATATTCACTCTTGGAAAAAGTTGGCCTTGATTCTAACGCTGTATGTTGGTTTACTCTCTGTGTGCTCAGAAAGGCTAGTTCCTCAGTCTTCCATAATAGACAATCTTCATGTTAGGGAAACAAAGTCTGGAAATTACCTTATAACATTGTCGTGACTCTGTTATGAACTATGTTAACAGTGATAAGAAATTACCAGTCATTGCACCTTGAACATGTGACAGGTCTGTGGCGGGAACCCAGGTAATCGGGTATTGGGACCCAGAGGCAAGATCAAGGGAACAAGGCAGCCACAGTCAGCAATAACCACCAGTCAGCTCTCCCACTGACGCAGGCACTCGGCTGAGGTCACAGCCTTAAGCTAATCACGATGATGTCACAGGAATAGACTATGGGACATGACACCCACCCCTCACACACCCCTCATCTGTCAGCTCTGGGTCCAGAGGGAGACCGGCGCGTTCGAAGCAGGTGCCAGCAGACAAGAGGTCTCCACCCAGAGTTGGGAGGGGTGGGGCTTGAGAGAGGGACTGAGCGTTTCTGCCCTGAATGCAGAAGCCGGGAAAGCAGACCTAAAACTGGACCCCGGATCCTGAGGCCAAATGGAGTAGGAGGCACAGGTCTGGGAGAGAGGATGTGAAACCGGAAGAGGAACAAGTCCTAGAGGAAGTGGGCGGGAGCAAAGCCGCAGGTGCCCGCCACCCCTCCCCGGCTTCACGCACAGATGGACAGAGCCTGAACCTGACCTCACTGAGACCTGGCCTAGAACCCCGGCTCTAAGTCACTGCTTGGGGGACGTGGGGCAAAGTACTTGACCTCTTTGAGTCTCAATATCCTCCTTTTTAAAATGGGAATACTGGAGGTCTTCATTATCCGGGGATGATTGGTACAGGGGGAAAAAACCTGAATCTATTTAAACAGAAAATAAAGTTTCACAGCAAATAATTTAGTAACAAGATTGATTGCAACCCTATCTTTAAAAATGAGGCTAAAAATGATGCATATAAATTACTTTGTTTTATGGTTAATAAAATATAGGTTATAATTACCACCGTGTGCTCATTTCTAGAATGACAAATAACTCAGGTTTGATTGCAGGGTTTTGGCATACTTTTCCTGACAACATGCTGGAGGGCTCCATCATTTCCTCTAAGCATTTCTCCTAATATTTTGATAGGCAAAGAATTCCCTCCCCATGATGTGGCATCCTATTGTCAATATATTCCTTTCAAGAACAGATAGGGAATGAATAAATTAATTGTTGTTTTGAACTTTTTATAGCTTCTTTAAAAATGCTATTGATCATTTCCATTTCTGGCAATATGGTAGGCTAGATATCCCGAAAAGCCTTCTGTCTCTGCAAAACATTTAGAGATTCTGCACAAAATATAACAAGCTCCCCTTTAAGTGTAGAGTTGGCTCAGGAGAGTAAAGGCAGCCCCCAGAGGAAGAAATGCAAGAGGGCTACAAATTTGACATGCAGCATCCTTGGGCTGGGCAAAGGGGAACTGAAGCAGAGACCCCTGTGGGAAGTGTGGACCCTCTAAGTGTCACCCTCTTAGAGGGTGAAAGGGGGACTTGGAAAAAACCCACCCAGGACAAAGCAACCTATCTAGTGTCTGCTGCAGTTTGGGTGGTGGGTAGACGGGAGATTTGCAGAAGCGTGTTTTGGTGTATATCTCTTCAGATCTTTTCAGACGCACGCACATACACGTCTAAACGAATTTCTATTGTTCTGTAATTTGCTTTTTTCCTCTTAGTTTTAGAGATCTTTCAATGTGTACTAGATGCATTTATCTCATTTTCTAAAAGCTGCATAATAGCATATATCATGGCTATGGTTTACTTTGAAGTTACAAAACCACACCACGTTTCTAATTTTCCTTTACTTTTCCATTGAACTTAGCACATTCTAACGTACTCAATCTTTATCCATTAATATTTATTTTGTTTCCTCCCATGAGCATGGAAATGTCAGGGGGCAAGGATTTGTGTTGGGTTTATTCACTGCTGTATCCCATGTGCTTAGAACAGAGCCTATCACATAGTAGATTCTCAAGTAAACACTTGCTGGATGAATTGAATTAAGCAGTAAGTTATACTTCAACCAATTCCCCGATGACTTCTACGCTTTCGTGACTCTAAAGAATACTACAAACATCATCATATATGCTCCTACATACACAAAACCGCAGTCAAATCCTCTACATCGAATCTACGCTAGTTTAGAAACTGTATGGAAAACTACCTCTATGGGCAAAACAGCTCGCTGTTATTTTGCTCGTGATTATTTATTGCAGATACATAATAAACAACTCTATTAGAATTGCTTCTCAGATCTTTTCCTGGAGGTTTTACATTTTGCTCTGCCATAGTGAAGGCATACGACTCTCAAAGGGCTATGCATTTATTCCCATTTTCCCCTTCACTCTAATACAGAGTTATGTTCCTCTTTCCTCTGGGATAAGAAGGTGGAGAAAGCAAGCTCTTGTCTGCTTCATTTTTATTGCTCCACGTTGAGCCTATGGGCAGAGTGGAGCATCTTAGGAAGTTGAATGCCACGGTTCATGGTGACTGTGGACTAAAACCAAGATCCCATTTAATTAACAATGTTTATTGTAGCTTTCTATTTTATATATAATAGTGTGTAAAATAGATAACTAATAAGGACCTAGACCTACTGTGTAGCACAGGGAACTCTACTCAATACTCTGTAATGACCTATATGGGAACAGAATGTAAACAAAGGGGGATATATGTATATGTATATGTATATGTATAACTGATCCACTTTGCTGTACAGCAGAAAGTAACACATTGTAAATCAACTACACTGCAATACAAATTTTTAAAAACACAATGTTTATTTTCCGTGAGAAAATATGCCACATCATAGCAACATAAGACACGAAGAAGAAATTGTGAGAAAGACACATGAAGCAGAGGGACCTGCATAAGCCAAACATCTGGAGGGGCCACCTCACATGACCAGTGCATTTTCCTACTATGCCATGACTTCCTTCCAATTTCACCTTCCACAACATTTCCCCGAAGGGCGTTCTACCCGATAGCATCCCATGAACAAACGAGGAATGACCAGATATTCCGTCTGAAAGAACACACTCTCTTTGCTCTTAATATTTTTTTTTGCGCCGCAGGTGATGTAGGGAACAACAGTAGTCAGTCCCCACTTCTTTACGGGGCGGGGGGAGGCAACTCCATACGAACGCGAGATTTGCAACGAACCTATCCAAACCCTACCTCCCATCGTTCGACTGAATAGCATCTTTGGGTTTCCCTCCCAGAAGACATGGCTTTGAGCGTCCTAACTGACTGCCCTGCAGGAAGAGTATCTCACCCATCCCCTGGATTACTGGGACTTCGTCCTCCCACGCCTAACCTTTCAGGGCTGCCAGTCCCCATGGGATAAACACAGTTACGAGTGGCTTTCAGGCCTCTTTGGAGCGTGGCCCCTGCCATCCCACCTCCTCACTGCTTCTTGCACTCCAGTCACACACAGCCTGACCATCCCAAGCCTGCCCCATTCTCCGTGTACCTATTTTGTGCTTCGGCTCGGATGCCCTCCACTTTTGTTTGCACGCAACCCAGCCCTAACGCTTGCAGGGCTGAGACTTGGGTACAAAGGGAATTGCAGACTGTACAGTCTCAATACTATAAAGCAATAAATCATGCTAACAGACTGTTACAATGTGCTCTATCCTTTTGCCTGGTCAAATATACCATCAGAAAAAACATATGAAAACATATGCATACCCGTGTGACTTTTGGCAAAATAGCACAGACAACTGAATTTAATCACTACTGCATTGTGTCTGGGTATTACGTTGATAGGTCAGGATGTCGGATGAGTAGTAAAATAGAGATATACATAATTCATAAATTATTATATGTCTATTACAGAGTGTTTTTCCTTACCTTTTTTTCAGCAAATTATTAACTATCTGTAATAATAAAGATTAAAAAGTAACTTGTAATCTATTGACAGTAATGATCTAAAGGATTAAAAATGAAATGTAAAAGTATTCAAACTGTACAAAATTTAAATATATTTTCATCAAAAAAACTGAAAGTGTAAAAGTAAAAAATTTAAAGTTTTTCCACATGCTTAAAGCTTAACTTTCTTGGAAAAAAATCTTCAAAATTACCTACAAAATTAAAAGACAAGAATCAAATTATAATTAATGAACATTTTAAATTAAAATTATCCAAGTAAAACTCAAATATTTCTTTCAAAAATATGTAATTAAATTTTAGCAGATACATTATGAGAGTAAAAGCATTCACAAGTCTAGTGTTTAATGTCCATGTAGTGTTACGGTAAAGAATCAGTAGCCCATTTCACACATGTAAACAAATGTATGTGCTGTTTAATATGTGCTGTTTAATACTGTAAAAATATGTGCTGTTTAATACAAAAATATGTGCTGTTTAATACTGTAAACACTGCTCAGCAACCACATGCAAATGTTGTGGACACCACAGGGACATGTGAGTGTCTCCAGGACAAGGAATTCGAACACAAGAAGATGCAAAAAAATGGACGCTTGCCACTCCTTATGGAAATGATACTTTATGATAAAAGAATATTCTGAGGAAGCATTTGACAAGTTAGTCAGGCTCTTCTCTTGCCTAAGTGTCTCTCCATCCCACAAATCCTCCTCCACGCTCTCTGAAGCAATCAGCCCACAAACCTCCACGGCAGTCGTGAGCCCGTTTCCACGACACAGGGCAAGAGCTGTGGACACCATTTCCCCAGGACCCGAACGGTGTCATCTCACAGCAGCGAATGTTGAGGATTACAGGCCAAGTTCTGGATCCTACGCGGCAGAGGAGCCCTTGTATTCTTTAATAGATTTACGTCCATATGCTTTTGGTATGTGGGACCCTAACATGCAGGGCCTCAGGCCTCTTGCCCAAATCTACGCCCCACCAGGTGGAAGAAGTTAACTACACCATGACCAGACTGTAGCCACGACATAATCTGCCACAATTCCGAGAACAGGCCTCAAGGCGATGGGAACAAACCGACCCTGGAACTGAAGATTAACTGTACCTAAAACAATCAAGATGACGCTGGTCAGAGCACCAAAGACCAATTTAAGATGACTCTCAGAGCCGGCTGTGCTGTCTCTGCATGGAGCCCTCGCCCTCCGTCTATAAAAGCTCTTGCCCACTGACTGTCAGTGGGGTGGGGAGTCGGCCTTTGGACAGGAGTCCACCCTCCCCTTGGCAAATTTTCCTTTGCACCAACATGCCTCTTTATTGGCTTCTGGGAGGCCAGCTGCCAGACCCCGCTTTCCGTAACAATATGGAAGACAGCAAGGAGGTGGAGGCCCTCTTTCTGTTGCTTCTGTCTGTGGCTGTGAAGGAAGTTGGTGTGGGGGGGGGGCAGGGGTTTTGAGTTTTCTGCGCGGCCGCAATGTTCCTGGGTCCAGATACTACTTTCACGAAACCTAAGAAGTTGCAGTGGCAGCAGAAGTCAAATTCAGTGTTCCAGGGTCCTGTCTACCCTTGAGGGTGTGGAGGGGCAGTGGCGGTGGGTTCTCGGACTGCAGCTGCCGAGGCGTATGCATTCCAGAGGTGGCTTCTTGATTTCCCTGCCTATGTGAGGACTGCAGAGGCAGAAGTTCCCCTGGGGCCATTCAGCAGTCATGTCCTGGAAGGAATTCCTGGAGACTGCCCCTCCAGCCCTCCCAACAGTTTTGTACACGATTCCCCAATTATCCTTCTTCCAGCTTAGCATAGCTAGAAGAGTTTGGGTTTTCTGCAACTGACAGCGGTACACGAAATACCTTTCTGACCATCTTTTTGTGTCAAATTCTAGCCATCTTCCAAAGCCGAGAGGAATCCTGCTTCTTTGCCCATCTTGATAGAATCCTTCCATTTTCTTGACTCCTTTTGCTATTTTAGTACGGCAAGTTATTTGTATACTTTTCTATCCTTGGTTTTAGAAACTTTGGGTTTTGGGGGGTTTTTTTTTGCAGTACGCGGGCCTCTCACTGTTGTGGCCTCTCCCGTTGCGGAGCACAGGCTCCGGACGCGCAGGCTCAGTGGCCATGGCTCACGGGCCCAGCTGCTCCGCGGCACGTGGGATCTTCCCGGACCGGGGCACGAACCCGTATCCCCTGCATCGGCAGGCGGACTCTCAACCACTGCGCCACCAGGGAAGCCCAGTAACTTTGGTTTTGTTTGCAAAAAAAATAAAAAAATAAAAAAAAAAAATAGAAACCCACTTAAAGTACTAACAAGGGGATAATTTATTATGAGAATATAGAGGCATCTCACAGTAAACAAACACAGGACCAGCAGTCAGTCTTCATAGGGTAGAGACCAAGAGGTAGAAAGCCTGTTTTGTGTGTGTGAGCATACAGCCTGAAACGGAACCCTAACATTTTGACTAATCACGAACATTTGCAGCAGAGAAAATATTTTCTCCCAATCTCATATATATTCCTTTTCTTGTTGAACAATTTCAAAATAAGGAACTTCCTTCCATAGCTGGTAATAATATCAATACGACAAGAAAAATAGGTTATCTTAACTGGATATTCTTGTTTTTATTTTTTATATGGCATACTAGTATAATGTAAAATATGTTAGAAGAGTATATCTTAAACCCATTTTTTTTTTTGTTTTTATCTGCCGATTTTCATGCGTAAATTTACCTAGTAGCAACCATAGATTTTTTTCCCACCTACCTTCCCCACCCCATGGTAATGTAAAATCGTCCTTACTTCCTGAAATACTCCACATAATAATGTCCTGCCCTCCTGGACTCTGAACTGATTTCTGTACTTTTTTTTTTTTTTTAATAAGTGCTGAGCTTTAACTAGAAAGCTCAGGATAAAAGGCAAGACAGTGCCACAAAAACAGCCACCCTGACAGGGTTTCTCCTTGAACCAGGGGGTGACCATGACCTGCTGTGAAGGATGGACAGCCTGCAATGGATTCAGCCTGCTGGTTCTACTTCTGTTGGGAGTAACTCTCAATGCAATACCTCTAATTGTCAACTTAGTGGAGGAAGACCAGACTTTAAAAAACCCCATCTCTTGCTTTGAATGGTTGTTCCCTGGGATTATTGGAGCAGGTCTGATGGTGAGTGAAATTTATTTGACTTGATTTGGAGCTATTTTACTGAAGATGGTCTAAAGACCATCTTGCAGCCTTGCAGTGAGCTATGTCTTGGCTTAGGATATAGTGAGGATCAGTGGGTATGGTATTAATTTACATTGGCATCAGTGAAGAACAACAATTTAAATGAACTGTGGCACAGGCTAGGGAGCTTGGGCAAAAAATAATAAGATATTGATAAAAGTTGGTTGGGTAATTACATACCATACTTCTTCGCATATAGGGCTGCTCTTCCAAGCTTCATAGTTAGTGTTCGGGACTTTCTGAATTTATTCCCTCAGCTTTCCTTTGCCAAAACCAGCTCTAAGTATTCACAGGGAATACAGCAAAAGCGGGAAGTGCTCCATAGGAAGAGGAAGAAACATTCCATGCACGATGAGTCTCCTGGATTATAATTGTGAGGCATGAATGTGGCATTACCTGCACCGAGGGGAGTTGGCCCAAAAGGTTTGGGACTTGAAACCCTGGCTTTCTGACCTCAGGGATGTTTTGACTCAGATCTTACTTACAACCCATACATCATGGTGCTTGTTTAATGTTCGATAATTGTTAATGGGTCTATCTTTGTTGAAATCTGCAGCAGAGCAGTATAAGGTAGAACTCCCCCATGTACCTGATCATAAGTCACCCGGGGCACTTGTAATACATGTAGATTTACAGACCTCCTCCTGGGAATTCTAATGCAGTAGGCCTGGGTGGTACCCATTGCGTAGAGCAATAAATCCTGTTTTCAGACATGACAGAATATTGAGATATTCTGGTTGTGTCTCCAATATATTACTGTTAGCAAATCATTTATCCTGTGATTCTGTTTCCATATCAGTCAAATGGGGATGTCACTGAAGTTTGAAAATTCAGCATTCAAGAGCCTTGTTTTTGTTATACCACTTGGGTGCTATAACACCCACTTGAGGTCTCGTTAATGCCAGAGAAATGCGCCTTTGTTTGGATGTATGTGTGTGTGTGTATGTGTGTTACAATGATGATCAGTTATTGCTTCTAGTCTTATTCTAGTCTTATCTCCAGACTTAACATGAAAACGCTCGTGGGTCATTATATATGAAACAGAGAGACCACTGCTAAGTGCTAACCACTGGGTTCATACATTACACTATCTTATTTAAATGCTATAATAATCTGGCTGAGTAGTTATTAACATTTGTATTTTAACAGACCAGCAAACAGAAGGTTAAGAATGTTAACAAGGTCACATAGTAGGAGAGAAACCCAATTCCAGCTTTATCTGACTCCAAAGCTCTGTTTTCCACCAGTATTAGCACCATAATCCTCTTCATCTGTCTCAGGATGACAAAGGGGAAAGACAAGATCTACAACTTAACCCATAAACTTAAGTGACCAGGAAATTGAAGCATAGAAAAATTATATAAATATGAAATCGTTTCAGAGAATCTGGACTTTCTTGTTCCAGGATTAAGTTTGCTTTATCACCTCAATAAATATTAACAATGTGCTGGTATCAAGCCAGGCTCTTACTATTACTCGGTATTGTGGAATACCTTCAAAGTATCAAACAACTCTTTGAAAAGCTCAATAGACATTTTGTAGATAGAGCCTCAAACTCTAGACTAGGCTCACAAGCAAATAGGTGGGTGATAGAAAGGTTATTTTCTTGATCCTTGGCTATATACAGAATGTGGAAGAATATCTTTTTTCAAAGGGAATTGTGTCCTTTACATCTATCAAAATACTGACTTAGTTCAAAACATTGAACTCTCAATATACTTGTAAATACACAGAAAAGTTAAGAAGAAATCACTGTCGTGATAAGCACTTTTGTCATAGTTCTTGAAATCTTTCTAATCTGTAGCATTTTAAATTAGTATTGTTTCAAAAATGGAATTTTGCAGGAAGTAGTTAATAATAAAAACTATGGAGTTCATTATTGATTACTTCATAAATACAGTCATTTTATGGTTTTATGATTTACCCAAAACAGAGGTGAACCTTTTCATCTTTGAAACCATGACTAAGAGTAAAAATGTTACGTAATTACCTTCCCCTATTATCTGTTAAACGGAAAAATCAATACATATTCTTTTTCCAAGTCCTGAAAAAACGACTTGAAACGTTTCCTTGAAATGTTTCCTGTAAAAAATAAAGGTCATTTTATTTTATAGATTAATTGTAAGCCTAATCTTAATCACGCCTATTTACTGAGTTCATTTATTGGATAATAATTCACCAATTATTAAAATCTTGACAGAGAAGAAATTGTTGAAAGTTACATTAGAAAATATTATGTCTAACAAAAATTTTCAAAATAGATTCTATATAATGAACCATTGTTTTGTTTGTTACTTTCATGTTCAAGTACTTAGAGGAACCCTAAAAGTTTGAATTCTCTCAGAGTTGTAACGGTCTAAAGCTCTTCTGTACTTCACTTATGAAATCATATGCCTTATTTCTAAAACTGGATGAAAATATGGGTTTCTGTAAGGAAAGATAAACAGTGCTACTTATTTTCTTTATAAAAACAAATGACTGGTCTTCACTGGTGGCGCAGTGGTTGAGAGTCCGCCTGCCGATGCAGGGTACGCGGGTTCGTGCCCCGGTCCGGGAAGATCCCACGTGCCGCGGAGCGGCTGGGCCCGTGAGCCACGGCCGCTGAGCCTGCGCGTCCGGAGCCTGTGCTCTGCAGCGGGAGAGGCCACAACAGTGAAAGGCTTGCGTAACGCAGAAAAAACAAACAAACAAACAAACGACTATTGAGAAAAAGTTTCACAAAAACTCTTATGCATTTAAACGTGCTTAAAAATTGGAGAGAAAGATTATTCTCAAGATTACTTATTTGTGCAGGAGATTATCTGGAAGACTTATAATTCAGTCACATACACACACACACACACACACACACACACACACACACACTTTCACATTTTAATGCTCATCCTATAAAGAGCCCCTCTAATTTCCAAAGCTCTGAATGGGCAAAACGGTTGAAATACAGTTATCAACTTACCCATAATGATGTAACAAAGATGTGTCAACATGCCATGAAGTCAACCAGGTGAGGATTCATACATGATAAGCTATTATTACTTTATAAAATCCCTTTTCAAGAGAAGGGAATTATGAAAGTATCTCTTTCAGCATCTCTGAAATAAGTTAATCTTCAAGAAAGTTAGCAGAGTTTAATTTACATCAATAAGGAAAATGGAATGATTTATCCATTTTAATTAAAACTTAATGTTGCTCTTTCTTTTAACAGATTAATTAATTTTCTAAAACAGGGGTTAACACGTTTTTTTCTGCGAAAAGCCAGGTAGTGAATATTTTAGGCTCTGCGAGCCAGTCTCTCTCACAGTAATTCAACTCTACTGCTGGTGCACCAAAGCAGCATGGATAAGAAGTAAGCGAATGGGCGTGTGTTTTCATAAAAGTTTATGAACAAGAGGCAGTGGGCCAGTTTGCCAATCCCTGTTCTAAATGATTTGTTCCTTAAGCTCAGAAGGCGGTATCACTTATAAGTACAACAAAAGAAATTGAGCCCATGAACACTGACACCCATTTGGGTACATGAATTTCTTTTCCCTTTCCTTCGAGGCTCTCAGCTATGCCTTGAATGGCTCGGATGCCATACATATACGTGCCCTTTGACTTATAAGTGTTGGTGTTCAAGGCAGTATGTAAACAAAGCCTGATAACAATACAGAGTGTTTTCCATACGTGACACGGAGTCAGCACGTGGTCAGAGTGGGGTGAAGTTTGTCAGGAAAGCTGCCTCGTAAGGCGGTTCAATCCGAGACCTGCTCTGAAAGGACAAAGGTGGACATGGTCTTGGCAAGATGGACTGGGGAAAGAGCAATGAGGAGGAGGACAGTGAGATGAGTGAGGGTGGTGATGCTGGTGTGGAGGGTGAGAATAGGCAAGCTCTATGGAGGACAGAGTTGCTAGAATTGGCCAGTGTGACTGTAATAGTGGTTGAGCCTGAGCTCTGGAACCCTAATGCCCCACTTGGACTCCCACTTTCTTAGGCAAGTTACTCAAGCTTTCTGTGCCTCAGTTTTCCGACCCAGTAAAATGGGGATAATTGGCACCTACCTCAGAGGATTTTTATGAGGCTGTGAATGAACTAAAACACGTACAGCACCTATAGCAGGGCCTGGTATGTTGTTAGAACTCAGTAAAATGTTAGAAAACAAGAGTGGGAGCAGAGAGAGAGAACTACTCAAGGGCAGCTGTGCTGAGACGGCAAAAAACGTATGGCTAAAATATCTTAAGTGTAAGGAAGTAATCGACATTCAACCCTTCAATGATACAAAACTTCTTTCATGAAGAATTTCTAGTTATAGCTGCTGACTAGTTATTAGTAGAAATATTAACCTAAGTCCTGAGAACATGGCATCATTTCTTACAGCTTTCCCCAGCAATATGTGTTCCCCTGACACAGAATGTTAATACAAGATTTCTAAACATCAGTGTGAAGTGAGATCATTCCACACCATGGATATGGGAGTAGAAAGGAGAATGCAGAACTAAAAGTAATTCTCAAATCCTAAGTTTGGGGAACTACCGAGCTGGTGGTGACCCTGGGAGTGAGAGGAAAATGTTAGGGAAGTGGGAGGAGGGTGGTGATAGAATTCTTAGTTCCCAACTGCCAGGCAGACAAAACCATCAATTTCCTTTCTGAATGCTTGCCAGATTAATTCGCACTATTTTGGGGAAATTGGGTAAGTGGTTGCAGATTATAGTTAAAAAAATAAATAAATAAATAAAAAAAAGTGAATTTTGGATGATGCAACCATTCCTTCAGAAACATTCCTTTCAAAATAATGAATAAATAACTTACTCTATTTAAAATCCAAGTCTCTCTAATGATTACTCAAAGTAAAAATGTAGACGGAAGAGTTTGAAATTGCTATACTGAAATCCCCCATCCTTTCCCCCATTTTAATCTTTATGGTCCAAATGGGGATCCTAAGGGTCACATGACCAAGGACATTGCCACACCTCCTTTTTATTCTCTTAAGCCTCTGGGCTTCCCACAACTGCTGGCAAGTAGAAAGTGAAGATTACTGCTTTGTCATCCGATGAGAAGTACTAATACTCTTTGTTCCTGTTGATGTAATTTCCAGGTCGTTCCAGCAACAACAATGTCCTTAGCAGCGAGGAAAAGAGCATGCTGCAATAACAAAACCGGGGTGAGCACAGCACAGCTGGTCTGGTGCATAAGCAGTTACCAGGATCTCAGCAAAGCCACCGAGGCGTCAGCATCTCCTGAATCACCATGTGGCTCCAGTGGCAGGGCTGGTCCTAGAAACATGTTATTTAGAATAATTTATATGATAATGCTGAAAGTGTGAAGTTTGTCTTTTTGTTTTCCCATAAAAATTTAGTTTTGGAGCGAGCTTTCAGACCTCTCCTCAATCTTCGGTTTCAGTCTAAAGGTTTTCAAAGAAAGGAGATTTATAAGTCTGCACTCAGGGCTGTAATCAATTTCATAATACTCAAATAACTTGTTACTTTTGTGGTGTGTATAAAATACTTAGGGAAAAAGTATCCTCAGTTCTCTTATGCATGTGAAAGACTGGTTTACTAGGATCAGAATGTTAATTGTCCTTATCCAGTTAAGTTAAAGGAGACAACACTTATTTTTTCAAACATTTGGTATGTATAAAATTGTAACTATGTTAAAAGTAAAGGAAATTAATATTTATCAACCTTCTCTCACTATACTCAGAACATTTTCAAATATGCTATCTTGTTTTTCTAAAAATCCATACATTTTATGATGTTTTATTGACTGAGAAATTGGTCCTCAGAGAAAGCATATAACCTGCCAGTGTAGCACAGTTACTAGGTAGGTTTGTATCCAAATCCATCAGACTCCAAAATTCCCAGTCTTCATACTATTTATGCCATGAACATTTTTGCGAAGTAACACTGAGGGCTCTCATAATTCTTTAAGGAAGCAGGTAGACCAATAAATAAGACATCACAGTAAATATTCCTGACTGAGCTTGAGGTTTTAAAGCAATGGTTCTCAGCGTGATGGGAACATTAGAATCACCTGGGGAAAATCTTAAAAAATACCAATGCCTGGGGCTTCCCTGGTGGCGCAGTGGTTGCGAGTCCGTCTGCCAATGCAGGGGATACAGGTTCGTGCCCCGGTCTGGGAAGAGCCCACATGCCGCGGAGCGGCTGGGCCCGTGAGCCGTGGCCGCTGAGCCTGCGTGTCCGGAGCCTGTGCTCCGCAACGGGAGAGGCCCCAACAGTGAGAGGCCCGCGTACCGCAGAAACCAAACAAACAAAAAAACAAAACCAATGCCTGGTGGCCCCCCTGAGATTCTGCATTAGTAGCTTTCAAAAGCACCTTAAGTGATTCTCATGTGCTCCCAGGGGTGAGAGCCACTGTTTAAAAGGGTACATATTTATAGCCATGAGTTTGATTTATTTTATTTTTATTTATTTATTTATTTTTTGTGGTACGCGGGCCTCTCACTGCTGTGGCCTCTCCCGTTGCGGAACACAAGCTCCGGACGCGCAGGCTCAGCGGCCACGGCTCACGGGCTTAGTTGCTCCGCGGCATGTGGGATCTTCCCGGATCGGGGCACGAACCCGTGACCCCTGCATCGGCAGGCGGACTCCCAACCACTGCGCCACCAGGGAAGCCCTGATTTATTTTTTAAATTACCTTTTCCTGACATTTGGTATTTATATAGGATTATAGTTACTTTGCTAGTTATTTACAGTCTATCTTTGTTCCTGACACACTGTAGTGGTCCGTTGAAATGGACAAGGTTCACGTAGAGCATAAAAGCTCAGAAACAGTGGCGAGACCAATGATCTTTTAGCAAGTCTAATGAAATGGCAGGGACTTTGCCCTCTGCCTTCTTGTGTAAGTCACACCTAATCAAACTGTGATCTTAAGATTTAGGACTGCAAGGTGTCAGCAGAATGGCAGCAGTTGATGATAAAGACTGCGTATGCTGCTGAAACTTGAAACAGGCCGGGAACACGAAACAACATGTGCAAATGTGCGTACTTTGTTTTTCAGATGTTTCTTTCATCACTTCTGAATGTGATCACGGTCATTGGAGCCGCATACTGCATGATGGTGTCCATCCAGGCTCTCGAGGAGGGCCCTCTCATTTGTAATTCTCAAGGCAACAGAACTTCCAGTTGTGAATTTTCATTTAAAACCTTAACGTGAGTAACCGCTTGCTGTCGTACACAGCTGCAGCTAGTTAGGCTAGAACAGTGTGGTGTTGACCCAGTGCCACGTTATCTCGCATGGGACAGATTCTTAGGGATTTAGCACGTTAATCCCAATTGGCCCAATCGCAGAGAAGTGGAGGAATCACTGCATTCAGAATGCTTTGGGTATGGTCTTGTCTAAGAGGAGTAGTTGACTTAGATGGATTATCCTCGTCTTTTAAAAATCTACGGCTGCATACGTACACGTATATAAAAAATTTCTGGAAATATACACCCAAAACGTAACTTTCATCTTTGGAGAATGGTAATGGAGGATGCCCCGGGGGAGGGAAGGGAGCACTGACTTTCTCCACTTCTGATCTAATTTAATTTGTAAACCCTGGGACTTCCCTGGTGGTCCAGTGGGTAAGACTGCGCTCCCAAGGCTGGGGGCCCAGGTTTGATCCCTGGTCGGGGAACTAGATCCCTCATGCATGTCCCAACTAAAAAGTCTGCACGCCACAACTAAAGATCCCACATGCCACAGCGAAGATACTGTGCACCGCAACCAAGACCTGGCGCAGCCAAAATAAATAAATAAATATTAAAATAAAATTGTAAGCCCTAAGTATGTATTACCTTTATAATTTGATAAATTGAATAAAAACACAATAAGTAAAAAAAATCTAGAGGCTTAACCTATAAGCCTTAAGAAAGAAACAAAGCAGCAGCCAATGGAATCATGCAAACGTAATAGAAACACACGGTCAGCATGACAATGAATCAAAAGTTTAACTCACAGGGTAACAAATAACGCTGAAGAGTTACATGGAAATGGCTCATTTCAGCCCTTGTGAGATGGTTCTGTGCCTGAATCTAGGCACAATTTGTAAAACTGGAAGAAAAGAACAACCTAATTCATTCATTACCTATATATTGTTCAGTATGGAAAATAACTAGAATCCACTTTTGTAGTTACATGAAAAAAATTTTTTCCCTTTTTCCTTATCTCGCCGCATTAAAAAAATCTCTCAAAATTTGCATACCACAGTTGTTGTGGATCAAAATCCAAAGAAGCTCCCTTTACTAGTAGAGCTGGAGTAGAAAATTAGAGATTTCAACCACACATGCCATACACGCTCGGTCCTCAGCGCATGGCTACGCACCACGTACCAGGCGCCAGGCCAAGCTGGAGGTCACAGCATCAAGGTATGACCACTCTAGTTGGGGAGACAGACAGTTACGGAGAGCGAACAATTACAGAAGAGTGACCCTACGCTTGCTGCAAACTGCAAAGAGCAGACTCATATTCCACGTGCTGACATACTGTTGCTTTTCCCAGGCTGCACATCAGTTGCTGGTATCCAGAAATGCAAACTCTCTAAGAAAGAACACTTAGTCTTACTGTAGAAAACCAAAGATAAATCATGTCAGGACAGATGTGTTGGGGCTAAAAGTTTCTCATTCTCCATACCTTGTTACAACAAGGTTTTAACCAGACATATTTGAAATGTCTTTTGTGAGTAAAGACTGTACATCTGGTTTAAGAACAGACGCAACACAGCAGTTTTGCACTAAGAACTGAGCTCCTTGAACCGGGGAGCAAGTTTTAGTTTCTTTAGCCAGTAGAAGAGTGCCTGCATGAATAGGTGCAACCACAGGAAATTGTTAATATTCAACCCTTTCTGACATAGAACATTTCATACAGTTCAGCCTAAGAGTAGATCCTCTGTAGATGCTTGCTGATGGGATATATGATGTCAACGTTTTACAGCTGTTAAGAGTACAACGGCACATGCCCAGAAACCCTCATCTTAGCTAGAGTTTCTGGGCACAACGTTTCAAAAGCACTTTCTGTTTTACTATACGTGTCCTTTTCCAGGCACAATGCTGCATTCTTTAGATGGTCAGTGGTATTCCCGAATATCTTATTTTTATCATTTCTTTCATTTTGTTCAGTGCCATTCATCCAGAAGACTCCTTCGATCTGCAGTGGTTCTTTGACGACTCTTGTGTTTCTCCTACGGATTTCAATCCCTCCATCAACACCACAACAGCCAGTAGCTGGAGAACATACAGCTTACACTTCAATTCTATAGAAAACAAACACAGGATTATCCATTTCTCAGTATTTTTAGGTCTGCTGCTTGTGGGCATTCTTGAGAGCCTGTTTGGGCTCAGTCAGATAGTCATTGGCTTCCTTGGCTGTCTGTGTGGAGGAGTCTCTAAGCGAAGAAGCCAAATTGTGTAGTTTAATAATAATAAAATGGAAATATTAGTTTGAACCATTTTATTTATTTTTTATTGATTTAATTTTTTTTTCGGTATGCGGGCCTCTCACCGTTGTGGCCTCTTCCGTTGCGGAGCACAGGCTCCGGACGCGCAGGCTCAGCGGCCATGGCTCACGGGCCCAGCCGCTCCGCGGCATGTGGGATCTTCCCGGACCAGGGCACGAACCCGTGTCCCCTGCATCGGCAGGCGGACTCCCAACCACTGCGCCACCAGGGAAGCCCAGTTTGAACCATTTTAGAATGACATTTAAAAGATATGCTTTTAGAAATTCAATAATGGAACATTACCTAGAAAGCTGTGCATGAGTCAGTTTAATCCAAAGGTTGTTTTTAAAGTCACCTTTGATATACTTAAAAAACAAGTCAAGCTTTCAAACTTAAGCATGTTGGTAAATGCACATTTTCACATGGAAAGAAAAATATCTTCAGCGGTTGACTTTGGGGAAAAGTGCAGAGAAGCTTTCAATTTGTTTTGTGTCTTTCTGTACTTCTGTACTATTAGGATTTTCTATGTTCTCATATAGAGAAAGGAAGGGAGGGAGGAGGGTAAGCAGGAACAGAAGTTACACTGGAAGCCAAAGTCTGGGACCTTTTTATTGCATTTCTTTATACTTAAAAAAGGTTAAATATATACAGTTGACCCTTGAACAACACGGGTTTGAACTGTGCAGATCCACTTATAATGCAGATTTTTTCCAATAGTAAATACTAGAGTACTACACGATCTGCAGTTGGTTGAATCTGTGGGTGCAGAGTCCTGGATACAGAGAAACCGAGGATATGGAGAGCCAACCAAAAGTTACATGTGGATTTCTGACTGCGTGGAAAGTTGGCGCCCCTAACCCCTGAGTTATTCAAGTGTGAACAGTAATCTAAATACAATCAAGTCTTTAGACCTACTTCAGCTTACGGAAAATCCAGGGAAAGAGGACATTATTCAGACAAATTCAAAAGGTGGGATGGTAAACAGACAATAGTCCCCTGTTTTCAACAAGAAAATGTAGTGTAAGAAAAATAAAAGGTTGGATGGGCAGAGGGAACTATTCTAGGTTAAGAGAGCGAAGAGACAGACATGACTCAACCAAATGGTTACGTGAGCCTCGCGGGGATAACTGGGGGAACTTGTACAAGGACTGGTTTAGGTAATATTAAGGGCTTACTGTTAGTTTTTTTATGCCTGATGATGGTTTTATGGTTATGTAGGAAAATGTCCTTATTTTTCAGAAATGCATATGTTTGGGGGAAAATGTCATGTTTTTAAGACATTTCAGCTAAAAAATGAAGCAACTGAAAAAATGTTGTTACATTTAGGTGACAGGCATATGGCAATTCATTACACTCTTCAATTTTCCTATGTTCGCATTTTTCGCAATAATTAAAAAACAGTAAATACCTAGGGGGAAAAAATCAGTTTTTCGAAATCTGGCTTATATATATATGCCAAACTTTAAGACAGGGTAACGAAACAGTGTGTTTACCATATTAAAATGTTATACGGTAGACAAAACTCAAAATCTACAATTTTCTGAATATGATCATTCCTGCTTTTTATTTCAATTATTTATATTCACTGGGCTTAAGATTATAGAAATAATTTACAATACATATATTATAGCTGTCCCCCTCCCCCCAATCAGTAACATCAAGAACTTATAGGCATTTTTTTCTGAACCCATTTACTGTATAAAGACCTTCTTCCTATGCTCCTATAAATGCCTATTTATCCTTAACGTCTAGCTTAAAAATCTACTACTTGAGAAAGCCTTCCCAGAGCGCATGATTTCAACAAACTAAGTTAGCACTTACCCAAACCACGGTGATCATACCTGTCACAATGTAACGTAAATATTTTTGTTTATAAATCCATCACTTTAAGACAATTTAAGAGAACAGGGACCATGTCCTTCTCATCCACTTATTCATGAGCTCTCTCCTTCTTCAGGTCCTCAGCAAGGCCTCTTCTCTGCCCAGCTCCCACCTGTCTAATCTCTGGCTAAACCCTCTTCATCTTTCAGACTTCAGGACAAGTATCACTTTTTTGGAGATGCTTTCCCTAACAGCCTAATGGAAGGCAGGCTTCCCTTTACTCTCTCCTTTAGCGTCCTTTCATTTACAGCAGGGGTCCCCAAGCCCTGGGCTGTGGACCGGTGGCGGTCCACGGCCTGTTAGGACCCGGGCCGCACAGAGGAGGTGGGCAAGGGGCAAGCGAGCAGAGCTTCAGAATCCGCCACTCCCCATCGCTCACATTACCATCCCCCACGACCCCGTGGAAGAAACAGCTTCCACGAAACCGGTCCCTGGTGCCGAAAAGGTGGGGGACTGCTGATTTACAGTACCTATCACAATGGCAATAGCATTTTAATGTGTACTTGTTTCTTAAATTTCACTCTCCCCCATAAAACCGTAAGCTGCATGGGTACAGGGATATGTTTCTTTTATTCACTCCCAGTAGAGTACCAAGTACCGTGCCTGATACGAAGTAGGGCCACGACGAATATCTTGTTGAATGAATTAATCCTATCTTTAGTACTCAGCTTTTAGCCAAGACTCAACGCTTATTACATGAATGTCAAACTGCCAAGAGCCACAAAATTAAAACACAAGTCAAAGAAACGCGACAGCTCACTGTATTGGACTGAACAAGTCAATGACAGTGCATATAATCTTCATCAGCCTGGAAACGGGTGGGAGATGACCCCGGTTTTCTACAGGGTCGTGAGCAGAGGCGTGAGCCCCGCATTTCAGAGGACAAAGGAAAGGATGGGTGGCAGTAGCACCGTCAGCTGAAATAGCTGGCAAGTTAGTTCTTTGCAATTTTGGTCTCATGGCAACGGCAGCCTTGGATTAAATGCCTAAAGCCGACAGGCCACTTGTGGTGAGGTGGCTTTTGGGGCCATGCCATCTCTACCCCGGTACCTAAACTTACAAATGCACGTCTGTACACCCCCCCATACACATACAACATGCACCTAGTCATTTACAAAGCTCATTGTTTTTTATTTCTCACTTCCATTCCCATGTTCAATCTCACTTTGGAATCTTTATACTTTTATTTTTTTTTACTGCATCCACTATCTGAAACACTCTCTCCCTGTTCTTGGGCACATATCTCAAATTCCTCCTCCTTCATAAAATTATTTTTATAATCCTCTAATTCTTTAAAAAGCCTTATTTCCCTCCTCCTCCATTAATCTGTCAATTCCTTAAGAGCAGGGTTTGTGGTGCGTCTGCTATAACCGCTTACTCCTGAGGCCAGTGCTGTGCACACACGAGTCTCTACTTACTGACAGGATAATACACTCTAAGTAAAAGAACAAGTTATGGTAGTTACATTTTTCCAAACTTGAGGCCAGAAAAAGTTCAATTT
Source organism: Kogia breviceps (assembly GCF_026419965.1). Taxonomy (NCBI): domain Eukaryota; kingdom Metazoa; phylum Chordata; class Mammalia; order Artiodactyla; family Physeteridae; genus Kogia; species Kogia breviceps. Next base: position 190,730,505 of record NC_081311.1, on the reverse strand, counting down.
CAGTGTCAAATATGATCAAGAAGCTGGATAACAGACATTCATGCAGGAAAAGAAGGAAAGCTCTCTTGCAAATATATTTTCATAAAATTATCCCTCAAAGTGTCAGTAACCAGCAAATGCTTCAACAAGTATTCCTAGAAGTGAAAAACACCCAACCTTTAAACAGAGTTCCGAAAGAAGCGGCACAGCGTACTTGCTACTTAGCCGTATGGCACTAGCCAGTATGGTAGGCTGATTACTCTGTTACTGGCCCTGACTGTATCCTTTTCTTCCACTGCTCCCTGCATCTCGAATCTTTTCTTCATTCTCTGCTTGTTGAAATCATATATTTATTTATTCCAAGGTTCAGCTCAAATAGCTAAGAAGTACTTCCTGACCATCCTGACCAGGAGTGAATCTGTTCCTCTCAACTCCCAAACCACTTTCTTACAATGATGAAAAATGACTTCTAGGGAAGGGAGGCTGGCATAGCTGGACTTGGTTTTAGAGTTAGAGAGACTCAAGCTCTTTTGTTTTTAGATCTGTAACAAGGTGAAGACATGTTTCTTTGTTGTCCCCTTCTGGATGCTAAGTTGATTTCTCATTTACTCTTTCACTGAGGGTGTAGTGTTTTGGGGTTTGAGTTTCATGCAGGAGTCTCCTGTTATAGCTAATGCCTGCGTAAGAAGACATGTGATTATACCACCTACCCCCCGTACAGCCATTAAGAGAGAAAGTTCTAGGTCTCCAGTGTTTGGTAAAAGTCAATAGGGAGAAAAATAGCTTCTGTGCTTATCTCCTGGATTTCCTGCTCATGTTCATTTTTGACTTTTATGGAATCAATCCTTTTCATGCCTACCCAGCAAAAGAGGTGTTAACTTTATCCACTTAAAAAAAAAAATTAAATTAATTAATTGTTGCCTGTGTTGGGTCTTTGTTGCTGCGCGCGGGCTTCTTCTAGTTGTGGTGAGCGGGGCCTCCTCCTCGTTGCAGTGCACATGCTTCTCACTGAGGTGTCTTCTCTTGTTGCAGAGCACGGGCTCTAGGCGGGCGGGTTTCAGTAGCTGTGGCTTGTGGGCTCAGTAGCTGTGGCTCGTGGGCTCTAGAGAGCAGGCTCAGTAGTTGTGGTGCACGGGCTTAGCTGCTCCGCGGCATGTGGGATCTTCGTGGACCAGGGCTTGTACCTGTGTCCCCTGCATTGGCAGGCGGATTCTCAACCACTGCGCCACCAGGGAAGCCCTCATCCATTGTTTTTTAAATCATTTTTGTAGTTTCAATTATTCACAGAAATTACCTTGAGATATACATATAAAGATAGAATTAATATAATTAATGACATCATTAGGATATTATAAAGGTCAGAAGACTTTCATGGGTAAAAAAAATTGTCACCAAACTCATGATAAACCCTAGGAATTAAAGAAAAGAATCCTTCCTCCAAGTATTTTTTTTTTTTGGAAGGACAGGAGAGAAGCAAGAATAGAACAGTTCAATATACCTACATCTAAGGAATTTCCCCTAATTGCCTTTCTCAAAACTCACTGCCTTGGTAGAAAGATACTGAAGATGTATGGAGAATACTGCACCTAAGTAAAATTCTATCCATTTCTGAAACAAAAAAAGGAAAAAAAAAGTTTGGGAACTAAAGGCTCCCAGCACTTGGTTTCATTGATGCATTTAATCTCATCAGATTTAGTATATCAGCTGAATACAATGGAAAAAGCAACACAACTGAAGGTATTTTTATCTGAACCACTTTATAGACACTACAAATTACAAAAACACCTGTAACAAAACCAGCGCCTACCACTACCAGGACGAAGATCTGAAAGGAAGCAAGTGGGTTCTTGCTACCTGCCAAGTCATTAATTGCTTTACTTGCTCCAGAGCCGGGAAAACTTAGGTGCATATAAAGAAACATGATATGGAATATAGCTCACAGCACAATACGATGAAATAAAATCTTTTGATACACAAATATAGCTTTGGTTGACAGTTTATTAAATACACTACATTTGTACCTTATTCTGTAGTTTTTTAAATCACTCACACATGGACTTCGTAAAAATGTACTTTATAGAAAACCATCTGCAAAACTAAAATAAAAATAAAAATGCACATTTTGCCCACATCTTAAACTGCTGAAAATGTTAGGAATTATTTTGTTGAAGGTGATCCTGAAACATGAGGTGACTTGAGTTTATTAAATCTGACACCAGACCATGACTTCAGTAGTGTGAATGTTGAAATGTGGATGCAAAAATGTCTATTAACTAAACTGTTTAATCTAACAGTGTTTGAGAAACAGGACAATATAAAGTATTATTTTTCCTTTGCAGACACTTCTCTAAATCCATTTTCTGTACAACTTTTTTCTCTCCCATTCATAGAATTAGCTGTGCAGATCGATGAGGCAAAAACAAAACAAAACAAGACAAAACAACAAACAAACTAGATCCTATTTACAAAACATGCAAAGGGAGAATTTTAAATAGGTGTTAGGGCAGAACTGGTTAAAACTAAATACAGTCCAGTGACAGGATATACCTTTACTTCTGCAAATATAAGTCCTTCCCCCATCCTTTCTGGGAGAAATACGTTTTCAGGGTGGGGACTGTAAAACGGCATACAATGCAAAGACAGAAATAAAGAAGTTTGCAAATTCTTTATATTTCCAGCTGTTGAGACAATATTTTTGAGAGTTGAGGTTACCTCTAGCGGCGAAACCAGAGCCAGCTATTAAGCAGCCAGAATGCTACAGTAATTGAATACATGACCATTTCTCTTTTAGCACGTTCTTTGTTCTCCTCTTCCAGAAGTTGTAGACGTCTATTTAGTTTGATTATCTAAGTAAAAAACAACATCAAAAAATGAATAGAAGCTTTAATGCATGATGCAATCAGATTCTTTTTTTTTCAACATCTTTATTGGATTTTAATTGCTTTACAATGGTGTGTTAGTTTCTGCTTATCAGTTATACATATACATATGTTCCCATATCTCTTCCCTCTTGCGTCTCCCTCCTACCCTCCCTATCCCACCCCCCTCTAGGTGGTCATAAACCACCTAGCTGATCTCCCTGTGCTATCAGATTCTCATAAAGTAGTTTAATTTGTAAAAAGAATTATTAAAAACATGAAGAGTTTCATTTGGAGTAAAATAAAGAAAGCTATATATAGAAAAAAACGTTACCCACGACAGCTTAAATTCACTTAAATTCTCTTCTCTTATGAGCTTCTGTCCCTTAGCTTCAGTTTTTCATCTTTAACCTGCTTTAACTGTTTTATGCCTTCTCTGAGTTACTAAAAGGATCCCAATAATTAACCTACTGTAGTGGGCCCTGTGACCTGCCACCCATGCCCTTCAGGTCTAAATGGCTAATTCTCTACCTGTCAGAGGAGTGTCACTGGTTGACGGCACTGTCCTCGGCTGTGGGTCCTTACTGTGAATAGCCCTGGGCTGAGCAACTGCCTTGCCCAAGTGCATGCTCCCTTGTGAAGGCAGCATGCACCCACCGACTGGCCTGTGATGGGGTTAAAAGGCCCAGGCCCCTTGCTCCAACTGTGAACGCTCATCTCGGCTTCAGAGCAATTTATGGATGCACTGCTTTGCTTAAAATGTTAGGATTCTTTGTTATGGGCTAGAATTACATCAATCCATTTTGGTAATACTGCTTTATGCTGATCCAAACATGTAAATAGCGGTTTAATATGTCTTTAATCAAAATGGGAAAGTCAATTATGGTTTAATAAATAGTTTGATAAAACATTTTAATCCATAGGTTCCACTGGACAGAAAATGATAAAATGTTAGGAACTACCACTTTAAATATTATATGAATATAATTTAGGATTATATGATATTTGGTACATTAAATACCTGTCGTCTTAATGAAGCTGCATCTACAACAGTCATGTCATCTGAGGTTCCTTCAATCGTTGTATCTATATTTGAAATACCATACCTAGCAGATAAGAAATATAAAAATATGATTTAATATTAGAACAGAACTAAAAGTACCTTGCAAGTCAAATCATGTAATATATTGTGTAATGCTCAGAGACTCGTTAAAAAGACTGGTATTTAACAGTACAAATTACTAAAATATTTACCCATCTGAACGGGTACTAATAAAGGAAAGAGCTTAGGGTAACAACTACCTACAACACTAGGAAGGTGTCCTGCAAGTGTGAGAAAGAGAAGAAACCCTGACTAAAGATCTAAATAAGGAGACACTTTTCACCTCGACTGGCAGTGTGAGAAAGGATACCTGGCTGAGAAGGTCTGAGAGCTGCTATGCTCTCAATTCAAACGAAGTACAATTCTCCCACCATCTGATGTCTGTACATGGTTCCTCAGAAGTCCCTGCTGAGACTCACGGCAGGGGACACAAGGTAAACAAACTCCAGCTAAAAAAGGAAGACTGATCATTTTTTATTTCTCCTCCTCTTCTCAGTGCCTCTTCTCTTGCCATTTCTACTCTTCACTGCTTATTTCCAATTACTTATTCTCTACTGTGTCTCCATAGAAGCAATTATAAAATCACCTGAATACATCTTGTCACTACATTCAGATCCAGCATCTAAATACTAAAATTAACAAGCGGTGTATAAAAGAATACTGGAAAGCCACTAAGACAAACCCTAGAGAAACATCAAAAAGTACGTCTTGTTCAAATGCAGTTACTTCTAAAGGCGCACTGATTTTTAAATGAATGACAATAAACTTCTGAGATACAAATGCACACAAATGCTATTACTCCTCTTTGCCCAGATTTCCACTTTTAAAATATATTTTAATCAAGATACAATTTACATACCATATATTTCACCTCGTATATTTATATCCTTACTGTTTTAATCCTATATGCTTATCTCAGTAAAATGGCACATTAACTTTTCCAAATGAGTGGATTATAAATAAACTGAATTTAAAAGTTACTCCTATGTAGTCTACAGAGTTGACACATTGAGCATAATATTGATATTTTTAATATTTCAAGGAAGTCCCTATTACAAAAAGCATATTACCACACAAAGGTGTATGAAGAGAATTATATTTTTCATCCAGACACGTTAAAGACAAGTTTATTCAGAAAATCCTTTTGTTACAAATGCCATTGAAAATAATTCAAAAATACTTTAATAAATAATGTAAAACAATTTTTAATTGTATAATCCTGCAGTGTCATCATTCTGAACACTGATTTTAATTACACAGGCTACAGTTTCAATGATAGATGGTATGTACTGACTTTAGATAATCTAGAACAATCTCTACATGTTCTTTTTATGGCTAAATTAACTCGCTTTCTCCTAATCTGACCCTTCCTTCATGGGAACAGAGCAAATATACTAGAATACCGAGAGTAACGACATCAGATAGAGAAGTTAGCTACTAAGTCAGTAAGTGCTAAGAACTATGGCTTTACAAACATCTGAGTTAATTATTCCTTTGAACATTAAGCAGAATTCTTAAACAATTAGTGGAAAAAATAAGGGTTGAAGATTCCTCTTCTCTACACTTTATCCTCAAAATAAAACTTTTCTATTTCTGTGAGTTCATACATGAGATAAATAATTGGGAAAAAAAAAATCAAACAGTAGAAGCAATTGCTTCAAAGGTAAAGGGACCCAGACTGAAGAGAGAGAATGAAGTATAACTGAAAGGGACTCCCCACAATTTAGATCCTGAATTAACTAAGGTTTTAAATATCTGTAAAGGAAATCTTCATTTGCTAAGAAATCTAAGGATATGACAAAAGACTTTACCTGTGTAATAATTTGACTTAAAACTAAAACCTGTATTGATCAAAGCTAAAAACTCTGTAGGAAATTTAAGTCAGATCACTGCCTGAAAATACTTTCACAGAAAAATAAAAGGATCACAAACTTACGTGAAATAACACAAGGAAAAACTTAAAATGGACCGAGTTAATATTGTAAAAAGAAACAAGTCAGCAGAGTGGAAAGGGACCCCTAAGGACACACTTTTCAATTTTCTAACCTGAATTCACTATTAATGAGAAACCAATATTTCCCTCTTTTCTTGCCTAAAAATGAACGTGCCACCTTGTTTCCTCTCATCATAGAAATAATGCTGCCAGTTTTAAATCTACTGCTACAGATAATCCATTTCTGCTTAAAATAAATAAAATTGGCTCTGAAAAAAATACAGAAATGGTATCTGTAAATACCAACCAATTTTTTTTTTTTTTTTTTTTTTTTACCCTAGAAGTTGGGAAATGAGATTTTGGCACCTGAGAACCTTAAAATATTCGTATGTGCCATTCTATCTGTCCTTGTGCATGACAGGAAGAAATAACTACTCAGGCTAAGCATGTCTGAAAGTGTGAAAGGGACAAAAATAAGAGAGAAAAAGTTTAATCAACGGATGACAAAAATTCTTAAAACAGACTCTGGGAGGGCTTACGCCAAGGAGTGCTTCCCAGAACTTCTGCTGCCAGTGTCCTTGTCTCTTGGTGAGCCACAGCTGCCCCCCGCCTCTGCAGGAGACCCTCCAACACTAGCAGAACCCTTGCAGCGGCCTCTGTGGAACATAAGCAAAGAACCAGGTATGCCTCATCCTCCTTTATCGCAGCAGTCAGTCTTTGAGTCACCACAACTCCATCAAAACGAGGGCCTGGCAGAGAGTGATCCAGACTGTTCCACTTCCCCCATGCCCTGTCACAGGTTACACGACCACGCTTTTGATTTTAGTAGGACTCGGAACATTCAAGACGGCAGTGAGGGCACATGAAACTCACTCCAGAATGAAATCTGGGCAGACTCAAATTAGTTGATTTTGTATTTACTACCTCAGAGTTTGGAAGAAACCCCAAAGTCAGCATTTGCTTTGCTCTTTGTCTACAACTACATCTGACCACATCAAGGGGGGCCAGACATTTGTTTGGGCTTATACTTGAGGAAGAAAGGGTAATGGCTGACAGAAATGGGTACATCTAATAGAAAACGTGCAACACAGGCGGGGGAAGATAGAGGACAGAGTGCTGTCTTACGGTTCTACTGGGATGTGCCCAGGTGCGCATTGCCTGCTAGGGAGAGTCTCATTGCTGCTTAACACCCTGAATTGTCTCAACTTACAGAATGATCCTGAGTAAACAACGCTGTTTTATTTTGCCTTCCAAGGAACAAAAATAACTTTGGAGCCCCCCTGGAAGTGTGCCTGGGATTCTGCAGTGGTTTTAATCCTGTAGTTGAGAGTGGGGCTTTGATATTCAAGGTCTTCGACAAGAATCCCAGACTTGACCGACTATTACTAGGTCGAGGGCTTCGTATTCTTGTGAGTCTCTCTCTTTCTCTCTCTCTCTCTTTTTTTTGGTCCCTATCGCCCAGGGATCTCACTGTATATATATGTGCATTGATAAATAATTTTCGTATTCATTGGTCATATGTGTTGCAATTTAAATATTTTTGATATGCCAGAATTATATATAATATTCAGTTATAATATTGACAGCAGCTTCTCAGACCACAGATTTTGTACAACTTGGTTTAGTGAATCCAAAGACTTTGTTTAAAGTTTTAAATACGTATTTGTTAAGAAGTATAAGTAGAGAAGCAGGGTACCTCGTGATTGCGTACACACAAACACAATCTTGATGTAATTAACCACTATCTTTATGCGTGAAGATTTGTACAGCTAATCGTTTGTCATCTGTTTACAAGTGCCAGGTAATATAATCTTTCAAGCATAAAAAGGCTTTTTCAAAAAAAAAAATTCTTAAAACTAAATTCTCTTTCTAAACATTTAACTTCTCAGGTTACCAATGCTCATTTCCCCCAATTTAAGATGATGCTTTACAGACACATTTACCTACACACTGAAAGTGACATTACAGACAATTAACAACTAAAAAGGAAATGCTGGACAGAACCTCAGGCAACAATTAAAATGATGCACATAAAACAAGGTTTAAGATTATTTTTTTCTGTTTTAGCATGATCGCCTATAAGCTATTAAAACCATGTTTAAATACCCTGTCTCTGACGTTCCCGTGATAATGTATCGTAACTATTTTTCTTTATACTCTTTTGGCCAAATGTCATGAATGATTAGACTCACTGTTCTCAGAGAAAAACAGGATGTACTCACAGAGAAAAGCTGTAGAGATTCAAGCTATAATACAAAGGCGTGGCTACTACATGCATTACGTCCGGCAAACTACACGTTCAGTCAACTCTTTACCCTGGTAATTACAAAGTCTCAAAGTTTACCTGGCGTTGTCATGATGAGGGTTAGAGGGGGCGGCAGCAGACCCACCACGCAACACAGGTCTAAGGCAGGTTTTTGCGGGAGGAGGCACAAGACAGAATCAGGAACCAGAGAGTGACAAGATAAAAGCAAAAATAAGACAAAAAGACAAATAAATGTCAAATATGTTTGTATGTTTCAACACAATATATTTCAAACACTTCAAATATCTTTGTCTCACTGTCCTCCATTTTATGATTTTCATAAGTTTAATATCTTACAATGTGGCAAAAAACAAAGGGAACCTACGTTTTCATAACAAAATAGCACCAGCGTATAATTTATTTGGTGCTTATATTCTGATTTATGAAATTCAAGACAGAGGACAACTCTGTTCAAAATGTATAATTTCTCTCTTCTAGTTGGAAAAAAAAATCGCCAGCAACTTTAGAAGCAAGTCAAGAACTGGTTAGTAGCACCTGCATCATCATGGCTGCTCATCTGATATCAAAGCTCTATCGCAAAAACGAAAAAATTTCAAGAAACTCCCATTTCTCACAATTCCTTGCCTCCTACCTCATTAATTTTGCTGAGTGCCTGATAACTTAATATAGCTGTGTCTCATTCAAACCGTCAGCTCTCAAGAGCAAAACTGCAAGCCTCAGTTCTGGAGCTAAGGAGATGAGGGACAAGCTTTGAGGGGCATACTGCAGAGCACATTACAGGAAGTGCAATCAAATATGTGAGTCTGACCTTGAGAGACAGCCAGGAGCGACACACAGGACTGCTGGAATCTTCAAAATGAAGACTAAGGTGCACTGCATTTTCACCGAGTCATACTTTGATTCTAGAGGACAATTAGTTCTCTACCTAGGTAAGCAGTAACCTTTCCAATAAATTTTATTTTTAAAATCAGAAAACAAAAGCTCTATGTGGTCACTGGTCAATCCCCCAGAAAGCAATCAGCAATATTTATAACCAGAGAAAGGAGAGTGAGGTATAGAACCCATATAAGGATTTGAAGAATTATTACATTCTATTTCGAATGTCTCCTCCTCTACAGACTGATCAGGTTTTGCCTGAATTTAAGTATCAAGACAATTCTTACAGTAAACATTTAGTACCAAATGCACTATATTTTCTTTGTAAGTTGGCACAGCTGTAGAATTTTGGTTACAATACAAATCACTATTTTATGTCAGGTCAATTTATACAAGAAAGTTTTAATGTTTAGCTTATATGTTTCCTAAAGGCACTACTGGTGCTTAAAGAAATTTTCCAGAGCCTACAGGATAAGAGACTTTTGGGTCGGATGTTAGACTTCTATTTTGTTGGCTAAAGAACAGTGAAAAATTACATATGCTTGAGACAGGTTTTTAACTCAGCCCATCCTAATTAATTTATTCTGTGACATTAGGAAAACTTACTTAACTACAACCCTACATTACATTAACATAAGAAAGGTTAAAAATGAAGCCACTGCTTTGTGTTACCTAAAGCTTTTTTAAAAAAAAAAATCATACATTACTCAAAAGGATCTGCCATATTCAATATATTCTACCAGAGATTTCCCTTTTATAATGCAGAGCCAGAAAATAATAGTTACCTTTCACAACGTATTTCATTTTGTCTCCTCACACTGGCAATTGACACATATAATATAAAAGTAAATTAGAGAGGTATTTGGCAAAGTTAGAAACTTCAAGTACCACTTTCTACTGTAAATATGACTTACTACATTAAAAATCTTTTTAAGTTTGAAAATATGTTTTGTAATTAAAGTGGCAAAAGGGAATGAGATTCAAGGTTCTACAAGTTCCCACATTAACTTGTATACTGACATTTTTGAGTAAATAAATGGTCTGACTTAGTAGAATATGTTTCTTTGCTAAAAAAAATGGAAACTTCTACAGTAAGTAAACAGTTTGGATGTATCAGGAATTATATGAATATTTTAAAAATTAAAAATTTAAATTTAAAAATTATAAATAACAACACTGTTTCAACTACAACTTTGCATTTCTAGGTCTTCCAAGTAATATATTTATATGGATATTTGCAAAAAATATAAATTATTTACATACTGGTTTCTTATTCTTTTCATTCAAAGCTAGTATAATCTGTTAAAGAAATAACCAACCCCCCCTCCCCCTTTTTTTGGGTCATGCCACACAGCATGAGGGATCTTAGTTCCCTGACCAGGGATCGAACCCTCGCCCCCTGCAGTGTAAGCGTGGAGTCTTAACCAGTGGACCGCCAGGGAAGTCCCTCAAGCTCCTTCTAAAAGTAAAACTTAAGCATGCTGAACATGACTGATCTGTCAATACTTAAATAACGTTCTTTCATAGGGACTAAGTTTCTTTTTAAAAACGTTAATATTTTGCATTGGCGAGTGAGATACGGAGCTCTAGCAGGTGTCAGAAGACATGAGCGTTTCATAACTAGCAAGGACCAAACAGCATTTTAAATCCAAAGAACACACCTGGTGCTTGTCCCAGGTGTTTTGGTAAATTTTTTACACCTCAGTTTTCCAAATGCACAGCACTGACCTATGTAAATAAACTTTTCTAATGTACACCTAGGATTTAACTTTGTTTGCTGATGAACTTGGTTTTAGATCATGTAAGTTCTCAAGATGAGAAAACAAAAATACATAAACCTCTCAAGAATGTCCCTCAAAGTATAAACTAAAAATAGTTCTTATGCCAAACAACTGTGAAAATGCATTATTTTATGATAATAAAACAGGCAGACAGGTTTTTTCTTTCTTTCTGCCAAACAGTTCTAACTTAATTTAACTATACCTAATGTGATGGCTTAAGAAAAGATAAGATATTGCATTAGCGTAACAGCCAGGAATAAAAAGCAGAAAGGAAAAAAAATGATGTACAGAGCAAGGAACATAAAAGCACTTAAAACTTTATAAGCAGTGTTATTTTATATCATGCAAATAGAACATTATCCAAATTTCACATTCCTATTTCTTATATCTGGTAAGTCATGCTAGACAGTTCTCGTAGTAGAAATAAAAATTGATTTGGCACTTACAACTCTGATTAAATCCTGCTGAACATTTGATCATAAGAGATTTCAATGCAATGGGGAAAAAAAAAAACCTTTCAAAATTGAACGCATCCAATGACACTAATGAGAATCTAATCCTCCAGGCTCCAAGGTGTGTACCCAGGAGCAAAGAATTATTAATACAACTACTTTATGAATTTTAAAAATCTCATTTAAGTGAATAAGAAAAGATACTTCTTTCCCAGAAAAGGGAATTTTCGTTGTCAATTTATTACAATTTAAAAAAAATCACTTAAAATTCAAAATAGTTTTTTATAAATAAAAAAATACAAAGTAAATTTTATAGGTAGTAAGATTTTTGTACTTGTGAGCTTGAGGCAAAATTTTTCCATTAAGGAGTAAAAAAATCCAACTATTTTTCCATATACTGCATTGAACTGTGTATATGTAGGGGGATGGGACAAATAATTTTAACGTACTGGGGCTCTGTCACCTATCTATTATTTAATCTATATGGGATTTATAAACATCCTTCTCATTCAGATATTTTCACTATAATAGCATTTGATATGATATAATTTGACCTAATAATCCAGTCTCTTCTAAGGACCTATTATAATTAAAAAGTTAAAGAGGATACCTGGTGAAGAATAAATCTATGTTAAGGAGGGAGGAGAAAACAGGGTTTTGGAAATATTAGTCAGGTGCTAGGTATTTTATATTCAATATCTTTTTAAGGATCTCCCATGACACTAAATAAAGAATTTGAGTCCATTATCCCTATATCTTAAATAAAGGCAGGGGAGGGGGGAAGATTCCTCATAAGAATCCAGAAAACTAGGTTAATATTAGTATTACCCTTCTTTTTAAAAAATAGATGAAGAAAATGAGGCCCAGAGAAGCTAAGCAATTTGCCCAAGGCCATCATGTAGCTAGCTGTTCAGTGGGGTGGATCAAGATTAAATCTGACCCCCCCCCCCAATCCATGTTTCTTCTTCTGAACCATGATGCTTCTTACAGGCTCCAAATATTAGACAGTCCTTGAAGCTTCAAAGAGATAAGAGGGACTCTAAACCTTTGGGGAGGGATATAGATACACACACCCCCACACACGCATACACACCTATACATGAGTACATATATATGCAGATATACATATAATTTTCCCCCTGCCATGAGTTTTCTCTTTTATGCTCTTTCTGGTACAGCTTTCAGTCCTTGGGCCCACACACATGGGAGCCCTGGGAAGGGTCAGAAACACTAGTAGAGCAGCAGGAGGTGAAACACCTGGGGCTTATGTGAGGATCAAAAGCACTTCGTAAGAAAAAGTTTGTTCAGAGCAAGTCATAAGACATATCAGTTCCTAAAGTAAGAAAAAAGGTTTACTGGAAGGGCCAGCTAAATTTATTGGGGATTCTTCAAAATGCAAAATTAACAGTCTAAAAAAAGGATCATGAAAATTCAAACACTGACTCACAGAGTTACTACATAAAGTGTTTAGAGTTGAAGTGAAACTGACTGTACCTTCCTCATACTATGCCAAAAAAGCTCCCAAATTCCATCTTTTTAAAACACCATCTAGTAATGAAGCAAGGAGAAAAAAAGTATTTGAAATAATGGTAAAAAATTTATTTGAATGAACAAGTCTAAGTATACACTACTAATGATTTTACTTGGAGATGTTCGAAAGTTAGATACACTATCCATACTGAAAATAATCCGCATTAAAAAGACAACAGCGCCTGGGATTTTCAGTACAGGCCTGGAAATCCCTAGCTGAGAGGAAAGAAAAAAAACGTCCTGGCAGCTACACTGATATCATCTTCTCAGATGTGCTTCCTAATCCAACCACATTAGTAACATAAATGAGTAAATCAAACGACTTACTGAAGAAAATGAGTACAGTTCAGTCCAACATCCCACACTCAATCCAAAAGTACCCCTCAGCATATCCCCAAATGGAATCAGGTACTTAAAATGTTCCCCAAAACAAAGTCTTGGGGAAAAAAATCATTATACTTCCCGTGTATAATTAGTTATTAACTGAATTCCCTCCCTGACTGAAGAGAAGCTAACAGAACCTTGTGAAATGTGAATTTTGGACAATAATTTCAAATTAAAAGAAAGCAAAGCAAGCTGTTTTAAACCGCTGCATCTGAGAAAGAGACGAAGGCGCGAACACGAAAGGAAGACACCACAGTCCGCTAACGAGGAGCCGAAAGGCAGGCGGTAAAGCTGGCGCGAGTTGCTGAGGCCCATCACCTGCGGCTTTCATCCAGCACCTCCAGGATCTGCTGGCAAGCCCTACGAGTGGAAGACTGGATGAGCGACAAAATGCCACGAGCGGAGGAAGGATTAGCTCCATCGTCAGGCAGCGCACGGGGAGGACAAACCCGAACCTGTTGTGGCGATGGCGTCACACTGTTTACACGAGCACAGCAAATGAAGAGAAAAACACTCACGTCAGATTTGTATTAAAACTTCAGCTCAGCAGTTTCCCCAAAAACTCATATGTTAAGAATTATCGTTTTCGTGCCCATTTTTCCCACCCTTCATTTTCCCCCAAAAGAGTCAAGCCAAAAGTTAATGAACATATTAAATTGTTTTAAAAAAACCAGCTACCATGCAGCATCTGTAACTGTAGCTTTAAACATCAAATTAAACAAACTGCATATGTAAGAACAACTTTAAGAGGGAAGAGAGCTGCGGCAAGGAGTATATTCAACCCCGAGCTTTGGAGAAGTGGCATCCTTTGCCCTGTGTGTATATCCCAGTTCAGTAAACCAAGCCTCTAACAAACAACAATGCACTGCAACTTATGGACGGGCAGAACGGTCAGAGAAGTCTGGTATACAGGCGTCAAGGTTTACACACATGAATCCAAAGTGATTCCAGGAAAACGCCATTTCAGGTACTTCACAAAGACAATGAAGCAATCTGAGTTTATGACGAGTAAATTTAAAGATGAATTAAAGTTTCAGAAAACGAACAAAAGCATTTTGATTACTTAATTACATTAAAGCATATGTTCCCTCGCTAAATGACTAAAACATAAAACTACTCCCAATTCTGTGAATACAATGCGAAGGTAAGGATGGATGTTAAACAGCTATTTCTGGGTTGCTCAGTGACAGTGATCTTAACCACTCTTTCACATGTGAGTTGCGATTCACAATTTCTCTGGCTCCCCCGACAGCACCTCCTAAAAGCTGAGAGCATTTGAATGAAGCAATTTTACAATCCTAACCTGAACTCTTTACTTTCAGAGGCCTGTCTAATGTTAGAGCATTTTCAGCCATATGAGGTGTTTAACTGATATATGGACTTGGCATCTGGTTTGTTGTTGTAAGAGGTTTTGTTACAAGAGGACCATGGAAACTGAGCTCAGTATTTTTTCTCAGTGTCAGGGCAAGAACACCTTAGACTAAACCTCATCCTTGTGTATTCTGTATGAAAGGGTGAAAGTGGAGCAGACAGTGAACAACTGAAAAGATAAGAGATTTTATTTTGATTTGTGTAAATCTTTTCTAACTTAACATGCATTTATTTGGGAACCACAAAATAAGTGGAACAATGTTTGAAGGGGTAACTGTCGTCTAATATTATTCCCAGAGTCCCAGAAAATTAAAAACAAAATCTTCTCCACAATTTTGTGAATAACTTTCAATGTCTTGATGATCCAAAGTGAGAAGTACAATAAACATGAAAACCATGTTTTCCAAAGACTACTTAAAAGAGAAAGATTTAAGCCAAATCTTGGCATACTGAGAAATTAATCTGTCAGGGCTGATTCACCATAGGAATTAGGCCCAATCGTGTCAAGATAAATGCAATTTTTCAGATGCAGGCTCGTGGATGGTTACCTTAAACGTCTGTCCACAGACTAGGAATCTTCTGTGATATATATAACGTTATCAACGACAGTATCTATATCTATAGCTTATCAGCTGACCCATGGTACTTGGCAAACCCACACTGGGTATCCAAGAAGAGCAAAAGAATCAGTCTATCTGGGACTCAAAGTCTCGGTGCTAGCCTTGCACTCACAGTTCTCTTTAGGCAGCATGGAGAAAACCTGAAGCTCTTGCTCTTTTTGAGAAACCAGACTGAATTCACGTTAGAAAAGTGTCACCAGAGGCAGGAATAAAGTGTCCAGTTCTGCATCAACATAAACAGGCAATCTCCATCTTACACTCTTGATAGCAGGGCCAACATACCTGGATAAATTTATACTTAAGCAAGTTTTAAAAGACTAATCAGTACAATATCTATTGATATAATTAAAGCGTTTGTCTTCGCATTTGGGGGCTAAATTGAACACTTCACATATCACTTTGTACTAGTAAATAAATTAGCTACATACATATTAAAGTCTATAATGATCAATATTTAGAATTATAATCTTAGAGCAAAAACACCAACAAACTGAATCCAAATCCATGAAAAAAGTTTGATGCATTTTTGCCCATTAAAATTTAAAAGGAAAGAAGGCTTCCTTCGATAGAACTCATTTTGTCAGAAATAAGCAGTAGGAATTGTTTATTTAAGTTCTAAAAGTACAAGTTTTTCCTGTCCCTACACAGGAAATCAGGTCATCTAGCATAAATTATTTTCAGATTAATTGCAAGGAATTCTTAACATGGAATGCACAGAAGACTGAGTTTTAAAAACAAGTCTGGGGGGCTTCCCTGGTGGCGCAGTGGTTGAGAGTCCACCTGCCGATGCAGGGGACACGGGTTCGTGCCCCAGTCCGGGAAGATCCCACATGCCGCGGAGCGGCTGGGCCCGTGAGCCATGGCCGCTGAGCCTGCGCGTCCGGAGCCTGTGCTCCGCAACGGGAGAGGCCACAGCAGTGAGAGGCCCGCGTAACGCAAAACAAAAACAAAAAACAGTCTGTAAGATCACTTTCAATTCTAAGATTCTATGATCACATAAAACTGGAATATGGTATTAAATGGAAAAAAATCCTACATGGCCCGTAATTGTAACTTAATAAGAAAACATGTTTATGAGGAAGGATAAAAGTTAAATCAAGTCTTCATCAATACTAGTAAAGATATTTCATCAAAGACTAATATCAAAAATATTTTGGACTTCAGGTTGTTTCTGAAAAGAAATTAGTTTCAAAGATTAGTAAGAAATCTGACTTTTCATTAATTTATATGGCAATCTTTCATAAATAGCAAAAACAGAGTAGGAAGCATTTTATACAACACTTTCGGCAGTGTAGATAGATTAAATGCCCTTGATTGTTAATATTTATTTCTATCTACGGATGAACTGAATGATTAAATCATAAGATGACCACAGTTCACCCTAATTAGAAGAAAACAGTCTAGCAATTCTTTCTTCTTCAAGCTTTAAGCAGTCTTGTAAGTCTCTTTACAAATAAAAAAATTTAAACTCAGCCATAAAAAGGAACGAAACTGGGTCATTTGTAGAGACGTGGATGGATCTAGAGACTGTCATACAGAGTGAAGTTAAGTCAGAAAGAGAAAAACAAATATCGCATATTAACGCAGGTATGTGGAACCTAGAAAAATGGTACAGATGAACCGGTGTGCAGGGCAGAAACAGACACAGATGTAGAGAACAAACGTATAGACACCACGCGGGGAAAGCGGCAGGGGTGGTGGTGGTGGCGTGATGAACTGGGAGATTGGGATTGACGTGTACACACTGATGTGTATAAAATGGATGACTAATAAGAACCTGCAGTATAAAAAAATAAATAAAATAAAATTCAAAAAAAAATTTTAAGATCGAAAAAGAATAAGCCCCATTTTAGCAACTGGTCTGACGCTAGCTGGGATGTCCAGCACTGGCATCAACTGTGACAGGAAACAGTTCAGAGCTGAGTTTCATCTCTGTCCATTCATCCACCCCGCCAAAGTGGACTGACTTTTGGGGATTTTTTGTTTGTTTGCTTTGACACATGAACTATTGTGAAAAATGAAAAAGTAAACATATTGTGAAGGCACTGAGATTATTTAAGCAGATGGTATAATATTAGTAATTTAATAAAAATGCATGTTGATGATAAATTGATCCTAATAATGTTACAAAACAGCAAAATCTGTTTTATCTCTTTCTTTCATAAAAGACAAGGAAATTTTGAAGAAAGCACTTACATTTACCACGCTGTTTCATTAGTAACAGCTCTCTCTCACGCTTACAGGAAATCTTACTACACAACTGCTGAGTAAACAACACTAGCCAATGTCAGAACTCAAATTTAAAAGATTTACTTGGCATAACTATGTCATTATTACAAGGTTAAGTCCAAAGTCAAACAACTCTCTCTGCGCGGGTTGTCATAGGAACAGTGTTTCTCAAACTGTGAGGATAATCTCTTTGGTGAGGGTCCAGCCTCTTCCAAAAATACAGTAAAGGTAAAACAGTAAGAAGGGGGAGAAAAAATTCTCACGGAAACACAAATTCTGTACCATTTCTTTTGAAATTTTAAATAGAGAGAAAGCTTTAATTTGTTGCCACTAAGGTAACTGACTAGTTCTTAGAAGCATAACAAGAGAATGAGAACAGGAGAAAAATCATTGGTTGCCAGAGTGGCCCCTGATACTTAAGCACTACATCAGCTGTTGAATCTTACACTGCACGCCAAAGCGCCCCCTCCCTAAGCTTAGGAGGCGAGTCACCCTCACACCTAGTTCTAGCACACTTACAGAAAGAGAGGGTCCAATGATCGCAAAATATTCTTCCAAAGCATAATTTTAATCTATGGAATGAAAAAAAAAACTTAATGACAAACTACACTCAGACTCTTTGTCCTTCTGCGTGAAAATGAACAAGAAAAGATAGTATGCTAAAATTTTCAAAAAGATTGGGATCACTGAACCTCGTTCAACTGAATCTATAGAGGACTAACATGCCAACCAAAGCAAAATGAAGGAATTGTAAAAGGATGCTTGGTGTAAATTATTCCATTTTATTTTCACCCTTATACCCAAAATCACACATAACTTCCTTGGTCTAGTTATTTTTTTTTCTTAACAAAGTGTATGATGACAGCTTGAGAAATCCTGAAACAGAGGTACTAAAAAGCCAAACAGTAAGAGAATTAGTGCATTACATGCCAATTACCTGGTGAAATATTAGTATAACAAAAAGCCTGCAGAATTAAAACAACTCCTATTTGTGAAAAGCAGAGCAGATAAAATCTTACGTGTACTCCGGTGCAGAAATCGGTGCCTGGAACCTTGAAATTATATTTCTTGGGGCAGAATCTGATCTGTGCCACCTTAAATAATAATTATGCTTCTTTTTACATATTCAGCTTTTATAACACAAACAGAAAGCTAAATGCGATTCTACTGGTCAATCGTTTCTGTGTCAATAGCTGACAATAATCAATCCTATTGTCTCTTGAAAGTAAACAAGAAAACAAAGGCCAGTGTTTCTGCTCTTATACCCATATAGACTTCTATTCTTAAAGACAAGGAATAAATAAAGTGGAGGAAGGCAATGGTTCATGCACAATGACACATAAATAATCTCACATTACAAAGAAAAGACTAAAGTAGGTAAAGACAGGAAGAGTCTAATAATTACTTTGGTAAAGGGAAAATACAGCCGTGTTATATTAATAGCTTCTTCCTTACCACATTGCCAACATTAAATACATAATGTGCTCATTATATAAAAATTCTAAAGTTCACTCAATGTAGATTCTTAAAGATGAATACAATTATAAATTATAAAATTAATAATGGTAGGAGAAGAAAGGGCAAGGTTACATTATTAACAAAAAGATGGTTAAGTATGTTACCATGTAACAGTAACATAAATAACTACCAAAACAAAAAGTATGGTTGAGTGATGTAAGCATTTCATTGCATAAATTGTATAGTTAAATATTCATGTTATTTTTACTACCAAAAATTAAAACATGACATTCTGTTTTATTTAAAAATGCCATTAAGGCAACTTAAAGAAACAAAGAATTCAAATATTAGTTAACTTTGTTAACCTTTTCTGTTATGAGGACTTACATTATAGGTAACTGCAAAAATATCTATGAACTAATCATTTACTCTAAATCATACTTCACTAGGCTGGTTTTTATATATAATAGAGCTGTTTCCTTTCTCTTCAACTGAACTCAGCTATCAGTAATATATACTTTGTGGGGGAAAAAACCAAAAATGATGCTATAGTAAAACAGTCCTGTTTTTATTTCACTAAGTTTCAAAGTAATTATGGACCTAAACAATAAGCCATATCTTTATATAATAGGGAAGTTTATTAGAAACTTTTGTGCCTTAGAAAATATTACAAAATAGAAAATAACAAAAGCCCTCACGTGTATGTTTAATCATTCTGAGAGGGTACTAAATATCAAGCTACCTTCACCATAAATTATATAGTCTTTTCACCATTTGTGTAACATAACCTAATATATTCTAGAAAAATGGATTCCATGGACTGGCTGACATCACTGTAAGCCAGGTACCTTCGGGGAAACATACAGTTATCATAAAAACTTCATATTAATAATGGTTGAACATTTCAGATAGGCCTTCCCTGAAGGAGACATATATTCTTTTAAACTTACTATCTTCCTATATAACCCTTCAGAATAACTCTAACTACTTTAGGAGACATTTAAAGATTCTCCAAGAAATGAGAACCGTCATAGTTCTCCTCCGCACCTAACACAAAAAAAGAGAGACGCTACCCCCATCAGAATCCCTTCTGCATCCTTATACTCTTTACTCAAGTGTGAATTAAAATTGGATATCGTTGAACAGAAATAGTATAATTGCATTGTGCTCTAGTTATTTTGTATGTAAATTTAAATGTTTTGCTTTTAGCTAGATTTGCAAGCTCTGTGAGAGATGTATCATCTGATTCTTTGGCCGTTCCCAGAGAAACTAATATGGACTTTCCTGGTGGTCCAGTGGTTAAGACTCCACACTTCCAAAGCAGGGAGTGCAGGTTTGATCCCTGCTCAGGGAACTAAAATCCCATGTGCCGTGTGGCCAAAAAAAAAAGTCAGTTTGAGAGGCTAATATGATGCTTGATATCAAATATGGTTCATGGTGAATGAGCTTATGAAAACGGACTGAAAATTTAACGAGGAAGAAACATTAATTTACATTAACAATCTAAATCATCAATGTCGCTTTGAGACTTAAAATTCTGACCAGTTTTTAAATGGATATTTTATTTTTAAAAACCCATTAATCTTAATAAAACAACAAAAAGCACTTGCCCAATTTAAAACATCTTATAGTAGGGTAGCTTTAAGATCAGGGTATAACATAACCAAATGAGCAAGAAAGGTTTACACAAATAGTCTGTTAATGTATTTAAATTTTTGGAAAATGAAAGGGATCCAAGGATTCAATGACTCAGTAGGCAGAGAGCTAAAAATTAATCCTGGGAAGTAAAAAAATTCGACTTGCTTACGCTACGTTGTTTACCATGGCTCCTGAGAAGCAGAGCTGGAAAGGGCTAATCCTGTGACAATCTTACGCCAAACTGAGTAACTTGAAAATAAAGATGCTTCCTTAATAAAGTATCTTCCTTTTATTTTATATTTTTTCCCCCAACCGACATGCTAGATAAGCAGTTTTGAAGGCTACATAGAACTCAGCACTTACTTTTATCCATTTTTCTTAAGTATACTTTATAGGAGATTTCCAAAATAAGCAAATCGTATTTATAGAAGACTATCATACAAACAGAAGAGGATAACAGTATTGAAAAATTCTCACAACTAACAGAATGGTCAGACTTTAAGGCTATAAAGAGTACTGCAAAAATATAAAGTTGATGTAAATGTATAGCAGATTTCAAACACTATTAGAATTATTTTTTCCTCCAGGTTCTTAGGCATAAAACATATACTTCCTCCTCTTTTTTAATATTTGAGAGTTTAAAAAAGGAAGTAAATTATTTAGAAAAGGATGGGACAGACAGTATATGGAGAAAACTTAATGAAGGAGATACAATGCTTAGTGGTTCTACTCACATGGAGTCAGTCCTGACCAGCTGTCCATTTTGGCGAACAGCATTTTCACTCATAGAGCGCTCTCTTTTTAGCCTGCCAACTGCACGGATCTGTTAGGCACAACGAAACGGACAGGAATAGAGAATATTCTTAATAGCCTAGTAACTGCTTAGCATCAAAAGTACCTTTATCATAGACTAGCCACAAAATTTACAGAGAACATAACCAAGAATTGCTACCAGGTATGTGTATTATACGTAAACATGTTAAAAAAAAACACACCCTATTTATTATAATGCAGATTAACTTAGGAATGCTTATCTTCTTTACAAAAAAAGTTACTTCTAGTTTCTTTTTAAGTATCAATCTTACTTGGTACAATTATTAACATTTTTACTTATAATTTACACAATATACTTACATTATTTAAGAACAATTTACAATAGTTTTTAAAGGCACAAACACTATAGGACATGGGATATATTTGTACTCAAATGAGTGTTCCTGGCTTCTGGGGTTAAAACAAATTCAGATTTGGTTGGATATCTGAAAACTAGACTTAAAAAAAGTTTTACTAACTTAAAGGTTTTAGCATTCTGGAAACAGCCACAATCTTCCATCTCACACCTCTTCTTAGAAAATGTTATCACTGACCTCTTTCCATTAAGGAACAGAATCAATTGGGTACTCTAGTGACCGCTGCAGAAATGATACAATGTGACTTCTGAGGTTAGGTCATAAACAACAACGAGACTTCTGCCTTTTTCCCCTTCCCCAGGGGAGCTGTTCGAGACTGGAACAATGACGCCATGACTGAGGAAGCCCAAGCAGCCCCACAAAAGGCCACGTGTAGGCACCAACCAACAATCCTGGCTGAGGGCCACACAACAGGTAGTTATCAACTGACATGTGAGTGAGTAAACCTTTAGATGACTGCAGCCTCAAGCTGTGTGAGTCACCCAGAGCCTTCGATACTTCCTAGCCTAGGCCCAGATAAAATACAACAGAAATAAGCTTTCCCCATTATGCCTGATGCAAATACCTCACCTGCAGAATCCATGAGCAAAATTATTTGCTTTTGTTTCAAGCCCCTAAGTTTAGGGTGGCTTATTAAGTGGCAATAGATAACTAGAACAATGGTAATTATTAACTTCACTGCTTTTTTAGCATTTTTTTTTTACGACAAACATCCATGGCAACTTAATGGTTAAAGAAAAATTTGAACTTTACTGTAAAGGACAACTGGTGTGTGAACCAATGGACTTGATAATTAAGATTTTCAAAAATGCACACCCAGTATCTATTAATGCTCAAAGACTTGGGAAGAGACTGTCAGGTTACAGGCACCAACAAAGCAGAATAAATCCTGTATTTCATGCCAGCAAAACTTAAAACTACTATGCAGCACATAATTTCAGAGACTAGTTTAGATTTGGTTATGGTTATAAACCATTTACCCATCCAAACAAAAGAAAAAAAAAATCTAAAAACAGAAAAGAAGTCAGTTCAGAGCCTACTTCAAGAATTCTTTACAGTTAAACCGAAAATCAAAATTACTTGAAGGCATTTATACACAAAAACGAACACCTCTACAATCCAATACACTTTACGCATAGTGAGCAGTGCTGGCTTCGTTTGTGAGAATCCCACTGATACTTGCCTTCCGACCTACCGCACAGGTGTGCTTGCTTTTGCTAGAGAACAGTTCTTCCATGTTGTAGGGATCAAGATGAATGTTCTACTATATTAGAACTGTTCCTCCTGCTATGTGGTAAGAACTAACATTCAGCAGATAGGAAGAGACGAGACAGGACAGGACAAATGAGTCTATGACTCCAACAAAACCTGACAAAGGAGAGGATCCTAGGTCTGCTGTTATTTTCGCCATTTGAGACCTGATTCAAATTATATCTTAACAGGAACATTAAGCTCAAGATTACTAACATATTGGGGAAAAAGACAACATAAGACAAAAGCATATATTTGTTATGCCTTCATATGACCAGCTTGTACACTGTAATACCAAAGAACTTGGGTACTGCCTGAGGTGATAAGGAACACGGTGATCTTTAAATACTTTCCCCTTTAGTTCACAATCATGATGGTTGTTTTTTTTCAATTCAACGATTCTTAAAAATTAATTACGTTTGTTCCCAACATTAACAATTCAAGGTTTTAAAATGTCATTCAGAACCATCCTGCTTTGATTACCCATTATAAAACTTACACGCACTCCTTAGGCTGAGAAATACAGTTTCCAAGCTTCAGGTAACTTCCTGGAAGTTAGGTCACACTACTATGCAGCACATAATTTCAGAGACTGGTTTAGATTTGGTTATGGTTATAAACCATTTACCCATCCAAACAAAAGAAAAAAAAAGTCTAAAAACAGAAAAGAAGTCAGTTCAGAGCCTACTGCAAGAGTTCTTTACAGTTAAACCAAAAATCAAAATTACTTGTGTCTGATTACAGGCATAAAATTCTCCTCTAATGTGCTTATACTCTGAGTTACTTTTGATTGTTCACAGAATCCTGGACAAATCGGTGCCCTCGAGGTCTTTGTTTACTGGTTCTCTAGATTTATCTAGAGCTCGTCTCTCCTTCAAGAATCTGCTCAGGGGCTTCCCTGGTGGCGCAGTGGTTGAGAATCCACCTGCTGATGTAGGAGACACGGGTTCGTGCCCTGGTCCGGGAAGATCCCACATGCCGCGGAGCAACTAAGCCCGTGAGCCATGGCCGCTGGGCCTGCGCGTCCGGAGCCTGTGCTCCGCAGCGGGAGAGGCCACAACAGTGAGAGGCCCGCATAAAAAAAAAAAAAAAAAAAAAAAAAGAATCTGCTCAGATGCCTCAGTATTTTCCCCTATACTGGTCCATTTTTATTTTTTTATATAATTTTTAGAAGTTACACTCCATTTACTACAAAATATTGTCTATATTCCCCATGTTGTACAATACATCCTTGTAGCCTATCTTACACCCAATAGTTTGTACCTCTCACTCTCCCATCCTCATATCCCTCCCACAAACTGGTAACCCTAGTTTGTTCTCTATATCTGTGAGTCTGCTTATTTTTTGTTATGTTCACTAGTTTATTGTATTTTTTAGATTCCACATAAGCGATACCATACAGTATTTATCTTTGTCTGGCTTATTTCACTTAGCATAATGCCCTTCAAGTCCATCCATGTTGCTGCAAATAGCAAAATTTCTTTCTTTTTTATGGCTGAGTGATATTCCACTATGTGTATGTGTGTGTGTGTGTGTGTGTGTGTGTGTGTATATAAGGCATGTCTTTTTTATCTATGCGTCTACTGATGGACACTCAGGTTGCTTCCATATCTTGGCAACTGTAAATAATGCTGCTATGAACACTGGGGTGCATGTATCTTTTTCAAATTGGTGTTTTGGGGGTTTTTTTGGATATATATACTGATTCCCTTGCACTCCCTTTTTTAACAAGACACTTGTTTTACTTCTCAACATATACAAAATAAAAAACTGTAATTATATTCAAACCAGTAAGTATTACAAGCACATAGACCCTACCATAGCCTAGTTCTTCATAACCACTGTGATTACTAAACAACCCTCAGAAAATCTGTAGCAAAAACTAAGATTGAACACTGATTTCTGAAATGTTTGTGTAATGCATTTAGGCAGTTTTTTATTCTTTTTAGTATTTTTTAAACAATTTTACTTTTTTAAGAAAAGGATTTCTTTTAATTCTGTCCAGAGAGAGAAAGGGAAATCCTGTTTTGCCATTTGGTATAATCTCAGTGAAAAATGGAGATTTATCCTCAAATAGTATGTAAGTTAGTTGCATTTTCAGTTAAGACATAAAAAAATATAACTATTGAATAGAATTATTCAGCAAATTAATGGATACTGATCCCCTTTTTAAAAATAATAGTTCAGAGACATTAATCTGTGAATTGTTGTTGGCTTTTATTGGAAGAGGTAAAGCAGAGTTAAAAATGTGGGCCAAACAATCGGGGTGAACATTCTTACCCCCCCAAACATATTCACTGTCCAAAATTTAAAATAATAAACTACCTGGAAAAATAATGAACCTAATGGGAAGGAAACATGGAACACACGTGTCAGCAGTGAATACAATGCCCGTGCGATAGGGCCATGAAACAGTAACTGCAAAAAGGATGTGAGAGCACATCTCTGAATCTTCCATGGATGAATGTGCATACCTACATACA
This sequence comes from Kogia breviceps, assembly GCF_026419965.1. Lineage (NCBI taxonomy): Eukaryota > Metazoa > Chordata > Mammalia > Artiodactyla > Physeteridae > Kogia > Kogia breviceps. The sequence goes on along the minus strand of NC_081311.1, from coordinate 190,705,104 downwards.
ATTAATTAAGCTGTTCTTTTTCCTCCTCTCTCCCTTTTGCTCCCTTCTACTCATCACAGCCCCAGCTCCTCTTTCCACAGGAGGGGAAAGGAAAGGGAGCTAAACAAACCATCACCAAATTGTGATCAGACCCACATTCATCAGCTTCTCAATTTTCGGAGCTACTGCCAGGACCCTTTTAAGTCCTTCTGAGTGTCTGGGAGTCCTTCCGCATTTCTTTTTTGTTTTTAAAGTTTTATTGGAGTATTGTTGCTTTACAATGTTGTGTTACCTTCTGTTGTACAGCAAAGTGAATCAGCCACATGTATACATGTATCCCCTCTCTTTTGGATTTCCTTCCCATTTAGGTCGCCACAGAGCACTGAGTAGAGTTCCCTGTGCTATAAAGTAGGTTTTCATTAGTTATTTATTTTATACATAGCAGTGTATATATGTCAACCCCAATCTCCCAATTCCACATTTGTTTTAGGATGTGCCATATGGCTGAGTCACTCATTACACTTCAGGTCAACTATGTTCTTTCACTTCACATCCTCGAGGCTGTCATGGCAATTGAACTGGACCATCATCCGGCACTGATAACCACCTACTACGTCCTTATAGATTGCTGGATTACAGATCTAGAGCCCTCTGTTAGACATCCATGGCCTTTGTGTTGTCCTTAATGACAGCTTCTAGAGCAGCTGCTTTCCAAGTGTATTCTTTTTTTTAATTTTTTTTATTTTTTTATTTTTTTTTGCGGTACGCGGGCCTCTCACCGCTGTGGCCTCTCCCGTTGCGGAGCACAGGCTCCGGATGCACAGGCTCAGCGGCCATAGCTCACGGGCCCAGCCACTCCACAGCATGCGGGATCTTCCCGGACCGGGGCACGAACCCGTGTCCCCTGCATCGGCAGGCGGACTCCCAACCACTGCACCACCAGGGAAGCCTTCCAAGTGTATTCTTTAAAGCAGTCAGTTCTAGCTGGATATATTTCCTCCTAGCCCTTGAGCTAGACACTTTGTACATGGTTGCTATAGGATTTGGCATCCTGTGTAAAGCCTGCATGGCCTGGATACACTTCCTTTTCTGAAAACATTCATTGCCTTTGTTCTTTTCCAAAACCAGGTCAGGGTTTATACAGACCAATTGATTTGCCCCTTCCCAATCTTCCCAATTCTTGGGACATTTGGGGTTCACTGCTGTTCCAGATTCATTGCAAAAATGAATGGCTTTCTCACCCTTCTCTTCTTTGAAGTAGAAGTTGCCAGTTCAGGCAAAAGCTCTTATAACCTGTCTTCAGTCCAATCTGTTCTCTCTTCCCACTTCAGTGGTCTTCTCACAAAGCTCCTGGCCATTTATTGTAATTGATTTATTCAAAGAAAACCACTGCTTCAGTGATGGGATATAACTGATGGAGTCCATATTTTTTACTGGGTCACGCTGCTTCAAGGCTGTGTCAAGTCTTCATATTTTCCAACTCTTTTTCTTTACAGTTCTTCCTTTTTGTTCTCTGAAGATCTTCTCTCACTGGCTCCCACCTGGAGGTAGTGTCAGTGTCACAGCCTCTTCCTCTTCATTCACACCACCTAACCTATTCTAAGAACACTGAGAGCTGTCATGATTTGTGTATTTCGCAGTTCACACCCAGATCAAATGGGTTATTGCACAGTTGCTTTATTAGTTCCCTGTAGACAGAATCACCAAGCAATGGTCTTTCTAAATATTAGCAGAGATTAGGCATATTGAAAGGTTCATCAATTTCCTCTACCTCCAGATTTTATAAACCCTCTCTGAGCTAGGGGGATTATCTGCTTCGTGTTTTAAGGCCTCTTCATAGGTTCACTTGGATACGTCAAGCCAGTTTAAGAAGTCAGTACGTTATTTTCTGCAAACTTATTCCTTGTATCAGTCAGCCCTTTAAACAAAAATTGTATAGTGTTCCTCATGAGTCACCTTCAGGTGTTCTTCTTTCTTGCCACAGGCCTGTGGTTCTCAACTGGGTGTGATTTTTTCCCTCCAGGGGACATTTGGCAATGTATGCAGATCATCTTTTCTGTCTTTTTATTGTGATAAAATAAACATAACACAAAACTCACCATTCTAACCATTTTCAAGTGTATATATTATACAGTTCAGTGGTATTCAGAACATTCACAATGTTGTGCAACCATCACCACTACCTAGTTTCAGAACATTTTCATCCCCCCAAAAGGAAACCCCATGATTAAGCAGTCAGTCCCAATTACTCTCTCCCCTAAACCCCTGGCAACTACTATTCTGGATATGTCATGTAAGCAGAATCATACAATGTATGGCCTTTTCTGTCTGGCTTCTTTGACTGAACATGTTTTCAAGGTTCATCCATGTTGTAGCATGTATAAGTACTTCATTCCTTATTATAGCTGAGTAATACTCCACTGTATGGACATACCACATTTTGCTTATCCATTCATCAGCTGAAGGGCATTTGGGTGTTTCCACCTCTTGGTTATTTGAGACATTTTTGATTTTCATGACTTGAAGGATGCTACTGGCATCTCGTAGATAGAGCTCAAGAATGCTGTTAAATATTTTACAGTGCAAAAAGGACAGCCCTCACCACAACAAAGAACTATCTAGTCTAAAATGTCATAGTGCTGCGGTTGAAAAACCTTGGCATATGCTGTAAAATGATGATTACACAATAAATGATTTAGGGAATCTTACTTGATATATTCTAAGTAGCATCCGAATGAATCATCAATGTTATCGGCACTCAGGGCCTTACTACCCTTCCATTTCAATCATTTTGTAGAAGCTACCAGAACTCTGGTTCCTTCCCTTTTCTCCTCTGCTCACTAGTTGATTGCCTCTTGAGGGCCACCTGACCCGTCTATGGAACGAAGCACAGATCATCACCTTTGCTTTCCTTTAATAGGCATCTAGTACTAATATTGGAAACTCCTCTCCTGCACCTCAGGATGTGGCTCCTGCCAAAGCTTTTTTTTCTTTTTTTAATTGAAGTATAGTTGATATACAATATTACATAAATTAAAGGTGTACAATATAGTGATTCACAATTTTTTTAAAGGTCATCCTCCATTTATAGTTATTATACAATACTGGCTAGAGTCCCTGGGTTGTACAGTAGTATATCCCTGCAGCTTATTTTATACATAACAGTTTGTACCTCTTAAACCCTTACCCTTCTACTGCCCCTCCCCACTGGTAACCACTAATTTGTTCTCTATATCTGCGAGTCTTCTTTCTTTTTTGTTTTACTCACTAGTTGTATGTTTTAGATTCTCAGACTTACTTCACTTAGCATAATACCCTCCAAGTCCATCCATGTTGTTGCAAATGGCAAAATTTGATTCTTTTTTATGGCTGAGTAGTATTCCATTGTGTGTGCGTGTGCACGTGCATGTATGTCACATCTTCTTTATCCATTCATCTGTTGATAGACATTTAAGATGCTTCCAAATCTTCTGCCACAGGATGTTAACTTTCACAACAATGATATTTGTACCTATTGAGCTTTTCACATCAAATTAGAACATGTGCTAAACATACTACACATATTATTACAGTTAATTCTCTCAATAATTGTATGCAGTTGGCATTATTCTTATCATTATTTTAGAGATGAGCCTTGGAATTGTTAAATAACTTGCCCAAAGTTATGTGGTTAATAAGTAGCAAAGTAGGCCTTCAAAATTAGGTTAATTCTCAGCCTCAGCTTTTCACTCCAGTGCTATACACTTTGGACATTTATCACATTTGACTAAATATCAATTACAGCAGGAGTAAACCCCACATGGGCTTAAAACCTAGGTCTACTGAGAGACAGTACTCATCTTGTTTTCAGTTGGTTATTCACACCAAGTAGGCACAAGTGTCTAAAATGGTGGGAGCATAAAGATCAGAAGACAAACAAAACCTGAAGAATATCAAAGGGAGGGTTTCTCTCCCGGCAGAATCCTCATTCCAAGACAATATTATTCACAGCCGTAGTGGTCTTTGCCTCACTCAGACCACTATGAAGGAGCCATGTCTCACTGCACACTGTCTTACACAAAAGCTCAAATAATGTCTGTTAAATAAATATCAGTACAATTCTGCAAGTACCTTAGTGCCTTTTCATTGTGTGAACATTCGGAATTAGTACTTTTCACCAAGTAAATACCTAGAATGTCTAAACTGGCACCTAGGAGTGTATTATCTGAGTCACCTCAGCTGAAACTTCCAACCTAAGAAAAGGTCATACCTAGTACTAGGAAACTGCACTCCCGTAGGTTATATGGGTGATTTACCCTCTTAGGAAAGGATTATATGAAAAATGAAAGACAAGGGCAGTTCCGTTATCAATAAAAACATATCTTTGCACACTGTTTTACACTAGCATCACGACAACACAGGAATTTAGGAGTTATAATGAAAAAGTTGCAACTGCAGAAACCACAGAAAAGGAGTCTTACAAGATTGGCCCTGAATCAATAGCAAAGTCAAGATTTGAACTTTGCAACTAACACCTTATTAGTCCATATACTATCATATTTAAGTCAACAAGGCCATTAACATTACACAATACGGTAACTAACTCAGTATAAACTTTTCAGCAAGCAGGGAGAATAGGAAGTATCAAGGGGAAAAAAGCTTTCTTTGCCATTTGCCAGACTGCTTTTATAACAAAGTGATGCATTAATATTTTCTCATGCTAAACTTCCCAAATTCTTCTGTATTGATTACAGTGTAACTCCCAGCCATAAAAGCTCATCCTTCAAGACCACATGAATGTTAATGATTTCCACAAAACTGTCATTTTCCTGAAATATAATATTTAAATTAAAAAAAACCCAACAGCATAGTACCTTACTTGGGGTATCCATAAGCCAGAATTTATAGTAATCAATGTTCCATGCAAAAGCATTCCATTACATATTACCAATGATATGATTTACAGCCTCTTAACTCCTCTTTAACTTTTGCTTCTGTCTCTACTATTTCAAATTCAGATGATGTTAAAACTCTAGCACTTACTTCTTCATTTTGAGGGGTTGGAGGAGGTTTTTCTAAATCCAGAAAATCTAGTGGTCTTTCACTTAGTGTAAGTACACGAGGTGGTGTTTTTAGTGCCAGAGGTTTGAAGGGAGTTGACTGTATAAGGTCAAGATCTGCTGGTCTTGAAAATGGAATGTCTTCATTATTTCCTAAGCGTAGGGAGAAAAAAAAAAAAAAGGAAAGGAGAGAGATTTTTAAAAGACAGGTTTTATTAAAATGTATTTGCCATTACACACCCACTAGCAATAGCTAAAATTAAAAAGACTAACAACACAAAGTGTTGGCAAGGATGTGGCACAAATGACACTCTCATATGTCACTGATGGGAATATAACAGGGTACAACCTGTTCAATACAACAATTTCAAAAACAGCTTGACAGCTTTTCATAAAGTTAAATGTCATAACTTATAATATGATCTAGCAATTCCACTCCTAAGATATATGAAAACACATGTCTTCATAGCAGCTTTATTCTTAATAGCACCAAAAAGGAAACAACCCAAATGTCCACCAACAGGTGAATGTATAAACAAATTGTGGTTTATCCACACACTGGAATATCAGAAATAGAATGGTATTAACAACTGATACAGCAGCAATATGGAAGAATCTCAAAAACATTACACTAAGCAAAAGAAGCCAGACCCAAGAGTATACAGTGTATCAGTCCATTCATACGAAACGCTGGGAAAGACAAATCTCATCTCTGGGTATAAAAAGGAGATTATGGTTGCCTGGAATTGAGGAGTAGGAACTGAATGAGAAACCTTTTGGTGGGTAATGAAGATGTTCTATACCTGGACTGCAGCAGAGGTTACATAGGAGTATACATTTGTCAAAACTCATCAGGCTGTCCACTTCAAAATTACACTATTTTATGTATGTAAATTATATCTCAATAATTAGTTGAATTATTAAATACTATTTGAAATTTCAGACTATTGCAATTAATAAACTTTTTGAAGAAAATGTAAAGTTGCATTTCCCAACCCCTTTTCTAAATAATATTTTGAAAAATCCCAAAAGTTTTCATAAAAATATACAAAATACAGTTATCAGGCAACTTTATAAACAAATATAAAATACCTGCTACAACAATTCTCTCTGGAACCTGCATAATCACACTAGCATTTGAAACTCCTTCTTGGAATCCTTGTTCCAGGTCAGCATTTGGTGGTGCTACCTTTAGTTTTTCCGGGACCCTCATCCGCTGACTAATACCTTCGGTGTATTCCATTTCATATTGAATTCGACTAATTTCCGCCATCTCAGCAGCACTGGGAGAAGGAAATGCTGCCCCACTCACTCTGCGGGCAAAAAATTTAAAGACAGGGATGGCTGAGTGTTATGTCAGTCTTTTCTATGTAGTGAAGTTAGAATACCTTTTAGAAAGAGCAAAGGAGACTTCTCATTTGTGAGTACTGAATACTTACAAAGGAAAAATAAAAGATTGAAGAAAATGTTTTCCTCAACATAATACTTTCTCACTTAGTTGAAACTGCACCTTGAGGATATTGCTTAGGAGTAAATTTTTAAAATTCTTGTATAACCACAACACGAATGAGTACACACATACACTCTCTTCCTCTCTGCATAAATAGATATGCATGCTGCTTATATAACTCAAAAAATGCCTAAAATAAAACTTAAATAGAAATTTCCTAATGAATTATATTAAGGGAAGGTGCTAGAACTTTATAAAAATGAAATTAGAAATTCCTGTCATGCATGGAAAAAATAAAACCTTTTAACGACGAAAATCAGATTCAAAAGGTAAATAATGTTAATTCTAAATTTACTAAAAAAGAAGCAACCCCCTGAATTTCACAAAATAAAAATTAAAACTTCTCTTACTGAATGTATATCTGATGACTGAGATGAATGAATACCAAATACAGAATATATAATAATAAATCCTTAATGTTTGCATGCATTTTGAGGAACTATAGTGTGAAAGTTTCACACTATTAATTTGTACTTAGCATCATCTTTACATGTATATTTTTAAAAAACATGGCATGCCTTTAAAGGGAAAGACAGAACAAATGCACTGAGAAACCTAAATCAGAGAAGGATCCGTGCTCCAGGGAAATGCATTAGAAAGGAAGTTGCCCCAAGATACAAAATGCTGACAGAAGTGTAAAAGAACATGATTAGCCTATGCACAATCAGCTTTAAAGCAACTATGTCTCAAACCTATAATGCCAGCTCAACTGAATAAAATGTCACTGACCTTCCTAGTGATGTGTCATTGCTTGTTCTTTTACTCATTTTTTAATACAGTAAATACACGTTTATAATAGCTATTAAAATACTGCCTCCCTGTAGTTCAGTTTACTTTACACAACAATTCCCCTACAGATCTGAATTTTTTTGTAGGTGTACATAACAACACGGAAACTGCTTTTCCAGCTGTAAAAAAGAAAGAATAAAAATCAGTATTTCAACAATTCATTTCATAAGAAAACTATCAATAAAAGTAAATATCTACTTAAAATTATTTTTGGATTTCAATCAAAATCAATTTTCAAATCTCTCCTAAAAAGAATTATTCTATACCTCAAAAAATATAAAGACTGTTTTAAGCAGTCACTGTATTATGATTTTGCAAAAGGGATAAAGAAAAGCTAATCAAATGTATATACATTTGATGTGAAGTCAGATTAGAAGAAAACATTTTGCCATAAAACTCCTCTAATATTCTAAAGGGGAAAAATCCTTTTCTTTTTCAGACTAAGTACAAATGAAAAAATTATGAAAATAATGTAAAGGGCAGAAAAATGTATTTGAAGTAACCTAATATTTGATGGATAAGTAATGGTTTCTTTACAAGGAAATAACTTTAAAAACCAATTACACTATATTTTCAGCAGAAAATATTATATATAAATCCAGGTCAATAAAAAATTAAAGACAGTATAAATGTAAGCCATAGCTGACATTTCTTAAACTCCATGTCAGAGATATATCACACATTTTAAAATCCACCTTACTGACATGCTTTGGAGAGTTCTTAGAGGTTGCTAAGCGGCTAAGCCCTGACAAATGGTTACTTACGGCTGATAACTTGCACCCTTTATTCTTTACCAAAATGTGTGAATTTTAAGGATCTGCATGCAAATTAAAGACTAAGAAAATAGAGCCAAAAGAAAATTTTTACTCACAAAAGTGTACCAACTACTGCTTGCTTTTTGGCATTATCTGTTTCTGTGCTTCATATTAAATCCTTTAACTTGCTTCAATATACATGTGCTGGATCTAGAGCCACTTTTGTCCCTGGGGGAGAAAAAACAGGAGCTAACTGAAAAACTAGATGATACTAACATTAGGGATTCATTGCTGGAAATACTCCAAATAATGAAATCACTAAAGATGCACAACCTTACCTTAAAGAAAATCAGTAAAATAAATAAAGAAAAAATGAACAAGCTTACCACCAATTTTAGGCCTAGAGACAGAACCCTACAGCCATTCACTAGTTAACGCAAGAAAAAACACAATCATTGTTTCTGATTTGAAACAAAGGAAAACATACCTGATGAAAAATACTTATGTTTAAAATAATCTTAATACTTATGTGTATAAATAAGTGTGTATATATATATATATATATATATATACACACACACACACACAAATTAAGGAGGAGCAAATGTATTGGTTAAATTTTCATCCAGCTATTTTCATTCAGTATTTAATTTCATATTTGTTTCATTTCATTCCTAACTTTAATTTGGTATTTAATTTGAACCAGTAACACACACACATGGTACAAAGTACACAAGAACACACAGAGATGTAGGGCCAGAACCTATAAAACTCTTACAGGAAAACATAGGCAGAACACTTTATGACATAAATCACAGCAAGATCCTTTTTGACCCACCTCCTAGAGAAATGGAAATAAAAACAAAAATAAACAAATGGACCTCATGAAACTTAAAAGCTTTTGCACAGCAAAGGAAACCATAAACAAGATGAAAAGACAACCCTCAGAGTGGGAGAAAATATTTGCAAATGAAGCAACTGACAAAGGATTAATCTCTGAAATTTATAAGCAGCTCATGCAGCTCTCTATAAAAAAAAACCAAACAACCCAATCCAAAAATGCGCAGAAGACCTACATAGACATTTCTCCAAAGATATACAGATTGCCAACAAACACATGAAAGGATGCTCAACATCACTAATCATTAGAGAAAGGCAAATCAAAACTACAATGAGATATCATCTCACACCAGTCAGAATGGCCACCATCAAAAAATCTACAAACAACAAATGCTGGAGAGGGTGTGGAGAAAAGGGAACCCTCTTGCACTGTTGGTGGGAATGTAAATTGATACAGCCACTATGGAGAACAGTATGGAGGTTCCTTAAAAAACTACAAATAGAACTACCATACGACCCAGCAATCCCACTACTGGGCATATACCCTAAGAAAACCATAATTCAAAAAGAGTCATATACCTCAATGTTCATTGCAGCACTATTTACAATAGCCAGGACATGGAAGCAATCTAGGTGTCCATCAACAGATGAATGGATAAAGAAGATGTGGCACATACATACAACAGAATATTACTCAGCCATAAAAAGAAATGAAGTTGAGTTATTCGTAGTGAGGTAGATGGACTTAGAGTCTGTCATACAAAGTGAAGTAAGTCAGAAAGAGAAAAACAAATACCATATGCTAACACATGTATATGGGATCTAAAAAAAAATGGTTCTGATGAATTTAGGGGCAGGACAGGAATAAAGATGCAGACATAGAGAATGGACTTGAGGACACAGGAAGGGGGAAGGGTAAGCTGGGACAAAGTGAGAGAGTGGAATCCACATATATACACTACCAAATGTAAAATAGATAGTGGGAAGCAGCCGCATAGCACAGGGAGATCAGCTTGGTGCTTTGTGACCACCTAGAGGGGTGGGATAGGGAGGGTGGGAGGGGGGACACAAGAGGGAGGGGATATGGGGATATGCATATACGTGTAGCTGATTCACTTTCTTATACAGCAGAACTAGCACAACATTGTAAAGCAATTATACTCCAATAAAGATGTTAAAAAAAAAAAAGAAAAAAAAAAGAACACACAAAGAAAATAAAGTGTCCCACCAGATCCTATCCTATAACCACCTAGGTCCCCATAGGCCATCTCTCATCAATTTCTGTGCATCATTCTAAACGAGATAGTCTTCTTATACTTGTGTGTGTGTATCTGAAGCACAATAAAAGCTTATAGTTAAAATTAACACTGAAAAGAGACACCTCAAAAGGAGTATAGCCTTGGGACATCATAAACTGAAACTTTATAATGATAAACAAGGGACGCAATTGCTAGAAAAACGTTATCTCCCTGAAATGTGCTATTCTCCACATTCCATTTACTATATTTCAGTCTTCTTATTAACTTTTCACTAGTACATCCCAGGGGTCTCAACATTTCATTTTACAGCAACATCTTCTCTTACAAGACTTTCTGAGTTTGCAAAGTATCACAGACTTAGATCACAAAGGTGGACAATGAAAAGACAACTTCTGGAAAAAGTCAAATTCTCCTGTAGCCAATCTGAGCTACTTACAAAGTAGATAGAACTTTTCTACTAAGATTTAACATTGTACTGTTCCAATTACTGGCTTTTCTGCTTAAGTAAAATAGATCAAAATCTAATTATTTTCTCCCTCATTAGACTGTGACATTTTTGGTAATATCTTTTGGCAATAAAGAAAACAAATTTCTCATTTGGAGTTAAGACATTACTTCCAATTTTGTCACTTACAATCTACTAGGCAACAAGTACATGAGTCTGTGATATAACTAAGGAGACAAAAATCTCTCTCAGAATCATAGATGATCTTATATCTCTACTTTCTAAGCCCAGTGGTTCCCAACCATCAGTAACTTACTAACTTCATGCTTTTTTTTCCATACTCACACAGTACGTTTAAGCCCAGCTACATTTAATCTTTTCTTTAACTCAATTTTTAAAATCTTAAGTGTATTTTAAAAGGAAAATTTACATTACTATTTTATTTTATTTATTTATTTTTTGGCCATGCAGCTTGAGGGATCTTAATTCCCCAACCAGGGATTGAACCCGGGACCCTGGCTTTGAAAGTGCTGAGTCCTAACCACTGGACCACTAAGGAATACCCTTACATTACTTTTTTAAACCATGGACTTAATGTACATATATAAAGACACGTAACAAAAACATAACTTACAAAAATCCCTCATCTGCAAACCACCTAAAGTCAAGTCACATTCCACTCGTGGAAAGTGTCCCAATTTGGGGACACAATGATTCAAGCCTGACTTTATTATTTTCCTAATTAGAACACTGGGATGCAAAGAAGTAGCCCAGGAAGTCACAGAAACAACCTGGGTCAAATTGACTGTGGTTGCAAAGATTTATATAATTCTCCAATTACCGAAAAAAATGTTGGGTTGTTTGTCGCTTATTATGTGGACCTAGTTCAAGGCTTTTACACAGTCACCCTGTTTCAGTTCTCTTTTCAAGCAACTAAACTTAAGGAATGGGTGTATTAGAAAATCACAGTGTAGTAACCCAGGATTAATTTTAATTTTTAAAGAAAAATCACCGAAAACTTGTAAAAATACAAATTAACGAATTTTAAAATAAGGTTATCAATCCACAGAAAACAAGTTTCAACACAAGAAGGGAGGACAGTAACAGCTAAACTTTGTAATCATAACATAAGGCAGCCCTATCAGACAGGAAGGGACACAAAACACAATTTCCTTTTGGAAAAACCCAGCAAAACCCAACTCACGAGTGCTTGAAACCAAATAGATAGCAGGTCCCACACGCAATTTAATTACAGGGGAAGAGACTACTAGGTACCACTAAATCGCTCGAATCCTTTCTGAATCTATCTTCCTAAGGGTTTTTCCTTTGGGATCTCAGACACTGAAACAAATGTTTTTCACTTAGGGAGAGAAAACATTTAAAATCCTTCACTTAAAGTTTCTCAGTGGGGTGAGAGGCCTGTAAACAACTGGTTCTATATTTGGGAACAAGGGCCCTAAAGCTTTTATCTTCTGCAACGAAAAGACGCCACCACTTTTGAAAGCATTCTCCTCCCTCGAGAATGCCCCTTGCTCTAAAGTTGTAGGACGCACCCGAGGGTTTTCTTCTAAATACCATATCAGCGGAACCCCTCCTGCAGACGAAGGTCAGAGGCTTGTCGGAACGGGAATCCGAGCTTTCCCCATTTCCCAGCTCCGGGAATGAAATCTAGGAGCATCTGCGGGCATCCACACCTGCGAGCAAGGATGCTTACACAACGGCCCGACCAGAGGCCTCCCCGAGGTACCTGGGCTTCCAACAAGGCCTTTCTTTTCGAACACGTTCTTTTCCACAAAGTAAAGACAAGACAAACCAAAAACTACTTTTAAAGACGGCAGGCATCGGGTTCAAGGTCATACTAAAAGGTACCGGAACACCTTGGCTGAGAAGGATGAGATAAGACTACCAGCCAAACCGCGCTTGAAGCTCTCAGGACGCCCTAAGGAAGAGGAAACCCCAGGGTTGAAGACCAGAGGCTCTGGGGTCGGGCCTCCGGCCAGGACTACACCACGAACGGGCCGGGGCCGCAAGGGGTCCCTCCAACGACGGAGGGTCAGGGCCGCGGCGCTAGGCCCGGCAGCCGGCTCGGGCCGCGGGTCCCGGGTCGGGAAGACGTCAGCACTCACCCCTGGGCCCGCTGAAGGTCCCTGGCGAGGACCGCCGCCCGCCGGCTCCCGGGGCTCTCGGGTGGGCGCTGTCAGAGGCCGTTGGCCGAGCGCACGGAAGCGCCCGGGCAAATCACCGGCCAGAGAGGCCCGCAGCGGGCGGGAAAAGACGCGAGAACTTCCGGGACTGGCTCCTCCCAGGAGCCGTAGTTGAGGCAGGTTTGTGGTCATGTGACGCAGGGAAGGGCGGACGTACAGCCCACGCATAGCAGTGGGGGCAGTACGACGTCGATGAGGCGACATCTTTGTTATGGGCAAGGTGCTCCAACCGCTTCTGTGTACAAAGTAAACCTTCAGTAGCTAGTTAAATAACTACTTTTCAGAACTGTCTGCATCAAAATCAGGACTGGTGTGAGGCCTAAGAATTTGCATATTTCGCCAGTTCTGCAAGTGATTCTTAAACACTATAGTACAATTTTGACGACTTTTCAAGTCCTCTATGTCTTCCTTAAACAGTGACACCTGCCCTGACTGGCTCCACTGATCCTTAAAGACGAGAATCACGGAAAAGGAGAAGTTAGGTTTCACAGTAGTTAGCAGCCTTGTTTAGCTTCCAAGAATTGTCTGCATCTAACCACTTAACCACTAACTTAACGGGGGAAAGTCAGTACCATGCTCTTCAGCGTTGAGAGGGACTGAAGCCAATTCACGGAATACTTTGTGTGCCTTGACGTTAACAAACAGCCAAAGACATACACATGAGTAGGTACTTCTCTAGAGTCTAAAGATACTCCAGAGATGTTACCATTCTTTAAAACCATTTAGGAAGTCCTCTGAGAATTTCGTTATTGGGCCCCTTCTTAATAGTGACAAATCATCCTTTAAGAATAGATTGATTTTAGGAGTGATCAGCCATTACAAGACAAATTTTCGGGGCGAATTTAGAGACCAAGCTGAATAAGCCCATTATGACCAAAATCTTTAGAAGTGAGGGTCTTCCTGCTCCACTAGTATTAATATCTTTCTACATCTTAATTACTTGCAGTTTGGGTTTTACTCCTGTCCCTTACCCCCCAGGGAAATCGAATTAACTTTCAAATGAGGATTGTGATCCAATTACCAAATCCAAAGTCTTCTCCCTTAATCTTGATAAACCATAATCTTCCTGCATCAGTTGATTCTGTTAAATCAGACAAGAGTGTAGTATCAGTACATGAAAGCACCTACCAGTTACACCTAACTGGTAGTAAATTCTAAAAGAAAAAAAAAGGCTCTTTCTCTCCCTTACCTGGAAACTCTGCTCCCTTTAAAAAAAAATAAATTTAGTTATTTAACCTATTTATTATTTTTGGCTGCATTGGGTCTTCATTGCTGTGTGTGGGCTTTCTCTAGTTGCAGAGAGCGGGGGCTACTCTATCCACCGCTACTCTTCGTTGCGGTGCATGGACTTCTCATTGCAGTGGCTTCTCTTGTTGTGGAGCACGGGCTCTAGGTGCATGGGCTGCAGTAGCTGTGGTGCTCGGACTTCAGTAGTTGTGGCTCGCGGGCTCTAGAGCACAGGCTCGGTAGTTGTGGTACACGGGCTTATTTGCTCCACGGCATGTGGGATCTTCCCGGACCAGGGATTGAACCTATGTGCCCTGCATCAGCAGGCAGATTCTTAAGCACTGCGCCACCAGGGAAGCCCTGCTCCCTTGTTTTTTGTAATAAAGCTTCATGCTGGGTCTTCTGTCTCTTCCGTCATTAATGTGGACATTCCTGTTTATGATTCAATCCATCATTGACTGTCTTTTCACCCACAGTTGCCTCAAATCTTTTGTGGGAAAAGGTGGTATTTAAATCTAAGTAAAATTAACAGACCATTTTGTCTCATCCTGTTACACTAGTTCTAGCCATTTCTTCGTAAGTGTCCCATTGGAGCTTTGATCCCAACAGGGCTTCCAACTCAAATTTTCTCCCTCTTCCTAATCCAGATAACTTCTGAATTTCCTTGTTCAGTGATGGCAAGATATTTTTTCCAGTCACCAAGGTTCAAGATTCTGAAATCACCTTTCACTGTCCCCCATCCTTTATATTCTCCCACCTAGAGGCTAACTGTCCACTTTCTCTGTCATTTCGCTTCCCACTACAAGACCATTACCAATCATCTGGACTGTTACCCTTTTAACTGTTACCCTTTTACCCATTTCCAATATTTTTCTTTCTCTAATTATTCCTGGATACTGGATCCACAAAGAACCTATTTTTACAATTTGTGACAAAGACATCCCAAATCTGAAGCCCCAAATACAAAAAGAAATTGATGACTTATAGTTCTCCACAAATTCAAATGTCCGTACAGCAGTACAGTAATTTTTAAAAACACTTGAAACTGGGAGGGTACTATATGAAATATTGGATCTTCCATGTTACCATTTGTATGATCATCTACTCTTTGGCTCAAAATCTTCAGTGGGTCTCTAATGCCAACCAATTATGTACAAGTTCACCTTGGTGTTCTAAACCCTAATATGGCCCTCACCTCCTGCTATGCCACTTTATTTACCATTCCTTGTGTGTGTGTGTGTCTGTATATGATATATATGTATATATTCCATATATTCTTTTTTTTTTTTTTGCGGTACGCGGGCCTCTCACTGTTGTGGCCTCTCCCTTTGCAGAGCACAGGCTCCAGACGCGCAGGCTCAGCGGCCATGGCTCACGGGCCCAGCCGCTCCGCGGCACGTGGGATCTTCCCGGACCGGGACACGAACCCGTGTCCCCTGCATGGGCAGGCGGATTCTCAACCTCTGCGCCATCAAGGAAGCCCCTATTCCATATATTCTTGACCATTAATTGTTCTCTGAGATTTCTTCATGCTTTCCAAGTACTTACTTTTATCTGTGCTATTTCTGCCACCTAGAATGCCATCCTGCCTCTGATCACCTTCTGTTTCTTGAAATCCTAACTGCCCTTAAAGGACCACCTAAAATGTCCTCTCTCTTATGATTCCTGAGGCCTCCAACTTTTGAACCACTGTTTGTTGACTCTTACAGTACTTGCCATATTCTGTTCAGTATTATAATTATCTATGTATTTGCCTTATTTTCCCTTACCAGATGATAAGTTCCATGTTTGAGAACAAGGTCTTTATCTCACTCATCTCTCTATCTTCATGGAGCAGCCATATTGAGCATGTTGTAGGTCTTGGGTTTAAAGTAATGAGATCTATTTTCCTGTTTGACTGGTAAATTAGAATTAAAGATAATTCCAAAGCAAAAGTTCTAAAAAGGTTTTGAGCAGTGTTAGCATTTTTAGAAACACCATAGAGCCTCCAAAAACCTAGAGAGGGTCATCTTTATTTGAATGTTGAAGTTGAGCCCGGTTATTCAAAATCAGTTACGTTTCCTCCTGTGTTTGGTTGTCTCTTAGTTTCCAGTAAGCAGAGCTGGGATTAGGGTGAGGTGAATTAGGCACTCTTAGTGTTCCGCAAGTGCCCTGTCAGTAAGTTGCAAAGAGTCCCTTAGAGACTGATCAAGATTTTTCTTTTTAAACAGGCTTATAAGTAGAGAGAATGAACTCAAACAGCACTAATTGTTCTACTTGTCAGCAGTAAAAATAAGTTCATTAAAATAGATGAGTATATTTTTTGACTCAAAATGTTTTCAAATTAGATTTTTTTGTCCCAATTATGTGAGTGTTTCTAAATATTTATTTGAGCAACAATTTTCTTGGCTTTCTTAGAATTATTACCCAGCATCACTATTCATTCATTCTGTTTTTTCCTTTGATTATATCTTTATTGTCATTTAACACAGCCCCAAAATTTCTTACCTATGAGAGTCAAGATTTTGTGTATTAAAGGCATTCATCTTTACCAATTCTCTACCTTTGAAATTTTATGAATATTTTTCCTTGAATAAGGAGTATTTGCATTATAAATGGGAAACATTTATCAAAATATATGACCCATAACTTCTGTAATCTGTATGTTTTCCTATTGATTTGTAAAAACTCCTTAAATATCTCAATAGGAAATGATAAAGATATGATTAGGCCTTTCACAGTAAAAAACAAAACAAAACAAAACAAAACACGCACTAATTAAATATACTAAATTAAAAAACCCAGATAGTAATTTAAAGTGATAAATATTCAGACTCACTGGTAATGAGCAAAATGTAAATTAAAATGAGAAAGGCAAAATTAGAATATGCAGTATTGATAAAAGCGTAAGGAGATGGACATTTTCATTACATTGTGTTGATGCAACTGGAAATTCTAGCAATGTTCCTGGAGAACATTTATATATATATATGTACCTATATATATATATATATATATATGTGTGTGTATCTCTCTCTCTCTCAAAAGGCCTAAGATTGCAAATCCTTTGATTCTGCAGTTTTCCTCCTAGAGATTTATCCTGAGTAAATAATTGGACAAATGTAGGATAAAATGTGTATAATATGTCCATAATAAAACTAAAATAAATGTCCATCAATTCATTGATTTATGTAGGAAATCCATGGAAATAATGATTAGTTCTTATCTATTGATGTGAAAATATGTCCACAGTGTATTAAGTTTGATTTCAAAATTTAGTTTCAAGACGGCATGCTTTTTATTCCGTTTTTGTTTAAAAATATATTTACAAGAAAATGTCTGGAAGGATAATACCTTAATTTTCTTGGGTGGGAGTGAGGGTTAGATCATGGCAATTTTTATATTCTTCTTCATAATTGCTGTTGTTTTTACAGTGAACATATACTGTTTTTACAATCCAAAAAAATTTGTTTACATTTTGAAAAAAATAAGACCAGATATAATTTTTTCAATTTTATTCTTAGACAATACAATAAAATAATATTTAAGCTGTAATTACAGAAATATTAGTACATTACAACACTGTAATTTTGTCAAGATATAATATAAAATATTCAATATATTTTAAATATATTTCATTTGGTTATAGAGTAAATATTAAGTTTAGTAGCAGTAAGTTACATTGGATGTATAGAAAAATCTTTGTAAGTTAAACTAGCAATAAAATTCAAATTTAGAATTATTGCAATACTTTTATAAATAAGTTACTTAATAATGTTTATCTTGCAAAAAGACCTTTGAGAAATCCACTATTTCAGCACACTGTGAAATTCCAAAGTTGAAGCCCGAAATTGAAAAGAAACAAGTTATTTACATTTATCTACAAAAGTAAATCTTCATAACCTTATAAACTACTGATAGGTATCTGGAAAGGAATGCACATGAACTATGTTTTAATGCTCAGTCTTAGAAGTGGGACTGAGCAACTGTTAATATGGCTTCATTGGAATTTAAGGTTTTAGCATCACTTGTCTTCCTCAGAAGTTAAACACTGATAAGAGGGCAAGAAAAGATGGAGGCTTGGGGACAAGCAGAGGCCAGTCATTTGGCATTAGCACCAGTATAGGGCATTAACTTATTAGTAAAATTAGATGACCTTAAGGTCATTTGTGATTTTGGACTTTAAAGAGAGGCATGGATGGAGCGATAGTAGCCAGCTGTACCTGGTAGGGTGAGCCCTCGAATTGGCACTTATGGCAAGTACTCAGATACTGCTGATGCTGCTGGTCTAGAGACCACATTTTGAGAATTGCTGACCTACACAGGGTTTGTGGAGATCAGCTAGCCCTATGCCGTGATAGTACAATTAAGAGAGTAGGATATTTTTAGAGCAAAAAAAGTCTTGGTATACGATGAGTCTAAAAAAAAAGTGAGTCTAAGTAAATAATCTAAGTAAAATGCACGTCTCAGTTTAAATGTAAAAATGGCTTGACAGTAGCCACATGAGCAGTGAAGGATGCCAAACAAGGTCGCCGTCTGTGCTGTCCTCTGGGGTCACATCTTCACTTACAGAGCAACTGAGGCTGAAGCAATAACCTGAATTTAAATATCAGCACCACCAATGCCACCTACGTGGATCAGGAAGCATATTTGACACACAACTGCCAAACGATACAATTCGTACATTAAGATTTTTACACAATGGTCTCTTTCTATGGTTTGTAAGAATATATAATATCAAAAACGTGTTTTTGCAAAGGAAGAATTAGATAGTTAACAAAAGAATACATCTCTGAACACCCAGTTTAAATGGAATATTTAGAGCAAAGGAAAAATATTCTGAGCCTGATTAGCTAACAAATGACTTAAGTTCTTCCAGGGACTGCTGAACTACTATTTTATAAGGTATGCACCAAGATTTATAGGAATGGGGATAAAGTGCACATCTAGGAAGTAGTGTCCTTGTTATTTGTGTGGATGTAATTAATTCACTAGGGTAAACATTGTATCTATTTGAATATAAGCAAGTTATATTGCTGCAGTGAAATGAATTCAATGGACAAACAAAAATCTTTTTAAAAATGTAAACCAAAACCAGACAGTATTTCCAAGGCTATTATGATTCCACTCAGAGCAACCCCCTTTTGACCATAGTCTTGGGTATGTTTGAAAAAGCACTAGAAAAATCCATGAACCTCAGTTCAATTCTGGTTCCTTTAGGTCTTAGGTTCCTCACCAGGTTTGAAAGTCCAGTTTATTCATGATGCTCTAGTATTCCACTTGTCTCCATCCCATTCCCTACCCAGGGTCTAAAGCTCTAGGAAGCCGGTGGTTGGGCAACCTAAAACAGATTTAGCCTCCCTGAGTCTCAAAGACTGGAATAGAAGGGGAGCAAATCCTGGGAATCCAGTAGACCAAATAGCTCTTAACTTGTAGCATCAAACTTGATACAGTTACCATTTACTTAGTGCACTGGATACAAATGGAATACAATTTCAGTGATATTTTGTGAAAAGCCTACTGCCTTGAGTTAGGGAACTTTGACACAGTACAGATTTAGAGAGCAGTATCACAGAACTAACTTCAAAGAATGCTTTGTTGTATGGGGAAACAAATAGAAACTTTGTACTAAGCCATCATAGGGCGATATCGTTTGGTTAGAGAAAAATACTTAAATAACTGCATGTTCTTTTTCATTACTCGGTTATTTAGGATGAAAAGTCACAGTTCTATTTTTTCTTTATTTCTTCAATGTCTCCTCTTCATGCACACCTGACAGCGACTTATAATCTTTTCTAACTCCCCAGCTTTCACAGTTGATGGAATAGGTTTTCTGAAATAAAAAACAAAACAAAACTAAAAAAAAACCCACAAAAAGTTTCATCAATTTATAGATAAAAGGGAAATACTTCCTGGGTTCGAGTTTTATTAATGAATATTGTAGCTCATCTAAACTTTATCATAGGGAGGTATATTTCTGAAAAGGTATCTATGTCAGCATTTTAGTTGTATTTAGCAGCAACTTGCAGGTGCAAACTTATGGATCATTTTTTCTGAAATGAAAACTATTCCTATCCTTTTAATACTCTGTATTACTCACAAGTCTTCCAATACAGTAAATTAAGATTAGCAGATCATTTAGTATTGATAGTTTCATTGAGTAGTCTATAAATTCATATATAAATATTAAATACATCTAGTGATGACCAAAATCACATTTTTTTTGGTCTCTATTGGTACAGTAGCACAAACCATGGCTACTTGTTGACTCTAGACCACTTGTAAACTGGATTTTATTGGCTAAACAGGCTAAACAGGATTTTATTGGCATGGGGAGATTTTGTAGATGTGAGTCCATCAACACACAGGGCATGAAAACCTAACATAGGCAACCTTTGAATAATTATGCAATTGAGTCATCAGATTAAACTTGACTTTGAATAGTTACCTGAACATTCTTTTGGGGTCTAATGAAGCCAACCAGAAACTGTAGGAATTTGAATAGTAGTTGCATGTTCCTCTTCCATGACATTCTATAAATGGACTGGCTCGGAATTCTTCTAAGCAGGAGCCAGGGGATGCCAGTGCCTGCCCAGCGCCCTCTGAACCTGCACTTGTGAACTATCATAAGAAAAGTATCCAAATAAGAATTCTTTGCATACTGCTCACATTTTCAATGCTCTGAAATTTTCTTTTTTGTAATAGAAGACAGTAAGAAAAAAAACCCCGGAAGGATGAATTAAACCTCTTGTGCTTCTTTACCCAAATTTACTAACACTCCAGCTACCTTCCAAGTTGAAGGATGGTCATCAAAAATAAAATAAAAGCTATTGATTTTGCCTGGAATGCTCTTTCCCCCAGGTCTGACTGGTTCTTTCTTGTCATTCAGGGGTCTGCTTAAATATAACCTCCAGAAAGAGTTCCTCGACTTCATCCCTATCAGTCTCCCCCCTTATTTTGCCTTATTTCCTTCCTAGGACTGTTCACCACCTGAACTCATTACTATTATTGTTATTTTGTCTTCTTGCTTGTATGTCTATCACTAGGATATAAGCTCCATGAGAGCAGGAACTTTGGTTCACTGCCAGTATCCTTAGTACCTAGAATGGTCAAGGCACATAGTAGGTGTTAAATAAATATTTGTTGAATTAATGATTGAATGAATGGATGTCTGTGAGTAAAGAAGGGGGAATAGCATATCATAAATGATGCTACACAGAATATGAATGACCGCTAGCCACGTTTGTGCAGGTATCAGAATCACAAATGTTAATTCCTAGATTTCTTCATTTAGTACTTACATCTCAGGAATTTTTCTTTAAAAGGCTTTTTTTTTTTTTTTTTTTTGTGGTACGCGGGCCTCTCACTGCTGTGGCCTCTCCCATTGCGGAGGACAGGCTCCGGACGCGCAGGCCCAGCGGCCATGGCTCACGGGCCCAGCCGCTCCGCGGCATGTGGGATCCTCCCGGACCGGGGCACGAACCCGCGTCCCCTGCATCGGCAGGCAGACTCTCAACCACTGCGCCACCAGGGAAGCCCATTTATTTACTTATTATTATTTTTTATTAATTTTTTTTTGTTGTTGTTATGAGAAGTCTATTTTTTAAAATGCTTCATTATTTACCAAAGAACAATTTACTTGAAGTAAAAAAAAAGTATATTTGCAGATTTTCAAGCAAATATCCAGAGCAGATCGTGCATATTGATGTCAAGCAATATCATTCCTGGGGCCCACATCTCATCGACCCCAGTGTAAGATTCCACAGATTATCTTTACTATGAATTTACTGTTCCTTTTCTCCTTACCATGATGAAAGAAAATCCTCTCCAGAGAGAAATCCAGCCAGGAGGACATGAGGGGATCTCAGTAGTTTGGCTGTGAACCGCTATGGCAATTGCAGGACCTTCACAGACAGTGCATCTGTAACACGAAACAAAGAAGATGGCAGCATCGCCACTTGCTGCACCGTGATGTGCTGCCTTCCATTCCATTACAAACGAAGTGACTCAACTGCTCCCATCACGAAACTAAGGGATTGGGATTTTACCTGCTAATATAAGGCTCCAGGGCCCGGCCAGTAATCGGAGCCATGTCCACTGGCATCAGAGCTGGTGTTGACAGCCAGTATGAATAATCGTTTCGAGATGCGAAATTACATACATCATTGATATTGCAGAATAAGAATGGCATTGTCGTAAATCTCTGCAGGCAGCTGCCAAGAGTTCCTAATGAAACATCAGACTGGGTGTCACTTTCAGTAAATTCAACTTATTTTGATTATCATTACTAGATAGAGGCTAATGAAAGCACAACCTATGGCAAAAACTGGAGAAAGACAACACAAAAGAGCTATTTACACAATGTGTGATTGAAAAGTTTTAATACTGATAGAAATTAAAGATCCAATAGGGAAAGAAATCCTCCTTCGTTCTTCCACCTGTAACGCTTCCTGTGGCCGTTTCTAATCAGTCTAGAATTTTAGGACTAGCAGAGGTTGCTTGGAAAAATGTCTGCTTCAAAGTATTCCCAGTTCTTCGTTTGTATATGCGAGCCGATAACCAGACAAAGCTTTTAAGAAAAGATGTTACTTTGAAGATGACAAAGCAGACAGGGGTTTTAGTGAAAAGTCTTTGCGCTGCACAGGATGGACTAGATTGACATTCATGAGCCAGGCTCCTGCTAGAGCTTACATTCTGGAATGAATATTAGACAGGCCAACGCCTTATTTACTCTCTTTAAAAACTGCTGTGAGATACTCAGGTTGTATATACTTAACTTCAGAGGGAAGTACCCCATGCCATAAAAATGTAGAGTCTGCATGTGGAACAGAGTAGCTAGAAATGAGAACGAGGGCATTACCCAGGTCCTGTCCATGGGATTGTTCATTTCCTTGTACAAAGAGAAGAGAAAACCCGCTATAGAGTGGTTCTGTCCCTTCTGGACAGAAGGGAATCGCCGTGGTCTGGCTGTGCCGGGTGAAGACAAAGCCTCTCATCGCCGTGCCCCTTGCAGGTGGTCCAGTGTCTCCAGGTCTCCCCTTCAAGCCCGGCAGGCCATCGGATCCAGGCTGTCCTTTAAAAAACACATTATACATGTTGCAACACAAATGAAACCTCAAACTTGTTTTTCCAAAATACTAATTTAAATGCTTATATATGGGGGCTTCCCTGGTGGCGCAGTGGTTGAGAATCCGCCTGCGGATGCAGGGGACGCGGGTTCGTGCCCCGGTCCGGGAAGATCCTACATGCCGTGGAGCGGCTGGGCGCATGGCCGCTGAGCCTGCGCGTCCGGAGCCTGTGCTCCGCAACGGGAGAGGCCACAGCAGTGAGAGGCCCACGTACCACCAAAAAAAAAAAAAAATGTTTATATATATTTATTAAGCCTCAAATACAGAAAAGAGTCCTAAGGAATAATGGTTTATAAAATGGCCAAAGAATATTCTTAAATGTTGACTATCTTATTACAAATGCCTCTTACGATAGATATTTGTGTATATCTGATGATGAGTCTTTTGAGATCAGGTTTTCATCTCTGTATTGCCCTGTGGTGCCTGACACCAAGACGAACTCTGTCTACTTGTGAATAATTCTCGGC
Source organism: Kogia breviceps (assembly GCF_026419965.1). Taxonomy (NCBI): domain Eukaryota; kingdom Metazoa; phylum Chordata; class Mammalia; order Artiodactyla; family Physeteridae; genus Kogia; species Kogia breviceps. The sequence goes on along the minus strand of NC_081311.1, from coordinate 190,681,483 downwards.
ACAGTTTGTGTTGTAGTAGCCTTGCTCTTGCTTTGGCCCCATTCTGTAACCCAGACTTGGTCAGTAAAGTTTTTAAATTTATGGGATTATTAATAAGAGTTTTATTTTCTACCATTTTAAAAACACATTTTTTTTAAGGAAAGTCGAATGATTAATAATGTTTTCAATGTTTTAAAGCACTCAGGACAATGCTAAGTCATGCGTGATTATGCAGCTAATATTACAATTAATATAATTAGTTAGCATTATATCTAAAGACAAATCTCTAGTCTTTACAGCTGTATTATAGTAGATCTGGGCATATGTCAATGAATTCGAAATCACATTTAGAGTTTTCCCTTACTTTAACAAAGTCAGCAATCCTAAAAAATAAGATTTGGAGAGCTGGGTATTTTTCTAGAAAGGTGCTTTCGAAACTTTTTCAGAAGGTAGGTTTTGATCCAGGCATATCAAATTGACACATATAAATTTATGTTCAGACTAAAGTACTTAAAGAGGCCCCTTTTTCGGACACGCACATGAGTTGTTGAGTTAGTGTCCAAGAATGGCAAAGTTAAAAGACAGCTTTCCTAAATAGGGATACTAAGTTGCTCTTCTATTCATATCAAGGTAAAGGTTTTCCAACTATGTACTTAGGTGCTACTCTTACAAGTAAATATTATCAACTAAATACACAGTATCCGCTTTTCTGAAAATAGAATTGGTGTTTCATTAGGCCTATGTGTCCTCAGGTTAAAAATCTGCAGTACATTTGCCCAGTTAACAGATAGGAAGAATGGTTTATTCCAGTAACTCTTGATTTTCTGTCTTCTTCTGAAAGAACATTTTGCCCCGGCTTTTAGTCTAATCTGCACAACACAAATTGAAAGACCTAGATCTAGATCTTGAGCTAGATCTTATAGTCACAAATTTGAACAAGGCTCCCTTCTCTGTATATATATGGGTAATAGCTCTCCTTCAGTGAAGGAGAACAGCCAGCTGTTTGTTTACCTTGTTCTCCTTTACAACCTTTGTTGCCTTTTTCTCCAATTGGTCCAGGGGTTCCTGGTAGTCCATCCTTGCCTGGTTTACCTCTTGGCCCACAGGGTCCTAGGCGAAAAAAACCAACGTTGTATTGAATGGATCATATAGACAAAAAGCAGGGTGGCCAACCATCCCAGTTTACCCAAGACTTCTACAGTTTCAGCAATGAAAGTCCTGCAAAGAGAACAGACTGTGCAAACCGGGACAGTTGGCCATCCAACATGTTACACCCTACTTCCCAGGGGGAAAAAAAAACCTGAAAAATGAGCTAGGAGTATATGAAATACAGCAGTTTAAAACTGTGCTACCATTTTGATTTATGCTGCTCCAGAATTCACTATGCCCTTGTACTGATCAAAGTAATAAATCATATCTCTCTTATCTCCCAGGTGATTCAGGCAAACAAAGAACACAACAATTCCATTCAGAAGTCTATTACAATATGCTAAGACTATAAAAAAGGGTTAGTTCAATTCTCATGAACCAATATTTTGAAAAGATTTCATAATATTAAGCATACATTTGCATTTACTACTCTTCCAAGTACTGTACAAACTGTTAGAAAAGTATAAATCCCTGAAACTCAGGTTTATTTGGGCAATCATTTATAAACAGTCAGAACTCTAAGACTGACAGTTGTCAGAGAAGATAGACTTCATGCTTTTACCTTAACCAAAAAAATCCTGAGTGTCCTAAAGTGTATTTGTTCAAGTTTAGACTACACACAACCGTTTTCAATAGATTCAAAAGGAGTTTTATTTGCTGGTCAAGAGTAAAATGAGCTCAATGCTAAAGCTGATTATTAAAAGCACTGTACTGTGTAACATTTTCTGTGAAGTTGTATCATTTGTTTCCAAAGCTCTTTACAGGCATTTTGATTCAACTGCTTTCTAGTGATCCCAGTCAATGCTGCCAGGTCCACACCTGAGTTTCCCAGTAGCCCTGGGGGCCCAGGTTCTCCTTGCATCCCTGGTTCTCCAGCTGGGCCAGGTGGGCCTGGGCTTCCTGGAAGGGAGATGATCTTCACTGTGCCAGGGTCTCCACGTACACCTATTGACATGAACATATAAGAAGATGATGGCTTTCCGGATGAGTTACTGTTTCTTCGTGGACAGCAATACAGCAATACTAAAGAAATAATATTTACCAGGTGGTCCTTTTGGCCCAATTCGCCCTGGAGGTCCACTTGGTCCCAGAAATCCTGAATTACCCTTCTCCCCTTAAAAAAAAAAAAATAAAGGCAATGGGATTCCACATAGAACAATGGGTTTCCTAGCTCTTTAGGTGGGTGGTCGACTCTAGATAATGGGAGTTATGACCGGAGGTTATGAGTACTGTGACAATGGCTGCAACTTAGTTATATTCGTGTGGGTTGTGGAATTTCATTTGGATCCAGTTAGCCATGTTTAATGTCTATTAAAGATATATTCTAGGAGTAGGCATTAAGAACTAGTATTTTAGCATTGAAGGGGAAGCATTCCTAAGAGTTCACATTGTAAGTTCAGAAATCAATTCAATTTAACATTTAAGGTAAAATATGAAGTGACATTAAAACCTGTTTTAGCACTTCCTGGTGAATTATATTGGTTGTCAACAGTTATCGACTTTCTCAGCTTATGACTCTAGCTTTACTAGTAGCCCAAAGTTAGTTATGTTACGAACTCTCATGAGCTCATATAGAATATCTACTTTGATGTAAACTATCAAAGAGGTAAGATTTCTCTCCCCAACAGTCTTTGACATGAATGAAATGTTACCAAGAACCATCGATTTGGAGGAATATCCTCTTTTAAAAAATCTTGACAAAATGTAGACATTACATCTGATTACTTAGAAAGAACTTAATACTAAACATGATATTCATAGCAGAAATATGATAAAACAATTATATTACCCAAAGCCAACTGGCAACTACACTATAAATTATCCACTAGATATCAGAACTTGAGGAGAGTGTTAACATTTGCTTACATCTACCAGAAGAGGCCTAAGTATTTTTCCCTTTGGGGATTAAAAATTGCCAAATAAAGAAGTGCAAACTCATAGGTAGTGCCAGATGACAGATAGTCTTATTCTGGTATCTAAGAGACGAATTGAATGTGTTTCACGGAACATATTCCAAAGAACTACGAACTTTCCCTCTATATACATCTAAATATTTCACCAGGATATTTCTTTCTTTAGTAGGGCCTTTCTATAAGTTTTCAAGTCTCAGCTGCTCCTGTGCTGGGATTTGGGGGCGTGACAGGCGCACACATTTTCCCCGGGCTGTCTGACAGTGTTCACCAACCCAATGTCTAGTGAGTCTCCCCAGAATCACTTGCTTTGATTTCTTCTTTGCTATTTTGCTCCTTGAAGAGCCAGTGGTTGAAAGCATTGGAAAGGCTCTCTTTAAACTCCAGCTTGTCCTCCCTCAGACCTGGAAAAGTTTGCCTTTCATAGAAACATGGTTTTGTTCACTTTGGTTGAAATTCTTGTATAGCATCTATTTAGTCTATGATAATAGATTCCCTGCACACACAAAACAATACCAGTGGATTTAACCAGCTAAGACAACAAATCCAATATTCAAAATGTCATTTGAGGTCATAGCATCCTTATGGAAGATTTGAGAATTATTTTCTGAAACCTGAAGTTTAAATTTATGTGTATGAACATTTTAAACTTAAAATCTCCAAAGTACATGTCTTCTCTGATTAAAAACATAATACATGTGCCCCATAAAAAAACAAGTGCTTGAATCTGCATATAAAAATTTACTTACCCTCCCCCATTATCAGCTTGGTGAATATTCTTTTAGATTTTCAGCTTCTTAAAATTATCACACATGCACAAAGTAAAATAAACCACTCAAAGCAATACTGTTGCTATTGATGTAGTTCCTTATCCTCCAGCCCGACACACATCAGTACTCTCAAAGGTAACCACTTTAAACTGTTTCTGTTTTCAGTTTTTCTATAGTTTCCATTCTTAAGGTATGGTTTAATTTTTAAGGTCCCTGGGATTGTGTGCTGGTGGAATCTTCCTTCTTCGTTCATACTGAGGTCCTATTTGTACCCCAACTGTCTGTGGTGACCGTAGGGGTTCAGTAAACATTTGTGTACCCTAAAATATGAATCAGTCATTGTCTTTGCATCCAAAGAGTAGTGCACAAAAACAGTACCTTTCATGCCTGGAAATCCATAGAATCCAGGATCACCTCTGACCCCTGGCAGACCTGGGGCACCTGGTGCTCCCTATATTTTAAATAAGAAAGAGCAGAACCACAGACATATTTTTAAAATCACAATACTCACTACAGTGTTTTTTTTTTTAAGCATATAGGATATAATACTATGTTGGGTCAGAATGAGTTAAAGTTGTCAGACATCATTTTTACATTCCAATCCAGTATTTCACCTCCTGTAATTCCTGTGCCACCTACCTCACCTTACGACTATCATTTTCAATAAGAAAGAAGTAAAAACTACCCTTAAGCCCCAGAGCCAACATAACTTCTCATGTTAATGTATGTTGGTGTGAGTATTGCATACAATTGGATATTCTGTATTCTAAAGTGAACTGCCCAGTATTTGAAGATCTTTCAGGAAGAATAGGTACCAGATTGCCAGGATGAAAATTATAATTTGTATTTGGAATTCTTGCAAAGGCAACAGAGTTGCTGTTGAATTGTAGCACCCGCCATCATTCTAACTAAGCCATCAGGGTTATAACTTACTCTGGTCAGAGTGATAGAAGTCAAGGTTCCAGGGATGGGCGCATGAAGGGGTTGACAGGGAGTTTTGACATGCATGTTTGGCAAAGATGCAGTGATCTGACCGGGCAGAGATGCTCCCTCCTCATGAGGCTCAGACTAATTGCTGTTGTGACCACGAGATTCTCAAGCAAGGCCATTGGAGGAGAGGGGAGGGAACATGGCTTCCGAAGAAAAGAGTTCTATGTCAGAATGCATATTGCATCTACTCTTATACTGTCCATATGAATGAGACAGAATGCTATTACTTGAAAACAATGAATTGAAGGTCATGAAAAATGCCGTCAATAACAAAACTGGTCTTTCAGCATGCTGTCTTTGGAGCTAGAAGATGAAAGAAAGAACAGTCCTGTTTCTTACATAAGGTGGTGTGAGGTTAAAAAAGGAGAGAGAGAAAACAACCATGTGATCAAGGAGTCTAAGGCTTCTGAAGTCTGGCCTGTTCTCTGGAGGTAAAGATAACCAGGGAGGAAGCTCGGAGAAGAAGCTGCTTCCTGCAAGGAGAGAGCTGTTAAGGGCAAGGAGTCAGTTTAGATATCCATCAAGAAGAATTTTCTTTCAAGTGCAAATGCAGAAGCCTAGACTAACCTTGGAGGCACAGGGGATTTAAGAGAGATCGCATTTCCAAACCAGACTTTCCACATCCCAGTGTCCTTGGAAGGACTTTCGGTGTGATCATAGGATTAGTGTTTGCCACTTTCAAAGAATCACAGCGAACCTGAGAAATACCTAAGACTGGAGTTGGGCAAATATCTCACTTTAAAAAAAGAGTTTTAGAAAGGTAGATTCTGGAAACCAAATACCAAGAGAGCTTAAGAGAGTGTAACATGTTTCCTGACAAGAAGCCATGCTGAAGAACCTCATTACCCGTCACAAGGAAACACAGAACATCTATGACATAACCGATTTCCTCATTAGTTTCCAAGAATTAGACGTAAACAGAGGGATCAGGTTTTTCAAATATGCTGTTAAGAGAAAGCTAGGGAAGGTGGCTGTAGTGTTGAGTGAGATTCTGTGAACTGAGAGATCTTAACAGGCTGGAAACATGAGCCTGAAGGAACAAGATGATAACTAAGGAAGGTAAATGTGAAAGTTCTGCCCTTATGTCACAAGTACACAAATAGACAAGACAAAAAGTAATGGAGAGGGCTTCCCTGGTGGCGCAGTGGTTGAGAATCCGCCTGCCAATGCAGGGGACGTGGGTTCGAGCCCTGGTCCGGGAAGATCCCACATGCTGCGGAGCAACTAAGCCCGTGCGCCACAGCAAGTAAGCCTGTGCTCTAGAGCACGCGTGCCACAACTACCGAAGCCAGCGTGCCTAGGGCCCGTGCTCCACAGCAAGAGAAGCCACCGCCGTGCACCGCAACGTAGAGTAGCCCTCGCTCGCCGCAATTAGAGAAAGCCCGTGCTCAGCAACGAAGACCCAAAGCAGACAAAAATAAAAATAAAAAAAAAAGTAATGGAGAAAACTTAGTAGCAGTTCATGAGGAAAAGGCACAAGGTCTTTCGCCGACTATAAGCTCAATGTGTGATGATTGTGTGGTAATGAGGCTGCCAAACAGCTCCTGTGGAATTTTAGGTTGGATTATAAAACAGAATGTTCAGGAGAGTGAGACTCTTCTATCCTCTAGCCACTCCGTGGGGTACTGAGTTCCTACTCCTGCAAGGTCTTTGTCCCAGGGGCCGCATTTTTAAGGTATTGACAAACTAAGATATATTCAGAATAGAGGCAGAGCTGATGACATCTTAAACTGAATTTGAGAAAAAAAAAAACAAAACCCGTGTATTTATTGGGAGAGAAAATAGAAGGAAATGGCAGCTATTTACAAATACTGGAAGGTGTGTCATGGGGAGAAAATAAATAGACATTTAGGAGATGGCAAAGATAATTTTGAAAGCATATTAATAGAGAAAAATTTTGTTGTCATCTAGAATGGAACTGTTCAGAGTCTAAACAAGAAAAGGTCGGGAATGACATAGAGAAGGGTCCCATATGGACCAAACTTTCAGAGGCCTCTTGGAGACCAAATCTGTCCAACTCTTAAGATTCTTTGATTCTTTGAACCTTCTGGACTCCATCTTTTTTGGGGTGCGCTACCCAGAAGCATCACAAGTGGGAACTTTCTGTGGCCTCCAATTACACCTGATCCTGGCAATCGATTTAGAAGAATCTAAGACGTCAAAATAATTTTCCACACTTACCGGATGACCTGGTGGCCCCATGTCTCCTACTGTTCCAGGCGGACCTCTTTGGCCAGGATGGCCCATAAATCCCTTGTCACCCTTTATGCCTTCGACGGGACTCCCTTGAGGTCCAGGGGGACCAGGCTCACCTGAATTCACAAAAAGCCTATCAGTATCGCCACTCAGGGGGCTTCGCAGGTTCTGTCAGTTACCCTTTTGAATGAAGAGCAAACTGTGCACTTTATCGTTACACCGAATGTACTTTGCCTCGTGGGGTGTGACCGGATCGTGAATGAGATAATGCCAGCCAAGCGCCTGGCACAAGGCAGGAACTGCTTCTCCCTGATGACGGTCTGTTAGAGCAGGGTCTCTGTCTAACCCAGCACCTTATACAGAGTAGGAGCTCAACAAATATTGATGAATGGATGCATCTCTCTCTTCCAGGCTCATTAATTTGGTATGTACTAATTTTTCAAACAGGTGCCTCTGTCTCAACACCAACAGCCTTACTGCACCCCATGTGAGGACAGGTGGGTATGGGAAGACAGAGAAGACCGGGGGGAAAAAGAAGCAAGACGGTCACGAGAAGATTGAAAGACATCAAATGTTACTCTCATTCTTTCATCTTATTTAGAAGTAGATCCTCTACCTGGGCTTCCTCTTCTTCCAGGTGGACCTCGATCTCCTTTTTGGCCAGGGATGATTGAACCAGGAAAGCCTGGTGGCCCTTGAGGTCCTGTCATGCCAATGGGCCCTCGAGGCCCAGCATCTCCGACTGGCCCTTTCCTGCCAGGGAGACCTGGCAAGCCTGGGGCTCCCCTGTCTCCTTTGGCTCCTGCAAAGAAAAAAGCCTGACCAGTTTCTGTAATGCCCCTGTATTTGGTGTCATAGTTTGTGATTATCTCTAGTAATGTAGACACTTTGATTAAAGGTGTTAAGCTTCACAAGACAATTTTTTTTAAGAGGCTGACAAAAGAGGTACAGGTCTACAAGGACTGGGTCTAAACTAGACTCAGTCCTGACTCCAGCCAGCTGTTTGATCCTGATAAAGTCTCTTCACTGTTACAAGTCTCCATTTTCTTATTTAAAAAATGAAGGTGATATCTGACTTAACTCAGTTTTTTAAATATCAAGTGAGAGAATATACAGATGGAGAAGCATGGTGTAAGCTTTAAAGTATTCTGTCCACGTAAGCCATAATCATTATTATCTGGTGATATTTAATTACAATGACATCATTCAATCACTGATAATTCAACAGAGCACTAAAAAGCTAAACTTTGGGACTTCCCTGGTGGCGCAGTGGTTAAGAATCTGCCTGCCAATGCAGGGGACAAGGGTTCGAGCCCTGGTCCGGGAAGATCCCATATGCCGCGGAGCAACTAATCCCAAGCCTGCAAGCCACAACTACTGAAGCTTGCGCGCCTAGAGCCCGTGCTCTGCAACAAGAGAAGCCACCGCATGAGAAGCCCACGCACCACAACGAAGAGTAGCCCCCGCTCTCTGCAACTAGAGAAAGCCCGCGCGCAGCAACAAAGACCCAAGCAGCCAAAAGTAAATAAATACATACATACATACATTAAAAAAAAAAAAGCTAAACTTTATGGCTGATTTGTGCAGTTAAAGTGTTGCCCAGACAAACCCAGAAAAAGGAAGGACAAAGTTACCATCCCCATTCAGTCCTCTGGTTACTTCTCCCCCATAACACAAACACTAGTCTGGAAGGGACAAATGTGGTGAGAGCTTTGGATTTACCAAAGAAGACCCTGCAAAAGGTCACAACTTAATACTGATATTTTTCATCTCAGAGAACTTTCAAGAAATTGTGCTTTGACATTCATAAATGGAAGATGTTGTATGAATTGAAAATAATCTCTCCCTCTTCTCTCCCATCTTCGTGTTATTCTAGAAGTGGCAAAGGGCATGAAAATGGGAGACAGAGGAAAGGAAGAAGGACAAGTGAGGAGGAGGAGGCTGGTGGCACAGGAAAGGGCTTGGGGAGTTATTTATTATGCAGGGAAGGCTTAGGGGGATGATGAAAATAAAATTGATGACTATCGACTATCTAGCCCTTTGTCTATCATGTTCTTTAGCTTTATTATGCCTGCAATTTATACTTTTAAAAGAAAGAATTTAGATGACTTCAGCTCTCTTCAAGCTCTGAAATGCTGTATTTGTACAACAGGGTCTGGCAATGGTCTGAGGCACCAAGATGCTGTCTTGAGTTGTATATTCCATGTCCATGAAGATGCTTCCTTGTTTTACAATAGGATTTCTTTTTAGGATTTGGGAGAATTAAAACTAATTAAAAGGATTCATACCTTCCAAGTAGCAATGACCTCGTCTCCATATTTATTTATCCTAGAGGGACTGAGGTGCATAATCACTTACTTTCATAATCAGGCTATTTGTTGTTTTTAAAGGCTTTTGAATTTAAGATTTGATCGTTTGGTATCAAATTTTATTTCCAATTAAATGCTAACGTGTCCTCATTCCAAATGGTTAAACTGTGAGCTTAGCCTAGGAAAATGAACGGAAACTCCCCTTTTGACCATAATTCTAAAACTAGGCTATGAAAAGCCTTTATGTTCACGAGGGAGGGAAGGGTCTGAGAGACGTGCGGACACTGAGCTCAACCAAAACGGCTATCGCATCATCCAGAAACGGGAAAGAACGGCTCTTGTCTACTTTCACAGTTGAGCTGGTTGGTCAGAGCAGTTCCTGCCCCGTGGAGTTTCTCTGTAGCATCAGGCTACTCTTTGCTGGTTCTTCTGAGCATCAATAACCAGAGGCCGTCACTGGGCTTAGGCATCTTTGCTAATAAAATACTCCTATCTACAGGACCTATGGCTGAGAAGGGTCAATAAAAGGTGCAAATAATCTAGTATTTCTTCTGGCAGGTTTCTATACAAAATGGAAAAAGTTAACAGAAGCTGCTTATCGTATAAAACACCGGCATGAGAAATCCAGACTGGCAGTCTGTCAAACAAAAACTTGTATATTCCTTGAATGACATATTCAGTAAATTGCCGTGTCTGAGATGCTGCGAGAGTTACTGGGAATCCCTGAATAAACAGTAACCTGAGCCACAAGCTGGCTCTGGGGGGTTGGAATCAGACCCATGAAGATAACAAGATGGGAGAGGATTAGTGTTATTGCTGCATCTCAGAACAGCGGGGAGAGGAAACTCCTTGAGAAGCTATCAATTCCACCTCCAACTTTTTAGGAGGTGATACATTTAAACCATGCTGACAACATCGAAGCAAATACAGAAGTCTTTTTCATGTTTAAACACCTTCATGGAAGGAAATTCCAAAACTGGATCACAGTGTCTAGTTTGTTCATTTCGTGGTGATGGTAATAATGAAGCATTTTTTACTTGAACACTTAAGAATATACATATCGTATATTACCACTGGGACTTCTTTAATTCAGTATGCCAAGTTTATTTGATCTATCAGGCATATTAAATTAGATCCTGTCCTAGAAAATGTATATCACCAGGTTCAGGAAGGAAGAAGTGCTCACCTTGAGGACCAGGTTTCCCTCTTGGGCCTGGAAGTGCTCCCGGCAAGCCTGAAAGAGAAAATGTTGGTATTTTAATATTCTATACATATAGTTAATTTATATATACATATAAACATTTATATGTATTTTTATATATAAACTGTGAAACTGACCAATGTATATAAAGTTTATTCCACTTGCTCAATTTCACTTTGGTTACAGAAAGAATTATCACAGACCCGGAACACATGAAAGATCATCAGTTCTGGGGCTTCCCTGGTGGCGCAGTGGTTGGGGGTCTGCCTGCCGATGCAGGGAACGCGGGTTCGTGCCCCGGTCCGGGAGAATCCCGCGTGCCGCGGAGCGGCTGGGCCCGTGAGCCATGGCCGCTGTGCCTGCGCGTCTGGAGCCTGTGCTCCTCAGCGGGAGAGGCCACAACAGTGAGAGGCCCGCGTACCGCAAAAAAAAAAAAAAAAGATCATCACCGCTGTCAGGGAAGAATTTCTAGAGCCATGAAGGCTTACTGTGACACTAATTATTCCACGAAAAATAAAACTAGTGTATCCAAGGTGACGAGCAAGCGGTACCTGTTTCTCCTTTTTCTCCAGCTGGACCAGGAATTCCATCACGTCCTTGATTACCTCTCTCACCCGCTGGTCCGGGATTTCCTGGGAATCCTGGAGGGCCTGGAAAAAAAGGCATTCAAAGAGAGGACTTACTTCCTATCAGTGGCCTAATGTGAACCCCACATGTGTGGAATTCTGCGAAATGTGTTCATTTTTCAGAACTGTAGTTATATGAAGCTAAATTCACAGTGAAAACCACGGACAGGGTGGTGCTATCATGAGGATTTTTCACTTTGGAACGTGTAGGTCAGCTGATCTTTGAATGAGATCCGTATAAATACCTCACCTCACTTTTCTGCATTGTCTCCTGGAGACTGAGTAACTGGGAGCTACCTTCCAAGGAGCAGTCATGGGTCAGAGATACCGGTAGACAGAGACTCCAGCCTCAGAAGAAAATATGCTTCCCTCACAAAAGGGAACTAGACAAAGTACAAAAATGGAACCTGGAGGGCCTTTTATTCCTGGAGAGCCAGGGAAACCTTTGATTCCTTTAGACCCCAAATCACCATCAGGACCGGGCTTTCCTATAAATGAAGAGAGAGGGGAAGGAAAAAAAGAAAACCGAAAGATAAATGATTCCAGCAATGGCTGAAACAGTCAGTTCTTACAGTCAACTGTGCTCAAGCTGGCCTTCAAGGGGCACTCCTGCTTCAGGCTGTTATTTCCCCAGAGAAGCACAGCAGAGACATGGCCAATCATTTTCAAAGGTGTGCGGACCCCAGCCCCTTGGACCGCCCAATATCTGATTTATTACTTTAATTGGGAGTTAGCAGCAAAGCCACTGAACCTTTCCGTGTTTGAAAAGATAGTTTAAATATTGTCTTTAGGTAAGACCTGAAGCTGCAAACCAGTGGCTTAGCAGTTGTTTTTGACCAAAGTGAAAACTTCAACCCAAATAACAAGCAAATGAGAAAGCAAGCCAATGTTTAAACTGGAAACAGCAACAACAAAACCCTCAAAACAACAGTGCTATGGGTTAAACTGTGTTGCTCCCAGATGCATATGATGAAGTCCTAATTCCCTAGTATTTCAGAATATCACTGTGTTTGGAGGTAGGTCTTTATTGTCTTTTTTTCTTTGTTTCTTTTTGGCCATGCCACACGGCTTGTGGGATCTTAGTTCCTTGATCAGGGATTGAACTCAGGCCCCCGGAGGAGTCCTAACCACTGGACCACCAGGGAATTCCCAGGTAGGGTCTTTAAAGAAGCAATTAAGTTAAAACGAGGTCCCCAAGGCAGTACCTAACACAATATGACTGATATCCTTATAAGAAAAGATTGGGACACAGACACACAGAGGAAAGACACCTGGAGAAGGTGGTCACCTACAAGCGAATGAGAGAGGCCTCAGAGGAAATCAACCCTGCCGACACCTGGTGGATCTTAGACTCCCAGCCTCCAGAACTAGGAGAAAATTAATTTCTGTTTAAATTACCCAATCTGTGGTATTTGCTTTGGAAGCCATGGAAAACTGATACAAATATAAAGTTGGACAACAAGCTAACATTTCAGGTCTTTAGGCTGAATTCGTTGAGGCAGCGCCCCTGAAGTTTTGTTTACAGGAGGAGGTTTTCAGATTTCAGGTCACCAAACTTGACCGAAATGGGCTCCTTGTGATTTGCTGTTTCTTAGTGTCTTCGAATTTGAAGATCAGATTTGAATAAAATCAATTGTAGTACAAAAGCCTAAACTACTTTCCATTTACTATTCTAGGAGGCAAGGGCCATACCACACTTCTTGCTTGCAGCTTTTGGGTTGCAAAACCAGAGCTCACCTGGGTGGCCAGGGCTTCCGGGATTCCCAGGAACTCCCTCTGGTGCAGCAGGGCCCGGACGTCCAGGTGTGCCAGGTGGCCCTCTATCTCCTTTCTTTCCCATGGCACCTGGCAATCCTGGATCTCCCTTAAATTCAGTCAAACACCTTTAAAATTCTCATATAAGCAGGATATGTGATCAGAATTAAGTATAAACTAGGTTGGTTTGTATTTATGTATTTATTTATTTAGCAATTCATGGTAAGTGTCTGCTGTGTGCTACCACCCTGATAGCTGCTGGGAACAGGATGGCTACATAATTTGTGGGGTGCAGTGCAAAATGAAAATGCAGCTCTCTGTAAAAGAACTTTTAAAAAGTAATTGAAGACAGAAATGGCAGAGCATTAAACCAAACATGGAGTCCTTGTCAGCATGGGACCTCTGTGGCTACACAAGTCCTGTGCCCAAGAAGCCAGGAATATAATAGTAACCATGAACGGATATGTGATGGATACAGTCCCTGCCTTCAAGGAGCTTTAGAGACCAGTGGGAGATAGACAGTAAATAATCACACACACAGATAATTTCAAATTGTGATGATTAACTCAGAGGTCAGAAAGAAATAGAACAAATGGATGTGTGTTCTTCATATACTCTGCATGCAGATAAATGTATGTCAACCACATGTAAAAAAAGAAACAAACAAAAACACAAACTTCCCATGGTTTAATATTCATTAAATCTGTACTTCACTTTTATGATAAGCCAGAACATATGGATTTGATAGTAACTTACAAAATCTCGATGGTAGCTGACTAAGATTCATTATTCTGTCACTAAGATTTGCCAGCATAAAACCAGCACATTCTGTGTTCAGTGCGTAGTTTAAAAAATTTCTTATGTGGTTACCTATGAAAACTTTAAATGAAACTATTCATTAATTGAATGTGAATTAAGTCAAATATGATTCCTCACTCGGGAAAAAATCTCAGTGGAAGGAGTCTCTTTCTGGTTTTCTGAGGACCTCGTTAAAAATAAAGGGCAAAGGAAATTTGTTTGAACTCCAAGTAGTAAAGGGTTACTTACTCGGGTCTTTGTGGTTTCTAAAAGTTTTCTTTCTTGTTGTTTTACAGCTGGAGGAAATCTTTAGGAAAGGTGGTGTTTTATTGGCTCAAAAGAGAGTCAGGGAGAAAGTCTCCTAAGTAATGATTTTTATATTTTTTGGAAGTCTGGTGAAAAATAACAGACTCCTTCTAGAAAAAAACCCAGAAAACCTGTATCCAAACAATTTTCATTTGATTTCAGGAGATTAGTGGGCTTCTTTGGATCCAATAGGCTTTCCCAGGGATCCATGGAATCCCATGTGAAGAACCCCTGCTTCTGGGAATTTCTATTAATTATTCTCCATTGCTCTAGCTCTGGTTCTTGTGTAACTGCTATATGCAGAAAGGATGGAAGAAGATAAACCTAAAAGAACAGCTGAGCCCCACTGAAACCTTTGGTTGCTGCATGATACTACATACAAGGGAGGGCTTTGGCATCCAGTCTCTAGCTGACAGAGCACAAATGCTGAGAACACTGTGACAAGATAGAAAATCTTCTGTGTAATGCAATGACAATAAACAATTAAGAAAGATAAGTGTATATATCTTCAGATTTTTTTTTGGTTTTGCTTTTTAATAATGCTCTAAATTTATTTTGTATTTTCTATTTATTTATTTATTTATTTGCGATACGCGGCATCTCACTGTTGTGGCCTCTCCCGTTGCGGAGCACAGGCTCCGGACGCGCAGGCTCAGCGGCCATGGCTCACGGGCCCAGCCGCTCCGCGGCATGTGTGATCTTCCCGGACCGGGGCACGAACCCGTGTCCCCTGCATCGGCAGGCGGACTCTCAACCGCTGCGCCACCAGGGAAGCCCTCTAAATTTATTTTATTTTACATCTTTTATCGTATTTAAGAAGACAAGTATTTTTTATTACAAAGTTGGAACATTTATTTTTGTAAGCCTGTGTGAGATGAGTCTATAGCAGAGACTGGCCACTTTGTAGCACAAGAAAAACAAACACTGCCCTGTCAACTTGTATGGGCCTGTGATCACTGCCTCCTCCTGGTAGCACACTTAAATTGCAGGGTCGGTTATGAGAAATTCCTTGGGGGTTGAAACTGGAGGGAGTAAACTCAGAAATTGAAGTTGTGTGATAGGCGTCCTTAGTTATAGAGAGAGGGGAGAAAACCTCAAATAACTGTCTGAAAATACAGTAATATTTTCAATTTTCTTTGCCCACAATGAATCCAGATACTTGTTGATATTTAAAGGGACTCATTCCAACACCAAAACACTTCCATGGCCTACATACCTTTGGTCCTGGTGGTCCTGGCCTTGTACCTTCTGAATAACCTGGCTCTCCCTTATCTCCTTGAACACCATGAGTACCTGGGAGGCCTGGTCTTCCAGTTAGACCTGGGAATCCCATAGTTCCCTTCATTCCTTTAGTACCTGAAATTAGGAAAGAAATCAGGTAAATGGGTAAAGGCAGAGATCTTCAAGGGTTCTACTTCTCACCTTTGCACAAACCACCTTTCTCCCAAGAAGTTGGTTTTCCAGAAGCACTAATGTTTCAGGTAGTCTTTTTAAAAAATTTTTTTCCATTTAAAAAAAATTGGAGTATAACTGCTTTACAATGTTGTGTCAGTCTCTGTTGTACAACGAAGTGAATCAGCTATATGTATACATATATCCCCTCCCTCTTGGACCTCCCTCCCACCCCCCATCCCACTTATTAGAGAAATGCAAATCAAAACTACAATGAGGTATGACCTCACACCGGTCAAGAAGATCTACAAACAAAAAATGCTGGAGAGGATGTGGAGAAAAGGGAACCCTCTTGCACTGTTGGTGGGAATGTAAATTGATACATCCCATTATGGAGAACAGTATGGAGGTTACTTAAAAAACTAAAAACAGGTAGTCTTAATCGATGATTTTTACACAATGTAAATATTTAGTTTGTTCTCACTCATGTTTTGGTTGCATACAGTACATTTGTCTAGCAGCAAATCTAGTTGTTTTACACCAACTTTCTACCAAGTAGAAAACCAAAATGACAACACAGAAAATCTAGAATTAGGACCCGTCTTGAGGTTGTAGGCTCATAACAGGACATTATGCATTACCTGGCACCCCCATGTTTCCCATGCTTCCTGGCACACCACGTGGTCCTGGCTCACCAGGATTCCCAATGCTGCCTGGATCTCCTCTGGGGCCTTGAGAACAAATAAATAGTCATACGCTCTGTGTAGTTCCCGGACATAGTAGATGCTCAATAAACACTTGTTGCTTGCACAAATGAATGAATCCAGTGCAGCCAGACCATCTGGTTTAGGTACTTGTTTAGCTGCATTTATGCCTTCAAATAAGGAAGGGACTGGTGACTCAGAAAATGTAAAATTAGAGAAAGTTAGATTTTTGTCAGCAGACCTGGATTTCAAACATCAGAATCATCCTAGGACCAAAGCCAACAGGAAAGAGGGGGCTCCTGTGACAATATAGTAACAGATTTTCAAATGCAATATGGAAATTTTATTACAATGCAATAAATTTCATCACAGATGTGGTCGTGGGGAATAGGGGGCTACATTATTTGTTTAAAAAATTACTTTGCAAACTCAATAACTTGTTTAAAATAGAAAGAGACAAATTTGAAAACCTCTAAAGCATTATCTTACTTTCTTCTAGGATACATGAGTTTGTAATAAATTATAGTTTAGAATACATATCAGCTATTTCAAAATAAAATCTTGAGTGCAAAACAGAACTTCATGTAGGTTAACATTTTTTAGTTAATACAGGCTGACTACAATTTGGTTAAATTATAAGAAATATAATTTGGTTAAATTATAAGAAGCAAATTTCTGTTGGAACACTGTTGGGGCAGAATTCATATTCTAGAAACACATTTTTGTTACACTTAGATCTAGGAAAACTTAACACCTGATATTTCTACTAGAGAATCAGTTATACCTGGTGATCCTGGTGGTCCAGGTGGCCCTTGGAGTCCTTTGAAACCTGGTAACCCTGGAATGCCTCTGTTTCCTTTCTCACCAGGCTTCCCTGCAAGTCCTAAAGTTAAAAACTATGTATTAAAAATACAGGTTAGAATTTTATCAGGCTTATCCACATCCTGATTAAAATTTTTGAGCTATTATTGAAACACAACATAGCATATTTGTTAAGAGTATGGGCAGATTTGGGCTTATATTTTATTTTAAAAAAAGATTAAAAGAGGTAATACATGAAAAGCATTAGCACAGTGCCTGGCATGAGTTAGTTCTCAAAGAACTCTAGCAAGTTGCATAACATTTACACTTTGAACCAACATTTTAAGAACTAGTGGCCTAAATACAGCTTCTTTTATTTTTAAATTAATGACAGAGGATTATCTACTACTATGCTTGTCTGGACTATTTCATTCTTAATCCATTTATTACAGCTATCATTTATTAAGTAACTGGTTTATGGAAGACATTACTTTCTTTTATTTATCTTAGTTAATCTTCAGGCAACCTCAGTGTATTCTTGAGCCTTTCCAGATAGGGTGTAGAGGTGAGAAAATTGAGACTCTTTAAGAAGTCAATGAAATAATATAGAGTCACACCATCAATTAGTGGTAATGCTGGGATTTGAATCCAGTTCTGCAGGCTAGAAGTCTCATAAGTTTTCCACAACACCATCCTAGCTTCCCTAAAACATGGCTTTGATCACATTCTCCTGCTCAGAAATATTCATTGAATCTCTTTTGCCTACAGAGTAAATGACAGACTCCTTTCACTGGCACTTGAAACATTCTACAGTCTATCCATGGCTGCAGCTTGTGCCTTTTCTCAAGCAGATTCACTTCCCTTGGCTGCTTCCCTGCTTACATATTCATTCATTCACATATGCGTTGAGTACCTAATTAATAGACAGGTCTTGTTCTAAGTGCTGGAAACATAGAAAAATCAAGTTCTCATTTCCCAAGTTTGTAGTGTTTAACTGGGGAGACAGCCAAGTAAAAAATTACCACCCAGTGTGATAGTTTCTGTAACAGAGTTCGGCACAATAGGCTACAGGGAAGAATTTTGAGAAGAGGGATTTCTTCTTTAAATTGTAGTGTGATTGCTTTACAATGTTGTGTTAGTTTCTGCTGTACAGTGAAGTGAATCAGCTATAGGTATACATATATCCACTCCCACCTGGACCTCGCCCCCCATTCCACGCATCTAGGTCATCACAGAGCACCGAGCTGATCTCCCTGTGCTATACATCCAGCAGGCTCCCACTAGCTATCTGGTTTACACATGGCAGTGTATTTATGTCAAACCTAATCTCCCAATTCATCCCACCCTCCCCTTCCCACCCGTGTGGACTGTGTCCACACGTCCGTTCTCTACCTCTCCGTTTCTATTCCTACATCACTAATCATTAGAGAAATGCAAATCAAAACTGCAATGAGGTATCACCTCACACCGGTCAGATGGGCCATCGTCAAAAAATCTACAAACAGTAAATGCTGGAGAGGGTGTGGAGAAAAGGGAACCCTCTTGCACTGTTGCTGGGAATGGAAATTGATACAGCCACTGTGGAGAACAGTATGGAGGTTCCTTAAAAAGAGGGGATATTTTTAAGCTCAGTCTTAAAGAGCAAGTGGGAGCTAGCTGGATGGAGAAAGTATGGAATGGGACAGAATTCCTAGGCAAGAAAATAACATGTGCAAAGGAGTGCTGAGTAGCAGGGAGTTATAATATTTTCTTCTGTAACTTTTGTTTTTTTTTTTCCATTTATATCCTTTATCATAACCTAAAAATATAAATCACTTAGTTTATTCATTTGCTTTGGTTTTGAAGGGGTGGCAAACAACCGCCTGTAGGCCAAATTTGGCTTGATGTTGCATGGCTGGAGAGCTAAGGATGCTTTTCATATTTTTAATGGGCTGTAAACAGACAAACACACACACAAAAAGAATATGCAACAGGTGTCATAGACAAACACACACAAAAGAAGAATATGCAACAGGTGTCGTATGTGGTCCACAAAGGCTAAGATATTTACTACCTGGCCCTGGATATAAATTGTTTACAGAGACATTATTGTTTCTTTCCCTTACTAAGCTGTAAGTTTCCTCAGGACCAGAATACTACCTCTGCTTTGTTCACCTCTGGTCTTCAAGACATAGTAAAAATGTCTAGTCAGTAGGTACTAAACAATAATTGCTAAGTAAATAAATGACGTGTGGCTGGAGAAGTAGGCAAAGGGCAAGTGATAAAGAAACCTGGATGCCAGTCAAAGAAATCTGAATTCTTAAAGCAAGGGGAGACCTAGAAAGATTTTAAGCCAAGAGTATTCCTTGCTCATCTGAAACCTACTCACAGCTTAAATCCTTCTTCATGGAGGCTTCTTTTTTAAAAAAATTATTTTGTTGATGTACAGTTGACTTACAGTGTTGTGTTATTTCTGCTGTACAGCAAAGTGATTCAGTTATACATGTATAAGTTCTTCTTCATATTATTTTCCATTACAGTTTATTGCAGGATACTGAATATAGTTCCCTGTGCTCATGGAGGCTTCTTTGACTACCCTGGTTGAGGTGTTTTCTGCTTTGCTCATCTCCCACAAGGCTCGCTGCCAGTGGTACCCAGCTGGTAGCACAGTGCGAAGGCTGAGTAAGGACTTTGGAACCAACAACATCGTGTGAGGTCCATCTCTGCACATCCTATCGGAGTGACACTGAGGAATCGGACCTTTCCATTTCCCATCTATAAAACGGGATGACAGCCATAACCTACTCCTAGGGTTGTTGTGAGAATTAAACGAGTCAATATTTGTAAAGCTTGGAACGGTACCTGCATGCGGGAAGGGCTTCACAGGTCTTTGCTAAAATAGCGTTAACAGTTCTTTTGTATTATTCTTTACCTTTTTGTACATATGCCTAAATCGTCCATGCAGACTCCTTGAGGAGAGGACGACTGTGCTTTTCGTACCTTCAGTAGCTCTTCCACATTTGCAGTGCATGTCTTTAAGTCAGAAACTCAGATGAAAAATGAATCATATAGAAATTAGAGAGGCCTAGATAGGATGATCTTTTGTTGTTGTTGTGGCTCTATCTCTGCTCCTTGGTTGTGGGCTTGAAAAGCCAAAAGGAAACATGTAGGACCGCTTCTATGCACCTTGTATTTTGCTAGAAGCATAAAAATAGCATGTGTCCCTATATATTTTACAGAAACAATTGTTTAATTGTAAGGTAGTACCCATTGTGCATTGACGATGTTGGAGCCAAATTTTTGTTTATGTAGGCACAGATATGCTATTCATATTTTTTTTCAAAATGTTTGCAACACTACCTAAATCATCTAGAATAATCCAGTGAAGTGGTGTCTGACAGTTTATGAAGACTGGACACTTGTGCCAGTATTTTTTTTTTTTTTTACATCTTGGCTTAGACCAGTTCTAGCAGAATTTTATAAAATTCATACTACTTTCTATTCTATTGTTAAAAATGTAATGCAGTCTTCTGTTTGCACCCAGAACTAAATCATCCCTTTGACAGCAGATTAAAGGGGGCCTACCCAAAAGGCCTTTACTTGCTAATTTTCCTTTATAGAAAAATATCTGATTCTTTTCCCAATGATTATCCTTTTATGTATTTATTCTTTTTTTTTTTTTTTTTTTTTTTTTTTTTTTTTTTTTTTTTTTTTTTTTGCGGTACGCAGGCCTCTCACTGTTGTGGCCTCTCCCGTTGCGGAGCACAGGCTCCGGATGCGCAGGCTCAGCGGTCATGGCTCATGGGCCCAGCCACTCCGCGGCACGTGGGATCTTCCCGGACTGGGGCACGAACCCATGTCCCCCACATCGGCGGGCGGACTCTCAACCACTGCGCCACCAGGGAAGCCGTATTTATTTATTCTTAAAGCTTGGCCCATTTGAGGAATAGCAAAAGGCCAGAATGGCTATTTTATTTTTATTTATTTTTTAAAAAATATTTACTTATTTATTTATTTGGCTGCATTGGGTTTCAGCTGCGGCATGCGGGATCTTCGTTGCGGCTCATGGGCTTCTCTCTAGTTGTGGCGCGCGGGCTTAGTTGCCACTCGGCATGTGGGATCTTAGTTCCTCGACCAGGTATCAAACCCGCATCCCCTGCGTTGGAAGGCAGATTGGATTCTTAACCACTGGACCACCAGGGAAGTCCCTGATTATCCTTTTCTAAGTTAGCAAATTAGTTGGATTCAATCGCTCTCCAGGACCCTGCTCCAATGTCACCTCTGTGAAGTCCTTCCTAATTCTGGGAGAGACACCTATTCAGTCTTGCCAGCCTGGTTTACAGAACTCTATCCAGAATTTTTAAAGCAAATCTTACAATCTAACTTCTCCAAGTTGATTACAAATTATTCAAAACTTGATAGGGTTTTGCAACTACAAACACATTTTTCTTTTATTCTTCCCTGCTATATAAGTTTGATCTGCAAACATTTAATTTTACCCAGAAATCCTTTGTTTTATTAAAGTTACTTGGGGTTAAATTGGATCAGGAAGACCGCAAGGCAAACCTTCTTAAATTTTGATTTGATATTGGCTGTACTGATCATATAAAAAAACCTGTCATACAAAGTGCTTAAATAACTTGCAATAATTTGAATGGGTTTGAATTTGAGCTTAACAGCTATAGCTAACACTTAACAGCATTTTTAAGGCATTGATTTGTAATCAAAACGTATTTTCTCTTTAGTAATTATTCTCCAAAGGATTCTGAATATAAGAAGCAGTTTTTAGATGCAATCAGAAAAATTCACCCTGGCAGCTGATAGAATAGAGTAGAATTTGTGGTGAAGGTTCCTATTCCAGCCAGGGAAGTTTTTTATGGGGAATTTTCTAAAGGTTTAATTTTCACCATACTTGGCGAAAGGGGGCTTTGAGGCTTAGAATTTAAAGACTGGCTAGTGAAAAATTAAAGACAGCAGACCAAAATGCAGAATTAACTTAGAAATTAAAAGTTACGATTTAAGCAGGCAACATATTGCTGTTCAAGGCACACAAAACCCAGTTCTAGTCCAGCTCAGGCACCAACTGGCTTTGTGACCTTGGGTGGGAGATTCAATCCTGGTCCTCACTGTCCTCATATGTCAACCAAAGGGATTTTCCTGGATAATTTCTTAGTCCCAGAATCAGCTCTGATGTTATTACTCAGCCATAAAAAGAAACGAAACTGAATTATTTGTAGTGAGGTGGATGGACCTGGAGTCTGTCACACAGAGTGAAGTAAGTCAGAAGGAGAAAAACAAATACTGTATGCTAACACATATATATGGAATCTAAAACAAACAAGCAAACAAACAAAAAATGGTTTTGTAGAACCTAGGGCCAGGACAGGAATAAAGACGCAGATGCAGAGAATGGCCTTGAGGACATGGGGAGGGGGAAGGGTAAGCTGTGAAGAAGTGAGAGAGTGGCAGGGACGTATACACACTACCAAATGTAAAATAGCTAGCTAGTGGGAAGCAGCCGCACAGAACAGGGAGATCAGCTCGGTGCTTTGTGACCACCTAGAGGGGTGGGATGGGGAGGGTGGGAGGGAGGGAGACGCAAGAGGGAAGGGACATGGGAACATATGTGTATGTATAACTGATTCACTTTGTTGTAAAGCAGAAACTAACACACCATTGTAAAGCAATTATACTCCAATAAAGATGTTTAAAAAAAAAAACCAAACGAACGAAAAATGTAAGAACGTTTGTACCTTTGAGTCCTGGTTCCCCTTTGTCCCCGACTAAGTGGAATATTCCAGGAGGCCCTGGAGTTCCTTTATCTCCTTGTTCCCCTTTGGCACCTGGGGATCCTCTCTCGCCTTTTACTCCTGGAATTCCAAAGCTCCCTAAGAGACAGGCGTAAGGACATCAGTTCCTTAATTCTTTAAAAGTTGACAGTGCTTTACCATAAAACAAAACAAGACAAATAAACCAAAAAAGGTTAACAGGGCTGAGAACTTGACAAATAGTTGTCCCCAAACAAGCAGCCACATGAGGGGAGTGGTCTAAACCTGTCAGGGATAAAATATGACTCTTCAAAAGGGACAAAGGAATACAGAAAACTGCAAAATCAAATATAAGGTTTTCTCAGAACTACCTTCTCGGGCTTCCCTGGTGGCGCAGTGGTTGAGAATCTGCCTGCTAGTGCAGGGGACACGGGTTCAGGCCCTGGTCTGGGAGGATCCCACATGCCGCGGAGCAACTGGGCCCGTGAGCCACAACTACTGAGCCTGCGCGTCTGGAGCCTGTGCTCCGCAACAAGAGAGGCCGCGATGGTGTGAGGCCTGCGCACCGCGATGAAGAGTGGCCCCTGCTTGCCACAACTAGAGAAAGCCCTCGCACAGAAACAAAGACCCAACACAGCCCCAAATAAATAATTAATTAATTAAAAAAAAAAAAAAAGAAAGGAGATTTAAAAAAAAAAAAAAAGAACTACCTTCTCCTAAAAGAATAAAATTCAATTTATTTTTCTGCTAATGAAATGAACATTGTTCATTCCTCCTGATAGCTGGAAAGATTTTCTATCACTTACCCCTCTGTCCCAGGGTGCCTGGCTTCCCAGGAGGCCCCGGAGGGCCAACGTTTCCGGGAACCCCCATCATCCCAATCATTCCTTTTCCACCTATGGAAACAAATTAACACAAGGCAGCACGTGCTGTAAAGAATGAGAAAAGCGAAATACTCCATAAAATAAAATGAATTATACTTAGAAAGAGAGAAAGAGTGTTGAAAAAATGGTTTCTCTAAACAGGAAAATAATCGCACTCGTCTAGGAGCTGGGTCAGTAAATGGTCTCTTTTTACATCATGCATGTGGAAGTTGGTAGCAAATCACACTTGTGGATGAGGAGAAAATATGCCGAAGTTTTGGATCATTCCCTCCTCCCAACCCTTGATCAATAACTTTGTTATATTCCCTTATTTTACTTTCTTCATAGCATTTGTCGCTAGATGAACTTAGTTCTTAAATGTGTTTGTTACTGTGTTCCCCGTTGTTCGAGATGGAGTCTTATCCACCAGTGTGTCTCTAGGGCCTGGAACGTGATGGCATATAATAGTAGCTCAATAATGTAGATGAAAGGTTAATTAGCAGATTTGAGTTCTTATTCTGGACTCTCCTCTAGAGGAGAGATCAGTGAGGTCCTTATGCCATGAGAAGACTATTGAAATATTCTCCCCCAAACATATAAACCATAAAAAGTGATGAAATAAAAAGAATTATAAGGGAATACTATAAACAGTGACAGGCCAGAAAATCAAATTCTTAGAAGAGGCACAGATTACCAAAATTGACTCAAGAAGAAATAGAAAATCTGAATAGATCTATAAGAAGCAAAGAGATTGAATTAGTAATTTTACAACTTCTCTCAAAGAAAAGCCCAGCCCCAGCTGACTTCACTGGTGAACTTTATCAAATATTTAAAGAATATCAATTCTTCACAAACTCTTCTAGAAAATACAAGAGGAGGAAACACTTCCCATCTTGTTCAATAAGACAGCATTACCCTGATACCAAAACCAGACAAAGACACGACAAGAAAACAGACCAGTAAGTATCCCTTATAAATATGGATGCAAAAAATTTCAACAAAATACTAGCAAATATATTTCACTAGTAATATATTAACAAGATTACACAGCAAAAATAGTCATACTGTGGGTAATTGTGAAATTTGACCATCCCACTACCACCAGTTCCCAGCCCTCTGGCTGGCTCCTTGCAAATAATTCAGAAGAAAAACTTATACTAAATGAAAGAGAAGCTTAGAGTCAAAAGCCTATACCTGTCTCTAGTTTACACAGCTACCTTAAAAGGAATAGGTGGAAGAACAGAGAAGAAGAAAAACAAAAGCACATAAAGGGTACCTGGTGGCCCTAAAAATCCTGGATTTCCTGGATATCCTTTTGTACCAGGTGGTCCCATCTCCCCTTGATGACCCGGCATTCCTGGTGGTCCGGGTTCTCCAGGAAATCCTGACCTATCCAAGCCTGGAATACCTGGGTCTCCCTTTGGCCCCGTTTCGCCTCTTCTGCCTATATATGAATGAATGAATGAATGAATGAACACATGACTGCTTTCCACACCAACTCCAGATATATTTTATGGCTGTAAATATTTAGCTCTGTGATTGTGGGCAAACCACACACTTTTCTAATTGATAGATTTAGGTCCGCTTTTGTAAAATTCTAAGATCCCTTCTGGATTTAACATTCTGTGTTTCAATGATTCATGGAGTCATGAGAGTGTAGGATTTAGATTTATGTTCTAGTCCTGCAGGCACATTTTGGGAATGCACTTTCTGACCGTGGCGCTGCCTTTTACTGGCAGAATTCATACAGAGCCACTGACGTGGCGGCAAGCCACCAGATGCTTCTAGAAACAATAACAGCACAACTACAGCAATTAACTTCTTGGCCAAAATTTTGTTTGTGAACATTTACGAAGTATAATAGGCGAGTTCTAAAGGATTTTTTTCCCAGAAACAGTTCACAGATCTGGTTGAGAGGAGCGAAAAAGATAGTAAGTTTTCCATGACCGCCTAGCCTTCATAATTTAGATTTACTTTCATACCCTTTCTTTTATGTTGCTAGTAAAGCAACCAACTATGTATTTTAGTTTGTAACTTTGCATACATTCACTATGTTTCAATAATAAGGATACATTTACCACTTTAATATATCTATGAACGTATTAAAGATAAAACTTGTTTGAGTTTATATATATATGTAAATATACATCTGTATATATATTCATTGTTCATATTTTCGTGCATACAAGACACAAACCAATTTTACTGTAGTAACTTCAGGTCTCTTACTCTGTAGTTGGTATTCACTGCAACAAATTCATGACAACAGGTTTTTGTTTCTGAAATCACTTTTCCCACTGAACAGTGGTCAGGACTTGTTACCGTATAGTTCTCATATTAAGCAGCAAAACTCAGAGCAGGAGTCCCAGGTCATCTGCCCACCTGGTGACTGGTTTCAAGGGCCTCCCCCTACCTTGTTGTCCTTTCAATCCATTTAAGCCTGGAAGTCCTTGAGCTCCACTGAGACTTTCTTTGCACCTTCCTGGGGGGCCTCTTTCTCCAGGTCGTCCAGGCTGCCCTGGATCCCCTGCAAAATAGAGTCCAAGAATACAATTGGGTGCCAAAACCCAAGGTCCTAGTATTGCTATCCCAGTCATTCTCTTATAATTTTCCCCCCTGAATCGAACTTATATTTAATACCATTGATATGTCTTATATAGAGGATACTCATTAAAAAGGAAAGAAGGAAGAAAGGAAGAAAGAGGGAACAAAGTGAGGGCAGCAATGGAATGGAAATTTGAATGGAAAGTTAATTAAGCCTCGCACGTTCAATTTATTGAGCTAGAAGTTTGAGAAGAGTTCTTCACCCCTAGAGCACCTACACATTCAATTTGCAGCATTTTAGATGAGTTCACAGTGGAGAAAAGTAATCACACTTGCTGTTTTACCTCGTGGTCCATCAAGCCCTCCAGTTCCTGGAATTCCAGGGAGACCTGGAAGTCCAGGGGGTCCAATTTCTCCACTTTCCCCAGAGTTGCCTCTTTCTCCTGGCAAACCTGGTGTTCCTGGTTCTCCAGGCATGGCTAGTCCTGGTTCTCCCTATAGCACAGAAATTACGATGGTTTTCCTGTATCATGCTTTCAAATCCGTATTGACTATCGACCGGTCTTTAGGGCTATTTACTTGAAAATAACAACTCCATGATGGAGGTTCTATGTCCCTTATGCACAGTTGCCACTATTCTATCCACTTTCCTTTTTCAATTGTAGTTGCTGACTTTTTAAATAAAACTGTGCTTAGTAATTCTTCATAGCCTCCACTTTTTAAGAAGACCGTGGAATTTTCTGTAAACAGTCTAGATGTCTCTCCTTTTGATAGTTTTTCTCATAGATATCCACGTCTGTTTCTAGAGTTTTCCCATTTTAAGTACTCTGAATGTTTCTGAAGATTAAGGAAGAAATAGAGAGGCAAAGTGGTCTTCTTACACCTTCTATTCTCCTTTCTAAAGGGGAGCGATGGTTCAGAGAAACTTTTAAAAAAGTCGGCGTCTTCATCATCTACAAATATATTGACCATTTCTACACACAAAGCATCCTGACTGGCTGACTGTAATTGCCCCCCCCCTCCCCTCCCCAATATCAGTCTGAATTTTAATTCTCAAAGACCTTGACTCCTGGGAGGCCTGGCTTTCCAGGTAACCCTGGCTTTCCCATTTCTCCAGGACAGCCTGGTGATCCTTTTGTTCCTGGAAAACCTTGGTCTCCTACAGAGAAAAAATAACAAAGGTTGTAAGACAGGTCTTAAAAGATTCTGAACAGTAGCTCTTAGATATTTTTATGAAAGTTTAAATGATGAGAATGCCAACCACTAAATTAGCACTTAAAAAAAGTCAATTCCAAATCAGATTACACTGGTTCCCAGTTTAAAAAATTACCTTCTCCATTCTTGTGGTTTAGCACCACTAAAGTCTGTTTGAGCAATTCTTGAAACCACTGATACCGATTGACAATTTGGGTGCCTTTTTTAAAAAGTATATTTTGCACACTGTGTACAGCCAAATGAATTTGTAAATGTGTCTATATATCTATGCAAGCATGACCCAGATCGAGATATAAAGCATTGCCATCATCCAGGTAGCCTTTCTTAACATGGGTCGCTCAAGAGAATTACTTCCTAAAGCTCTATAATAGCCACTGAACATTAACTTCTCTTTTACGCATTTATAATAGGAGGGTTGAGAAAGGAATTAACACACATCTTTTTCTCTGGTCTGTGGTTCAAAAGAGGAAAGCCTGGTAGAGCAAGGCTACGTTCAGAGAGTTCCTTTGTGCCCCTAATTTGATCAATTTCATTTATTTATTTATTTTAGCTGTGTCAGGTCTTAGTTGCGGCACGTGGGACCTTCGTTGTGGCATGTGGGCTCATAGTTGTGGCATGTCGGCTTCTTAGTTGCGGCATGCATGTGGGATCTAGTTCCCCGACAAGGGATAGAACCCTGGCCCCCTGCACTGGAAGCACAGAGTCTTACCCACTGGACGACCAGGGAAGTCCCTGATTTGACCAATTTTAAATTCACAGTTATTTCATGGGATTCATTAGGCTCAACTGGGAAATTCTGAATCTCCACTTTCAAGAAGCCCTTATGCTAGCTCTGTTTCCCATAGTTTACAGTCTCCTTCCAGAAGGCAAATCCATAGGGTTACAAGCTAGGATGCAATTTCTCAAGGCAGGGTCCACAAAGCACTTGGGTGCAACATGGGCCAGGTTGCATTACTTCAAGATCACTGGGAAGAAATCTAAGAAACTGGAGTCAAAGCCATTCTTGGGACCATGTGAGAAATGTGATTATGTTTTTTATTTCAGATACTCATAAATTGAGATCGGTATTCCTATATTTGGGCAGAACTGATGTGTGATAAACATTGCTGACATATTAATGTAAGAGAGGAAGCACCAAAAAAATGGATTACATTTGGATAAGCACTTTAAACAATATTGAAACAAACATGAAATTATCATAAAATCTGAAGTTCTATGGGACATTCCAGGGACCAAGATTACATATGTCATCCTGGACAGGACTTTGATGTATTTGTCAGCAGGGAGCCTCAGGTTACTGTTTGAGTTCTTAGCATCTGGATTTCTTTGGAGTGTTTTCCTGCTTTGTTGAGAAACAGCATTTTTCCCTAAAGGAAAATAACTTCCATAACTTATTTGGGAGTATATAGGGAGATCAGCTATCTGTGATTTAACAGTCCTTTTTTTTTTTATTAGAAAAGAAACGTATAAGGTGAAGAAATGTGTAAATGTACAAAGTACAGGCATTTATTAAGAAGAATAAATTCCTCATAATCCCACAATCAAGAAGAATCACTATTACCATTTTAGTGAATTTCCTCACGGTTTTTTCCATGTACTTTAAAAAATATGACTGCGATGAGATTGCATAAATCAATGTGAATTCTCTCTTTTTCGCAAAAATTATTGTAAGGTTTTTTTCCCATTTAAGACTGGTGGAAAACATCATTTTAAAGGATTTAATGGATATTTCCTACATTATTCATTACACATGTTTATATTTTATAAATATCCACAAAGAACCGTATGTTTAAAATTTTTAAAAAATTTACCCTTAGGTCCAGGAGGCCCAGGGAATCCGATTCCTGGAATTCCTGGTTCACCATCAGGCCCAGGAAGACCCAGATCACATTTTCCTGTGGATCCAGGGATACCTTAAAAACATGCATACATTTACATCAGCACCTTCCCTTTATCTTGCCTTAAAACAAAACGTTTCCGGGTCATCCCAGATCTTTTTGGAAATTAAGAAATAATAACCCCACCTTCCTCCTCATTTCTAAGCAATGAGCTAATCATTAGGAGGTGCAAATAATTTTGAAAATACAATTTAACTCCTAAAAGAAATATTCTCGATATCTTGAACTATACGTCTCCCTCCATCAATGCAAAGTTAAGTTTTAGATGATGTTGGCAAAGAGTTAAGTTTTCAAATGAAGAAGCTGTGGGAACTGTCCTGATTAAACACCAGTCCACATTCCTTGCTCCTCCACCAAAAAAATCCATGGAGATTTTTCTGCATTCCAATTCCTCTTAAGTAATTGTATAGATTCTGTTTTGGAATCAGAAGTACTCACAGGAATAATCTGGATAACCTCAAAGGTCAACAGCAAGTCTCCTGTCTGTTGGCTTGTCCCTTCTGGCCTGCACCCTTTTCTTGGAGCCAGTGACTATATGCTTTCCTTAAAATGGGAGAGTTATAACTAGGAGAGCCAGGGTGCCATGTGATGCCATGTACCAGATGTGGCAAAGGGGTACTCACCAGGCGGACCTTGGGGGCCAGCACGGCCTGTGGGCCCAGGAGGTCCCGGGGGCCCTGGAACTGGTGTCAAAACACCGATTTCTCCCTTAGGACCTTAAGAAAATTTGCATCATAAGATTGGCGTGCATATTGAAGCTTTTCTTTCTTCAGAAGGGAAAAACGCAATTATAAGGGGTTCATAAAACATACCCTAAGGAATATAAAAAATAATCTGCTTCCCTAGGCTTCAAAACTGGCTTAAAGATGACCAGCTCATAGAAATTCCACTGACAAATATATGGAAGCATCTACTATTGTCTAAGCCTTGTTTTAATTAAGAGCCCAACATGCTGGTCTATTAAAAGAGAGCCTATTTTTAAAAATATTGATAATATGGAATTCAGCCTAACTGCTGGTGAATACTAGTAGGATATTTATTTATTGGATGACTAGTTTTCACAGGAAGGAAGTATGGTTTATTGGACAAAACATGAAGTGAGGCCTAACAAGTTGATCTGGGCTTGAATCTTGGCCCTGCTCTTTGTAAGGTCTGTGAGCTTGGGCACGCTTTTTAACATAAGTTCCTCATGTGTCGAGAAAATAATGCCTGCGTCACTGGTAAAGATTTGAGATAGCATTCTGACCACAGTGGCCAATATTAAAAACATGTTAATGATCAGTATTGTCCGTATATTCATATATTTATAGAAAGAATAAGTTTACAGGAATGTGATGGAGAAAATTTGGTAATAATATATTTTATGACAGTGGAGTCCTTCACTAAAAATTCACATTTAGAGAGAAAAGAAGAAGATTTGAAGATGGATTAGGAGAGGGCTGAGTAAACTTTTTTAGTAAAGGACCAGATAGTAAATAATTTAGACTTTATGGCCCAGGTGGTTCTCTGTTGC
Source organism: Kogia breviceps (assembly GCF_026419965.1). Classification (NCBI taxonomy): domain Eukaryota; kingdom Metazoa; phylum Chordata; class Mammalia; order Artiodactyla; family Physeteridae; genus Kogia; species Kogia breviceps. The sequence goes on along the minus strand of NC_081311.1, from coordinate 190,650,817 downwards.
AATTACTCAACTCTGTTATCCTAGCCAGGAACAATCTGTAAATAAATGAGCATAGCTGTGTGCCAGTACAACTATGTAGACACTGAAACTTGAATTTTATATAATTTTTACATGTCACAGAATATTGTTCAAAAGGTTTTTTTTCCAATCATTTTAAAATATAAAAACCATTCTTAGCTTGGGAACTATACATGAGTAGGAGGTGGGCTGGATTGAGACTGCGGTCTGCCATGGTTTGCTAATCCCTGGATTCGAACAGCAGCCTCAAAGGTAAGGTGCAGAAAAAAATACACATGTATGAATAATCACAAAATAAGCTTTACATAGGTGTGTGGACAGAAATGCATGCATACATACAATTTATAATATACTGGTGACCCTTGAACAACACGAGTTTGAACCACGAGGGTTCACTCATTCGCGGATTTTTTCAACAGTAAATACTGGAGTACGACATGGACCACAGATAGGGAGGAACCACACATAGGAGGGCTGACTCTAAGTTATACACGTAGAGGGTTGCCCATCCTAACTCCCGCGTTATCTGAGGGTCACCTGTATGTGAATACTACGAGGGATACTGCACTCAAAATTTTATTCCTGGTGAGGGATGCTCTACAAAGATTTGGAGACCAGTGGTTTTTTGGGTCTCTAAAGTGATTTTAAACGTAAAAAACGACCATGGTAGCATTATTTGTTTAACACTGTCAGTGACGTCAAATTCTCATCTTTCGCCATGTTCTCCACCACGGAGAAACATTGAGGATGAGATCCGTCCTGAATCCCGCCACTACGTTCAGTGTACGTGGATCCCAGAATTAACGGGACTTTATTATCAAGACAACTTTTCTTCATTTGTCTTAGATATTTTGAAGTTTTATTTAGAAAGCATTTATGAGGTTATGAATCACAAAGAACAAATTTGCAATAACATGAGTGGGCCCTGGAAGAGGTTTCTCAAGATCAATCCTACAGGGTTTTGCCTTCCCTTTGTTTAGCGTAGCTAACTTCCAGTCATCTCTTAGGATCTATTCACTCCATGTATTTATATCAGTAATGGATATAGACAATTTCTAGGAAATTTCAGCTGTACTGCTCAGTAACAGGGAAAAAGAGGATTATCTCTACCATATCCTACATGTTACTTCCCAGTGCCTACAAGTTGACATGGTCTATTTACTAGAAGCATGTTTCTATACATTCATGAGTCTTGAGGGAGTTTCACCAGCACTAAGAACCATCAACCCACTCCACAGGAAAACAGGACTGGAAAGAAAACTAACCAACCGGCTTCTCCAGGTGGTCCAGGGGCTCCAGGAAGTCCTTGGGTGCCCTTTGGACCAGGCTCTCCCCAAGGTCCATAGTCTGATGGTCCAGCCGGTCCTGCAGGTCCTGGGGACCCAGGGATGCCAGGATCCCCCGGAAGACCCTGGTCCCCCTTCTCCCCACTCAGGGCCTGTATCAATAGAAATATGTTTGGATAGTGATTCATCCAGTATCCCTTTACACAGGCCAACCTCACCATGAATATGAATACCAGTTAGGCTGTCATGGAGAAGATCTTGAATTAAAAAGCAGTTGTTACTTGAAGGGCATTGTTCCTAAAATAAGAGCACTGAATGATGTCTGCTGCTTTGCCCTTTGGAATCCAGCAACATTTCATTAACTCTGTTGAGTCCCACTTGAGGTGTCCTACAATGGGATGCCACATATGACAACAGCCCCCAAAACTTAGCTCAAATTGGCCAACAACCCAAATGGCATTAGAGGTGACATTCATGTTACTGTCACATTTCTAAAATAAAACAAGTACAGCAAAATTTAATTTGATTGGTTTTTCACCAGGTAGTTTCATTATCAAGGAGATATTCTAACTATAGTAATTTTTTTCTTATAAAATATCTTATTTGTTGTTAATTTCAGAGTCTGTCACTTTGAAAATTAGTTGTTTATTTTAAAGAAGTCGAATTTGACAAAATAATCGAAGTTCCCCTTCTTCTCCAACATGGCCCCAGATAATAAATTTGACTGGATTTTTCATTGTTAGTGTCAATGGGGGACTGAGTAATCTTTCTTTTATAATTGCAGGGTGTAAGACTCAAATCAGTTCCTTGATTTTCTCTTACTTTCTGGGACTTCTTTACCAGAACTAATAAAAAAAAAAAAAATGAGGGTGATGCAAATGGAAGCATCATATGAACTGTCTTGATACTAGACCAAAAGAGTTCCCGGACTCCAGCCCTCTTTAAGCATAACTGCCACTCTGGAGGGGCAGGTGACAGTTTGCCAAAGAGAGTCTGAAACATTGGGCCTGCTAGCTGCTTCCACTCAAAAAGCGTTTTGTAGTTAAAAGGTTTAGGAAAGTCTGCATATCATATCCACAACCTGGGGAGTCACTATTCATATTCTCATATTGAAGGGTCTGTGACTGACTCTTTAAGTTTGTTTGACAAGTTTCTCTGCTTGACGTGGAACCCTTTGTATTGGACGACACTGATTAACCCTGGGAGAAACTGGTATTTCATAAAACAGGCTGGGCAGCATGCCTTGCAAACTTCTTAGATACATGTGATAGGTTCTCAGCCTCTGCCTCTATGAGGTTTAAAAATAGATTCTGGGGACGAAGTGAGAGAGTGGCATGGACTTATATACACTACCAAATGTAAACTAGATAGCTAGTGGGAAGCAGCCGCATAGCACAGGGAGATCAGCTCGGTGATGTGTGTCCACCTAGAGGGGTGGGATAGGGAGGGTGGGAGGGAGACACAAGAGGGAGGAGATATGGGGATATATGTATATGTATAGCTGATTCCTGGTGTTATAAAGCAGAAACTAACACACCATTTTAAAGCAATTATACTCCAATAAAGATGTTTAAAAAAAAAAAAGATCCTGGTAGGAACCTCTCACTTGAACATGTAAGAGATTCCATCCCATGAAAAGAGACAGAATTATATAAACTTAAATATGGTAAATGACAAAACATTTACCCAAATGACAAAACCCTAAATATTCTGTCCTCTTATGCATTTATTTTTACTTAAAAGAATGAACGTTGTCTCCAAAATGTTGACTAAAACCTTCCATTATTAATCATTTTCTGAACTTCCCTATAGACTCATTTGATACAAATGTGGAATTGTAACTTGTATATGAAACAAGGTCATTATCAATGTAGAATTTTCTATGGGCTAAAAAAACCATGGAGTGCTATTTATTTTGTCCAAATAATATAAATATTTGTTCGGGTTATTACTGCTCGTTTGAAGATGCCTCGTCCTGCAGTTAGAGGGATGAACTGTGCTGAATGGCCAACAATTTTTTGAAAAGAAATCATCTGATGTCTTAACTTTAGAGCCCTTCATTCAGAGGGAGGGTAATTTGAAAAAAGTTGCTAGATACCAACCGGTTCTCCCTTAGGTCCTGGTAATCCTTTTACCCCCGGAGTTCCAGGAATTCCATCCAAGCCCTTTCTTCCAGGATGTCCTCGGAGCCCTGGATCCCCTGGGGCACCCACTTGTCCCTCTGGCTGAGATGCTTCTTCACCTTTTTCTCCTTTAAGTCCTGGGTGACCCTGAGCACCTGGGAATCCCTAGGGTGGTACAAAAATGAGTCTGCCTTGCATTTGGGTACACAGTTCTTGTGTCAATATTAAAAAAAGTCAATAAGAACTTTTCAATTTTAATGAACATGAATTTTTTTCCCAGACCCTTTCTTTGGCCCACAAGTGAAATTTCAAGCTTTTTGGCTTTATTTTTTCTTCCAAAACTATAAAAAAAATTCAATTAGTGCAATTCAATGCAATATGTATACAATAATATAATTCAATGTGATACAACCTTCATCATAATTCAGATTATGTTAGAATATTGGTACATTTCAGTATGCATCTATGGATAATTTGATTTAAATATATTTATCCAAGTATAACTTTCTGATTTTAATTTTTTAACAACTTTTTTGATGTATAATTTACATATTATAAAATGAATATAAACAAATATAAAATATTATAAAATGAACCTTTTGTAAGAATACAATTCAATGATTTTTAGTAGATTTACACATTCATGCCACGATCACCACAATCCAGTGTTAAGACGTCTCCACCACTCCTCCAAATTCCCTCAAATCTATTTGCAGTCCATCCCTATTCCCAACCTCAGCCCCGGGCAGCCACTGATCAGCTTTCTGTCTCTGATACCATTTGAAATGATTATAACTTCATTCATTCATTCACTTATTCTTTCACACATCATTCATTTATTCATTCAAGCAACAAGTATCTACTAAGTGCTTTACTATTAAGTGCTCCTTGCCAGGCACCAAACTGACAACCTATATGGGGTGCAACCATATTTCCATTTTCCAAATGGAAACTACATAAAGCTTTAAAACCATGAAATCTTACCGGAAATCCTGGAAGGCCAGCGCTTCCTGGGGACCCTGGGCTTCCTTTAATGCCAGCTGCCCCTTGACCTCCTGAAAGCAGTAAATTATTAAGTATACATTGAACACAAACTCTGAATAGCCAGGGTAACGCAGTACGTGAAGAAAATAGGATGTTTTCTTCGGAAGAAAGAAAATTTCTTTATTAAAACACACAGTGCAAGGTAAGAATGGGAGTACATAACTGGAATAAACAAGAACTCTTAAATTTTAGCTTCCTAAAATTCGTCTTTATAATTTTAAGGAGATATTTATTTCTTCTAATGATAAAAGTAATGGATGTCCATTGTAAAAAAAAATTATACAGGAAGAAGAGAATAAAAATCACGCATACGGGGGCGGTGGTGGTGTGATGAATTGGGAGACTGGGATTGACATATATACACCAATATGTATAAAATAGATAACTAATAAGAACCTGCTGTATACAAATTAAATAGGGCTTCCCTGGTGGCGCAGTGGTTGAGAATCCGCCTGCCGATGCAGGGGACGCGGGTTCGCGCCCCGGTCCGGGAAGATCCCACGTGCCGCGGAGCGGCTGGGCCCATGAGCCGTGGCCACTGAGCCTGCGCGTCCGGAGCCTGTGCTCCGCAACGCGAGAGGCCACAACAGTGAGAGGCCCGTGTACCACAAAAAAAAAAAATAATAATAATATAAAATTCAAAAAAAAATCACGCATAAATCTACCACCAGAAGGCAATATTTGCTAAAATTTTCATTTGCATTACTCATAAAATTTTATATCCATAAATGCATAGGACTCATAATACACTTTTTTTGAATCATACTGTACATATATGTCAATAAACATGGACTTATAGCTTCCCTTTAAATGGCTACATGGTAGCCTATTGTATGGGTGAACCATCATTCATTCAGCTAGCAGCTATTTTTAGACATTTAGATTGTCTTATTCAACTTGTTGTAAACAATGCTATGATAAATACCTCTGGATATTTAGTTCAAATTTATTCAATGATTTCCTTTACAATAAATTGTTAAAAGTGTAACTGCAGGTCCAAACAGGTACAAATCTTTCTGAGGCTTTGTATATCGGTTGCCAAATTGCGTTTTACTCTATTATTTACTTCCTCTATTTAAATATCTCTGTAAAGAGATCTTTTAGAGGATCTTTTGGATGGATCTCAGGTCAGTTTATTAACAAATGTTTATTCAGATTTTTTTTTTTTGCAAGATTTAAGTCAGGAGAATTTTTTGTATAGTAATCCAAACAGTTTTACTGACTATATATCTCTTTGAGCTATACCTGTAGTACCTCAAACGTAGGAAAACCAAGGAAAATACAGCAGTGTGACTGGTTGGTTAGCAGCAGTGAGCTGCCTGCCTGCCTGCATCACTAGCCTTGGGCCAGAGATCACTCTGGGGATGTAGGAAAATGGCTTTCCTTTCGTTCTTTACCTTCCTCCCTTCCTTTTAGTTTTTGTTTTAACATTTCCCCCAGAGACTTGGGCGTCAAATAGGAGCTGTATGAAAAACACTTCCCCCTGTTCTTTGCCCCATCCTTTCCTGTCAGGCTTGTCTCAGGAAGTCAGGGGGCAGTGACTGCAAAGTAACTAAGGCCTTCATGAAGAAGTGGGTAGGGGCTTCCCTGGTGGCGCAGTGGTTGAGAGTCCGCCTGCCAATGCAGGGGACACGGGTTCGTGCCCCGGTCCGGGAGGATCCCACGTGCCGCGGAGCGGCTGGGCCCGTGAGCCGTGGTCGCTGGGCCTGCGCGTCCGGAGCCTGTGCTCCGCAACGGGAGAGGCCACGACAGTGAGAGGCCCGCGTAACGCAAAAAAAAAAAAAAAAATTACAGACGACATTTCTGCTTAATTGCATCAAAAACTACTGGATAGGGCTTCCCTGGTGGCGCAGTGGTAGAGAGTCCGCCTGCCGATGCAGGGGAGACGGGTTCGTGCCCCGGTCCGGGAGGATCCCACGTGCCGCGGAGCGGCTGGGCCCGTGAGCCGTGGCCGCTGAGCCTGCGCATCCGGAGCCTGTGCTCCGCAAGGGGAGAGGCCGCAACAGTGAGAGGCCCGCGTACCACACACACACACACACACACACACACAAAAGAAGTGGGTAGGATTTGAGGGTGACAAAGGATCCATGCCCTAATGCACGTCCTCTACTGGCTGGCCACAGTGCTCGTAGCTGCCATCATGAGCCTTTCTTCTTTGGACTGAGATCAAGCCTCCCCGAAGACCCTGTGTCAATGCAAATGTCTACTGGATGGTGGTAACATGCAAACATGCTCTTATCTCCAAAGGTAGAGCTTTTAGCTCTTAGCTCCAAGGGTAGAGCTTTGGATTAACTTGGCTCAAAGGGCAGTGCCTGGTACAGCAATCAAGGGGTGCCAGTGTAGAAGGTGGGAGCATGTCTCCAGAGGAGAGTGTCTGGACTGGAGTCAGGCTCTATCACTTATTAGCTATGTCATCTGATACCTCAGCTTCCTCATCTGTTAAATGGGGTTAATGTGACACTTAGCTCTAGGGTTGACATGAGGAATAAGGGATGCAGGCACAGAAGACATCTAGAACCATGCCTAGCACACTGAGCAAGGGCTCTGTAACTTGAGAGCTCTTATTAGTTAATGAAAAATCATTTGAGGATGGTGTCTATATACCAAGGTGCTAATGGCAGAACCTAGATGGTGTGTGATACCACGTGAAGGCCCTGGGTAGCCAGCAGAGTGGCACAGGGGCAGAGGAACCCAACTAATAAAACAGAGGCTTTTTCAACTTCAAGGCTTTGTGCATGGTCATTTCTATGACCAGGGAAGGGGAAGGTAGGAGAGCAGAGGTAGAGACAGCCTGGAGCAACAGTGCTGAGGTGGAGAGTCCTGGTCTGGCACAGAGGTCGACAAGGGAAATGACATATGTTTTGTTTAGTCCTCAGGATATTGGCCTATGAAATGTTTTTTCCTTCAAAAGTTGATGGCTAATATTTTTTTAAAACACAAGATTTCAGGTAAAAAATCCCAATTTTATTCTTCCCAGGAAAAATTCGAAGATTTATTAGCACAGAGCCTAAAAGGCTGCCAAGTAACAACAGGCTGGAGTTGAGTGCCTTATGGCACCTTCTCATTTACTGCGTAGCCCCTTCAGTTTACTGCAGTTCTCACCTCTCCTTATCTTCCCCGGCACTGGGGCCATTGGTGGACTTTGTTATCGTGCTTGTATGGTTAAGAATAATGTGATGGAAGAATCAACATTGTGAAAATGACTCTACTACCCAAAGCAATCTACAGATTCAATGCAATCCCTATCAAACTACCACTGGCATTTTTTACAGAACTAGAACAAAACATTTCACAATTTGTATGGAAACAAAAAGACCCTGAATATCCAAAGCAATCTTGAGAACGAGAAATGGAGCTGGAGGAATCAGGCTCCCTGCCTTCAAACTATACTACAACGCTACAGTAATCAAGACAGTATGGTACTGGCACAAAAACAGAAATATAGATCAGTGGAACAGGATAGAAAGCCCAGAGATAAATCCACACATATATGGTCACCTTATCTTTGATAAAAGAGGCAAGAATATACAGTGGAGAAAAGACAGCCTCTTCAATAAGTGGTGCTGGGAAAAATGGACAGGTACATGTAAAAGTATGAAATTAGAACACTCCCTAACACCATACACAAAAATAAACACCAAATGGGTTAAAGACCTAAATGTAAGGCCAGACACTATCAAACTCTTAGAAGTAAACATAGGCAGAACACTCTATGACATAAATCACAGCAAGATCCTTTTTGACCCACCCCCTAGAGAAATGGAAATAAAAACAAAAATAAACAAATGGGACCTAATGAAACTTAAAAGCTTTTGTACAGCAAAGGACACCATAAACAAGACCAAAAGACAACCCTCAGAATGGGAGAAAATATTTGCAAATGAAGCAACTGACAAAGGATTAATCTCTAAAATTTACAAGCAGCTCATGCAGCTCAATAACAAAAAAAACCAAACAACCCAATCCAAAAATGCACAGAAGACCTACATAGACATTTCTCCAAAGAAGATATACAGATTGCCAACAAACACATGAAAGAATGCTCAACATCATTAATCATTAGAGAAATGCAAATCAAAACTACAATGAGATATCATCTCACACTAGTCAGAATGGCCATCATCAAAAAATCTAAAAACAATAAATGCTGGAGAGGGTGTGGAGAAAAGGGAACTCTCTTGCACTGTTGGTGGGAATGTAAATTGATACAGCCACTATGGAGGTTCCTTAAAAAACTACAAATAGAACTACCATATGACCCAGCAATCCCATTACTGGGCATATACCCTGAGAAAACCATAATTCAAAAAGAGTTATGTACCAAAGTGTTCATTGCAGCTCTATTTACAATAGCCAGGACATGGAAGCAACCTAAGTTACCATCAAGGGATGAATGGATAAAGAAGATGTGTCACATATATACAATGGAATATTACTCAGCCATAAAAAGAAACGAAATTGAGTTATTTGTAGTGAGGTGGATGGACCTGGAGTCTGTCATACAGAGTGAAGTAAGTGAGAAGGAGAAAAACAAATACCGTATTCTAACACATATATATGGAATCTAAGAAAAAAAATGTCATGAAGAGCCTAGGGGTAGGATGGGAATAAAACACAGACCTACTTGAGTATGGACTTGAGGATATGGGGAGGGGGAAGGGTAAGCTGTGACGAAGTGAGAGAGTGGCATGGACATATATACACTACCAAATGTAGGGTGGATAGCTAGTGGGAAGCAGCCGCATGACACAGGGTGATCAACTCAGTGCTTTGTGACCACCTAGAGGGGTGAGATAGGGAGGGTGGGACGGAGACGCAAGAGGGAGGAGATATGGGGACATATGTATATGTATAACTGATTCACTTTGTTGTAAAGCAGAAACTAAAACACCATTGTAAAGCAATTATACTCCAATCAAGATGTTAAAAAAAAAGAATGTGAAATAGTGCATGTCCCCATGATGAGATCAAAAGGGGGGACATGAAAAATTAGACTGAGAAGGGTCATGTCTCTTGAAAAAAAGAATGGGAGATAAACAAGACCAAAAGACAACCCTCAGAATGGGAGAAAATATTTACAAATGAAGCAACTGACAAAGGATTAATTTCCAAAATTTATAAGCAACTCATGCAGCTCAATAACAAAAAAACAAACAACCCAATCCAAAAATGGGCAGAAGAACTAGATAGACATTTCTCCAAAGAAGATGTACAGATTGCCAACAAACACATGAAAGAATGCTCAACCTCATTAATCATTAGAGAAATGCAAATCAAAACTACAATGAGATATCATCTCACACCGGTCAGATTGGCCATCATCAAAAACTCTAGAAACAATAAATGCTGGAGAGTGTGTGGAGAAAAGGGAACCCTCTTGCACTGCTGGTGGGAATGTAAATTGATACAGCCGCTATGGAGAACAGTATGGAGGTTCCTTCAAAAACTACAAATAGAACTACCATACGACCCAGCAATCCCACTACTGGGCATATACCCTGAGAAAACCATAATTCAGAAAGACTCATGTACCAAAATGTTCATTGCAGCTCTATTTACAATAGCCAGGACATGGAAGCAACCTAAGTGTCCATCAACAGATGAATGGATAAAGAAGATGTGGCACATATATACAATGGAATATTACTCAGCCATAAAAAGAAATGAAACTGAGTTATTTATAATGAGGTGGACGGACCTGGAGTCTGTCATACAGAGTGAAGTAAGTCAGAAGGAGAAAAACAAATACCGTATGCTAACACATATATATGGACTCTAAGGGAAAAAAATGTCATGAAGAGATTAGTGGTAGGACGGGAATAAAACACAGACTTACTCGAGCATGGACTTGAGGATATGGGGAGGGGGAAGGGTGGGCTGTGACGAAGTGAGAGAGTGGCAGGGACATATATACACTATCAAATGTAAATTAGATAGCTAGTGGGAAGCTGCTGCATAGCACAGGGAGATCACCTCTGTGCTTTGTGACCACCTAGAGGGGTGGGATAGGGAGGGTGGGAGAGAGGGTGATGCAAGAGGGAAGAGATATGGGAACATATGTATATGTATAACTGATTCAGTTTGTTGTAAAGGAAAAACTAACACACTATTGTAAAACAATTATACTCCAATAAAGATGTTAAAAAAAATAAAAATAAATGTACATTAAAAAAAAAAAAAAAAAAAAGAATGGGAGAGAGTTTCTTTCATCTTTTTTTTTTTTTGGCCACGTCTCTCAGCCTGCAGGATCTTAATTCCCCAACCAGGGATCGAACCCTCACGCCCTGCAGTGGAAGCCCAGAGTCTTAACCACTGGACTGCCAGGGAAGTCCCAGGGGCTTATTTCTTTATGGAAGAAAAAAGTGGTGTGTGTTTGGTATGGCTGCTTCACTCCTCCGAGCTGCCAGCTGGTCCCCTGTAGAAATGTGAGTTTACAATTCCTGGATAACACAGTGGTTTGCTAGAGTTCAGCAACTAAGATGGAATAAGGGGAAATGCCAGCTTTTATGGGATTTTTGGCTTATTTATGTTAACAGAGTGTGTTTTTGAAAGTCTCCCTCCAAATTCACATAAACCGCATCCTGACATCTAGCAGCCTGATGCCTTTTTTTCCTGCCCAATGAATTGACCCTTTCAGTACTTGAAAAGATACTTGTGTGCAAATGGTCTGTACCTGGGAATCCTTTTACGCCATCGAACCCCGGCAATCCTGGGGGCCCTGGAGGCCCTGGGACCCAAGGACACTGTGTGCACAAAAGGCCTGGCTCCCCTGCAATGAGAACACACTTGCATCACTCACAAACCCATGCCGAGTCCTTACAAAGAAAGGACAGATATTTTCCAACCACACGATCACTTGTTACGTCTAAAAATTTTTTTCATGTAGTGAAAATCATTTAGGACATTGTACACATTAATAAAAACATCATTCATCTATTACATCTGCTTACTTTATCTGAGCTTATTTTTTGCATTCTGAGAGAGGAAATCCCAAGAGCCTAGTATTAAATATTTACTATTTCAGTGTTTCTCTCCTTGAGTGCAGGCTACAACCCACATTCTAGGAAGAGCCAATGATTTATTGCACAGGTGCTAAATAAATGATTTATTTCCAGATAAATAAATACCATTAGGTAATCCTTTTGGAAAAGAAGCCGTCTCTGACTGTCTGCTATTTTGGGGTCATTGTTGTCTCAGGGAAATATAAAATCAGTGATAATAAAGATGATGAGAATGGCTTATGCTAGTAGAGAAACACCACTGATTGAACCAACCTTTGGGCCCATCGACTCCTGGGATTCCTGGAGACCCTGTATGGCCTGGAAGTCCACTGTCTCCAGGTGGACCTCTGCGAAAAACAATACCACCTACAAAGAGAAAACACCAAAGCTAGTTCTTTATTTCTTTAAGTATTTTCTTCAATTAGCAAGTGTTTTAGTAATGTCTTTATTCTATATGCATTTCCCCATCTCTGTGTTGGAAGCTGAGTCTTGTGAAGGTTGTCCACAACTGAAAAGACTGACCAGCTTTTCCTTTCACATTACACATGTGATATTTTTAATAAGGAAGCACTGGTTCTTTGAAAGCTCAGTAGATGGTATTTATTGGCACATGATCAACTCATGCTATCTCATTCAGTTGTTTTCAATTATTCCAAGACTATCCCTTTAGCATCTTTAGGCAAAAGGTCAGATCTCATTCTTCTGTGTATTTCCGATACATTGTATTTTCCTGACAGACTGTAGATGTCTCCTCTATACCGAGTGTAAAAAATGGATTCTGACTTGGGCATCATCTGTTTTCTCCCCATTGCTTATTCACATCTACAGAGTTTGTCATTCTTTTAAAAAATTTTTTTTAATTGAAGTATAGGTGATTTACAATATTTCAGGTGTATAGCAAAGTTATTCAGTTTTACATATATATGTATATATATATTCTTCAGATTCTTTTCCATTATAAGTTATTACAAGATATTGAATATAGTTCCCTGTGCTATACAGTAGGTCATTGTTGTTTATCTGTTTTCTATATGGTAGTGTGTATCTGTGAATCCCAAATTCCCAATTCATCCCTCACCCCCTCCTTTCCCCTTTGGTAACTGTAAGTTTGTTTTCTATGTCTGTGAGTCTGCTTGTGTTTTATAAATAAGTTCATTTGTATCATTTTTTTAGATTTCACATATAAGTGATATCATATGATATTTGTCTTTCTCTATCTGACTTACTTCACTTGTATGATAATCTCTAGGTCCATCCATATTGCTGCAAATGGCATTATTGAATTATTTTTTATGGCTGAGTAATATTCCATTTTATATATTTATATATATATATATATATATATATATATATATATATACACACCATATCTTCTTTATCCATTCATCTGTCAATGGACATTTAGGTTGCTTTCATGTCTTAACTACTGTAAATAGTGCTGCTATGAAAACTGGGGTGTGTGTATCTTTTTTAATTAGAGTTTTCATCTTTTCTGGATATATGCCCAGGAGTGGGATTATTGGATCATATGGTAGAGTTTGACATTCTTTTTTTTTTTTGCCGCTCCGGGGCATGTGGGATCTTCCCGGACCGGGGCGCGAACCCGCGTCCCCTGCATCGGCTGGCAGGCTCTCAACCACTGCGCCACCAGGGAAGCCCCAAGTTTGACATTCTTAAAGCAGTTTTTCAAGAAAGCTGTTCCCAGTCTTCCACATACATCTGCTATTATAATGGTACAGTCAATAGTTAATTCTCTCAAATTGCTGTGTTCTATGATCTAATTATTGGTCTTTCCATTTCCAATACAGGTTGAAGGCAATGCTGATGAAACTAAATATGTACAAACAGTACCTATAGCTTCCCCAAATTTCAGAGCAACAGGTAACAGTGGAAACATTTAATTTGGATGGAATATGTATGTGTTATATTACGTCTGTTCCATTATGAAAAGAATGCTTATTTGTGATCCAGTTATCTATGTCTTTAAGTTGAATGGGTAGTTATCTCTGAACAGTAAAATCTACTTCCACTTATAAAACAAATACATCATAGGGATGAAATATACAGCATGGTAACTATAGTTAATAATACTGTATTGCATATTTGAAAGTTGCTAAGAGAATAGGTCTTAGAAGTTCTCGTCACAAGAGAAAAATTGTAACTACGTATGGTGACAGACACTAACTAGACACTGTGATGATCATTTCATAATATCTACAAATATTGAATCAGTATGTTGTACCCCTGAAACTAATATAATTTGTACATCAATTATACTTCAATAAAATAAACTGAATTTAAAAAATAGAAAAAAAGTAAAATATTATGGCACTTTTATACTTAACGTAGGCTCGTACACTTTTACATTTATACATTTGTAGATACTTATACATTTTCATATTCATTTCATATTGAATTCAACCAATATTTGAGTACCTACAATGTTCCAGCCCCCATGCTGTATGCTGGGCTTCAAAGAGTAAATGAGACACTCCCTGACCTCAAAGAGCTTTGAGTCTTATAGGGGGAACTGACTCAGACAAGCAATGTGGAAAATTCTATGATCAGGATAAACTTGAGTGTTATAAGAGGTAGGTGGGCTCAGTGAAAACTTTCTGCAGGACTTTGAAGCTCCAACAGGAAGGACAGATAGGTATTGCTTAGAGAAGAAAGGATAAGAAACAAGAACAGTCTCTGAAGGGTGAGGGAACACGGTGCCTTTGGAGAGGGAGCTGTACTACTGCAGGTGTCCTGTGGGCCAGATCCTGATTTGAACGTTCCTGAGCTTCGTGAGCTGTGCATGTCAGGCTTGTCATCGATAAAACGAGGACACAAAACCTACACCTGGAAAAAGACTTGGAGGGCTAGAAGCTGTTCAAATCCCTGCTATACAGTAAAGTATATATATATATATATATATATATATTTTTTTTTTTTTTTTTTTTTTTTTTTTTTTTTGCGGTACGCGGGCCTCTCACAGTTGTGGCCTCTCCCGTTGCGGGGCACAGGCTCCGGACGCGCAGGCTCAGCGGCCATGGCTCACGGGCCCAGCGGCTCCGCGGCATGTGGGATCTTCCCGGACCGGGGCACGAACCCGTGTCCCCTGCATCGGCAGGCGGACTCTCAACCACTGCGCCACCAGGGAAGCCCCAGTAAAGTATTTTTGCTGAGTCTTGTTTTGCTTAGTTTTCCACATAGATCCACTCCATAGTTTAACAGCTTGTTCTTAGACATTGTCTTCTATTAAGAGGATAATTTCTTAGATTGTTGTTAGCCTAAAGGAAAGCTTTTATTTATTTATTTGTTTGTTTGTTTGTTTGTTTGTTTAGGCTGTGATGTGCTGCTTCTGGGATCTCAGTTCCCTGACTAGGGATTGGCCTCGGGCCACGGCCGTGAAAGTGTCGAATCCTAACTACTAGAACACCAGGGAACTCCCTCTATTTTTAATATTGCTCTTATAACTAGACACTTAACGGAATTATTTTATTAATACTAAGAGTTTTCCAGATTCTTCTTTTTAATTTTCTACGTTTATAATTAGATTGTCTATAAATAATGTTTCTTCCTTTCTTAAAAAGATCACTGACGAGTGGAAGATTCTTAAGGCTAGTAGGAGGGTTGGGTATAAAACGCAAGACCTCCCAGGAACCTGCCAGGAAAGGCATTTTAAAATATAGAGAGCTATCTGTATGTTCCTGAGGTTCTATATACCTCTCAGCCACACACAGAATGCTAAGTGGCTCTATCAGGGGATGCAGAGAAAAGGCTAACTTCATCAGAACTTCCAGGCACCGCTTCAGAGCCTCTGGGCTGCAGCTCTGTGGTTTCTGACCCACTTTGCCCGGCAGCATCTTGCCTTGGTCCATGTTGCACACGTCTAGCCTCCTGTCCTGGGGCTTCCCTGCTGAGGACAAGTCACAGGATGCCCCAGGAGCCATGCCAACACAGCCTGGAAGTGTGTGCCTGTGGGGGGACGTGGGTGGGGATGGCAGGGTGTTAGTCGTGTCCTGTGGGGCACAGCTTTGACCCATGCGAAATAGGGGCTGGTGGGGAAATTCTTGCCTCTTTGTCCCCCCAGGAAAGATGATCCTGAGACAAAGTTATACAGCTTCTTGGAAGAGAGTCTCCAGGGACTGAATGGGCGGTTGCACTTGGCCTAGGCCAACTTGATAATGGTCATTCCTTCCCTGCTTCTCTCCCCTTGCCCCTGCCTCCTGCTCCGCCCCCTGTGGAAACTCAGGCTAACACTGGGCTGCGCTCGCAGAGTAGCCCTGCCGCCGTAGCTGCTTCCTCAGATAGCTAATAAAATGAAACTCCAGTGGAAAGGTAACTCCTACGGTCCACACTGATGGCCAAGCTGCGTGTAAGGTTCATCGCACCTGATGGGCACATCTCTGTCACCGGGCAACGTATGCAAGAGGGCATCTTTACCTGGTGGTCCTGGAGGTCCTGGCAACCCTGTAGGGCCTGGTGAACCAGGCCAGCCAGGGGACCCGGGAAGCCCCGCTGCGTTCTTTCCTGGGGGTCCTTGCTCCCCTTTACTTCCTTTTACTCCTGGTACTCCAGGGGCTCCTTGGAGGCCAGGCCTTGATGACCCTTGGAGAAAATAATCATTTATTGTTTTTTAAATGTTTCCCTGATTAATATATGTTTGTTTTTCAATTGCAAAAAGCGATATATTCTTATAAAAGTTGTACAATTGAAGAGTATATAGGGCATATAAAAGTGAATTATCTGATGTCCCTTATCTGTGGCCTTGTTAAACTATCACAATACAGCAGAGCTCAGACCATTCCATTCCAAAAAGGTAATTTATGTCACCTGTCTTTCAGTGTCTCAAATGAGAAAGAGAGAAAATTGTAATTGGACTTTAATCTTGCCAATCATCTTAGTTATATTAAAGGGTACCCTGGCGGAGGCAGGCATCTCCTGGGGGAGAAGCCATGCCAGGTGATACAAAACCCCCTTCCTCTGTCCCTCCTAAAATGACCTGCTTGTGAGAAGGGCAGTCTCAAATCTCCACCTCACAGTTAAGAATCTCTGCTGAGAAACCAGTGGGGGTAACATCCGATTATTTCTGATTATTGAGCATGAAGATTTTGACCTAAAGGCTAATAAGCCTTCGAATTGACATCTGTTTTAAAATTTTTTTTCACTTGCTGGCTTTTTAAACCATCCTATTCATTACTTGGAAGGAAGTCTTTCTTAATATTTGGTCAGACCTTTAAAATCCCCTTCTGCATCGTCTCAACTTCAAGAAATACCTGCTGTTAAGAGTCTGGTACATATTTTTCCACGCATATGCAAGTACACATAATATTTATCCATTTACCTTTTTCTTTTGCAATAGGATTATAATATACATGTAGTTCTTCAATCTGTTTAATTTTAATTCATTTTCAAAATTATGAAATAGTTTAAATATACAGCATAGTACAGAGAAAAATATAATCAAGGGCAGGGCTTACCAAATCTTTGCTATTTTGTTCTTAGTTTTGTCTCCTTTACAAAATGACACATTACAGTAGGACAGTTATAACTGAGGCTACTGGGGTTAATCTTTAACCATCCTACTCTTCTTCCTCTCTCAACAGGCAACCAGTCTAATGACTCACGTATATTTTTCCACTTCACAGAAGTGTCTAGGTACCACAAACAATGTATTTTAAAAATTAAAACTTTACACAAAAGCTGTAATCTATGTGTCTTTAGGCAACTCGTGATACACTATGAAAACTCATTTTAAGCAGCCTGGTTGCCATAAAATTATTGTTTTTCTAGCTCTGTGCCTCTTCTGAGCTTCAAGCCTCTGCTCCTTACACGGAAGTTACTGTCTTACACTTTGTTAAAACTACTGAGAAGTAAAAAAGAGCATTTCCATATTACTTTGTGTCAGTTTCCACTCGCTTTCCCCCTGCAGGTCACAAAGTTAACATTAAGAAGTTGGAAACACTTGTATTATCAATTAAGGAAACATTTGTCTTATGTAAATACTGTAGACTCACTAGAGAGCAGTGTGTTTTCCATTTAATAGCGTTTGTATCGGTACCTGAGAAACATGTACGTACCAGGACTTCCAGGTGCTCCAGGGGAACCACTGGGACCTGTGAATACATAATAGCAGTGAATTGTTTACAAAGATGTAAATATCCCCTCCCCCCGTTATTGAAATCTTGGATGACAATATAATAATAATATAATAATACATTTTTCATACTTTTTCTCCACTCTCACATAGGTAAATATGAGAAAACTTCACTCACTTAAACTGTAAAGAAGAAACTAAGTTCATCTTAGACGTCTAGCACTCAAAAGGCGGGGGAGGGAAGAGAGACAGGGGTAGGGGATAAGGGACATGAACTACTATGTATAAAATAAATAAGCAGCAAGGATATATGGTACAGCAGAGAGAAATATAGCCATTTTTTGTAATAACTTTACATGGAGTATAATCTACAAAAATATTGAATCACTATGTTGTACACCTGAAACCAATATAATATTGTAAATCAACTATACTTCAATTTTTTTTAAAAAAGTAAATCATGCTACTTTATCATCTTCAACTAATTCAACAAGACACTTCCTACGAGTCTGCTCTGTGTTTGGTATTTTGCTGGGATGATTCAGATGCCAGAATATCAAATAGCTGGAATTGTCAAGAATATGAGTTTGGTCTGGCTCCCTCTCAGATCGCTTGTAGCTGTAACACTGCGTAGGGCTCTAATTCTTTGATGTATATGAGTGATTTACAGTAAGCATATCAGATTTAAAAAAATCTACGTCTAATACTTATCTTTCCATTTGTTTAAGTACACTGAAACTTTTACCTCTCTTAAGTAAAATTCTTCTTTGAAATCTCATTTATATCAATAATTATCCTAGATCAGTGGTTCTTAATCCTGTTGCACATTAGAATTAATCTGCGGAGCTTTAACGATCTGCCAGTATCCAGGGCCCTCCTCCAGGCAATTAAATCAGAATCACAGGGATGGGACCTGGACATGGTTCTTATTTAGCAGTTCCTGGGGATTTTGATGTGTAGTAAGATATAAGAGCTATTAGCCAAGATCTTTGCAATCTATCAAAAGGGATAGAACATAAGTAAATGTGACTTTAATTCATGGTGCTGGAAGTCAGAAAACCAGGACTTCAGTTCCTTTTTGTCACTATTTGTGTGGATTTGCTCAAATTATAGCTCTTCAGGGGCTCCATTTTCTCTTCTGTATCCCACTGAGATTGCTGGTTTTGGACACTCCCTCCTCCTGCTCTCCAGCCATGTTTGTGTCTTCCTACCAGACTTGAATGTTATGCGTTCCTACATAAAGATAATTCAGTTACCTTCTACTGTATACCACCTACGGCATTTTCTTACGAAAATATGAAAATTAGGAAACACTAAAAAATATCACCGGGCTTCCCTGGTGGCGCAGTGGTTGAGAGTCCGCCTGCCGATGCAGGGGACACGGGTTTGTGCCCCGGTCCGGGAGGATCCCACGTGCCGCGGAGCGGCTGGGCCCGTGAGCCGTGGCCGCTGCGCCTGCGCGTCCGGAGCCTGTGCTCCGCAACGGGAGAGGCCACGACAGTGAGAGGCCCGCGTACCGCAAAACAAAAACAAAAACAACAACAAATCTCACCACCTATGAACATTAGGAGACCTCCCTTCTCCTCTTGCCAATTCTGGGTCTGTAAACACATGCTATACATTTTGCCTTGAAAGAAAGATATGGAGTGATCAGCAAATGCTTTAGGAAGAAATTTATTCTCACCCTGTGGGCCAGGAGCTCCCTTGGGCCCTGGTGGGCCTGGAATTCCTTCATCTCCCTTTTCCTGGTATGCATCATAATATTCTGTCTTAAAGGAAAAAGAAATTAATAAAGAAAAATGACAGCTATTTATGGACAGCTCGCCAAATGCAATTACTTCCATTTCTTCTTTTTTGGCTAAAATGATACTTTCCTTATTTTCCTGAATTCTTAGGTTTATGTGTTAGAAGGATATGGCAGTTAAGTATATGGGATGGATACATTTAAAAATAAAAGTTAATCTGGTATCATGATATCATATATTTCATGGGCTTTCAATTAGAAATACATTTTATGGTGTGGCCCAAATCACATACACACGTTTAAATATACATATACATATCTATATATGTGTCAATATGTACACAGAAATTAAAGTTTCACAAAATAGTTACTTCTTACAATATATGATCAACTCTGATATTTTTTATTCTATTCTATTTCACTTTTAAAAAATGCTTGTCCTGAGGACTAAATTTATTTCAAAGTATATTGGGACCTACACATCAAAAATACTTTACTGATTGTTTCTTTAAATTTTAGGACACTGTTGACCTTCAGACAAAGGTTTCCTCAGTCCAAGGACTCAGGACTATTACGTATTTCTGAAGTGATCAGTGGACCTACTGCTGGTCTCCTTGACCATCTACTTCCAAAGCAGAACTTCCTCTGAAGTTAGCAGAAGCTGCAGAGTTATGTGGAATTGAGCATGAGAAAAGAAGATAGAAAGAAGATGGAAATATAAAAGTTTTAAAAAAAAACTTAGTTTTTTCATATGCTGCCTGGGGCCAATTAGTTCACTGACTTGTTTAAAGAATTGGTAACTAGAGCTTTGTGGTTAAGCAGTATAAAATCACAAAAAAGAATTACTACTACTAATAGTACTAATAATGTAATAATCTCCTCCATCATAAAATCCATAAAGACATGTGACTACCTTCCAAGTAAGTACTTCACAAAATAGTCTCTTTTATTTTCCCAGCAACCCCTTAAAAGTATCTTGGGATTACTTGCCATCTGAATCATGTGCTTGTAGTGTAAAGAGGCTGATTTCTGGGACCCTCCTCTGGTTACTGAGTTGACTGACTTAGCCTGAAGGGTCTGAGAACTGCGTTTGTAATAACACACACACACACACACACACACACACACACACACACACACACACACTCCCCCAGTGACTCCTTTGCCACCATGGAGGAGCTTTCTGTCACACCTGCACAGTCAACACTGAATGTGAGAACCACTGTCTTTTGAGGCAGGAAAGGAAGATATACCAGAACTCAGAGCCTGGGTCTTTTTCACTCATCTCCTTAAGCTACAGAGTCACTATATAAAATGTAGTCACCCTGCAGTCAGGAACTGACAGACATCAAATCCATGTCCACGCCGGGGAGGGGAAACAGCCTGTCACTAAGGAGCTTGGGCTGGGGTCATTGGCTCTTGCTGGTCTTGTATTAAACCCAGGGCTGAGCTTCTGCTGCCTCACAGTGCAGGGCTGTCTTAATGGGACCCAGCTGGAGAAGGCCACCCCGCTGCCCAAGCTGTCTTCCTCTGCTGCCTTCCTACCCTACTTAAGGGCAAGGGATTACTTACCTTGGGCCAGGCCTGATTACACAAAGGTTTTCTTCTCTACAGCCCAGGATGGGCATTGCCAGTGCATTCCAGGGACCAAATAGGACCAAATAAAAATACTTGTCCATTATCAAATGGAGAAATAATGACAACAGCTATATTTTTTGCCCCAGTTTGATAAAAAGGTAAATACTGTAATCTCTATCATAGCAGTTAATAAGAGACACTGATTCAAAATTTCCTTGATATTTTGAAAGACTTGATCAAACATGACATTAAAATGGTCTTTAATTACACTTACTGGACCAGGAAATCCTGGAGGGCCCATGTCTCCTTTCCACCCCTATGTTGAAAGACAGTTACAAATTATGAGCACATTAATCAAAAGTATTTACATGTTAGGTATACTTAGAAACCAAAATGCACAGTTAAACAAATCTATGCTAAAATTGATGTTATTTCTATGAAATGTACAAACCAAGTTAACATGAAAGGGATACTATTTTTGATTATCTTCCTGGAGGGCCATATCTGAGTCAAGAATCTTATCTCCAAGGTCTGGAAGAAGTGGCTATTGTTCTCTAGGTTTCTTCCACAGCACTCCCTGCAAAGGATGTTTGCATCAGTGCAAACATTGCAAACACAGGGAAACCAGGCTGTGGGGTGTAGGCAATTCCCGGTGTCCCAGCTATAATCAACCTCCTTTCTTACCTACTCAAGAGGGCATTCCAGAATTCTACTGGAAGCAATATGAACACAGGATAAAAATCTTGAATCTGCATATATACCTACATATGAAAACTATTTGAAAATGTCTGTAACGTGTTGTCAGAAACAATGATGTGGAATACGGTCCACAGTTAACTGATGATGACCTTTCAGTACCTCGTGACCCAGGTTGAGACTCACAGGGACCAGCCTACCCTTGACCTCTGATGACCTGAAACTTCCTCCAATCGCAGGTCCTTGCCAGCTTCTTCCTCATGGGGAGCTGAAATCTCACTCGTCCTAAGTCAGCTTCTACTACACAGAACAGGTGTAACATCCTTCCCCTTCAAGTGTTCAAATAGCGTTGCCACATCTCTTGTTTCCTCTTAACAAATATGCTAAGATGTTTTAGTGAGCTCTAATTGCAATTCCTTGTACCGAGTTTCAGGAAGTGTGGGGAAAGGGTGACCAAACCCATCCAATTAAAAAAGCTGAAGATAGATGTTAGGAAGGGAATTACCTTAATGCCATCTTCGCCCCTTAACCCAGGGAAACCCTTGCTGCCTTTGGCTCCCTACGGAGAACAGCAAAGTGTGTAGGTCAGAAGACACATTGATAATCAATTTCTTCTGTAGGAAGCAAAATGCTTTAAACTCCTTTTTGGAAAAAAAAAAATGTGCTCAGATGACCTCTCTCCACAGTTAGGGTGTAACACTATGATTCTCAAACATAATTTTTAAAAGCTATATGCTTTTTGTTTGCTTAAAACTACTTAGTGACTCTCAAAAACCCTTCTTTGTCTAATAGGACTGACATTTTCACTATATTAAGGGACCAAGTTACGTCTTTACCTCAGTGCCAGGGAAACCGGGGGCACCATCTTTTCCAGGCTTTCCCTAAAACAAAAACACGTAACTTAATAAATATGGGTAATTTCAATAAACACGAAAAACTTAAATGATATGATCATCTCTTGACCTTAGGTAGGAAAGCCTGACTGAGGTTTCCTCCACTTATTAAAAGGAAAAACTATTAACCACAGAACAGGTGATGACCTTCTCTTGCCAGGGAAGGCAGACGCCAGTCAGAATGGGAAATTAGCGAGGGTCATTGGAAAAAGTATATTAAGAGCTAAGCTTAAACTAGAGTTAACACTACTCATCAAAGCTTAGAAGGAAAATCAAGAAAGCACTGAGCAGAGAATCGAACAGGAAAATCCAGAAAGAGGGAGGTGTTCACAGTCTATTCATTTGAGATGTTGGCAATTCCCTGAACTCCAGATGTGCCTATATTTAAATATATGTATTAAAAGTATTTTGCAGCATTCAAACAGACAGGGCTTTTGGGATTAACTATTATGGTGTTTACCCTCCATGATAAAGTTAAAAATCATATTAGTTGAATATTTTTTCTTAGAAAAAAAATATACCTTTCCCAGTGTATAATTTTTAGAGTTTTTAAGCAATATATGTGTTTAAATCTTTGCAAAATAGAGCTGGGTGGGAGAGAGAGCCTCTGTTGCTTCTACATCCTCCTCTTTTTTTACCCATCACCCCCTATATGGATGAAGATCGTTTGTCAAAGAAGAGGATGAGGCTGATACACAGAGGAGCCGAAGTGAAATGGACAGAGTCCTGCCCATTTCATTTCAGGTTCAGAAGTCCTTGAAGCTTGTTTTAACCTTGAACTTCTCAGATACTTGAACAAATAAATTCTACCTCCCCCCCCAAAAAATGTTTAAAAAATCTAAGCTAGTTTGAGTTAAGCACCTTATATTCACGACCTCAAGAGTCCTGAGTACTTACTAATTCAGGCTGTACATGACATTGAATTTCCAAACTCACCTGCGGGCCTGGTTCTCCAGGAGCACCTTTTTCTGATCCGTAAGATTCTCCAGGTGGCCCCTGTATTAATGAGAGTTAGGTCAAGTTTTGTAAATTATTGATTTTTGACTTACATTGATTTTTATTAACTTTTCCTTCTGTTAAAATTTTTGAAATGGTGGGTTATCTAAGAAGGACATCTTATTTATGAATATTAATTTAAAAACAGATGCTGAAGATAAATCATAAGATGGGTGCCATTGGGTGCATGTAAAACAGTGCAGGGATTTCAGCTAGAAGTGGCCATAAAATAATTCCGGTACTTACGATCTCTGCAGTAAAATACTGTCGTGCTTTAGCTAATATTAAGATTTAAAGGTAGATCATATGTCAAAATATGCTCTAAGGTTCTACTTTTTGTTTCAAGGGAACAACATGATTCTTAGTGACCTACTGAGGGTCCAGGGCGTCCAGACTGGCCCACGGCTCCCTGGTCTCCCTTCTCCCCCTTGAGGTCCTGTCACAAAAACAAGTTAAGGTCATTACAAACAGATCAAACAAGATATTATTGACTATACTTGGAAAAGTCCTCTATCTGTTCAATGGATTGGATTTTCAAGCTACTTATATACCTCCTGTTAACACACCACATTATCAATTTTCACATTTTGAATTTTATACC
Source organism: Kogia breviceps (assembly GCF_026419965.1). Lineage (NCBI taxonomy): Eukaryota > Metazoa > Chordata > Mammalia > Artiodactyla > Physeteridae > Kogia > Kogia breviceps. Next base: position 190,626,752 of record NC_081311.1, on the reverse strand, counting down.
TGGGAACCTCCTGAAACAATATACAAACTTTTTGTGTGCTATATTTTATTTATTTTTTAAACTGATGTATAGTTGATTTACAATATTATATTAGTTTCAGGTGTACAATGTAGTGATTCACGATTTTTATAATTATACTCCTTTTATAGTTACTATAAAATATCGGCTCTATTCCCTCTGCTGTACAATATATCCTTTTTACAACCTTTTTATTTTTGTTTTAAAAAAAGAAAGTATCCTTTAGATCAAACTGTATTAAACTAATTTAATTCTTGAATCAGTTTTCTATAAGCACAATTAAATCATTTCTAATGTACTTTACTTTCATTTTTAATATACTGAAATTATTTTCACTGAGATCAACTATTTTCTGAGTAAATGTTACAACGAGGATTGAATTCATTAATTAGGTTTGTTTGGCCCTTATCACATTTTATTCATATATTGTGAAAATATAATTTTCAAAAACAATTTTTTCCCAATGTGAGTATCCTCCTGAGGCCATCCTTTTTATAAATAACTCAATTTTTCCCCTGGGTCAAATCTCCCAGATCTTGATTTTGTCAAAATAAGATTTTTTTCCCATCAATTTTCAGCCAATAAATCTTTAGACTTTATTAAATATACTTTTGTTGATTAATTCTGAAAAGTTCAGTTATTCTCCTCAGTCAATTTTTTTTCCAGTCTTCAATGAGAGTTCTTATTTTGGCCATAGAAAACTTCACCATGTTCTGTTTTAACTCTTCTAGTTTTGTTTTGATAATTTCTATCATTAAAAATTAATTATATTGGAAAGAAATGGTTAAGGGATTTCTTTTGGGGGTGATGAAAATGTTCTAAAATTGCACATCATTATAGCTGCACAACTCTATGAATATACTAATAGCCACTGAATTGTACACTATATAAGTGAATTTTATGGCATGTGAATTATATCTCAATAATGCTGTTAAAAGTTAATTATAATTAAAACCCATGAATTTTATTCTTTAAAAGGGTGAAAATTATGGTATGTGAATTATATTACAATCAAGCTATTATTAAAAACAATTAATCATAAGTTTAAAGGAGAAGGATGATTTATGTTTATTTCTTAGTTAATCCACAAGAAAATTTTTAGCTTCCCCCTCACTCCCCATTCCCCTTCCCAGACATTCCAGGATTAACCTGGTGTCTAGGATTGGTATATGATGTTGTGATGCATTTCTTCTGAGCATTTGATTCAATTCCATCCTCTGGTCCTTCTAACTACCCCAATGTGAGAGCAAAAAGCACATGATAATGTCAAAATCACGAGACACAGTGTCCTTGGAGAGGAGTGGGGGCCACATTGCCTTGGGGTTATGACGGCAGGGTAAAAATGTCCCATTTGATTATGATGTTGCTCTACCCTTATCTTTAGGTCATTACTATCCAATTGCATCAGAGCCACACACTATTTTTCTACTGTTTATTCAAAAATACTCATTGTATACCCACTCTATGTTAGCAACAAGGAGAGGGATGGGGATAATGGGTGAGCAAAATCAGATCTAGGCTCTTCCTTCAAGAATGTTGGGGGCTTCCCTGGTGGCGCAGTGGTTGAGAATCCGCCTGCCAAAGCAGGGGATATGGGTTCATGCCCTGGACCACATGCCGCGTAACAACTAGGCCCATGTACCACAACTACTGAGCCTGTGCTCTAGAGCCCATGACCCACAACCACTGAACCTGCGAGCCACAGTTACTGAGCCTGTGAGCCACAACTACTGAAGCCCGCACGCCTAGAGCCTGTGCTCTGCAACAAGAGAAGCCACCGCAATGAGAAGCCCGCGCACCACAACCAAGGGTAGCCCCTGCTTGCCGCAACTAGAAAAAGCCTGAGGACAGCGAAGAAGACCCAACGTAGACAAAAATAAAAAAAAAAAAAAAAAAAAAGAATGTTGGAAGTGGCTTGCCTTATATCGTCCCCATTTCATGTTTTCTAGCTCTTGAGTGGAAGATAGAGAAGGAATAAAATCCAGAGGCCCAGGTTGGCTGAGCTGGGCTTAGGTGACAGAGCTTATAAAAGAGGTAAGGGATCAAAGGACCTCATCCCAGAAAGGGGAAGGCGCAACCCTAATAATAAAATTGAAGAGTTACCGTTCTGTTAACCAGGCCGGTTAGTGTCACGATAACTGTTCCTGGTGGTCCGGGCGGTCCTGTTAATCCTTTCATACCCTAAAGACAAATACACTCAGGAATGAAAAACTAAGCTTGAGAGGTCTACATTTCCTCTTTAGTTCTTACCTAAGAAGATAAAGCAAATGAAACCTGAGACACAGGAAATACTTTCGTTTCAGTGTGACTTAGTGAATAAATTGTGTAAGTTGATTGCTAGGGAACTTAAAATATCTTGCCCATAAATAAACTGAAGAATTTAAATTACCCGCTCTCCTTTTTGTCCTATCACTTTATCGCCCATGTGACCCTGTAAGAAAAGACAAAACCAAATTATTATTTTTTTAATGAACATGAATGTGTAGTCTAAACCCATTAAGGTTCAATGTTTATAATTGAACATTTATATTTTAACTGTGATGTTAGTATTGTAAAAGTTATTTTAGCTATTTCTTGGAGTGGAGTGGCAACATGTTTCTTTTAAAAGTAGAGATCTTGAAGCGCAGAAAACTTAAGGGATTTTTTTAATAGGGCAATTGATAACATGAGATGGTGTGGGGCAGGGGAAGGAACCCAGCTTGGAGGACATTTTTCTGGCTCAGCCACCAGCCAATTTTGCTTCCTCTGGCTGGTAACTTCCTGATGCCCTAGTTTCCCCATCTTAAAAATAAGAGGGCTGTGTAGCTGATCTTCAGGATTCTGAAATTCAAAACTTAATAGAGAACTAAGAATAGCATTCAAGCAACCTGACTTCACTAGTAAATTAGTGACCTGAGATAAGTCTAATGTGAGTCATCTCTCTTCAGTAATCTATCATTTCCACCAATGTGTCTTTGCTTTTCTGCTCTTGAGTGTGCAGATTTTCCCCCAAATAGGCCACAAGCTGTAGAGCAAAGCTCAAGATGAGGAGTCAAAAGACTTTAAACCTCAGCTCTGCCAATTACTATTTGATGATTCACTTAACCTGAATCTATTCATCTCACAGGGTATGTATGTACATGCACGTGTGTGTGTGTGTGTACACACATCCATGAAGTAATAAATGTGAAAGCACCTTGGGAAGTACCCTACACACAAAGGCTATCCGATAGTAAGTAATTTCCTGGTGGGGGCTCAGCCCTGCTCAACATTTTCTTACTTAAAATAATGAAGGGGATCAGAATATGCCACCCCAAAATATACCACTTTGGCAGCAGAATTATTTTGAGCTGAAGGTAAGTGAGAAACAGCAACTGCAGAAAAAGTTCCTTGCTCTCCCCCATCTGCCTCAAGACAGGGCATACATTTCCCTTTGTGAAGGTGTCACCCTCCCCTCTCCTGTACCAGGAAGAGAAGACAGCTCATAACTGGAAACAACACTAACTTAAGGCTGCATCAACAAATTTACTGAAATAACACTTATCTTCCATTAGTTTCCCCCATATATTGACCTTTCCACCATCTACTGCCCCTTGAAGCTCAAAACACTTTTCCTTTGTCCTGTCACTCCTCCACAAATTTATCACCCTTTGTTAAAATGGTATACAAGCCTCCGGGTCAGACTGCCTCTTTGGGGTTTTCATTTCATTTCTGTGAGGTCTCCACATGCATAGGAAATCAAACTTATTTCCTACTGTGAACCCACTCATGGAACCTAAGAAGATAGAAGAAAAAGTTTTCTTCCTCCCCGATACTAACAGTTGGCCTTTGTAATAGAAAGAAGTGCAGGACCGTGCTTAATGAGCCCATGAATAATCTTTTTTATTTACTAGTATAAAAACAGGTTGGCTTTGGGGAGCAGCCCAGTAAAAAAATATATAAGGTAAAGTGTTGCGGGAAACATAAGGAGTAGGAATCCTTGCCCTTTTCCCGATGAGGAGCTCCTTATAATTGAATTAAGACGCTTTGTATCAGAGATCAAGTTACTGAAGTGCAGGGAGAAGGGAAGTAGGGGGTGCAGAGCTGCTAGCCATGCTCCCTTCCTGCTGGGAATCCTTGTGAGTTCCAGAGGGGTGCCCAGCAGTGACCCACATGTGGAATCAGACTGAGTTTGGCTTTTAGGTCGGTTAGGATGTTCTGGCTGACACAACATATGAATTGTCATCTACCTTAGGTCCTGGCGGTCCCATGGTTCCTGGGAAGCCCTAGAAAAATCCACCAGTTAAAATTACAGCAGGTAATGAATCAAGCCTAAAACTCTGTTTAAAATTTTAGGCTATAATTCTTTTATTAGTTACAATGTCTATAGCAATGGTGGCTTCATACTCACAAAGAATCCTGGAGGGCCAGGTGGACCAATAGGTCCGGGAAAACCTGGAAGGCCCGGCAAACCCTTTAAATTAAGAGAAGAATTAGAATAAGTTTAAATTTACTTCTCACTGAAGAATGATGTCCATTAGTTAAAGGCATTAAACTATTTTAGAAAAATCAGAGCCTAATGTTTCCTATTTATGGCTGCAATTAATTTCAATAAAGGCCATGTGTAGTATGTGTTACCATGTATAACAGGCTACCAGGATCATCCTGATGGTACTATTTCCAGGAAAATGGCCAGAGCAGTTGCTTTACTTTAGAAGAGTTTCACCATTTTTAGAAATGTTTCCTCTCTCTCTCTCTCTCTCCCCCTCCAAGCATGCTCTTACCGCTGGGCCTTTCCATCTGCTTTGCTTCTGCCTAGAATCCTCTTTCCCCAGATATCTCTATAACTCACTTTCTCTCCCTTTTCTTATCTTTATTCAAACATTATCCTTTCCGTGGGGCCTTCCTGCCCATCCAATCTAATGCCACAGCCTTCCTTCTAATCTGGACACTTCCTATCCCCCAACCCTGCATTATTTTTCTCCTTGGCATTTATTACTGTCTAATACAACATATACTTAGTAATTTACATTTTTAAATATTTTCTCCTTCTAGAATGTGCCATGAGGGCAAACATTTTTGTTAAGCTATTTTTGGAGATTTGTGCACTGTGGTATCCCCAGCACCTAAATAGCCCCCGGAACCTACTTGGCACGTAATAAGGATTTCTTGTATGACTGAAGGTCCCACTGCTATACTTACAGCAGTAGCACAATGTGGTACATGGCCAACACTCAATACACATTGAAGGGATACATCCGTGTCCCAGATTGCTACTATCTCCTCTTGCCTGATGCCCTGCCCTCAGCATCTGGCTCCCTAAATGCTTCCTAAGCAAAAAAACAACAGCCGTCTTATTCTGCATCTTTTCTCAAAAGCTTATATGGCTCCTAACTGTGTCATTCTTCAGTTTTGCAGCCCATCATTAGCTGCCATGGCTCACCATATAGATGTTCAACAACCTTAACTCAAACTCTTTGACTCACTCAGGCAAATTCCTATCTCTGCCCAGGAATTTCCACATATACTTCTGAATTAAGTTAAAATAGTTCTGATTAATTAACCTGAAAGTTAGTATCAAAAGATCCACCCCCCTTTTTTTGGCTAAGATGTGTTTATTGTTTCCTACTTCTTTACAGCAAGAAAGCCTTTTGCGGGCCTTCAAAAACATATACCAATCAAATAATTTATTACCAAAAGATCCTTTCGAATCACAGAGTAAAGTACACACAGCCACCAAATAGCTGTTTCCTTGTATCTATTCTGGATCACCCTCCGGCTACATACATAGAGGTCAGAAAGCAAACTATTCAACAGGAGAAAGGTGCAGTTAAATAAAATATTACTATCATGCAAACTTTACAATAGGACTGTCACATAATATTACAATTTTAAATTGTATTCAGCATGTAATACAATCGTATCCTGGATTTCAACAGATACAAAGTAAGTGGAACACAGCCATTCCTTGAAGGCTCCTTCTTCGGTTTAGTAAAGCTTGGGTGATTGAGACTTCAGAAGAGGCTAAAAGACATGTACAAAATCACCTTTTTTATATGAGCTAAATGTAGTTTCTTATAAAGGAGGTGAATGTGTTAGAATAAAATGAGGTAAATATGTAAATAGAAGAGATATGAATATCTATGAAAAATATTTTTAAGAGAGTGAGAAAGAGATAGAGGCAGAAGAAGAGAGAGAGAGAAGAAGAAGAAGAAGAAAAAAGAGGTGGAGAGATGGAGAATGATAGGGACGTTCTCTGAAGTGTGTACCTGGAATCCTGGAGCTCCTGGCAACCCAGGGTCACCTTTTCCATCAAGGGCTACACCTTCTCCTTCGGCAGGAGCCCCCTTGAAAAATGAAGAAGTTCATCAAACATAAGCAATGTTGTATCTTCAAAACTCCTTTAAATGGTTATTCAAGGTCATATTGCTTCAAGGATAAAAGCGCTTTCAGGATATATACTTAGAGAAATACTTTAGGATTATTTAGTTATTCCATTTTGAAGAATTTAAAGCATTTTTGTATTTCCAAAATTGATCATTTACTGTGGAGGGAAGAAAGACACAAGAATAATAGACCATTTCCCAAGACACCAAAATGAGTGGTAATTCCTTATTTAGAATTTGGGGCCCTGAGCATAAGTTCAGCTCTCTTTTCCCAGACCCTATTTTCCTAAAGAATAATACAAAACTTGTATTCTTGAAGACATATTTATGACAAGAAGTAGTTCAATAGGAATAAATATCATGTCCTAATTACTATGATTTCTGAATTAATCATGAGATCTGATTTGTAATTACTTATGTCTTATTGTTTAACAGAAGTCCCTTTCATATGTACAATTAGAGATTTTTCAACAATAACATGTCACAAATAACTTACTTTCTCTCCTTTCAGACCAACGGCACCCTAGGAAAAGGAGCGGCATATTAGCAACCAGAGGTAAATCAAATACACAGCATCCTTGCTTTTTCCTCTCTGCTATTCTGCCTTCTCTCCCTGCTGTATACCTCCCACTGGCTTTTAAACATGCTCAAGTCCTTCTCATTTAAACAGAGTCTCCCCCTAAATCCATCCGCCCCATACTGCCTTGTCTATCTTTCATGTCATCTGCAAACTTCCCACTCTCTTCATCTCTCACATATTTCTTACGCTCATATCTACGTCCTCCCTCCATCTGTCATGGAAGTTAAAGTCTGCAGTGAGTTTGATGTTACGGAAACCCACGACAACATATTAGTTCCCGCCTTACTGGATTTCTCAACGGCACTAGGCAGCTGTCTGTCACTCCCCTTTACTGGAAATTGTTAAAAAGGAGATGGGTCCAAGATGGAATCACTCCTGTTAGGTCCACAGCAGTAAACCAAGACTTAATACCTAACCCGACAACAGTTGTAACCTTCCCTAGGAATGTGACCTTTGACCAGCCAACCTGGAAATTCCTGGTCTGCACTAATAAGATATTCCACACTATAGCACCTTCCATTCCCCTTAAGAGGCAGCTTTGCCTAAGACAATGCCTTCTTTGTTAATAAAACAATACATTCTTTGCTAATAATGTCACTTTTTCCATGCCCTCGCTGGCTTTAAAAACCTTTCCTATCTGTGGTTGGATGCAGCAACTCTCTCCTTGCTAGATGGGATGCTGCCGGATTCATGAATCATCCACTAAGGCTAATGTTAGATGGTCAGATTTACTCAGTCAAATTTTTGTTATTTAGCAACATCTTTCCTGGGCTTCCAGAATACACTCCTCCTTGTTTTCGTCTACCTTGAAGGTCCTTCCTCCTTTACAGGCTTATTGTCCTTGATCTCACACTACATGCTGGAGCTCTCTAAGTCCCAATTCCAGGGCCCTTTTCTCCTCTCTTCCATCCTTGAGTCACCACAATCCAGGCCTCTCTCACTGCCTAGTTCACATCTCCCCTTCAGTGTCTCAAAAGCAAAACAAAGTCTCAAAGTGCATTTATTCATTCACTTCTCAACTATTAGTTGAGTGTCTACTGTTGGCTGCCTCAGCCTTCCTCAAGGTCATGACAGATTTCTGTATACGGTCATTCCAAAGGAAACTCCTTGTAATTGTACTTTATGTCTTGGATGGGGAGTTAGAAATATAAACGTACTGGGATGCCTGGGTAGCCTGGTGTCCCCCGAAGTCCTGGAAACCCTTGCTCACCCTGGAAGACATACAGAGCTTGTCATTTTCTTAGTTGTTCTAGAACAGCCTATTGAGATAATTTCCCTGTTTCTCTCTTCCAACCCTGCAGTGGTAAATCTAGACGAAGTAACCCAAATTCCTGACAGCTACTGGGTCATGAGGCTGAAGGCCAGGAAACCATTATCTTAATTGAAAACAGGATTAGAATCTACTGTTTCTCAAATTGTGCATAAATGGCAAAAGGCTAATTGTGCCAAGAACTTTTCAATTGCTGCTTCCTTGAAACTTTAGTAATTACTCCTTTCATGGCCACCATTCTGGGGAAAAGGAGAGTGCAGTCAGGAAACAAAGGAGACGAGAGAACATCGAAAAGCTCAGTCATTCTATTCCAAAGACCAATTCTGCATTCCAAGCCTTGGTTTCTGATTTATATACACTCACAACCTCAGATGCAAATAACCATTTGAGCCCCCAGTCATCTTTTGGTGGGAGAACATCAGAGAACTTCCTTAAAAAGCAATCAGAAAGCAAGGTGGGGGGGACTTCCTTGGTGGTGCAGTGGTTAAGAATCCGCCTGCCAATGCAGGGGACATGGGTTTGAGCCCTGGTCCGAGAAGATCCCACATGCCGTAGAGTAACTAAGCCCGTGCGCCACAACTACTGAGCCTGCGCTCTAGAGCCTGCGAGCCACAACTACTGAGCCTGCGTACCACAACTATTGAAGCCCGCACACCTAGAGCCCCTGCTCCTCAGCAAGAGAAAACACCACAGTGAGAAGCCTGCGCACCGCAACGAAGAGTAGCCCCCGGTCACCAGAACTAGGGAAAGCCCGCGCGCAGCAGCTGAGACCCAAGGCAGGCAAAAATAAATAAACTAATTTTTAAAAAAAAAGTAAGGTGGGGGAGGGGAGGGGAATTGGATGCAGACACTAAAATTGAACTCCAAACTTCCAGTTATAAGATAAATAAGTACTAGGGAGGGAACGCACAACATGATAAATCTAATTAACACTGCTGTATGTTGTACTTGAACGTTGATAGCGTAAATCCTAAGAGTTCTCCTCACACACACATTTTTTTTTCTTTCTTTAATTTTGTATCTATAAGAGGTGGTGGGTTCACTAAACTATTGTGATGATCATTTTATGGTGTATGTAAGTCAAATCATTATGCTGTACACTTTGAACTTATGTATTGCTGTATGTCAATTATATCTCAATGAAACTGGAAGAAAGTAAAGAAAAAGGCATAAGAAGAAAGAAAACCATCATATGTCTGCCCTGAAGACACATACCATTGGTTCTGGCTAAAAGAATATTTCAAGGAAAGCCTAGCCTGTCTCATTACTACCTCACGTTGATTTATTCATATAGCAAAACATTAACTAACCATCTCCTGTGTGAGGCATACATACCTTAGAACCATTGCATCCTGGCAAACCGACAGGTCCATACGGTCCAGGATGGCCTGGGATGCCCTAAACAATAGACCAAGTCTCAAAAAGGAGAGATAATCAGGTCCTGGGACCAGGTGGAAACAGTGCAGAAACCATGGTGGGAAAAGATGGGCTAATTTAGATAGTTTTTTAAGTATAAATGGTTATTTAAATAAAGCAGTAAATTAGTTATTTTAGATAATAATTTAAATAAAAATCACAGCAAATAAAATAGGCTAATTAAAACCAAAAATTATCCAGTGAGATACAGATATTTAAGATAAAACAAAAGGTCTTTCTATATAAAATAAGTCCATTAGCATGCTGTGTTAAGCTGGCGGACAGGAAAGAGGGAAGTGTGCAGAGGTAACTATTTTATTATTTTATTATCCTGTGCTATCAAGCGGAGTTCATTCTATTCTATTCTATTCTATTCTATTCTATTCTATTCTATTCTATTCTATTCTATTCTAGTCTAGTCTAGTCTATTCTATCCCATCCCATCCCAATCTGTTCCATCTGTTTGTATTTCAGGAAATATAATTTGATTTGTATGTCTTGTAAATCCACACTCTAATACACTATGTGATTCTGATATTTTCATCATGTAGCAAATGTATCAGTACTCATTTTCTTGTGTTATTGCTTTAACATCTTTATTAAAATGAGCTCACTTCTTATTATTCCATTTACACATTTTTCTCTTTACTTACTGGAAGTCCAGGAGGACCTGAAAATCCTGGTAATCCAGTTGTTCCCTAAAGACATAGAAAACGGAAAGGGTGGCAAGAAAAAAACTCCTTAAAGAGGTTCAACCTATAAACAAAAAATGATTTACCATGCCAATAACCCCACCGTTCTGCAACTATAATTGGGAACACTAAAAACTATTTGAAAAACAAAAAAAGGCTTGACAAACTTTGTAAATCTCCCATTTATAAAACTTTTAAAAAGAGATGATTAAGATTGTTTTTGGCCTTTCTTGGGTAGATTATTGAAGGTTAATTTGCATACAGTAAAGTGCTCCAATCCTCCACAAACAGACTGAGCAGTGTTTATATATGTGCATATGCACGTATTGGTGATACTATCACCTCATCCAGACATAGAACATCTCCAACACCCCAGATAGTTCCCTCGTGCCCTCTCAAAGTCAGTTAACACCCCTACCCTCAACAAAGTAAGGACTATTTTGACTTCTACCATTATAGACTGGTTTTACCTGTTCCTGAACTTCATCTATAGAAGTGTATCACACACAACGTACTCCTTTGTGACATCTGTATTAACTTTTACAGTGCAGAGTTCTTTTTTTAAAAAAAAGAATTTTCATCAGTCAGGCTAGACTGGTTGGACTACTAACCCTCACGCCTTTGGGACCAGTGAGTCCTGGAAGTCCTGGAGAGCCCTACAGCCAAAGGAGAAAACAAAAGGTAAGCACTGTGACAATTATTTGGCACTAATAAGCCCATAAACGAAAGGTCCCAGTTTTATTCACACGCCAAAGAGTTTTGCTCTTGCGATTATTTCACTGTTAACACGGTTCAGTTGCTTGTTGTTTCATTGGCGCTATAGTATTTATCCGAAAGGACAAACAAAAATCCATTCATATCCTTGCTACTCAAGGTGCAGGACCCAACAGTAGCCTCGTTGGGGAGCTTGTTAGAAATACAGCTCCCTCACCTCCCAGACCTATTGATTCAGAATTTGCATTTCAACAAGATGTGATGATAATTCTTGTTCACATTAGTGTCTGAGAAGTGCCCTGGAAAAGCCCCACATTAGCCAGACAGCTGCCGAGGGCTGATAAGGATGAATGACACGATTACAACAGTGGATGAGAATGGCAGCCAATATTTCTGTGCATGAGAAACACTTTATTAGCAAAATGTCCCTGGTGGGCACAAATAAATAAATAGCAAACTAAGGACTGCCTGAACCAGAGATAAACTTGCTTCAGGAACACAATGAATACATTTGGAGGTCCTGTTGCTTAGAGAATAACCACAAACAAAACTGTTTCAACGAGGCCACTTGGTGTGAAAGTTCCATTATCCAAAAGTTTTTCATCACTCCTGACAGTTTCAGTATGTTTTGGTATTTCTGATTATTTGAGGAAAAGGTTGTTACAGAGCCTTCTGAGACTGGACTGTCAAGGTCAAGGTCAGTCTTTCCTGTCTGAGGTAGAATGCCTGGGTGTGTGACCACGGCGCCCTCCTCTGCAGGGCGCTGTGTGTGATCTGCAAAGGCAGACGCGTGACTTGCAGGGTTCACATCCCCATTATAAATTTTCTCATATTTTCTATATGAGAATATATAGAAAATATTTAAAATTAAGACATTTATACACCTGAAAAATCTTTTTGGTCAGGTTTTAATATTCTCTGATTGTCTGCCTTTGATCAGATGATCATTTGTGGCTACATCTCTGAGCTATACTTTAATATATGAACTCATGACAACATAAGTTTCCGGATGAACTTTATGAAATACCTGCACATCATGTGACCTATACTAAGCACCATGTATTTACAACTATAATTTTAATTTATTGCTGGCTTCTCTAAAGAAATGCTAAGGAAACCAGCAGAGTGGGGTGCAGAGAACAAAACTAAAAGGAAGGAGTTGGCATTAAGCTGATCCTAAGTCCAGGGTTGAAGTGACAAATTCATTCCACCAGGAAAATGGAGGGAAATCTGAGGCCACACCCTGAAGGAACGCAGCGGAATGTTCAGACGCTATACATGTCTGAAATCAGACACCAAATGTCCAGAATCTGAACGACTTTTTCAAAATTAGGATCAGAGGAAGGAGAAATGAAGAAACACAAAGGATACACAAATACAATAAAGTAGAATTCCTGGGAAATAATAAGCTTTGCAGTTTTATTTGCAAACTGTAGGTGTGGGTTTAGTTTCTTTGGCTGTAGGAGTTTGATTCTGGCATCATATAATACTGGATTTGAACTGTGATTTTGCCACCTATTAGCTACGTAATCCAGGACAAATTACTTAAGTGCTCTGAGAATCAGTTTTCTCATCTCTAAGATGGAGATAATAATATGTAACTATAGTCATGATTTATGGGATTAATGTGAGGAATAAATGAGATCCAGTCAAGAATAAACGTCCCAATGCCTGGCTCAGAATAAATTGGAAGAAAATGTTGCCTAAATATTCTATACATATGAAATTTTAAAAGACTCTGTTTGGATCAATTATAACTGCATTTTCATAATTTATTAGTTAGTTCACAGCTTCCTGGAAACCAGCAGTCAGGATGCGTGAGAGCCCAGGCTTAAGTCCACAGCAGGACAGAGCCATCAGCAGATCTAGTGGTTATACAGTTATTGAGCAAATCCTCTAGGGCATTTATTTAAACAAAGCCCTTTGTTGTATCACAGACTTTAGGATAAAAATCCGTGATTAGTTTGAACGGCAGTAGGTTCTGGTAGGAACCTTAGGATGCCTGATGTGTAAGGGACCAGCTGAGAAAGAGGAAAGCAAAGAAAGGAGGATTCCAGAAACAAAGACATGTGTTTCGAGGAGAAGAGAGTGATCCACACAGTTGGAAACAAAGCAGAGGGGTCCAGGTCAGATAAAGGCACAGTATCCTTCTGCATTGGCCTTTTGGAGGTCATGGGTGATCTGGAGGTCATGGGTTTTCAGGGCAGTAGGCAGGAGGTAAATTGTTGCTGGCTGAGGAGTGAATAGGAGATGAGCCACAGCCAGTGTGGTTAGTTATTTTCTTTTCTTTAAAGAAGCTTGACTGAGATAAGAAAGATAGGGAAAGGATGGCAATCTTTTGGTTACAGGACCTGAAAGATCTAGAGGAAGTTTATATTGGTATGGGTTTTATATTTGCATGCTTAAGGATGGAAAGAGAAAAACCAACATCAAAAGGAAAGTTGAAATGGCTGAGAAAGAGGACACACCATCAGAACATGGTTCTTGTAGGAACCCCAGTGACCAGGATACCGGTGGAGCGATAGGTCCAGAATGGAAGGCAAAAAGAACTCATCCTTTCATGTGGGATAAAAGAAGGGAGGGGCCGATGCAGGTAGGGAGACTGTAGCTCAGGGAGGGCGAGGAGGTGGGGCAGGGGGCTTCAAGATAATGATAATCATCTGAATCATCTTGGAATAAGATTCAGTTCGGAGGGCCCAGCTAAGACTGGAACAGGAAATTACCAGAGCGCCCATCAGTTGGCTGCGATGCAGAATTCTCTCCAGGTTCTCAGCAGCCCTGGGGTTGGCATAAAGAAGGTTAAGTGGACTGGGGAATTTCTGAACTCACAGACTGGCATACCTTGGGCCCCTGTGGTCCAGGCAGGCCTTCCGGACCTTGGTATCCTTTCTGGCCGGGAGGCCCAGGGGGTCCTGGGAAGCCTTTCTCCCCCTGTTAAAATAAAAACAAGACAGTAAACACACAGAACAGCAATTCCCAGGAATAAACACACCCATAACCATCATTTTCTTTTCTTTATGACGTAATGATAATATTTTGCATAGTTTTTCCTTGGATTGAAAAAAAAATAGCCCTCAGCAGTAAGTACAAGAGTAACTCTAAATTTTCAGCTGTTAGTATTTGTCTGTAGGCTTGAAAGCGTTTGTCTTTGGTCTCCTGGAAACTCTACATTTACCCAGATGGTAGAGCTACCCAGAGCAGAGATTAAGGGAGCAGGAATCAAGAACTGAGGGGAAAGCCCAGTTAGAAAGATGGAGGTTGGTGGAGTGTGTTTTCTGGGGGATGGAGAGAGTGAAAATCAGGCAAAAGAATGTCTTGAGAGTGTGCATAATTGCCATGTAGCTTGAAAGAACAACACACAGGCTATGAGTTTTAGTCCTTTCTTGATTACACAGGGATTAGTCATTCAATCTGTTGTTTGTGGAGGAGATGCAGGAGAGATATCGAGTGGCAAAATGATAAGTGTGAGATAAATAGTTGAGATGATATTATGGGAAAACCCTCAGGGATGAGTGAGTAATTTAGGCCCAATGAGGGACATGTTTCTACCACAAATAATCTTCCCATGGACATAGATCCTACGGTTACTCTTTAATAGTAAAGCCCACAGGTTGATTCAGTCAATCTAGTTACACAATTAGCAACTTTGATTTTTAAAACAGTGGTCAAATCAGCGATTTCACACAGTGTGTGTGCATAGACACCCAATAAAAAGAGAAATAAAAGAATTTGCTAGACCCCTCTTAATACTCTGTTACCTTCACACACCTTGAAGAGCATCTCACCCAGAGCAGGGATTCCATAAATGCTTCTTGAATGAGAGAATGAATCATAGCTTTCCAACATGGATCTGAATATACTACTTTCATAGCTTCAGGAAATACCCTAAATCAAACTACACATGAATTATAGAATACTGTAAAATCAATATGGTCATTTTATTATTTTATCTAAAGAGCTTAAAATATGTTCTTTTAAAAATATTTTTAAGCAGTCATCTTTCAATATCGTTAAGCAATTCATTAGCATATCTGAGAAAAGGGTTTTGTAAACAAAGGAAAACCTTTAGTTCTGCCTCTGTCTTAATTATCACAAATTGAAAGTTAATGGAGCGAATTAATGAGATTTCACGGCACTCATGTTTCACTCCAATTCTGCAATGGAGATGCTTTCCTTCACCGAATTTTTGCCTCAGCTAGCGTGCTGCTGCAAGATTCATTCACCAGGGGGCGCCCTCACACCAATGCTGCAGGACAAAATCTGCAGGTTTCAATGTTTCTGTCAAAGTGAGGCAATCAAGTTGTTTTCAGTTGTTCTCTCGCATTTAGCAACAATGTAAATAGGGTATATACACATGGAGGCATTCTCATAAACTCTGTTGTTCTTTAACTTACTATTTTTTATTAACAGATCAAGAGAGTTACAGTAACTGCCGGTATTTATATAAGTTATCTGAAGTTTCCCTCCAAGGCCTTTTTTACCACTCCAGGTTCATGTTTATATACAGTTACTTTAAAATTGGATTTGGGGAATGGAGTATCATACTGCTGATCTTTTTGCTACGAATGAAAGATGCGTGTGAATCCTTTAATGAGCTCTCTGGAGAAAAGAAGCAGAAGGAAGGCTTTGTGTTTACCTTCTCCCCTTTGGCCCCATCACAGAAGCACTGGCCTTTGTCTTTACAGACACAGCCCTAGGAAGAGGGAAAGAGAAAGGGTTTTGTTTAAAAAATGCCTTAATAGAGCCCAACTGACAGAACAAAGGCAGACATATTTTTCTGTTCTTTGAGCATCAAACACTATTTAGCAGGAGCCCGGTGATACTGTAGCAATTTATCAATAGAAATAGAGTAGAAAAGTGAGATGTACATAGAACTGTCGAGAGTACATCATTTTTATTGTATTTAGGAATTTCAAGTAATTTACTTATGCAAAAAACCAAGTCAACTCTCCTTTTTTTCAGAACAATATATAGTTGAACCAAAGACCTACTGTATATAGCACAGGGAACTATATTCAATATCTTGTAATAACCTAAAATGGAAAAGAATCTGAAAAAGAAAACATATATATGACTGAATCACTTTGCCGTACACCTGAAACACAATGTAAATGAACTATACTTCAATTAAACAATGGTTAAATAAATAAAATTTTAAATATATATATATAGTTGAACCCTATGAAATTTCCATTGTTGTAGGTAGAAAGTGGTCTAATGTTTGCAAATTTCTTAGGTTCAGCAAAATGAACATATATGTATTTGTGTATATTAATTGGTGATATCTTCTGTAGGTTATTCTAAGGTTTTCTTTTCCTGAAATAATGTTCAATACTGAGAAAAGATTATCAGTACCCGTCATGTATTTTAAAGAACTAATTCACTGAAGCTAATATCAAAATGCTTTTTCTTACTAAAAAACAAAACCAAAAATTTAGCTGTGAACTTGGGAACTCTTACCCGTCTAACTAGTCACTTTGACACACTTACAAGCCCAGCTTTCACATCTCTGCACACGCCGACTCTAATGAAGGTCAATTTTTAAATTCCTCTCTGCCAGCAGAGGAACAAAGAGAAATAGATTCAAACAGTGGATTTAAAAAAAAATTTGACACACCTTCTATAGTTATATATTTATCTATTTGGGGCGGTGTTAATATTGACTGGAAATCAGTTTATTTTCCCCAGGGAAAAATATTAATTGACAGCAGAGGCAGGGCAAGGCTAGGAGATGTGCTGGCTGGTAGGAAAAAGAAAAAGAAATTGCCTCAGATATTCCCAAAGTGGGGACCCTGTTTGTGCAATCAAAATAAGAAGACACAAACATCTTTAATTGAATATATTTTCGGAGCCGAGGGCAGTAGGCTATGCTGTTATTCAAGAAAGGGGAGTCCATAGTCATTTTTTTTTTTTTTTTTTTTTTTGCGGTACACGGGCCTCTCACTGTTGTGGGCTCTCCCGTTGCAGAGCACAGCCTCCGGATTCACAGGCTCAGCGGCCATGGCTCACGGGCCCAGCCGCTCCGCGGCATGTAGGATCTTCCCGGACTGGGGCACGAACCCTCATCCCCTGCATCGGCAGGCGGACTCTCAACCACTGCGCCACCAGGGAAGCCCCCATAGTAATTTTCATACACTCATCATTGATCCTCACCACATTTACACGCAGTTCAATTTATATGAATGGAAAGTAATTAACTGAAAAGGAAAGTCTATATTTTTCCCAAGGTTGGCTATTTGGTTTTTTTTAGAAGGCTAAATTTTTCCGCTTTTCCTCCCAGATGCTTGGGGTTATTAAGTCATACCTAGCTTAATTATTTTAATCTTGTCTTTCTAGGTTTTTAAACTTTAGTTTAAAAACTAAACTAATAGTTTTTAAGTATACTAAGTCACATATTTAGTATATATTTAAGTATACTAAGTCACATATTTAAGTATACTAAGTATATACTAAATCTAGTATGCTAATTTAGTATACTAGTATGCTAATATCTACTAAAGCAGTAGTTCTCAAAGTGCGGATTTCCAGACCAGCAGCATCTGCATTATCTGGAAACTTCTGAGAAATGCAAACTCTTGGCCCTACCCTAGATGCACTGAATCAATAATCCTGGTGTTGGTCTCAGTAATCAAAATAGGCCCCCTGGGTGACTCTGATACTACCAATCTAAACCAATAGCTAAAAGCCCAGTCTGTAGGGTAGAGCTAATTCTCTGAAGCTTTCTGAACACTTTGCCATTTGAGACACTCATTTGCACATCTGCTTTTTGTTTATGATGCCATTTTTTTTTTCTCTCATTCCAGGAAAGTAGCCAGGCTTGTACGCCCCTCCCTTTAGGGATGCTTTAGTCACTGGGCTGAAAGCAAAAGCTGCCTGAAGACAAGATTTCTCCTGGCTTTTGTTTCTGGAGTGTAGGGACCTGTTGACCGTTGGCCCCAAGAGTGCAAGGACCAGCAAGATACTCCCACACAGTGTCTGCAAGAGGCAGCAGGGCCTCAGGAAGGAAAGTCTGAGTCCTACACCCAAGGGAACCAGATACTGGGGCAAGGAAGTTCAACCTGGGCAAGGAGCTGGGGCTCAAGTTTACACAGCAGTGTGTCCACTGTTTTACATGGTCAGAGACCATGAGCATCTCTGATTCTTCTGCCTCCCAGACACCACACGACACCTGGATTCCAAGCATCTCTGGACCACAGGTAAGAGAAGGCAAATGGGCAGTCCTCTAACTCCCAAGAGGATGCATGGAGGTCATCTTAATTTTATTTCTTAGAGTAAGTCATAGTCACTCTATATTATTGGGAATCTTTCAACCTTAGCTTGAACAAATAAGTGTTTGCTGAACTCCTTCAAACTAGGTCAGGTCTCCCTTCTTATACGCTCCCCTGGGCCACCTGCAGTTATATGTTTACTGTATATTTTCCTTGATGACCCTAAGCCCCAGCAGAGAAGGAATTGTCCAGTCTTGTTCACAATGGCAACTGGGGCATATAGTATGTCCTGAGCAAATGCTTGTGGATCGACTGAATGGATAAGTGAGTGGATGGAGTGCTGGTAATTTGTTTACATCCAGTTTGGTCCTGGAATTTCAATGCATGTGATTGATGTCTATGGCTGTTGTTGGGCTGCCATGACTAAGATATTTCCTAGATAAATGTATATAGATTCTATATGTATGAATTCTGAACAACTGTGATTGAAGTGGAAGAGAATGAAACTAGAAGCTTTGGCTATTTTAACACATGTTAAAATTAACACAAGGCTAATTACTTGTTACTTGCTTGGAGATAAATTTTTTTCTGGAAAAAATTTAGATCTTCAGAAGATTGAAAAACAGTACAATGAACAACTATGTATCTTCTCATGTAGGTTTCCCAACTGGTAACATGCTTCCCCAGCCTTTACAGCTCTCACTTTCTCTTTCTCTCTCTCTCTCTCTCTCTCTCTCTCTCTCTCTCTCTCTCCACAAACACACACACACACACACACACACACACACACACACACACTTTCTTGCCAAACCGTTCAAAAGCAGACTGTAGACACCATGACACTTTACCCCTAATACTTCTGCATGCATCTCCCCAAAACAAGAGTATATTCTTATCCAATTACAACATTATTTCCAAACCTAAGGAAGCAACACTGATGAAATAACTTAGAGTTACTAGTTTCTAAACAAGATCTTCAGCTTTACAAGGCCCTTGATGACCATTAGAAAATGAAAAGCTATTTAATTTTTAACAAATCTTTTTTTCACTTTATATTTATTTATTTATTTATTTTAGCTGCGTCGGGTCTCAGTTGCAGCACGCAGGATCTTTCATTGCGGGGCGCTGGCTTCTCTCTCTCTGAGGCGTGCAAGCTCAATAGTTGTGGCGTGCAGGCTTAGTTGCCCTGCGGCACATGGGATCTTAGGTCCCTGACCAGGGATCGTACTCACGTCCTCTGCATTGGAAGGTGGATTCTGTAGCACTGGACCACCAGGGAAGTCCCACAAATCTTTTATTTCATACCAGAGATTTGGTCTTAATCAATGATTTCACGTATAATCAATACATGAGGTCTGATCTTAAGTGACTGTCACAGATCTGAGAAGCTTTAGAGCCCACACGGCTGCACCCAGAGGTCAGGCGTGGGACTCTGCGTGTCAGCCCTTGCTCCTCCGAATTCCCTCTTGCCTGGGGACTGGGTCGCCATCACCACCGACAGCAACTTTGATCCTTGTTGTTTGTCATCAAAACCATGGCACCTGATTTTTTACATTATTGAGTTTGCTTGAATCTTCAGGGGTGACATATTCAGCTTTTGTTTGTATTTGGTTTCATTGTTTTCACGCAAGGGTGGAAGCCTTATTTAATGGTTTGGACCCAGCTGGTCGGTTAGTTGAAAAAGTTAGTGAAAGCGAGGAACCAAAAACAAACTAACAAAAAAAACGTGAACACGTTAAGCATTTTATTTTAACTTAAAACATATAAATGCACAACAATTCTTCAATGCTGTGAAATAGGGCTCAGGTCTTTTCTTTGGGAATGGGTCTGCTATTGAGAGGTATAGGGCGTCTCTTGCTAAATCACACGCATTATGCACCATCGACATTTCCAGTTTGAGTTTCTTTGAAACAGGCCAATTGCTTAAAGGTGCTTGTGGAGCAATCTGAGTATAGAGTCCTTCTAGATACGAATCCATGTTTCCCTCTAACTTTTTTTTAAAAAATAAATTTACTTATTTATTTTTACCCGCGTTGGGTCATCCTTGCTGCGCACAGGCTTTCTCTAGTTGTGGCGAGCGGGGGCTACTCTTTTTTGTGGTGCGCGGTCTTCTCATCGTGGAGGCTTCTCTTTTTGAGGAGCACGGGGTCTAGGCACGCAGGCTTCAGTAGTTGTGGCTCACGGGCTTTGTTGCTCTGTGGCATGTGGGGTCTTCCCGGACCAGGGCTCGAACCTGTGTCCCCTGCATTGGCAGGCGGATTCTTAACCACCGCGCCACCAGGGAAGTCCCTCCCTCTAATTTTTTAAATGTTTTCTCAGACACACTTAATTGAATAGCAGTTTTCTATCAATTTTATCTTTTCAAATCTTCCAACCTAGTTTTCACAGAAACATGTCTTTAAGAATTTTCTTATTTATTAATTTACTTTTAAAATATAGCAGTGTGTGCCTGTCAATCCCAAACTTCCAATCTGTCCCTCCCCACACCTGTCCCCCCGGCAACCATAAGTTCGAGAGAAACATGTCTTTTTTATGCATTTGTATTTAACCAATTTGTTATTTAATATTTAATTAGATGACTTTGTTATCATAATCAGTACAACTGGCAGAAGCAGCTAACTCTTGGCAAATCATAAAGCTCCGCCGTGCAGCAGGCCTATGTCGGTGTGCTGGGGAAGCCTGTGGGTGTCAAGGGGACAGCAGACAGTGGGCATCAACTGGTCTATCGTATAGAAGGTATGCAGAATGCCGGTCCGTTGCTGAAAGTTAAAAGGAGAGTCACTGAGAGAGGGTCTACTGTATCCTCTACTCACTTGGCAGTGTCATCCACGGTGTAGATGTTCAGCCCTGCTGGCAAACTCCAAAGCCAGGTCTAGGGCTGTGTTTCTGTACCCAGGTGAGCAGAACTGCTCCAAAATGTTTCCAACTTTAATTTTCAGTGAAACTGGCAAGGCATCGCCTGCCTACATATCTGCACAATGGAACGGACTAGGATTTCAGAGGATGTGACAATTTTGCTGACATGTGGATGCTCCAGCTGATTGAATAAACTCAAAATGATGGTCTGGGCAGCTCTCTGGCAGATGTTCAGCTGCTTCTCTAGAAGCAAATGCTGCAGACAGCTGAGCAGAGGGCCATGTGAAATAAAGCCCTCCACTGTTTTTGGATGGTGATGACAGTAGCCCCAGACTCAAGAGATCCATTTCTCTTAATTGTGCTGCTTTTCTTGAAATAAATTTTTAACGTTGCAAATGTTTTAATAATTCAATAATTCAGATAGGTTATTTGATTAGAAGATAATAGTGGCCACATTTTCATTTTTGTTGAGTTTGATCCACTTTTTTGGACTCCCTTTTAAAACGCCATGATTATATTAATGGAATATAACCCATTAATTACTACTCAAATGCTAAATCACTTGAAAACCAGTATGGCCAAATGCTATGAACTCTTAAGAAAGCATAACTATGGATATTTCTTAAGCAACATTTTAATGATTTTTCCTCTTCCAACAATAAAGTACCTCTTACTTTCCATGTAACTTAATGAAGTGAGAAATCATTTGTCATGCGCACAAATCTCTTAATAATGACTTTATGGCTTTTCTCCCCCTGCTATAACCATTAACATCAGGAAGTGATCCAAGATTACATGACGTTTTAGCACCATTGCATATTAAACAGTTAAACGTGTGAGACTCATTCATTTAATAATCCCATTCATTGTTTTATGACCTCGCTTAGGATGCAAAATAAACTTTGGTGGCAGAGAAGCTTAAAAGCCTATGAAGTCCAGAAATGACACGCCTTCCGCCAGATCTGTACGGGATCTATTTCCAGATTTGCCAGTTACTATCTGGAGCTTTGGACAAATTACTTAATCCTTCCAAGTTACCTCACCTGTAAAGGAAGCAATTGGGTTGGCCAAAAAGTTCGTTTGGGTTTTTGCAGAACATCTTACACAGAAACCCGAACGAACTTTTTGGCCAACCCAGTATAATCTCTACAGGTCAACAGGGTGCCGGCAAAGTGTCCTGCATTCAGCAGCAGACTCAGTCACTGGGGGCTGCCGCTCTCTCCTTTTTGGCTGTATCCTGTGCCAAAGGACATACATGTCAATTTCTGATATTTGTTTTCCAAATTAGCCACCGCCTTCCCAGACATTTCCTCCTGAAGTTGTTCGTCCAGTGCCAAATAACGGGTCCTGAGCAATTGTCAGAGAGACTAAAAAGTATTTTTGTTAAACTGCAAATGAATGAAGTAGTATTTGTTAATAGTCCTCTTAGAGTTTACTGAATATATTAGCTGATTAACCAATTATGATTTGTACCTGAGCACAGAAACAATTTGGTTTATTTGTTTAATAAAAATAAATATTGGGGTTTGAAACATCAATTGTATCTGATGCTTAAAAACGAAAGGTGGCAGATCAAATATATTACAAAAGCAGCAAGCACTTTTGGGAACGCTAATCAATCAGCTCTCACACTTTTCTCTCTGTTTCAACTCCCATCGTGACCACGTATTGCCCGTGTATCACCTGCACACCGCCTCCTGTTCGGGGGCAGTGTGGCAGGAAGGTATAGGGCACCGGCTCCAGGGCAGATTTCCTGGGTCTAAATCCCAGCTCTGCCAAGCCACCTGTGTGACGTTAGGTGATCTCTGGTGCCTCAGTTTCCACATCTGTAAAATGGGGTCAAATAGGCTAACACTGGTAAAGCCCTTAGCAGGGTACATAGGATGCCTACTGAGGGCTGTGAAGGAAACCAGAATGTGTCACCCCCAAATTTGCCTCTTTGATATACAAATATTATTTTGAATTGAAGGTAATTAAGAAACACTAGGGCTTCCCTGGTGGCGCAGTGGTTGAGAGTCCGCCTGCAGATGCAGGGGACGCGGGTTCGTGCCCCGGTCCGGGAAGATCCCACGTGCCGCGGAGCGGCTGGGCCCGTGAGCCGTGGCCGCTGCGCCTGCGCGTCTCGAGCCTGTGCTCCGCAACGGGAGAGGCCACAACAGTGAGAGGCCCGCGTACCGCAAAAAAAAAAAAAAAGAAAAAAAAAAAAAGAAACACTAAATGCAGAAAAAACTCCCCCCTTTTGTGCCTAAGTTCAGGAAATAAATTCTCCTTTTAATAAAGACAGAATCTTAGCCCAGAGATAGTGCTAGAGGAATATGCATATAAACCTCATTAAACTAGCCCTTATCTCCTAGTTACTCCTTCACCATTTACTACCTCTAGGCCAAACCTCTTTGTCTTATCAATTCTTCACAAATTTACTGTTTCTTTGTCTGAAAGGTCTAAATGCTTCCTCCTCTGGTCACTTCCTTGGATCTTCATTCTCTTGCAAAGGCTCCCATGCACATGTAAAAATTTTCTTTTAAATGTGTATGCTTTTCTCCTGTTAATCTGTTTTTGTCGGTTTAATTTTCAGACCCAGCTAGGAACCCTAAGAGGGTCTAGGAGAACTTTTTCCTCCCTTACAGCTGTTACAGAGGGCTATCCATAAGGTGGGCTATTACTAATATATGAACTTAATATTGCTACTTAAATGCCCATGAGCTGAGAGCTTACTACATTTACTAGTCTGCAAGTAGGAACTGGGTCTCACCATCTTTACATCCCTTCAGCACTGGCAGGCAGTAAAAAAAATGATCTAATTTTTACTCTTAATGCTAATAAAGGATCTAATTATGCACATACATTTAAAAAATTGTTCACGAATAAGCCAGGAAACAATTGCCAAATGAGCTTGGATGTTTCCCCTTTCTACTCTCAAAGCATCGCAGGCCCGGTTTCCGTGCATCCCTGTGCAACAGACGTGGCCTTCCCAGCCCTCCCTCCAGGCTCCCCTCCCCCCCACGCAGCCCAGCCTGGTTTAGCAGAAGGGGAAGTTGGCAGCGTTCAAAGCTGGTTAACACTCTACTGAGCAGCTCTGTTGATTTTGCATTACGATTATTGACCCTCTGCCCAGCCAATAGCCTGAGGCCAAAGTTTCTGTGTGAAAAGAAGAGCTGACAGACTGCGGGCCGGCGGTGCCAGACAGACTCCAGTGCTGTTCTTTGCAGGGTCCCTCCATCCGCGTCTGCCTTAAGCAACCAACTGTGAGCCTTGGCAGCCTGCCCTCCGGTGACCGAGGCTGACATCCTTGCGCTGCTTTCTGTGGTGTCCCCTTCTTCCCCGCCCAGGAGCCACTGTCCCCGCACTTGTATATAACAGGGCTCTCACTGCAACTGCCACTTCCTATCTTTCTGTCCAGAGAGACAACACTAGTCTAGACATCTAAACAAGCCACCCGTTTTTGATTTTCTGGATGACAGCAAATGTACAGATTACTGGCTCTGACTAAGAAGGTGGCAATCAGACGTCGCTTGGTCCATTGGGGAATAAACTCACATAAAACAGTGAGTGGCCTTTATACCTATAATCATTAACTCCCAGGCTTTTTTTTTTTTATTTTTCCTGCCCTAAAATGTTTTGAGTTCAGTAAGACTATGAGGCTGTTGCCATTCATGTCAGATGAATAGACTCTACAGTATCCTATGTAAAGGATGCTGTGGAGAAAATGAACTTCGATGAGGACTCTAATGACACCAGCAGGTGACATGTTGGGAGCACAGCTCAGGGTCCTCTGCCTAGTGATTGACATTTGATAACAATTCTGCGAAGTAAATGCTATTATTAGTCCCTTCTTCCAGATAAGACAACTGGGAGATTAAGAGCCTACAGGTGGTAAGGAACAGAGCTGGGGAATCTGAACCCAGGGGGGTTGACCCATGCCATATTCTCAACCCTATGCCCTGTGTCATTATTGACGGGCTCTGTGGGCTACCAAGACGTTGGGGGAGAGAGAATGCACATCTCCTGCCCTCATCTCGTCACTGCGCTGCAAGGAGGTAATAAAATCCCAGCAATAAGCATAACGTGATTGTTGATGAAATCAGCTGGGTTGGCATAGTGCAGTCCACAGGTCAAATCCAGTCTGCCCTCTTTTTCTGTATAGCCTGTGAGCTAAGAATGGTTTTCATGTTTTCAAATAATTGGAAAAGAATCAAAAGAAAAATAATAGTTTGTATCATGAAAATTATGTGAACGTCAAAGTTTGGTGTCTGTAAAGAAAGTTTTGTGTTTCATCACTAAAATATTTGTGGGTATTTGTTTTCTGTCTTGTTATGTAGGTATCTACATAATATCCTTGATTTTGCCTCTTGACCCTTTATGGAAAAAGCTTGTTAACCCCTGGTGTAAATTATCTTTATTATATGTTTTGTGGAAGTACAAAAGTTACATAAAAACATCAAAAGAGTAACTAAGGAATTTATCAGCTCTGAGCTCTGTTGAGAGATGGTTTTCCTGCCTCCAAATGTCAGACAGGAATTTCTCTCTTTTCCTCCCATCCCTCCCTTATTTGCTTCCCCCCCCCATCACACTTAAGCCCAAGATAATGCAATTTTGGGGCTGGAAGAATCCTGAAGATCATCCTAATCCAAAAGTTCCTAGTGCTTTGGAATATACAGAGATGTAAAATAAAATATATATTTTTTAATGGACACCAACCTAGGACTGTCCTATTTATAATTTGCTCTGTAAGGGCAATGGCCACCTAAAAACACAAGCAAACAAATCTAACCTCTCCCTCACCAATCTGTCATCTACCACTGTCGTCATTCTGTAAAAATAAATGAATTAATTTAAAAACTATGAAGGAAGCAAGGAAATGCTCACAGAGTACAAGATGCTCTTTTACAATGAAAACAAATAACTTTTTCTTCATAAAAAAATTTCTACACTGTTCTTAATTTTTTTTCATTTGCCTTGGTCTGATGAAAGTCTACACAGATATGACTTTGTGAAGCATAAACTAGGCATGACTGCGCCCTCTCTCTGCCCCCATCCCCTCTGGCTGGCCATTATTTGCTCAATGACGTATTGCAGCATGTTTTTCTGTTTGAGAGGTGACAGCAAGTTAATCTCATACTGCATAAGGCACGCTGATGAATTAATGTTTAAAAATCTGACGCATCTTTCAAGAACCAATGCCTTTTAACACACACACAAACACACAAACCCCTGCCACAAATGCCACGAACGGTAGAAAGTTCCCACTTCAGACCCACAGGTGGAGACACATGTTGGGGGATGGGGCTCCTTAGTTTGCAGGCCTGGTTTGCCTGGGCGTAGGACCAGGTCTTTCAGATAATATCTTTGATAATACTGTTTAAAAAAAAATAAAATGTAGCTTGTATACAAAACTCAGCTCTCCCATTTTCATTTGATAATCAGTGAATAAGCACTTAATAGGATTTTACCTGTTAACTGACAGTTGAACCAGGCACTTCAGGGTTCTGGTTGATCTTTCCAGAATTTGCTGCTTCAGATGGGAGTAAATCTCCTGGGAGAAGCTGCTCTTAGCCCTTGTCCATGTGGAGAATGACCACATGCCTTTCACCACTTCCGCAAGCTGTTACTTGGCTAATTACACCAATTGTCAACGGAGGATCTAAAGTGCATTTAAAAGTTTTACATTTTTCCATTTTGGTTCTGGGAGCATTGTTAAGAGTTCTCAGAAACCTGATACTTAATCACAGAAATGTAAGACATTTTAAGGAAAAATCCATTTTGTATCCGTGAACTTAAAATTATGAAAGAAAGAAGAAGCTGTATCCATGAACTTAAAAGTATGAAAGAAAGAAGAAGCTGAGGGTCACCCATAAGACAAGGCCACTTTTCCAAATGGAAGCCTTCTTTGGATTCTAGGGAAGATTCTGATGTCACATTATCTGGAAATATGGACACTGCTTGAGTAGCAATAGTATTCTGAAGCAAAGCAGAGAAAACAGGCTCACTCATAGGAGAGTTAATCCAGAAAGACAGTTGCTTAAGTAACTTCATACGTGTCCTCTCCTTTTGAACACCAGAATAAGATGATGGATCAAGAATTTTAAAGGTATCAACTCACAAGACAAGTAAAATAGGTGAGAAGACAAAACAAGATGAAACGTTGTCAATTAATTTTTGGAAGATGGAGGTGGGTGGAATCTTCAAGTCAAGTGGGATGGTACATTTATGAATACATTGGCACATAGTCTCTGTTCCAATAAAAGATAAGATATAAAAATAGAAAATAAAACAGACAAGCTCAAAAAACAAGATGCATGCTTCCGGTGAGCAAAATGCCATGGCACCATACAGCAGTGGGAGCGGACGAAGCCTTAGGTGGCTGGACTGAGTCTGAAGCCTACTGTGGTACCCGGAAGACTGGCTCCTGTACAGAATAGGGGAGAATGAACCAAGAAACACCATTTTAACACTATTTGGATTGGTGTCCTGGAGGACTCCCAAGAAAGGCAGCCCTGAAAAGCTTGGCACACACAGAGGATTAAGAGAAAAGAAATAACAAAAGAACAAAAGTTGGAACAGAGCTGTGGTAGCCAGCCTCCAAGATGGCCCCAGTGCTACCTCGTCCTGGTGTCTATGCTCTTGTGTGGTCCCCTCCCACACTGAACCAAGGTCGGTCTGTATAACCAAATAGAATGAGGCAGATGTGATGTTATGTCACTTCTGAGAATAAGCCATAAAAAGACATTGTGCCGTCTGCCCTCTCTCTTGGATTACTTGCCTTAGGAAGCCAGCTGCCTTGATAAGTCAAGGAGCCTTAGGAAGAGGCCCATATATTGAGGAACAATCCTGTGAATGACCTATTTTCAAGCTTCTCTTCCAACTCTGTCAAGCCTTAGATGACTACTGCTGCAGTCTATAGCTTGACTGCAGCTCCATGGGAGACTGAGTCAGCACCAACCAGCTAAGCTGCTCCCAGATCCCTGACCCTCAGAAAACGTATGAGATAACCAGTGTTCGATGCCTGAAAGTGCAATATTGTAGGATGACTTGTTAGGCAGCAATAAATAATAACAGGGGCCAACTAAAAGTGCAAGTTTGTTGGAAATGATGAAGGAGGAATTCAGGAAATCGTCCTAGAAAATAGGACAAAAGGAAGAGAGGTGAATAATAAGAAAAAAGCTAAGGTTTGAAGATCAATCCAGGATGCCCCGTGTCTGTCCAATAGGAGTTTCAGAAAGATAAAAGAGAGAAGACAGAAAGGAGGAAATTATTTAAAAAATAATGACAAGAAACAATTTTCTCAAGTGAAAAAAATAAATTTTCAGATGCATAGGGCCTACGAAATGTCTTCCTCTCACAAACACACACATCTGAGGTACATTATCATAACAATACAGAACACTGGGATCCAAGATCCTAGGAGTAAGCAGGCAACAAGAACCAGTGGCATACAAAGATCTTGGAGTCGAAAAGGCATGGATGTGTCAACAGCCAGACCACGAGGGACATATGGCTTGAGGCCTTCAGAATTCTGAGGGAAATTGATTTTCCACCCACACTTTATACTCACCAAATGATACTTAAGTTTGAAAAGACACAGACATTTTCAGATGTGTAATGAACAAAAATATTACCTTCCAGGCACATTTTCATAGTAAACTACAGGAAGATGTGCTCCACCAAAAAGGAGAATTAAGTCAGGAGAAGGGAAAGATATGGGATCCAGGAGAGAGACCTAACTCAGAATGACAGTCTCAGATGACGACGGTACACCTGACCCAGATTGGAACCAGAGGATTGGGGCCCCAAGGGGACACCAAGGAAACAAGAAAACTGTCTGACGAGTGAGACGGTAGGAAATTTGAAGACTTCGGGAAAAACAAAAGTTTGTTTTGAATGAAAAGTAATGGCTCAGCAGTCGACAAAATTTCCAAAATCATGCACTACTGATTTAACCCAAAGTTACGATCCAAGCGTGTTGAGAAGATTTGAGGAAAAGGAGGGAGGTGGGTCACGGGAGAGTCCTCCCCTACCAATCTGCAAGTCAATAGATAATGTCAAAAGGGGCAAACTGAGGAGTAACTCTGTAAGCCCGTTTTTCAGAAACATGGAGGTGAATAAATGGAAGAAATAGACACAAGAATTGCAAGTGGTTTGCCTCTGTGGAGGGGAACTTGGGAGAGGGAACCAGAACAGGGACTTTGTTTTTGCTCTGTCTTTCATATTACAAGTATTTTATCATTATCACTATTATTTTGTACTATCTGCATACTTTATGTTGCTAAAAATTAATAGTAAAAGAATAAAGTTCACCCAGAGCAATAAAAAAGAAAGCTCACCTCAAACACAGAAAATTTCCTGTTCCTTTATATTTAAGTTTCTATAATTTATTGTATTCTCAAACAAAGAAGCATTCTAAGTTCATATTAAGTGATGTTTTCCTTCAATTGGGAAAACTACCAATTTAGTTCTGACTTCCCGGTAGAAAAAAAATACGGTCAGAATAAACACAGGAACATTTTAAGAAAAATGATGAAGAACCCTCAAGCTGACAATTCTGTGAGACAAAAATAAATCTGGAGGTTGCCTGAGAGCCCAGTTGCTGGCAGTGGAGACCTATGTTCTCTCTTGTTTTAAGTCATGGAATATTAAGACTGCAAGAGGACCTAGGGTCATCTATCTCATACCGATTCTGAGGTTGGTCCAGATTTTATCTAGAGCCCGGAACTTCTAATTTTCCCTTGGCTAGAGGAGCTGACTGCCTTTTGGAGAGACTGAAAACTTCATGCACAGAGACGGTGCTGCACACAAGCTCTCCTGCCCGCAAACCTGCAAGCTCACCATAGAGCAGGAGAGCTCTTTGTGGCTGAATTGCGCTCGGGCACGGTCACTGGCTTAGGTTGGGTCACCCCTATGAAAATGTCTCCTCCGTTACAGTGGATAGTAGATGCCGCCCAATTAACATCTTGATGAGGGTTGGACATAAGCCAATAAATCACGAATATAACTCTCTAGAAAGCATACGAAGAGAATCTGATACCCTGAGTTTGCTTTTGAAGACGTGTAATATCAATCTTTTGGAGGGTTTGGTGCATTTGTTATGATTAGCATCCTTATTTGATAGCACCAATTCGAATCTAATTGTGATTCAGAAAAATCTCTCTCTTTCGTTTCATGGTACTACAGCTAAAATCTAGGATAACAGCTCTCAACTGTTAGTATCTATAAATTACCTGGAGCTCCAGGTAGGCATGCTTCTCCCAGGATCCCTTCCTCACGGGTAAGTCTGAGGGCCTAGCACCTGCATTTGACACAAGCAGCCCAGAAGACTGGGTTCCCCAGACCACACTTTGAGAATCTCCTCAGCATATCAAGTATGAAGCAGGAACTAAAAGACTCATCTGGGAAACTATTATACTAACCTCTGCGCTATTTATGAAATAATGAAAACAGCATTTATTTATTTATTTTTGGCGGTACGCGGGCCTCTCACTGTCGTGGCCTCTCCCGTTGCGGAGCACAGGCTCCGGACGCGCAGGCTCAGCGGCCATGGCTCACGGGCCCAGCTGCTCCGCGGCATGTGGGATCCTCCCGGACCGGGGCACGAACCCGTGTCCCTTGCATCGGCAGGCGGACTCTCCACCACCGCACCACCAGGGAAGCCTGAGCATTTATTTTTAAAAATAGAAGATGGTTGGGATTAATTACCGACCCTAAATAAATGCCCCAAATTGCATTACGTCACTTCCCCTATTAAAATGGTTTGTTCCCCAGCAGGACTCCCATCAGCAAGATGTATGAGGCTCTTTGTATTCTGGTCCCTCTATTTCTTTTCCACATGGTCCTTCTTTGGCCTGAATGCGCACTTCTCACCACCCCTTACCCTGCTTGGCTAAGTTCTGCTCATTCGGGAGCAGGTCAAAGTTTACTTCTTTCTGGAAGGTGACTTCCCTAAATCCTCTAGGCAGTTAGTGGCTCTCTCCTCTGTTTTGTGCATAACTGCTCTCATAGTACATGTCTAATTGCATTGCAGGTATTTGTTTACATGTACATGTCTTCCTCTATCACCTGACAGACCTTCTCATAGGAAGCCACACTTTACTCGTCTCTGTGTTTCTGGCAGTGGGGACAGTTCCTAGGGCAGGTCTGGGGGGGAGGGGAGGAGCAGTTCTCCCAGGGGAGAATTTGTCTCCTTAGCTGTGGCACATGACATAAGGGGCCTCTTTGCTTATAAACGAGGCCCTCTAGACACACCAGAATGGTGGGAGTGGTCCATATGTATGGAAAGATAAAAAGAGTAATGTAACAAACACCCCTTTACCTACCACCCAGAGTAAGACATACCACACTACAAATACAGTTGGAGTCCCCTTTGCTGTCTCTGAATCCTCAGTTAAGTTTGTTCTATGAAACTGTCTTATTCTGGGGAAAATTGAACAAGTGGCTCTCTATCCTGCTCTGATCCACGAATGGAACAAGAGCAGTGGAAACTGAGATGCTTGGGAGATTCAGTCTTTAGCAAGCACAGGAAATCAGAAGAAGCAGCTACCAAGAAAATGCAGACCCCAGGGAATCTGCAGAAGTCTTGGGCAGAACTTGGACTTCCCATGGATTTGAGATGGCATTCAAAGAATTTCAAGTGGTTTTAAACCTCAAAGGATAGGGTACTCCTAGATAGCACTGGGGCTACAATCGCACACAGTAGATGCTCAATAAATGTTGACTAGATGAAAGGAAGATTGCAGGTTGCTAAATACGTAAAGATGGTACATAAAATTGGTGGTAGGGGTAATTTATATAGCTATATAAAAATATATAACTATAAGTATAGTCATGAAGGAAGGTTAAAAATGAAACTGGGCAAATATCAAGAGAAATACAATGTTTCACAGCTCTGAAAACAGACCATGGAGAGATAAGCATGGGAGTATGAGCATGACAGCTAGGGTGAGACATCCTACAAAAATACGTAAGAAAGTGTCAGCTATGTCTCTGGAAAAACAAACGTGGATATTTTAGACATTTTAATGATTGACTGAATATCTCTTCTCATCCACATGACTAATGCCAAGTAAATAAAATCTTAGGAGCGGATAGATGAGAAAGCCACGGGAGAATTAGCCAGAGTCCTTAGGATTAGCACTGGGGAAAAAAAATCCATTAGCTGGCCGAGTGTAGTATAAATAGGAGGGGCACTAAGAAAAGAATAAATGCATGTGCTGGAAAGCAGAGTAAGAGGAAAAGGCAAAGACGAGAGAAAAGCTGGGTCAGAGGATAGAGATTTCATTCCATGCTATTTCACTTTTGATTAGAAGATGAGAAATTCTGCATAATGGTGATTTTTTTTTTTTTTTTTTGCGGTACGCGGGCCTCTCACTGCTGTGGCCGCTCCCGTCGTGGAGCACAGGCCCCGGACGCGCAAGCTCAGCGGCCACGGCTCACGGGCCCAGCCGCTCCGCGGCATATGGGATCTTCCCAGGCCGGGGCACGAACCCGCGTCCCCTGAATCGGCAGGCGGACTCCCAACCGCTGCGCCACCAGGGAAGCCCTACCTAATGGTGATATGTTTTGCAGGAATACAGAAGGATATGATAAAAGGATTTTTAAAGTTAATTCTGTATTTCAGAATAAAAAATACAAGTAGGCAAAAATCACATAATTTAGAATGCAAACAATTGAAATTCGGATCACTAAGTTTCTAACTGTTAAGCATCAGATACGTTTTGGAGCTCTCTGAGATGATTCTATTTGCACACCAGGAATTCCTAATGTTTGCTTTGCTATTCTCTTACTATTAAAAATATCTTTGTGTTGTTGCTGAAATAAAGTTTGCTTGTCCAGAGCAGGCATCTAGATAGCTTGCTTCACTGTTAGTTTTGGAATGAAGACTACAGAAAGAACAACAAAAGTGCATTTAAATTAGTTTTCTTAGGACAGAGATATAATCAGTATCACATCCTAATAAGAAAGGCAGTGTTTTTACATGACATCTTTTCAAATGTGTGATTGCATTTCGAGAACCCTAAAAGGGGTTTAGCTATTCTGGCAAATTCAAAATAATTATGTATATTATATATATATATATATATATATATATATATATATATATATATATACTCACACAATTTATATATATATGCAGACAAGTAAAATGGTGCGGCTGTCTCTTAATAGGACTTTGGCAGTCAGGGTTCATGAGAGCTGCCGTGTCCTGGGCTGTGCTATAGTCATTATACAATGTTGCTATTCAGTCACATTCAGGTTTTTCAAATGTCATTTACTCTGGGAGTTTGAATGTGTATTTTAATGGATGAATGTGGCCATCACAGCAGCCCTGAGAGCATCATCTCCTGCCCTCCGGCAAGCACAGTCTTGTTTGCAGAAACACGCTGCCCAGTGGAACAAGCAAAGCCAGTAATGCCCAGGATAATGTTTAACTCGAAGGCCTCCAAATATTTTTTTAAACATTCTTTTTGATGTGGACCATTTTTAAAGTTTTTATTGAATTTGTTATCATACTGCTTCTGTTTTGTTTGGGCCTTTTGGCCGCGAGGCATGTGGGATCTTAGCTCCCTGACCAGGGATCAAACCCGCACCCCCGGAATTGGAAGGCGAAGTCCCGACCGCTGGACCGCCGGGGAAGTCCCCAGGCCTCCAAATTTTAATACTTCATCTCTAAAGAAGAATACTGAGGTCCCATCAGAGACTGCACTGATCAAGTCTTTTTTACAAGCACACTTTTCTTGAACAATGATCTCTGCTATTGAATTCAGTTGCTGAAACCACAAGTTTCATTTCTGAATCTTCGCATGGTAAATACACTGCTAGATGACATATGGATAATTTTTCACAATTTACAGCTTCCCCAGAAAAAGGGAAGAAAGCCCCAGAATTCACCATCATGTAGTGATGTAGTGTACAAGTATTATTTTTTTTCTATCTGATGTCAGCTTTTTCTACAGCCCTAATCTATAAACTGTGGTCCTTGGCACAAATACCCAAATAAAACAGGGCTATAGCCAAGAAAACAATGTGGTTAAAATCAAAACACCCTGTTGCAAATGTTTAAAACTAGCAACGATGCCTTCATAACCTGCACACGGGCTGCTTGGTGAGTACCATGCTTACGAATTGCTCCGTTACAAAAGGAGCAAAGTGGGTGAGGTAGCAAGTCACGTCACTAATCCATATATGACGATTAAAAAAAGTCTCATTTTGACCCAGGGTTGTTGGGAAACGTGAAATATTCTAAGTCTAATTTCTAGATAACTGGAGTTTCTGCCTCGAAGTGCCCAAACTTTGATCATCTGTCATTGTATTACACACTCCTCTGCCTTTGTAAATAGATTTTAAGTGGCATAATCTTCCTTCTCTAAACACTATTGCCGCCACTGTCAACATTTTCATATCCTAATGGATTCTTGGCAAGTCACTGATAATTAGGAAATACTTGTTGATTGATGGTATTACATGTATAGAGAGATTTGCATCTATATCATTTGACTACAACATAGTATATGGCTTCAGTTGTTAAATATCCTTTTTTTTTTTTTTTTGAGGAAGGATTTTTTTGTGTGGTATTGGCGTTCTGCCTTTCCTTCTTTCTGCTGTGGGTTTGCTGCCTGTAGCTGTCTGTATTTCTTGCTGCATTTCTAATTGTTTCATATGTGTTATTAAGAAGTCAGGTAACTAGAGTTTGGTAGAATTGCTTACAGATTCAGAATAAAAAGACTGTGGGTAAAGTCTGAAGGCCTCAGCTGTAAACAAAGTTCAGGAGATTTGTAGTCTTGTCCAGGTTTTTTATTATCTTCTAGATAATTGAAATTGCTAGGTAAGGGTGGTGTTTATATAGCTAATAAGTAAATGTTACATTTTTATTAAAGAAAATATATACAGTCATATTTTACATATCCTCTTATTCCTAAAAATGTTTGGTTGTGGTACAATATACATTACATAAAATTTACCATTTTAACCATTTTTAAGTGTCAGTTCAGTAGCGCTAAGTGCATTCACATAGAGCAATCAATCTCCAGAATTCTTTTTATCTTGCAAAATTGGAATGCTATACCCATCAAACAACAGCTCCCTGTCCCCCCACCCCAGCCCTCGACAGCCATCATTTTTTCTGTCACTATGAATTCGACAACTCTAGGGACCCCATATAAGTGGACGCACAAATGACTTGTCTTTTTGTGACTGACTTATTTCACTTAGCATGATGTCCTCAAGGTTCATCCATGTTGTAACATGTAAACACTCTCTTATTTGCTTTATCATAATTAAAAGTTTAATATCAGAAGAGTAGTACAAACATCTGTCATTGAAAGCCAAGGTCACGAAATGCACACCTGCCTACGTGAAGCTAGGAAAAACTGAGGGAGTATAAATCTGCCCATAAAAGACACAAGATTGGGCTTCCCTGGTGGCGCAGTGGTTGAGAATCCGCCTGCCAATGCAGGGGACACGGGTTCGTGCCCTGGTCCGGGAAGATCCCACATGCCGTGGAGCAGCTGGGCCCGTGAGCCATGGCCACTGAGCCTGTGCTTCCGGAGCCTGCGCTCCGCAACGGGAGAGGCCACAACAGTGAGAGGCCCGCATACCGAAAAAAAAAAAAAAAAAAAAAAAAAAAAAGACACAAGATTTCAAAAGGGGTTGGTTACATACATTACAGCATATCAGTACAGTGGAGTATTATGGAGATGCATAAAAAGACAAGGCAGAGCCATATGTATTACCTCGGAGAGAAGATATGACATTAAGTGAAGAAAATAAATTGCTAAACAGCATGGTCATATTTCACATTTTTGTATGAAACATATATGCATATGTGTAGAAATTCTGGAAGTATATACATGAAATGGTTAAAAATGATTATCACTGGGGGTGGAATTATGATGCCTTTCATATTTGACTTTTTACTTTCTTTAATTGTTTTAAAACTTTTGCATGTACATTACTTCCTAATCTGGAAAAAGAAACAATAATAACAATTTTCCTTTTTTTAAAAAAAAGGAATAATGATGATTATGAGGGAATGGTAGGGTGTTGACTTATCCACAGATATAAAAAAAATTCATTGCTGAGAAATGTCTATGTTTTAGGTTTAGCTTATGTTAATTTCTCATTTTAGTCCTACGTTCTAAGACAACTAAACAACAACAACAAACCCAAAAATTCGAATACAAGTTTCATACATTCAAGAATGAGTCAGTCTGAAAACAAATATTTTCGTGCACGCTTTTCATTTTTGTGGAGTAGGTAAATAGTGCCCTTGGGTAATGATGTGATAAGAGGTTCTTAAAGCAGACGCCCAGACTGCAGAGCTCTATGGGTTTACAAGAAAGCTTTTCAGAATATGGGGCGCTACCTAACGAGAAGGAAGCTAACAATGTCCATGACCGTATTTCAAAGGGCTCGGCAGTGACTCTCAAGTTCTCTACACACAGATGTTTGCCATGTTTTCCACTTTTCACAGCCAGTGCCTATAATTCATAATGAATAGGCGTTTGAAGAATGGAAAGCCAGTCGTATACCAGGAGCTAGCTTTAGGATTGTAATGTGTTTTACAGGCTCTGGCTTATGGAATAAAAACTGAAAAAAGACACAATTCTGAACACACTCTATAGTCATCTGGCTTTAGAGCAAGAAACAGAGAAAAAAGGTTTGGATGCTAAGCTGTCATGAAAATGCAACTTCCTTTAAAATGTATGAGACAAATAGCATATGTCTAAACCAGAGAAGATGCGAATGACAAAATCCCCGTCAAAGAAGCCTTCTCTGATAGAACATTGGAAATATTAATGGCATGTCTGATATGCTTTCCAAGTGTGCATATTTAAGGGATTATAATATGAAGACACTGTGTTTTACTAGGTTATCAAGAATTTTCACATCAATTACCATTCTTGATTTTGTGGTTTGGTACCTAAGAGTCCCCAAAGCATACAGATTTCTCAATATGTGGAAGGTATAATGAACCAGAATCCAATTTACTCAAGTCACCTTCAGAACTGATTCTCAAATAATATAGAGTTAGTTTCTTTCCAAGAACATATTTTCATCTGTGGTTGCTTGTAAAATGCAACCAGACTCTTGTTCCATTGGGGCTCTAACTTTATTTTCATATGCCTCTTATCACCAAAAGACTGAAACAAGAATTTACATCTCATAGGTGTGGTTTAGAGCAGGGGTAGAAATACAGCCTGCAGGGCAAACCGGGTCTACCACCTGTTTTTGTATGACCCTCGAGCTAAGAATCTAAAGATGTAAAAACATTATCAGCCTTTCCAGGAGAGTAGTTGCTTAAAATATTTACTTTCTGACTCTCCAAAAAGAGTTTGTTGGCCCTGGTATAAAGTAGAAAGGATTGGAACTAAACAGAGAGCAAGAAGACTTGAGTTATTTTTCAGACTGTGTGATTTTGGGCTGGCTAAGAACCTTCTCTGGGTTCCGTATGCCTATAACATATGGTCTCTTTTAATTTAATTCTAGTTTGTGTTTCCAACAACACTGTAGCTATTTAAGAAATTCTAACAAACCTAGTTTGCACAGCACCCAGAGAATAGCATTGTGGCCTCAATTTGCTTTGGAGGAAGCCAAGCTGGGTCAAGATGAAAGGAAGTCATTATGGTGTTTACAAGTTTCTAAATGGCAAAGCAAAAAGCTTGATGAAAACAGGTTGTTTATGGATGACCAAGGCTATACTGATGGAGTCAAGAACCATCTCTAGTGCAAGGGTCTTGAGTTTTACTTTAAACAGGTTTATAGTCTTCAAATAGACAACAGGGGCAACGCTGTGTCTTGACTCTGAAACCTCTCAATGACTTTCACCAGGACCCTACAAATCGTGGATGTTCACCCCACATTATGGCCTGACATTTGAGGCCTGGGAGTGAGAGCTGAGAATGTGCTTTTAGCGGTGAGACAGGAGCAATACCCACCACGGATGACCAAGAACTACAGTAAGTGAGAAGCACCATTCTAAAATGTACATGGAAGTGTAATAAGCCCACAGTAGCCAAAACAAATCTGAATAAAAGGACGAGGGACTAAGGACCAATAAGAACCTGCTGTATAAAAAAATAAATAAAATTCTAAAAGTCCCCCCCTCCAAAAAAAAAGGACCAGGGAGGGAACATGCTGGTGTAGATTTCAAGACATATGATATAAAGCTATAGTAATAAAGCACTGTGTTGTTGGTATAGAGATGGACAACAGACCAATGAAACAACAAAGAACCTAGAATAGACCTGCAGATATGGAAACCTTGTATATGACAGAGCCGCATTGTAGAACCTTGGGGAAAGGATGGTCTATTCAATCAATAGTGCTGAGTCAACTGGTCAGCCATATAGAAAATAATGCAAAGTTTCTCCATCTCATGCCTTCCAAAGGATCAATGCCAAATGCACTAAGGACTCAAAGGAACAAGACACAATTTTTAAATTTTAGAAGAAAATTTAAGAGTGTATCTTTATGACCTTAGTAGGGAAGGCTATCTTAAACAAGATGCAACAGCACAGATTATACATGAAAAAGTTGATATATTCTACCATACTCAAATGAAAATTTTCTCTTTCCCATAGATACCATAAAGAGAAAGAAGAGATAAGTCATAAACTGTAATATGACATGTGCAACACACAAAACTAACAGAGAATTAGTACCCTGA
Source organism: Kogia breviceps (assembly GCF_026419965.1). Lineage (NCBI taxonomy): Eukaryota > Metazoa > Chordata > Mammalia > Artiodactyla > Physeteridae > Kogia > Kogia breviceps. The sequence continues at coordinate 190,587,998 of NC_081311.1, read as the reverse complement.
GAATCAAAAAGAAAAAGACAAAAGAATAAACAACAGATATGACCAGTCATTTCACAGAAGAGGGAACATAAACAGTCCATAAACATGCACAAACATGTCCAACACCATCATTAATCAGGAAGAATTATTAATCCAAATTCAGGTATGACTTCACATGAACCATTTTGGCAAAATTAAAAGTGGGTCCCAGACCAGCAAAAATTAAGTCTGGCAGCATCAAATGTTGGTGAAGATGAGGAGAAACCCAAACCCTCATACCCTGCTGGAGAGAACATAAACGGTTTTCCAGTGTGAACGCTGGAAATGTTAGCATTTCCTAATGAAGATAAACATGCACACCCATGACAATTCCATGCCTGGGGTACTCCCTACAGAGACCCTGACACACATGTACCAGGACAACTGCACAAACATATATTCACAGCAGTACTGCTTCTAATAGTAAAAACTGAAAATCCCCACATATACTTCAAGGAAGGAGGAAAAAATAAATTTTATTACATTAGGATGGGATATTATACAGTAATGAAAATGAAGAAACTACAGCTTTACAATTGATAAGGATGACTTAAAAAAACACACGTAAAGTGAAAAAAGCAAGTCACAGAAAATTCATACAGTAAGGTTCCTTTTACACCAAGTTAAAAATAGGCAAAACTAGTATATGTATAAATGTATATATATACACACACATACATTTGCTTGTTTAGAAATAACTGTGTAGAACAAGACTACAGAGAAAAATAAGGAAATGATAAACATAAAATTCCGGATTGCATTTGGTGGTGAGGAGACTGTGGGAAGGGAACATAGTCAGGGTCGATCCCACTGGAGTTTTAAATGCACGGGTGAAGTTCTGTATCTTAAGGTGGATGTGTGTGTGTGTGTGTGTGTATGCACTTGCCTGTGTGTTTATTGTGTCCTCTTTACACTGTGCGTATGCAATATGCACATTCTTTTATAAGTATGCTGCATTTGATAATGTACTGCTTGTTATAGACTTACAAGGATACTTTGGAACCTCTGTCCCAATTCTGCAACAACAGCTAACGTCAGTTTGGGTTTGTTTCAGCAAAGGTAGTCAGATTCGTGGATAACGCTTACAAAGCTTTCACTAGGTGCATCGCAGTGTATTAAGCACTTTACTTCCAGTAACTGATTAGATCCTTACAACAACCTTTTGGAATATAGTATTCTTCCCAATTTAAAGACAAGAAGACTGAGGCAGACGACATTAAATAACCTGCTTAACATCCCAGTTACCCAGCTTCAACCCATCAAGCACCTGAGGGTTGGTCAGGACATACCCATTTATATGTGGAATCTAAAAAAAGGGTACAAATGAACTTTTATCTACAAAACAGAAATAGAGTTACAGAGGTAGAAAACAAACTTATGGGGTAAGGGGGGGAGGGATAAATTGGAAGATGGGGATTGACATATACACACTACTATATATAAAATAGATAACTAATAAGGACCTACTGTAGAGCACAGGGAACTCTACTTAATACTCTGTAATGGCCTATATGGGAAAAGAATCTTAAAAAGAGTGGAGATATATATGTATGTATAACTGATTCACTGTGCTGTACAGCAGAAACTAACACAACATTGTAAATCAACTAGACTCCAGTAAAAAGTAAAAAAGAAATAAAAGGATGACAAAGGAGCCAGGGTAGGTAAGAGTCTCATCTACTTGTCCTAATTCATAGGAAGTGACGATCACATAAGATTAGGGTTTCAGAGGCTCCACAGAATAGGTGGAACTAGAGCTGGCTTACAAAGACTGTAGGATTCAAAAGAAGGGATCAATCGGGGAAGATATATCAGGAAAGAAGAATAAATAATAAGCAAAGGCTAGAGGTGAAAAAATACAAGGCATATTGAGGACTTCACGCTATTGGACCCCACTGGCTACAGTGAGGACAGCAGGAAGGGAAGGACTAGTTGGTCCACTGAAAAAGCAGGTTAGACGTCCAGACAACTGACATTGGAATCGAGCATCCTGACACAGCTGCATGCAGCCTGGACCATACACTCCTAGGGAACCTCCCAGAATTATCCTCGGATAACCTTCCAAGTACCCCAGCATGTAACAGGACCTAGCATTGTGTTGGTGACTTATACCACGTCGGTGACATATGACCATGGTTAGCAGAGCTGCTTTTTCTCAAGCCATATTTTGCATTGTTCAAAAATAGCTGGCTTAGGCCAAAACTTAGGTTATTTTTTAAGTTTACTTTTAGTGCCCTCCTCCCCCTCTGCTTTCCTTGGGGAATTCCTCAACTCTTATCCTCTTGAAGCTTTCCTTCCTTCCCTCATCATTTTTGTTTCAAGTAAAAATGATTTCATGAAAACTTTAGGTAAAACAATTTTAATGTATTAGAAATATTTGATATAACACAGGTTCTTTTACTTTTTGCATGCCTCCTATTCTTTCTTTTTTTGCTAATTTGATTTTGTTTATTTTGCATCTTGCTCCTCTTTCTAGAATCCTGTGTCAAGGTAACTTCTATATGTGCAACTGTGTGTGCCAGAGAGAGGAGGGAAGGGATAGGAAAGTAAATAAGAAGTGAAGAGAGGGAAATATTTGGAAGACATTTATTTTGTGTTATACTAATACGCATGTCCTTTTAGTGTGTGTTTGATTTTTATTTTAAGTCTGAGTGACTAGGCATTCCATTTGGATGGGGGTGTTGTCTTTTGTTGTTGTCATTTGCCTAGAACTTTTCCTCTAAGAAGTTCTTCTAACTAATTAGAAACCTGGAGTTAAAGCCCCCTGGGGTTGCCCCCCTAAGGTTCTGGCAAGGTGTAGGGGAGGTTCTCGCCCTTTCACAAGCCTGCTTTTCCTAGTCCAGGACTTGGGCTTTCACTTGGGGATATCTCAAAGCCCTCCTCCTCCGGGGTGTCCCACAGACCCCCTTTAGACCACAGAGGTGGTGACATGTTATATTGAATATGGGCAAGAGCTTTGGAGTTAGGAGTCTTGGGTTCAAATCCCTGCTCCACTACTTTCTGGCTGAGCAAACTACCAAACCCTCCTTAGTTTCAGTTTTTCATTTCAAAAATGGGCAATGATAAAGAATACTTCCTTATGGGTTGATAGGAGGCTTAGCTGAGATGCTAACGTGTAAAATTGCACGCCAATGTACGAACCTCAGTGGTTGCTATCATTGTTGCTGTCCTGTGATCTAGCCTGGGATTCTCAAATCTTACTGTGAGTATAAATCACCTGGGGGGCTTCTGAAAATGCAGTAAGTCTGGGGGTGGTGGTCTGCATTTCTAATAAATTCCCAGGTGAAACCCAGGGTGTGAGTCCACCAGTCACACTTTGAGCAGAATTCAGCCAATTCCTTCTACTCCTATTGTCCCCACAATAACTCACTTTTGTTGACCTCCTGGCTCTCCTCATGCTCTCTCATCCTTTTCTTCCTGCCCTCTCCCTAGTCCCCATCCCAGTCTATCAAAATCTTATCCATTCTTCAGAACCATACTGGTTGTTGGCACATCAGAATCACCTGGGGAACTCTTAAAACCCTCCAAGGTCCCAGGCTACATACACCCCAGACCTCGTGAATCAGATCCCCGGAGGCTGAACTCAGGCATCAGTATTTTCAAAAGTTGCCCAGTGATTTTCATTGGTGAGACCCAGGTGAGAGCCACTGCTCTAGAGCCTCAGCTGAGCTGCTCCCAATGTCTCCAGACATATGGTTGACTTGCCAGCATTTCCATAGGCCCCTTCATGTGTGATGGTTTTAGTAACGTTTGTAGGAGTCCCTGCCAGGATTATAGTAAAGGAGAAGGGGGAAGGGTAAAGGGAGAAGAAAAAAGTGAGGTAGAAGGAAAGAAGGAGAGAGAGAAAAAGATAGAAGCAAAGGAAGAAAGGATCAAGTAAAGGTAGTATTGAGTTATACCTAAAAGTAATAGCTTAGAGTTATTGAACATTCAGGTGCCAGCCATCGTTTTGTTTTTTTTTTTTAATTGATGTATAGGGACATCCCTGGCGGTCCAGTGGTTAAGACTCCATGCTTCCAATGCAGGGGGGTGCAAGTTTGATCCCTGGTCTGGGAACTAAGATCCTACATGGCACGTGGTGTGGCCAAAAAAAAAAAAAAAAAAAAACACCTATAAAATTGAAGTATAGTTGATTACAATGTTGTATTAGTTTCATGTATACAGCAAAGTGACTCACACACACACACACACACACATATATATATATGTTCTTTTTCAGATTCTTTTCCAATACAGGTTATTACAAGATATTGAATATAGTTCCTTGTGCTATACAGTAGGTCCTTGCTCTTTATCTATTTTATATATAGTACCATGTATATGTTAATCCCAAACTCCTAATTTATCTCTCCCTCCCATCCTTTCCCTTTTGGTAACCATAAATTTGTTTTCTATGTGAGTCTATTTCTGTTTTGGGCATTGTTCTAAATATGCTATTTCTATTAATTCTTTTAATCCTTACAACATATAACAGATTTAAAAACCTGAGGCACAGAGAGACTAATAATTTTCCCAAGGCCACCCAGCTAGGAAATAATGAAACTTGGATTTGAGTGCAGACAGTCAAGATCTACTGTGTGAAGATGCCACCCAATGATATTCGTGCTGCAAACTGCCCTTCTCATGAAGAAGGTAACCTCCATACTGTCAAGGATCTGAACATTTTCCACTACTGTATTCCCAGGTTCTATTTAAGACTGTGAGTCAATGAATATTTATTCACCCCTTACTATGTGGCTAGCAATGAATGGTGCCGGAGTTGCAGCTCTCACCATCCCACCTTCAAGAAGCTATATTCTAAGCGAATGTGCTTGATATGTGATAAATATTCGTGGAATATTACTGCTGGAGATAAAAACGGACTTTGCTCCCGTGATATACGGCTTCTTTTTTAAACACCAGCATACCAGCATCATCAGTCCAAAACAGCAAACTTGGGGTGCCAAAGAAAGATGGCTATGGTTATAGAAATTAAGGCTTCAAGAAATACTTATAGTATGTAACGAATGGTAACGTTTGATTGGAAGGATAATTAAACATGAAAAAAATACATGGGAATAGTCACAAATGCAGACAAGTATAAATTACATAGCTGTCTGAACGCAGGTGAATTACATACTGCAGGCAAGCTAGAACTTGTGATGCCTTGATATTGACACCTACAATGTTACATCATGTTGAATACATGCTGTATTCAAAACATCAAATTCAATGAACCTGTAATAGAACATAGTAATACAATAATTCTGGAAAGGAATTCTGCACATGGATTTTCATGCTGCTAACCAACCCTGAAATCAAACTATTAAATAGGGCTTAGTGCACTGGCAAATCTTGAAGTCTTTTTTTTTTTTTTAAACCAGCATTCAGGTTAATGGTTAAGGGTTGGTATTTAAAGTATACTATAGTTTCCTTTTAGTACTTTAGTTAATAATACATCATCCATTGGTGTCTGAAGAATCGGTCAAAACAAGTAATGGCAAACTAGACCAGTACCTTATTTGGGATTAGGGGGTGTTTAGGACAAAATGAATCTGGTTATCTGCTTCCAATAGATAGGAGTCATTAACTTCAATAGGAGAAATATCAATACATACAACTGGAATGCTTGAGTCCCATAGATGGTTTTAAATCTCTGGTACCATTCAGAATCCTTTCTATTTTACAGTTGTTTTTGACTGCTGTCTGTAATAACATCAGGTATTTCTCAGTATTTAGAATGAACTATTTGTTTCTTTAAACACACGACCCCACACCTTGGATTTCACAGTCTATGGAAATCGAGGTCAACTGGAAACTAATCCTCTGCTTCCATTCTTCTTTTTTGCCTTCAGAGTTCAAGTAAAACCACTGATCGAGTGGACAGCCCCCAAATACAATGTAAGCCTGGATGTGACAAATTTGCTTTTTCAACCCAAAATATGTTGGATTTTCGTTCTTTCATTTTTCTTATTTTGGATTTTGCTTTTTGAACCCACTTAACTATGTCCCTCCTATTAAACTACTGTTAAAATTTTACTAACAGGGGAAATTTTTTTCCTCCTCAGTGGAAAAGTTTCATGTCTTAAAACTACTCATGAAGTTGTAAATAAGAGGATTTATATATATATATACATATATATGTGTATATATACATATATATGTGTATATATATATGTATATATATATGTATATATATATAATATTCCCTTGCTCTTTATACAGATGTGAAGTCAATATTGTTCAACTTTTACCTTCTTGGTTCTTTCTTGGGGCTGACTGGCTCTAGAACAGAGATTCATCAGGGTAACATTTCAATCTAATTAACGTAGATGTATTTGTTCAAGCAAAACTATTTTTAAAAACATTTGAGACATTTCATGATTTTTACATTAAAATGAAATGTAAAAAATGTAATTTCTAACAGTAAATTAAACGGAAAAACTCTGTTTAAAAATTTTTATAATAGGGCTTCCCTGGTGGCGCAGTGGTTGAGAATCCGCCTGCCAATGCAGGGGACATGGGTTCGAGCCCTGGTCCGGGAAGATTCCACATGCCGCGGAGCAACTGGGCCCGTGAGCCACAGCTACTGAGCCTGCGCGTCTGGAGCCTGTGCTCCGCAACAAGAGAGGCCGCGATAGTGAGAGGCCCGCGCACCGCGATGAAGAGTGGCCCCCGCTCGCGGAAACTAGAGAAAGCCCTCGCACAGAAGCGAAGACCCAACACAGCCATAAATAAATAAAAATTAAAAAAAAAAAAAAAATTTTATAATAAAATTTTAGAAAAAATACAAAACAACCGCCCCCCCAAAAAAGGCAGCGATTTGACCTTTTTAGTTGAACATTGAAATCATAAACTTAATTGTAATTAACATCATGTAACTGATTATAGAGACAAGTTTACAAATACAAAGCACAGAGAACTAAAATGTTCTCTTAGAGAACCCTGCTTTGGGAATGTGTGCATAGGTTTCTAGAATCTAGACCCCAGCACAATTTAGCTCTGTTTGTGCTGCTGAAAGGGATCAGAATACGTCATCTCAAAAAATTCTACTTTGGGGCTTCCCTGGTGGCGCAGTGGTTGAGAGTCCGCCTGCTGATGCAGGGCACGCAGGTTCGTGCCCCGGTCCTGGAGGATCCCACGTGCCGCGGAGCGGCTGGGCCGGTGAGCCATGGCCGCTGGGCCTGCGCGTCTGGAGCCTGTGCTCCGCAATGGGAGAGGCCACAGCAGTGAGAGGCTTGTGTACTGGATTAAAAAAAAAAAAAATTCTACTTTGGTGTAAGGATTAGTTTGAGCTGAAGGCAGATAGGAATGGATATAGGAAGTGCCATCTGCCCTCCCCCCTGTCTGCCTCAACACAGGGCCTTTATTTCCCTTGGGAAGGAGCTCTCCCCTCTCCCATTCCAGGAAAAAGATAACTTCCCTTATCACCAGAGACAAAGCACCAAGATGAGTCTGCATAACCTTAACAAGTAACCTTTATCTACCATTAGTTTCTCCCATATATTTACTATTTGTAGAAACCCCAAAACCCCTTTATTCTGTCTAGTCACTTCTCCACAATTTATTGCCCTTTGTTAAAATAGTATATAAGCCCCCAAGTCTAACCACTTTTTCGTTTTTCACTTCTTTTCTGTGAAGCCCCCATGCATGTAAAAAAATCAACATCAAATAACAGTTGTATGCTTTTCTTCTGTTAATCTGGCTTAGGTCAGTTTAATTCAAAAGCCTCAGGTACAAACATAGGAGGGCAGAGGAAAAGATTTTCCTCCCTTACACTGCCAAAGGGTCTACTATGAATGGTTTTGTGAGTCTGAGCCGTTTTGAGTTCTAGCTCTAGTGTATGCTAGAAACATCCACCATCATCTTTCTGGTTTTCTAAAATTGGGTAACTTTTAAATCCACAGGCATTCTTTACGCACCAACTATGTGCAGTAGCTGTGTTTGGAACTCTGAAAAAAATTCCATAGTGGGCCAGCCCTAAAGGAGTCAAGGATTTAGAAGAGAAGAGGATGAGAACCAATGAGAGAACAAAGAAGGGTTGAAACCCTATGTGGAACCAGTACTATTTGAGACAATGCAGAACAGTTGGGTGCCTTTGGCTGCTGGCACCCAGGAAGGACTTTGTGAACACTTGAATCCAATATTCTAATGGAAAGTAGCTTTAGACTGAAAAAAAGAAAGCCCTTGCTTAGAACTAGATATACATATATACACTACGTAAAGACACAAAATTCGTTTCTGCTCTTTTTCTTCCAATGACTATCCAGATCACAAAAAGTAATGTCTGAAGATGGTAAGGTGACAGACTAGACTCAGCCCACATCCTGGCTCTGCCAGCATTTAGCCGTAAGCACATGTTCTTTTTTTTTTTTTTGCTGTACACGGGCATCTCACTGTCGTGGCCTCTCCCCGTTGCGGAGCACAGGTTCCGGACGCGCAGGCTCAGCGGCCATGGCTCACGGGGCCAGAGGCTCTGCGGCATGTGGGATCTTCCCGGACCGGGGCACGAACCCGCGTCCCCTGCATCGGCAGGCGGACTCTCAACCACTGCGCCACCAGGGAAGCCCTGAGCACATGTTAAAGACTTCAGTCTTTCTGACGCTCAGCTTCCTTAGATTGGTCAAGGCCATCTCTATGGTTCCTTCTACTTCTACATGCTATTACCAGGTCCAACTATTCTCATGCCTATGAAATGTGGTACCTTCAAGGCTGTGAGTAAACATGCAGAATAATTTAAGAATTAACATATAAAATTTAAAAAAAAGATAAGCACTTGCCTCAACCTTCTAATTTTCTTAAAAATCATCAAAGGCATGACCCATCCTTCATACTAGTTTTCTAACATTTTTATGTGCACAGGAATTCCCCAGGGAGCTTGGTAAAAGCACCAGCCCTTCTGGACTTCTGTTTCCTACAACCAGTCTTCATTCTGATTCAGCTTCAGTCTGGGAATTTGTATCTTTAAGAAGTGCCCCCAGGTGATGTTGATGCCATGGTCGTTGTCCTGGAACACTGAAGCAGGAGATTCAGCCTGACCCTGAGTCATTTCTTCAGCTGAGTACTTTCAGGGACTTTCAGCAAGTTTCAAATCAATCTCTCTGGAATGCTTCAGATTAGAGATAAATCCCTTAGATCTGTTTTGATCCAGTCATGGTTGTAGGCTGAGGCAAAATGAACTACAAAGGGGACATTGATTACGCAGTTATATTTAAATCTCTTACATACTTCTTTTCTAGAATGATGGTGTGCCAGGGGCAAAAACTTCCAGAGGCAAAATTGTCCAAGCGGTGTCAGTGATAGAAACAACCAAAGGAAATTAGTAACTAACTCTGCTCTAAAACTACAGTTTGCAATTACTCAGGTAAATCCTCTGGAGGAACATGGAATTCTTCTTGTGATGCACATATCAAGATGTTTGTTTTTGAGATGCTCCATTGCTATGCTTACCAGTCTTCACTTACTGGTAATGTGCTTCTTTGTGCCTCACCTGAATTTTCATTCCTTAAGTCATTTTTCTCTGGTGTGTCCTTGGTTAAGACTACAGCTGGTACTCTCCAGTGTTAAACCAGCAGAGGAAAAGCTGTAGATACACGGAAAATATTAAGGTAGCCCTTCGATTTAGTCATCTTATTTTCAAGTATTGTGAGCACTATTTTGTTTTGTTTTTATACAATTATAGTTATTACAAAATGTTGGCTATATTCCCCGTGTTGCAAAATGCATCCTTGAGCCCATCTTACAGCCAATACTAAGTACCTCCCACTCCCCCACCCCTACCGTGAGCACTATTTTGGATCTTCTGTGAACATTCCTAAACTTTTGCAGAGGGGAGTCCCTTGTCCAAAGTCACACCCCCTCTGTGGTTCGGACTGAACACCACGATGGTGTGGTAAGACGGGGTGGGGGACAAGTCCCAGGCTCCTTGCTTTGATACATTTGATTCAGAAAGACCATCCTAGTTCCTGCTATTTCCAAGTCATTCAATTTCCTTTCCAGCCATCCTTGATACCTTCACACTATCTTGAAAATGTAAATCTATGTTGATTCCCTGCTAAAAACCCTACCTTGCCTTCAATATAAAATTGAAATGCTTTTACATTGGAGAAAAAGAGGGGCTTTCATAAATATAGATAAATATAGAGTATATCTCCCTCTCCCTCCACCTCTGTACAAGAACTCTGACCTCCAGCCAAGGCTGCTAGAGGCTCTTCTCTCCCATCTTCCTCTCCCGTTGCGGAGCACAGGCTGCGGACGCGCAGGCTCAGCGGCCATGGCTCACGGGCCCAGCCGCTCCGCGCGGCATGTGGGATCCTCCCAGACCGGGGCACGAACCCGTGTCTCCTGCATCGTCAGGCGGACTCTCAACCACTGCGCCACCAGGGAAGCCCTCCCATATTTTAATTCTTATGTCATTTTAATAGTTTTACAAGTAGTTTGGAAACTTTTCCATCTACAACTGTGATGGGAATTCCTTGAGGTCAGGCATTTTTTTTTTCATTCATCTTCATATTCCCAGCACACAGCCTCGAGTGTTCATTAAATGAATGCATTGTAAAAAAAGAATGAAATAATTATTTAATTATCTCACAAAATGATGTATAGAACTCATGTGCTTCATTTGAAGTAATAATACTAGAAATACAAATAATATATTTGTAAAAATGTATTCAATTTTACTTGGTTCATTCGAAGCATAAGTAATACTTGATTGACAAGACAGTTTATGTTCTTAATACATGATACATTATATTTGAAATTTTAAACAGTATTTGTGATAATTTAAAAAATCCAAGTTTGAGGTTAAGAACCTCTTTCTAGTCAAACTATGATGGCCATTCACAAATCCAAGTTTGCTTGATAAAACCTGGATGCAGGAAACAAACATCTCACTTCCAGACTTCGGTTTCAATGCCATGAGTGGTTACAAAATAAAGATAACTGCCCTGCTATCACTTACAGAAGATGATCCACATAGATAGCCAAGAACTGAATTAAATCTATTCTGACCAAGAGAAACAGGCAACAATCCCTAGAACAACAAGCCAACAAGCTGGGCCAGTGACTCAGGTAAGAGTCAAAGGGGGGCTATTGCCAAGAGAGTTGGCGTTTTGCCTTTTCTTCACCTGGGCGTAAATATGATTTCCACAATTCACAAAGGACATGGGAAAGGCAATAAACTGGGGTGATGATACCCAGAGTTCCAGAGCCAGACCGCCAGGCTAATACCCCACCTCCACTACTCATCAAGCTTGTGACCCCGCACATTTACCTCATTAGTCAAATGGGATAATAATTGTAACTATCTCATGGGTGGCAGTGCTGGAACATTCTAATGAATACCCATAAAAAGCTTGCCACCAGTGCTGGCATGCTGGCCCACAGTAGGTGGGCTCAGTAAGTATTAGCTATTGTAATTATCCAACTGCTGCTTCTTTTCCAAGGGTGTGTTTGTGTGTGTGTGTGTGTGTGTGTGTGTTGTGAGAAATGACTGGAAAATTTTCAAATGCTTCCTAGTATCTATAGGGATATAGTTATGTTTTTCTCTTTTGACTTACAAACATGGAAAATTTTATACATAAAAGCATTAAACAACTTTGCATTTCTGGAATGATACTACTTGGTCTTAGTGAAAATATACTGTATTTTTATTATTTTATTTTGTTTTGCTAATGTTTTATTCTGGACTTTTTCATCAGGATACTTACATGATATTACGATTTTATTTTCCTGTGCTGTTTTGCTCAAGTTTCCAATTGATTTATGATGATTTGTAAAATAACAAAAATGAAAACAAAAAATCAGGACCCCTATTGTTTTTCTCTATGCATGGAACTGTTTAATAGCCTGAAGCTTAACTGTTTCCTGGAATATTTACTGAATTTTCTCCTTCTGGTTTAATTTTCTCTATTTTCATTTATTAAGAAACTTTTTGCATTCATTGTTCCCTATATTTATCTTCTTTATTTTGATAAGAATGTGGCTTGCAGCAGAGGCAGGAAATTTCCAGTCTTCCTCCAGGCCTGCCCTCTGTCCTGGGAGGCTGATTGTGAGGGCCAAGGAGACGAGCTCACACAATGAGGGGCTTCTGAGATGTCAGGCTTCTGGCCAGAGATGGAGGAAAGGAGAGGTGAGGGGGGAGAGCAGATGAAGTCAGGGTCTTTATTCTCTTGGCTCCCTCCCTGCTGGGTTGCCTTGGACTCCTGGGTCCCTTTACCAATGACCCCGGAACCCCTCAAAGCAGTGGTCAACTTGGTACCACTGTATTTCAGGGTCCTGGGAAAGGAAGCAGACAGAACTGGAAACAGTTTGCCTGCTGTACTATCTCTGATGGCTTTCCTGGACCTCATCCTTGTAAACAGTGTCTCCATAAATAAACTCTGCTCAAAGTATCTGATTTTGAATGTGTCACCTGTTTCTTATTGGGACCCTGACTAACACAATGGCTATGCATTTTCCTCGGAGGACACTATTGAATACATCTGATATAATTTCATTCCTCATCTTCTCATTATCAATATTTATTTAAATATCCTGCCATTGTGATCTTGACTTCCTCCTAAAGCTAAGAGTCATTTAGGAGGAAGATTTAAAGTGTACAGGTAAGCTCTTTGTTGTTGTTTTCTTCTAATTTGATTTGTTTGTAATTTTATTGCATTGTAAACAGATTTTGATTCTTACTTTATTTGTAAAATTTGTGGGATTCTTTCAGTTATTCTTTGTGGTCAAATTATGTTTGATTTTTATAAATATTCTATGCATACTGGAAAAGATATATTCTTGGATACAGGAGATAAGAGTTTGACATATCAGGTTAATTACTAATTGCATTACTCAGTTTCTCTAATACAGTGCAATTCAAAGCATGGGTCTCAGTTTCTCATCTGAACATGACAAAATAATATCAGACCCTGAGAGTAAGCATTTAGAAAGTTTAGAGAAACTTGACAGAGCAATTTCATGATGGTTGAATCTAAAATAAAATAGTTGGGCTTATATTTTATATCTTCTTTATTCTACTTTTTAAAAAAATTTATTTTATTTTTTGTTGTGTTGGGTCTTTGTTGCTGTGCGCGGGCTTTTCTCCAGTTGTGACGAGCAGGGGCTACTCTTCATTGCGGTGCGCAGGCTTCTCATTGCAGTGGCTTCTCTTGTTGAGGAGAATGTGCTCTAGGCACGCGGGCTTCAGTAGTTGTGGCACGTGGGCTCAGTAGTTGTGGCGCCTGGGCTTAGTTGCTCCGTGGCATGTGGGATCTTCCCGGGCCAGGGCTCGAACCCATGTCCCCTGCATTGGCAGGTGGATTCTTAACCACTGTGCCACCAGGGGAGCCCCTATTCTACTTTCTTATCCTTCATATTCATTAAATTTTACACAAGTATTGGTCCACGATAGAATGGAAAGTAAAAGCCAAAACAAAACTGTCCCTTCACCATAGAAAGATTGAGAAACATTGCTTTTAACTCTTATTTACTTTGGTTAAATTGGTTGATCAAGGATCATTTATTCACTCTTCACTATTGTCACACAGAGGATACATAACACCTCTCTCTGCCTTCCAGGCCACTTCTAACCCACCCAGCTCTCCACCACACACACACACACACAGACACACACACACACACACAGAGCAAAGTTCCAGAAAAAAGGGACACGTTCAGATATTGAGGATTTGCGGCATCCACACCTCAGTACCACTCCCGGGACAAGAGGATCATGTTTATATGTAGGACACCATTTGATCCCCACAATGAGCTGAGTTGTAATAAGAGTGGATGAGAAAACTGAAGCCTAGGGGTTGGGTTGGTATTTATCTTGTTCTTTTGACTTTATTATCCCCTCCTTAGCTTCTGGAGAAAATGAAATGAGCAAGTCAAATGAGATAGTGTACACTAAATCACATTTAATGTTTCAAAGCATTTTGCGCACATAGAGAAATTCAATAAAATGAAAGGGGAAAGATAACAGCCAGACACAAACCTAGCCTTCTTCACAACCTATAACTAGGTTTGGACAAGCTATTCAAGATGAAATATGATATCAGCACCTGGAGCCACCCTTGTTTGGGACAAATTAACCATCCATTTTTCAAATACATTTTGCATCTGAATGGTAAAAGCATATCTTGCTTTTCAGCCTATAACCAGAGTGATAAAAATGAATAATTTAGAGCAAGTTCTTCTTCTAAAAGGCGTGCTTTAGAGAATGAAGAAATTAACAGTGCTACATTCACAGTTAGGTAAAGTTAAGCAAATATAAATTTCTTTCTTCCTTCAATCATTGGGGGGTTTTTTGTTTTTGTTTTTTTACTCTTCATGATTATCCTTAGCCTGTTTTGATAAGGGCACTGGCTTTGAAGAAATTATCAAATTTATTCCAAAGTCTCCGTGCTTTACAAGAGCATTTGTAATACTCTTAATTTCTCACTATTATTAGTGTCCCAGAAGTGAATTATGAAAAGAATCTTTATTTTTAAAGATTCTTAAAGTCTTTAAAGTCTTTTCAATGACTAAAATAAGAAAGTGGTTTTCATTAAAAGTTCACAATCTATTTCTATTAGAATTACACTGAAATTTCTGGAAGTTGAAGGCAATAGTGTAAAATTATAGCCACATCTGCCTCCAAGATAAGTTATTAGGCTGACTTTGAAATCTGATAACTCTGTTTTGCTGAGTCACTGTAATCTTCTATTGCAGCCCCTTGGCATCCTTGATATGGGACCTGGCCACCAGGGGGGCTCCATAAATGCTTCTGAGATGGAACCATTCAACATTTTTATATTGCTGATGCAGAGTGATTTTGTGGACTGCTTTTCAAAACACTTTTCTAAAGCTGATTATATTTCCTGCTTTCTCACTCCCTTTTTTTTTTTTGGAATAAAGTCCAAATTCAAAAAATGGGTCTTTGTATACATCAAGAAAGAATTTTAAACTTTCACACCCTTTCATACCGGAATTCCATTTCTGGGAATTTATACAGAGAATATAATCCAAAATCTGAAGCAGAGTTTTATATACAAGTATGATTACATGCAACATTATTTACAGTAATAAAAATGTGAAAGGTTCTAAATCTGCTAAGTGAGAAGTAGTCAAGAAAGCATGAATGTTAAAAAAAAATGCTTTCAATACAATGTAAATATTATTTATGGAGTCTATTTTTGCAAGAGAAAAAAAGGGCCATAGATTTGTACACACAATATCTTTACATCTATATTTTTAAAAATTCTATACATAATAAAAATGCTAGAGGAAAATACTAAAAACATTAATGATATTGACTTTAAGTAGTGAAATTATGATTGACTTTTTTCTTTTTAAATCTTCAGAATTTTGCACATTTTCTTTCATTAGCATACATTACTTTTATAATAGAAAATCATCAATACATTTTATTTTTAATTATTCACTATATCTCAGCCTCAATATAGAGAATATACAAAGTCCCTCATCCATAAGATGTCTGGACCTGAAAGAAGAAACTATGTATGTTTCTAGATAATATGTTAAATACCTTTATCTATTTATGTGTTTGACTTAGACTGCAGCAGTATTTTGATTTTAGTTATTCAGGAATAACAGACTGCTATGAGAAGCATCATTTTATGTCCACGCTTTCAAAGAGTATCAGAATCTGCAAAAGATGATATTCAAGGCATGTTTGTACAACCAGCAGAGAAAGTAAGAAAGAGTCGTGGGGCATGTGGACACGGGTGGCAGTGAGACAGAAGCGTGGCTCTGTCGAGTATGCCTCCAGCTCTGGAGGGAAATGCATATACTTGGCCCTAAAAGATGAGAATTTATTTCAAAATCTCTTTGGTGAATATTTCTACTCATTTACAGCAGTGACGGCAGTTAAGATGCAAAGGGAGACATGCTGAATGGAGTGAATATTTGCTTTTTTTCCCCTTTCCGCTTGACACCCTTCTTCCTTCCTATTTTCCTTTCCATCCTTCTCCCTGGCAACTGTGATTGCTTTAGAGCATAGGACTCCTAAACATTTCCCGGAAGATTTTTGGGAAATGAAACTT
This sequence comes from Kogia breviceps, assembly GCF_026419965.1. Taxonomy (NCBI): domain Eukaryota; kingdom Metazoa; phylum Chordata; class Mammalia; order Artiodactyla; family Physeteridae; genus Kogia; species Kogia breviceps. The sequence continues at coordinate 190,571,973 of NC_081311.1, read as the reverse complement.
CCTGATTTGGGGGTTGGAGGGGAGGAGTAACTAGTGGAGATCATTCCCCTTCATTGTGGACACAACACAACAGGGAAGTATGTTGTTGAGACCATGACAGAAAGCAACCTTAGGATGAAGCAGACATCATAAAAAAAGCAGGGGCCCAAGAAACCAGGTCTTCCATGACACTGAAACACGACCCAGCCTCACCTGAAACACTCCTGACACTGGATTTTTAAGTTATGGGAACAAAAAAATTCTTTTTCTGGTTTACATCATTTTGAATAGAGTTTTAGGTTACTTACAATTACAAGGCTGCTAACTGGAACTCTGGGTTATTTAATTTTTACTTGATAAAAGGAATACATACCAATTCTTACTTGATAAAAGGAATACATAGTAACATAGTAAAATAGACTAACTCTTCACTGACACTAATTTGAAAATGAGTGTAGCACAAGTCCTTATTTGAGGTCAGTGCTTTGATGATGACTTGGGGTAGATCTGAAGACATCCATCTATCATCAAGTTCTATTGATCAGATATGAAAAACTCATAGACCTGCCTGCTTCTCTCCACGCTCTTGACCTTATCCTCCCTAGGACCACCTCCATCTCTCATCTGGATCACTACCATGCCTCTGATTCTTTTTCCACACCACAGCCAGGGTGCTCTTTCCAAAGCATAAATCTGATCATATCTCTGGTTTCTGTGTTCACCATTACTCTCACGATCAAGTTCAAACTCTTTAACATGACCCTGGACGACGGACCCTTGCCCACCTCTCCAGCTTCCTTCCTTCCCCACTCTACCTCTCTATATCCAGGCAATTTAATCTTCTCTCGGGGCCTCCAACAGGAAGCCCTAGTCCAGCACGGACTACTCTCTCTACTGGAAGCTTCTTCCCTCCCATCCTTCCTGGCTGCCTTTTCCTCATCTTTCAGGTCTCAATGTGGATATCACTTTCTTTGGGAAGCCTTGTTGGACACTCTTCTGTGTGCAGGCATCCTCTACCACCACACTGCTGTCCTATCATATGACTCTGCAATCGCCTAACTCCTACTGGACCGGAAGCTCTGTGAGGGCAGGCCCACCTTCTCACTCTCGTGCCTGCAGCTGTAACACAGCACCTGGCACACAGTAAGTGCTTTAGAAATACTTGTTGAATGAGTTAATTAATTAGAAAATTATTCATCCGGTAAACCCAATACATAACACCATAGGTATCTAGCAATGCAAAAAACTACATTCTGTGTACGTATATTTGTGTCTAATCCAGAAAGTTATTTCTCAGGTATTGTAGCACATTTAAGTGAAAAAGTTTCCAGCTTTAAACAAGTGAAAAACATTTCATTTGGGTTTTCATTTCATGAATCACAGAACCTGTGCCAATTTTCTAAGTGAACTGCTGTAACTCTGTTACGTGAGATGGTGTCGGGGAGAAGGCTTTAAAAATAGCTGACCGGATATCCCTCTTGGTGGCTTGGGTTATGTAAAAGTATTTTGTGTTAAGCCAATGTCTCACAATGGATCGCTGAGCTTTGAAAAGGCTATTTGGGAATCCTTTTTTTCAGTGTTAAATATCTGCTTATCAACAGAATCGGACTAAAAATCTCCTAGAGAAAGGGTACAATGTCCAAATAGTTACCACTTTTTAACTCCAGATACTTAAAAAAAAATCCAGTGTTAATACTAAAAGTGACTTTAAAAGACGAAAGTCCTTTAACAACTCAGTGAGAAAGAAGCCAGGATTCCTATAAAGAAAGGTTGTTAGATTTGGGCTTAAAATACTTTTTATTGGAGCAGAACAATCAGATGAATATCCCGTGTTACTAACATTTACTTTAATTTTTAAAAGGAAGTAATTTTGAGACATTGTTCTCATAAGACCCCATAAAAGCAAAATAACAGGGATTGTTGTTTGAGAGTTTATTACGGACCACGTCCTTGGGCACAGCTGGTTGGACCAAGGTGGGTGAATCCATTGTCCTGTGATCTGCCCTGACCCAGAAGCTATGTCAAGGCAAAGATGAAATGATTAGCTGGACCAATCAGGTTCTCCTTGGAGTGGGGAATTAGGTGCTTGGTGATGGGAGTGGAAGCCCAGAACAACACACAGAAGGCAGAAGGGAGAAACTCTGGCAGGAGAAGATGTGAACGAGCAGAAACCAGGAGCTGGAACACACACAGGGAAGACGGTGAAGTGGTTAGTTAGCTGCGGCAGGAACAACAGAAGCAGAATCTTCTACGGAGTTGCTATAATTCCTACTGTTCAAGGGACAGTGAGGTGACTTGGTCACTAAAGATGCACATTCCTAAAATATCTTCCACTATCCATGAGACCTGCCTCAAGATTTAGATCCCTCTCTGTGGTGACCTAAATGGGAAGGAAATCCAACAAAGAGGGGATGTATGTATACGTAGAGATGATTCACTTTGCTGTACAGTAGACACTAACACAACATTGTAAAGCAACTAGACGCCAATAAATAAATAAATAAATAAATACCCCTCTCCCAAAGAAAAGAGGAATCTACATTCCTGTTTTTCTTATTGTTCAGTGTATATATTTACAGAGAACAATTTCTTGAGATACTGGGAGAATCTCTGTTCCTCATCAAAAAAGCATCATCTGGGCTTCCCTGGTGGCGCAGTGGTTGAGAATCCGCCTGCCGATGCAGGAGACACGGGTTCGTGCCCCGGTCCGGGAGGATCCCACGTGCCGCGGAGCAACTAAGCCCGTGAGCCATGGCCGCTAGGCCTGCGCGTCCGGAGCCTGTGCTCCGCAACGGGAGAGGCCACAACAGTGAGAGGCCCGCATACCACAAAAAAAAAAAAAAAAAGCATCATCCACATATATGTATATGTGCATATCTATCTCTATCTATCTATCTATCTACCTATCTATCTATATATCCAAAGCAGCATGCAGACTCATTTGGGTTGTACAGGGTGCTTCTCTGCCATACTTCTCTCTTGCCATGGTCACATCATTCAAAGCCCGTTTTTGCAAAAGCACTGCCAGATGTACCAGTCTCACCCCAATTAGAGGAGTGTGATCACCATCATTCCCCCATCCTCACTCTCACCCTACCTCTAATTTTCTCAGTTGGCAGAAGAACCCATTCAGCAACTTAGTAAGTCAACATCTGAAAGCTTGCTGGGATCCCTGATTCCTGAAGAAGATGGAGAATTATTCCATTATCCTGAGTCAGGTACTCTGAACTTTTCAAGACAATATGTCAGTTGATTACAAGGATAGAAGAAATGCACTGTTAGGCACCTGCCGCTTTGCCATGTGTAGTGAAAATAACTGGAAAATGTCTAGTAAGTGAGGAGACCACCACCAAGGAGAGGAGTGGGTCCAAGCAGTCTCTAACCAGTCGTTCCAGGTAGAATTTTCTGTCCCCTTGAGAAGCACCTAAGTTTATGATACTGTCAATAGCTAAATTTCCTTCATTTTCTCTACATTTTGGCTCTGTATTGCTAGTATTAATGTGTTATTTAATTTTCCTGCTATGTGTGTTAAAGATCCAGTGTATAACAAATTAAATGAAATACATATTCCTTTTATAGTTGCAGATGAACTTTAAACCTACATTTTGCACTGCTTTTCCAGTAGTAATGACGGCTTTGCCTGACAGTCAAGAGCAAGAACAGCTTGTCAGGTTGTTCTTTTTCTCAGACAGCTAGAAGTTAACCAGTCCACCTGGCGATTTGATCTGTTCTTGGTGTCCTGACCAGCAGCACCATGCACTAGTTATCTACCTGGGGTAATTGCTGACAGCCTTGTGGCAAATCAGCTCAAGACATCCATCCTTCATTTCATCAGTCATCAACTAATCCTTGCACTTGGCAAGAAGCTTTTTATTTTTTACAATTTGGTTGACTGAATCCACTTCTTTAAAAAAAAATCGGCCTAATGTCAAGAGTCAAACAAGTCAGCTATGCAAAGTAAGGGTCAAGAATGTGTACACAAGTTTAGAGAGAATTTTTCCAAAATGTGCATAATGAAAAAAAAAGATTAGACTTTTTATATAGTAAAAATGCTCTATTTGGTTTGTTTGGTTCTGAGTATGAACTTTAAACACGTTCAAATGAAGTTATTTAAAGCAGTTAAAAAATTATTGCTGGTGGAGAAGAAATATATCCTTTTACTTACAAAGTAAAAGGATATATTTAATGAAAATAGACTTTGAAATGAACACCAAAATATAGCAGTGCAGCAAAAATTTTGACCAGGTTCTTCTTGTTACGAAAAGCAAGGACCATAACTTCTTGAGGGCTGAAACCAAGCTGGCAAACAAGGTTGCCTCGATGAATGTGCTAAGTCAAGTAGTTATTCCAAGTTACATCTTTTGGGAAGAGGTAATACTTCAATAGTTACCATTTCTTTTATCGATTGATTGAGTCAATCTTGATTTTACCTGGGCTGGCTCTCATACTAGATGCATACAAAACAGTGCTTCACAATTCGGTGATAAGCAATGATTAATCAGTAACTCAGTTCTCACATTTCCCAGTCCATCCTGGGTAACTGCCAGATCAGTTTCCTAGCAAAAGTTCATCCATGTGCACTTGCTGGCCTGAATTTGTTGCTGTTGAGGGTAACTCTCTCCTCCCATGTTAATATAAGAGGCTCCTTGACTGGGGTAGAAGGTTGCTGACCCACCAGTTCTGCTGGCCAGACTGTTGTCTGGATTCCTGAGTTCTCTGGTGGCAAGCAACAGAAATTATTTAGGCTAACTCAATGATAAAAGAGGAATTTGCTGGAATGACATGGGGCAGCACACAGAAATTGAAGAAAAGTTAAATAAACAGGCCTCAGAAAAGACCAGCCTCAGGGCTGTGGTGAGGATCAAGGTACAAAAACGAACGGAAAGTTTTTCTGGGCGCTGCTGTCAGAATGAATAAGCTCCCTGCCCTTTCAGTTGAAGATTCAAATTCCTGGGAGAGGGCACTTGACTGGCTCAGCCCCGGTCATGTGCTAACCCCTCGCTCAGGGACTGTCCAGCAACGAAGGCAGGATAGTTCCCTAGAGTAAAATCAACGCGCCATGACCAGAAGGAAGAAAGGAGAGTGGTCAGGAAAAAAGAGCAGATGTCCACTGCACTCTGTTTTCGGGTGTTGCCTGATTTCCAGCTGTCTGTCTGTCTGTTGGCTTTGGACATACTGTCTCCTCTTAGTTTGGGTCCTTCTGGCCAAGGTTGATAACCACCACGTTTGAGTCAATCTTCTACCTGGTTTGACCTAATTAAAGAGCCCTCTGATTTACATCTCCCTCATTCCCATGAACTACTTTGCTCTGGTCTCTGGTTGGAACATTCAGATGTTTCTGGCCTCTGGCTTCTGAGAAATTCCCCAGATTCACCTTGTCCTTAGGCGGGTCACTGTTATTCTGGGCTCATTTGCCCCAAATGCTTATTTTAAGGAGAAAAATTCAAGATGTTTATACAATTCCAAATTTTTAAAAAAATGGCAAAACAAGCAAGCAAACCAAACCACTCTCCTCCCTTTGGAAATGCATAATCCTTAAGAATCTATCTACTTAGAAATGAAATCTGTGTGAGAGTCAAGTCTTTCATAAATCCAATGCCTATTAGTACAATGTCATTAGGAACAATTCTAATTTAATTTATTTTTATTCCTTTTGGTAAACTGAAATTTTAAAATCGAAACAAATACCTTGTGATATAACCAGGATCTCATTTTTTTAAATGAGCAGCTCAACAGTCCTCTCAGTATGCCACAAGAGATTGCAAAGTAAACGAAAGGAGTTTGACTGCTGGGTTCTAGTAAGTAAAAACCAGATGCTGATTTGGTCGAAGACTGCCCAGTACCACCACCCACTATCATGAACATGTACTGAGCTCCCAACATGCCAGCCATGGTGTTAAACATTTATAGACTTTGTCTTATTTAATCATCATCATATATAGGCACCTATAGGTTTGTGTTATTATTCCCATTTTACAGATGAGGAAAATAAAGCTCAACAACTTAGCCAAGGCCAGACAACTAGTTGTTGGTGGACTGTCTTATATAATGATTGAGTTTCTATCATCTCAAACAAGCTTGGGTCTGTGAAAAAGTTCTACATGAGAAAAGGGGCCTCCGATTAAAAATGATGAATTCAGTGTTGAGGGAGAAACTATGATTGGAATTAACAGTCTCTTAATTTTATTCTAACGCATAGCTATGAATGCTTGTATTTCTCTACAAGGCCCCACAGACGGACAGTTGGAGATCATCTCCTGGGGTCGTGGTTCACTGTGGTGGTTTTGATGAACATGATCCTCTTCAATTTGCTTACTGTTAGAACTATCACTCCAATTTTAGAAACAAAAAGCACCATCCTTCTTCATAGTGAATAAACAGGAAAACTCTAGGCCAAGAAAAGCTTATAATAACAATGAAGAACCCACTCTATTTAAACCAATTCAGTGATTTATTCAAATGAGAAAGCACAGCATTTTCACATGTGAAAACAAGTCTGGCTTTAGCGAAGTTTTTCTGACTGCTACTTTCTGAAGTGAACTTTACTGAAATAGACTCCCAAGTAAATCATTTACAGTATGTTAGTGGGTGGATGTTGAGAGTAATTGGTATTAGTCTCCTGGTTTCACATCAGAAAATGCTAAATACGTTGCGTTCACGTTAACTTGCTTAAAGAAAAGTTCTTGAATCCTATATGTGATGATTCAAGAGGAGTCTGATTGATACTGTGTTTCAGTAGGTGCAGGTCAAAATTTCCATTTTCCTCTTTTACAAAATCGTGAGTTTTCAGGTCTTCACTTTATTTCAATTCTGTTTTTCTCTGCACTGTTATTTGCATATGAGATTATAATGCAATCATTATATAACCTACTCCTGGGATTATAATGTACTATAATGTTTATCAAGTTACTGCTCAACTTGATATAAGGAAATCAACTTAGTTTTAATTTAGATGCATGGTTTAAACCCGATTGGCCTTCAAGACACCTTAAAAAAATCTAATGGATTCTTGGCCCTAATGTCACCTGCTGGGAGGTCATAAAAACTCAGGAGAGAGGCATGAGGAGATAGGGTAGGTAGAGTGAAATTGAGAGGAAAAAACATTTCATTGATATTGATTGGAAATAGCTCATTCTCTCCAAATGCTTAGAATGATCTAAAACCAACGGGATGTGCTATAGGGAGAGTTAATGGAGATCTTTGAGTCTAACCGCATTCAAGGTTTACAGCTGAGGGTGAGGGTAGAGGTCACTGAGAAATGGTGGGTTGATTGAAGTGAGCATCTTTAAATCTATCTAACACTAGGCTGACTCCTATAGGAAATAGGTCTATTCCCTAACAAGGAGAATAACTGGTAAACCCCATATTTAATCTGTGGCCATTAGCTGTGTATCTCATTCTCAGATCTGTGTTCTAAGAAAATCCTGACTCTATTCAAGATATTCATTTTCCGGCAGAACTGAGATCACTAGAAGTCAGTGGGAGATTGCTAGATTATTGCAGAAATGATGTTGGGAAAATTGGCTAGTTTGGAGAAATTTTTAGAATTTATATCCTCTGCTCACATCATACACCAAATATTTTGGATTAAATTAACAAATAAGATAGAACTTATATCAAAATATTTACTCTAGTTACATTTACATGACAGAATTTGGCATAATTTTGTTTTCTTTTTGCTTAGTATTTAAACTATGTCTATTGTTGGACAAGTAGAACTTGTATAAAAAAAGAAAAACATTATGCCATTTGATCTAATTCATCATTCTATCAATATAGGAGTCTGTTATAAAAAGAAATTAAAAAGAGTCAAGAATTCTTCATAGTTTTGTTTATAACATCAAAAATTTAGGTTAAATTATGGTATATAAACATGATGAAATGGTATGCATTAATTTTTAAAAGATACTTACTGATGTGAGAAAATACTAGCAATATAATATAATATCAAAAAAGCAGGATAGGGCTTCCCTGGTGGCGCAGTGGTTGAGAATCCGCCTGCCGATGCAGGAGACACGGGTTCGTGCCCTGGTCTGGGAAGATCCCACGTGCCGCGGAGCAACTAAGCCCGTGAGCCATGGCCGCTAGGCCTGCGCGTCCGGAGCCTGTGCTCCGCAACGGGAGAGGCCACAACAGTGAGAGGCCCGCATACCACAAAAAAAAAAAAAAAGCAGGATACAAAATGCCATATGCTGTATGACCTTATTTTTATACAAACATAGCAAAATATTAACACTGGCTACCTCTAGGTTCTAATGTTAGGAGTACTTTTTGTTTTGCTTTGTTTTTATACTTATATATCTTGAATGTTCACAAATGGGCACATACAGTACTTTTACTGTTAGGCGAAAAAAGCAACATAGAAAAAATATTTTTGTAGGTTTGATAATCGGTTCTACCAACTTCATCTTGAAACTCCTCAAGGATCAATCCTCTGTTTGAAAGATAGTCCAAGAGTTTCCTTAGCACAATACATTGCATCTAAGGTGCTCAGTGAATGTGCACAAAATGAATTTACACTTTCTACCCTGTTGCAGCTGATTACTCATTAACAGAATTTGAGGGAGGCTGTGTGTCAAAGCTGGTTACATGGCTTTTCTTTAAAATATAGGCCCCAAAGCCTATATTTTAAAGATAAGAAAGGAACAAATTATTAATATGAAATGCTATCCAGGACTATCTCTATAATTAACAGGTATTTTAGTGGAGGTATTTGGAAAGTCACCAGAAAAATGATGAAATCATCGCTTGAGTTTTAGCATTAGTATTTACATGGGATGTAAAGTCAATAAACTGTTCATTTTTTTGTGGAGACAGTGCTAAGGGAGGATGCCGTTTCTGCTGATGTTTCCAAATAATGTTATTAGAAAATACCAGCAGCAAAGAACGCACTGAATAATATTTTTGAAAATAAGAAACTCCTTAATACATTCCAGGAAGTTGATACTAGGTCACAACATAATAGGAGAATTAAATGAGCATAAGAAACATATTTGGACTACTGCTTTCCTGATATTGAAACTCATTCCTGTCTCAATACTACTTGGCATTTGTAGCATGCTTTTACTGTGTGCAAAATGTGTTCCATTGTATTATTTCTGGAGCTAGGAGAGAGAGGTTTTATTACCACATTTTATGACTGAGGAAATGAAGAGTCTTGGAATTCAAGTGATTTGCCCCAGACTGTCACAACAGTGTCTTTCTGCTGGCATGGGATGAGGGGCTCTGACTGCTGCCCAGTGTTGCCTCATTGGATGGCAGGGAGCCTCAGATGTCCTTACCTGCCAGACTGCCCTCTTAGGGTCTGGAGATGTTGCTTATTCCAGTCCCGTGGGCTCTGAATGCTTCATCTCCAAGAGGTCTCAGCGGGTCTCAGTGAGCAGAAACTCTGACTAGTTGTGTGGGCACAGCCCCAGGCACAGGCAGGACTGGATAAATCAATCCCTTGGCTTTCTCCAGCCTTATCTGCAGCAACTAGAGAGCACTGGCATCTTCAGGGGCACATAGTCTGGCTTCTAATCAGTAGGAACCTTATCTCATGAGATTTCAGATATAGTATTGTTCTTCGATTTTTTAAAAAAGATTTTGTTTTGATGTGGACCATTTTTAAAGTCTTTATTGAATTTGTTACAATATTGCTTCTGTTTTATGTTTTGGTTTTTTTTGGCCACGAGGCACATGGGATCTTAGCTCCCCGACCAGGGATCAAACCCTCACCCCCCTGCGCTGGAAGGCATAGTCTCAACCACTGGACCGCCAGGGAAGTCCCTGTTCTTAGTTTTTATCACTTTTAGGAAGGGACTGTGAAATCTGCTTTTGCCTAAGACAGCAAAATAAGGAGAATCCAGTCCACGTGTGTAAACCTTGTGGGCACTGCTGCCGAACGCTGACAAGAGCTCTAGAAGAAGGTGAAAATACCACCGGTAACTCTATGAGCTGCTTTCTGCACTCATTCCAACCTTATTTTTAGTACTCTACTTTGAGGAGAAGCTATGTTTTTTTTTTTTTTTGCGGTACGCGGGCCTCTCACTGTTGTGGCCTCTCCCGTTGCAGAGCACAGGCTCCGGACGCACAGGCTCAGCGGCCATGGCTCACGGGCTTAGTTGCTCCGCGGCATGTGGGATCTTCCCGGACCAGGGCACGAACCCGTGTCTCCTGCATCGGCAGGCGGATTCTCAACCACTGCGCCACCAGGGAAGCCCGAGAAGCTATGTTTTTAAGCCACCGAAATCTTACTACTTTCTGGCTCCACTGCCATCACACACTTGCTTTATATACAGTCTATATGTTCAATATTCTGTACATTTGCAGACCTTTATTCTTCTTTCTCAACTCCACTTAAATTTCGTTTTTGCATATTTGCCCTGTTACAGCATGTATAATTTTATTGCTATTGTCTGCATACTTATCTAAACCCCTCACTTGGTGGAATATTCCATAAAGGGAGGAGGGGCTGTGTTGGTTTTATCTTTGTCCCCATCATCTTGCTGACTTAATGAATGAAGCATTCAATATTTCTTTTGAACCACAAATCAGTGTTGGCAAGGACGTGGAGAAAAGGGAATCCTTGTACACTGTTGGTGGGATGTAAATTGGTACAGCCACTACGGAAAACAGTATGGAGGCTCCTCAAAAAACTAAAAATAGAACCACTATATGATCCAGCACTTCCACTCCTGGGTATATAGACAAAGAAAATGAAAACATTAATTGGAAAAGATACATGCATCTCAATGTGCATAGTAGCATTGTTTACAATACCCAAGATATGGAAGCAACCTAAGAGTCCATCAAAAAAATGAATGAATAAAGAAGATGTGGTATATATACACACACACACACACACACACACACACACACACACACACACACACACACACAATGGAATACTACTCAGCCATAAAAAAGAATGAACTTTTGCCATTTGCAATAACATGGATGGACCTGGAAGGTATTAAGCTTATTGAAATAAGTCAGACAGAGAAAGACAAAATACTGTATGTTATCACTTATGTATGGAATCTAAAAAATAAAACAAATGTTGACTATAACAAAAAATAAACAGATTCACAGATATAGAGAATAAACTAGTGGTTACTAGTGGGGAGAGGGCAGGGGAGTAGGGCATGTTAGGGGTAGGGGATTGAAAGGTGCAAACTATTAGGTATAAAATAAATAAGCTACAAGGATATATTGTACATCAAGGGAATATAGCAGATATGTTATAATATCTATAAATGGACTATAATCTTAAAAAATATTTCATCCGAAAAATAATGCTTTATTTTTATTCTTATGCAAAACGATGAAAAGATCTGTTACTTCTTTATCAACCTTTTTGTTGTAGTATTTAATAAAATGTACATCCAATTCTATAAACATTCATTGAGGACCAGTAATACCAAGTGTGTTGTCAAGAGCTGGAATCACAAAGATGGGTAAGACACTTGTCTGCAAGGAGTCCCGTAGGGAAAGCGACATGGAAATAGGTTAAATCCTTTCTAGATTGTCAAGGTAATTAATACTTCAGTAAATAAAGGTATTCCATTGGTGTTTTGATTGTAAAAGGATAGCAGCGTCAGGAATCATTCATTCTGGATAACTGAAGCATTTAAACAATCAATCTTGGGACTTCCCTGGCGGTCCAGTGTTTAAGACTCCACGCTCCCAATGCAGGGGGCACGAGTTCGATACCTTGTTGGGGAACTAAGATCCCTCATGCAATGCAGTGTGGCCAAAAAATAAATAACTAAATAAAAAATAAAAAATAAATCTTATCTCAAATAGTACTTAGTTATTTAAATGATGGATAAAGTGGCATCGACACTCTTTTTCCATTATCTGTGATGTTTTTGGTAGTAAAAAGCCCTGCTGAAGAGCCCTAATAAGCATAACTCCCAATTCTAAATCCACTCCTTCCACTGACTTGATGAATGCTCTTCGGTCAGACCCTCATCTGTAAATCAGAAATGATACCACCTTGCCATCTAACTCTCAGAAAAGCACAAAATCAGACATTTGATAAGAAACCATCTACACACAAAATTATTTAAAATATAATTTTAGTGAATGTTTATCTTCAAGGAGTTCCATTGTAGCATTATTTCTAAAGAATTGGAAATAACCAAAATATTCAGTAGAAGGGCATTACTTAAATAAGTTACGGTACCACCTATAATGAAGTACTCTGTAGACATTTAAAGATGATATTTGCAATAATTAATGACTCAGAAAACTTTTTCCAGTCTATTCTTAGGTGCAAAAAAAAGTAGAATGAAAAAGACAGTCTGGAAGAAAATAGACCAAAATGTTAACAGTAATTATCTATGGGCAATATGATTATGGATAATTTTTATTTTTTTGTGGTACGCGGGCCTCTCACTGTTGTGGCCTCTCCCGTTGCGGAGCACAGGCTCCCGACGCACAGGCTCAGAGGCCATGGCTCACGGGCCCAGCCGCTCCGCGGCATGTGGGATCTTCCCGGACCCGGGCACGAACCCGTGTCTCCTGCATCGGCAGGCGGATTCTCAACCACTGCGCCACCAGGGAAGCCCGCTAATTTTTATTTTTATATTTCTTTTTGTACTTTTAAACACTTTCCAAATTTTGTACTACCCATACAACTTCTTATTTTTAAAACCAGCATGTGAACTCTTCAGTTTTCCCAATTTCATACATAAATAAACAGCATAAAATTATCCTATCATCTGGTTAAACAAAGAAAATGAATATTAGCCTTGTTGACTCTTCCCAGACATACTTTGTTATTTGATTCAAAGGGATAATATTGAAGATTTCTCAACTTTCCACTTGTAGAACTTTTTCTTTGAAAAGTTCATGTAACAGCAAAATATACTGGTGGGAAAAAAATCCAATGACCTGACTGTTTTGTCTACATAATGATAAACCTCCCAAGGTTTCTAAATAACTTGAACTTATTTTTAAGTACGGGAATCATTTCTCTAAGAAACCGATTTAGAGAGACAATCTAATTAACAAACATCAATCTTAAAGATTAAAAATGGAAAATTCCTAACTTACCCCAAAACTACTGTCAGAAAAATAAAATATCTTTATATGGTTACATTTTAAATAGCTCTGAAAATTACACTTTTTAAAAAAAGTTTAAATCTCAACCTTATTTCTATTTTATATATGTTCAAAATGTATATATATATATATATTTTTTTCACATCTTTATTGGAGTATAATTGCTTTACAATAGTGTGTTAGTTTCCCCTTTACAACAAAGTGAATCAGCTACACATATACATATATCCCCATATCTCCTCCCCCTTGCGTCTCCCTGAAAATTATACTTTTGGGGGGGCCATTATCTCCCTACAACAATTAACATAAAAATTCTGAAAATATAAGCTACTATTTAAATATATTTGTGTGTATATTTATATGTACACACACCTACAGACATACATAATACCTACCATGATATGTGGAAATATTTTTTGATAGTCTGATCTTGTATATACAGAGCATTACACCATGGGCTGGATATTTTTTCATGAACCGGATTTTTAACCTTCCTCTATTTGTACATAAATAATTATCAAATTAACTGCACAATTACCAGGGACAGACTGAGCGACTGCTATACTGGTCTAGACTGGTTCTCCTCCCTTCCTTTCTTTCTGATTTTCAAGGCACTAGAATCCAAAGAGAAAGCACCAACAAGACTTGTTTCCTGCTTGGTTACTTCACCTTTACATAGGCTGGGTTCCCAAGGACAGAAGTCAACCTTCTCCAGGGGTCAGCCATATAGATCTTTAAAATTGGGGTCATGTCACCATCCTTCTGAAACACTCCAGCACCAATCACATCACAGTTTGAAGGACCCTCCAGTGTCCTTATCAAGGCCAGTACAGTTCTCAGACAATAATATTCCCAGGAATCCCTTGGATTGGTTAAAATGCGGATTCCAGTTGGGGAGGTCTGGGGTAGAGCCTGACCTGACATTCTGCCTTCTTAACTCACACCCAGTGGAGGCTGGTGTTACTGGTCATTTGATTGAGGAGGTCTCCAGGTCCTTAACTGGGTTTTATCCTTCCTTGGCCTAGAGCCTTCCCTGGCCTGGGCCTCTGTCAGCTGAGACAGGGGCTCTTTGGCTCAGCTTTACCTCCTCACAGCCACATTTGGCAAATTGAGACCCGTCCCAGTGAGGTTGAGAAGAAGATGAAGAGACAGCAGCAGAAGATTTTCATCACATCGCTTTACATGTGGGCCCATTACCAAGCCACGGTGTGAATTTGTTACTCATCCATTACTAATGTGACAACTGTCTCGCGAGTAGCGTAAACACATGCATTGTGTCTTTTTTGTTAAAATACAGATTTGTTAAGTGCAGACATTAAACATACCATGATCAACTACATACAGGCCTGTGGACTTATCCCACTCTATTCAGTAAGCAATTTTCCATCCTTAATTAGCAGGACCACCATGAGCTGGCCCTCTCTGGGGCCCCTGATTCCCTGCTTCCCATCCCTCGTCCACCTCTAACAAAATACTCAGCATACTCCTTCAGGTGCATGTGTTCCCTTCATGGTGAGTAAATAAACTCAGCTTTTTTTTCTCCCTTAAAAAAACAGTTCTCTTGGTTTTCTTCTTTGACCACCCAGGAGCCATAATACTGGGAGTGTCTCACCTCTCCTCAGTGCTTCCCAAGGCACTCTCCATGCTGTTTCCTTAGGCCTTAGCCTGTACGCTGCTCCCTCAGAAAGGCAGGTCCCGACCACCACTAGCTACAGTAGAACCTCTTCTTCTCCATCACCACATCCCATTCTCTCCCAGCGGGTACCAAAATCCATAGTTGCACATTTACTGAGCTTTTGTTTCTCTCACCTATTCCATTAGAGTCCCATATCCATCATGGCCAGGGATTCAGGCTGTCTGGTTTATCCCCAGCACTTTGCCATGTGCCTGTGTCTCTGTCCTATTATCTCCTTCTTGCTTTTATTTATTTTTTATTATTTTTTTTTTTTGCAGGACGCGGGCCTCTCACCGTTGTGGCCTCTCCCGTTGCAGAGCACAGGCTCCGGACGCGCAGGCTCAATGGCCATGGCTCACGGGCCCAGCCGCTCCGCGGCATGTGGGATCTTCCCGGACCGGGGCACGAACCCGTGTCCCCTGCATTGGCAGGTGGATTCTCAACCACTGTGCCACCAGGGAAGCCCCTGCTTTTATTAACGATAGTAAATTGACAGTAACTAGAATATAAGAGCTGGGTACTTATTTTGTACTAAGAACTGTATTGAGCACTTTACCTGTAATAGATACAGTACCATCATTTTAAGATAGGAAAGCTAGTTTGCTTTTGGAAGCAACTCGTTCAGGGTAACACCCTGTTACCTGGCTGAAGTCTAGTGATAATTTAGTCTAGACGAAAGGCTAGGTGTGGCATGGTGGTTTTCAATATATTTCTCATCTTCTCTATTTCTTTGGCCAAGTGTGTGCTGTTTTTGTGATGTTTCTTCAATTCTTTATGCACATAACTTACTCATATTTTGATAATGGATCACTATAATTAAATTTGTATGAGTGGTAATTTGTATCGCTTTAAGCATTGTAGTCAAGGCCAACTATCTTAATTTTCTGGAGAAAAAGTTGCGTGGATATTTAGGCACAACCCATGCTGATTTATGGTCTTTAATTAAAGTTTATCATTTTGCCACATGTTTACTTCTTATGGTAAATAAACAAAATGTGTTCCATCCAGAGGTAAGTCCTTATGGACTGTAACCCCTTCTCATATTTAGATGCCATTTACCTAGATCTTTGCTGTCCAGAATGGTGGCCACATGTGGCTACAGACACTTGAAGTGTAGTTAGATTGAAAGCTTCTAAAAATGCAAAATAGGCACCAGATTTTGCAAACTTAATATGAAAAAAAGGATTGTAAATATCCATTAATGTTTTTAATAGGGATTACATGTTGCAACAATGCTGTTATGGATCTTTAGAATAAATGAAATCTGTTAAAGTTAATTTCACCTGTTGCTTTTTCTTTTTTAATGTGTCTACTGGAAAATCTAAAATTACATATGTGGCTCCTAGTTATTATGGCTCACTGTATATTTCTATTGGATGACATGGACATAGATGTTTGTTTATCTGAACTTATGAAAGTGAGTTACGTGGAAAATTATAAAGCTGATATAATTTAATTCAGTCTTGGCTAGAAAATGTACCTGAAGCCAGAGGTCTTAATTGGCGGTTACCGAAAGAACCCCAGGAGGAATGGGAAGACTGACATGGGTGTTTAGAGAAGATAAGAGCCAGTGATTGGATCTTGTGAGATGAAGTAGAACTTGGAGTAAGATGCTTTCTTATCAGATTTTTAGAGATGAGGACAACTTGGAGAGGTTAAGTTCAAGGCCATGGTGGTGGTAGGGCTGATACGGAACATGTCTATTCTGTTAAGAAGTTGATATAATTTTGGTTTCCTTATTTTCTCAAACTGAAAACAGAGGTGAAATAAATGACCTATGCTGAAAGTCTGTTATGATTTAAAAGTTTAGACTGAGGCTGGATATAAACTTTGTAGAACAAAAATGCTCTGAGCACCATGTGTTTGAAAAATCTTTGACTCCATGGTGGATGGCTGCTTTTTGGCTGAAGGCCATGGCATGAGTGCGGTTAACTGCACATGGCTGAAGGACCACTGGGCATATGCAGACCAGACAGCCCGGCTGTCAGACTCATACACTTATAGGTTTGAGGGTCTTAATCAATTGTAATATTTAACAAAGTTAACCTTAGTCATAGGTAACACTAGGAAGTTATTACTTTGTTCTGGGTAACACGGCCATAATGATAAGGGAAATACAAAGACAAATTGCATTTAATTCACAGTTCTTCCATGGACAATGCCTGAAAACATACCAAGGACTGAAACCCCAGAGAAATACTAAAGGAGGAAGACCCTTAGTCTGGTTAGAGAGACAAAGCTGGTGGCTTTGCTGTGCGGTCTTGACCCTGCCCGACCTCATCAAATATGAGTCTAGCATGTTTGGAGGAAGTGGGTAGTAGGAGGGGACTGGAGGAGGGTGACCCTGAGAACAGGAAAGGAAACACCTTTGGTGCACCCCTCCCCCCAGATCATTACTACGTAAGTCCATCTTAATGGGGAAATCCCCTGGAAGCCTCAGAACTACTTTGCTCCTTTTTCTTCCAGGGCAGGACAGCTCCAATCTGGGAGCAAGCTGTGATGACAGAGAAGGCTCATTTTCCCCAAATCTCTCATGTAGATAGTCTTCCCATGGATAAGAGTCAGTTAACAGACTGAAGAAACAAGATAGACTCCCAAGTCTTGAAACCATACAAAAAGAATCAGAAAGATAATACAAATAAGTGCAAAATGAGTAAAGTCATAAAAAAGAGGGAAAAACCCCTACAAAAAAGACCAAAAAACCCAAACCCTAACAAGTCAGAAAACCCCAGACCTAGACTCCGAAAAGAACATCTAGAAATACGTATAGTCATTGAAATTAAAATTTAATGAATAAAAATAATCATATTTAACATTTATTGGATGATTACTATGTGACAGGCATGGTAAAGTATGTGTTGTAGGTGCTAGATCATTTGCTCCTCATAAAATCCTGAGATGGGTCTCTTACTTCCATTTTAAGATGAGGAAACTGAGACCAAAATTTTTAAAAAGCTGGTAGTTAATAGATCTGGGGTTATAGCCATTGTTGAATGGTTCCAGAGTTCTTTTTCATTATGGAAAGTTACAATAGATTGAAAATCTACTGAACGTTATAAACAGCAGGAGAGAGAATTAAACTTTGAAAGATGGATGTGAGGTCACGTCACAGGATACAGCATGGAGGGAGCAGCAACACATGAAACAAAAGCTCAATACGTTACAATTTGGTCTCAGATACAACTGATGATGGGTCTCCTGGAGAGGCTGTGAGAACCTCTGCACTTTAGGACCATTCTTCTGGGGGCAGAAGAGAAGAATTTATCCAATGGCTTCCATCTCCCATTGGTCAGAGATCTGCCCTGCAGGTGCTAACGCCCTGCACTTCCGGGGTGCGACAGGAAGACGTGGAAGAGAGTCTCAAGGAACACGAGGCTGTGACTGTGTGAAGTCTGTGGCCAAGCTGGCCACTGGGGGAGAAAGTGCCCAGAGCCCAGGAGCAAGGAGAGGCCGAGAGGAGCTGAGTGGCACAGGGAAGGTATCTGACATAAGAAGGAAGGAGAACTGGAGGAAAAGATGAGAAGACCTAGCTAGCATCCTGAGAACGCCAGGAGTAGAGACAGAGTGAGGAAGGAGAAATATAAAAAAGAAATGTCTGAGAATGTTCCAGATTTGATGAAAATAGAGAATCTCAGGTTAAATATCCACTGAGTAGGATATATAAAAAACACATGTGCACCTGTATCACAATTTAAATAACATGATAAAAAATCTTGACCTAATTGACATACGTAGAAATCTTTGAAGTCAAAATACCATCTCTACCACAATTCAATGAAAAAAATAACTAGAAAATTTCTCTATGTTTGGAAATTAAGAAATACAGTTAAATAACCACTAAGACAAAGGAAAAAATTAGAAAAGATTTTGAACTTAATGATATTAAAATTTGTATGATGCAGCTAATACAGTGTTTTGGGGGAAACTTTTTAGCCTTAAATGCATTTGAACTATTCAAAGTTGCTTGATCACAGTCAAAACATACAATTCAACTATGTTTTGCTGAATCTTTACCAGTTAAACTGGTAAACCGTTAAAATTTTAAAAGTACATATCATTTCTAATATAATAGCACTAAAAAATGTCAAATACTTAGAAATCAAAAAAACAGAAAACTGTAAAACACTGGGAGAAATTAAAGCCCTAAATAAACAGACTCATGTAAGAATACAGACAGATCATATATGAATGAGTTCTTGGTACACATGTTTGCATGTGTACCAAGAATGTGTTTTTCTCACTGAAAAACAGTGAGAGAAAGGATGGACTATTCAATAAATAGTGTTGGGACAATTCATTTTCTATATGGAAAAAGATAAAATTATAATCCCAGAAGTAGAAAACAATTCCAGGATTATGAGTCTTAAATGTAAAAGAATTAAACTGTAACTTTTTTTAAACGTAGGAGAACATTTTTACAATCCCAGGGAAGGAAAGGATCTCTTCAACAAGACGCAAACCACAAAATCAAGGAAATCAAGGAAAAGATGGAGAAGTTTGAGATTATAGTGAAAAAAATTATATATTAAGGTACAAATAACTGAATGAAAAGATAAACCAAAGATTGGAATGAAATATTTGCTGCACATTTAAATAGCCAAATTTCAGTACCCAAATATATAAATAGCTTCTAATTAATTAGCAACAAAAAGGCAAAGGCCACAAAAGATAAATGTGCAAAGACTTGTTCATGCAATTCACTCCGAGAGAACTCTAGACTGTCATTCAAAATATGCTAAGATTCCTAAACTCACGAGTCAAAACAAGATCCTATTTCACACCCATTAACATCTAAGCACACCAAGTTTTGCTGAGGATATAGGGAAACAGGTACCCTGGCACGACGTTGGTACAATCCTTTTGGAGTCAATTTGACAATTCCAAAAAAATTTAAAATACGCTTTCTCTTATAACCCTCTTTGAATTCCACGTAGGAATTCAAAATCTAGTTGTCACAATGGTACATATACAAAGATACAAATTCCAGCTTTGTAAGATGAAAGCAGGGAAACAAACTCCTTGCAGTTTAGGCAGATGAAAAAATAAACTGCTTTATTTATGTAACTGGACACGATGTGGCAGCTCTCACATCTATATGTATATAAACAAATCACATCTCTATGTATCAACATGGATAAAATCCAAAAACATCATACTGACTGATACAAGCAAGCTCCAATAGGTACGTATCATGTGAAACCATTTATTACATTTGAAGGACCACAAAACAATAATATTTATTTTTTATGGTTACTAACACACACATACACACATATCCATGGAGTATAAATATAAAACCATGCATGGAAGAGGAGGCAAAGGATGTGTGTAGGACTTTCTGTATTTATCTGTTATTTTCCTAAGGGGAGAGATGTGAGAACAAACAGGTCAAAACTTAATACTTGCTTAATCTCAGGGGTGGATAAATTGGAGTCTGTTACATTACTTTCTCTTTGTTTGAAATGTTTCTTAATTCAATTTAATTTTTTTTTTTTTTTTAGATTTAAAAACCAAATCAGTTGAGAAGCCTCCTCCCTAAACGCAGCTGTTATTCAGCTCCTGATACTTGATTCCTGCCTTGTCTGGAATTTTAAGGCAAAAAGAGGACGGATAAACCATGATATCTCAAACCATGAATCTCACCTTCTCTAGATATCAGAGAAGGAGCTTTCCCTCTCACTCTTCTCCCAGACCTGTTGCCTGAGGCAACAGCAGAGTGCCTCCCAGTTTCAAGTTGATGAGCTGGGCCTGGTAATAGCTATAAAACCTGGGGATGTGCTGAACAGCCAGGCCTGGAACTGAATGCCTCCAGGCAAGCAGCAAAGGGATTTTACTCAGGGCTCTTCAGAGGGAATTGTGTGGGTGGACAGTTCCACTCCGCCTGAACTCAGAATAAGGGGTGCACAGCACTACTATTTCTTTGAGAAATGCTAACATAAAATCACAGGAATTTAGAGCAAAATATGTCCTTAACTATGCAGCACAAAGTTGATAAAATGATGTCCCAAAGACTACATTTAGCTCTCACTTATACAGAGGTTGTTCCTTCTGTAAAGTTTTAATTTTTTTCCTAACATTTAGAAATTGAGAGATTTCTCATGGAAACTAGATTACCAGCTTCTTTGCTGAAAAAGCTGGATTCTGGTATTACTGAGTCTGAATTCTAGAATGTCAACAATTAGCTGGCCCTGAAGACTGCCCCCTACCTCAAAGCCTCACTCAATTAACCTTACCTACTGGCCCCATAAGGGGTTTCAACTCCCTCATTTTACAGATGAGAAGACTGAGGCTCAGAGAGGTCAAGAGCCTTGCCCAGCATCAGAGCTACCCCGTGGAGGGAGGCATGCTGGCACTGTGCCGACCAGTTATCAGTTAATTTGCTGTGATTCCATTTTTCTACACGATGAGGGTACATTTCATGATTTCTAATGACATCGCCTGTGTAACTGAGCAAAGTTTTAACAAAGACTTACTTCAAGTGCTGTTAAAAATAATATGAATGGATTAATTGTAGAATCAGCAGGAAGCCTCCAAGATTTGGCCAAACTCAAGACAGAAAAATTCTTATGTAAGAAATAATAAGGGAATATGACAGTATAATTGAAAATTGGTATAACTAGAGGTTGAATGATTACAGAGGATCACTTTTTCAGGCTGATCTTTACCTGTGTGTAATTCTTCCCCTCTTTCTCCACCCATCCCTAATCTCCCCTCTTCTTTGAACTCTAGAAGAATGTGCAAACCCTGCTCTGGAACTCTTCCCCAGCCCTTCCCACGACATACATACACTTCCTTTAGATTTTTTTAGTTGTTGGGTTTGTTCCTGGATTAATGCTGGTAGATATTCAATACTGACTTAGATGAGTTCTATCCATCATGCCCAGAAGTACTGAGCTACCTGGGTTGGGCATTCGTAGTCTATGCAAAGCACATTTTTGATAGAACTACAACTACATGAAGAGATTACATGGATTACAAAATCCTTTAGAATAGGAAACACTAAATAGCCTAAATGTAAATTGATAGGGGAATGGCTCAGTTAACTCTGGCATACTCATATCGTGGAAAACAATACAATAATGCAATAAGGCAAAAAGAAAAGAGGTAGATCTATCTCAAATACTGTCATGGGGAAACCTGTAGGATGCAAAAGGATATATACAGCATAGGTATAATGGTATCGATTATGTTAAAAAATACAAACAAAAAACACATACTGTTTGTGGGTCCATATATGAATATGTAAATGCATAGAAAAATGTCTGAAAAGAAACACAGAGTGATCTCTTTTTCTCTAATGACCCATGATGCCCTATGAGATGCATATTATACTATGTACCTATATTCCCAACTTACCTGTAGCCATCTTTGATGTCAGGAATGTTCACATCCTACAGTTGATTCCTAAACTAATAGTAATTTTATAACAAGCTTCCAGATGCATCAGACCCTTTACTTAATCAAATGTTTCCAGATATTTTTTTAAATTCTCATTATGGAAAATTGCAAGCATATATAAAAGTGGGGAGAATAGTTTAATAAAACTCTGTATACCCATGGCTAGTTTCAACAGTTAACCATCATCTATACCTCATTCATTTCCCCTCACCTCTGATTCTTTTGAAATAAATTTCAGACATATTTCATTTGTAAATATTTCAGTATGACTCTCTAAAAGATAATAAATCTTTTTCAAAAATCTCAATGCCATTTTCATGCATATAAAATAATTAGTAATTTCTTAATTTAGCAAATTTCCAGTTAGTATAAATTAAACTTTTCTCAAATCTTGATCTATCATCATCATCACCACCACCCCACCCTTCTTCTCCTCTTCCTCCTCATCATCATTTATCTATCTGTCTTCTATAGCTTTTAGTTTAAGCAGTCAGATTCCAAATATAGGATATACATTGACTTTGGTTGCTATAGAAAAAAAAAAAAAAAAAAAAGAAACACAGAGTGGTGAGAATGGATATATTTCTTTAGACGGGGTGGGGTAAGGTATGGAGGTGATCAAAGGGGGTTTTAGCTTCACCTGTAATGTCATAATTTAAAATTTAACTTAAATGGAAAATACTTGGATTTCTTGTGACTGAAGGTTTGAAAAACATTTTCGTGTTAACACATATTTATGTGACTATTAATTTCCAATCACAATCTTAATCATGAAATTTGAAAAACATCTGATCATTCTGGGAGACGAAACTTACACTGCATTGTCATCCTAGATTAAGTTTTCTGCGTAAAAGTCACAGAAGGCGGCTGAAAATTCAACTTGCACTTTCACCAGTTAAAATCAAGTAAGTCAACTCTAGGAGTCACAACAGTTGTGAGGATACTGATTTATCTTCGCAAAGAATAAGAAATATACGGGTGGATCTAAATGAATCCAGGATCTCTCAAATTTTGAATAGAAATCACAGCGACAGATTGTTCAATTTATCCTAACATGAGTTCTATTTCTAAGGTGCTATTAAATTTTCAGTGATGGCATTTGCTTTTCTCGACAAAACTGATGGAACACTTGAGGGCAAGTATTGACAAGGAGGAAAGACGAACCCCAGAGCGGTCAGAGTTCAGTGTGAGGTGACATCTAGCAGGTGGCAGGGCCAGGACTCCAGCCCTCTGTCCCCTCTGCCAGGCCATGCTGGCTGCTCTGGTTCACCAGCGTGACATCGCGTGTCTGTGTATCCCGTGTTCTCAAGAGCTCATGCCTGGCGATTATCTATCTTTCCACATCTCTATATCTACCTGCCTGCATATCTATCTATCTATCTATCTATCTATTTATCATCTATCTATCAATCATCCGTCTACCTATCTACCTACCTACCTACTTCCCTATCTGCCTCTGGAGGGCTTTCTCCATCCCTGACCCCCTAGGGGGCCCTCCAAGCCTCCTCCTCGCCCCGTCCTCCAGCCCCGCGCACCCCACCTGTTCCCGTGCATCCCCGCTTGCCCCCGTCCCCACGCTGCGCCCCCAGGTGTCTGCTTAGTGCCCGCGGTCCCCGCACGCACCAGCAGAGGGTGAGGGGCAGCGCCCCCGCGGGCGGGGCCGGCCTGTCGGGGGACGCGGGGTGGGGGTCGCACCGCCGCGTACTCACCTTGCCGGCAGTGGGCGCGGCCACCAGCAGCGCCAGCTGGAGCAGGAACAGCAACGCCGGCGGCCTGGGCGCCGTCCCGCGGCGCATGGTGGGCGTCCGCTAGGAGCCCCGGCGTGTCCAGGGGCCCTGCGCGGCGCGCGTTGAGGGGCCCGGCTGTGAAGCTGGCCTGGCCCGCCCGCCCGGGGCGGGTTTTGTAGGGCTCGGCCTCCCCACCGAGGCTTCAAGGGAGGGAAGAAGTGGCTTAGGTCCCGCCCCCGTCCCCCCTGCCCGCCAACTCACCGGCAGATGTCCCTCCGACCCAGGAAGCGTGCCAGGAGGCGAGAAAGGGCTGCGCGCCGGCGGGGCAGGTGGGCGCGGGGCCGGGGTCAGGGGTTAGAGAGGTGATGCTCCCAAGGTTCAGGGGCCTAGGCGGGGCAAGGGGCTGCGAGTCGGAGGTGGGGAATGTGGGGGTGAGCGGTGTGGAGGCGGCGGAGCACGGTGGAGGGAGTGGCCAGCGGCCCTGCCCAGATTAAGCGGGAGGCGCGCCGGGCGTCTGCACTCGCGCGGCCCCGCTCGCTCCGGCCGCCCGCCGCGGCCGCCTCGCCGCTTTCCCTTCCTCAACGCGTCTCCAATCCGGCAGCCGCCGGAGCCGGCGGTGGGCGCGCGGGGAAGAGGCAGCCGAGTCGCCCGCGGAATTGGGCGTGGCGGGAGGTGCGCGCCGCGCGGGCGGGCGCAGACGTGGCTCCCGGGGCGGCGGGCGTCCCCACGAGGTAAGGCGCCCCCGACCCAGTCTGGGCGATGGATGGCAGTCCCAGGGCCCGGGCCACCCGCCTGGGAGCGCGGGCGGTGGAGAGAGCGTGGCATCCCAGGGTGGGGCGCGCGGGCTGGCGGGCGGGGCGGGCCAGCTGGGCTGGGGGTCACCAGACGAGAGCTTGTCTGGCTCCCAGCTTGTCTGCCTGGGCTTGAACTGGGCGCTGTGTGTTTTGATTAATTTGGAGGCTCGAGTTACCAACCTGGCAGTCTGGGCACTCCGAAATGCCAAGAGCAAGAGGCAGCTGAGGGTAAAGAGAAAGCCCATCCGTTCTATTTTCTGCCGCATTGAACTGGCTTTTTCACGTTAAATCTTATCTGCGGAAATGCAGGGAAAGCCAAGAGCCAACTTGGTCGGGGTGTCTCCCGCCTGAGAGGGCCCTCCTCGGAGGTGGCCTTGGACGCAAACGTGCAATATCTGGCTTGTTAGGGCACCGTCCTCAGAGCAGGGCTCGTGCCCTTTTCTTGTGCCACCGACCACATTGGATCTGATGAAGCGTTTAGATCCTTCTTAGAATAATTCAGTTATCAGAAGCAGTTTAACTTTGAATAAATTATCAAAGTATTAAAGTCATGATATAGTAACATAGGTGCATCATTAGTATTGCACTAAATACCTAGATCTAACCGCAGATCTGTTAAGCAACTGTAATCTCAAAGTACTGACGACTGCAAAACTGAAATGTGACATGAAAATACCAGTGGGTGCAAACTCTCAAGAACTGCTAATACTATTGTGGTTTGTTAGCTATTTTCATAACTGAAGGAAATGCTGAACTTCCAGGAAAGTTTAGTGAAAGTAGAGATGTAATATTTGTTCCCATCTAAGTTCATAGACCACCTGAATTCCATCTCCAGGTTAAGAACCCCTACTTTGGATCAGCGTTGCTGCTGTAGTCGGTCATCAAACACACAGTGTGAAATATGTGGTTTGGTCACTGATTTGTGGAGAACCATTTGCAATTAGAATGCGTATTAGACTTATGTAGCTATGTAGGTAGGCGAAACCCTGACAGTGAGTGAATGGAGACGCACACCCCCCTTTTTGGTTGTAGAGTGAACATTATAAACTAACCTCTGTTTTTTTTTTTTTACGTTAATATGTTTTATTAGGTGTAACATAGGAGAAATTAAAACTCAATGGAAGATGAGGGAAATCAAATGAAAGGTAGGATGACAGTTTTTTTTTTAACATCTTTATTGGAGTATAATTGCTTTACAATGGTGTGTTAGTTTCTGCTTTACAACAAAGTGAATCAGCTATACATATACATATGTTCCCATATCTCTTCCCTCTTGCGTCTCCCTCCCTCCCACCCTCCCTATCCCACCCCTCTAGGTGGTCACAAACCACCTAGCTGATCTCTCTGTGTCATGTGGTTGCTTCCCACTAGCTATCCACCTTATGTTTGGTAGTGTATATATGTCCATGCCACTCTCTCACATTATAAACTTTCCTCTGTTTTTTTTAAATATATAAATTTATTTATTTATTTTTGGCTGCGTTGGGTTTTCGTTGCTGTGCATGGGCTTTCTCTAGTTGCAGCAAGCGGGGGCTGCTCTTCATTGCGGTGCGCCGGCTTCTCATCGTGGTGGCTTCTCTTGTTGCAGAGCACGGGCTCTAGAGCGTGGGCTCAGTAGTTGTGGCGCACGGGCTTAGTTGCTCTGCGGCATGTGGGGTCTTCCCGGACCGGGGCTCGAACCCGTGTCCCCTGCATTGGCAGGCGGATTCTTAACAGCTGCGCCACCGGGGAAGCCCCTTCCCCCTGTTTTTTATGCCGGTGATTGTCAACTCTGGCTGTGTATTAGAATCTCCTAAGGAGCCTCTAAAAATCCTGAAACATCCCGAGTCAGTTACACTGGACTCCCCAGCAGTTGGACTTAGGTATCTGTATTTAAAGCTCTCTGGAGATTCCCATGTGCAACCAAATTTGAGAGCCACTGTTTTCCATGCATAGTTCAGTTAGTTGCGTTGAATCAGGGACTCTTCTTAGTAGAATAATAAAAAGGACATGTATTAAACTCTTTATTAAGTCCTGTGAGTGCCCAGACCACAGATGTTGCTGTGTGGTATATAGTAGCTTCTCGCCATTGGTAGGGAGGGTTCTTATGGAAACTTCTCCTGCCATCCTTGTTAGATAGGACATCAGGTGCTCTGTTGATAAAATAACAGTGTCCAACAATTTTGAGGCATATAACAATCTTGCATGAACTGACATTACTTCCTGGACAAAAAAAAAAAAAAAAAAAAAAAAACCAACCCTCAATGCTAGAGTTAAATTCTTCTTTTTGCTGAATTGCAGAAGATTTTTTAATTTGGATTTCAATTGCCTTTTCCTGAAACCAAGTCATTTTGACAGAAGTCCAGACTTGGCTTTATCGACTTTAGAAAGGGGAGGCAGCAGTCAACTGCAAGTCACTTCTAACACTGCAAAAGAGCAGCAAAGAAACTTGTGATGTAACCACAGCAAGCAGGAAGCAGTGGTTAAGAGTATGGTCTCTGGAGTAGACTCTAGATTTTGAATCTTTTCCACACTTACTAATGTGGCTTCTCTTCTATAGAGCGGGCATAATCAGGGTACCCACCTCAATGAACTGTAGGAATCTAATTCACTAATCCGTTAGAAGTCCTTTGTCCAGGGACTTCGTAGAACAGTCATATACTGGAATCTGATTCTCCAGTTTTGTAAAGGAAAACAAAGGAAGCTGATGAGAAATAGTGGCACAGGGTAGAGATGCTTTTCTCAGATCAGCAGTAAAGTGGCAAGAGTCAAGCATACTCCACCAGCTCCCTTGAGGTCAACAGACTCCTAAGGCATCTAGAACCTTGCTGCTTGGCATTGCTGGGAGCTGCAGGTTTGGCATCCTGGAGAGCTGGTTAGAAATGCAGAAGGAATCTCAGGCAGCACTCCAGACCCACTGAATTAGAGCCTGCGTTCACCAAGCTCTCCAGGTGGTTAAACGTTGAGAAGTGGCTTGCCTATGAGCCAGATTTAACCAAACCCATTCCTCGCCTCCCCACATATATACACTCTGCTTTAGTACAGTGTTGGTAGGCTCACTAGGTGTTAATTAACCAGAATTTTTGATTTTTAAAAAACAGGCTTAGAGTCCAGAGAGTTTCCCAGTTGGTTCTTGAAATGTGATAAAACTAAAGGAAAGTGAGGATGGTTCTCTTTGTAAGTACAAAGGACACACAAATCTCTGCTTTTGATTTGGTGCCAGATAAGGGTTTTGAACAAAGGGAAATGGTAATGGCCTTTGACAAGCCCTGTCTCATTGTTTTTGCCCCCTTTTCATAATCACAATATCATGTCTGTTTTCCGCACAGTGCTTAAATGTGTAGTGTTTGCTTCCCTACTTTTGAAGGCTAACTCCAATAGGACAGTGGACTTTTTGGTGTTCTTTAACGTTATTGAATGACTGAATGAAGGTGTTTATTATTTGCTGAACGAATGAAGCTGGATGACTTGACAAATTCACTCAGGATTCACACCCAGGTCTGATTTCTTCCAAAGTTTATGATCTTTCTATAGCCTTCCCTGTGTAGGGATGTGCCTCGGCTTTTGATGTGATGTACTTTGCCAGGCTGCCTGTAGCTTCTCCTTTAATCTTTTTAAAAGATTCAATTTAATCTTAATTACATTTGAAATTAATTTTTTTTTAACTTCATCTCCCCACTTAGTCATCTCTCTTCTTTCAAGAACCTTCTCTTTTCAACCCCTCTAAAACAATTAGACTCGGGTTCTTTTACAACCTCGGAGTCATTTTCAACTCTCGCCATTACATCTCCAGATTCTTTCTCCGCTTTTCTAAGATCATGGCCCCTGTCCCAGCGCCTGCACTTATAATCTGGGGATTATGGTAGCCTTCTAGCTAGTCCCCTGCAGATTCTTTCCTTTGAAATCCACCTTCTATGTTATTGTCAGAATAAAAGTGTACATTGTATCAGAAAGAACAGGTTACTTTGGGGGCAGTTACAAACAAGCCCTGAATTTCAGAGGCTTACATAACAAGATTTTTCTTCCCGGTTTACACTGCATATTCATCACAGGGTGTGGGGAGGTGAGAAGGGGGGAGGGGGCTCTGCTTATCATAACTACTCAGGAACCTCGTTCAAAGTAGTTTTCTCTGATCTTCTCCAAAGGGGAAGAGAATGCAAATCAAAAACTGCTCTAGGGCTCCCCTGGTGGCGCAGTGGTTGAGAGTCCGCCTGCCGATGCAGGAAACACGGGTTCGTGCCCCGGTCCGTGAAGATCCCACGTGCCGCGGAGCGGCTGGGCCCGTGAGCCATGGCCGCTGCGCCTGCGCATCCGGAGCCTGTGCTCCGCAATGGGAGAGGCCACAACAGTGAGAGGCCCGCATACCACACACACACACAAAAAAACTGCTCTAGGGCTCCCCTGGTGGCGCAGTGGTTGAGAGTCCGCCTGCCGATGCAGGAAACACGGGTTCGTGCCCCGGTCTGGGAAGATCCCACATGCCGCGGAGCGGCTGGGCCCGTGAGCCATGGCCGCTGAGCCTGCGCGTTCGGAGCCTGTGCTCCGCAACGGGAGAGGCCGCAACAGTGAGAGCCCCCCCCCCTCCAAAAAAAACTGCTCTAACAGCTGACACCTGGGTGTGACACTGGATACACCTACTTCACATCTCATTGACCAAAGTGGTCACTTCATTTTGAAAGTGATGGAGAAATAATCTACCACATGCCTGAAAGAGGGCTGGAAATGTTTGATGAATGTTAGTAGTGGTCATCACATACATCATGTAACTCGCTTATTTTAAAACTTCCAGAAGCTCCTCTTTTTCTTTACAGCTTATTTCACACTTCTTAGGATAGAATCGAGTGGTCCAAGGTCAACTTTTGAAAAATCTCCTGTGTCACCCCATACTTCTCAAGTTCACTGTACAGCCTTCTTTACCTCACGCCTTTGTACTCGCCATTCCCTCCACCTTGAGGGACCTCCCTTTTGGTCTGTCTGGTGCAACCCTTGAATTTTGAGACCTAGATCAAAGGTCAAAGATCATGGTCTCTGTGAAGACCTTTGTCCAGACCTTTATTATATATCACAGAAACAGTGTTATGTATTTTACTCTTCCGCACTACAAGGCCTTTGAGGGCAGGTACAGAGATTAATTTTTTTTTAATATAGTAACTGCGGCATTTAAAAATAAATTTAGTGAGGTTTAATTGATGTACCAAAATCTATACCTAGTTAAAGTACACAATTCATGGAGTTTCACGGATGCATACACCCTGTGAAATCAATAGCACGATCCTGATACAGAGCTTTTCGATCACTCCCCAAAGTTTCCTCCTGTCCCGTTTCAGTCCATCTCTCATTCCCTGTCCATTCCCAGGCAACACTGATCTGTTTCCTGTTACTGTAGGTTGGTTGGCATTTTCTAGAATTTTATGTAAATGGAGTCATACGGTGTGTACCCTTTGGTGTCTGGGTTCTTTGGCTCAGCAGAACAATACTGAGATTGATCCATGTTATGCATGTCAGCAGTTTGTTCTGTTCTATAGCTGAGTAAAATTCCATTGTATGGACATCGCTTTTTTAAAGATCCATTTACCTGTTAGACATTTGAATTGTTTCTAGTTTGGGACTACGAGAATACAGCTACTATGACTATTTTTGTACAAGGCTTTGTGTGGACATGTGTTTCTACTTCTCTTGAATACATACCTAGGAGTGAAATAGCTGGACCATAGGGTAGATGTATATTTAATCATAAAAGAAAGAGTTTTCCAAAGTAGCTGTATCTTCATTCTCATCAGCAATGTATGAGAGTTCCAGTTTCTCCATGTATTTTTGGTGCCTTCTTTTGATATTGCCAGCTTTTTAAATTTTAGCTATTCAAATGGTTGCACAGTGGCAGTTAATGTGCTTTTGATTTCTCTAATAACTAAAGATGTTGAACATCTTTTCATGAACTTATTAACCATTCGGAGAACTTTGGTGAAGCGTCTGCTCAGCTCTGTTCCCCATTTAAAAAATTGGTTGTTGTTCTTACTGTTGAGTCATAATAGCTACTTATATATTCTGGATACAAGATCTTTGCCAGATGTATATATTTTGAATATTTCTCCCATTCTGTGGCTTTTCTTTTCATTTCCTTATTGGTGTCTTTTGAAGAGCAAATGTTTTTATTTTGATGAAGCTCGATTTATCAACCTTTTCCTTATGGTTTGCGCTTTTCCTGTTATCTGAGAAATCTTCACCTATGCTAACTTTGCAAAGATTTCTTCTATGTTTTCTTCTTTTATAGTATTTTTACATTTAGATCCATGATCCATTTTGAGTTAATTTGGGAGTATGGCATTAGGTAAGGATCTATTTTGTAACATTTTTTTCTGTATGGATATCGGGTTGTTCCAACACTATTTGTTGACTTTTTCTATTAAATTGCCTTGGCACCTTCATGAAAAATCATTTGATCATCTCTCTTTGGGCCTTTTCGTTCTATTGATATACACATCTCTTTTTTTTTTTTTTTTTTAACCAATACCATATTGTTCTTATTACTTATAGCTTTATAGTAGTTCTTGGACTCAGGTAATGTAAGTCCTCCAACTTTATTGCTCTTTTTAAAAATAGCTAATGCTATCCTAGTTCATTTATATTTACATAAATATGTAATTTGCTTTGCTAATATTGTGTTAAGGAGCGTTGTATTTATGTTCATTAAAGATATTGGTCTGTAGTTTTCTTGTAATATCCTTGTCTGTTTGGTACCTGAGTAATACTAAGCTCGTAAAATGAGTTGATCAACGTTCACTCTTCTATTTTCTGAAAGAGTGTGTGATTAATTGGTATTATTTCCATTTTAGATACTTGATAGAATTCACCAGTGAAGCCTACTGGTCCCGGAGTTTTCCTTGGGGAAGGTTTTTAACTACAAATTTAATTAATTATGAATTTAACTGTCATAGGGTTATTCAGATTTTCTATTGCTTCTTGTGCCAGTTTTTTTTTTTTTTTGCGGTATGCGGGCCTCTCACTGTTGTGGCCTCTCCTGTTGCGGAGCACAGGCTCCGGACGCGCAGGCCTAGCGGCCATGGCTCACGGGCTTAGTTGCTCCGCGGCATGTGGGATCTTCCCGGACCGGGGCACGAACCCGTGTTTCCTACATCGGCAGGCGGATTCTCAACCACTGCGCCACCAGGGAAGCCCCCTTGTGCCAGTTTTGATAATTAACATCTTTCATGAAATGTGTTCATTTCTTATACATTGCCAAATTTATTTGTCTATATATCTAGTGGTTTCCTCTTTGTCATTTATGACATTGGTAATTTGTCAGGTTAATCTATTTCATTTACCTTTTCAAAAAAAACAAAGAACCACTTTGGGTTTTCTTGATTTCTCTCTATTGCTTGAGTATTTTCTCCTTTATTGATTTCCTCTTCTATCTTTATTATTTCCTACCTTTTACTTTAGGTTTAATTTGCTCTTCTTCTCTTAGTTTCCTATGATAGGAACTTATAATTGATTTTAGACTTTTCTCTTTTCCTAATGTACACATTTATAGATCTAGTTTCTTTCTCTGCTCTGGGTAGGTTGTATGCCATAAGTGTTTTTTGTTTTTTTTTTTTTTTGGTTTTTTTTTTGTGTGTGTGGTACGCGGGCCTCTCACTGTTGTGGCCTCTCCCGTTGCGGAGCACAGGCTCCGGACGCTCCGTGTCATGTGAGATCTTCCCGGACCGGGGCACGAACCCGCGTCCCCTGCATCGGCAGGCGGACTCTCAACCACTGCACCAGCAGGGAAGCCCTATCCCATAAGTTTTGATATGTTGTTTTCATTATCATTTAGTTCAAAATATTTTCTTCTTTGACCCATGGTTTACTTGGGGTGAATTTCTAAATATTTTGAACTTTCCTATATGTTTTATTGTTGAGTTCTAATTTAATTCTCTGCAAGATTTTAGTCTTTTGAAATCTATTGAGACTTGTTTTATGTTTTATTTTATAATTAGTTTATCTTGGTGAACATGCCATATCTACTTGAAAAGGATATATACTCTGCGGTTGTTGGGTGTAGTGTTATATATAAATAAATTAGGGTAAGGTAGTTGACAGTGTTGTTCAGATCTTCTGATATTTTGACTGATATTTTCTGATATTTCCTACCTTGACTGATATTTTCTACCTTGTTCTATCAGTTGCCAAGAGAAGAGTTAGTCTCCAACTATGTTTGAGAATTTATTTCTCCCTTTAGTTTTTCAGTTTTTGCTTCATGTATTTTGAAATTCTGCTCTTATGCCCATATGTTTGTAATACTTATAGATTTCTGATATTAACTTTTTGATGATTATTGTCACTTTCCATCTTGAGGTCTCCTTTATGTGCTACTAATATAGCTCATCCACCTTCTGAGATGGCCCACGCTCTGTCTGTGGAGTGTGTTTCTCTGTAAATAAATCCACTTGTTACCTTAAATATATATATATACAGCTCATCTGCCTTCCTTATGCTTACGGTTTGTGTGGTGTATCTTTTTTCAGCCTTTTATTTTCAATCTGTTTGTGTCTTTTAATTTAAATTGTGTATCTTGTAGGCAGCATATACTTGGATTTTTTCTATTTTAAATCCAATATCTTGCCTTTAAATAGGAGTTTTTAGTGCATTTTCATGTAGTTGCTATAGTTGTTTTTAGTTCTGCCATCTCTCCATTTACTTTTAATCTGTCTCATCTGTTTTTTGTTCCTTTTCTTCTTCCTAGCATCGTTTTGTGTTAATCAAATATTTTTTAGTGTTCCATTTAAATTTTTTTGACTTCTAGTTATATCTCTCTGCATTGTTGTTAGTGGTTACTTTAGTGATTATAATATGCATCTTTAACTTTACCCAATCTACTTTAAAGTAATATTGAATTTTTGAATTCAGTTGAATTCAAATTGAATTCAATATTCAGTAAGTTCAGAATTTGATTTACCGAATATTGAGTTCAGGTAAATCAAATTCACTTTTGTATCCATAGTGCCTAGTGCCTAGCATGGCATTTGGTACAAAATGGGAAACTGACATATATTGACAGATATTTCTTGAATGAATAATAATCATAGATGTTTTTTATGTTGTATCAAAGGTATATGGAGATGATTCCCCAAAATTTTTTTGGTTAATGCCAGGCTAGTTAATAGAAAATCACTTAAAATTTTAACCATTATTACATATTTAGTGGATTTGAATTTACAAATCCTGTAATTTTCTTATGTAGTTATGAGTCTATGTATTATTTTGTTTCATTCCCATATGTGTAAAGATGTAGTTGTAAAAATTTAACATAGACCTCTTCTTATCCTTAATTTCTGAAGTTTCAAAAATTTCTCATTTTCAAAGTTTAGTGGGGAAGTCATCTTACTTTAATAATGGAATTCTTTATGGTTCTGTGAAACTTCCAACCACGGACTGTCTTGGCCATTCTGCCCAAATAACATCCGTATCCAGTACACAGCACACTCTCCAGGCTTTGCTCAGTTATTTTCCGATGTGTAAATTCGACACTTAACACTGACTGTGTTTTATGGTCTGTAGCAGACTATGGGATGGCATAGTTCTGAAGCCCAGGTTTGAGGAATGCCCTTGAATCTTTTATTAGGTTCCAGAGTGGTAGAAGCATTCCTAGAGGAGTCTAGCTCCAGGTCTTGTCCTATAGGGAGGAAGCCACTAGGAGACTCAGTGTCTAGAACCAACTCCTGCTGGAAGCAAGGCAAACAGGGGTGGGCGCAAGACAGGATGCAACCATGAGGAAAAGCAGGTGGTTAAGCTCTCCTTAGAAAGGGCCCAAGATTCACACCAATGCAGTGCTCCTTCCCCACCGAGACAAAGCTTTTCTCCTCCCTTGGAACCAATTGGACACCTGCCCCAGTATTTCTGTTTAACCTTAAAAGTTCATTTGAACACTTTTGTGAAATCTCTCTCTCTCTCTCTCTCTCTCTCTCTCTTTTGGCTTACATAGCTTCCTAAAATGCTTCAACTTTCCTATAATCTAGTTAGAAATGGTGCCTTTAAGATCTCCAACTGCCCTATAGGAGTTTCTAGAGTTGAAATTCCAAACATAAAGACCTTCACGGAAGAACTCTAGTTTTCTGGGATTCACAGGAAACTGAATGTCTATGTATCACAGTGTCCTGTTGCATTTATAAATGACTTTCCCTGCTACTACTGTATTGAAGGCTAAAGTTGTTCTTTCTGGAGATGAATTCCTCGAAACTTACCCATGAATTTTCATGAATTTTGAAGCTGTGCAGTGTAGTGCTTAATAAGGGAAGCTTTAGAGTTTGAGCCCTGGAAATGTCTCATACTAACTGTCATTATTTGTAAAAGGACAGAATCATATTACTTACCTTATGGGGTTATTGTGAAGTTTGAAGATCTGTGTTAAACCTTTAGCCCAGGGCTTAGCATATAAGTTGCCTGCTGAAAAGGCTGCTTATTATAATTTCTTCTGGCGAGGAAGATGATGATGCTGATGGAGAAGAGGCGGAGGAGGAAGAGGAGGGGAAGGAAGCAGCGGTGGTGCTGGTCACAGCAGAAGGAGCCAGCTCTCTGGGTGATGAAACCAGATACCGACCTTTGCCTAAGTGTCCTCTCAGAGCCCAGTTAACTCTGATTCTGACTAGACTTGTCCTCCTGTATACCTTCTTCTGCACTCACTGAAGAGTCATCCCTCTGGATAACTTCTCCTGATGTTATAAAAGGTACTTTAGGAGAGGCTGTCACAGCTCATTTCTCCTTGTCATTTGCCCAGATCTTCCTTCCTTCCCAGATCGAGTGTTGCCCCCCTCCTGAGGTCTGCCAGGCTTGCCCCAGTTCCCAGTTTTCTAACCCTTCTCTAAGTTATTGGGAGCTCATTTTGCCTGCATGGCAAATTAGGAAGGAAGGAAATAAACATGTATCGAGCTGCTACCACATGCCAGAGACTGTGCTAGGCGCGGATTGTGACTCATGTAATTCTCTCAAGCATTAATTTCACATACTGAGAAATCAAGAGCTCAGGGTGGGTACAGACTTGCTCAGGGCTATACTGGTAAGTGATCAAGATCTGAACACAAGTCTTTGTAACTCTACAGTCCTGCTTTCGATCCCTCACCACGAGACTACAGGGTACCAGGAGAAGAAGGCAGCGGGTCTCTCGGGAGGAGGGAAGAAGTCATCAAAAGCAAATGCCAGCCTTTCAGTATGTTGGTTGGGGATGGTCACTTCCCAGTGGAATCAAGGGCTGTTACTGCCTGAGCTTACCCCAGAGGCAGCTTGCAGAGGTCGGAAAGGTCTAGGGAATCCAGAGTCGCTCCGCCACTGCCCTGCAGGTAAAATCACAGACCAAGAATAACCTGGAGGAGTAGTGCTTTTGACAAGAGAACATCTGGCATTCGGAGTTGAGAATGTCATTCTTAACTTGGAGGTAAAGGAGCATCTGGTTTTGAAAATCAGTTGAGTATTTGTGGAACCTGTATCACCTCCATGTGTTTCCCATGTGGTGACATTATTAAGATTGTGGTCAAATGTTCTGTTGGATTTGGGAGGAGACCTCATGGAGAAAAATGATAATAAAAGCCTATATTGGCAGAACGGTAGATTAGCTGAGATATGGACCATTTGGCCCTGGACTAGCAAAGTCAACTCCAAGGCCAACTGAGGACTTTACATCACTCTCAAACAATTCAGCTGAACCTAGAGGGAAGGCAAGGCAGCGGGGGGTGGGGTGGGGGCGGGCAAGCTTGGCCAGAATCCAGCAACATTCTGGATTGGAACTGACGTTGGAATTTAGAGATATTCTCAAGAATTTACTTGAGTAGTTCTCAAGTTTTTCCCGGTTCCTTCTCAGGGAACATGACGCTCCAGCCACATTCCAGTAGTCCATGGACCACACAGACTCGTGACTTGCTTTAAAAACCTTGCAATGTTGGACGGGATTGACTGTTTTCGCTAAAAAGCTGAAATCAACCTGAAGGCTCTGAGAGTCTGCAGGTAGAGTCAACCCAAAGATTCGGGGTTTTAGAAAGTAACCAACTTGGATGTTGGGAAAAGGTCAGGTGATCTCTTAACAGGGAAAGCGTTAGCCTCAAAGTAGATATCCAGCCACCAGGCATGCCATTCTTTTTCTGGGAGCGTTTTTCTAACCCCTGAGGCCCCCTGCTTATATCTTTGCAAAAGCTGAGCCTTTAGGAATTCTATTTTGGAAAGATCAAGGTATATAAAAATAGGTGTTCAGACCGTCCAAAAAATTTAGGCTTGGAAAGAGAGTCTCCAGATAGCTCAGTGTCAGAAAGTCAAAGGAAAGACCATATAGTCATTGAGTTAATAAGAAATGATTTCCCTGAAAGAACAAATATTGTTAAAAAGAGCTCAGAGACTTAATGTTACTTGGGAAAAGGAAAGACATTATAGTTCTGCTCGCTTTTATGACTGGAAGATTCCACTCCTTAGTCTCCTGTTTATCTTGTCCTCCAATCTTGGCCATTGCCCCCCGCCCATCCCCCAATTGATGAGAACTCCAGCACCGTGTATCTCTATTCAAGATTGGGTTGCAGAGAAAACAAATTCCCCATGGTACAGAGAATGATTTGGAAGGTCCCAGATCCTGTCCCCAGACCTAGCCTTTGGAAAACTTTGGGCACAGACTCCTAAGGAGTCCCAGGGGAATTGGAGTCCAGGAATTTTCATAAAGGAGTGAAGAAAAAAAATAATCCCAGGGAGTTGGAGGAAGAGAACCCAATGATATCTGCTGAATATGCATGCTAGAAATTACTGATATAAATACACTGCTGGGCAAGGCCTATGGACTTGGTCAGTGAGGGAGACAGATGTCAAGGACCCAGGGTGTGGACGTTCAGCTTCCCTGTTGGGGGTGGGTGGCTTCACATGAGCTCCCTGAGGTAAGTCGCAGCCTTGGGATCAGCTGTGATGAAGACAGTGCTTTTTTTTTTTTTTTTTTTTTTTTTTTTTTTGCGGTACGCGGGCCTCTCACTGCTGTGGCCTCTCCCGTTGCGGAGCACAGGCTCCAGACGCGCAGGCTCAGCGGCCATGGCTCACGGGCCCAGCCGCTCCGCGGCATGTGGGATCTTCCCGGACCAGGGCACGAACCCGTGACCCCTGCATCGGCAGGCGGATTCTCAACCACTGCGCCACCAGGGAAGCCCGAGGACAGTGCTTTTTATCGGACTCAGCTGCACAGGTCAATTCGCTCAAGAAAGGGGAATTGACTGCAAGACTGCGACAGGAATTGGGGGGGTCTCGGGAAGGAGCTGGTTTTTTCATCCTCTCATGAGACCATCTGTCTTTCTCTTTTTGCGTTTTCCTCTCTTGGAAACAGCTTTTTCTGATTGCTTAGCTTATCTGTTTCCTCTAAACTCAGGCTTGCACTTGGCCTTGACTTGTCCCAGTTTTCTAACGCCTAGCTGTACCTCAGGATGTACTGGATGCACCCTTCCTCCCTCATCTCCCTTTCTTCTCTCAGTGTCCTAATTTCAGAGGACTGGTTCAGAAGATGTTTTTACACCATTCTCTGGCCCAAAGTTCTGTGTTACCAAGCCAAGCTCTGGGTTGGGTCAAGCTTTGGTTATTCCCCAACTTTCCGTGTGCCTGGGGAGATGGAATCAGGTGATGAAAACCTGGTTATCCCCCCAATTAAGAGCCAAAGGTGGGGGGGGGGGCTTCCCTGGTGGCGCAGTGGTTGAGAGTCCGCCTGCCGATGCAGGGGACGCGGGTTCGTGCCCCGGTCCGGGAGGATCCCACGTGCCGCGGAGCGGCTGGGCCCGTGAGCCGTGGCCGCTGAGCCTGCGCGTCCGGAGCCTGTGCTCTGCAACAGGAGAGGCCACACCAGTGAGAGGCCCGCGTACCGCAAAAAAAAAAAAAGCCAAAGGTGGGAATTAGGGGTCTCTGATACAGCACTCAACACTCCCTCCTTGAGAATAGCAGTTGGCAGAGTAAAGCATACCCTTTGAAAGGTACACAAGTTTGGAAAACGTTTCCAAGGTAGGCATTCTCCCAAAGCTGTTGTTTCTATATGTTTTAGTGGCATTGCATTTGGGTTGTTTAGGCTTTTTTTTTTTTTTTTTTTGATAGACTCCAATTAGTAACATACTGTCTTGGCCACTCCTATGTGATGACAGCCTTTTATTTATGAGAAGATAGGTTTGAGGGATGCTGTTCTGAGTGATGGGGTGTTTTTATTTGGTGTCATCAAAAGCATGGTTGAGACCAAAGGTTTTTTGCTCTTAACACAGGCAGTTGCAACAAAGGAAATTCTCGTAGACTGTTGTGGGTACCGTGTGTGACAGCCTTTTGGGAATTGTAGAGTGCCGTACACACCGCTGTTCACGGTGTCCAGCTGACAGCCAGATGGGCCTTTACGTAGCTGTGACCTAGGAGCTGCACCCTAGGCTGGAGAACAGTCCTAAAGTCTCTGCGACTCCTCTGTAGCTTTGTTTTCAGACTAGACAGATGCGTGGGATGAGCAAGTAGTCATGTTAGGCTTGCTCTAGGTGAAACAGTGAACAAGGCAGTGCTTTTCCTTTTTGTAGCTTGTCTAAAGCCCCAAACTGAGGTACATGTAACCCTTGGGAGGCCAAAAGATTCTTAAAAGTTATGCAAGCAGCTTGGACAAGCAATTAAAGGAATTAATTTCTCGACTGTTACAGATATTCTTTCTTAGGATTGTTCTATCTGAAAATGGGCCTTTGGACTAGGTTCTCACCACCCCTTTCACAACTGTCCTTCTACTTTTCAAAAGAAAGGCATACCTCCACCCCAGCCCTCTGCTCCATCCACCCCAAATGTTATCAGCCTGCTTTGTCCAGACTGTTTGTGGGGCCGGATGAAGGGTGTTGACAACAGAAAGCATCTACCTCCTGGGCTGCACATCCCCTGGGCCAGTTGGTTTCCCACTTTCTGTTTTCATCACGATTGAAGGAAGACTCTATCAACTGGTAGATCTTTCAAAAATGATTCTTGATGATAAATTCTATATTGCTTTTGATGTACAACTCAAGAGAAGTTCTCGGAATTGAGTGACATTTGTGTTACAGTTTCCTTCCATTCACAACTTCTGAACTTTGTGAATAATTTATTAGGCTTTACAGCTTTAAACATTAAAATGGAAGTAACATTGTTGCTGAAGCTGTCTCATTCCAGTAAGAAGTGTTATTACTCTAGGGCTAAATAAACTAATTGAGAAACAAAAGAGCCCACTTCTTTCATTGCCCATATAATGTCACTTTTAATGTTTAGTAATTGTTTGTAAAGCTTTAAATTTATTTATGTTTTTGATGAATCATATACTACTAATAATCATAACAATAAGTGAATCTGGGAGAAAAATCTTTTTTAAGATTCAGAGATTTGTGATCATAAGAAATTTAAAAAATATCGAATTTATATATATTTTTGTTGCAGAGAAGTAGTGTGGGGTGATCAATATGATTTTCAAGTATAAAATTATATTGCACAAGGATATATGTGGGGGAGTGGAATGGAAATACAAAATCATGAAGAAAAAATAATGTTAAAAACTGTGTGCATATATTTTATACTGATGATGGTGAAAATCAGATTGCCTGGCATTGTACTGTACTGGCTACAGCTAAAATAGTGCTGCAACCGTTTTATTTTATAGGTAACCATTTACAATGTTCCAAATTATACTCCTTGCAATAAAAAGATTAAAGATTTTATATGTTAACTTTAAAAAAGGAATAGAGGGTTCAAGTAGGTTTTTCAAAATTTTGCTGGGAGTTTGAGAGCAGAAAAGTCTGAAGGCTGGGGTGTCAGTTGGGAGAAGGGACATATGTTGGAGTCCAGAAATCCAGATTCTGCCATTTATTAGCTCCGCAACTTTGCACAATTAATTAAACTGATCCAGTGTTCTTTTATTTTTTTCGGTCGTGCTGCGGGGCTTGTAGGATTTTAGTTCCCTGACCAGGGATTGAACCCTGGCCCGTGGCATTGAGAGCGCGGAGTTCTTAACCACTGGACAGCTGCCAGGGAATTCCCCAGCTGGCTTTTCTTACGCAATGCCATTATGACTTTTCTCTCCATCTCCTTCATTCTCCCTTCTTCTACCCTCTTGTCTATTCAAAATTAGCCTCCTCTTACATCCCCTCTTAATTATATTTGATTCACATTTGAAAGGTCCCAGAGTGTCTTCTATAAGTCCATTCATCCAATAGATATACACTGGGTACTTACTATATTTCAGAGAC
This sequence comes from Kogia breviceps, assembly GCF_026419965.1. Lineage (NCBI taxonomy): Eukaryota > Metazoa > Chordata > Mammalia > Artiodactyla > Physeteridae > Kogia > Kogia breviceps. Next base: position 190,531,166 of record NC_081311.1, on the reverse strand, counting down.
TATTATGGCACCGGGGATAAACCTATGAATAAAAAAAGATGGAATCCCTATCGTCATAGAGCTTATATAGTAACTAAGTGCATGGTGATGGGAATGCATCGGCTACTCCCAGCATAGCAGTGTCCTCTCACTGTTAGTTAATGTCCTTTCACATTGGACTCCCACTGACTAATGGGAGACCAGTTAGGTTCCTGCAGGTTGGTTCAGCTGTCCATTCATCCATCTGTCCACCCAGCCATCTTTCCAATTAAAATGTACTGAGACACTGCTAGGTGTTAGGGCCACCATCAGACAGACATTCTTCCTCGGAAAGGTGACCACAGCAACACACTACTTTAACAAAATCCCCTTGACGCATGCTTTATCACAATACGTCTGGAGACCAATTGCATGATGTATCTATTTTTTGCTTAAAATGCAAATACCTCTGGTTTTCTTTAATTTTTGACCGTGTTTCCTATTTGTTTAAAATATCAAATACATTTTGAATGATTTAAACCAATTTGTGTATTCCTCATAAAACAATAATTTGTTTTACTGAGACTTGCTTCTGGAATGCAAGTAAAAAAATATTTTAAATGATGGATTTAGGGATGGGAGAAGATCTAGGTACTCAAAGTGATTCTGTTTCCACTTGGTTTTGAAACTATCATGGAATGTTGTTCCACCACTTACTTGGAAATCTAGTCTCTCATAAATGCAACACTGAGTTAGTTTATCCAGATTTTATCCAGAAGTCTAAAAATAGTTTGTAACATTCTACACTCCCAGTTTCCTTCTCTCTACCCAATTCTTACAGATACGGGTCTTCAGAGAAGCCAAAGTTTTAAAGATGAGACATTTCACTTCGTTCAGCCAAAGAGATCTTTTATCAAAGCATACAGTTCTTTGAGTCAAAATATTTTTTCTTTTTAAAAATTGACATAAAGTTCACAGAATAAAACACACTATCCGGCTTCCCTGGTGGCGCAGTGGTTGGGAGTCCGCCTGCCAATGCAGGGGACGCGGGTTCGTGCCCCGGTCCGGGAGGATCCCGCGTGCCGCGTAGCGGCTGGGCCCGTGAGCCATGGCCGCTGGGCCTGCGCGTCCGGAGCCTGTGCTCCGCGACGGGAGAGGCCACAACAGTGAGGCCCGCATACCACACACACACACACACACAAAAAACCAAAACACTATCTTTACTCTTTTAAAGTTTATAATTCAGTGGGTTTTTTTTTTTTTTTTCTTTTGCGGTACGCGGGCCTCTCACCGCTGTGGCCTCTCCTGCTGCGGAGCGCAGGCTCCGGACGCGCAGGCTCAGCGGCCATGGCTCACGGGCCCAGCCGCTCCGCGGCACGTGGGATCTTCCCGGACCGGGGCACGAACCCTCATCCCCTGCATCGGCAGGCGGACTCTCAACCACTGCGCCACCAGAAAAGCCCAATTCAGTGGTTTTTAGTGTTCTTAGAATGTTGTGCAACCATCAGCACTATCCAGTTCCAGAACATTCCCATCACCCCAACTCTCCCCTTCTCCAACCCCTGATAACTACTAATCTGCTTTCTGTCTCTATGGAGTTGCCTATTCTGGCCATTCCGTATACACGGAATTATACAGTATGTGATTTCTTTCACGTGGGACAATGTTTTCAAGGTTCATCCATGTCGTAGCACGGATTGGTATTTCATTCCTTTTTATGGTCGGACGTAGCGCGTTTTGCTTATCTATTCATCAGGTGAAGTGAGTCGTTCCCATTTTTTGGCTCTTACAAATAATTCTGCTGTAAATATTCATGTACAAGTTTACGTGTGAACATATGTTGTCAGTTCTCTCGGGTATATACCTAGGAATGAAATTGCTGGGTCACGTGGTAACTCTGTGTTTAACTTTTTGACAACCTGGCAGAATGTTGTACCATTTTACATAAAAACATGTTTATATGTATTTGCTGTATGTAGGCAAAATGTGTATTTCTATACTAGGGGATTCCTTTTTAGTTTCAAAAACTAAAAAAAAGCCCTTGAAAGAATTGTAGCTTGGATTTTTAAGAGAAAAGATTGAATAGAAAGAAAATTCCCCTTAGCAAAAGGAAGCAGTATATTTTTGTACAAGCATTACATACATATATCTTTTCATTTCTCAAAAATATATTTATGCCGTAAAGAATTTGAGAATAGTTTTACTTCTAAGAATTAAAAATTAAGTATTCAGTTTAACCATTGCCAAGAAAAGATTGTTATGTCAAAACACTGTTGAAGTTCTCCTTTAGAAAATATTTCCATCACGAACTCTGAATGATGAAAGTAATTATTCTCAACATTATAATGCATACTCTGTTTTAAGAGATATATTTATATTTAACATATACAGACTTTAAACCCAGGACATAGAAGCTCACTTGTAGATGAGAGCCTTCTGGAAGAGAAGAGTGGCAGAATTTTTTTTAAGTACCAGGATTTGACTATGAAGTAATTCGTGCACATGGCATTGGTAAGGCGCTCTTTCACGTGGATCAAGCCCTTGGCCACAGATTCCTGGTGAGTGTCCTCAGGTATGATCACTGGCTTTTATTTAATAATTTCCCCTAAAGGTTGGTTCTGCAGGTGTAAATTATCTGAATGCTTCACATGTCAAAAAGCCCGATTATTCCAGAAATCTACAGATTATGCCTGCTTCCATTCTGCGATTCATTTTTATTATTAAACAGCATTCCTCTCTCCTCTCCGCCAGTTGCACCCACGTGATCACCCAATGGGAGGACGCACAAGGCCACAGATTCTTGCTCTCCTATTCACTGGGTTTGAATAGCGAAAACCTTCTCATATGTCCAGAGCAGCAGGGTCCCTATAACTAGGAGAGCTAGGACAATGCACTTCATGAGTGGGGTAGACAGAATAATGACCCCCAGAAATGTCCACATCCTAATTCCCAGAGCCTCTGAATGTGCTCTGCTAGGTAGCAAGGGGAATTATGGTTGTAGATGAAATTAAGTTTGCTAATCAGCTGACCATGCCATGGGGAAATTATCCTGGATTATCTGGGTGGGCCCAGTATAATGAAAAGGGTCCGTAGAAGCGAAAGAGGGAGGCAGAAGAGTGAGAGTAGAGAAGGAGACATGATGGAAAGAGCAGAGGTCAGAGGGTTGCAGCAAGGGAGAGACTCAGCTGGTCACCGCTGGCTTTGAAGGTGGAAGGGACCATGAACTAGGGAATGCAGGCAGCCTTTAGAATCTGGAAACAGCAAGGAAACTGAGTCTCCCTTGGAGCTTCCAGAAGGAACACAGCCCTACCAGCACTTTGATCTTTTGCCAGTGAGACCTACTTCAGACTTCTGACCTCCAGAACCATAAGAGAATAAATCTGTATTGTTTTCAGCCACAGAGTTTGTGGTCATGTGTTACAGCAGCAGTAGGAAACTAATATGAGATTATTTGAGGTGACTAAAAAAATATTGGGAATTAAGACAGGGAAATGTTAAACAGTGAAAAATATGAGAAGTTTTGGAGCTGATGAACATGTATTGATGGGCTGTGAAAGGAGAGAGGGTGATGGGAAGGAGAACGCAATTCTTTCAGAAATGCAGCCAAGTCTTACTTATTTGGAGCAAATGTGAAGGAAACTGCAAAGTACTCTTAATTTTGAATTGTTCTTTAAAGAAAAAAAAAAAGCAACCCCACTCCTAAGCCTATATCTGGAAAAGATGAAAATTCTAATTTGAAAAGGTAACATGCACCCCTGTGTTCATAGCAGCACTATTTACAATAGTCAAGACACAGAAGCAACCTAAGTGTCCATCGACAGATGAATAGATAAAGAAGATATGGGGTAGATATATACAATGGAATATTACTCATCCATAAAAAAAGTATAAAATAATGCCATTTGCAGCAGCATGGATGCAACTAGAAATTATCATACTAAGTGAAGTCAAACAGAGAAAAACAAATACCATGTGATATCGCTTATATGTGGAATCTAAAAAAATGATACAAATGAACTTATTTACAAAACAGAAACAGACTCACAGAAATAGAAAACGAACTTATGGTTACCAAAGGGGAAAGAGAGGGAAAGGATAAATTAGGACTTTGGGATTAACAGATGCACACTACTATGTATAAAATAGATAATCAACAAGGACTTACTGTGTAGCACAGGGAACTATATTCAGTATGTTGTAATATATAATGGAAAAGAATCTGAAAAAGAATATGTGTATCTATATATCTGAATCACTTTACTGTAGACCTAAAACTAACACAACATTGTAAATCAAGTATAATTTTAAAAAAGACAAACACAAAAAAAGAATTGCCTTATTTTTTAAAAAACCTGCTGTATTAAAAAAAAAAAGGTATTGCCTTATTTTTAAATATATTAAGCAGCAGGAGGAACAAATGGGTGATGGGGTGGGGGGAGAAGGGATAGTCACAGGGTTTGAGGTCCCTAAGGGCCACCTCCAAGCCACTCTGCTTCCAGCCTTTTGGGCACCTTATCCAACATTTCTGAGTCAGTCTGCTCTGGTGTAAAATGTGGAAAAACCTACCCTGCCTACAATTTTAATGAGACTATATATACAGAGGCCAGAATTGCTATAAGATGTAACCTGTCCTTATTTACAGATGTCCAAAGTGGTAAAGACCTGATTGAACAACAGTTGTTGTAAATACTTTAATTTGATTTAAAACAGTTTCTTCCCTCTATTTAACACGTCTTTCCCCTTTTTATTTTCTGATTCACCCCCATTACTACACTGAAATGCCACCCTGGCCTTTGCTGGAATTGCCCTGAATTCCAAGAGAAGGGTCACGGAGAAGGGGGACTTCAGTGCGGAGGCCAGTGAGTGTGGGCCGGACCCACCCCCAGTCTCCCATCTCCTAGCCTGGGTCTCAGGCAGAGGCACGTCTCTGTAGGTTTCTGTAATGCTTATCAGCATCTCAGCGCAAGAAGAAGGAGCCGAGGATGGAGAAGTAAGGCTCCTTTGGGCAGGAGGTTTCAGAGAGGAGAAGGCTCTACACGAAGAAAGGGACAAGGGTGGCAGAGAAATCACAGCCCGAGTCTGGGCCCCAGTTCTCCTCCCATCCGAGCTCTGTTTTAAGGATTCAGTGCGATGACGGATGTGGAAGCTCTTGGACAATCGTAAGCCCGAGGCAGACATAACGCACTTTTGAGTGGTTGTCCTGGTCACTCCAGGCTGCTGTGGCAAATGCCATCGACTGGGGGCTTACGGGCAACGCAAATTTATTTCTCAGAGTTCTGGAGGCTGACAGTCGAGATCCGGGTATCAGCATGGGCATGTTATTGTGAGGACGCTCTTCCGGGTTGCAGACTGCTGGCTTCTCATCGTATCCTCACATGGTAGAAGGACTGAGAGAGAGCTCTCCAGGTCCTTTTAGAAGGGGAATAATCCCCTTCACAAGGACTGCCCCCTCATGACCTAATACTCCCAGAGGCCCCACCTCCTAATACTATCACATGGGGGTTAGGATTTCAACCTATGAATTGGGGGAGGACACACACATTCAGTCTTTTTTTGGTTGCATCTTTCCTGTTAAAATTCCTCTATACTAATGACGTTACCCCAGTTGGATTTCTGCCTCACTTATAAGACCCTGAACTACCTAATTCTCCCCTGACTTGTTCGTATTGTTTCCCAAACCGTCTCCCCAGTCCAGTTAGGTTTCTTCCATCCTCCCTCCTTCCGGCTGGTTCCACTTGACAGCGTCCAGGATACACTAGTCTTTGCAGCAGTTCCTGGACAAAGCTGCCTCCTTGCAGCTCCCGTCTAGTTTCATTCTGAGAGGCCTCTCCCTCCACTCACCCGTCCATCCAGGTCCCACCTTCCAAGTGTCCCCACCGTACCCAGCACGATGAAGGCCACACCAAAGGGTGTGAGTACTTGACTGAGTAAAAGGAGGGAAGGTGGTGATGACATCCAGAGAGAGGATAACATTTATCTTGCCACTTGTGACAATCAACTGGCGACAGTAGCCTTATTGGAAACTAAAAAAAAAGGTTTCTGGAGTTAATTCTTGTGTTCTTTTTCTTTTTAGTTTGTTTTGCATTAAAACAAGCAGTTTAAATTAATCTGCGTTTTTGCTTTTTCGTAGGTCGCTCATACTTATTCTCTTTTCTGTACAACATGCGTACGGGGTAAGTCCATTAATGAGCTCTGATTGTACGTTGAAAATTCACTTTATTGAATGAATCATTTTTATGATACTTGTTTAACCATTTTAAAAAATGCAAGTAGAGTTAATTTACAATATTGTGTTAGTTTCAGGTGTACAGCAAAGTGATTCTGTTTATCTATCTATCTATCTCTTGATTCTTTTCCATTATAGGTTATTACAAGATATTTAATGTAGTTCCCTGTGCTATACAGTAGGTCCCTGTTGGTTATCTATTTTATATATACTAGTGTGTATATGTTAATCCCAAACTCCTAATTTATCCCTTCCCTCCTTTCCCGTTTGGTAAGCATAAGTTTTCTGTGTCTGTGAGTCTATTTCTGTTTTGTAAATAAGTTCATTCGTATCATTTTTTTTAGATTCTACATATAAGCAATATCATATAGTTGTCCTTCTCTGGCTTATTTCACTTAGTATGATAATTTCTGGTCCATCCATGTTGCTGCAAATGGCATTATTTCATTCTTTTTTATGGCTAATATACCATTTTACATATATATATATTTATCACATCTTCTTTATCCATTCATCTGTCGATGGACATTTAAGTTGCTTCCATGTCTTGGCTGTTGTAAATAGTGCTGCTATGAACATTGGGGTGCATGTATTTTTTCAAATTAGAGTTTTCTCTGGATAAATGCCCAGAAGTGGGATTGCAGGATCATATGGTAACTCTATTTTCAGTTTTTTAAGGAACCTCCATACTGTTCCTTGTAGTGCCTGCACCAGTTTACATTCCCACCAGCAGTGTAGGAGGGTTCCCTTTTCTCCACACCTTCTCCAGCATTTATTATTTGTAGACTTTTTGATGATGGCCATTCTGACTGGTGTGAGGTGATACCTCATTGTTGTTTTGATTTGCATTTCTCTAATACTTAGAAATATTGAGCATCTTTTCATGTGCCTCTTGGCCATCTGTATGTCTTCTTTGGAGAAATGTCTATTTAGATCTTCTACCCATTTTTTATTTGGTTGTTTGGGGTTTTTTTATATTAAGCTATATGAGCTGTTTGTGTATTTTGGAAATTAATCCCTTATCAGTAGCATCATTTGCAAATATTTTCTCCCAGTCCTTAAGTCTTTTCGTTTTGTTTATGGTTTCTTTTGCTTTGCAAAAGATTTTAAGTTTAATTAGGTCTCATTTGTTTATTTTTGTTTTTATTTCCATTACCCTAGGAGAAAGATCCAAAAAAATATTACTGCGGTTTATGTCAAAAGATGTTTTGCCTATGTTTTCCTCTGGGAGTTTTATAGTATTCTATCTTACATTTAGGTCATTAATCCACTTTGAGTTTATCTTTGTATATGGTGTTAGAGAATGTTCTAATTTTATTCTTTTACATGTAGGTATCCAGTTTACCCAGCAGCACTTATCAAAGAAACTGTCTCTTCTCTACTGTATAGTCTTGCCTCTTTTGTTGTAGAGTAATTGACCATAGTACATGGTTTTATTTCTGGGCTTTCTATCCTGTTAAATTGATGTTTATGTCTGTTTTTGTGCCAGTACCATACTGTTTTGATTACTGTAGCTTTGTAGTATAACCTTAATCCAGGGAGCGTGTTTGCTCCAGCTCTGTTCTTCTCAAGATTGTTTTGGCTATTTGGGGTCTTTTGAGTTTCCATACAAATTAAAAAATTTTTTGTTCTAGTTCTGTGAAAAATGCAATTGGTAAATTGATAGCAATTGCATTGAATCTGTAGATTACCTTGGATAGTATAGTTATTTTGACAACATTGATTCTTTCAATCCAAATACATAGTATATCTTTCCATCTGTTTGTGTCATCTTTGATTTCTTTCTTCAGTGTCTTATAGTTTTCAGAGTACAGGTCTTTTGCCTCCTTAGGTAGGTTTATTCATAGGTATTTTTTTTTCTTTTTGATGTTACGGTAAATGGGGTTGTTTCCTTAATTTCTCTTTCTGATATTTTGTTGTTAGTGTATAGGGATGCAAGAGATTTCTGTGCATTAATTTTGCATCCTGCAACTTTACCAGATTCATTGATGAGCTCTAGTAGTTTTCTGGCAGCATCTTTAGGATTTTCTATGTATAGTATTGTGTCATCTCTGCAAACAGTGACAGTTTTACTTCTTTTTCAACTTGGATTCCTTTCATTTCTTTTTCTTCTCTGATTGCTAGGATTTTCAGAACTATGTTGAGTGTTAAGTGGTGAGAGTGGACATTGCTGATCTTAGAGGAAATACTTTCAGGTTTTTACCATTGAGTATAATGTTAGCTGTGGGTTTGTCATATGTGGCCTTTATTATGTTGAGGTATGTTCCCTCTATGCCCACTTTTCTATAGAGTTTTTTTTTTTTTATCATAAATGGATGTTGAATTTTATCAAAGGCTTTTTCTGCCTGTATTGAGATGATCATATGGTTTTTGTTCTTCAGTTTGTAAATGTGGTATATCACATTGATTTGCAGATATTGAAAAATCCTTGCATCCCTGGGATAAATCCCACTTGATCATGGTATATGATCCTTTTAATGTATTGTTGGAGTTGTTTTGCTGGTATTTTGTTGAGGATTTTTGCCTCTGTGTTCATCAGTGATATTGGCCTATAATTTTCTTGTTTTGTGATATCTTTGTTTGGTTTTGGTATCAGGGTGATGGTGACCTTATAGAATGAGTTCAGAAGTGTTCCTTCCTCTACAATTTTTTGGAATAGTTTCAGAAAGTTAAGTGTCAACTTGTCTCTAAAGGTTTGGGAGAATTGGCCTGTGAAGCCATCTGGTCCTGGACTTCTGTTTGTTGGGAGTTTTTAAATCACACATGCAATTTCAGTACTTGTAATTCATCTGTTCATATTTTCTATTTCTTCCTGGTTCAGTCTTGGGAGATTGTACCTTTCTAAGAATTTGTTCATTTCTTTTAGATTGTCCATTTTATTGGCATATAGTTGCTTGTAGTAGTCTCTTATGATCCTTTGTATTTTTGCAGTGTCAGTTGTAACTTCTCCTTTTTCATTTCTGATTTATTGATTTGAGCCCTCTCCCTTTTTTCTTGATGAGTCTGGCTAATGGTTTATCAATTTTGTTTACCTTTACAGAGAATGAGCTTTTAGTTTCATTGATCTTTTCTCTTGTGTTCTAGTCTCTATTTCATTTATTTCTGCTCTGATCTTTGTGATTTATTTCCTTCCTTTATGATTAAAAAACTTTGGGTTTTGTTCATTCTTTCTGTATTATACTTTTAAACAGTTCACTCTCTGGGATTATTCTCTCATCTGTAAGAATGAAGTGTTGGATTAGATGAACTCTAAGGTTTCTTTTATATTCTACAGTTAAGACTGATTACCAAATTGAATAGCTATTAGAGATTTTTTTTGTTTTATAATATAACCCTTCCTTCAAAACTTTTTTCAGAGTGGGCAGGAAGCAGCTGGGCCATTACAAGATAAATCAAGAAGTATAAGATTAAATTTGAACGTTTTAATTCTGGAGAAGGATAAGCCTAGAACATTCTGTAATAAGCCCTCTTTCTTCTGCCTCCTCGCTAGAGAATCTAAGTTATTAAAGCCAACTTCAGACATTTCTAGGAAATCCTACCAGAGGCAGCCTGTAGTCAGGTTCATCTTGAGAAAGCCAGATTGGTTTAAATCACGCTAGTGAACACACGTCTGTCTATCCATCCGCTAGCTTGGATCCACCCGACCCAACTTTGGTGATTTCAAGTTATCATAGGTCTTTGCAGAGTGAATCAAAATAGAAAGTTGCCATGCATTCTCCTTTCCCTTTTAGTCAGGAGCAAAAGCACATGCATTAAAGAATAGGATGCCCTAGGTTCTTGGCTCTGCCATTGATTCATCTCTTAACCTGTTCAAGACTCAGCTTTCTCCTGTGGGAAGTGGGCATGATAAAATTTGCCCAACTTAGTTCACAGGCATTTCAGAGCATCAACTCAAATAATGAACAGAAACATACTGAAATATTTGTGTGTGAATTATTTTTTCTCTTATCTGACTTTTCTAAGTTTCTTTTGTATTACATTCTTTTTTTCTATTTCAAAAGTCTACAGAGCATTAAATTTTACTTTGTTTATTATGTCTCATATACGTGCATATAACTCCTGAATCAAAGATTATTCTATCATGGACCTTCCTACCAAATTCTGGTATGCGAAGATTCTAGAGATTTCACACAGAGAGTGGCTATACTATAGGTGGGTTTTAAAGGTAGAGAAATAAATTGATGCAATCTCTATGGAAGGCAATTTGTCATTATCTATCAGGATTTTAAATGCACATGCCTATTGACATAGCAATTTCCCTTTTTGGAATTTATCATACATATTTATTCTGACTTATGCATAAAGGTATATGCACAAGAATATTAGTTTAAAGGTAGTGTTTGGTAGCAAAAAAGGGAGATAATGAAATGACCATCAATGAGGACTGATTAAACAAATTATAGTACTTTGTTTGGTGGATAGTCATATGTATTAATTCAGAATGATTAAGTGAGAAAAGCAAGGTACAAAGAAATATACCATTTGGGTAAAAATAAAACAAGGACAAAAATCACCAAAAGTGTGTGTGTGTGTGTGTGTGTGTGTGTGTGTGATCATTGTGTAAATATGCTCATAAATGCCCAGACACGGATTTGAAGAGAGCGATTACCTTTAGGGGAGGGAACTGGGGACCAGAGCTGGAAGATAAAATGTCTTTTTCCAGTACACTATTTTGTACTGTTTGAATTATCATGTGCATATGTTATTTGTTTTGCAAAAAAACCACAATAAAGTAAAAAATGCAAGACTGGTTACTAATCTGGAAGTTAGTAAAATATTTTCTTTAACTTTCTATGCAACAAATATTTGTTTAATAATATCTGAGATAAAATAGATAGTGACTTTTCTTCTCTTTGAAGAAGAATAACACTGGTTTTTGAGAATGCCACTGTATTCCCAGTGAATGTGGTTTATACTTTGGATGTTGAATTGTCTGAGATATTGTCTTGATCTCTTTTTAATGGGATTATACAGTCTGTTTCTGAGCTGCAGTTTCTTCCTCTATAAAGCCCCCCCCCCTTTAAAGTGATGTTTTTTGGGATATGTCTGATGTAGAAGAACTTTGTAGGGTCTAAAATCACCTCGCTTTTTTCTTTTATTGGTCCAAGTCAAAGCTTTACATGTGTTCCTTTATTAGAATTCTGCTAATCTACTTTAAACTGATTCTTGTCTGAAATTTAATTTTGCTACAAACATCTCAATGATCCTTGGCACAATTAGTTTAAAAAAAAACAAACTTGCCTTTATTTTCAAGCCATCTAATCAACTGACCTTCTTTTTTCTCTGGTTGTTTTGATATTTCACTGAACACATAGTAATGAATCCCAACCTTAAATGAACCCAAGTGTTCAGCCTAGTTATTTTAAGTGCTTTCATGCTGTCCTGACCTGGCCCTGAGCATTTAAAAAATTGTTTTTACCTAATCAGGGTTTTGAACTTATTGTTTCTGCATTTATAGATAACAGGGTTCCTCAAAACTCGAGAGGCATATGTTTCTGAAACTTCAAATACATTTTTTTAAACTTACATTATCTAATTGCTTGGCTCTTGTCAAGGTTCAAATTTTTATATACTTTTAATGACCCATAAGCGTTATGTTTATAAAGATGTCTTTTTTATTAACGCTTAATTTAAAGATTTTTTTATTGTGTCCGCACATACTTTTCAAGAAAAAAGAGGTTTTAATTGTATGAGTGAAAAGAAAAATGCATGCTGCTTAGACTCCTTTCCCTCCCATCACGTATACATTTGTATGTATACATTTGTGTATTTCATGTGTACACGTGTATATTCATGTATATTTATGTACATAAGTATGTTTGTATATTTATGTATATATTCTAACAGAACTGTACCTGTTGGCTCAGTTGTTTTATGTTTCCCCGTTATACGTTGGTCTAAAGGCTAAAGTCTACAGTGTTGTTAGTTCTAAGAGATCTATCGCTTATAGAAGTGTGTGGTCCTGTCCACACCCTCGGCTCCTAGCACCGAGAGCTGCTTTACCACACCCTCCCTCTCAACACGCGGCCCTGTCTGTGAACAAATGCTCAGCGCATTTTCACTGCAGGTGCGTGATGCTGGCTGTCGTTAAGGATCTACTTATGGACACAGTTCCTCTGGGACTATACTTCTGTATTGAAGTGACTGATGACTCGCCATATACATAGAATTTGTGAGAAAAAGGGGCTGATTCTTCCCACAGGGCGTGCGTGCGTGCGCGTGTGTTAAAGTTAAGACGAGATGAGACTGTGGGGTCACTCTCTAAAGAGAGTTGAAGAAAAGCTAGCTAAAAGTGGGGAAAGTGCTCGAATTATTCAAGTCCAAGAGCTTTCTGGTTGAGACACACGGTAGAGGGAGCCATCTTGGAGTATTGGCAAATTGTAGGAAGAACCATTTTAATCCGAGTCCAAGGCTGTGACTGCAGTTCTGACCCAGGAGGGCCACCCTGTGGGACACATGCCCTAGCTGATCTTGGAGATAAAGTAAGAGGGTCTTATTGAAAGAAAGCCAAGCTTATAATTTAAACCAGACACCATTGTGATGTCTAGTTGTGTACACAACTACATAGGTAACATTCTAAGATTGGTCACAACTTGGTAAACGAAGTCTTACCGAGAGAGATTGCAGAAGATTCTGATTAAAGCAGAGTAGCTTTAGAAGGAGGGTTTGTTTTTTTTTTTATAATCCTGGCTCACATAAACCTTTATCCTGCTCACATAACCATCAACTCTTTTATTATCAAGCCACAACGTAAGTAAGGTTTTGCCTTTTTATATATCAATATTAGTCTTTTCACAGTTTCAGAGGTAAAATTATACTGTGACATTCTCATGAGTTAGATAAACCAACAGTGCTTGTTATAAGGTATATACCATGCACCCATCGAGGTGATGCATACTGTTAAACTAAAGCAGATTCTTCACTTTCTAGGGTGGAAAGAAGTTTACTGGTCCCTGCGGGGGAAGAGATTGCTCTCTTTGCCAGTGCTTTCCTGAAAAGGGGTCTCGGGTAAGTGATGTAAAAATCAGCATGGGAAATGGGAAATTACTAATCAAAGGGCATAAAGCTTCAGTTACGCAAGATGAATACGTTCTAGAAATCTTCCGTCCAACGTTCTACCCGCTCTCATCAATAATGTTTTGTTCACTTAAAATTTTGTAGAATCACCTTGTACAGAAAGGATCCTGGTGCAGATGGTCCATGCCCGGTCGCCATTATTGATATTCATGTTGTATATCAACATTTTAAAGGCTCTGTCTGAGAAGTTCTGCAGTGAGTTAAAAAAAAAAAACAAAAACACCTGCTTAACTTTGTTTAATGTAGTGTTTCCAGACATTTGACCACATGACTCATTTTTGGACAACACCTATTAAAATCCCGTGGCATAGTGTTCTGTAATCGAAGTGAGAGCTGCGTCTATCATGTGCTTCTCAGGTGCCAGGCCCTGTCCTATGTGCTCAAAATGCTTTAGCTCACTGATCCCTCACAACAACTCTCTTCGCGTCTTATGGTACCATCTTTGCAGAGTGTCAAAGACTTCAGCACAGGGCAATTGAGCATCTTGCTCAAGTCCACCCAGGACGGTGCTCTTGACGTCTACACCCGATTCTCTGCCCTGAGATGCACAGTAACCCTTACAGTATATAGGGTCTCTTACACATTTATTTATGAACCTCTCTCATATATTCTGACAGCAGCAGTTGGCAGGCACTAACTCATCTGTGCTGGAGTATTAGATCAAACCATCCTTTTGATTAAAAATACTCCCACAATCTTATAAGAAAAGAGTATGGTTCAGAAGTTTTGGACAGTTTTTGAGTCAGATCAGTGTTCGTTTTGAAACATGTCCAAATCGATCCCACAGGGCTGTGTGTGACACTCAAAAACCACAAATCAGTAAAGGTGAGTCAACAAGGAGGTGAAATGTTACCTTCCTGAGAGAAAGGACCATTTTTTTCTCCCACAGCATTGCTTTATGGTCACACGAGTTGTGTGATACACGTGCAGGTCCTTCGTTGTGTTCTTGCTGTAAGCAGCTACCTTGTTGAGCTGAAGTTATGGCAGATCGCTTTCTGCTTAAATGGATTTGTTTCTTCTTCAATAAAATTTTGGCGATCAGAATTTATCTCGAGCTTTTTCCAGCCACTTTCATGATATAATTTAAAAACTGCGTTTGCCAGGAAACAAAGTTAGGACCCTAAAAAAGAGCAGAAGTTCTTTAGCTTTTTTCAAGTAGATGGACACAATACTCAGGAAAAAAGCCTGGCATTTGTGTGAGGTTGTCCGTATAAACACGCCAAGATTTTAAGACCCTTTGAGCTTGAGGCCCAAGAAAAATGCAGTGATCAGCTCCATGGCAGGAATGGGATGGCGACAGCAGAAAACAAAGAGGGACAGTTGTTTTGATGAAGCTGGCTAGGTGTGGTCCTCTGATTTAATGATGCCGAAACATTATATTTTTTTGCCGTCACAACTGGATGGAGGGGGGGGGGCGCTACTGGTTCTAGTGAGTCACAGGCCATGGGTGCTCTGCAATATCTACAGTGCACAGGACGGCCCCACGTGAAAGAACTAAAAGAACTAGCCATCCTCAAACGCCAGTAGTGCTGAGGCTGAGAAACCCTGCTTTAATCCTACAGCGACTCTGCAAGGCCAGTAGGATTATTACCAATATTTCCATTGGGCAATACAAGGAGTCTGGATTTCCAAGAATTTTAAATAACTTGCTAGTATGTGGAAGAGGCAGGAACAACCTCCTGGTATTTGCTCTCAGCCCCTGAGTTTGCCCCATGGTCAATGAGAAGAGGATTACACTCAGGTTCAAACACCAGTTTTAGCCTTAACTTTTGGGAGCCCTAGTGGCGGCTTAAATCTGCCCAAGCCTGGCAGTTTCCTCCGCCCAGTTTTCTCATATTTACCTGCTTGGTCTGCTTTGTCTTCTGTGTCCTTGGGCCGTAAAACCGTCGTAAGCATTTGCACGTGTAGAGGATGCTCTGTCTCTCCCATCGCACAGTCTTCAGCGCTGTGGGTCAGGAGGGTTCATGGGAGTGGGCTGCGCCCCGCCCCCGCTGTCTGCGTCCCTGCTTCTGGGTGGTCAGGGGGAGCTGTGTGCTGAGCACCGCCGACCTCTGCCCTTCCTGGCACAGATGGGTCCTTTGTGACGGCACCAGTTGCTGGTGATGTCTTCCAGCTAGGAATTTGGGGGCTTGGCTTGTGCGTACCCGGCGGGTGGTTTGGAGGCGACCGGCCAACTTGCACATCATCTCTCGAGCCGCGGTGACAGCTCAAGGTGAACTATAAAGATAGGAACGTACCGAGTTCCGAGGGTTGAGGCTCTTCCCGAGGCGGCACAGCCCGTGAGTGGAACAGCCAGGCCTTCCTAAGAAGGAAATGATTCCTCTCATATGGTTGAATGGCTGAGCAAGTGGTTTGCTCAGCCCCACGTCAAAACTGCTGTGTCTACAGCGAGGGTTGGGTGCCAGGCTGGCTGAGGGTTTCAACTGGAGCTGGAAGCTGGGGTCTGAGGTGGAGTTGGGATGCGTCAGAGGGCAGGAGCCAAGGGGGGCTCCTTCATCTCACCGCTGTACTGCTGGAGGCTCACAGCCCAGCCGTAACACGTGTTCTCATCAGTAATCACCGTTACCTCCCGTTGGACCGTCTCCTGCTGCATCAGCTGGGCCTCTCACTCTCCCTTGAACATAATCTAAATATTCCCACTCCTCTACCTTTTAATTTTTTTTAAAGGACAATTATAGTAGTTTTTATTGTAATAGTCATATATGCTTATTATAGACCATTTAGGTAATACTGGAAAACTAGAAGGTACAAAATAAATCATCCATGGATTCACTACCGGGAAGCAATCACTCCATATTTATTAATTTTTTGACGTACCACCTCTACCCTTTTCTGGAAAGCCTTCCCACTTCCACTTGGCCTCCATCTTTCCTGCCCTCCTCAAAGGAGCTCAGAAGAGACGCTGCCCCCATAAGGCCTCCTGCCTGTCCCAGCCGGTGTGGATGGGTCCCCCCGTGTGAACCTGCCTCCCTTCCGTGATGCTTCTTGTACCCTGACCTGGAGCTCTGCTTGGGTTCGAGCGTGGATACGCCTGACCCTCTTGATTCGATTGTCAGCCCATGCTCCTTTTTTTTTTTTTTTTTTTTTTTTTTTTGCGGTATGCGGGCCTCTCACTGCTGTGGTCCCTCCCGTTGCGGAGCACAGGCTCCGGACGCACAGGCTCAGCAGCCATGGCTCACGGGCTTAGTTGCTCCGCGGCATGTGGGATCTTCCCGGACCAGGGCACGAACCCGTGTCTCCTACATCGGCAGGCGGATTCTCAAACACTGCGCCACCAGGGAAGCCCCAGCCCATGCTCCTTAAAGGGGGCGGTGTGGACACGTGCGAAATGTTTCTGCTGGCTCCCGGCCCATCGTGGATGCTCTAGAAATAGAAGTTGCCTGTGTTTGTTTGTCCTCTTTGAGAGATGGGGGTCATGTTTTGGTATTTCTTTGAGGTGATCACAGTAGATGGCACCTAATAGGTAGTCAATACACATAAATCAATCACTTAAAATTCAGAGTTCAGCCTGGACAGGATTTGAGAGCCTGAGCCGGTGGCCACGTGCAGCATATACGTGGGGACACCCGCCAAGGCCAAGGGAAAGGGGAATGGAATTAGTGGGAAGTCTCTCCCCTGAGTCTTTTTTCCCCACACACAACGTGTAAACCTGTTAGTAAGTGACCGTCTCACAGAGTTCAGATTTTCTTGGAATTTCAGCTAAGGCCAGAAATAAGCACTTGGAGCCACAGAAAGGAGCATGGCCGTTGCTGTACTCAGACCTTTGAAAGGTGCGGTAGCATCCTGCCTTCTCCGTGTGGGGCACTGGGGATTACCCCTTTGGTCTTTTTGGCTTTCGGAGCCCTCACCTGGGAAATAAGGGCTTGTACTGGACGGCTGGTCCCGTCCCTCCCAGCCCCGACACCCTATGGTTCTGTGATCTGCGGCACGGCTTTTCACACACGACAGCGATTTAATGGCTTCCAACTCCGCCCAACGTTTACCCAAACCTCATTATGGTCCCTCTTTAAGGATATGAATGAGGTGGACTTGGGCAGGACCTTAAATTATTCTTTATCTGATTCAAGGGAAGAATCTCTGTTTCTTTGATGGAGGTCTTCGTGTAGGGAAAATTACATGTCTTCGCAGACTAGGATGGGACCTTTTATAAGTTCTGCTTTAGTAACTAGTTTGATAAGAAAGACACCTTCTATACTTTTTTCCAGAATAAGATATATTTGTATCGTTTTCCATTCAAGGGAGTCTAGTAACTGTCAAGTCAATAGAACTTTACAATTTGGTAGTTTTATACACAACAAGGTCAAATGGCTTAAAACTCAAGGCCTGTCTTAGTTTTTTTTTTGGTTTGCAAACCAAAATCACACATTAGCAAACCAGTCTTTCCTTTGGGACTTTAAAGTATATACAAGTATCTTTCCTGCAATTTCATTCACTTGTCCCTCACACTCCTAAGAGCTTGCCTTCCATTATAAAAATGGAATTTCCTTGGGTAGTTTTAACTGTTGTTAACATTTTTCATATCATTAAATTATTTGCACACAAAGTTCTAGAATTCAACCTCTTTATCACTCACACAGCTGCGTTCTAGTACACTCTATAACTATAGCCTGATAAATGGTTCAGAGCAATTATTTCCATGTCCCAAAGTTTGCGTAAGTCAATTATGTTATATTTTGGTAGAAGCAAGTTCCAGTGACAACGGAGAAGTTGGCAAATTTGGTCTGTCACCACCCCTTCGTGTTTTGATTCCGATTTCTTCTTTTTCTTGATGCTGCTTTCTCCTCCAAGCACCAACTCCCTAGCTCATTGTGTCTCTACTGGAGAATCTCTGATAGATGCTGACACACTCAGCTGTCTTCAGGGGACAGCAGGTGACCTGAGTGAGGGGCCCTGGGAAGGGACCTCAGCCTTGGCGACTATATGAGGAGCTGAGCAGTGCGCTTGTCATGTAAAGGCATCAGAATTCAGAATTTAAGAAACAAACAAACATAATGCCTAACAATTAAACACATTTTCTGGTAGAATTCAACCCGCCACGTGCCAGCTTGTAACTGGTTTAGCTTGTTAAAGTGTTCTCCTTGTCATGAATGTTAAGCTTAAATTTTGAAGAATGGAAAACTTGCAGAAGTTAAACGAATGAATCTTTTATGTCAGTGCATGAGGAAGTATTTCTGAACAGGGTACGGGAGACCCGGGGGGTAGGGGGGGAATACATGCCTATCATTTTATATTATTTGGCCTATTAGCTGTCACTAATAGCTGATATCTATACAGAGGAATAACTCCAACTAATTAACATGGCTTTCAGCATGCTTGACAATCTCTCTCTTTAGATCCAGCATTTGTGCTTGAAAAAGGGGAGAAAACAAGCTCATATTTGCCTGCTACTTTTATTAAAAAATTTGCCAGTATTATTTACCAAACAGGCCAAGTGTACGAAACCTCATTGAGGAGTCCTAGTTGCAGAGGGGGTCTGAAGGTAGATTTTGGCATCTCTGCCCCAGTCAGTCACCTCATTAAACAGGCGGTGATTTGCAGCCTGAACCCTTGGTCTCCTGTGTGGAGTTCAGTCCCCTAGCAACGACGATTGCTGAGCTCTGCGACCCAGTGTGAACCGTGGCCAGGCCGGTGCAGAGCTCAGCAAATGTGGGGCTAGGCTGAACTTGAGAGGATCAAGGTCATTACCAAAGTGGAGTCAGCCTCTGTTGTTGGTGAGAAATAAGGTGCATCTCAAAGCAGGGCATATTCCACGTCGGAACACAGGGAGCCGTGTTTGTGATTCTGAGAATACCTCTCTAGTGCAAAGGTAGCATCTGACTAAATTAGTTACAATGCCGAATTACAAAGTTTTTAGGAAAGAAAAGTGTATTTCTCCTTTCAAATACCATTTTCAATAAGCTGCCAAGAAATCCACAGGGAAACAGCTATGTCTCCAAGATGCTCTTTTTTCACTCCTCTGTCATACATACATGAACTTGCAATTCACTCAGCAAATAAACATTCATTCATTCCATTCATTCAGCAAACAGCCATCGAGCATTCACCATGTGCCAGGCCTCTGATGAGGCTGTGAGGCCTCGGGGATAAAGAGGACAGTCCCTGTGGCCTGGGGCTCGGTTTCCAGCAGGAGAGACAGGTTCACCTCCCAGCCATTATTTCTGGGTGCCAGATGAGTGCCAGGCGTGGGGTGGTCTAGGTGCTTGGGATGCATCAGGGAAAAGAACAGACGAAGATCCTTGTGCTTTCCCCGGGTGGATATTTGGTGCCCTACCTTGATTTTGCACTGGAGCTTGTGTGTGTAGTAGACGGTGCTGGGGAAGCTTGGACCCGGTGGAACCGGCGGTCACCTAGCAATGGCCTGGTAGAGGCGTGGTGTGTTCATTCCTAGGGCTGCTGTAATAATGACCACATATCTGGTGGCTTTAGACAACAGGAATTTATTTTCTCACAAGTTCTAGAGGCCAGAAGTCCACCAGCAGGGTGTCACCATGGCCATACGCTCTCCATAGGCAATCGGGGAGCACCCCCCCCATTCCCTGCCTCTTCCAGCCTCTGGTGGCTGCTGGCATTCCTTGGCTTGTGGCTCCATCACTCTAATCTCTGCTTCCATCTTCACATCAGCTTCTCCTCTGTGTGTCTGTTTCAAATCGTCCTCCATGTCCCTCTTATAAGGATACATATAATGGCATTTATACCTAGTTAACGCAGGACAAAATCCTCATCTCAAAATCCTTAACTTTATCACATCGTTTGCCACCTAAGGTGATACCCACGGGTTCTGGGGTTAGGGCGTGGACATATCTTTTTATGACCACCCTTCAAACCACCGCAAGTGTTTGGGCAGAGACAACAGCCCCTACGGAGGCCCTGAATTGAGAAGGAGACGGGGTGGTATGTTTGGTGGACCAAAAGGTGACCGGAAAGGTTGGCTCCTGCAGGTGAGGGAGCAAGTGGTAAGGGATGCAGTTGAAAAAGCAGAGATACAGTTTATCCTGAAGAATAAGCATAGGGTTCGAAAGATTTTAGGAAGAGCAGAAACAGGTTGAATTTACATTATAAGAAGATCATTCTGGCTGCTCTTTGGAGAATACAGTGATGGCGGTGCGGGCTAGGAGAAACATTAGGAAAAGTGTCAGGAGGCCACTGTAGCTGCCCTGGTAGGAGGTCGGTGCCTTAGCAAGGGCGTGAGCGTGGGTGTTGGGGAAGAGGATGGGTGTCGGAATGTCTGGGAGGCAGACTGGTCGGGAGGAGAAGGAGGCTCCATGCGGGCTGGTTGGGGGGAAGCAGTTAGCGGCGCCCAGGACGCCCAGGGGCGGTGAGAGCAGCTGTGTGGCTGGCGGCCTGTGGCCGAGGAGCACGTTTTGGGGGAGGATTCTGAGTCCAGCTTTGCATGTGGATGTGTGGCCGGGGCTCCTGAAGGGCGTCCGGGTGGGCGAGGGAAATAGAGGGGGTGCTCGGAGTTGGATGTCACTGACCCCATAGAGATGGACACGTTTGCCCCAGAGAAAGCGAGAAGAGGGCAGGGCAGCCCAGTGGAGTTGCAGGGGCAATCGCACCCAGCCCGCCTGCCCCCAGAGGAAGGGGAGCCAGCACGGGAGACACAGGCAGGAGAAAAGCATGGCCAGGGCCAGGGCCAGGGACACCAGGAGAACCGAGCAAGGAAGGGGGAGGGAGAGACGCCTGGGTTCAAGCTTCTCAGCCGCCAACCAGGAGCTCTCAGCGCTGCCTGTCCTGTTCCCACAGCAGGTGTGCGATGCTGGGCTGATGTTACGCCATTTCTGAAAACGGGAAAACCACTCTTCCATGACCTGGCTCAAGGGGTGACCTTATTTTTTTTTTATTGAAATATGGTTGATTTACAATGTTTCAGGTGTACAGCAAAGTGATTCCGTTTTACACACACACACACACACACACACACACACACACACACACATTCTTTTTAAGGTTATCTTCCATTTTAGACTATTACAAGATACTGAATATAGTTCCCTGTGCTATACAGTGGGTGGGGGACCTTCTTTATTGTTCAGTGGCAAAGCCTTGTCTTCTAGTTCTCAGTGCAGTGTTTTTTTCCCACTGCACCAAGCTGCCTCTTCAGAAAACAGCTGATCTTTTTCTTATATTTTGTATCTATATCATAGGAGATGATGGATGTTCACTACACTTATTGTGATAGTCATTTTGTGATGTGAGTTAAATCATTATGCTGTACATCTGTTTTAACTTTTTGTTTGTTTGTTTGCTGCACCGTGTGGCTTGCAGGATCTTAGTTCCCCGACCAGGGTGCGAACCTGGAACTCAGGAATTCCCACTGTTTTATTGAGATATAATTGATACAGCACTGTATAAGTTTAAGATGTACAGCATAGGGAATTCCCTGGTGATCCAGTGGTTAGGGCTTCACGCTTTCACTTCTGAGGGTCGGTTCAATCCCTGGTCGGGGAATTAAAATCCCACACGCTGTGTGGCACAGCCAAAAAAAACCAAAAAAAGAACCTGGAAGGAAAAAAAGATACAGAAAATATAGCTTATTAATCGAATAAAAAGACATTAATAAGTGAGTTTTACCTGACTGGTTTGGAGGACCACATTATTGTCCTGCTTATGTTTATGGGAAAAAAATAGTATTCATTTTACGTCCATTAAAAAAAAAAAAAAACCACAGCTGAAGATCCTGAGTCAGCGTTACTACAGGCTAAACTGAAAAATTTATGCCCTCGTTGAGTGAGGTGAACTTAAGAAGACAGTCTTCCATTACAGTCCGGTCTCCTTGGACTGTCTACTCTTCGAGTAACACCTTTTTGTTCTTTATTTTATGATCCTTCTAGATCTCCAACAGCCCTTACATCTGTGACAGAGGAGGACCCTGGAGGCACCAGCTCTTTAGCTGAGCATTGAGTCCCGTTTGAGGGTTTAAGTGATGTTATAGTGCCACCTAGGGGCTGAATGGTCGACTTACAGTCAAGTGTTACAAAGGCAGAGGGGTGCTGCCTAAGGCTTCTTTGTCGATTTTAATAATAAAAGGCCACGAGTATATGTTTAGAATTTATACTGTGTAAGGCAGTAGCCAAGGTGCTGAGGTGGTAATAAAAATTTACACGGATTCCTGGCCTCAAAAATCTTACTGGACGACATCACCCCAAGCAGATATTAAAGTAACATGCACAAAACAATCATGAAAAAATAGGTGCTGAGCCTGTTTAGGTATTATGTTAATTGTCTGAGGGTGGACATGAGAGTTTGTACCAGAGTGAGATGAATAAGGACTCGGGTGAAAAGGGAAGCATGTATGACTCTGCTTCCCCAGGTGGGAGCCAAGTGGCCTTGGGTCACTTGCTTCATCTCTCCGAGCCTCAGCTTCCTCATTTCAGAACGAAAAAGTAGATACAGGATGACTTTTTGCTTTAAGGGTGTAAGGATCCCATGAGAAGAATGCACAGTGCTGCGTCAGCGCCCACAATGGAGTAAGTGCTCAGTGAAGGGTATGCTAACATTCTCATCATTGCTGTCATCATAGTTTTGGTTGGAGGAAGGTTGAATCTGCGCTACAGATGGACAAAGGCTGCTATTGCCTCAGGCAAACAGAAGGCGCAAGTGTAATTGGAGCAGAGGGTGTAGGTGTGGACACACAGGGACTAGGGTTGGCTGGGGTGGAGGAAGGTAGACTGTGCTCATTGCAGGTGTTGATGGAAGCAATAACACAGCAACGGGAAGGCTGAAGGTCAGTTGACAGTTACATGCGGAAATGGGGAGGAGACTGGAGTTAGAGAAGCTGGGGAGCCTGGTGCTTGTGTCCTCCACCTGAGATGACCAGACCACACGACCCAGGGTCTCCACGGTGGGATGAAAGAAAGACAGACACCTGAGATTTAATTCAAAGAAAGATGTGATAGTCTTGGTCTTGGCGCGGAATGGATAAGGAAGGAATGGGAGATCACCAAAGCTGACGGCTGCGTGGGGAGTTTAAATGATGAAAGGAACCAAGTTGCCGTCTGCTGAGTCAGGGGAGAAAGAGGCAGGGAAACTAGTCTGGGATGATGAGCTCGCCTCTGATACAATGAGTGTAAATTTACAGGGAAGAAGATTCAAGGAAGTTTCTAGAAAACAGAGATAGAGAGAGGATGGGACTAGAAAATTAGATTTGAGAACCACAAAAATGGAGGTCTTTAACTCATTTGATGAATACTGTTGTTTCCCCCCCAAAAAAAACTTCATAAGAGAAAATAAAATACATCAAGATAAAATTTTTTTAATGTTTACAAATAAGGCAGGAAGCAGTTGAAATGTCATGGGAGGCAGAGCGTGAGTGTGGTTTAGTGCAGGGACCCTCCATGGTGCCAGGATGATGCCGTGGAAGGAGGTGAGGTTTGGAGAGAAACTGACTGATCCAGGTATGAACTCAAGCTCACTAGGCACCTCAGTTTGAGTAAGCTATACCCCCCTAGGCTTTCCTCATTTCTACAGGGATAAAAATCTCAGTGTTGCTGGTTGGATTAAGTGAGGAAAGGTATGGACACTGGGAGGTGCGTAACCAAGCTTAAAAAAGAAATACCTTCCCCTTCCTGCGACACTTTTGATGATCAGTGTCATGATCTTATTGACCAAGGGTAATTTGGAAATTTATGTGTAACTAGTATAATAAAAGCATCCTTCTTACTCATTTGTTCGTTCATTCATTCATTCATTCATTTATACTTCCTTGCACTGATTCTCTGGTTAAAAAAGAGTAAGAAGTAGTTGCACAAAAAGTATGTTTGTACATGCATTTGTCATTGTATATCTGTAGCTATTTCTCCCAATCCTCATACTGCTAAAATGACAAAGGATTTCTTAGATTTTTGTCATTCCCCATAGGGTTTGGGCCCTGGAGGCAAGCAGATCAGTGGTAGCCCAAAAGGCTGTTTGTGGAGATTTGGGTTTTAAAAATGTACATATCCTCTTATCTGTTGGTCTCATCTACCAAGTGTTGTGAAATAAAAACAGTTTGATCTTAGCCCAGCTCAAGAAACGTGCCTGACACAGACGATTAACAAGGGAGAATCCTAAAGGAATGTTCTGGCTTCAGAGAGCCAGGCAGGTGTAGGATTCCGTGTCCACTCCGATTGCCTTCATCCTTTATTTGTACAGCTGGCCCGAGAGCCCAGTGCGCCTGTAGCCACAGTGGGAGGCGTGTATAACAGGTCTGATGACACGGTGTCAGCCCGACCTTTGGGTAGAAGATGATGGCCTGGTGGCTTCCCACGGCATGCCAGAGCTTCCTCAGCTGTCAAGCCGATTGTCATTTCTGGGTGTAGTGAATCCGTTTTCTGACTTCGCTGTCTCTCACGGAAAGTCGGAAACCACAGAGGCAATTCCATGCAAAAAAAAAAAAAAAGAAAAAGAAATTCAGAGATCCCACATTTGGAAGCCAGCCATTCCCCTGGGCATTTTTTATTTTTGCTACAGTGACTTCAGTGCAGTGGTCCATTGCCTGTCGTGGGTGCGTGGGTGGAGGGTGCATGGGCAGGAGTGGACTGTTTCTTTAAAATTTTTTATTTTAAAGGTGCAAAATTCCTGTGATTATTTAATGATTCTGTAGTTATAGAAATGTCTTTTCTGGGCTTGTTATTTATGCCCCTTCATCCTGCGGTTAATTCTGATGTAGTCTGATAAATTAGTAAGCTCAACTATTTACTTTTAAACATCGTCTTTTTTTCTTTTACTGACTCCTTCTTTTACATGAAATAACTTAATGAAAGTGGAATTGTTCTCTCCATCACTGTGGATAAATTATTTACTCAAATTGGGTGAACTAACAATGACTATTTCAAAGATTGGTGTTTGGGAAATTTTTGTGAACAGCTTTCTGACAGATTTAATACTGTTATACAAGGTTTAGAGTATTTTTTTACATTTATCCTATAATAAAAGACCCATTAAGAGGAAAAAACAGCACTGCATAGAAAACAAACCACAAAGTCTGCATTGTAAAAAAGTAGGCATTGGGCTTCCCTGGTGGCGCAGTGGTTGAGAGTCCGCCTGCCGATGCAGGGGACACGGGTTCGTGCCCCGGTCCGGGAAGATCCCACATGCCGCGGAGCGGCTGGGCCCGTGAGCCGCGGCCACTGCGCCTGCGCGTCCGGAGCCTGTGCTCCGCAACGGGAGAGGCCACAACAGTGAGAGGTTAGTTTTTTCACTTTTCAAGGTAGGGGTTGTGTTTGCCGTTTAGCATGGTTGAAAAGAAGGTGGAGGACACCTGGGTAACATCTCAACAACAGCAGACACCAGACATTACTGTGTTCAAGGCCACAGCTCTGCCCGCCCCAGTGTGGAATCATCTCAGATCTGCATAGCTATTCTCAGCCAGACTTTCAGGGATGTCAGTTTAGAGACGGGAGAAAGCAGATCCTTTTCCTCCTTTACAGCCTTCCTTTGGGTTGGGTGGGTGGGTCTGACCGCATCGTTTTATGAAGTATTCATTGTTCTCTGCCTGTCTTAACATCGTGGCCTTGGGCACCTAGACTCTGTCTTCCAGGAGCTCACGGTAGGGTGGATGTAAGCCTGGGAACTTACAGACCAAGAGGTGATCACAGGAGCCAGTGAGAAGTGTTATTATAGAGGCGGCTTGGAGAGGCATCTAATTCTGAAGGGTTTGGGGCCAGGGCAGGAGATGAGTGGAGTCTTTCACATGGCGGCGGGGGCAGGGGGTGGGGGGATTGAGAGATGACATGGAGGGCAAGGGAGGGCCACTTCAGGGACAAGACACCGAAGTCTGTGAAAGAACAGAGCTTGTTGAGAAACGGCAAGGGTGTCAGTGTGACCCATCAGGGCTGGGGGAGGAGAGGGAGGAAGAATTTAATAATGCGGATTACCGTCCCTGTTGTACTTCTGTTTGTGAGTGTTTTAGACGGCACTTTCCCAAACCCGGACACATTTTTATGTTGAATGCAGTTTAATCATTCTTGCCACCGTGCTGAATATTTTCAGTCCTTTTTGTTTTCTCCCCAAAGTTCCATGAGCTCCCTGGATCCGGCATCGCGTGTCTGGAATGAAATACATTAAAGAGGATTATAGCCAGTGAATTGGCTGTTCTCTCTGTTACCCTTTATGTTCAAACATGCATTTTGTTGTTTTTAAATAATACGTTATCGTGAAGTACAGCATTCACAAAAGATAATTTAGGAGTTTCGTGTCAATGATATGTAAGACACAAAGATAATTTCCAAACTTAATGAAAAAGCAGTTATTTCCTGAGCCTTTAATTTAGGAAACATGGGAGCTTTAAACTTATGGTAATTAATCTAAACCAAGTAAGATTAATTAAAACAGGTAGAAAAGGTCCGCTGAATTCAGTATTTATTCTTCTAGATTGTAGTTTAAAAATTGTATACTACCTAGAGAAAAGTAATATGCCCTCGAAGTGCCCCCAGAAGGTTTGTGCCCATAGAATTAGATTTTATATATTATTGTTGTCTTTTCTGTAACACACATTTATACATTTAAGCTTCCTTGAAAATGCTGAGCTTTTAGTATTTTTATGGATACTCAAGAAATAGTAGCTATTATAATGATGATGAAAAAAGCATGAAGAGAAGGGAAAGTACAAAGTATGATTTTGATTTATAAAATTTAGGCAGATGTTAAAGTTTGTCAGTAATGTTAGTAAGGTCAATGACAATGATGAAAGAAATCGTAATTAACCTTTATTATAAAAGTCACATTTGCTGACGGTAAGATGCTCACAAAACAGACTTTATCGTTGGCCTGGTTTGCATTTCTCACTCTTGAGATGTGGTAACGTGCCATTTCTTGTATATCCGTCTAGAAATGTTCATTTATAAGCATATATTTTAAGAAAATGTATGTCTATTTGTTACTCTACCCGTGGGATCAGATGATGCACGGCTTTTGTTTCCCACTTAATAATGAGCTATTTGGGCTTCCCTGGTGGCGCAGTGGTTGAGAGTCTGCCTGCCGATGCAGGGGACGCGGGTTCGTGCCCCGGTCCGGGAAGATCCCACATGCCGCGGAGCGGCTGGGCCCGTGAGCCGTGGCCGCTGAGCCTGCGCGTCCGGAGCCTGTGCTCCGCAATGGGAGAGGCCACAACAGTGAGAGGCCCGCGTATCACCAAAAAAAAAAAAAAAAAAAAAAAAAAAAAAAAAAAAAATAATGAGCTATTTATAATAACAATCATGTAGAATAACAATAGCTAGCATTATTCTGCAGGCACTATGCTAAACACTTGACATGCATTGTTCTTTTTATGCCCCTAAGCCACTGACAGATAAAGAAGCTGAGGAACAGAGGGGTTAAGAAACACGCCCAAGGTCACACAGCTAGTAAGTGTGGGCCTGGGCTTCACACACAGGCGCTGACTGCAGAGCCTGGAACTCAGGCACTCTGTTTCTTCTTCATGAACATCACAAGCCTGTTCTGTATCCATCCAGAGAGACCTACTTCGTCCTTTAGTGTCTGGGCCCTGTGCATTTCCCTGGGGCCTATTACTTCAGTGCTCCTGTTTTGGGGGGAGTTAAGGGGGGGTCTCCAGCTGTCAGTCTCTTCATCTCTTTGTCTTGGGCTTTCTCAAAGCCCCAGGAGCAGACACTTGCACCATCAGCGGCCCTCCAGCAGTGAGGTAAACACCGTAACTCCCTCACCCCGGGCCGGATAACTCTGAGGTGTGTATTCTACCTTGACACCCAGTTTCCACTCTGGGTTAAGCTCCAGTAACCCACGGTGGTAACTGGCTTGATACCACAGCCTTATGGGCTGCCTTTCCTTCTCTGTGTCACCTCCCTGCTCCTTCACCCCATCTCCTTCTCACCATGTCTCCTTTATTCTCAAATAAAACGTTTGCATTGATGCCTTGTCCTACATTTGCTTCTGGGGCACCCAGACTAAGACAGCCTGTGCGGTATTTCATTGTATGAAGATACCATAATTTATTCAGTCAGTCTCATTTGGGATTTTTACGGGATTTCCAGTTTTTCTTGATATTACCAAAGATGATGTGGTGAATATTCTTGCATTATTGTCCTTAGACCAGGACAAGCGGGGCTCCTGACCCCAGGCCCCACCTCAGGCAGGGCCCCGCCCGCCTCCCTCCTGTGTCTGGGCCTGACCGAGGCCAGCGGCACTGTCCAAGGTGGCATCCCAACTGGGGACCAGGACCGATGGGTCCCAGCATCTGTTTCTTCCCTTCAAGGTTGTTAAAACTCAAGACAGTTTAGGCGATACAAACAAATTTTATTTAACACCTCATGAAGTGGGCAGCCTCTGTTCCCGAGGGTCCGGAGAACTGCAAAATGGGGAGAAGTCAAGAAGCCTTTATAGGATAAAGAATAAGGAACAAGGAAGAGAAAACTAGAAATGAATAAGGAACAAGGAAGTACGCGTAGAGCCCAAAGTTGGCCTGGCGTCTGGCAGTTAGCTGACTGGATAGATTCCATTTCTGGTCATGTAGAGCATTTACAGGGGCACAGAAGTTATGTAAGTTTTGCTGAAGTGGCACCCAGGCAGCAGTGGCGCCATCTTGGGCTTAAAAGTAGTTTCAACAGGATGCTCTCTGACCCTTTATCCAGTGGGAGTTGACCGCGTGGGGGGCTCTGGCGTTCATGCTCTTGGGCTGGGCCGGGGCCCCATGGCCGGGCCCTGGTGTCAAGAGGGTGGCCGCCTAATGGGACAGTCTCACTTGCCCGCTTGTGGGATTTTGTTCTTCGTTCATGGAAATCCTGAGATTGGGTCACCAGAATGACACTGATACACTGATTTCAGGTGACTCAAATTTTTATGTAGGTGGGACTCTCCACAACATATTTTTCCCTGGGCCCTGTACACCCAAAGGATAGCCCTACATTCTTATATAGGGTCCCGTGCACGGTTAGAATTGAGCACTAGGGTTGAAATTGCCCAGGGGTTTAAAAGTTCTAAGCAGATGTCTCCTGAAATCCACTCAGCTTTTCTCTCCGCATGTCAAGACTTACTTGCTCTTTGAATGCACTTATCCATGTTGTTTGGGTCGGGAAAGGGGATATTAAATGACTTTTTCTTAAATCTTTGGAAGATTTTTTAAAAGCATAAAAAAATTGCAGGTGACAGCCTGACTTCAGATGAATACAGAGTGTTTTCAAACCGTAGTGAAATAAAGCATGCATTTTGACATGTGTTAGACCACACAGCTGGACGCGTTAGCCACCACAGGGCATGGTGTCATGTAACCAGATCACCCTGCATCGGCGAAAGCCTTGTTATAAACGTCTCATTGTAAAGCTTCTCTTTATCTAATCTAAGAGTATTATCTTAAGAATGCAAAGCGAGTTATTTTTAAAAAAATATGAATCTAAGATACTTTCTGCTCACATCAAATTATAGACAGAGATTGAATGCTGAGGCTAGAAGTATCCTTTAGAAACCCTGATTTTCGATTCTTAAATTCATTTGAAGAGTCTCATTGTTCCCATGAGTTGATTATTTCATAAAAAGTAAACAAGTTTGAATGTGTAAAATCAATCTGTATGTCATAAAGATTACATTTGATAGAAGAGCTTTTTGCAACATTCAAAAATCACTTTCCCTGGGCTTCCCTGGTGGCGCAGTGGTTGAGAGTCCGCCTGCCGATGCAGGGGACACGGGTTCGTGTCCCGATCTTCCGGGAAGATCCCACATGCCGCGGAGCGGCTGGGCCCGTGAGCCGTGGCCGCTGAGCCTGCGCGTCCGGAGCCTGTGCTCCGCAACGGGAGAGGCCACAGCAGTGAGAGGCCCATGTACCGAAAAAAAAATCACTTTGCCGATCATACAGGGCCCTTGTAGAGTGTGTCTGGAGCTGATGGATGGTCAGGCTGGACCACTAAGCGGGGGGACATAGTCACTGCCACATCTATCCCTCATTCATTCATTCATTCCTGAGCCAAGGGCCACGGTAGGTGGTAGTTGGAAGACTTAACTAGTGAGCAGATAGATATCCCTGCCCTCATGGTACCAGCGTCTAGTCGGAGAGCAGACAACAAACTGATGGGCAAATACATAATTTAAAAAATGTGAAAGGCTCAGATGCTAAGAAGGAAGTACACAGGATACCCTGATGGAGACTAATGGAGGTGAGGATGAATTGGAGATCCTACTGCCCTGGTGGCAGTTTAGGAGAGATCCACGTTATGCACAGATCTAGAGAAAGAGCCATACAGAGAGAATGCTCGCATCGAGGCCCGAAGACAGAAAAGAGCAGCGTGCGTGGCTGGGACTTAGCGAGTGTGGGGCGGGCACAGCATGGGGTGCAAGGGGACCTGGGGCCACACCCTATAAGGCCTGGCAGGTGAGGAGCATGAGGTTTATTCTACATGAAGTGGGAACACAAGGAAAGTTTAAAAAGCAGGGCCATGCCGTGATCTGATTTCTGTTTGTTTTGTTTTTTTAATACATTTATTTACTTATTTATTTTTGGCTGCATTGGGTCTTAGCTGCTGCGTGCGGGCTTTCTCTAGTTGCGTTGCTGTGCGTGGGGGCTTCGCGTTGCGGTGGCCTCTCCTGTTGTAGAGCACCGGCTCCAGGCGTGCGGGCTCAGTAGTTGTGGCTCACGGGCCCAGTGGCTCCACAGCATGTGGGATCCTCCCAGACCAGGGCTCGAACCCGTGTCCCCTGCATCGGCAGGCAGACTCTTAACCACTGCGCCACCAGGGAAGTCCCTCTGATTTCTGTTTTAATGTCACTTGAAGAGAGGCAGGGAGGAGGGTTAGAGGAAGCTGGAAAGCCATTTGGGAGCGTGGAACACTGTTCTCAATGATGCTGACCTGCAGGGTCACAGCAAGGCAGAGAGTGAGGTGGGTGAGTTTCAGACCCATTTTGGGAGTGAAATGCTAGGAATTGGGTTAAATGGGTTAAATGTAGGTGTGGCTGAAAGAGGAATATCCAGGATGAATCCCAGGATTCTGGGGCTGGATTCTGGGTAGATAGGGACGGTGGATGGAGAATCAAATTTGGGGGTAAAATCAAAAGTTCCATTTTGGATTTTTTTAAGCTGAGGGTACCATTGTATTCAAGGAGATGTCAAAGAGGCAGCTAGATATGATCATCCAGAAGTTAGAGAAACTGATGCTGAGACATACCAACCTTCCTACTCCTAGAAAGAGCTGTGAGACTCCCTGTCGTAACTGAACATTCATTCACTGCATCAGTGCATCTAAATACAACGGAGAACAGGCTTCAAGGGAGCAAGGAGTTCCTCATCTTTGTCCCAGAGAGGTTCCCACTGTGGGTTTAGGGGGAGAACTGAGTTCTGAAACTTCTTTGCCTAAAATAAAAGGTGATGTTTTCATTCAAGGAAAGAAAGTTGTATTGCATAAAAATAATGTGACATGGGGAGCCTGATTCCAAATTATGGATAAGAAATTAGATAAAAGCAGCTAAAAAAGAAATGTTTCCCCCTAAAAGGGCAGACAAATTATGAGCCATTTGAAGTAAATAAAAGATCTGACAGTTTTTCCTCACTCTTAACTTGTGTCACTTACATAATGTTAATGAGACTTTGATTTTTAAAAATTACTTACTTCACTAAACAGCTCAAGATTTATAAATTTCAACGACAGAATGAAAATTGTAAGAGAATTATAATCAGTTTATAGATGTGTGTGTACATGCAGTAATTTAAATTTATTGTACAGCTTTGACCCAGATTGAAAAAGGCAACATTTTCTTTTTTTATAATTAATTGATCGTTTGTGCTTCTGTTATTAGAGTTTGCTCCATCTTTAATTTTCCAGTCTTCTGTAAACCCAAGTCACCATATTTTTTTTGTTAGAAGACATTACTTAAGGATCATCCATCCTCCTGCCTTTTTAATCTGCTTCTTAGGGTCAACCAGGACCACCAGGGCCACAGGGTCCTATTGGACCCCTGGGGCCACCAGGACCCATTGGAATTCCAGGAGAGAAAGGGATGAGAGGTGACAGTGGCCTTCCTGGAGCAGCAGGTGACAAGGGTGATAAGGTAAACCTCTTCTTAAGTGAAAGATTCATATTAAACGCTCACCAGAATTTCTATGCCAGATTTTAAAATAATCACGAGTAGTACCTATCTGAGCCTTAGAAAAATCAAGTCTAAATTCCTCTTCAATATTCAGTCCTCATTTCTAACCCCTTTCCAGAGGAGCATGCCTTTCTGGACCTTTTCTAGGCACTTAAATACATGAGTTTACCCAGTGAGGAGTGGTTTTCTTTATGGCTTTTTAAAACAACCTAACTGATACTGTATGTATCATGCAGAGCCTTTTTTTTTTTACTCAGCCATATGGCTTGGAGATCATTCCATACCAACTTATGTAGATTGAATTTACTCCTTTAAAAACACTCTATGATATGCCATAATATGGATAAAACTATAGTTTATTCCCTGTTGATGAGAATTTGAGATCCTAGTCCAACTTTGGGTAGTGCAAGTATGTAAAAACAGTCCTGTAAATTACCTGTGTTTACATTTAAGAGTTTGTTTCTCTAGGATAAGTAGAGTCTGAGAAGTTGAACTTCCGGTTATAGGGTATTGAATGCATTCTTTGAACTAATATTGCCATGTTGGCTTCCTAAGTACAAAGAGAAAAGCACAAATGGTGGATTTCCAAATATTGGCATTTGAGCTCCTTAATGTAAAAATAGATGACAATGACTGATAAGGTTTTTTTAATAAACAAGTTATTAATTATTAATGTTTTTAAGTAAATTAACCTGTTAATCAATAATTTAGTAGCTTTTATATCTTCGTTTTATTTTCTGGGATTTTAGGGTCCAACCGGTGTTCCTGGATTCCCAGGTTTGGATGGGATACCTGTAAGTATCCTTAAATTTTCTCTATTTTTTTTAAAGAAGGGAGAGACACTCATCAAAGCCCTTAAAATCACGTTTTTAATATATATAAAATATATTTATCCGATATATATAATATATATGGCAAACTCTTCTTTATTTTCTTATTTCAGTAAATGGAAGGGTGCTTGCATTTCAATTTTGTGTAATAACTCTGAGACCAAAACATTTTACTTGAAGAACAAGGTTTTCAAAACGATTGGAGGAAAGCATTCCAAAATATGAGCTAGTATACTTGTCAGGTCATGTACAATGTTCTGGAAATAAATTTATACTCATTATAAAAGTTTTTATTTGCTGGTGAGTCCTAATGGTGGGAGTGGGCATAAACCTCTCATTGCTGATATGAAAACTAGAGGAAAGAAAGAAAGAAAAGGTATTTGACAGGGTTTATAATTCATTAGAGTCTTTTTAAGGATTTCAAGGAAGATTTCCTTCCTAATCTCTGAAAATACTCCAGACTAAATTAATTTAAATTGGGGTATACGAAAATAGATTTATTTATTTTTACCATGCTACATAGTTCTTGTGGGTGGGGAAGGAAGTTTCCAAAACTGAACGACATGTGAGTCACAATTGCCATAATTTGGGGACCCATATTGCAGAACCTTTTCGTTATGGTATTCTTGCAAAAATCCTTCACCTATAATTTTGTTTCTTGTAGGGGCACCCAGGGCCTCCTGGATCCAGAGGTAAATCTGGCATAGATGGCTACAATGGCTCAAGAGGTGCTCCAGGGTTTCCAGGAGAAAGAGGAGCTCTTGGCCCACAAGGCTCCCCAGTAAGACAGCCACAGTTCATCCTAGTGGGAATCTTAAGTGAAAAGGCCCTCCAGTGGGAACAGGCTGGATGTGTTCAAGAAACGGAGTTATTACAAGTGTACTGGGAGCCTGGTGAACAAATGCGGGTGACTGGAGGATGAGGACAGAGAGTTGGGTAGGACTTAGGGGCCTTGTAGGCTATGGAAGGAAGCTGGGTTTTCTTTTCCATGCCATGGGAATGCACTGGATGGTTTTAAGGAAGGAAGAAATATGATCTGACTGATGTTCTATCACAATGCTCCGGGCTGCCATACAGAGAATGGATAATAGGGGAAGGGAGGCCCCTTAGCAAAGCTTAGGTTGTTTATCATTCAGGGTTCACTGCAGATACATAAACCCCTCTAGGTATTCCAAGCCGAGAGGAATTTAATACCAGGAATTTGGCACTTATTATTATGGTTGGAGGATTGAAACTCCAGGGTCACTATGGGACTGCTGATTTCAAGGGCCCACACTTAGCTGAGATTCAGAAGTCAGAAGCTTCTCTTGCACCTCAACCACTGGCCACTCTTCTGAATGTTGAGACACCAGCAAACACTCACGTTTCTAACTTCCTCCTTGGCAGCATCAGCAGTACCCGAAGAGGATGTCTTCCTCAATTCTGCCTCCCAAATCTCATAAGTACATCTCCCAGGTGGAACCTACTTCACATCCAGCTGCAAAGCAGTCTGGGAAATGTAGTTTTTTAGCTTCCTAGCTCCTATAATGCAAAAAGATAAATGGAAGAGATTTGGAATGGAGGTCCAGAAACAGCTGACAATATCCAACACTTAAATTTACAGCTCTTAGTTTTTTATTTTTCCTTCAAATATTTGAGCTTTTATTTAAACATAACTTCAGCAAGAACTGCCCTTTCCTCTACCACGTATATCTCCTTACTCTCTCTTTCTTTTCCTTTTTTCCTCACTTAAATAAAGACTAGAGATAATTTACCCTTTCAAAGCTGATTTTCTGTGACTGTTTTTCAGCCTTTCCATTTCTTTAACCAAATATCATTTCCTGAGATTCCTTCTAAAAGATTTTCTCATCACCACCGCAATCATCTTGCTTTCTTCTGTGAGTTTTCCTTTTGTTCCAGATCGCAGTAGAAACGATCGATCTGAACACAAAACTCAAAAAAGAATTTCCATATTCACATTTTTCTTGTGGTTCCAAGTAACAACCAGCTCCCATTGTTAAGCTTCTCAACCACTCTTTGTTTTCAAACTCAGCCCCCTTGAAGGCTCAAGTGCAGTCTGGTGAGTGTACATCTCTTAAGATCTTCAGATTGGATCATGCCTCATTCTACTGAGTATAAACATTCAAGAGAGCGGGGCTCTCGATTTTAGCTTGAACACAGCTTGTAGAACTGACCACAGTACTGAAGTTTGTCATAATGATCTCTTTGCAAAGCAATTTTCTTTCCCTTGACCCGTTTCTTATATGGGCAGTGCTCACTTTGCACACAGTGTGAGAGGTTAAGAGTGGCATGCAATCTGAAGGCGCACAAAGCAGCCTTTACATCCAATGGGAAAATTACTATCGTTCCATGACCTTTGAGATATTTTGTTAAAACATCATAAATATATAGAGAAAAAATGTTAAACTAATATTTATTTAGTACGTTGTAATCGAAAGCATTAGGAACATTGAAAATTAAAGGGTTTTCTTTCTTTGTAAAAACTTATCAAGGCAGTTTGAACTGTGCTTGGTGTCTTCTGGTCCCATAACTTAGGACATGAAGCGAATGTTGTTTTCTATGCTTTGGTGAATCTCATACCCTTCTCTAAGCTTGGACCAGCTTCCAGTGTGGTGAAATATCTCTGAGGGTTTCTTTAACGTGAAGTCCTTCTGCCTGTGTCACTCTCTCTGGCACATCTTCATCCTTTTGGTCACAGCCACTTCCCTCTTTTATGTTGATAAGTTTGCCTTTCTAAGTCCCTCTGGCTTGAATGATGGCAGTCACAACATTCCCACAATATCTGTTCCTTCCCTAATTTCACTTACATTCTACTTGAATTTCACCTCCACTATTAGCAGTTTTCATTTCCTCGCTTCATTTTCATCTTTCTTGGCAATCCTCTCTTTCAATGATTTGTTTTTATGAAATGTCCTTTGGGTTTATCACTGGGAGACAAGGGGCAACACAGCTACAGACTTCGTTGTCTGTGTGTGAAGTAACACGTTAGTGACCAGTCACTGATAGACTTGGAAAGGAGCGATACGATCAGTTGGTGATCATGATTCACATGTTACTTACGTAGTGATCTGTGGACCAGTGAGCCGGCAGTGATGTTTGTGCTTTTTGCAGTGACTCAGTTAATGAATACACAGTGGTAACTGAAATTTGAACCAGTTGGTTGGAGGACTGGTGTGATGTGACTTATTTGTGGAACTGAAACTCACACGTATTGGGACAGTGGGAAGCAACAATTGCTTGTGTAGGCAAATCTGATTTCTCAAGGAAAGCGTTGATGTAATTTACCACGAAACTGTATAGTATCTCCCATTGGAAGCAAAGGCAACCACTCTCCTAAGAGAGATTAACTTTGAAGTCTGCATGTCCTTCACAGGAACTTGATACATGAAGATGGTAGAATTTTCCTATGGTAACCAAGTTAAGATGTATTAAGATAGTAAGTAGGAAAACTTTGGGGAGAAAGTACATTGGGGTATTTCATTCACTTCTAAAAATTACTCTAAGTAAACAAACTTGCAGCTATGTATAAAAACCTTCTAAAAGGAACATGTTATGTTTTTTTAAATGTTAATCTTACAACAGATAACTAAGCTGTGTTTTGAATACAAATACTTAAATGGATAAAATAATTTTTTTGCTATTTCTAGGGCATAAATTATTAACTGACAAGTGCAAAATTGTTTACTTATAAGTATAATACAAGTATTATGTGCATTATATTGTGAAGAAAAGTGCAATTTTCCTGCTGAATAATTAGTACACAGCTGTAAATGTATTAGTATTATATATAACCTATATAAATATATTACATATTTATAATATATATAAATATTTGTAATATATTTATAAATATATTAGTAGATATTCTGTCTTAGGAGATTCCTCAATAGATCTTAGCCAAATATTAAGTAAGTATATATGACAACCTTAGGATGATAATAAAAATGAGAATAAAGAAATGTCCACTAGTGAAATATGATTATAATGGTAATTTTATTGGTGAGTCATATTTCATTTGCAAAAGAAAATACAGAAATAGTAATCTGCTCTTTTCCTCTCTTAAAGTGAATATTTTATTTTCAGGGCCTTCTTGGGAAAAAAGGAGAAAAAGGAAATTCAGTGTTCATTTTAGGTGTCATTAAAGGTCCTCAGGTAAGCTTTACAATCAGAGTGGGTTTAAGACAATTTTTTTCATATAAGTAGACCCATGCAGAAAACACATGGACTGAGATTTCCTTTAAAATGCCTCTGAGGGCACTGGTTTTGATCGTTACCCTGACCCTCTGGGATGACCCACACTTCTTGTGTGAAGGCACTTGGCTTTAGCTTCTCTGGCTGCAAAATTCCCCTCCCTCCCTATGATGCTCGCAGAGTTGCAATGAATCCATTTATTTCAGGGTTTCTCAGCCTCGGCACTGTTGACATTTTGGGCCAGTTAATCATCTGTCGTGGAGGCTGACCTGTGTATTGTAGGATGTTGAACAGTTTCCCTGGCGTCTACCCATTAGATGCCAGTAACGCTCCCTTGACCCCACCCCCCACCCCCAAACAATATCTCCAGACATTACCAGATGTCTCCTGGGGGAAGAATCATTTCCAGCTGAGAATCATTAATTACTCTGTAGTTAAAATATTGTGATATTCATACTTACCATTCATGATGATAGAAGTCACCACTATTGAACTTGAAAATTGTGGAAACCTGATAGCACTATCCGTAGCAAGTGAAATGCTTTTGTGTTTTTCACAGAGAATGATGTACAGATATTCAGAAATAAACTCTTGAATGACCACCGCATCTCTCTAATCTGAGTAGCCATGGATAAGCAGGAGTTCACTAGATATGATAAACTCAAGAGGAGAGATAACAGCCCATTTTCAAGACATGGTCATTTCTCTTAAGGAAAGATATTCTACAATACTTAGATAAAAGTAGTCCTAGATCGCCTCTATCAGATTCCAAGTTCTGTGCCGCCTGGGGTGGCCACACCTGAGTGGTAATCCCTTAAGTGAGCTTACAATATTTGTTCATAGCCTCTGTGCCTATTCTTACTTGTTAGACAGGAAGCACTGTGCTTCTATTTATAGCTTAAATGATATATTCATAAACTTGGCATCAAAAACACAGTAATTCTAGGAACCAGTATGATGTATTGGAAGGCGTGAACTGACCCTTACCTACTACTGTGACTTTAAGCAGCCCCTGTAACCTCTCTGAGCCTCATTTTCCTTATTTGTGAAAGGAAATTAATATCTACCCTGCCTTCCTCTCAGTGCCGATGATCTGTTATAATAATTTATACTGCCATGTATTGTAAAATATAATGTACAGTACAATATTAGTTATGGGGAGTATTTTTTGGTTATTGTGCAAGAAAGAACAAGCGAGACAGAAAGGGAGATGAATATAGAGAATTCCTCATCTTAAAGAGAAACAGAGGATCCCTAATAAAAGTGGCGTGCAGCCTTGGAGAAGCAATGGTTTTAAGAGCCTATATCCCCTTCATACCCATTTGGATGATTATTATTAAAAAAAGAAAAAGAAAAAGAAAATCATGTGTTAGTAATTATGTGGAAGAGTCAGAACCCTTGTGCATTGCTAGTGGGAATGTAAAATGGTGTAGCTGCTGTGGAAAATGGTAGGGTGATTGCTCAAAAACTTAAATGTGGAATTACCCTATGACCCAGCTATTCTACTTCTAGATATGTTTTCCCAAAATTGAAGGCAGGGGCTCAAAGAGATATTTGTACACCCATATTCATAGCAGCATATTCACAATAGCCAAAGGTGGAAGCAACCCAAGTGTCTACCTACTGATGAATGGATGAACAGGGTGTAGTACAGACACACATACAACACTATATTATTCAGCCGTAAAAAGTCAGGGAATTCTAAAGCGGGCTACAACATGGTTGAACCCTGAGGTCGTTATGCTGAGTGTAATAAGCTGGTCACAAAAGGACAGAAAATGTGTGATTCCACTTAGATGAGGTCCCTAGAGTAGTCAAATTCATAGAGACAGAAAGTAGATGGTGCTTGCCAGGGGCTGGGGACGGCGGGGGGAATGGGGGGCTACTATTTAATGGAAACAGGGTTTCCATGAGGAAATGAAAAAGTTTGGACAATGGAAGCACAGCATGCTTACACAACCTGATGAATGTATTTAATGCCACTTAAAAAAGGTTAAAATGTTCAATTTTATCCTATGTATATTTTGCGGTATATTTTACATTTTGGAAAAAAAAAGAGTCTGTATTCAAGAGAATATACACCCCTTGATCCTTTAAAGTGAGTAGAGTCTCAGGGCAGAGTCACAAAGCGGTAGATGTGCACAGAGGCAGAGAGGGTTTCCACACGATTTCCCTTTACATCTGTGCCGGGGTCATAACAAGGTGTTAATTAAGGGAGGAAAGGTCTGCCGATCAGATGACAGACAGCTAAACTGATGAAATGGGACCACTGGATCGAGAATTTAGAGCTCTGTGTTTTTTTTTCTTTAGAACATTTTAAACTGAAAGATGAAATCTCATCTTGATTCCATGTCCTCACGGCTCCAGCAATCTTCCCCTGGTTTCAGCTGAGTAGAAGTAGAATTCAGGGCTTAAGAATGGAGACATAAAAGCACCTCCATAGAGCCCTTCCCCAGCTGTCTTTTCAACACTGAACAAACTGCACAGACAGTCCAAATAAGTCCTGTGTGTGCGTTTTTACTTTTATGTTGTGTGTTTTAGGGAAATGGTGTTGCTCTTCTAATGCAATGTACTGATACTATTGCAGGGTGACAGAGGGGACCCAGGACCTCCCGGCTTACCAGTAAGTCTCCTGGGCAGGCCGTGTCCTTTTGTTTGCTCCTCAAATAGCCTATGGTCTCCACTAGTTTGCATCTCAGCAGGACCGGCTACCTAACTTGCAGGGCCCACCTGGTGCAAAATGAAAATGTAGGTCTCTTGTTCAAAAAGTATTACAAATTTCAAGATGGTGACAGCAGAGCAGTAAATCAAGCATGAGGCCCTATGTGACTGCACAGGTCCCGGGCCCGCAGAGCCTCCCTTGAATCTCAGCAAGCTCCGGCTTACCTTTCTCTTCTATCTTGCAGTGATCATTTGGTATTGCTATAGTCGCTTAATGTTCAGGAAGATAATTCTGCTTAGAAACTACCTAAATGATATATGTCCAGTGAAAATGATTTTGCTTGCTGCATCAGTAATTGTGTATTATGTTTAATATCTTACCCTATCTTCATGTTCCTGGGATTTATGATTCAATGATTATATTTGTCTTTCCAATTCATCAATATTCACAAGATTAAAACTGAAAGCAATTTTGCCTCCTAATGGTTCCCCTATAATATTGTTTGGTACCTTCTGGCTGTTGACAGGATTACTTTCCCAGGCTGGTTTTTCCTTACGACTCCAGAAACTCAGTTGTACGTTATCAATGAGATACCTTAGTGTCACTATTAAAATAAACACCAATTCATTCTCTAGGAGAGAGCAATGCCATTGCACACTCTCAAATCATTTGACGTGGGCAGGGTGAGTGGGAGAACAGAGCCCCTTTCTCCATACTTCTAGAACCGCCCAACTATAACCTTTCCTGGTGAATTTGTGTGTCATTATGCTGTACCTTAACATGCTGCAGAAAACTGTTTATGGCTGAATTGCCTTGATCTTGAATTGGGGACATTTCTATTCACACTGATCTTACGGGGCACGTTGAAAGGATATATTAGAGTATAACTACATCAATATTTTAATTTATTTAATGCTAAGTAATATTAATATTGTAAAAGCATTTTGATGTATATTAAATGTATAACATATATGGAATTTAGGAGTAACAAGGTTTCTTTGTTCTCTACTCTTGCTACTACAAGATTTATTTGTGTGTAAGTAGATTGATCTCCGGGTCTTAACTTAATCCCAAACGTAGGAGTTAGTCACACCTACCAGCGTGCTACTGCCTGCCGTCTCTGTGCCCTTTTCCCAGCTGTGTCAGAGCTACTGTCCAAGATGACGCAGCAGGGCAGGTGTGGCCGGGACTGTGATTTCTCCGGAGGTCTTTATCCACCTGGGATTGCATGCAGCTCTCCCATGAACGATGATTACGGTTTGGGGAAACGAATGCACTGATTTTTCTCATGTTTAGGGCCCAAGGGGAGCGAGAGGACCAGCAGGCCCAGTGGGATATCCAGGAGAGTCAGGGTTAGCAGTAAGTACAGCACTGCTGATTCTGTCTCTCTAAAAGCCCTGACTTGATATTTAAATAAAGCAAAAGAAAGCAGAATTGCAGTCTTGGGCAATTCAGGCGGAGACGGGTTCTTTTCGAGACTATCACCTGATGAATCAGCCAACACCCACCATTATGAGCGTGGGTCCCTCCTGAAGCATGGGTCCCTGGAGGTGGGGGGCAGGAGGGGGTTGGGAGGGACAAGCGGTCCAGCTGTGGTAGGAAGTCCATCATGTGTGTTTCAAAATTAAGGGTTTCCTAAAGAGGAGCTTGGGTCAGCCAATAAGGGCACAGTCTGATCTCCATCACTGATAACTGATCTGTGTGTTTTTGCTGTTGATCTAGGGACCTCCAGGCCCTCCTGGGAGTCCGGGTTTGAAGGTAGGCGGCCATGAGTAAGATACACAAATGAAGTCCATGTACAATGAGATAAGGGACCACTAATGTTTGTCAGATTCATGTCTTCCCTCTTTTTAGAATTCCCGAACTATTTAATAAATACACTTCAACAAATTGCTTAACCAGAAGTCTTATTACTTATAATTACTTTTTAATATTCCAAAGCAATTAGTTTCCTTTTTCTTTTCTTTTCCAGGGTAATCCTGGCGTGGGAGTAAAGGGGCAAATGGGAGACCCGGTAAGAACTCCCTTTTGCATGAAGGAGCAGATGTTAAAATGTATGGGCTACCCGGGTCGAGGAGACCGTTCTGATTACCCCTTAACTTGTGTTCGTTCTCTCGTCACTGTCCAGCTTTATGGCTGAGAATTTGTCTTTGCTGAATTATTATGACACCATTACCCTTGACTATAAAATGGCAGTTCTGACAAAACCTAACAGTAAATTCAATTTAATTTATATACCACACTTCCCCCTAGCCCAAAGACATGGAATATTTCTGATTTGTTTAATTACGGATTTGTTTACCTTAACTTATCAAACTTCATCAGAATCCTAAACTTCACACATAAATAAAAATATGAATAACTGTGACCCAAAGCCTTGAGCAACACACCGTCCACCCCTCACACCCATAGTCCTTTCTGCTGAAACACAAAACTAAGTAAGGAAAAACTTTAGAAAAGTGCTTTAAGGTGGCAGCTCATCTGGAAACAATCCGAATGCTTAAGAGTTGGTGAGGGGGTCTTTCAACAACTGTGGGTAAATAGATATTGAGCATCTACCCTGTGCCAGGCTAGGATTGGTGCTTGGTGTGGGGATTTAGCGAGACAGACCTGAGCTCCGCTCTTATGGAGTTCCAGTGTGGTTGGGAAATTTATGGTACAGCCAGTTAACACGCTTGCCAAAAAGATACTGGAAGATGTCATGATGTGGGGAAATTCCAGGTTCTAGTACTTATTGGGTTGGCCAAAAAGTGCCTTCAGTTTTTTGTTTTTGTTTTTTTGTTTGTTTGTTTGTTGTTGTGGTATGCGGGCCTCTGACTGTTGTGGGCTCTCCCGTTGTGGAGCACAGGCTCCGGACGCACAGGCCCAGCGGCCATGGCTCACGGGCCCAGCCGCTCCGCGGCATGTGGGATCTTCCCGGACCGGGGCACGAACCCGCGTCCCCTGCATCGGCAGGCGGACTCTCAACCACTGCGCCACCAGGGAAGCCCTCCTTCAGTTTTAAGTAAAAATAAAAGACACATTTTTCATTTTCACCAAGAACTTTATGGAACAACGTATTCACAGTTTTGTACCACTACCTTCTGCCATTTTTCAGGCAATTTCATCATTCCATCTTCCCAAAACTTTTTATCTTTTTGAGCAAAGAACTGTTCCAGGTGCCTTTTACAGTCTTCCAGGGAATTCAAAATTTTTCCATGAAGAGAATTTTGTAAAGACTGAAATAAATGGAAATCCAAAGGTCCAATGCCTGCTGAATATGATGGGTGAATCAGAACTTCCCAGCCAAGCTGTAACAGTTTCTGCCTGGTCATTAAAGAAACATGTGGTCTTGCATTATCCGGATGAAAGATTATGCATTTTCTGTTGACTAATTCTGGACGCTCTTCGTCGAGTGCCACTTTCAGTTGGTCTAATTGGGAGCAGTACGTATTGGAATTAACCGTTTGGTTTTCCGGAAGGAGCTCATAATAGAGGACTCCCTTCCAATCCCACCATATACACAACATCACCTTCTTTGGATGAAGACCGGCCTTTGGTGTGGTTGGTGGTGGTTCATTTCGCTTGCCCCACGAGCTCTTCCATTCCACATTGTTGTACAGTAGCCACTTTTCATTGCCTGTCACAATTTGTTTTAAAAACAGAACTGTTGGGCTTCCCTGATGGTGCAGTGGTTGAGAGGCCACCTGCCGATGCAGGGGACGCGGGTTCGTGCCCCGGTCCGGGAGGATCCCACATGCCGCGGAGCGGCTGGGCCCGTGAGCCATGGTCGCTGAGCCTGCGCGTCCGGAGCCTGTGCTCCGCAACGGGAGAGGCCACAGCAGTGAGAGGCCCGCGTACAGCAAAAAAACACAAAAAAACAACAAAACAACTATTTCATTACGTTTCAGTAGAGAATCGCATGTGGAAATATGGTCAAGAAGGTTTTTTTCACTTACGTGGAACCCAAACATCAAAGCGATTCACATAACCAAGGCTGGTACAAATGATTTTCCATGCTTGATGTGGATATTTTGAGTATGTGGGCCATCTCCTGCATGGTATAATGTTGATTGTTCTCAATTATTGTTTCAATCTGATCGTATCAACTTCAGTTGGTCTACCCGACCATGGAGCATCATCCAGTGAGAAATCTCCAGCATGAAACTTCGCAAACCACTTTGGACACATTCG
Organism: Kogia breviceps; assembly: GCF_026419965.1. Lineage (NCBI taxonomy): Eukaryota > Metazoa > Chordata > Mammalia > Artiodactyla > Physeteridae > Kogia > Kogia breviceps. The sequence goes on along the minus strand of NC_081311.1, from coordinate 190,487,047 downwards.
ATCAGTCACAGCACCTTCTCCATATACTGCACAAATCTTTTTGTGTGTTTCAGTTGCGTTTTTACCTTTTAAATCATAATCTGCGGAAAATGTTGCTCTTTTTCTTCCATCTTCAATATTAAAATGGCTACACAAAAATTCACCAATTTTGATGTCTTTTTTTAAATGCACGCTGATATGACACCTGCCACATACAATCTAACAAAATTGTTTCGAATGAAGTTAAAGATAACTAAGTGCTACTAGAGCCATCATGGAAAAAAACTGAACGAACCTTTTGGCCCACCCAATATGAGAGGAAAATGTGCAAAAATAGTGTTGTAAAATATATTAAATGATTTAAAACTTTAATAAAATATAAAAATATAAACTATATCCTACATTTAAACTATGTTTATTATTATATAGTGTTACTTTCATTATAATATATATATTTTTTATTGGGGTATAGTTGCTTTACAATGTTGGGTTAGTTTCTGCTGTACAGCAAAGTGAATCACCTATAGGTATACATATATTCCCTCTTTTTTGGATTTCCTTCCCTTTTAGGTCACCGCAGAGCATTGAGTAGAATTCTCCGTGCTATATAGCAGGTTCTCATTAGTTATCTATTTTATACATATTAGTTTAAATATGTCAATTCCAAACTGCCAATTCATCCCAGCCCCCTTTTCCCCCCTTGGTGTCCATACATTTGTTCTCCACATCTGTGTCTCTATTTCTCCCTTGCAAACAGGTTCATCTGTACCATTTTTCTAGATTCCACATATATGCGTTAATGTATGGTATTTGTTTTTCTCTTTCTGACTTACTTCACTCTGTATGACAGTCTCTAGGTCCATCCGCGTCACTACAAATGACCCAACATCATTCCTTTTATGGCTGCGTAATATTCCATTGTGTATATGTACCACATCTTCTTTATCCATTCATCTGTTGATGGGCCTTTAGGTTGCTTCCGTGACCTGCCTATTGTAAATAGTGCTGCAATGAACATTGGGGTGCATGTGTCTTTTTGAATAAGAGTCTTCTATTAGAGTTTTAAATTATGTTTAACACACCATTTAGTCACATATACATGTATACACACATGCATATTATGCACATATGTGTATATGTATACATGTGTATATGTATACATGTGTGTATACACAGTTATATACCCACACATACATACAAGCACACACACACCACAAAGAACTGTACCAAAACGTTTTAATAGAGATTACCTCTGGATGGTAGGATTATGGATCACTTTTATTTTTTTAATTCATTTTTAACAGTAAGTATGTATTATTTATGAAAAACAATAAACATTTAAAATTACATTATGTATTTGCCATGATTTTTATTTTAAATCCATGACATACAGATTTGTAAGCATTATACCACAATATGTGGGTGAAAGTCTTCTTAGTGTCCATTTTTATTTCAAAATAAAGTTAATATGAAATTCTTATTATCTTGATTTTTTTTAAAGGGTGAGGTTGGCCAACAGGGCTCTCCAGGACCCACCCTTCTGGCGCAGCCACCTGATTCTGGTCTCTATAAAGGAGAAAAGGTAATTCTCAATCCATATGTTACCTTGGTAGTCATAGCCAACATTTTCTGAACATGTTCCCATATGCCAGCAAAGAGCTGAGCACCTACATACAATGCTGCCTTGATCCCAAGGTAACCTTTACAGATTGGTACTACTATTAGCTCCGTTATACAGAGTTGAAAAAGTGAGACTTGGAAAGGTTACCAGTGTTCTCAAGTTTACCCAGCTGTTGAGTGGCAGACCTAGCTTGGACTGCTAAACTGTGACCTGTCCTCCAGGATATAGTCCCCCGTTCATGTCTTTGATATGGTCGCTGAAAATACCACTGGAAATCCAGCTGTCCTTTAGATGTTGCATATGGATCTGATGCTTTGATAATTGAAAGGTGACAGATGCATAGAACCGAGCATGTAATAAATAGACTCTTGGCAAATATCAATTCCTTTGTCACCCTCCAGCACTGATGTTACTGATGCCATGTGCACATTCTCTTGTCAGTTTTCAATGACTGGATTCAGTTTCACTACCTTGCTCAAAATGAGCCTCTCCTCTCAGTGGCTGCATTCCCAGCTTGCATCTGCTGCCCTGGTTCCATGGTGGCTCCCCCCACCGCCCTGCTGTCCCACGCCGCATAATGCTACGCCTCTTACACAGAACTGGCCTCCCGAAGAGTGTCAGGTTCAAAGGTGCGCTTGGATCTTAGTTGCTAATTACTGACAGTTGAAGAGTAATCCCTTATTAAAAAATTAGGAGAATGGCTGTTGAAAGAGGTAATTGCTTAAAGAGGTGGAATTCGGTACGTTGAATAAAGCCGGTAAGCCAGATTATATTCATTGTGATTTTTAGGGTATTAAAGGAACGCCTGGAATCACTGGACCTCCCGGACCACAAGGACCCAAGGTAATTTATTTAAAGAACTTAAAAAATTGTATGATATGCTATCTTAATTTAAAATTTTTTACATGGTTATTATCACTGCTTTAAATGCTGATATGTTACTAGAACTTTTCAGTATTTCATCATAATTCTGTAGGAAGACTATTTCCAAAGTAGCTGTTTCCTTTAAGGTGCTGGCAATAATTCTTATTTCTAGTTTTGTTTTTGCATTCGTATTGCTGAAATAACTGTTGCTTGAACTCCTCTAAAAGTGTCATCTCTTGAAGGGGGAACCCGGTATTGGGACAAAAGGAGAGAAAGGTATTCCTGGATTTCCAGGACCTCGGGTAAGGATCATTCTTGGCGTCCTTAACTTCAGTGAGTTTGGAGGCATTTCTCTTTCACATTTTTATAAGACTAGATCAATATTTCTGAGAGTTCAAAAGTGGAGCTTATCTCTAAGAGGAATGCTATATTTTGGTCAGCGAGAATTGTGTGATAGCTCAGTGCCCCCAGAGCATCCCTTTCATGGACGTTATTTGGATAAAACAGGCAAGCAGAAGATGGGAGAATTGGCGGGAAGTAATGGGCTCGTGGCATTTTCTTACTGGCTCAGTGTCAGTGTGATAGTAGCTTGGAATTGTTCATTTAAGCCTATTTGATAAAGGAAGGCACTGATCTAGGGGCAGTAGCCAGAAAACAACTACAGCATCAGGCCTCAAACATCTCCACACATGTCACTAATGGGATGCCCATTCATAGAGTGACTATGAAGGCCAGACCTTGGCGAGCATGGGCATTGAGTTTATTTGACCCAGGTTTAGTACTTAACCAGACAATATTGACTTCCACAGTAATTTTCATTGCTGATGATGCATAGAGCAACTATTAATCTCTAGACAAATTATATTGCGATGATTCAAAGATATTTAGCCCCAGTGCAAGCATTAAATTAAATAAATTGAAATGGAAGAACAGCAAAAACAACAAAACTGTGTTCTTAATTTAAAGCACTGTCAAGGACATTAATTTTTTTGGAATAAGATTAAAGATCAATTAAAATAATAAATGTTATAAAGAAATGGAATCTCTTTTATATTTATTTCCTTTATTCAGCTACATTTGCAGACAAGATTAAATACCAACGAAGCAATCTCATAAGGTGAAAAATGATTCACTGAACTGGTTTATGTATTTTGTTTTAATTCTGCTCGTGTTGATTTTTGTGAATTTATTAGGGGGACCCTGGCTCCTATGGATCTCCAGGTTTTCTAGGATTAAAGGTAAATGAACACGATTATAGGGAGGATAAATACATATTCATTAGTAAATGCAATTCAGTATCATTCAAAAGTTATACCAGGGCCTATAGACTCACACACAGTAATGAGAAAGGAAACACATTTATTTTATAAGTTACATGATTTCACTGTGGGTACAAAAACTGAAGCACAAAACTGTCTGATGCAACCCCAAAGCAGTGTTAAGATTTTGTATAGCATCTCAGTGAGCATGTGTCTTTCAGATTAAATGAGAATGAGATAATTTGTCACCCAATCACATTTTTTAAAAAAGGCATGTTTCATCCCTGATGTTCTGCAATCACCTTCATTGTTTGGTCCTCATGAAAACAACACTGTATATATTATGCATTTTTTTAATTTCCTGTAAATTTTGTAGGTAAATATGTGCATAAAAATACTTTATATATGCTTTAAAAAAAAAAAATGGCATGTTTTTGGTTATTTGTAGGGGGAACCAGGAGTGTTTGGAGATCCTGGGCCGTTTGGATTTCTTGGTCCAAAGGTAAAAAAGTGAGCCTATTTGAGTACAGTCTGATAACATCCTATATCCCTTATGTTATCTAATTTATTTTTTAAAATATTTCAAATAATCATTCAAAATTGAGTTCATTTTGCTTATATTATTTTAATGCATGTGGTAATGATTACATTTTACATTTGAGCAATGATCCTTCTGAAGGTGAATAATAATGAGAGATTCAAAAATTCCCTAGGGATTATACAGTATCATGATTAAAAACAGAGGGAACCGTGGAGAGTTCTTTGCTTTGAACACCACTGCATTTTTTCTTTCCTTTTTATGTGACCTCACCTTCAGCACTTGTGCAGGACAAGCCATGGTGGCATTAAGGTGACACAATTAAGGGGGACGATGTCTGCTGCTAAAATAAAATGTAGGTTCAGATCCTATAGGCAAATACACTGTTTGTTCTAGAGTGCAAGTTAGACATTAATGCTCATAATAGATCTAAGAAACTTCATGGCTTCAGAGGTATCTAGTTGCTGCACATGGAAGCATTTTGGGAGTTGGAATTTTTTTTCTTTTGGCAGAACTTTCCCGGTTGGCTGTTAACTTCTGCTTGTAGGTGGGAGGTCTCATACTTTTGTTCCTCTTAGAGCACCGTGAGCTATTTATTTCTCTAGTCAGCTTAGAGGCTTGTTTCCTATATGAATGCACTCTTGGTGATGCGAATATTTACTTAGTGCCAGGAGACATGAGAAAAATATTAACATTTCCAAGAAAAGTGAATGAATGAATGATTTCAGGGAGATCCTGGAGACCGTGGGCGCCCAGGACCACCAGGGTTTTTGGCAACTCCAGCTCTTCCACTCAAAGGTTTGTGTTCCATTCCATTTCTCTATAAATTATGCTGAAATGGGATTTGTGTAGTCCCCAAAGAAGAGTTTGGCCTAGTCCTTCTGTAGTTTACACACTCGGCAGGCTAAATATATGAACTTTTACCATGAATGTATAATTATACTAGTGCAAATAGAGATGTGTGTCTTGGTTTGTCTCTATCAGCCATAAGACACCAAATTTTATTTTAGTGGGTGAATTGCATGCTGGGGTTTTTATTATGTTACCTTTCAGAAAGTAGGTTTTTTAATCGCTAGAAATGTGTGACTAAGACCTGCCAAGAAGCTGCCTCCAGGAAGAAAGCAGCCTAGATCGATGACAGAGTCAACACTACTTCACGTGTCTGCAGAGGAGGGTCTAAGATATTGCACTTTAAACGTGATGAGAAACTGCAAAACAATCTCCTGTTGTACTTTAACAAGGCTCACAAAAAGTGATTGTGCGTGAGACTTTAAATGTATATATATGTTTACTATATACATTATGCCATTATTTTTGGCAGGGCCTCCAGGGGATCCAGGGCACCCTGGCCGCTATGGAGAAACGGGGGCTGTTGGACCACCTGGGCCCCCTGGGCCCCCTGGTAGACCAGGGGAAGTCTGTGCAGGTATGGCTTTTACATGCCAGGTTCGCTGCATCCTCTTCCACACCAGGGGCTCTCCACTCTAGCTGATATTAAAATAACCTTAGCATTGTTTCAAAAATACTGATGGCTGTGCGTACCCCAGATCAGGAATGTTGGACTCTCTGAGGGATGGATGGACCCAGGCATCTGCTATTATAAAAGTGTCCCCATACTTTTTTATTTTTGGCCGCACTGTGTGGCATGTGGGATCTTATTTCCCTGACCAGGGATCAAACCCATGCCCCCTGCATTGGAAGTGCGGAGTCCTAACCACTGGACTGCCAGGGAGGTACCCACCACCCGCCCCCAACCCCTGCTTAATTCTAATGCACAGCCAGGATTAAGAAGCACAGAGCTCAAAGCAATTAATCATTTAATTGGAAGAAATCCAGGCTCCTGGACTGCACCTCAGAAATATTCAGTCACTATCTCAGGGTGTGATAAGAAATATGTATGTAAAACAGGCTTCCCACAAGATTACCAGATGCAGTTAAGATGTGGAAACTGCTGCTAGGTTAGAGTGTGTCTTTAGGTCTTTGCCACTTTCTTGGAAGGCTCTCTCTATGGACATCTACTTGTTAAAATTTAGTTCATCCACCTAGACCCCAACTTAAATCTTCTGTATGAAATGTGGAAATACAAAATTGCAAATTAAAAAATAAAATTTTGATTCAGACTTAGTTAAAAAATAAACAAAAAACAACAGCTCTCTCGCCCACAAAAAAACCCTTGTGGCTCATGGTAATATTTGAGAAAGGCCTGAGAAATAATCCTGTTGACACAAAGACTTTGAACTCCTTCAAGTGCTGTCTTAGCTAATATTCCCAGTGAGATTAAGAATGGAAGTTTAGGGAATATTTGCATTCTGTGAACCCAAGAAGACTGATTAAACATGTGGGGAGAAAAGTCTGGTATAAATGTAATTTTATCCGGTCTGTTTCATGTTATAGTTCCTGAGGAGTTAGAAGTTTCCTGAGATATTCAACTGTGAACTACAAAGTTCTTGTTTAATGTTTCACGAAGCTAGCTTTCACTTTGTAGGACCTGATGACCACAGAGGCAGTAAATAGAGCTTTGTTTAGTTCATTTACTCTTTCGATATCGCAGCCATGGCTTAATTGACCTAGAACTATGTAAATCATACAGAATACTCAGTTGGTCGGGAGGCACTAGACTCTGCTCTTACATTTTTCCTCTCGGGCTTGTTTATAATAAAATACTACCTCCAGCAGATTGAAATCAAAACCCAGTGGGAGTAAGTAACACCTGTCTCTAGCAGATTCCAAACCAAATATAACAGAAAGCTTCTTAATTCCAAAAATCTTTTTTAAAAGAATCCATATTTTGGATCAAAATCCATATTTTGCCTCCAACCTATAGTAAGAAATAATTTTATATTGTATAGCATTTACATTACATTACACGCATATATGCATACATACATACATTTGGTTGAAACACAAATTTCACAAAATAATATCTCTGGGGTATCTGATGCACTCTATTTTCTATTCCGTTCTTTTCTTTCGAAAAAAACGTTTTTAATGCTGACCACAACTGAATTGATTTCATGTCCTATCAGTTGGTGGTGGAGGCTGCGGTATGCCATACACTGTAACCCATTCTGCCTGTTGGAAGCTGGTGGAGCATTCTCCCTGGTACTCGGACGAGATAGCAGGCAGCATCTGGGACCATCCAGTGACTGACTGTGGAGATTCCGAGTCAGGTCTTAGGACTGTTATGAAGACAAGATGGTAGCCAAGTCCACAGGAGTACATGTTCATTTTGTTTTAAACATACCATTGTATGTAGCCTTTATTATACATATTTTATTTTATAGTCATCTATAGTATTTACCATGAGATGAGTTGGGTTTTGGAGTCAGACACCTCTGATTGAATCCCAACCTTCCCAATCAGTATAGTATAGTGAAATAGTTATGCATTTACACAATGGACTAAAAACATTCCAGGTTCTAGTACTTGCAACCTGTGTGATCTTGGGCATTTATTAAACTTTTCTGTGCCTGAGTTTTCCTGTCTGCAAAATGGAGTTCTTGTTACAGTTGAAAGAAATAATATGTATACAGTTCTTAGAATACAACTGGGGATATAGTAAAGACTCACTGTGTTAGCTACGATTATTAGTGTTCATATTTGGCCTAAATTTTCTGCACCTTATCTGTAAGGTATGAACTTTTCAAGATTGTTGAAGGAGTAAAGATAATGTTTGAAAATACATGTAAAGCCCCAGCACGTATGCACCCAATAATGAAAGCCATCAATTTAACTTGCATGCTACATTACTGATGACGGACAGGGTTTCAGTTGTCTATTGCTGAACAAATAACCCCAAACCTAGTGGTTTAAGACAACAACATTCAGTATATTCCCCTGCACTCTTTCTGTGGTTCAAGAATTCAGGAAGGGCTAAGCTGAACGATTCTGGAGCAGGGATTTTCATCTGGTTGCAGCCATAGTGGCTGGAACTGAAACATGAGGACTGGCCAGGCATCTCTCTCCTTCATTTCTCATATAGTCTCAAGTCTTTCTGGGTGACTCTGTACTTAATTTAGGCTTCCTTACAGCATGGTGGCTTCCAAGCAGTGATATTCCTTCCATGGTGCCTCAGGACCCCAGTCCAAGCATTTCACTCACAAGGAAGAAGCTGAATCTTCTTTAATAATCTGGCCTTGGAAACCATATCGTGTCACTCCCGCCATACTTCATTAGTCCAAACAACCACAAAAGGCTGGTACATTGAAGGGAAGGGGAACATTCTACCTCCTGCTAGGGGAGCGTCAAGGTTCTACAAGAGCATAAGGGACTAGAGCTACCATGGCGCCATCTTTGATGATGTCAGTCTTGCACAGAGAGATCCTGGAATCAGTCATGCTTCGGAAGAAGCAGCTAGAAGTAATGGTCACTCTCACACCAAGGCTTCCAGCTGTCTTTAAGCCAAAGCCACCAGCGAGGGGGAAGTAGCATGTCGAGGGGAAGCAGGATTTAGCTGCTGCTGCATTACTTTCACCTCCTCTAAATACACTGAACATCCAGTCGTTCACTGAGAACATGCCAGATACTGCAGTAAGCTCCTTATGTGGATTATTTTATTTAATCTTCATTACAAGCCTCTGAGGAAGATATAGAGGATTAAATAAGTTAAATAACCTACTTAAGTACCTGTGGCTGGAGAAGGGAGAAGCCAGGTTCAAATCTAGCACCTCTTTGCTTTTCCACAAACCTAAGTGGTTATAGTATTTTACATCTACATAGATGATTATGTGAATCCCATTTTTTTTTTGGCTGTGCTAATTAATTTTGGGGTAAAAGATTAGAAGACTATCTCCATGTAAGCATATCTCAAGCATATCCAGATGTTACATTTTAGTATCTAAAAGGCAACACCAGTTTTCTCATTAAATTCTACTAGTCAATGATAATTATAAAAACAAACAGCTTAAAATGATATGCCAGGTACCTATCTACATGATTTAATGTATTACCTTATTTAGTTTTTTCTAATTTTTTAAATTTTTTATTGAACTTTAGTTGATGTACAGTATTATGTGTTACAGGTGTACAATATAGTGATTCACAATTTTTAAAGGTTATGCTCCATTTATAGTTATTATAAAATATTGGCCATACTCTGCTTGTTTTACAGTATGTCCTTATGGCTTATTTCATATGTAATAGTTTGTACCTCTTAATCCCCTACCCTTATTTTGCCCCTCCCCCTTCTCTCTCCCCACTAGTAACCACTAGTTTGTTCTCTGTATCTGTGAATGTGCTTCTTTTTTGTTATTTTCACTAGTTGTATCTTTAAAATTCCACATGTAAGTGATATCATACAGTATTTGTCTTTCTGTGAGTCCATATTTAGATTCACTATATGTGCTAATGTGTTTATTCAGGTTTTTATCAAATTATCAAAGTGGAAATTTTTAAAAATAATTTAATTAAATAATTTATATTTCTTTTCTAATAATCCTAAAGAATAGACAAAAGGTAAGAAAATCTGATTCCCTAAACATTTATTACCACTTGTGTGCTTGTTTCAAAGGAGGTGAGGCATTCTGATGGCTGGGATACTCAGTTATTTTTTAAGTACAATTTTTTTCCTTAAAAAAAATTCCACAGCCTAAGAAGAACGTACTGATTTTGATTTCTTCTACAAAAAAACGTAATCTGAGAGTATGTGTGGTTTTCATTCTTGATTTCTCTTGGAGGCATGATGGGACCCCCTGGGCCACGAGGGTCTTCCGGTCACCCAGGATTTCCAGGGGCAGCTGGGATTCCTGCGAGAGCTGATTCTGCTCCAGGAAAACCAGGCAACCAGGGACCACCTGGGTTGCCTGGAGCGCCAGGGTTGCCGGGACCTCCAGGATCAGATGGTAAAGTGCTCTTCATTCACATTCACTAGCATTTATGTTGCATTTGATATTTGCAGTGTCATTCAGAAAATGTGACTTTCCAAATTTTAAAAAAGTTATCTACTATTTCATAAGCCAAGTTAGTAGTCTTAATAATACGGAAAAGTAAACTGATGTTAGACTACCACATCACTTAAATTATGTGAAAATATTTGGATGGGAATTTAAGTATGATGATAGAATGTTGTAAATTAACACAATTTTTATTTTTTAAATGTAGTTGTCATTTTTATAGAGTTATGTATGGACCTGGCTTGAGTCAAACAGCTCTACAAAGCCTTTTGTGGAAAAACTGCCATCCCAAGCAACCCCTTCTCCTATTCTCTCCTCCCCAGGGGCAATATTTTCCCCACAATGAGCTGGATCTCTTGGTATTTGCCTCTATATCTTGCCATTCAACATACCTGTGTTGCTATTTCTTAATTTTTCAGTTTGCGCATTATCTGTTGACTTTCCTCTGTAGCGGGTGAATTCACCTCTTTCCCCACCTACCACACATGTGCCATTTTCCACTCCTACAACCAATCAATATAGTTATCGTCATAATTTTAGTTAAATAAATATACAGTGTTTACACAGAAGGGTTATATAAATGCTATTCACCAGTTTAGCCATATAATAATATATGATACTACTTTCCTCGCATAACAGTTTGGTAATAATTGCCATATCTTTGTGTGTTTGCTTGGTTTTCAATATAGTTATTGCTAATTCAACCTCAAACCGTCTGGAATCGTATGCATCTCTTAATCATACATTTTAACTCATTACTAGTATTATCTCTTTGAATAAATCTCATCTGGAACTTTTTGACCTGTTTAAATTAGGTCAGATTGCAATTTTAAAAGTTGATGCTGCAACACTGCCTGGAGATCTTCCTTCACCATTATCCTAGGAATTCTCTGTCTCTATCTCTCTGTCTGTCTCTGTCTCTCTGACTCTCTGCCTCTCTAGGTCCCTTTGTTTCCACAACTCATATATTTCTTTTAATGGTTTACTCATTATGCTTTGTGAGGAAATGTGTATATTTGGGGTATCTTCACTGTTTGAAATACCTTTATTCTACTGTGGAATTTGATTGATAGTTTGGTTGAATATAAAATTCTAGATTGGAATAATTTTTCCTCCAGGTTTTTGAAGGCATTTTCCATTGCTTTTTAGTGTTGTTACTGAGAAGTCCAGTAACCTTTAGATACTTGATTATTTGTTTAAAATACCTTTTCTTATTGAAAGCTTATAGAAATTCTCCTTTGTTTTCAATGTCCTTAAATTTCACTGTGATTTACCTCAGTGTGGGTACATTTGCAGGCACTAGGAGCAATTTAACACAAATCCTTCATTTCTGGAAAAATTTCTTGAAGTATTTCTTTTTTTTTAAAAATGTACTTATTTTATTTATTTTTTGCTGCATTGGGTCTTCGTTGCTGCATGCGGACTTTCTGTAGTTGCAGCGAGTGGGGGCTACTCTTCATTGCAGTGCACAGGCTTCTCATTGAGGTGGCTTCTCTTGTTTTGGATCACGGGCTGTAGGCACGTGGGCTTCAGTAGTTGTGGCATATGGGCTCAGTAGTTGTGGCTAGCGGGCTCAGTAGTTGTGGCTCGTGGGCTCTAGAGCTCAGGCTCAGTAGTTGTGGTGCACAGGCTTAGTTGCTCCACAGCATGTGGGATCTTCCCAGACCAGGGCTCGAACCCGTGCCTCTGCATTGGCAGGCGGATTCTTAACCACTGAGCCACCAAGGAAGCCCTTGAAGTATTTCTTTGAAGATACTTTGTCCTCCTTTTTTTCCCTCTGTTTTTTGTTTCTGGACTCAATATATTTGTCTGTTAGAGAATCAATCCTACATGTCTGTTTTTCAAATCTTCACTCTATTATTCTTCACCTTTTTATTTTCTGTAACACTTTCTGGGAGATTTCCTCAACTCCATCTTCCAAGTCTACTCCTGAAGTTTAAAATTTCTGCTTTCATAACCATTAAAAAAAAAAATTTCTGAGGATTTTGTTGCTGCTGTTGTTTTCTCTCTCTCTCTCGCTCTCTTTTTTTTTTTTTTGTTCCCTTTTAATGTTTCTTTTTGAAGCAGCCTGTTTCTGTTTGGGAATGAAATGCCTTCCCTTGTCTGCTTTCTAAACTATATAGTTTATTTTAAAGATTTCTTCTTACTGCATTGTCTGTTTCCTCCAGTTTTGAGGGGGTTGGTTTTTTCCTGCTGCAGTTTTTGAGAAGGTGTTCTTACTATTTAGCTGCTTCTTTGACCAATCATCCTGTTAGGGGTCTCACTGTCATTCTACTTCAGAGGTACCAATTCTTGAACTTTGGAAGAGATTTCCTAGGTAAATTTTGTTCTTTTTCTGCTTTCCCCACAGCCTGCTTGGAATTCAGCTTTCTAAGGTCTGCCTAATCTTTTTACTTTTTTTTTTGCTTTTGTTTCTCTTTTTCTTTGTCTTGAAAGATTATACCTTTTTATAATATTCTTTTATGTCTGTTATCTTACTGGTATTTGGGGAGACAAGGAACTTATTATTTGCATTTTATCTATCATTTTTAGTCAGATGTCTCTGAATGTTTGCTTTTACAAACCCTGCTTTATGCTTTCTTTATTAGGTGATTATTGATAATTAAGGGGCAAAATATATTTGTCATATACTTACTTTTAGTTTTTTGTTTATTTGTTTTGTTTTGGTATATTTGTTTGCTTTATTATCCACTACTTTGCTCTGCAACCCGTTAAATTAGGGCTGAGATTAGGGATAGTGTTATCAATGGTTATGGTAGCAGAAGCTTGCTGTGACAATTGTATGGTCTATTTGTATACATATTCTTATAGCAGAGAGAAAGAATCATAAGAAAGGAATGGAAGAAAGAATGTTGTTGAGGGGATGGTGTGAATGTGAACACACCAAGCTCTACTCATTCTATATCAGATCTATATCAGATGTTCACAAAAATTGTGTGATTCTCTCTGCCTGCCCCCTTTCCCACTGGAAAGTTGTATATTGTAGTGCTGGGCCTCGTGGACCACAAGGAATAAAAGGCAAAGTGGGTCCTCCAGGAAGAAGAGGCTCAAAAGGAGAAAAAGGCAAGTATGCATCAAAGTAGAATTTCTAGAAAACAACATATGGAGGATCGGGAGGCATTATGAAATGTACAATGTGGATTTCATTTAGATTTTTCACTCACCTTAGTTACCCCTGTGAGTAGTTAACTTACTGTGTGCTTGTGATGTGATTAGAACTTACCAAGAAGTCAAATCTATATCTTACAGCATAAAGGAGACACTTACCTGCCATGAAATTTGCCTCAAAGTGATGACTTTTTCCACAGGATCCTCTCAATTCCTTGAAAAAAGCCGATATAGGACAGTATTGATCTTTAATTTTGGTTTCTCTCTGTGGGTCCCATCTTTCCCAGACTCATCAAATACCTATAGCTCTATGTTTCTACACCCTAAATTGTTTGGTGCCTTTTTGACCAACTGAGTCAGGTGGGTATGAGAGCTGAGGAGTTTGACTATCCTAAAGGTATTTTTTTAAACGAAAGGTCCTGATGATTAGAAAATGCACTGTAGTGAATTATTAGCTGTAACATGCAATATGATCAATAATCCCTCTTAACATATTATTTGGATTCTTTAAATGCCCAGAGTTTATGCTCTAACCAATTTTGTTGTTGTTGTTGTTGTTTCAGCAGGAACCAAATTAAGAGACTTTTTTTTTTAGTAGGAACCAAATAAGAGACTTCTAAACTTTTAAAAATAAGAAACTTTCCTATTTTCAAAGTTTCTTCCATAGAATCAGACATCGGCTTTTCCCCTAGATTTTGTCAGTTTGCGTTTATTAAGACAGAACACCCCATTTGTCTGGAAATGATATGTCCACCCACATAGACCATAGCCACCCCCAGGTCATGCCCCGTGCTCTCCACATCACATGTTATCAGTTGTCTGTGATAAGAATTGTGCACATCAGACCCTTTTTGTTCTTATTCGCACTATTGGTTTTGTATAGTAAAGACTTTATTGGGATTTCATTCAGGAAATTTGACAAAGCTGCCTTTTATCCTCTGTCTAGGAAGCACAGGGCTCTGTGCCTGCCAGCCTGGTTCCTCAGGCCCACCCGGCGCTCCCGGACTTCCTGGGAGGCAAGGGAGTAAAGGAGACTCGGGACTCCCTGGGCGGCTTGGAGAAAAAGGTTACCCAGGCCTTCCTGGTGCCAGAGGACCTCCAGGGCCACCAGTGAGTAACTCTCTCCAGTATCAATCTTTCTAGTTAAAAGAGACTGATAGAGATAGAATTCACGTGTACCTCTCTCCAGTTTATAGTGATATATATATATTGTATGTTTTGAATCTATAAGTATATTCAAGACAAAAAATCATTTCTATCCTTTCATTCATTCATTCATTCATTCATCATTCATTCATTTCTTCAGTCAACTAATATTTATTGAGCACCTACTATGTTCCAGGTACTATTCCAGGTGCTGGGGATACAGCAGGGACCAGAACACCATCTCTGCCCTCTGGGGGCCTCTACTCTGTTAGGAGGACATACACCATATAACAGATAGACGGGTGAATATAGAGTATGGCCAATGGCAATAAAGTCCATCACCATCTGGTGTGGCTTGCATGGAGAGAGTGAGGGACAGAGCAGACCTGAAGTCAAATGGCTGGAGGTTAGGAGGGGTTGGAGAACATGGAGCGTTGTAGGTGGCTTGGCTTCGAGCTTGTACTCTGGGTGACATGGAGCAGCCAGCAGAGAGTTTTAAGGAGAGAGGAGTCTGACAATAGTTTTAATTGGATCCCTCAGGTAGCTTTGTTAAGAACAGACCAGAGGAGACAAGGGAAGAAGTTGGGAGATTTAGCTGGGCTATTGCTGCAGTAATCCTGGTGAAATATGATGGCGGACAGGTGTACCTATTACTGTTGGGTGTGACGGGAAGTGGTCAGATTCTGGGTATATTTTGACCATAGAGCCAACAGACTGGCTGTGAGGCTGGATGTGGGATGTGAAAAGCAGAGAAATAAAGGATGGCGCCAAGATGGGCAGACAATGTGAGGAGCAGGCTTGGGGAGTAGGAAAGGAAGCAGTGCTGTTGGGCACATTTAAGTGTGGGGTGCCGATTAGACAAGCAGGTGGAGGTCTCAAGTAGGCTGTGGGATGATATTCAAGTGAGGGATCCAGGTGAGGGATCAGGTGGAGCTGTAGATATTGGCTTCATCAGAGTTCACGTGATATTTCGTGCCAGAGGATGCATGAGATCTCGCGGTGACTTCTATTTGCTGACCATTCCAAGGGACCATTCCAAGTGACTCAGGCTGAGGCAGAGCGGTCCCTCAGAATAAAATCACTGCCCCCGGGGGCCCTCCCCTGGAGGCTGGAGACAGCCCTTATTACAGGGGCTTAATCCTGGGGTAGCCAGTAGCCTAACCATCAGCCCCTGTGCACTCTTTTCCATTTTCCCCAGGAAATATCATGAAAATAAGGTTCCAGTCTGAGAGCCTTAAGTGAGGATGGTGGTTAAGCTCTTCCTGCACCAACCTTGTCAACTCAATGAGAAGTTAGGTCCTTAATATGCGTATGTTGAATAAACATAATTGTAATTATCAATATTAAGTAGGCTGCATTTTATTGTCCGCTTCTTTAATTCAACTTTGTATAGTCATTTTAAAATTTTTTATTTTTTAAAACAGTCTTTTTTTAAATTTATTTTTGGCTGCATTGGGTCTTCGTTGCTGTGCACGGGGTTTCTCTAGTTGTGGCGATCGGGGGCTACTCTTCGTTGCGGTGCACGGGCTTCCCGTTGTGGTGGCATCTCTTGTTGCGGAGCATGGGCTGTAAGCACGTGGGCTTCAGTAGTTGCAGCACGCAGGCTCAGTAGTTGTGGCTCACGGGCTCTAGAGTGCAGGCTCAGCAATTGTGGCACACGGGCTTAGTTGCTCCACGGCATGTGGGATCTTCCCAGACCAGGGCTCAAACCTGTGTCCCCTGCCTTGGCAGGCGGATTCTTAACCACTGAGCCACCAGGGAAGTCCCATAGTTATTTTTTTATGTTATTACTTAATCTTCATAATGAAGGTTTTATTGGCACTAAAATATTTTTCTTCTTTCACATTGAGTCACTTCTCAGAGCTAACATCTTGGAGTGTGGATTACTAGTTCAGCCAGGGTTATCCTGGTGGAGGTTTATGTAATGCAGTTGCTCCAGGGCTTACCTCTTAATTAAAAAAAAAAATTTATTTTAAATTAAAGTGTAGTTGATTTACCATGTTGCATTAAACTGGCCATTTTCTGATGTCTCTGTTCTGTGTATGATTCTGTCCATATGACTTCTCTGTACTAAATTCATCTCACTGTGATCACAGTTAGGGACCCAGTTCATACTATGCGGCACAGGAAAGGAAAGGAGGGAGGGAGGGATGGACAGAAAGAGAGAGCTTTAAGGACCCACAGACAAGCATTCTTGGGTGCTCTCACTCTGCCATACGTCTCTCCTCTGCTGGTCCCTGGCTCCAGAAGCCACAGATTTGTGGGAAAGTAGAAAACAGAAAAGTAGGTTTAAGTTCTTTGCAATTTTTTCTGTGGTTGGCCCAAAGCCTTGTATTCATGGCCTGAGCCTGAGAGCAGTTCCCAGGATGGAGATTTGCCACCATGATGCTCTATTGGAAGGCGTAGGGCTTAGGAGCATGTGGACCAAGCTTCAAATCCCAACTCTGACATTGGTGAGCTCTGTGGTGTTCCTGTAAGATGGATATAATAACACCTGTCCAACAGGTTTGTTGGTAAGAATTCAATTCAACAGTATATTCTGAGAGCTACAAGGTACACACCAGTGAACCAGATGGCCAGGGTGGCTGCCCCAGAGGAGTTGCAGCCAAACCAAAGGTCACAAACGGCCATGGACTAAATCTGAACCTCCAGCATGTTTCATTCTGTCCTCACAGTGTTTGTTTTCGTGTTATTAATATGTTTCTGGCTGCCCTTGAGAAACTGGAAGCTCATTAGCACAGGTCACTGGATCCTCACCACTGCCGGAAGCTGAGGAGGTCTGGGGGCTCGAGTCTCCACCATGCCCTCTCACCTGCTTTTGGGAAGAGCATGGCCCCCCAGTGGGCATCTACGGTTGAAGTCTCTGATCTAGACTGTGTATAAAATACCTAGTACATGCCCGGCAGAGAGGACTTCTTGTGGCTGCTGAGATTTTGTTGTTGTGTAATTTTTTTTTAACCTCTTTATTGGAGTATAATTGCTTTACGATGGTGTGTTAGTTTCTGCTGTATAACAAAGTGAACCAGCTATACGTATACATGTATCCCCATATCCCATCCCTCTTGCGTCTCCCTCCCACCATCGTTATCCCACCCCTCTAGCTGGACACAAAGCACCGAGCTGATCTCCCTGTGCTATGCGGCTGCTTCCCACTAGCTATCTATTTTACATTTGGTAGTGTATATATGTCCCTGCCATTCTCTCACTTCATCCCAGCCTACCTTCCCCCTCTCCGTGTCCTCAAGTCCATTCTCTACGTCTGCGTCTTTATTCCTGTCCTGCCCCTAGGTTCTTTAGAAACTTTTATTTTTTTTAGATTCCATATATATGTGTTAGCATATGGTATTTGTTTTTCTCTTTCTGACTTACTTCACTCTGTATGACAGTCTCTAGGTCCATCCACCTCACTACAGATAACTCAATTTGGTTTCTTTTTATGGATGAGTAATATTCCATCATATATATGTGCCACATCTTCTTTATCCATTCATCTGTTGATGGACACTTAGGTTGCTTCCATGTCTTGGCTATTGTAAATAGAACTGCAGTGAACATTGTGGTACATGACTCTTTTTGAATTATGGTTTTCTCAGGGTATATGCCCAGTAGTGGGATTGCTGGGTCATACGGTAGTTCTATTTTTAGCTTTTTAAGGAACCTCCATACTGTTCTCCATAGTGGTTGTATCAATTTACATTTCCACCAACAGTGCAAGAGGGTTCCCTTTTCTCCACACCCTCTCCAGCATTGATTGTTTGTAGATTTTTTGATGATGGCCATTCTGACTGGTGTGAGGTGATACCACATTGTAGTTTTAGTTTGTATTTCTCTAATTAGTGATGTTGAGCGTTCTTTCATATGTTTGTTAGCAATCTGTATATCTTCTTTGGAGAAATGTCTCTTTAGATCTTCTGCCCATTTTTAGATTGGGTTGTTTGTTTTTTTGAAATTGAGCTGCATGAGCTGCTTGTATATTTTGGATATTAATCCTTTGTCAGTTGCTTCGTTTGCAAATATTTTTTCCCATTCTGAGGGTTGTCTTTTGGTCTTGTTTATGTTTTCCTTTGCTATGCAAAATCTTTTACGTTTCATTAGGTCCCATTTGTTTATTTTTGTTTTTATTTCCATTTCTCTAGGAGATGGGGCAAAAAGGTGATTATGTGATTTATGTCGTAGAGTGTTCTGCTTATGTTTTCCTCCAAGAGTTTTATAGTGTCTGGTCTTACATTTAGGTCTGTAATCCATTTTGAGTTTATTTTTGTGCATGGTGTTAGGGAGTGTTCTAATTTCATTCTTTTACATGTAGCTGTCCAGTTTTCCCAGCACCACTTATAGAAGAGGCTGTCTTTTCTCTATTGTATATTCTTCCCTCCTTTATCAAAGATAGGGTGACCATATGTGCATGGGTTTATCTCTGGGCTTTCTATCCTGCTCCATTGATCTATATTTCTGTTTTTGTGCTAGTACCATACTGTCTTGATTACTGTAGCTTTGTAGTATAGTCTGAAGTCAGGGAGCCGGATTCCTCCAGCTCTGTTTTTCTTTCTCAAGATTGCTTTGACTGTTCGAGGTCTTTTGTGTTTCCATACAAATTGTGAAATTTTTGTTCTAGTTCTGTGAAAAATGCCATTGGCAGTTTGATAGGGATTGCATTGAATCTGTAGATTGCTTTGGGTAGTATAGTCATTTTCACAATGTTGATTCTTCCAGTTCAAGAACATGGTATATCTCTCCATCTGTTTGTATCATCTTTAATTCCTTTCATCAGTGTCTTGTAGTTTTCTGCATAAAGGCCTTTTGTCTTCTTAGGTAGATTTATTCCTAGGTATTTTATTCTTTTTGTTGCAATGGTAAATGGGAGTGTTTCCTTAATTTCTCTTTCAGATTTTTCATCATTAGTGTATAGGAATGCAAGAGATTTCTGTGCATAATTTTGTATCCTGCTATTTTACCAAATTCATTGATTAGCTTTAGTAGTTTTCTGGTAGCATCATTATGTATAGTATCATGTCATCTGCAAACATTGACACTTTATTTCTTCTTTTCTGATTTGGATTCATTTTATTTCTTTCTCTTCTCTGATTTCTATGGCTAAAACTTCCAAAACTATGTTGAATAATAGTGATGAGAGTGGGTAACCTTGTCTTGTTCCTGATCTTAGAGGAAATGGTTTCAGTTTTCACCACTGAGAAAGATGTTGGCTGTGGGTTTGTCATATATGGCCTTTATTATGTTGAGGTAAGTTCCCTCTGTGTCTATATTCTGGAGAGTTTTTATCATAAATGGGTGTTGAATTTTGTCAAAAGTTTTTTCTGCATCTAATGAGATGATCATATGGTTTTTCTCCTTCAGTTTGTTAATATGATGTATCACATTGATTGATTTGCGTATATTGAAGAATCCTTGCATGCTTGGGATAAACCCCACTTGATCATGGTGTATGATCCTTTTAATGTGCTGTTGGATTCTGTTTGCTAGCATTTTTTTTGAGGATTTTTGCATCTATGTTCATCAATGATATTGGCCTGCAGTTTTCTTTTTTTGTGACATCTCTGTCTGTCTTGTTATCAGGGTGATGGTGGCCTCGTAGAATGAGCTGGAGAGTGTTCCTCCCTCTGCTATATTTTGGAAGAGTTTGAGAAGGATTTGTGTTAGCTCTTCTCTAAATGTTTGAGAGAATTCACCTGTGACCCCATCTGGTCCTGGGCTTTTGTTTGTTGGAAGATTTGTAATCACAGTTTCAATTTCAGTGCTTGTGATTGGTCTGTTTATATTTTCTATTTCTTCCTGGTTCAGTCTTGGAAGGTTGTGGTTTTCTAAGAATGTGTCCATTTCTTCCAGGTTGTCCATTTTATTGGCATATCTTTGCTTGTAGTAATATCTCATGATCGTTTGTGTTTCTGCAGTGTCAGTTGTTACTTCTCCTTTTTCCTTTCTAAGTTTACTGATTTGAGCCTTCTCCCCTTTTCTCTTGATGAGTCTGGCTAGTGGTTTGTCAATTTTATCTTCTCAAAGAACCAGCTTTTAGTTTTATTGATCTTTCCTGTCATTTCCTTCATTTCTTTTTCATTTATTTCTGATCTGATCTTTATGATTTCTTTCCTTCTGCTTACTTTGGGGATATTTTGTTCTTCTTTCTCTAATTGCTTTAGGTGTAAGGTTAGCTTGTTTATTTGAGATGTTTCTTGTTTCTTGAGGTGGCATTCTATTGCTATAAACTTCCCTCTTAAAACTGCTTTTGCTGCATCCCATGGGTTTTGGGTCATTGTGTTTTCATTGTCATTTGTTTCTAGGTATTTTTTGATTTTCTCTTTGATTTCTTCAGTGATCTCTTGCTTATTTAGTAGTGTATTGTTTAGCCTCCGTGTGTTTGTATTTTTTTACAGATATTTTCCTGTAATTGATATCTAGTCTCATAATGTTGTGGTTGGAAATGATACTTGATATGATTTCAATTTTCTTAAATTTACCAAGGCTTGATTTGTTACCCAAGATATGATCTATCCTGGAGAATGTTCCATGCGCATTTGAGAAGAAAGTGTATGCTGTTGTTTTGGGATGGAATGTCCTAAAAATATCAATTAAGTCCATCTTGTTTAATGTATCATTTAAAGCTTGTGTTTCCTTATTTATTTTCATTTTGGATGATTTGTCCATTGGTGAAAGTGGGGTGTTAAAGTCCCCTACTATGACTGTGTAACTGTCGATTTCCCCTTTTATGGCTGTTAGCATGTGCCTTATATATTAAGGTGCTCCTATGTTGGGTGCATAAATATTTACAATTGTTATATCTTCTTCTTGGATTGATCCCTTGATCATTATTTATTGTCCTTCTTTGTCTCTTGTAATAGTTTTTATTTTAAAGTCTATTTTGTCTGATATGAGAATTGCTACTCCAGCTATCTTTTGGTTTCCATTCGCATGGAATGTTTTTTCCATCCCCTCACTTTCAGTCTGTATGTGTCCCTAGGTCTGAAGTGGGTCTCTTGTAGACAGCATATATACGTGTCTTGTTTTTGTATCCATTCAGCCAATCTATGTCTTTTGGTTGGAGCATTTAATCCATTTACATTTAAGGTAATTTTCGATATGTATGTTCCTTAATTGTTTTGGGTTTGTTATTGTAGGTCTTTTCCTTCTCTTGTGTTTCCTGCCTAGAGAAGTTCCTTTAGCATTTGTTGTAAAGCTGGTTTGGTGGTGCTGAATTCTCTTAGCTTTTGCTTGTCTGTAAAGGTTTTAATTTCTCCGTCGAATCTGAATGAGATCCTTGCTGGGTAGAGTAATCTTGGTTGTGGGTTTTTCCCTTTCATCACTTTAAATATGTCCTGACACTCCTTTCTGGCTTTCAGAGCTCCTGCTGAAAGATCAGCTGTTAACCTTATGGGGATTCCCTTGTATGTTATTTGTTGCTTTTCCCTTGCTGCTTTTAATATTTTTTCTTTGTGTTTAATTTTTGATAGTTTGGTTAATATGTGTCTTGGCATGTTTCTCCTTGGATTTATCCTGTATGGGACTCTGCACTTCCTGGACTTGATTGACTATTTCCTTTCCCATGTTAGGGAAGTTTTCAACTATAATCTCTTCTAATATTTTCTCAGTCCCTTTTTTCTCTTCTTCTTCTGTGACCCCTATAATTCAAATGTTGGTGCATTTAATGTTGTCCCAGAGGTCTCTCTGACTGTCCTCAATTCTTTTCATTCTTTTTTCTTTATTCTGCTCTGCAGTAGTTATTTCCACTATTTTATTTTCCAGGTCACTTATCCGTTCTTCTGCCTCACTTATTCTGCTATTGATCCCTTCTAGAGAATTTTAAATTTCATTTATTGTGTTGTTCATCATTGTTTGTTTGCTCTTTAGTTCTTCTATGTCCTTGTTAAACGTTTCTTGTATTTTCTCCATTCTATTTCCAAGAATTTGGATATCTTTACTATCATTACTCTGAATTCTTTTTCAGGTAGACTGCCTATTTCCTCTTCATTTGTTTGGTCTGGTGGGTTTTTACCTTGCTCCCTCATCTGCTGTATGTTTTTCTGTCTTCTTATTTTGCTTAATTTACTGTGTTTGGGGTCTTCTTTGCGCAGGCTGCAAGTTTGTAGTTCCCGTTGTTTTTGGTGTTTGCCCCCAGTGGCTAAGGTTGGTTCAGTGAGTAGTGTAGGCTTCCTGGTGGGGGGGACTGGTTCCTGTATTGTGGTGGATGAGGCTGGATCTTGTCTTTCTGGTGGGCAGGACTGCATCCAGTGGTGTGTTTTGGGGTGTCTGTGAACTTATTATGATTTTAGGCAGCCTCTCTGCTAATGGGTGGGGTTATGTTCCTGTCTTGCTAGTTGTTTGGCTTTGGGTGTCCAGCGCTGTAGCTTGCTGGTCGCTCAGTGGAGTTGAGTCTTAGTGTTGGGATGGAGATCTCTGTTAGAGCTTTCGTCGTTTGATATTACATGGAGCTGGGAGGCCTCTGGTGGACCAGTGTCCTGAACTCGGCTCTCCCACCTCAGAGGCTCATGCCTGACACCTGGTCAGAGCACCAAGACCCTGTCAGCCACACAGCTCAGAAGAAATGTGAGATAAATAAATAAATAAATAAATAAATAAATAAATAAATAAATAAATAAATAAATAAAGTTATTAAAATAAAAAAACTTACTAAAATTTTTAAAAAGTAATAAAAAAAAGAAAGATAGAAAGAGAGCAACCATACTAAAAAATAAATCCACCAATGATAACAAGCACTCAAAACTATATTAAAAAAAAAACCTGACAGCCAGAACCCTAGGACAAATGGTAAAAGCAAAGCTATACAGACAAAATCACACGAAGAAGCATACACTTACACCCTCAGAAAAAGAGAGAAAGGAAGAGAAAATATATATATATATATATATAAATTTTAAAAAAGGAAGAGCTCAACGAAATCAATAAACAAATCTACCAATGATAATAAGCTCTAAATACTAAACTAAGATAAACATAAAGCCAGAAACAAATTAGATGCAGAAAACAAACCCCAAGTCTACAGTTGCTCCCAAAGTCACCGCTTCAATTTTGGGTTGATTCATTGGCTCTTCAGGTATTCCAGAGATGATTGATGATTGTGGAGATTTAATCTGCTGCTTCTGAGGCTGTTGGGAGAGATTTCCGTTTCTCTTCTTTGTTCACACAGCTCCTGGGTTTCAGCTTTGGATTTGGCCCCACCTCTGTGTGTAGGTTGCCCTCTGGCATCTGTCCCCTGCCCAGACAGGAGGGGGTTAAAGAAGCAGCTGATTCGGGGGCTCTGGCTCACTTAGGCCGGGGAGAGGGAGGGGTACAGAATGCGGGGCGAGCCTGCGGCCGCAGAGACCAACATGATATTGCCACAGCCTGTGGTGCGCCATGCGTTCTCCCGGGGAAGTTGTCACTGGATCACGGGAACCTGGCAGTGGCGGGCTGCACAGGCTCCCAGGAGGGGAGGTGTGGAGAGTGACCTGTGCTCACACACAGGCCTCTTGGTGGCGGCAGCAGCAGCCTTAGCGTCTCATGCCCGTCTCTGGTGTCCGCACTGATAACTGCGGCTCGTGCCCGTCTCTGGAGCTCGTTTAGGTGGTGCTCTGAATGGGAATATTGAGTAGTGTGTGGAGCTATATTTTCTCTACATTAAATGGCTCCCAACCATTTTGTCCACTTTAGTTTCGATACCTGTTGTATACATTTTAGGCTTTTTCTTTGCTCTTACTGTTTGATGCTGCCATTGTCCTTTCTCTACTTGTACCCCTACCTGCCTTTGTAGTTCACTGCTCATGAACTAATAGAGGCCAGTTAAAAAGATAATTAAGCTTGCTTGACCATGCTGTTAAGATTGTATGAAAAAGAGACAAAGTGGCATCTATGTAAGCAAAGCAAGTTGTCTGCTCAGTCATTTTTACCTCCTTCCAAATTCTTTTCTATGTTTCTTGATCATTGAGGTCACCAGATAAGTGACCTTAAGCTATGTACAGTGCTTCTATAACTGTATTTACCATAATGCTTGGTCATTCTAATATACCAAAGGTAGGATTACAGATTTTTGATATGGCTTACTATTTAATAATATGTAACACAAAACTGTGACCAAAATAGTCCAGTCTCAGGGCAGTGTTGAAGTTAAAAGATGACGAGCTCATTGGCCAAAATTAGTTGTTTACTTGCCATACAGAGGAAATACATTGATTACAGAAAGATTGCCTTCTCTTGCTTATCGGTGTCCTACATTATCACAGTGTTTTTCATCACATTCATTCCTAAACCTCTGTGTTCTGCTCTAATGCCAGCTGTTGTGGTTAACCTCTCCCCTCCTTTCCTCCCAATTCTACATTACAACACTCAAGATAGTTAAATTTTTTAACTGTAAATTATTTTGAGGTAAATTTTTATGTTATGACTCACAGGAAGTTGCACAGTCATACCCAGAGGTCCCATGTACTCTTCACCCGGCTTCCCCCAATGAATATCTTACAGAACCTTAGTAGTTGCCAAAACCAAGAAACTGACAGTGATACATTTCTGTTGACTCAGGCACAGTCGTTATTCAGATTCCACCAGCTTTCACATGCAGTTCAAGAACCTCAGTTTTGTAAGGCAGGACCCCCCCCCCTTGGAAGGTGGGGAAGAGAATGATACCAACAGTACCAAACTAGAATCTAGAACAGGTGATTTAGAAGGAAAGAAGAGAGAGGTTAGATGTATACAAATAACTTTTGACCCATCACAGTTACACTGATTTTCTTCCTCGTATTTTTTACCAAGGGAAAACCTGGTACCTCAGGACCACCTGGCAGCAAAGGAGAAAAAGGTGACCTGGTGGTATCAAGAGTGAAAGGTGAGCATAATCGATCACTTAACTCCCTGCCATTTTATGAATGATGTATGAACCATTATCTTGCATTAATTTCTCCTGTGACTGCAGATCAATTCTATAATAAGATTTGGGATTGTTGAGACTGCTTAAGAAAAATACTCCCTGCCCTTCAGAGTCATGTGAATGTTGAGCCTAAATCCTACGCTCAAATCCTCATTGCTGCGAATTGGGTTTGAAACAAGACCTCCTTTGATTTGCCCAGCATTTATTCACTGCATTATAGTATCCTGTATTAATCAAGAATATTTTGGTTGTAAGTGACAAAAACCCAGCTTGAAGTAGTGTTTTTAGAGAAGTAATTTATTGAGTTGAACAAAATTTGAAAGGTTAGGTGTATGGTTTGCACTTGCCCAGCATTTATTCACTGCATTATAGTATCCTGTATTAATCAAGAATATTTTGGTTGTAAGTGACAAAAACCCAGCTTGAAGTAGTGTTTTTAGAGAAGTAATTTATTGACTTGAACAAACTTTGAAAGGTTAGGTGTTATGGTTTGCACTGAGACGACTGCACGAGAAGGCTGTCTTGGCATCTTGCATCTTTCTTTGCACCATCTGCGTTTTCTCCCTGTCTGGTTTTCTCTGGGCTATGGGTACATGCCTCCAGGTAGCTCCAAGTTCTTACAGCCAGAGGTGAAAGAGACCTCTACCTCTTTCTGCTCCAGTTAGAATAAAAAAGTCCAGGAAGGACTGGATTAGCCTGGGGCATGGGCCCAACCATGGACCATTGCCCCACTCACTGTGGCCAGGGGATGGCATACCGTGTTTGGTGTCACACAAGCAGAGGAAGGTGCTGTAGGGATTGGCACCTCCACACACAACCTCCTTGTTGGAACAGGAAAATAAACATTTCCCAAATAAGAGATTCAATGGGTTTGGCAATTGTCAGTCGGAATTCCCTTTGACTTTTGTATGATGGTCTTCGTGTGACTTTAGTCAACTGAGACACTCAGAGGAACCTCTGCCAGCCCAATGTCATGGTCATTGCCTTTATCTTTAGTCCTTTGTTTCCTTCTACTTCATCCATTGCTGAGAAGGGCTTGACTCTTTCGGCCTTTGTTACCAGGGCACAAAGGAGAAAGAGGTCCTGATGGGCCCCCAGGATTTCCAGGGCAGCAGGGACAACACAGTCAAGATGGATATGCTGGAGAAAAAGGGGACCCAGGACCGCTGGTGTGTATAATTCTTCTCCTGCTATAGAGTTGCACTCTGTTACATGGTCACAAAGCATCTGTTTTCCCCTTCTCAGTTTAAAAAAGCTGAACAGTAAAGTGTCAACGTGCTGTAAGTCAGAGTCACCTTTGATTCACTGCCACAAAAAGATGGCTGTTCTAAAAGGTATAGCTTATTGCAGATGGTCTAAAATCCTTAGTGGCAGTTCATCATAGCAAGACTTTCTGTCCCTAGTCTTTATATTATTCTCGTGGTGCTTATTTCCTTCTGGGGCCCTTGTCTCTACAAAGCCTCCACTGGTTTCAGTTCTGTTCGGTTGACTCTGTAGGGTGGAGGATAGCGCACAGGTCCTGATAATTACCTTCAGTTCTGTTCTCTGATGAAGAAGCACATGAGGCGAAGTGGCAAGCAAGAAAGGATGAACTAGTGCAGATCCACTGGATAGACGTATTGGCTGATGGAAGGTCCCACTGATAGATGATAATTCTGCATTTTTCAAACATGTTTTGGGTGGAGACCACATGTAGCTGATGAAGTTCATATGAAAAGACTATGAGACATAATCAGGAACTGAAAATATCTTGGCGTATGAGGTATTTTTGAATGCTTGCAATGCCACACAAACTGAGCTAGAGGTTTTACCAGTAACTGTGGTCTTCTGAGGAACGATTATCTTTGAGAGTTTACAGTAAGGAGATGGAGGCTTAGGGTATGTTACTCAGGGTCAACAATATATCAAGTAGGCTAGACAGGAGGGAAAACCCAGTCTTTCTTATTTCAAGTACATGCTGTTTCCACCAGATCATGCAGCCTGCCGTTGAGAGTGTTGTAAAAATGAAGGACCATGTTCTGATTTTATAGGAATCCTATCTGATAAAATACATGTGAATAAGAGACAGAAGTTTGGAAGTTGGGTTAGATGGTATTTATAGCTTCCTGGTCTTTCAGCGGATATTGAGTATATAAATAATCTTCTCTGCTTTAGATTTGGTAATCCCTGTTTCATTCATTCTTTCACCTAAGAAACTACAGTGGTCCCCCCCTTATCCACAGGAGATATGGTGCAAGACCCCAAGTGGATGCCTGAAAACGTGGATGGTACCCGACCCCATACATACCTATGATAAAGTTTAATTTATAGATTAGGCACAGTAAGAGATTAACAACAAATAATAAAATAAAACAATTATAACAATATACTGTAATAAAATTTATGTGAATGTAGTGTCTCTCTCTCTCTCAAAATACCTTATTGTACAAATTTAATGCCTTTCCATCTTAACTAAGCGCTTAGCAAGCACTGTGCCATGACTTCTGCAGGTTGCGGTGTGACAGCAAAACTAGCACAGATTTCATTTTCCTCCTTCACAATTTCATGGATATAAAAGTCATTCTTACCATAGATCTTAGCAACCTCAGCATACGATTCTTTTTTCTTTCCTTATTAAATTGAGAACTTGCACCTTTTCACTTAAAGGAAGCACTTTACAGCTTCTCTTTGGCATATCTGAATTATCAGCATCACTACTCTTGTGCTTTGGGGTTGTTCTTAAGTAAAATAAGGGGGACTTGCACACAAGCACTGCAATACCCCTGCAGTCAATCTGATAAACCAACGCTACTAAGTGACTCACTGAAGGATATGCTGGAGAAAGGGTTGGTTCGCGTCCCTAGTGAGATGGAGCAAGACGGCTTCGTCACGCTACTCAGACAGAGCGCAGTTTAAAACTTGTGGATTGTTTATGTCTGGAATTCTCCATTTAATATTTTCAGACCGTGTGTAACTGAAACCTTGGAAAGTGAAACCGTGAATAAGCAGGGGACCGCTGTGTTTAGAAACCAACGTCACTGAGTGATAAGCGTCATCATATACTAACCTAACTGTGAACAACCGAAGTGTATTTACAGATCAAATTGGGAGAGGAATTTCTATAACACCCACTAGGGATGGGGGAATCTCTCTAGAGTTTCAGACTGAGTCTGAAACAATTCAGACTCATAGACCACATTTGGGACCAGGCCGGCTCAGAAGTCTAGCAGGCGTGACCCTCAACTTGCCTGAAGGGCAGTGTCGGGCGTTCCTCATACACAAGAGTCCTTGCAGCTTTTCATTCAGTTGGGGTGAAGGCAATGAGATTCTCATATGCAGAAGTGTGAGCAGCCTGGACTTGAAAGCCTCCTTCTCCACGGGAGTGTTACCTCCACCGCACAGCTAGCTTGCGGGGACCCCACAAGGCACTTGCCAGCTACAGGAAGCCACCTCTTAAGGAAGCCCCGACAAAGGCCCCCACAGGTCTTTATAGTTCTTCCAGAGCGGATGCAAGTTTTGCAGCCAGGGATTAATTTTACCATAAGCAGTGTGGTCTAGTAACGCAGTTGACATCCATTTTTATGCAGATTCCTGAAGAGCAGAACTAGACCCTTAACCAAAGGTCAAATTCTTATGCAGGAGGAGAAAGGATTCGTCAGCCCTTGGCCCACAGAGGTGGAGGGCGATAGAGTCCATCCCTGTGTCTTACAATAATGCAGAAAAAAAAACGTTTCTAATAGATAAGAATTTATTTAGTTTGTAAGCCCACTACTTCCCTTAGTTTATGCATTTCTATATTTTATTGTATTTACTGTCACAGAGTGGTTCTAAAGAAAATGTCTTATTCTGTATTTAAGATATAACGTATAATTTTCTGTTTTTGAGTCATAAAACACGCATCAAGAGCATATATATGTCTGTAAAACATTAAGAAGAATCTTAGTTAATCATTTAACGTTACATTTGCTATCAGTTAACTTCTAGAATTACGTGGCTTTCTGCATGCATTTTTGTAGCCTACAGTGACAATGATTGCTTTGAGTTCATGGCCTTTCAAAGGTTGGTAATTGACTCTTGATGCAAACGTTCTCAGGGAGATCATGAAGATGCAGCCCCAGGTGATAAAGGGCCTCCCGGACCACCAGGCCTCCCGGGCAAAGCAGGACCCAGGGGGCCTCCGGGACTGGGATTTCCTGGTCCACCAGGAGAGAGAGGGCAACCAGGAGCTCCAGGCTGCCCAGGCAAGAGGGGCCCTGATGGCTGGAAGGGTCAGAAAGGTAATTTTGAATGTTTTTGTGGCAGAATGTCAAGTGAAATCATGGAAACTAAAGTAAGCCTCTCTTCTGGGCAAAGTTATTACAGTTATGGTAGAACCTCTAAAATAAAATTCCCACAATTCACTGTTCAAACCTTGAATGTTGTCAAATGAATAAAAGCATTACAACACAATCAATACTTAAAACAAATCTTTATTTTTTTTTAATTTTTAACATCTTTATTGGAGTATAATTGCTTTACAATGGTGTGTTAGTTTCTGCTTTACAACAAAGTGAATCAGTTATACATATACATATGTTCCCATATCTCTTCCCTCTTGCATCTCCCTCCCTCCCACCCCTCTAGGTGGTCACAAAGCACAGAGCTGAACTCCCTGTGCTATGCGGCTGCTTCCCACTAGCTACCTGTTTTACATGTGGTAGTGTATATATGTCCCTGCCACTCTCTCACATCATCACAGCTTACCCTTCCCCCTCCCCGTATCCTCAAGTCCATGCTCTAGTAGGTCTGTGTTTTATTCCAGTCCTACCACTAATCTCTTCATGACATATAAAACAAATCTTTAAAATGCTAAGATGTCTTTGCTGTTTTATTGGTTTGGCAAATTGCCTTTCATTAATTTCTCAGTATCAATGTGGACAATCTGACTCTTAATATTACATACATGTATATATTCAAAATCTCTCTTTTTTTACTCTTTTGAGATTATGCATTTTATTTGAATAAAAATACTAATATTTCATTTTAAAAATACAGCATTGTCCATGAAAACCCATTTGTAGGCATTCTAGGGAGAAAAAAAGGAGGGATTTTAAATATATTTGACAGTTATTTGGATTTCAAACAATAAAGTGACTTGTAGTTTTATAGCTGAAAACTTTTAAAAAGGCGGGAAAAAGATTGATTTAAGATTTTCTCTTTTGTAGTATGTGCATATGACTTGAGGTACATAGTTGTGAAATTTTATAATATAATAATATGTTTGGTTCTTGCTTTGACAACAGAGAAAGACAAATACCTTGGAATTTGATATGGTTTAAGATCATGGTCTGGAACCATCAAAATATAACATTATTTTTATTCATATGGTACATTTTTTATTTAAGAGCTTATGGTGTAATACATTATGAGATGTAATTTCTGTTATAAAAGGGAAACATTCCATTTTAAAGGAGAGGAAAACTCAGAGCACAACTTTGAAATTTCATTTTCTTTACCAATTGAAATGAAGGATGACAAAACCAGATTGCAAAGTCATTAGAAAAACAAGAGCCAGTATATATATATTTTTAAAATAAATTTATTTATTTTATTTTTGGCTGTGTTTTGTCTTCATTGCTGCATGTGGGCTTTCTCTAGTTGCAGTGAGCGAGGCCTACTCTTTGTTGCGGTGCGCGGACTTCTCATTGCGGTAGCTTCTCTTGTTGCGGAGCATGGGCTTTAGGCGCGTGGGCTTCTGTAGTTGTGGCACATGGGCTCAGTAGTTGTGGCTCGTGGGCTCCAGAGCACAGGCTCAATAGTTGTGGCACATGGGCTTAGTTACTCCACGGCATGTGGGATCTTCTTGCCCAACCAGGGCTCAGGCCCGCATCCCCTGCATTGGCAGACGGATTCCCAACCACTGAGCCACCAGGGAAGCCCCCAGAGACAGTATATTTGAAGCACCTGACCCATGGCAGGCCTTCAGTAAACGGAAGCTGTTATTAGTATCTGTCCCAGTCTCTTCATTTGCACAATTCCCCTACATCCAAGCCAGGAGTCAAATCTTGGGAACTCAGTGTTGGATGCTTGCTGCTATTTCATGATTTCTCAAAGCTTCCGATTCCATTGTATTAGACATCCATGGGTCTATACATCCATTATTTTTTGTAGGTTATTAAACTGATTTCTTGGAATCAATATTTTTCTTATTCTCCTTATGTCTATTACTGTCTGACAGTTGAAGTTCAGATTTCAGGACAGATCTTCTAGAAATTCAACATAAACGTAGTTCAAGTGACCTAATGAGACTCGAGAGTCTTCTTTTCCTTTGAATTCCACATATACTGTATGAAGAAGTATCTTGATCGAGTTGTCATTGAGATTCACATTGCATTGGACTATCAATTATGTGAATGCCACTTTTTTTTTTTCCATTCCAGGTGATACAATTCCTTGTAACATAACCTACCCTGGGAGGCCAGGCCCACCAGGTTTTGATGGACCTCCAGGTATGATCAAGGAGAAGTTACTGTCATACACATTCCCAACCAAAAGAACTGGCAAGACAGATAAACCAATAGCCAATCCTCAGGGAACTATTTAAGATATTTCTACCCTGATTATAAAGTTTTGAGGGACTCTGGGGAAACAGCATTTGTAGCCATTCCCCTTGGGTCCTCAGTCCACCAAACACACTCTGAATAATATTTCTGTGCAACAAAATTTACCTTGGTTTGATCACATATCAGCAAAGATGATTGCCTTTTGAGCATTTTAAAACTATATCTTCTTTCTTTACTTGTGCCCCAAATTGGTCATTTGCTTACTGATTATAAGTTTTACTCTATTCTGCTTTCCAAGAGACCCAAATATCTGACCAGAAACATTCTGAAAAATGCCCATGCATCTACACCCCTGATTACACTTTCATACAACCACTGCACTTGACTCAATCACATGTTTATAGCTGAATTAAACCCTAGATCTATACAAGGGATTTTGTCTAATTCTTTTTTATTTATTTAGCGTTCACTTAAATTGACCTGTTAAGTACTAGCATGGCCACTAAAAGTCACCCCTTTCTTGTTCTGCGTAACTCTCAATACAAAACATGTTTGAGCGTTGAATGATGAATGACTCTGTATTGCCCTCTGTAACCACTAGCTTTCACAGTAGTGTTGTGTAACAACCTCCAAATTGCAGTGGGCTTTAACAAGTAATATTTATTTTCTCTCTATGGGTCTGTCGTTGGCTGGGGTTCAGCTGATCTAAGATGGTCTCTATCGGCTTCTTGCCTGGTCCTGGGTCAGGTCACATCTGCAACAGGCATCTCATTGTGAGGCCAGGGTGTGCTCTGCTCCTGTGGTTGCAGAAATGCCAGAGGGTGGGGCCCAGCTTCACTGGCACTGTTCACACCTCTCATTACTTCATGGTGTTACTATCCTATTGGCCAAAGCAAGTCACATGGCCAAGGCCCGGATCAAAGTGTGGGAAATACGGGCCACCCACCACAAGGCAGTGGCAAGGGTGTGGAAATATAATTCTATATCAGTGGAGTGAAGAATGGTTGGTTGACTGATTGTACTTTCATCTCCACATTTGCTGGTACCTTGTCATGGATGGATAAAAAACACGTATGATCACTTTCAGCAGCTTCGGCCTCAAGCGAAGTGAACACTCAAAGTTTCAGCTAGCAGTTGCATCTCCTTTGAAGTTCATGATTTATAAGTTAGTTTAGCTTAGATAACTCCTTGTAGGAAAACCCAGAAGGTTTTAAAAAAAATCTCAATTCCTTCTGCAGGTGCTTTTTGCCTGTACTTCATTTAAGGGCAAATGCAGTAAGATGTAGGGAAATAGATTTGGTCTTTATTCTGGTGCTTTCTCATCAAGCCACACACTGGCCACCACCTCTGTCCTCTTACAAGGAAGGCTATCCCTCACATATTTGTGTTTGAGACTCAGCATGGGAAGGTATCAAAAGATTCATCTGAATGACGGTGTACGTCCCAAAGGCTTTCAGAAAGAATTCTTTACAGTATGGCTTCTGAGAAAGTACCTTAACACAATCTCTATGAAAAGCTTATTTGGAGCATAAGACTTACAAAAGCCAGGCTAGGCACCGCCTATACTTCCATAAAGTAGAAATACCCTAAGAAAGACTTAACATAGATTTTATTTTTAAAATCATCTTATTTTGTCCTCATTTGATTTGTTTTATTGTGTCTGTGTTTTGTTGTTTTTGTTTAGGTCCAAAGGGATTTCCAGGTCGTCGGGGAGCCCCTGGGTTGAGGTGTTTGGATGGGGAAAAGGGTCAACGTGGCAAACCAGGAATCTCAGAAATACCTGGTCCACCTGGTAAATAAGTGCTTTTCATTTAGGAATGTCTCCTGATCTTAGTCAGCAAATGGCCCAGAGATCCCTAGATGGTGGGGGAATGGTTTTTCTTGATACAGTAAGCTCTTAGCTATGTTTCGATAACTTCTAGGTTATGATACTTTTGTGATGTCCCAGGGCTCCTTAAACCTGGAACATGAGTTATAGGCTATTATATTATATTATGTTGTAGGAACTGCTCAGTCTAGACAGACTGTTTGCCGGTGAATGAAAGCAATTAGGAAAACGTCATTGGCTTATAGGAAACACGGAGTTACAATTCATCTTCTGACAAAAGGTGGCAAAAAAACAGTATTGCCTCAAGTTACTCTTAATTTCAGTAGGTATCCCTGTATTTTAAAACAATGCGTTTTTATCAAAGTAGTAGTCTTATATGTGTGTTGGTTCTATATCTGTACATGTAACAATTTAAACAATTTTTTTTGTTCAATAGGTTTTCATGGTGATATGGGAGATCCAGGTTTGGGAGGTGAAAAGGGGTCCTCCCCTGTCGGACCCCCAGGCTCTCCAGGTTCACCTGGAATGAATGGTCAGAAAGGACCTCCAGGAGACTCTGCTATTGGCTACCCAGGACCCCCAGGAAAGAGGGGTCTTTTAGGAGTACCAGGGCCCAAAGGACTCAGAGGTGATCTTGGACGACCGGGGGCTGCAGGTATGAGGGCTGTGCTCTTCCTGTGGTCCATAAAGCCAGCTCGGTTCTAGAACAGGTCCCCGAAGAGTGTCTAGACTACCTTGCCTTAAAAATCTAGCATGTAAAATTTTCAGTCAAGCATCTTCCTTCATACCTGGGCAGTGGTTCCATTTCTGATAACCTGCATCTGCAGTGTTGCCTTTGCATTTTATCGGTTGTTTGCAAACCCAGCTCACTGTGGCTCAGTCTGTTCAGTTTGATTCAGCAGCTGCCAGACATCTGCCTGCTTTGGACTCCAGGACAGTATGTTAGCTCTGAGGGGCGGGGACTGGGTGCCATTGCCAGGCTGAAGGAGGGCAGGACAGGCTGTCAGAGAAGAGCAGCTCTGCGGGGCAAAGCAGGGTGGGCTGGCCTTCAAAGGAAAGCTCTGGGGGAGGGCTAGGCACGAGCTGAGTTCTGGCCGACTCTGTGTTCTTTGGACACGTGACAGGATAGAGGGACTTTCATTCCGGCAGGGGTAGCAGGCAGGGCAGTGAAACTTCAGTTGGGGAGATGGCCCTGGCACTGATTCACATTCTTTTCTGAAAAAAAAGAAAAGGATTCTTTTCTATGGATTCTTCATGGATCCCCAGCAGAGGTTTTCAGATTTTAATGTACTTAAAAATACCATGGCCCCCCCCAAAAAACAGGGGTGGGGGTCATTAACATCATCATCTTCTGGGCCCCAGTCTCGGAAGTTGTGATTCATTACATCCGAACTGGGTGGAGCCCAGCAGTCCAGTCTGAACTTTAACCCCTGGGGGATGGTGACCAAAAGTGAACCCTAGATCAGACTTCGACAAACAGTGTTCTGGTTCTTTTCTAATGATGGATGGGCCAGTGTTTATTAGGTACCCATGATAGTACAATAGTACAGGGAAAATGGAAGGTGGGGAAATAAGCCACATTCTTTGTCCTCAGAGAGCTTATCCAATAGTTTGTAAGTCAGAAGCATTCGTATACAAAAACCCATTTAATTGGAACGTAACAAGATAATACATTATGTGAGTCAATGAAAACAATTTTGTCCCAGTAATCCCACTCTCTCACTTGTGAAATGTATTTAAGGGAAGAATTCAACAGGAGACGGTTAGTACAAAAATTCTATTGTAGTATTATTCACAGTAGAGGAACAATTGAAAACAGTAAAGAGAGTTAAGTAATACATACATACACACACTCACACACCACACTCAAAGGAATACAATTCAGCTATTAACAATTAAAATTATATTTGCAAAGATTACAATAAAAAGGAAAACATTTGCATATTAACATGCAATATGAAATAACCCAACAATTGAAAGTGCACTGGGATTGCTATTTTAAAAATGCAAACATATGAACCAAAATACAATGGAAACATTAAACAATAAAATAGATTTTTAGGTTAAGGTGTAGAATTATGGAAGACTTTTTTCCCCCTGAAGATCATGATGCTATCTTTCCACTAAATACAGATTTTGAGAGTTGGAGTGATGAGATCGTTTACAAAATGCAAATTCAGACAGTACAGACTGGACGTGCAAGCACTGTGGTGTAAAGCCTGCCGCAACGTTAGAGGTTAATGAAAATCAGGAAGAACTGCGTGGATTTTTAATTTGCATAAGCAACTTCTAGATTGTCTGCATAACCTTATCAAGTAATTCTCTTAGCAATGCATGCTTTTACAGTGCACTTGGAGCTCACTAGATCTATGATAAGAAAATCCATTCAGAGGCTTAACTCATTGGAGCCCAGAGCCGGGATCAAAATGTTTACCTCCAGTATTGATACACATGAATACCACTGTAGGACGTCTATGCAGTGTTATGCCCTCAGTGTCACAGATGAACTGTATCATTTCAGGGCCAGCTGGCATGCCCGGATTCCCGGGTCTCAAAGGTCCCAGAGGGAGAGAGGGAAGCGCTGGGTTTCCGGGGATCCCAGGCCCACCGGGCCATTCCTGTGAAAGAGGCGCTCCAGGGAGACCAGGGCCACCAGGGCTCCCTGGAGCTCCAGGAAGTCCAGGTAAGTGTCGGGAGGTGTCAAGAACTGTGACAGGTGTGGGGTTTACCCTACTTACAGAGGAATAAGCTCACCTGTTGCTCTTTTACGGATGCTGTGGCAGAAGGAAGATTCTTGGGTCAGAAACAAAGGATTTGATTATTTACGGCACCGCAAGTAGCATGAGTTTCATGTTGGTTTGTGTCATTTCCTGTGTCACCCAAGTGTCTCGGGGGTGACATAAGAGGGGCTAGTGGATGTCGCACACGTGGTGGGTTGCAGTTTCTGAGCCCGAGATACAACAGCTGTACATTAACCTGCAAAACAGCTCGCTTTTCTTACTGGGGGAGGCACTATATCTGTCAGGCTGCTCGCTGCCAACACAGCCTTGAGAAGTAGCCCGAGTGAGGATGGCTCAGGACCCTCTGTTCTTGGAATACCCAGCAAGACATCAAAGAGACCCATGAGAAAGTGTCTCTCAACCCAAGGTGCTGGGGGGCTATTTCCAACATGATCTTTATTTCACCATCCAGATTGTCACCTGTTGTTTAAATTCTACTGTGTTTATCCAAATCCAAGAATACACCCTCTCAAAGGATCAAAACGAGATTGGAGCAAACCCTGCCACTACAGCTTTGTTTTTAATCACCAATGATCCTAGATGACGTTGCTGATTCCTATAATTCTCTCATTACACAGTGAACAGCTTGACCAAAATTCACTTGGCTGTAGCTTTAAGAAGCACCTGGAATGTTTTCTCCTATTAGTTCCCACCCTCTCCCCACCCAAGAGGAAATATAAATTCTTTACCCTTATCCATTTTCCATTTTAAAAGACTTTATAATGCATCTCAACTGGGAAATATTTATTCAAGTAATCTGCCTTTCTTTTATAGCAGCCAGAAAAATATATATTTAGACTGATGCAGAGTCGCTACTGTGATTTTAGCTGATAAATATTGTTTACTTGGCCACAGATACACAATTTAAGCGACCACGGATTTTTTTCCTGCCGGCGTGTGAGGCCGGTTCTCAGCCTTCCTACATTGTTGTCACCGCGCTTTGTCACAGGTGCCCCAGGTTGGAAAGGACAACAAGGGGACGTGGGGCCTCCCGGACCCGCTGGAATGAAGGGCCTCCCCGGAGTCCCAGGACGGCCGGGGGCAGATGGCCCCCCAGGGCCCCCGGGAGTCCCAGGCCCCACTGGGGATGATGCGCTACCCGGTCTTCCAGGCCCAAAGGGTGGGTATTGCTTTTCCATTATCCCCCCCCCCGCCCACCATTTTATAAACCTGAAATCCACTGCCGAGTGAAGACAATTACATGAGACCATACTGTAGAGTTTGCTGGTATATTAGCCTGACTTGCTCCTTTCCTGTGTGACTTCTCCCTTCTTCTTGTCTTCTGTATTGTAATTTCCAGGGGCAGAGTGTTCTGGGTTAGGTAAACGGGAGTGTTGAGGGGAGGGGTTAGGTCCACAGAACCCCCACACACTAATGCCCGAAGGACTGGGTGGTACTGATGGAGCGAGGTCAGGGCTGATGTGCTTCCACTTTGGATGGGCCCCTCCCTCCACACTCCCTCCCTCCCCCCTCTCTCTACACTCCCTCCCTCCCCCCCCTCCACACACTCCCTCCCTCCCCCCCTCCACACACTCCCTCCCCCCCCTCCACACACTCCCTCCCTCCCCCCCCTCCACACACTCCCTCCCTCCCCCCCTCCACACACTCCCTCCCTCCCCCCCCTCCACACACTCCCTCCCTCCCCCCCTCCACACACTCCCTCCCTCCCCCCCCTCCACACTCCCTCCCTCCCCCTCCTCCACACTCCCTCCCTCCCCCCCCTCCACACTCCCTCCCTCCCCCCCTCCACACTCCCCCCTCCCCCCCTCCATACTCCCCCCCCTCCATACTCCCCCCCCTGCAACACCCAGTTCTTTTTTTTTCTTGTTTAGGCACTACCTGTGTGCCAAGGCCCAGACCAACATCTTTGAACTTCTGCTTCTTTCTTTTTAAAATTTATGTATTTTATTTATTTACTTTTGGCTGCATTGGGTCCCCGTTGCTGCACATGGGCCCTCCCTAGTTGTGGAGAGCGGGGGCTGCTCTTCATTGTGGTGGGCAGGCTTCTCATTGCGGTGGCTTCCTACTGCGGAGCACAGGCTCCAGAGTGCAGGCTCAGCTGTGGCATATGGGCGCAGTAGTTGTGGCTCACGGGCTCCAGAGCGCAGGCTCAGTAGTTGTGGTGCACGGGCCTAGCCGCTCCGCAGCATGTGGGATCCTCCCGGACCGGTGCTCGAACCCGTGTCCCCTGCATTGGCAGGCGGACTCTTAACCACTGCGCCACCAGGGAAGCCCAGGTCTCTTAAAGCTTTGTGGGATCTGGACTCAGAAGCATAAAGGCCTGCAGTTCAGATCTGTGGGGGAGAAAACTGAGGCTTGGATGGGACAGAACGTCTCTTACAGGTGAGAGGCTGGTAGTGACTGTTCCCTTCAGCACAAGCTCAGAGTTAGGGGGAGTTCGCGTCTCCACGTGGACGGCAAGGAACGCAGATCTAGGAACCATACTAGCCTATAATACTTTTCCCTAAAATTTCATGTTACTCCTCAGGACGCCAGGGGCTGCCCGGCTTCCTGGGTTTTCCGGGAGAGAGAGGAAAGCCTGGCCCAGACGGACACCCTGGCAGAAAGGGAGAACGCGGAGAAAAGGGTTGGCCCGGCCCCCTGGGAGACCGAGGAGTGAAAGGTGACAAAGGTAAACGCGGCTAATAGCACAGCGATGCAGCATAGATTGTTTTTAGTGTTTGACCAGAACCTATAAGTATGATCCCTGAAAAAATAAAATGGAACTATCCTGCAGCTTGGATTCTGCTGCCTTTTGAATCTGTGGTGTTTGTTTTAGGCTTTTAAACAAAATGTATTTTCCTTTCCTCCCAATCTTATTCCATATAACTATGGCAAATGACTTGCTCTATTAATAGAAAAAAATTAACAAGGGCTTTGATTTATAGCTTTTGGGTTTCAGAAAACCTTCTCACATTTTGGGAAGGGGGTGCAGGCAGGACTCCTGGTCCCCAAACCCTCCTTCAATTTTTTTAAATGAAAAAAACAGTTTTTTTGTTAAGGCCATATGGTCTCTGTCGAAATTACACAACTCAGCATTTGTAGCACAAAAGCAGCCTGAGACAACACGTAAACAAACAAACATAGCTGTGTTCTGGTAAAATTTTATTTATGGACACTGAAACTTGAACTTCACTTAATTTCACATGTCATAAAGTATTATTCTTATTTTGAGTCCCCTCCCCCAATGATTTGAAAGTGTGAAAGTCATTCACAGCTCATGGATCATTATGAAAACTGGCAGCAGGTGGGATTTGGCCCGTGGGCTGTAGTCTGCTGACCACTGAACTAGATGAGTCCGCTTTCATCTGGGCCATGAATTGCATCTCGCCCAAGCTTCATTTAAAGAAAAGTTTCCGTTACTATTTTTAAAAAAAGTTTCAAGACCACTGGTGTCAATGTTCTGTGCCCACCCCTGTTAAATATTTACTTTGATCTCTTAGCCTTGAGGCTGTGGTGAGTGAAGGTAAGATTTCATTTCCAGTGTTAAGAATGAGTGCTTGACAATTTCTGGAAACAAGTTTTTTGTCTTTAAAGCCCTTTGGGAAAATAGCCTCATATTTAATTCAAATTACCTTTAGTTGATTGATTTTACTATTATTTTTTGTTTTACTAGCCTGTAAATTATTTATGTAGAATCAAGGCATCAGAGTCATTCTCTGTTAGCTTAGATAAGTGGTGTTTGCTGTGCTATTGTGCTTCTATATAATTATCCCACTAAAAATATTTAAAATTGGGTTAATGCCAGTGATGTTCTGGTAAGCTGGTTCTCTAGAATAAAGTTTGTAAAAAGTGCCCTGATTACTACACTACAGTTTGCTGATTGCCAGGGTGTAAATACTCCCACCGTAAATACGCTCAACATGACTGATTTAAAACTACCGACGGTTTAACAACTAATTTACAAAATTCTTGACTCGTTAGTAAGTGGCTCTCATCAAGCTGGATGAGCCCACTCCAGCCCACATCTACAACTGGATAGTGTTTGCAAAAATCAGGAGAAATATTGTATACCCTTCCTACCTCTTAGAATTCTCTATGTGGAGAACCAAGTTAAGTGTCTGTTCTTTTAATGTAAGGAAAATACTGGAGGCTGGTTAGGAAGGGGAAGATAAGGAACTGGAAAATATGAGATGGACAATTCAAAATTTACAGGATAAAGAGATGTATTTTTTAAAAATTTTATTGAAGTATAGTTGATTTATAATGTTGTGTTCATTTCTGCTGTACAGCAAAGTGACTCAGTTATACACACATTCTTTTTCATATTCTTTTCCATTATGGTTTATCACAGGATATTGAATATAGTTCCCTGTGCTATATGGTAGGACCCCGCTGTTTATCCATTCTATATATATCAGTTTGCATCTGCTAATCCCAAACTCCCAGTCCTTCCCTCCCATCACCCCTCCTTCCCCTTGGCAACTGCAAGTCTGTTCTCTATGTTTGTGAGTCTGTTTCTGTTTCATAGATGCATTCATTTGTCTTGTATTTTAGATTCCACATATAAGTGATTATCATAAGGTATTTTTCTTTCTCTTTCTGACTTACCTTGCTTCGTATGATCTCTAGGTCCATCCATATTGCTGCAAAATGGCGTTATTTCATTCTTTTTTAAAAAATTAATTTATTATTTTTGGCTGTGTTGGGTCTTCATTTCTGCGCGAGGGCCTTCTCTAGTTGCGGCGAGCGGGGGCCACTCTTCATCGCGGTGCGCGGGCCTCTCACTGTCATGGCCTCACTTGTTGCGAAGCACAGGCTCTGGACACACAGGCTCAGTAGTTGTGGCTCATGGGCCTAGTTGCTCCACGGCATGGGGGACCCTCCCAGACCAGGGCTCGAACCCGTGTCCCCTGCATTGGCAAGCAGATTCTCAACCACTGTGCCACCAGGGAAGCCCTTCATTCTTTTTAATGGCTGAGTAATATTCCATTTTATATATGTACCACAAAGAGATGTATTTTTAGACCTGGAACTTTTCAAGCCTGTCTCTTTTTCCTGAAGACCCTGAGCTGAGTTTGGTTGAATTTAGCAAACATTCACTGAGCTCTCAGTGCACACCAGTCCCCTTTGCTGGACAAGTTGAGAAAGGAATGTAAAAGGCATGGCCCTTCCTTTAGGAAGTCAATCAACAATGTTGATACCGTGCAGTCTATGAACATAAATACAGTTTAGTAGGTTAAATGGGGATTGGCAAACTGGGCATGAGGAGCTGTAACAGAATACTCACGTGTGTGGTGCTTCCTTTTGTTTTGCTCTTATATAATTAATATCTAAAGGAGCAAGAGGACCCCCAGGATATGAAGGAGAAATGGATATTATTTCTAAAAAGGGGGAAACCGGGGAACCTGGACCTCCTGGAGATG
Organism: Kogia breviceps; assembly: GCF_026419965.1. Taxonomy (NCBI): domain Eukaryota; kingdom Metazoa; phylum Chordata; class Mammalia; order Artiodactyla; family Physeteridae; genus Kogia; species Kogia breviceps. Next base: position 190,445,279 of record NC_081311.1, on the reverse strand, counting down.
GTGGATTCCCAGGAGAAGAAGGTAAATGCTTATGTTTTTTTAACCATATCAAATAAGTTGACTTCTTTACAGGTCATTCAAACAAGCATGCAGATTAGACAACTTTCCCAAGAAAACTGTAATTTGGAGATTAGGGAAGGTCATTCTTTAGATAAAAATAAAAATATACACCAAAGAATCTCATGGTACTTTTCTTTCCATGCTAGATCTTAGCTGTAGTTCATATGTGTTTATAGATTTGGATATTCCAAACTAGGATCAGTCCAGACAGATACATGAAGTACTGGCCCCAGGTTTAAAGTATTCCTGGTTTTGCTGGCTGATCTTGCAATGAGTGGCACAGAGACTGTCCGCATCATTTCAGTGGGTGCTCCTCAGCCTTCAGTATGCATCCCTTGGGGCCCTTGTGAAAACGCAGATACTAAATCAGCAGGTCTGGGGCCGGTCTGCCTCTGACTTTCTAACAAGCTCCTCGATGCCTGTGCTGCTGGTCCTCAGAAACACCCCAGAGCAAGGATGTTGACAACCACGTTTGTGTTCTCTTTTCCCCCTTTAGGCTTAATTTGCATGCGACCTGGGTTTAATTTGCATGCGACCTGGGTTTAATTTGCATGCGACCTGGGTTCGTTTGTTGGCCCTCTCCTTATTAACTAGTTGTTAGGGAACAAATGTTTTAAGTTCTCTGGGTAAGTCCTTCCTCATCTGTAAAATAAGCATATGTTAAAATAAAGCAAGTGAGGCTGCTTATTCCCCCCGGGCTAGCCTTGAGTCTCTTCATGGGCAGTTCCTTTTACAGTGAGGTCACGGAGGCCAGAAACCGTTGTGGTGCAACTTAGGGCAGGAATTAGGACTCCCAGTTCCTGGGAGATGGCTACATCTCCTATAAGGAGGACCAAGACCCACAGCCTAACTATCGCCTGGCACGATAGTTGAACTATCCCTTAAAGTTCAAGAGATTTCCTGCAAGAGGTCTGTAACACTTCCAACCCCATCAGGTGATAAAGGCCATCCTGGGATACCAGGGAAGAAAGGAGAGCCGGGAAGCTGTGGACCACCTGGATTTCACAGAGGGGAGCCCGGGAGGAATGGGCAGCCAGGCCTTCCTGGACCCCCAGGCCCTCCAGGCTCACCTGGGCTGAGAGGGCTCATTGGCTTTCCAGGATTTCCAGGTGACCAGGTAAGCAACTGCTGTTTTGGAAGGAAAGAAATAATAAAACCTTTCTGCTCTCGGGATGCCCGTAAGTCATCTTACTTTGCCAGTGTACATCACATCCTTCGCTGGGTTTTAGAGTGTAAGGAGTTGGTCAAGGGAAGAATGGAAACCTCTAGAAGGTCATGATGTAACTGTAATTCTGGCCAGTGCTTATGCCTGGTTCCAGTGACATAAATGATCAAGTCACTTACTCCACATTCTACCCTCAGCCTTGTTTAAACAGCTCCATAGAGACTTGCCTGAGGACTGCTGGTTTACCAGAACAAAGAGTCATCTGAAAAATGACCCAAATTCTGGTTACTAAGCCTTCCTCTCCAATTGCAAACATCATAGATTTTGCTATAAATGTACTTAATCTTTACAATCATGAGCAAAATACCCCTTGAGAACCCAGGAAGTACAAACGTAGTAGCCTACATCATAACTTCTGGAAAATGTATAATATACTTTGCTACCCATCTTTTGGAATAAAATAGATTTTTCAAGTTTGGGGTATAAGTTACAACATTTTATTTCGTATCAATTTGTTCATTCAGAACTTCAAAGTTCAAGTGATGTGACGCAATTACTGTTTTGCAATCACGTATTGAGATGTGGATGCCCCCTGTTGGTATCACTAATTCTGGAAGAGTTTCGTCAACTTTTAAAATCTAGATGCATGTAGTAGTATGCTTGCAATGCATTTCCAGTTTTCTTTACCACTGCAAATTATAAAAACCAAGTTAGTTCTAGAAAATTATAACTGGATCATGTCAAGCGTGTGTCATTTGTATTGGAAATTCAATTACAATCTTATTTCTGTTTCATTAAACTATCAGGGTGAGCCAGGTTCTCCAGGGCCCCCTGGACTTTCAGGAATGGATGGTACAAGAGGACCTAAAGGTATGGTTTGGAGATACAGCAGCCATCCATCAAGCTCATAATCCTGGGTATTTGTAGCATTGTGAGCAAGAAACTCTGGCATGAAAAGTAAAGTATATCAAACAAATTGCAACATTCAAAGACTTCTTTTTAAACTCAACTAGCTAGTCAAACAAGACCTAAATCATCTATATTTGTCATTCAGATTCATGGGTACCATATAGAAAACAGCATGCCTGCAGGCATAGCACAATTTCCTCCTTGGTGGGAGTACTCTCAGCTGTCCTTCTAGTGACTGCAGCTCTATAAGTGACAGCTCAGGTGCCAGGAGACAGATCCGCATTGGTGGTCCACGTTCCCGTGTCCCACAGGAGCCAGTATCTCTTCTAAGGACTCCATAGGTACAGCTTTTGGGGACCCAGAGTCCCCCGTGTACAAGAGTCACGGTACACAGAGAAGGCCAAAGCCACGACTTCCCACCAAGTGCTAATAGTTCACTTAAGAATTCCTGGGCCACACATAATTTACAATTGAGTTATTTTTACCATAAGCCAAGGGTCAGCAAATGTGTTTTTCTCAAAGGGCCAGATTATAAATATCTTCAGCTGTGTGGTCTCTGCTATAACAGCTGTGCATGAAAGCACACACGGCATGAAAGCAGCCATAGACAATATGCAAACAAAGGGGTGTAGCTGTGTTCCAGTAAAACTTTCTTTGCAACAGGCTGCAGGCTGGATTTGGCCTCACAGGCCTTAGTTTAATTTGTGCCAAAAACAGTATTGCCTTGTAACACAACTTGCATTCTACCTTTATCAGGTTTCCAGAGAAATAGGAACAGGAAGTTAACCCAAGGTAAAAAAATGTCATCAGAGAAAGAGAGGTTTCATTAACCCTTTATCCAGACAAACAAAACAAACAAATCCAGGGTATCTTAAATTGCAGCGTTTACACAAAAGCTTTAATATTTTTACTATTTTTGTGTACCATTGGGTTAATATTTTTCTTTAAATCTACTTTAAAATGATTCATCTTTTTAACATTAGCCTTAACCTCACTATCTGTGAATTCACAGGCTTGTGGTACAGCTATATTTTATTTTAATACAGATTAAAATAAATAACTTTAAAATAAGAAACAGTAATTAGTGAACCACCTAAAAATCTTCTCCCTTATTACCAGTGAAACATGCTTTACACTTTGAGAGACACTCCATAAATAACATGATAATTGCTGTAAGAAAAAAATGAACTGTGAACATGTATTTATTCAGAAAGAATAACTTAGATCTTCTCTTCAGAAATAGTTACAAGTAGGGAAATTTTCATATTTTATTTTGACATTTTATAGCTTCAGTGTTCAGAACTCAGTCCTCTTCTACTCATCTATCCATTTATTATAGACCCTTTGCCTCTCTCAAAGAACAAACCTATTTCTTCTTGTTTCCTTCCTACTTGTATTTGGCCATGTTTGCAAGGAAACGAAACGCAATGAAGGTACTTGGAGTAAAAGCTGTCTCGTGGAGCCCACAGATAAGATAGTTCTGCAGGGCCATAGTCTGAAGGAACCTAGCCCTTGGGCAATCCATGGTTTTTTCTCTTGAGACTTTTCTCCATGGTCTGTTTTTTACTTACCTGCCTACCAACTGGCTTTATCACTCTCTATTCAGTATCCTTTCTGGATGTGTTTGGATTGCACTTGATCATGCTCTGTATTAGGGCATCGTGAAAATGCTTTTGATTTCTGCCTCAATAGGCAAGGGCCTCAAAGTCTTTATTACAATTCCTAAAGGAAAGACTGGCTGACCTGGAATGGACCAGATTCATACCCTGCAAACAATTAGCCACAGTTATGAGTAGGGTCAGGTGGAAGAGAACCTACCGTAGGTGTGGGTGGGACCCCTTAAAAAGGGGTGTTCGTGTGCAGGTGCTTTAAAACATGCCTCATTAGCTCTCTTCTTCTCTTGTAATCCCATCAATTTCCTGCCCTTCCCTACGATACCATTTTGAGTCCCCCATTTGTAATTGGCTCCCAGCTGTAATGTAAGTCCTTGTGTCTGGAAGGATGCCGCAGCAGTGTGGAACAGCTCTGTGGGACTGTAGGGGTCACTGCCTACAATGGCCTACAACTGCCTACAATGGCCTACAAAGTGCCATCTCTTGTGAAGTCATCAATAAGATGACTTTTGTGACTTCGTGTTTTTACAAGGACACTGAGTTGGGCTTCCTTGAAGAGAGCTTGAAATGTGATTGCAGCACCTGAAACAGTGACAGTTTCTGCTTTCTGTTTCTAAAATACAATATAAGGATACTCAATGCCAAGTAATTTCTTAAATAGATACCTCAATTTGAAATTATTTTAGAAAATTTAAAAATTTAAACTTATTAAGGTATATAGTTTCTTATGACCGTTATGAACTATATAATTGTGTGTGTGTGTGTGCGTGTGCGTGTGTGTAAATCACAGCTTGCATCTATGTTTCTATTTGTTCTTATGTAAGGAAAAAAAAAAGCATTGTTTCAAAAATCCTCACCTGGAACGTTGAGGATAGACTATAAAGGGAAGTATCATGAAAGTTATTATAACTTATAAGTCACTTGTATGAACAAAATTAAACTCTCTTAAATAATGTTATGTGCATTTTATCACTTACAGGATACAAAGGGGAACCTGCAAGTCAGTTTGGCCTACCTGGTCCAAAGGGTGAGCCAGGTAGCCTTGGATATCCAGGTATAGCTACATACTTTTCTTATTAAAACAAAAAAGAGTAAATTTGGTTTGAAAAATAGTACAATTACTTTATCTTCCTAGCTGGCAATGGTTGTATCAGTATTATATTCTCCCTTCACTCATGAAGATACCTATCAGAAGGATTATGTATAAGCACTGGCCTAGGAGGACACCAGGGTTATACACCAGCAACTCACCATCTTTTCTCCACCATGGCTCCCATGACCTGGGATGTTAACAACACACTTCCCTATAGGCATGTCCAGATTTTGGCAGCGTCAAAAATGATTATTGCAAGCAATTAAAATTTGGACTGTTTTGCAAATCTGTAACTAAAAATGATACATTAACAATAACCACTCAGCTGACTACAGCTGGAGGTTGTCATCCAGCCCTTTCTTTCCTACTCAGAAAAGCGTAGGCGAGGGACTTCCCTGGGGGTCCAGTGGTTGGGCCGCTGCACTTCCCTGCAGGGCGCACGGGTTCGATCCCTGGTCAAGGAACTAAGATCCCACAAGCCTCACGGTGTGGCCAAAGAAAAAAGAAAAGCGTAGGTGAATGCCCTGAGGAGTGCAGTTGCTGAGATGTGATTGAATACCTCATTTACGAAGTATCTAATTTACTCAAAACCGAACCAAAAAAAATGTAAAGCCTCGTCATCAACAACAAATCTCAGTCTTTCAAAACAGCTCTTCATTTATCAGCAACAATAGATGCGTAATCCCTCAGAACAGATCGTGATGTTCCAGTGAGTTCCTGCTCTGCGGTAGAGGCTGTGGCTGGTTACAGCAGACGACCCACAGCTGACAAAACAGACACATGCTTTTACTTAGTAATTCCGCGGGTAGGAATATATCTTAAGTCAATAGTCAGACAAATGTACAAAGCTCTGTGCACAGGGATATCCACTGCCTGGAAAGAATTTGTTTCTCCACAGGTGACTGGTTTAATAAGTGATATCCAATGTCATCCAGCTGATAGTGGACAGGTTAGAAGCCGGGCTTGTATTTAGATGGGTCCACTGTAAATTAAAACACCTCATATTAATAGTTTTGTGTATTACCTTAAAATTCTCTTCGGCAATGGCCATGTTTCATTCCATACAACGGAAAGAATATCTGAGCAGAGCTATTGTGGGAAATTTTATTTCTTTGTTTTTATTTAATTTGTTTGTTTATTTACTTTAAAGAATAAATCAAAATTTTTATTATTTTTAACTTCAGAAATTTTATAGAGTTTGAGTTGTCTTTACACTCTATAAATATCCACAATTCAGTAAATTATGGACACTGGGAAGGCACATTTAAAATAAGGAGAATGAATTAATCTTTGTTTTTATACCATAAGATTGCTAAAATGGAAGTCTAACAGAAAAACGAGCTATTGCACTGGCAAAAACTTCCTTTCCCACTCCCTTTCATACGGGTCTTTTACCTCTGGCACGGTCAAATAGATTTAGATAATATTTTAACTGAAAGATACAGCTTACGTGTACATTTGGAGGGGAAAATAGCTTTGAGGTTAGCATTGTGGAGGTACATAAAAAGTACCAGAGGGAGGTCTCAGAAAGGAAAATCACTGGTTCAAAGTCAACCTCCTTTACCCCTGAGCATATGGTCTTGGGCAAGTAGCTTATCATCTCTGAGCTATTTCCTCACCTGTAAACTGGCCCTATGCGTATTACAAGTCGTTCTGAGGCTCAAATGAGATTCCTCGAAAGCAATTTATAAACTAAAAATTGTTACGCAAATGTAAAGTGTAACTCATTATCGTCATCAGCAGTCAGCAGAAGATGGAGGGATTTCTCCACACTGGTATTTTTATGTCAACCTTTTAGATAGTAAGATTTTATAAGCTAAAAGGAGTCCAAAATGGAAACCTTTGATATTACCTAATATTGTAAGTTAAAAATCGTAGAACTGAGGGCTTCCCTGGTGGCGCAGTGGTTGCAAGTCCGCCTGCCAATGCAGGGGACACGGGTTCGTGCCCCGGTCCGGGAGGATCCCACATGCCGCGGAGCGGCTGGGCCCGTGAGCCATGGCCGCTAAGCCTGCGCTCCGCAACGGGAGAGGCCACAACGGTGAGAGGCCCGCGTACCGCAAAAAAAAAAAAAAAAAAAAAAAAAAATCGTAGAACTGAGTTATTTTATATGTAGGCTAACGTTTTCAAGAAAATTTGCCTTGGTGTAATTTCTCTGGTCTCCTGTGGTTGTCACCGTTTAAATGGTTCCCTTTCCCAAATGCCATAGCTTTTGCTTAAAATTTTAAAATTACATCATATGTTACTCACCGGCACAGAGTTTACCTAAACATGCAATTTCCATCGGCTTGAAAAAGGCTGCATTGAATTTGAACAAGCCTAACAAGAAGGCGGAGATCTGCAGCCTGTCTCGGGGGATTGTATATGATTGTATTGGGTTCAGTTCTACCTCCCTTTTCTCTATTTCAGAGAGAAAATACAGTACAGATTAACTCACAGGTTCTGGTCTTAATATAACTGTGATTGGAGAGGCAAGCCTTTAATATTTCAATTTTTTCGTTTGGAGGTGGGAAAAGGCTGCCTTACCTTTACCGTGGGAATATTTTCAGGATGAAGAAAACGATACACAGTGAAGCTCATAGATCTTAAATTTGACTGGGAACAAGTGTGGACTAACATAGGCTTGTTTCTCTTATGTGTTATAATAAATAGTGACTGTGACCCCCATGGGCTTGTAAATACAGAACCATATATTTTATTTGCAGATTCAACTGGTCATTTTCAGCACAGACTATTGGTTTATTCTACAAATATAAACTGTTTTGATATTAAAGTCATACATTATAAATAAACACATGGGGAAGTCTTCTTCTCTAGTAATCAAAGAAATGTAATTGAAAGTAAGTCTGAAATAGCATTTCATCCTTACTAAATTAGCAAGAAAACAAATCAACAAATTAAAAACTCCTCAGTGAGTACATGGAATTATGGTCTTGGGGCTGTGTGGGGGTGACATGTGGGGCTGTGAGCTGGTGCAGCATTTATCCAAACCATTTGGCAACCTCTGTCAAGAACCAAATGCTGAGTGGTCTGTTCTAGAAGACTAAGAACGGTTGGGCCTTTCTCTTCAGCACGTCACTGTCCTGAGAAGGGGACCGTCGTAGATTTTTTTTAACCTAATAGATGTATCCACCAGATGTAATGTGTGGCTCTGGAATGGGACCTGGTGTGGACTAACCAGCTGTGAAGGACATTAAGGGGACGATTGAGAAAACTCAAATATGGAAGGAGGATTAGATGATATTAAGGATCATTATTAATTTTCTTGGCTGTGATAATGTTACTTTGGCCACGTAGGAAAATGTTCTTATTTTTCAGACTTACCTCCTGAAATATTTAGGGATGAAATTCCACGATGTCTGTGATTTACTCTAAAATCCTTGAGCATTTAAAAATGCATTAAAAAGAACAAAAATATCAGACTGTGTTACCTAAAAATTCTACTCTTAGGAATTTTTCCTAAGGAAATAATTTAATAGGAGAAAAAATTGATTAAAGATGTATAAAGATCATTATGCATAATAGCAAGAGTTAGAAATAACATGGATGGCCAACAGTAGAGAAAATTAGATTAATTAATTTAATTAGGGTTAACTCAATAAGCTATCAGCCAGTTATTTAAAAACAATAATTAGGAAAATGATATCAAACTTGGAAAATTACTTATGATACAATGCTAGCTAATTAAAAAATCAGAATATAAAATTGTAGGCCTTATTTGCACATTTGTTATACATATGAAACACTGTGTTAAATTGGTGGGATTGTAGGTGTTTTGTTTTCCATTTTTCCGTAATGTTATCTCTTCAACAGAAAAATTGTACATGTAAAAAAGTAATAATAGAAAAGAAAGAGCTGAAGTTGGAGGTTTTATAGATTCACCACCTTGAAGAGCAACTGCAACTACTCAGATGGTTGGTCCTTCTTTCTTTAGGACATTTGGGAGCACCTGGAGAGCAGGGCTTGCCCGGTGTTCAAGGACCTGGAGGACCACCCGGAAGGCCAGGACCGCCTGGCTCCTCTGGACCGGCGGGGTGTCCAGGTACCTCGAAAGGAGCCTGGAGAATTCCCGGGCACTCATCTCTCTCTTGGTGTATGGGAAGAAGCTGGCTCTGCCATTTCCCCGACCTGTGACTTTGGACAAGTCACTTAAATGTACTATTCCTCACCTGTAAATTGGAGATAGACCAACATCACTGAGTTGGTCTGGGAGTAAACGAAGACAGCAACCTGTCAGGCCCCTAGGAAGATACCAGGCACAAAGTGACGGTCGGACAGAGGAAAGCTCCTTTCCAACCTTCCCTAATGCACCTGCCATTCACAAGGCTGGTCTCCTTTTCTCCCTTAGACTTAAGCCAAACAGCACACATTCAACACAACATTTTAACGGCTCCTCCTCTTGCCAATTCAGAATCAAGTGAGAATTTCAAATCATAATTGGCAACTTTAATCACTCAAGTGTATTTTCTCCTCTTGAGATTAAGTTAGGAGGTCTAGAAAGAAAAAGTAATAAAACAGTCTCCCAGTTACCCATACATTAAGAATATAGATGACCTTCCCATTTAATGAAACTCATATCATCTGGGGGTCTGCAAAACCTCCCTGTCGTCCTCAGGTAATCCAGGGCTGCCTGGGCTGCAGGGACATCCAGGAGAAGTGGGGGATCCTGGGCCAAGAGGCCTCGTGGGGGATCCAGGGGCACCAGGTCTTCCGGGAATAAAAGGTAAGTCAAAAGGAAGCCCGACCCATCAGAAAGCCCCAGCCAGTGATGCTCCCACAGGTCCACAGTGCCTTTCTAGCACCCTAGTGACATGCTCTGGGGCCTGGCTCTTTCCAAGGGTGCCTGTTGCCGCCTCCTTTCTTACTTGGGCAGCACTTGCCTGGTCTCTTGACCCGCTCTACCAAAATGCTGCTGCTGCCCCCTCATTTATTTTAACATCTTTATTGCAGTATAATTGCTTTATAATGGTGTGTTAGTTTCTGCTGTATAACAGAGTGAATCAGCTATAGGTATACATATATCCCCATATCTCCTCCCTCTTGCGTCTCCCTCCCACTCTCCCTATCCCACCCCTCTGGGTGGTCACAAAGCACCGAGTTGATCTCCCTGTGCTATGCAGCTGCATTTCCCCTATTGTTTTCCATGATGTTCCGGCCTTTTCACTTATTCTTTCCCCAGATAGTCAAGCTCCTGTTGTGTCCTAGATTCTAGGATACAATTAATGGTGTGATACTAGGCACACAATTTTGAAGAAAATAGACATGGTTCCTGCCTTCACAGAGCTCACAGTTTAGTAGGGGATATTAAATGTATTTTTGTCAGTTGTGCAAAAGAAAAGGAAAGCAGTAAGATGCTATGGAGAAAGAGGAATTAATATTTATTATCTTTGTTTGATAGAGAGACATTTTTTCCTGGTTAAGTTTTTTCCCTTTAAAAGTATAGTAGACTGGTAATAATATAGGTCTGGTGGGATAGAATAGAATAGAATAATTTGTTATTAACAAATATTCATGCCTCTCCATACAGCCCTGGTACTTATTCCTTTTCAGTCCATTTCTTTCATTTTATTAATTTTTTTCCCCATGGGTGCCTTGTGTATACTCTAGCATAACACATTGTATCATATTTGTTTGTTTAGAGGTCTTTTTTTAAAAGCAAGAATCATTTTTTAAAATTGAAGTATAGTTGATTTACAATGTTGTGTTAGTTTCAGGTGTCCAGCAAAGTGATTCAGTTATACATACATATATATATCTATTTTTTTTCAGATTCTTTTCCCTTATAGGTTATTTAAAAATACTGATTTTAGTTCCCTGTTCTATATAGCAGGTCCTTGTTGGTTATCTATTTTATGTGTAGTAGTGTGTATATGTTAATCCCAAACTCCTAATTTATCCCTCCACCTCTTTTCCCTTTGGTAAGCATAAGTTGGTTTTCTATGTCTGTGTGTCTATTTCTATTTTGAATGTAAGTTAGTTTGTATCTTTTTTTTTTTTTTTTTAGATTCCACATATAAGCAACAGCATATCATATTTGTCTTTCATTGTCTGGCTTACTTCACTTAGTATGATAATCTCTAGGTCCATCCTTGTTGCTGCAAATGGCATTATTTCATTCTTTTTTATGGCTGAGTAATATTCCACTGTGTATATGTTACCACATCTTCTTTATCCATTCATCTGTCAGTGTACATTTAGGTTGCTTCCATGTCTTGGCTATTGTAAATAGTGCTGCAGTGAGTGTGGGGGTGCATGTATCTTTTTCGAATTATGGTTTTCTCTGGATATATGCCCAGGAGTGGGATTACAGGATCATATGGTAGCTCTGTTTTTAGTTTTAAGAACTATTTTTTGAATCCTTGGTACCAGTATATTCCTAGTAAGTCTGTTGGTTGTTGTAAGTATTTATTTATTTATAGAAATAAATAAAAATTTAAATATATTTATAAATTTAAATATTTTATAATTTTATAAATTTATTTTTATAAATAAATACAATTAATTAATTAATGAAAAAATAGAGAATGAAGCTATGAGGTTGAGAGTCTGTCCTCACTTCAATCAATAGTTGAAGGGTCCAGCCTTACTTGGTAGATTTCTATAACTGAGACCCCCTCTATCTCCTTCCTCCTTTTTCCTCCCACTTACCTTCTGCTTGTTGGCCCATACATACACTAAATTTTGGTAAAATAAAAAGTACTTCCTCTCAGAAGAATTGGAAATCCCTTCTTTTGGGCTTAGTGAGTCTATTGTTTTGAAGATCCAAGTAATGTTTCTCCATACTCTCACCTCTTCACTCGTCGGATAGATTTCAAATAACTCCAGTTTTCCAGCAAGTATAGTGTGGTGGTAAGTATTACCTGGTGCCTCTGTAGAGAGGGAAACCATTTAGTTTGAAGAGTTGGTACACTTACGAATTTCTATGCAGCCAAATAACTAGACGGGAAAAGCTCCCACCACAAGATATCTTTGTACTGTTCTCTTCCTCTTCACTGGCATTTTTAGTAATGTGAAGTATAGTGATTGGTGATAAATTTAGGGTTCCAAGCAAAATAATTTTGTATTTTTAAGAGTTTCACTGGTTATTGTGGCTGTTTCCTGTCTCTGGCAATCCCTATAGCCCTGGCGGGATATTCTTTGATGCTCTTTTGAGTGTCTGGAGGACAAAATTGATAAAGAACCAAAAGAAAACGTTTTCCATTACTTTACTTCTACTGCATCTCCACTTCTTCCTACCCTCCTAGTTTAGTGAAATGGCAAGGATTTTCAAGTGTCCTGGTGCCATTTTATGCACTCAGTTTGACTAAAATGACAAGGTTCGTGTTGCTATTATTGATTCTTCCTTCCCTTGAATTAGTTCGCATTTATCACATAACTTCAGTAAGATATGTTATTAAAAAAACTAATAGCTAATGAATTTGACCGAACCACAAAATTATCTCCAATTACATCATAATTCGATGCTATGAAATAATAAGTTGGTTAAGAAGAGAAGGTGAGAAAATGAATATATCAACCCAAATATTCATACCAGTGCACAGACGGTTGCTGCAATGATGCTTCCTGACCATGCAGGGACACTGTTTCCCTGCAAACAGCCCAGTGAACAGCACAGTCTTTAAAAAAAAAACCCACAAAACAGTGAAATACATTCCTAGGAATGAAAACGTCTCCAATATAAATCCATTGTTGCAGTTTATCATGCTGATAGAAAAATGAACCACACTCGGGCAGAAACGCTTTGAACTGAGAAACTAAATATTTGAAGTATGTTCTAAATAAGTCAAAGGGACTGATTATCTTGTTTGAACAAACCAGCTGCTGAACTCAAAGTTGTTTGCTCCACTGGAACAAGCCATATGGACTCTTGAGTCTTGCTTATGTTCAATCAGATTTAAACTTTAACTTCAACATATGTAAAAATGGCTTGATGCCTAGACTTAAATGTTCCAGTACCTATGCCTCTAAAAGGAAGATGCTCGATTTCCTAGTTAGGCATTCATATAAGAATGTAATAATGGAAGGCTTCCCTGGTGGCGCAGTGGTTAAAAATCTACCTGCCAATGCAGGGGACATGGGTTCAAGCCCTGGTCTGGGAAGATCCCACATGCCGTGGAGCAACTAAGCCCGTGTGCCACAACTACTGAGCCTGCGCTCTAGAGCCCGTGAGCCGCAGCTACTGAGCCTGCGAGCCACAACTACTGGAGCCCGCATGCCTAGAGCCCGTGCTCTGCAACAAGAGAACCCCAGCAATGAGAAGCCTGTGCACCACAACGAAGAGTAGCCCCCACTCGCCGCAACTAGAGAAAGCCCGCGCGCAGCAACAAAGACCCAACGCAGCCAAAAATAAATAAATTAAATAAATAAATTTATTTAAAAAAAATGTAATAATGGAAACCTAGAATGATAAGCTTTAGCATGAGAATGTGTAAAGAATGTGGACTAGGTTATTTTGGTGGGTGGCAGGTAAACTATTTCATAAGAAAAAAGCACCTAGAAATGTCTTTTATCAGCATAGAAATGCCAGACACTTTACAGCTGTGAAAACCACAGAAATATCCTCCCTCCTTTCCTGTAACTAGTGTCCTCCCTCTCCCGCCTTCACGGCACTTACCACTCTTGAGGTAATTGCCTGTTTTGTCTGTCAAAAGTGTTCTGTCAAGTCAGCGATGGTTTCCCTGTTGCTCCCATTGTCTGGTCAGCTCCTGTCACTAAGTGCATTTGGGGACTGAAACTTCGCTGTTAGGGGACCATGTCTTAGGCTCTTGTGTGTCCCCTTGGTAGGCACTCATGTATTTTCTGAATTGAAAAAGAATTCAGTCTTATTTCAGAATCTGTTTTGATACGTTTTCCACTTCGTTCAACCTTTACCTGTAGTCACAAAGAAAGGTCTCTCTTTCCCATCAGCTTTCAATTTAGGTTGACCAGCTGTCCCATTTTGCCTGGGACAGAGGGGGTGCTCAGGACACAGAACTTCCAGCACTAGAACTATAAGAAAGTCCCTGGCAGTCAGGAATGAGTTGGTCACCCTAGTAAAAGTGTACACCTGTTAAAGTTCCCTGGGAATGGAGTAGCATTTTTCAGGCTTTAGAACAAAAGAAAACCTCAGAGAGGGAATCCAGTCATGAAGAGCCAACGGGCTCACATAGATAGAAGCTGCTATTATGATTATGGCTGGGGTGGGAGAGTAGATTCTCCGGCTAGAGGGAGGGCACCCTGGCCTGTGAGTGCAGCAAGATGCGGCCTTAAATGATGGTTGTTAAGCCCGAGGACGACCAGAGAGGTGAATAGAAAATGCTCATTACCAAGGAATGTGCTTTGTGAGACTAATTGCCTCTCCTCTGCCTGGCATATATTTAATGCATGAACCACTTTTTGATTTAGAGATGGGATGGATAAAAAAGCTTTCAGTAAAAAGGAATAATTGCCCTTAAAACCTAGAGGGGTGGGATAGGGAGGGTGGGAGGGAGGGAGACGCAAGAGGGAAGAGATATGGGGACATAATGTATATGTATAACTGATTCACTTTGTTATAAAGCAGAAACTAACACACCATTGTAAAGCAACTATACTCCAATAAAGATGTTAAAACACTAAACAAACAAACAAACAAAACACCACTACCCGGAAGTGGCTGCATTCAATTTAGAAAGATAACATTGCATCAGATAAGAATCAGCCAGTTCAACAATGGCGAGAGGCTGAGGCTGTGACAGTATAGGACCTGGATGTGTTGATGTGACACTGGAGAGTTGGCAGGAGCTGAGACATCCCACCCCCAGCCAAGTCCCCAAGCCATCAATCTTGGTGGCTTAAGCTGGAGATCAAAACACAGTGAATAGTCTCAAAAAATGTCTTATCATTTCAGATAGATGGCAATAAATATCCAGATTTGGCAGATGAAGAAGGTCTGTGTGTTCTTTTGGTGCAAACTTGAAACATTTGCTTATAAATAGTAAAGAGAATTGGAAAATAAGCTCAGCCAGAACTGATAAAAGTGGTTAGGAAATAAGAGCTTTAGGGAAAAAAAGCGTGCATTCCCCCCCACCCCCGCTTTTTTTTTGGTGCAAGACAATATGGCTTATTCCCACCAATCTAACGTTTAGATTTTAAAAATAGAATAACTCTGTTTCGGGCTTCCCTGGTGGCGCAGTGGTTGATAATCCGCCTGCTGATGTAGGGGACACGGGTTCGTGCCCCGGTATGGGAAGATCCCACGTGCCGCGGAGCAGCTGGGCCCATGAGCTATGGCCACGGAGCCTGCGCGTCCGGAGCCTGTGCTCCACAACGGGAGAGGCCACAACAGTGAGAGGCCCACGTATCACAAAAAAAAAAAAAAAAAAAAAGAATAACTGTTTCTAGTACTGATAAAAAATAAAATGGAACCAACTAACTCTTCCATCATCCAGTAAGAAGTCTACAGAGGACTTGCTTTAATGAAGAGATAATAATTAGCACTTGAATTCTTTATATGCAAATGGATAGCACTAACTTCCCCAAATCTTACTCATCTGATAAATCTATGAGTGAAAGATGTGACATGCAAATAATAGAGACTGGAATCCACCCTTCTTTATAGCTTTCTCTCCACCTGTTCGATCCCTCACCCCCCCCCCCCGTTCCACATTGGTCATTCACTGATTCATTCACTCACTCATTCATTCAACAAACATTTATTGAGCACCTACTGTGTGTCAGGAGATATGCTAAGTGGTGGGGTAGAACACTAATAAGACCTGATCTCACACTCAATTAATTCATCCAAAGTGAACCAGCCACCACAGACAGGATTGTTGTGCAGAGTAGGATGGGCCTGGCAGAAGGGCACTGAGGGAGCTCTACATAGGTGTCATGGGGATAGATGAGGGGCACTTCTCTGTGTTCGTCATAAGCTGAGGGTGTGATTATCACAAATTCGAGGGCTGTGACCCTGAACTGAATGAATGGCTGGCTGTGTTCTGAGGGGCTTTTAGCCTCAGATGAGAAAGAACAGTTTCTGGATGGAAGATCCATTAATGAAATAGGAAGGTTACCAGGCTTGGCCAGGGGCTGAGGAGAAGATTCTTTCTCCCCCATCAATCAGTGGGACATGGGTGGAGCAGAGATGGCAGAAGCTCAGCAGCTAGGAGATGTTCTATATCTGTCAGTTATCTGCTTCTTCCCCCCCTCTCTCCCTCCTCCCCTTTACTTGCTTCCTACAAATCTATATATTTATATAGGGCAAATATATATAAGATATATATGCTATATGTATTATCATATAAATGTAAATATAGATATAAATATCTATATATTTATCAATCTATAGATTTATAGGTGTTCGTCTTTCAGTGACAACTTATGTAAAGTCAGATTAGTAGATGGCTCCTTAGAGAACTATATTGACATCTGACAGAAGGTTCTGAAAGAAGATGCAGGCATCAGCGAGATCCTGTCTAATTACAGAGAATGGAGTTTTCATGATCATCATGAAATAAATTTACTAGTTGCCAAGAGGCATCAGAGTGCTTCTCTTTGAAAGAAGCGGTGGCAAAGGAACAGCTGCAGCCACACCTGACCTGCAGGCCTGTTCCTTCTGAGTAACACGGTGCTCAAAAAAATCCGTAGGGTGTGTGTTCCCCAGTACGCCACCGTCCCCACCTGTCCTTCACTGTCTTACTACCTTTATCCAGATAGACTCTGAAGAAACTAGGATCTGTAGACCGTGGTGGAGTGGGGAGATGCTGGGTCTGGGAGGAAGGAAGAGGGCGTTTGCTCCCAGCCAATCCCTTTCCTTGTCTAGGATCATTTTGCTGTTGTAAAATTGGAGGTCATTTCCTATACCAAGATTCAGTCATTCTAGACTGTATCTGATTAGAAAGAGAGAGAGAGAGAGAGAGAGAGAGAGAGAGAGGTTCATGATATGGTCATAAACCAACAGCACCGTGTTAAAACCAAAGCAAGTTATGTGATAGGTTATATGCCTGGCTGAGGGACGGCGTGGGAGTTTGGGGTCAGCAGGTGTAAGCTATTATATAGAGAATGGATAAACCACGAGGTCCTACTGTAGAGCACGGGGAACTATACTCAACATCCTCTGATAAACCAGAATGGAAAAGAATATAAAAAAAGAATGTATATATATATATAAAAAGAAAAGTATGTGTTAAGCCGTCTTAACAGAAAACATCCATCAAATGAACGTATTTAGGGATGTCCGCTGGCATGGATTCTGCTTTGAGAGTGATGTTCAGGAGGTGAGGTCTCCTGGCTCCTGCCTGGAGAAACTGTGGGTCCCCGTCAGCTAACCCTCCCCCGGACTGTGCCCGCAAAGTACAGCCGGAGGATGTACTTTGTGTGCTTTGTGTCACAGACCCGTAATGTGTTGCAGGTCCCTCCGGGTCGCCCGGCCTGAACGGCTTGCACGGTTTAAAGGGTCAGAAAGGCAGCAAAGGCACTTCAGGTAAGAGAAAACCCTTTGCAAGGGGCTGGACAGCAGGCAGGGGACCACGAGAGTCTGCTGGTATTTCCTCCCTTCACAGAATTCGGATGCGAAACTAGGACAGTGGTTTAGCTTAGATTCACAACGTTGGAACTGTTTTTAGTGCTGGTGATGACATATAAAAAAAGACACTCGAGAAAACCCAATTTAAGCAGGAATGGTTGGTTAACAGTGCCTTTTGTTGAGACTGCTTGTGACTGTCTATTAAAAATCCTCTTAACGATCGCTTAGGTGGAGCTAGCTTCCAGAACGTTACGAAGAACCAATAAATAGTCGGGACTTGGGCGTATTGTTTTGTTTTATGTATAGTCCTGCCAAGTACAACCACGTGGGTCTAATTAGTACTTCTAGCATCCTTCACCAGCCTGCTGCTGAAACAGATTACCTGAACAAATTGCTGTTATTTTTGATGCCACAAATAGGCTAATCGTCAGCCTCTTAGCTCGTTCCATTATTTGGATGGAAAATGCACATTGGTTGCATTCGTTTCTCAGGAAGAGAGCTCGCAATCAGACAAGGTAGCTGCAATCAGACATGCAGATCTGGGGGACTGTTGGAAAAGGATCGGACTGCTGTGCTGCGTGGTTTGAATCTGTTGTTGAGGAGGGACAAAACCTTGATAAGGTTTGGAAGGTCGAGAGGTAATTTACCTCACTGAGGATTCAGCTAGCGGCTCTTCCAATAGTCTGGTGAAATGTGTGCGCTCTCCAGGAAACCGGTGAAGTTCTGCCTTTTCATCGTGAAACTGCACATTCCTTCTGTTCATTTGCCGGTTTCCACCTTACATTTCAAACCAGTTTATGCACAATCACTTATCGTCGGATCTCATTCGTTTCCCTCTTTCCCTTGTAGAGGTTGAAGGGTCAGTATTGTCACTAAGCTGTTGTGTTTTTAAATCGGGGAAAGAACCAGAAAATAAATCAAAGCTGTGCTGGACAAGTGTGACGGGTCATAAGACAGGAGACGGCGACCCGGGAAGAGCGTGCGGGCATCTGGGTCACCGTTACAGCCAATGCTGAGCCTCGGCAGGGCCGGCAGCATCCTTGTCACATGCCTATTTGGAAGCAGTTCCTTTCCAGACCCCACAGCGGGGACACGCCAGGAGAAGATGCAGTGCTAATGCTGTTTTCCTCATTAAGGTTCCCATAAAACGGGCCCACCTGGTCCAGTGGGGATGCCCGGGCCAAAAGGCGAGACAGGAGACCCCGGGAGCCCAGGAATTTCTCCTCCAGGACTTTTCGGAGACAAAGGTCCCCCAGGCCCCCCAGGTAAGAAGCAGCGTGCTTTGCCCTTCTCTCAGTAACTAAATCCAAGCCTTCCAAATGTAATGAGACTAACAACTGAACATGTCCCTTCTCAGGGAGACCTGGACCGCCTGGTCCTGCAGGTGCCCCAGGAAGAGCTCTTAAGGGTGACATTCCGGACCCAGGTCTGCCTGGAGATCAGGGACCTCCTGGCCCCGATGGTCCAAGAGGTATGAGAAGAATCATGGCAAAGGATGGTGATGCTCCTTTCCTTAGATGCTGCCAGCTCTGTAGGGATGGAGGAGCAGAGAATGGCCGAGTAGAAACGCCTTAGCAGCCCCATCGATTTGGCAGATGGACACAGGGGGAGGCTGGGCAGTGGCGGGCTCTCAGGTCCATACCCAGGACCGGTGCTTAGGCCCCTCACTCTTCTGTTTCAACTCCATCCGACCACCTCTGACTCAGAGCAAGCCTTTCCCACTGTCGGCTTGATGCTGAGCGTATGAGGGTGCAAAAGTGACGAGCAGGAGGCCATCTCATCCTCCTTGGTGGTCTCAGTGTCTGCACAGAAAGCACTGCTTCTGGCCCAGAGGGACAGGACCCAGGCCTGACTCACACATGTGAGTCTCCTCATGTGCTGCTAACATTGCATTTTGTTCCTTGCATCACTTCACTGGAACAAACTCGAGCCAGTCGATATTTAACAAAGTAAGACTGGACCAGAGATGGTCAGGGGGTTGGCAAAAGAGTGTGGCTCAGTGCAATTTTTTGCCAAATGCAGGTGATCACATTCCTACTAGCTCACAGAACTCTTCCAGAGGGACAGAAACCTTAAAATCTTCAGAATTTTAGTAAGGGTAGGATAAAATATAGAGTTCTGTTTTACACTGAGAAAAATAAAAATGCTTAAAAATGTGCTGAGAAGTTTAGAAGCTAAGTAGGAATTGAATTTGGGCTCAATTCCCATGTGTAGACTCTGGTTTTTCAAATAGGATTTTAAATTTAATTGAGCAGATATTCCTTTTTCATCAGCCAGATTTTCTTAAAAGCCTATTATCTCTCTCTCTCTGTCCACCCATCCATCTACCCATACATTCATCTACCCATCTATCCATTTACCCATCCATCCATCCATGCATCCATCCACCATCCATCCATCCATCCATGCATCCATCCATCATCCATCCATCCATCATCCATCATCCATCCATCATCCATCCATAATCCATCCATCCATCCATAATCCATCCATCCATCCATCATCCATCTATCCATCCATCCATCCATCCATCCATCCATCATCCATCCATCCATCCATCCATCATCCATCCATCCATCATCCATCCATCCATCATCCATCCATCCATCCATCCATCCATGCATCCATCCATCATCCATCCATCCATCATCCATCATCCATCCATCATCCATCCATAATCCATCCATCCATCCATAATCCATCCATCCATCCATCATCCATCTATCCATCCATCCATCCATCCATCCATCATCCATCCATCCATCCATCCATCATCCATCCATCCATCATCCATCCATCCATCCATCCATCCATCATCCATCCATCATCCATCCATCCATCATCCATCCATCCACCCATCCACCCATCCATCCATCCATCATCCATCCATCCATCATCCATCCATCCATCCATCCATCTATCCTCCATCCATCCATCATCCATCCATCCATCCATCCATCATCCATCCATCCATCGTGTGAAAGCAGAAGGATGGCAATGCAAAACAAACTCATAAACTGATGCTGCCAAAAGGAGTGGCTCTGAAGGGAAGGAAGGCTTTGCTTAGCTCATTTTGTTTAACAGTTACTAACAGACTATTCACACCATTTCTCAACTTGGGCTCCATTAGACATACTGTTTCACCTCTGATACTACTGACTTACTTATTCTAATTCCTTGCATCCCTTGCTTGTAAGCCATTAAATCCCTTTCCTTAAGAAGCTCTCAGGCAGCCAGCATGCACGTTTGACTGAAAGAATCTTTTTGCCTACTCCCTGTGGTCAGGAATACCCGGGCC
The DNA here is from genome assembly GCF_026419965.1 of Kogia breviceps. NCBI lineage: Eukaryota > Metazoa > Chordata > Mammalia > Artiodactyla > Physeteridae > Kogia > Kogia breviceps. The sequence goes on along the minus strand of NC_081311.1, from coordinate 190,424,657 downwards.
TCCAGGGCCCCCTGGGAGTGTTTACCTTCTGAAAGGTGAACCAGGTGACTGTGGTCTGCCAGGGCCTCCAGGTCCCCCAGGCCCGCCAGGCCCTCCAGGACGCAAAGGCTTCCCAGGATGTGATGGAAAAGATGGCCAGAAAGGTATGAATGCAAGTAGTTCTTTAAGTAGTACTGGATGACTTTCATTATTTAGCCCTTAAGGGTCTGGGGTATGCACCACTATGAGGTATTTCTCATTTCCTATGGAAATAGTGACTACATTTCCAAAATGTCCTGACTTTCCCAGAGTCCTAAAATTTGGGTAATAGTTGGACAGGTAAGAAGAAGAAACACAAGTTCATCTTTAGCCCCTAATAACATACTTGATAATCTTCTAGACAGGAACTAAACAATAGACATTTAATGCAAGCTACATATGTAATTAAAAGATATAGTAGCCACATTTTCAAAGTAAAAAGAAACAAAAGAGATTTTCATACTTTATTTTATTTAACATAATATATTCAAATATTATTTTAACATAAAATCGATATGAGTTATCAAAGGGATAATTAGGTCTGGTTGTACAAACCTAGTTCTTCTCCCAAATAAGACACTCCTTTCTGCTGTTGAAATCTGGTATGTATTTTACACTTATGGCACAACACAGCTGGGACTTGCCAATTTCAAGTGTTCAATAGCCACATGTGGTTAGTGGCTTCTGTATTGGACAGTTCCGTTTTAGACTGCTGACTTTGCCTTTTTAAAATCACAAAAGAGTCTCCACTACTGAATTCCCCCACTATTTAAGGCTAAAATATTTATTTTAACTAATTTTTACCTAACTGCTAATATTTGGCGACCTTAGTTTTTGGTTACGAGAATTTTAGAGAATTATGAGGTTCATAAGACATTTTGTTGAGAAGAGATCAATAAAGCTTATCCGTTTTACCTCCCTTATGTCATAAATAAGGAAGCTTGATACCAGAGAAGCAAATGTTGAGCTTTGCAGGATCCCAGTAACTAGCACCCTGACTTTGGAACCAAATTGGAAATAAGACAAACAATTAGGGCAGAGGGGAGGTCAAAACCACCGTGAGGCCACCATGACTAGAATGCAAATGGCATCCCTGAGATTGTGCAGTGCACAACATGTACAATAGTACACAGCAATCCTCTTCACTTTTATTAGAAATAAAATCAGTTTTAGCAATTGTGGAGTATATCTGCAGATATTTGGGCTTCCGATTATTAAAACCCAGAAGTGGACAGACGCGTCTAGCAGTCTATTCACCGAGAGGAAGGAGGGGAGGGGGTTGGGCTCTCCAGCCTTGTTCCTCTTCCTAATAAGATACTCCTCCTCCCCAGTGGCTACCCTAGAGAATGAGCCTTCACCTGGAAATATACTTCAGGATTAGGGACACAGCAAGCCTTATAAATAACAGCAACCTACAAAAGGATATACAAAGAGTTAGAAATATTGGTGGAGCTACTAACCATGCTTCGTTACTCCCATTCCAGTGGGCATAAGGGTCAAAGAGTGCTTAACTGTTAAAAGGATGAGGGAATTTCCTCAGTTTACCTTGCTAGACTTACACAGTGAGAAATATTTGATCTAGTCCATAAATTATTAAGAATCTATAGAAATACAGTAGTGACTGAATTAAAATAGAGTCCCCACTAATTCAATTAAACATAGGGTTTCACCGGGGAAGACAGACGTCCACATTTAAGGATCTATCTGTATTAACTAGGTGAATGCTCTGAGCAGTGGAGCACACTTCTCCGAGTGCTTATCCAAAAGCAACTGGACGTGGGTTGGGATTCCAGGGAGGGCTTCCCTGGCGTGATCTGCACACTCCAGAACGAGGAGCGCTTGCTGGACGGGGAGGAGAGAAGGAACAGTATGTGCGAGGCACTGAGTGGCTGGTGTGGCTGAAACTGAGAGAGTGAGGAAGAGGGGGTGGGAACTCAGGGCCGGGTGGTCTGCAGACAGTGCAGCATCTTTCCTTATTTTTCCTTTCCGTTGCGGTCCTTTGACTGTCTCCAGAGAAAGTTCAAGATGTCTCCAGAGAAAGTTCATTCTAATTTAGTCTTGTCTTGGTCATGGAACAATTTTCCTTAGTCCGGTTGTTGGGTAGTTATGTTTCCTTCAGACAGAAGCAGCTCTTCTCAAGCTCGCAGAAGAAGGTTGGGGTCTCTTCTGCACTCTGAGGCTGGCTTTGCCCTGCATTTTGCTGGAGTGGAGCTCTGAATGCAGTCCATTGAGCTGTCATTATCTTTATATTGCTTCCTTCTAGTTCCCTCCTTTTCATATGTTTCTTTCAGGACCAATGGGATTCCCGGGGCTGCAGGGGCCACCTGGAACTCCTGGGCCACCTGGAGAGAAGGGTTTACCTGGCCCTCCAGGCAGACAGGGGCCCTCGGGTCCTCCAGGTAAGCTTCTAATGCCTAGTCACCTCCACCCAGCAGCCTACATACAGCGTTTCGTTTAAATATTTACGATGCGGTCATCTTTCAGAAGGTAATTATTCTGAAATTACCAGCAAATTCTAATAAGTTAAGCTCTTTCTGATAAAGATAATGTTTATCTCAGGCTGCACTACAAAGTCTCAGGTTTGTTAAACTTATTTATTATCAGAGCAAGTAAGTTTGAAAGTTAGGGGTTGATTTTACATGTACTATTTCTCAGGTAAATATCCATAAATCTGTGTTCCCTCACACAAGAGGCAAAGACTGATTTGATTATTGTATGTGAAGACTGTATATTCAATTCCTGCCCCCAAATTCCCTCCTGTCGATTCTCCTAGATGTTTTATTAAACTTTTCCTGTGAAGTACATTAGTTCCTATGAAGATGAAAGGCTATTCGATTTAAGCTCTGTAGACAACAGGTTTTCATCAGAGAGTCAAAATAAGCAAAGGAAGGGTTGGAAGGGCAAACAGACAGGTATTTGAGATTGGCAGACGTAATACCTTTGAAGATCCTAAGTCAATACTATGGCAGTATGGTGGCAGTTCAGAATATTTTGCAATCTCGTAAATTAGCACTCTAGTCCAAAGAATAAGTAAACTGCACTGCTTTATGATGGATCACAGAACAACGTGACAAAGAACTTATACTATGATTCATCTCTTATTTCCTTTCTGTGCATAATCTACAAAACTTGGCAAATTAATAGGGAATTTTCAGAAGCCTTCGAATGCACGGAATTTCTACATACATTAAATTGGGGCATATTTGCCGTAAGAAATCAACTCGAATTTTATATTGTGCAAGGGAGTTTCACTTCAGGTCTTTCTAGATATGAAAACTCCATTAATCATAGATGTTCTTGTCAGTAACATTGATGTGGACTTTTTATGTAAATAAGATGCTGTCATTCTACTTGTCATTTTACTTTTGTCCTAATTCACACATTTATCATCTCTTTCTGCCATATGAAAATCGTTGTGTGGCCTCATTTTTTGGGCTTTGGATCTCTCCAGGTTCCAGAGGTAAGCACTGCTATAAGGTGAATAATTTCCTCTAAATCTCATTTGCAGTCATTTCTGTACTTGCCTTTTTCACTGTATGTGTGAGTGCAACTTTGTTACATTTTTTAGATGGGGTGCTGTAATTATATTAGGTTTTAATGCCTTTGCTTCCTCGTCGCAGATATGGTAACCCCATATTAGAGTGCCCCAACGCTGAGCCTCATTACGGGTTGTCAAGGCAGCGTAGAGACTCAGCTTCTAGAATTTCAATTCAGGCACAGAGTAGGAGTGCTTTCTCTGTGAAATGCTACAGTACATACCAACGCACGTTTCCTTTCTCAATTCTACAATACAAATACAGAGAACATCCCTAGAATAAGTAGTATCAACAACATGAAAAGCTGGGTCCTTACTACCCCGTAAGAGACTGTGACGAGCCTTTCCCCTCACACCCAAAGTCCACTGTCAAGGAGCAAGTTTCTTTCTGTGTTAAAATGAAAATGCCATTATTCTTTTCAACTAAGTGTTCACTCAGTCCTGCACAATGCGAAAGCCACATATGATTTTGTGTCTGGCATTTTTAAAGAGAATAAAAAGAGTTTCTCAAAAGAAGAAAAGAAAAATCGTGGAAGTGTGCATTTGTTCTTTCGAGGCCTCTGTTATTAACCCTAAGGAACGTTGCCCTGAATACAGACACCATTGATTATTTTTAGGGCCCTTCCAAGAGACACCTCGGCCCCTTTCTTTCAGCTTCTGGTTTGTCGAAAAGTAAAGAAATGCAAAATCAGAATTTTAAGAAATCCTGCTATTTTAAATGTTTTTATTTTAAAATTACTATTGTATGTTTAATGAGTTTCACTTCAGTCCTTTTAGTGTCTCTGACTGTACATATAAACTCACTGGAATAGAACATCACCATCCTAAATGTGAAGTACCAGCCAGTGCCCACCCCTCCTCCACTTAACCCGCTTCCTTCCCTCTACCCTCACTGGTGAATTCCCACCGTAATGCACCAGATTACCCAGGGAAAGTAGGAAATACCTACATGCATCTCTCTCAAGTCACTCAGCGAAAAAGCCACGTTTTACATTAAACTGTATGTACTGTAAAAAGGTCTCTAACTTGGTGTCACTTGGGGTTTCATACAATATTTTCGAGGAGGTTAAATTCCAAACAGCTTATAGGGTTCAAGTTCATTTTTCCATGGGTACAGGAACGTCATCGTGGCCAGGTTTTCTAGGATTTTCTCACTGCTTTATCATGGTTCTTCAATTATCTTGCACATTTGTATGAATTTTAAGAAAACCGTAACTAGTAAATGATGTGTTTTACCATATGTTGCATTTCTTAGAATTCACCACGTAGGTGTTCAGAGTTCTTAGGGAAGGCATTATGGGGTGTGGCTGAAGGGCGCAGTTTTGGAGCCAGGATGTCTTGGATTTTTATCTAGACTGTGCCACGTAGTAGCTTCGTGACCTTAGGTATGTTGCTTATTTACCTGAGCCCGAGTTTTCTTGCCTGTAACCTTCTAATGACAGCAGCGCACACACAGGCTGGGCAGGAACATTCAACATAAACTCTCAGCACGAGGTCTGATGCCTGATCAAGCACCCCGTAATTGTTAGCTGTCATCATTTTGGCTTAGCGTTATTATTTCTTTTTCCTTGTGGAATGTTTGCAGGGTGACTGAATGAAGATTTAGCAAAAAAACAAAACAAAACAAAACAGTTTTTAGAGCTGTGAATGCGCCCAAGGAGAAAACAATGTTAAACCTTAGGGCAGTGGTTCTCAAAGTGAATTCCCCACGTCGGCACCCTCAGCTTTACCTGGGCACATGTTAGATATGTAAAATGTTGCCCCGCACCCCCAGAGCTACTGACTCAGAAACTCTGGGCTCTAACAAGCCTGACAGATGATTGTGATGTGGTAACGTCAGAACTGCAGCTTTCCAGTGGTGCTTCGTACCCCTGGCTAATATCGGAATCATCTGGAGAGTTTAAAAAATTAGTAATGCCCGGGTTCCAGCCCCAGAGATTCCTTTTTAATTATCTAGATGGGGTGCTGGCAGCGGAATCTTTGAAAAGCTCTGCAGATGGGTTTATTGTAAAATCAAGCTTGAGGGCACTGCCCGGGCCACATCCTATACCAATGAAACCAGTATTTCTGAAGTGGGACCCAGAAGTCAGTATTTTTATAACGCGCCTGGATAATTCCAACGTGTACTCAAGGTTGAAAGTCACTGCCTCGGCGCCTCCAGCAATCCTGAAATTGTCCCCTCGAGTAGCAGCCACTCTGGAAGCCCAGCTGGCTGCAGTGTAGACTGATGAATTAGGGTGATGTTAAGCTGAGTGTGAGGAACACACCAGGACCTCTCCCCATGCCACCTGTGGCCAGCTCACAGCAAGAAACGGCCCAAAGATCTCAAATCCTGTGAAGGTCACCAAATGATCGCTCTCACGGCCCATTTTCACTATTTCATACTTCTCTTGCTTCCTCTGAGATCCCATTCACTCAGTCATTCACAAAAAGCATTCTAGAAGTTTTCACAGTGAACAAGACAAAGTCCCACCTTCACGGAGCTGACATTGGCTGCTTGGACATGCTCGATAACATTTCAGCGTAGTGTCAGAAGCCCACCCAGCTCGAGGTGGCAGAAGGACCTGGTTCGTAAGCATCTGAATCCCTCACACAGGTGGTGATTCTAATTTCAGGTGAACCTGGGCCCCCTGCAGACTTGGATGCCTGCCCCCGAATCCCGGGGCTTCCTGGGGTACCAGGCCCAAGAGGCCCGGAAGGAGCCATGGGGCTGCCTGGAATGAGAGGCCCCCCAGGACCAGGTATGAACCTCACACCGATTGTTCATTACTGGCAGCAGAGATTGCTGAAATGAAAATCTGGGTGTTTGCTACGTAGTTTTTTGGTGTGGGGCCTAAACAACTAGTGAGGATGAAGCAGTGGAAACCTCCTTCCCCTTAAACATTTTCTCTACCTCTGTCCAAAGGTTTAATCATGTAGTAACAGGATCGACACATCCCTTCTATTTTTATGGGGAACGCCTATTTTAATCTTTTACTCTTGGGCAGCTTTGGGGCATGAGGTTTTGAAACCTCTCAGCACCACAGAGTAGATGCTCTGTTCGTTATTAGGTGTTGATTTGACCTTGAATTAAAAACAACTGAATTGGAACTCAGTGGAGCAGCACAGCCTACAAGGAGGGAGAAGGAGGTGTATCACTTGGAAGAGGAAAGGGGAAGCGGGGGAGGGTCACGCTAAATTATGGCAAAGATGGCGTTGTTTATCGAATGGATCTGAGCATTGCTCAGTCATTGTCAGGGTGGCAGGATTCTTATTTAAGTATTTAAACCAAACCATTCCTTTAAAAGGTGCCCTCCAAATGGTCTATGTTCTCTTCATATATCCCCATCTCATTGGGTAATTTACAAAGAGATTGGAGAGTTTAGGCTGGTCATCTAGAGATAACTTATCTTTTTAGACCAGTGGCAGTGCCTGTGATTCTAGATACCAAATTCTAGAAGCAAATGTGCAAATTAGCCTAAGAGGCATGAAGCCATTCCACTTCCTGGCTTTCCCACTGCCCAGCTGTGGCTTTGGCTCCTTTTGGTTCAGGGCCAGAGAAGTTGGAAGTCAAACCGAATTTTGCACCACCTGTTTTCCTTGTGTTTCCCTAAACCCAAGTAGCTAAGGACCCAAGAGATGTCCCGGTCTGCTGGAGTCTGTGTAGTTCTTGGGTAGCATCCAGAACAGCTCTGGAGCCTTGTTTGTGTTAGTATGGGGTGCTGTTGTTTGTATTTGCTGCATTGCATCTGCGTTTGTGCAGTCAGTTAATTGAGTGTTGATGGGAGCAACTTCCTTTCACAGCCCATGGGTGCTGGGAATTGAGAGTAGTTACATTTTTTTTTTTTTTTTTTTTTGGCACTCTTTGCATGAATAAACCCTCAGTCAGTCAATAAACTCGTCACTCAACCTTATTTTAAAACCAAGCTGCCTTGTTGTGTATATATCTGCAATATTGAGGGCTGGTCTCATCCCCCCTTTAAAAAATTAACTTTCAAGTAGAAGATGTGGCCTGTAATGGGTTTCTGCAAATTCATTTCAGAGAATACTTCCAGACCCCATCTACTCTTTTTTTTTTAAATTTATTAATTGATTTTTGGCTGCGTTGGGTCTTCGTTGCTGCATGTGGGCTTTCTCTAGTTGCAGAGCGTGGGGGCTACTCTTCATCGTGGTGCGCGGGCTTCACATTGTGGTGGCTTCTCTTGTTGTGAAGCAGGGGCTCTAGCCGTGCGGGCTTCAGTAGTTGTGGCACGTGGGCTCAGTATTTGTGGCTCGCGGACTCTAGAGCTCAGGCTCAGTAGTTGTGGCGCACGGGCTTAGTTGCTCCGCGGCATGTGGGATCTTCCCAGGCCGGGGCTCAAACCATGTCCCCCTCCACTGGCAGGCGGATTCTTAACCACTGCACCACCGAGGAAGTCCCCCTCTACTCTTTATAAAATGCAGTACTAGGTGTAGTGGGCAATACAGATGTGAATGAGAAGTGGGTCTCACAGCCTCATGGTAGATAGACATAGCTGGCAGATCATAAGTAATTCTAAATAATGGGAAATTATAATTCGTGTTTTGAAGGAGTTTCAAGCAAAAGGCATTAGGAAAACGGGATGGGGAGAGGTAATTCCAGCCTGGAGGATTGTGGGACTCCTTAAGACCCCAGCAAGAGCTGGCATTTGAGCAGAGCTTGTAAGGAGAGATTGGACTTTGGGGAACCAGAATTGTCCAACAGGGAGACGGCAGGAGCACAGTTGGGGCAGGTTGGCCTAATAATCCAGAAACTGAGAACCGGCTACATCTTTGCTGCTCAAAGTGTGGTCTGAGGACCAGCAGCAGCTGACGCCACCCCCCAGACCCACCTAATTAGGATCTGCATTTTAGCAAGGTCCCCAGAATATTTGTATATACATTCAAGTTTGAGAAATCCTAACTATATTATATGAATGCTGTCCTTAAAAGAGTCAGCTAAGAGTGATGCCTTCTTGAGTGACTCAGTCCTAGCTCTAGGTTAAAGTCACCTGGAGGGGCTTGAAAAAATATTGATGTCCAGGCCTCATCCCAGACCAGCAAAACTCAGAGGGAGACAGGGCCCGAGCATCAGTGTTTTGAGAAAGCTGCCCGGCTGACTGTCGCAGGCAGCCACGGCTGAGACCCATTGCTTCACCCCAATATCAGTCAAGACCAGATAGGTGGTTGGGTTCACCCACTGTGGTGGCTTTGGAAAATAATCAAAGAAAGTGACAAAGAAAAAAGTCAAATAGGCAAATTCTGCACACTTTAACTTAATAGTTACCGTGGGCACATACAAGATTCTCTCTGCATAGACTGTGAGCTTCTGAAAGAGGGCTGACCGTCTCTGTGGTCCAGGTGTGATCACCTGTCATCTCGAATTCCTCCTGACTTGGGGTCGGATGGGCTTATACAGCTGCAGGTGGCCACAGAACGGCCGTCGCTGGCTTCCCGTGCCCTCTCCTTACTGATGTCACTGACCCTGCCTGCTGGCCGTGGGGACACCCCGAGGCCACTGTTGTGCCACAGAATGTGACTGTTAATGTTAAAAAAAAAAAAGTGCACAGTCCTTCCTGGGAAGCATCGCCCACTTTCCCCAACCGTCTATAACAGTGTGGGCTGCACTGCTCTGTGGTCCAGCATCCCTGAGCTGCTTTTGGCCCTGCTGTGCACTGGCTCCCAGCCCACTGCTTTCTCTGGGGCCGCCTCTTCTCTGATACAGCCCCCAACCCGGCTGCTGTTGTAAAGAGCCCTCTTTGCCAGCAGTGCATTCCTTGGTGCCCTCTCCCTGTCTTTTCCCACTGGCCGCCCTGGATGCATTGGCAGTGCTATCCAGTTACTGAAAAGTGACAGGTATATTCTAAGGGTCTAAAAGTGGCCCAGCCGTGACGGTCTTGCATCACCTGTCCTTTTCTGAAGGCGATCCTTTCAGCAGGGTGTGTGGGGCTGTAAAAGACCATCCCAAGGTTGGTTGTGAAGGATCAGCTGCCCCTGAGAAGTACCACCTCCATTTAAAATGACACTGTGGTTTTCTTCCTGTTTTCCCTCAAAACCTCTTTCATTGCTAAGCTGATTTTGTATCCAAGGGCTGTGGCTGAAATCTACATAGAAAAAGCCGAAGTTCTGACTCTTTCGTACCCGGTATGAGTGGGTAATGGCCACACTAAGTAAAACTTGAGTCTCTTAAGAGCTCTCGATCACAGAAGGTCTAATGCTTTTCTACTCACACATCTCTTTGATCTACAACTTTTCCTTCCTGGGTGGCCCCTCAAAGGCTGAGACTTCCTGTGATAAACGCAAAAGTGGTTTCCATTCTGGTTTGAACTGTCACTGCCTAGTGGACTTCGCCACAGCCTGTTGGGAGCGTTTATCTTCTAGTCAACACGTGACTCTCTCAGAGGAGGGACTCCATCCCATATTGCTGGGCTTTTAGACGTAGGTCTGTCCCGTAAAACAGGTTCCAAGTAGAAAGCTCTGGGCACACAACTCGAGTTAACAAAAGCCTTCCTTCCTGGCTCTCAGAAAGTCATCTGCTGACAATTTCCCTTTGTCTTCCCCTAAAGGGAGCAAAGCCTCTATTGTAACATCTGGCAGGGAACTCTTTCCCAGACGGGGCGGTGAGCTCGTCGCATGTCCATACTTGGGAAGGAATGTCTGCTGCCTTGTCTGTGATACGCCTATTGCTTCGCTGTCTCATGAGCCCTGGGCAGCCCTTTCCAGGATCGCACAGTGGCCACGTGTTGGAATCATCTCGTTGGGTGGGAAAGAAAAGAGTGCTCTGAGCTCACTGTGCGGGCCTAGCTTCCTTCCAAGATAATGGATATTCTCTTCGAAGCTGGTGGAAAGAAATGCACCAACTTGCGTACAGCAGCGCTGTCCAGGAAGAGGCTTCTACCCAGTTAGACAGGGGAGGGCGTCCCTCCCCTCCATGGGGAGGAGGAGAGGTTTCCTTTCTCACTTACTGAATGGTGACCATGTAAGAATGTGGTCCAGGCACTGCAGGACGTTCCAAGCGAATTTGTTAATGATCCAAGAGGAGACAGAGTGACATCACAGCACCCCGAAAGCCAGGAGCGCCCCTGACGCCCACGCTGAACGTAATGCGACCAGCGTCGGGTGTGTTTGGGGGGGTGGTGGCTGCTGGATATGGGATGAAAAGAGAAGGTTTGTGGGGGCCGCTCAGGCAGGCGATGTTAGGACAAAATGTAAAAAAGGCAGTGACATCTGGGGGGACGTGCACTTCAGATGGCTTTGAGGGTGCCTGTGTGAGAGCGGAGTCGAGTGAGGTGTCTGGTCCCCTGAGTACGGCAGCCCCTGCTCCACAGCCTCAGGTGGCCCCCGCTGCCTTGAAGAACACGTCCCAGCGAGGAAAAGAGGGGCAGCTACTGAAGTGAGCCCTCTTGGACTTAATGGTTGGTTTTAGGCTAATTTGTGGCAGAGAGAGGGATTGGACAGAGAAGAATGATCTAGAAAGGGAGAGAGAGGGAGAGAGAACAGAGGTAGAGAACGGAAGCCTTGAGGGACTAGTGATTCAGGTAATTAGGGGAAGGGCTGCAAAGTCCCCTGCAGGCAGGGACCCAATCTGCTACCCAGACCAAAGGAGATCGTGTGGCTAATGAACTTATGTCTTGGGCCCAAAGGAGCCAAACGCTTAAAGAACCGCTTGAGTCTCAGTGTGACGGCTGACTGCTGAGGCCCCAGGGAACATGCCTGAGCCCTGGTCACCAAGCAGGGTCTGGAGATGGATGGCGCAGCCTCTGCCCCCAGCCTGCCAGGCCTGTTTCCTCACTACACGTGGTCAGCACCGTGGCCCTTCTTAGCCTCCGTCTCCCCGCGCGTAGCCTGGCGCGTGGGAGCCCGTCGTCACGTGGCTCCTGTGCATTCTGAAGTGGATAATTCACATAAAGCGGGTAGTCTGCCCCCAGCACCTCGTAGCCCTCAACAAAGAGCTGTTTTTAAAAACTGCTGCCCTTGCTTTAAATTTCACCTGACTCTCAACGAAGTGCTATTAAGTTTTATTCATTCCTCCATTCAGGCTTCCAAAAAATTATTCTTAAGGAAAATATTTAATTACAAAAGCCAGGTATGTTCGATGTTAAAAACAACAACCACAAAAAACAAAAAAACCCAACCAGGTCAGATATACAAGACTATGAAGAAAATGTGAAAATGTCTCACTCAACACCTCGCTGCTCTGGCTTCAGATCCTGACTCTGCCTGTTAATGATTCATTGGCCTTAATTGATCAAGTTACTTGATCTCTTAGAGCCTCAATTACCCCCACTGCCAAGTGGAGATAGTATAAGGCCAGCTGCACGTAGCTGCAGGGATGAAATGAGCCAAGGCGGGTTGGTCCCAATGGGAGGCCCAGTGCTGACACGAGGAGTCCATGCGGTAAATGCTAGCCTAGTGGGTATCCTCATTGTGAACTTCCCTGCAGGGTGCAAAGGAGAGCCCGGGCTGGATGGCAGGAGAGGCGAGGACGGCCTTCCAGGGTCCCCTGGGCCTCCGGGACACAGAGGTGACGTGGGAGAAGCGGGCTGCCCAGGAGTACCAGGTAAGGAGTTTCGGTTTCTCTTCTTTTCCCTGGCACAGTGGATCTGAGACTGTTTACAAGGTCCCCTGGCCTCTTAAGCATTTACCTTAGATATCCACTCACCAGACTTTAGGGAGACAAAGCAACAAGAACAGAACAGGATGTGTCCTCCACATTGTAACTGATACTCGACCATATCATAAAAACAGGTCAAGGCCCTGTGTCCATTATTTTCCCAAAACACTGTACATTAACCTAAAAGGCGCTGCCATTTCCGCTGTTCACTTTCCCGAGGTAAGCCTGGCATTGGCTGTGTGACTGCCACCGAGGGGCTGTGCTGAAGATCTTAGGGACAGTGGGGGTGGTCTCACATCTACAACTGACTGAATCGCCTGGCCTCTGGTTCTCTGAGTTCATTCATCTTAGCATACAGCCATCAGTCAGCTTATATAGAATACAAGGCTGTTCCTTAAGAAAAATATTTGAGAATGGGCCTTGGATGAGAAGAGATAAGACTCTACAGAATATAAATTTGAACTCTAACACACTAGGCGATATGTTAGGGCCCAAAGACTCCCAGATACCCTCTCATCTTTGGAGAGTATCTATCTGGAAGTACCGGGTTGCTAAGGAGAAGCAGGTGAAGGGGTGGGAGAGGGGCTGAGGACGGGGCATTGCAAGAAAATGGAAGCTGCAGTCCAAAAGCAGCAGCTCAGCTTCTGTTCCGTAGAAACTGTTGCCATGTAGAAATGCGGGCTCAATGTTCCCTACGCTCTGCTTTTCTAGCCGGAAATCTTAACTCATCAACTCTTGGGAAGTCAAACAAAACACATGAGCAGGATGCAGTCCACAGGCTACCACTTTGTAACTTCTGGTTTATAGATGAGGAGAGCTGCCAGTCTTCCAGAAACAACACTTTTTTAAACACCTTTTGTTTTCCAAGTCTAACTTCACCTTTTGCTTTTGGCAATTAGAATTAGCCACTGGCCTTCTTCCACGGGTCAGCCCTTTAGAGACGCCAAAGGAGATGCTTCTGCCCACATTGTGGACAACCGTTCATTTCCCAGCAGCCACTTAGAGTTCTAGAATTCGGCCTTCCTTCCACCTCCCTCCCTTATAAAAGAAGAGCTACAGGCTTCCCTGGTGGCTCAGTGGTTTGAGAGTCCGCCTGCCGATGCAGGGGACACGGGTTCGTGCCCCGGTCTGGGAGGATCCCACATGCCGCGGAGCGGCTGGGCCCGTGAGCCATGGCCACTGAGCCTGCGCGTCCGGAGCCTGTGCTCCGCAGCGGGAGAGGCCACAACAGTAAGAGGCCCGCGTACCGCAAAAAAAAAAAAAAAAAAAAAAAAAAGCTACAAAGCCAAACACATGGATTCCAAGCCCTTGTCCTTCTTAGAATGGAACTGGCGATATGGCAGAACCACGGCACAGGTCTGGGAGGTGTAAGAAAGACTAACTTTGAGATTGAGATTCACCTTTTCAGAGAGCAGGCTCCCAGTCTACTCGGAGGGGTCTGGGAGATCCTACGTGGGGTGTGTCATTCTAGTTCTTTTCTTCTCAGCACTTATCATTTATTAAGTATTTCACAATTTACCTTTCGATTATGCTTATTGTCATTTCTCTTCTTTGAGTAAAATGTAAGCTCTCGGAGGCCAGGGATTTTCATCTGTTTTTATGCTAATGTAAGACAAGCAGCTAGAAGTTGCTTGGAGCAGGTCCTTGCTGAATGAGTTGTTGGTGTACATTGCAGTTGTGTGAGGGGGACATTCTTCTCTGCTCCCTGAGCACTTAGCACAGCAGCAGATGGGGGTGGTGCTAAGAATGCTGTTAAACTGAACTCGCTCAATGGCCTTTATTTAATTTGTGTTTCTTTATTCCTCCAGGCCCTCCAGGGCCCGTGGGGGATCCTGGGCCCAAAGGGTTTGGCCCTGGATACCTCAGTGGCTTCCTCCTGGTTCTCCACAGTCAGACAGATGGAGAACCCACCTGCCCCGCGGGCATGCCCAGGCTCTGGACCGGGTATAGTCTGTTATACCTGGAAGGACAGGAGAAAGCTCACAATCAAGACCTTGGTACGTAGATGGCACGTGGTCACCCAGGTGCATTGCTTAAGAGCAAAACTTTGGGGTTAGTTTTATGGATTCACCAACATCTTAAACGATCACTCAGCTATGGGATTTTTTTTTCTTGTTCAACTACCATGCTAATTCTCAACGAATTCTGTTAAACCTGAGAGGTGCCAAAGAAGCTCACTCTGGCTATAGTTATTATCTGACTACTTATTATTAAAAAATAATAATATTATAAAAATTATTTTATAAAATTTTTTAATAAAATATTTTTATTTATAAATTTATTTTTTATTTATAAATTTATTTTATAAATAAATAAATAAAATAAATTTTAAATTTATTTTATAAATTTATTATAAATTTATTTATTTATTATTATTTATTTATAAATTTATATATTTATTATAAATTTATTTATAAATAAATTTATAAATTTATTTATTTATAAATTTATTTTTTTATAAAAAATAAATTTTTAATAAAATTATTATAAAAATAATATTATAAAAAAATAATTCTTCCTCCATAAGTTAAGGGTAACTCTGATACAAAGTGCAATTTTTGTTTCTCAGTGTGAATGATTTGATCAGGATATGGCTGGTTCCTGTGTTTAGATGTGAAATGGTACCCTGGTGGTTATATGGTGCGGCATTAGCCAGCCTCAACTCCTCAACCTACCCCAATTTTAAAAATTGAAATACATTTGACAGGTAACATGATGTAAGTTTAAGGTGTACAAAAGTGTTGAGCCGATATAATATGATTCCATTGTATTGATAGTTTGGCACCTCCCTCGTATCACATAACTATCATTTCTTTTTTGTGGTGGGAATAATTAAGATCTAATCCTTAGTGAATTTGATGATTAGGATACAACATTGTTGTCTATTTCATTCCACTGTGCATTAAATTACTAGGACTCATTTATCTACTAGTTGCAGATGTGTACCCTTAAGCAACCTCAGAACTTTATTCAGGGAGTTCTCCTTGGCACCGCTTGTCAGTTTTCAATAGTGGATTTGTGAGCCGCGGGAACTGATTTTTAAGCCGAGGGTTGAGTCCCCTCCGCCCCCTGGGTGCTGGCACTTGTGGTCTCCCCGAGATAGTGGTGGGTGCAGGAGGGCTGTGCCCACAGGGACAGCTGGCGTTGAGGTGAGTCTCGTCACGGCTCTCCGTGGGCTGTGACCGCCCTCCCCGCCCCCCCCCCCCGCCATCCCTAAGGGTGGTGAAAGGGTGCAGGCCTAGAGGGGCAGCTACTTAACATGTGTACCACGGGTCACCTCCCCTGCCCTGGTCTAGCTGGAGCCACCATGGCCTCGCTCTGCAGAGCTTTGGGAATAAAATCCAAACTCCTTAACAAGATGGACAGAGCCCGCAGCCTCTGGTCTGATTTACCTCGGGATGCCCTTGAGACAGACCCAGACCTGCTCCCCCCACCTTCCCCCCAATGAACTTGAGTTCTTTGAGCTCCGTGCCCCCTTACTGCACCTGGCCCTCTTTACTGCTGTATAAATAGGCCTTTCCTTTGAAGGGTCACCACCGTCTCCAGACCCGGCCGGATCTTTTTCATAACTCAGGTCCTAGCGTAGAGCCACTTCTTCCAGCAATCCTTCTTGTCAGCCCCAGTGCCTCCACTTCTCGGGGCTTGTGCTGCTGGGTTCCCGGGGCCCGCCCGTCTGCTCCTCCCGCTCCCCCATCAGGCCGGGCCGGGAGCTTCTCGAAGCTCTCGGGGAAGAGCGGTGCTCACCTCTCCCTCCAGCACCCGGCCTACTGCTTGGCTCCCGAGAGAGTGAGGCGTGGCCGAGGGAATGCGGGCTGGCCCCCGAGACCGCGGAGGCGGCCGAGGTGGTCAGGGGCACACCGCGCTCTCGCCGCCGCCGTAGCAGCAGGCTTGGCCCGAGCCTCCCGACGCCAGGCCGTGTGCGCACAGACGGGCCATGTCGGCGAGGCCGCTCCTGCACCCCGCGCACCACGCTGCTGCCTTCCCTCCCAAGGTCTGGCGGGCTCCTGCCTTCCCATGTTCAGCACGCTGCCCTTCGCCCACTGCAACATCCACCAAGTGTGCCAGTACGCCCGGAGGAACGACAGGTCCTATTGGCTGGCGAGCACCGCGCCGTTGCCCGTGACGCCGCTCTCGGAGGAGGAGATCCGCCCCTACATCAGCCGCTGCGCCGTGTGCGAGGCCCCCGCGCAAGCCGTGGCCGTGCACAGTCAGGACCAGTCCATCCCGCCGTGTCCGCGGGCCTGGAGGAGCCTCTGGATCGGGTACTCTTTCCTGATGGTGAGCCCCTGCGCGCCCGCCGTCCTAAGCCCCCTTCCGTCCGGACTGGACCGTAGTCCTGAGAATTCTGGGCAGACCCGACGGCAGTAGGACACGGGGTCACGAAGGCCACCACAGACTATAGCCTGTGGAGATGCGGGGCCACATTTTTTTCTTATTGTTCATGATTTTTTTTTTTAAATTACTTTGGTAGAATTTGGAAGATGGGTTTGCATCAGCCCTCAGCGAAAGTGGTTTGTGCACACCCATCAGGTCTCCCACGCCTCCTTTCCTCAGCAGATTGTAGTCTGTCCCTCCTGGGATAATTTTCAGGGAAAACGTAAATCGGGCCCAGACCTCGGCGTGTCACTGGATGGGTAGGGGGTTGTCTGCAGATGTCTGAGCCCTAATTCTCTCTTGTTGTCCGGGTAGCACACAGGCGCTGGGGACCAAGGAGGCGGCCAGGCCCTCATGTCACCCGGCAGCTGCCTGGAGGATTTCAGAGCTGCCCCGTTCCTGGAATGCCAAGGACGGCAGGGAACTTGCCACTTTTTTGCAAATGAGTATAGCTTCTGGCTGACAACTGTGAGGCCTGACTTGCAGTTTTCCTCCGCACCCTCACCGGACACCTTGAAAGAAAGCCAAGCCCAGCGCCAGAAAATCAGCAGGTGCCAGGTCTGTGTGAAGCATAGCTAGAGAATCCACCGCTTGTCATCAGGTCCCCAAGAGAAACTTGCTAGGAGGCTAAGGCATCCTAGGCTGTGCTAAGAGATTCAGTGGTGCTCATCGTGGACTCCTGGTTTAGCTGTTCCTTCTGTTCCGATGTGGTTATTCCCACAGTACTGTAATCCCTTCCTCTGTTTGGCACAGATTAAGCAAATGCTACACGTATGGATTTGTTTGGACCTAGCAACCTAGATGAAACCCAGATATTCTTAGCTGGCTTTATTTAAAAGTATGCTAATTCAGGGGAAGGCAAATAGATGATAAAGGCCAGATTACAAATTACATTACTGAAAATGTCATTCATTGGTTAATAGCAACTCAAATAATTGAAGTCAATTACTCTATGATACAGTGGGCTTCTGGATGGATTTTACAGGAAAAAATAAATAGGCCAACAACTGAAACTAGAAAGTAGAGATTTCCTACGTTTCAAAAGGATTTCCTCTGTAATCTATTTTTCCATGCACTTTAATTGTAAAACTATGACCCACGGAGATTAAAAAAAAAAAAAAAAATCCACACAGCCAGCCTGAAGAGTTCATTTCAAAGCAGAATGAATCATTACGCTGGGAAGGACCACGGTCGCTGTATTCCAGAGATGCGACATTAGCATAAAACACATCACAGACGAACACAAAACGTTATGTTCCCTTCTGCATTTTTCAGAGGACAGAGATGCTTGCTTTGGCAACCCTTTGGAAAAGCAGCAATTATGGAAAAAAAAATGTGTTCAGTAAGGGATTAAGAGCCGAAAAGCTATTAATGAATATTAAGGCAGCGATTCACAAGAATTGACTCCCCACTGCCGTGAACTTCCAAACAGACCGCTTTTGCCCAGTCGGGGTCTGGCTTGTCTTCTAGTGTGCGTGCTAATGGGACTGAAGCCACATGGGGCCATGTTCACATAAAGCATCCTGCTCCCCTCCCCGGGGGCGCCTGCAGAGCCGCCTCACAGAGAGTGCCCGCAATGGACACTGTCCCTCCATCCACATAATGGCATCTCATACGGCGAAGTGACAGAGTTATCCTTATGCACTTGGGAGAAAATTAAGGGCCGACTTAATTAAAACTTAGGTAAGAAGATTCATTGAAGTCATCATCACCCCCACGCCCCCAAAAGACCTAGCACTCTTTAAAATGAAACAAACACAACCTACAACGTGAATTTTATGTTCCTGTTATTGGTTTTTACAGGAGCATCCTGCTTTTCTAATCTTAAAAACATCCTTATATTTTATATCAATCAGTATTAGAGCAAAGCAGCAGTTTGATATTTGGCATTAATATTTTCTGTAAAAGCTTAGAAGATATGTCACTTTATAGTGAGTAATTTTCTGTAGAGTAAAGGATAGGTTTTCTGTTTTGCTAGGAATTCAGTGGTCTAATCCTAAAAATTAGAAGGCTTATTGGAAAAGATTTTTAGGAAACTTGCCTTCCTTATTTAAAGAAATGTTATTCTAGAGAAAACTAAAGAAATTTCTCATGAGAAAGTGACATTCATTTCAGTGCTCATTTTCAATGCACTTAATAATTAAGAAAAACTTAATTAAAACTTTGTTTATAAAAAATACATGTGTATATGTATAACTGATTCACTTTGTTATACAGCAGAAACTAACACACCCTTGTAAAGCAATTATACTCCAATAAAGATGTTAAAAAAAAAAAACAAAAGAAATACTTTCCTTGGCAAACGTTGATTGGTAGTATGCACTTACATGCAGAATATATTTCAAATGAATTTTGCTCTGGGGTGTCCCCCGGATGGCAATTTATTTTAAAGCTACTTCCTGGTAAGAAGAAAAAAATATACATTTTAAGAGGAAATATTGTCTTGATGTACCAGAATATTTCCAAGTTCATTTGACCCGTTTATTAATTTTTTGAAACTCTCCTATGGCATGCTAAATATTTGATATTGAACCCCATTTCAACCTTGTTTATAATCACAATTTTGTTTCCAAAAGTTTTATCATATATTACCAAAATTCAAGCCTTCTAAAAATTCATCATGTTCATTCATGAAATTGGTCTGAGGAACATTTTCTGGGAAGAGGTAAGGGTGATCGATGGACTGTGGGAAACATCTTGCTTGCTATTTTAAACATCTTAACTTTGGTATTAGAATTATCTTAATAAGCTGGTCAAATAAATTTCGAAAAAACAGCCTGCATTAAGTGGGCACGTTCCTCCACAGTGAGTCCTGGATAGTGTAGGAGACTGAAATCAGAATACTGATATCACAAGAGCCCTCTCTAAACGCAGCACAAACGCCACCTGCTGCTTTCGAAAAATTATTTTAAATGGTTGAAAAAGCAAAACAATGGAAAAAATACTATCTTGGATTAGAAGATCATGTTATTTTAAGCCATCATTTTCTTTACCTGGTTACATATCAACGTACTTTGGAATATCCTTTCTCTCTGAAGGATGAAGCAAGCTTTAAAGTTCTTCTCCTAATCCATTACTGGTGATTATCCTTATCTATATCTCCTTTCCCAGAACCCCCTCCCCCAGCGGGTTGGTTGGAAGGCCCAAAGAGGGTTGCTCTGGGTCGTGAGCTAAGGGACTAGATGTTTCCTTCTGGGTTCTTATCCTCAGTGAGTGGAGCCCCATCCACGCTGCCAGCGGGGGCGCGGCGGGGGGGAACCCATTCCTAGTCCCCATATTCCCTCCCTTCTCAGATTCCCCAGACCTCAACTTCAGTCGCCACTTCCCGTGGATGGATTGCTACCTTCCTCTCCGGCCTCTCTGCACCTGTCTGTCTGTCTATAGCCTTTGTCTTTCACCTCTACTCTTGTGTAATAGACACCTCCCAGCTGCTGCCTCCCGTTTCAAATTCCCGTCACCATTTCTCTAAGTTGCAAATTTGATTTTGTTATTCCTTGGCTTAAAATCCTTCAGTGATCCCACTGCCTGCGAAGACCAGATGACTTCCTGTGAGGTGAGGGGCCTGCAGGCACTGTCCGCAGGCAGCTTACCTCTCTGCTCCTCGCAGAGGCACGCTCCTATCTCTGTGACTTTACTCCTGCTCTTTTCCCCAGTGATGGCCTCTGCAGATAAGTTTTCCTGGCAGACGACTTACTTATCTTTAGACTGAATTCGCTGGTGGGGGGAGTGTGTGAGTTTCCCCAGGATGACTTGGCCTCTTTTCTGCTGCTCCTGTGATGTCTCATCCTGCTGCCTTCATTCTCCAGCTAAAATGTAAGCCCACAGGGCAGGCAGCATGCTTTACTCATCGTTGTATGCCCTGGGCCTGCACAGAGAGGAGCATGTTATTGACACTTAGTTCTTTTCTCACTGACAATTGCAGCATTAGGCATTAGATGTTCAGCTCTGGGTATAGGGTTCTCATCGCCAAAATGGTTACAAGTATAAACCGTTTCTTATTTCAAACTATTTCAGTGTGGCAACCTATGTGCACACCCACAATCTCTTCTTAACAATTATTGACGGAGAGCCGACTGATAAACTTGAACCATCGCCCCCTCCTGGTAATACCTTACTTTTCCATAAACTGAAATTTCAGAAATAAGATTTGAGACATGTGACAATGAGAGAAGAGTCTTCATGGAAATGTGATATGACTCAGCTCATGCTGTAATCCGTATTCCCTCGTGATTGTCAGAGCGCCCTAGTATAAAATCACCTCTACGGAGTTTGTGTACATGTTATTGGTGCTTGGGAAAAGAGGAACAGAGGAAAATCTACTAAAACTGGATTCTATTTTGAGCCTCTTAGAGATGATAATAAAGCAAATCATTCTGTTTCCCAGGAAATTACATTAGATTTGTGCTTCTATCAGCTCACCAGACTAATATGATATTTGCTACTTTTATTTGGTGTGGCTGCAAGAATAGTGGAGAGATGTGCCTGTAGAGTTGATTGAACCCAAGTTTCAATCCAGCTCTGTCACTCTCCAGAGGTGATACCCTGGGTGAGTTACACCAACTCCCTGAGCCTCATTTTCCACATCTACAAAGTGGGACATAACACCTATTCTTGCATTGAAAATTAAGTTAGATTCTATGTCCAGCACGTAGCAGACCTTGTATATTTATTATGGTCACATCTTCTATTTAAAACAAGCCATTTAACATGAAAAATATTTCTTGGGATTCTTTACATAGTAGAATTAACATAAGGATTCTCACAGGGCATATAAATTACTGATTAGAATTATTTATACCTGGCCAATCCTTCATGTCTTTGCGAATGCTATTTTATTTCAATTCTCAAAGTTATTGTACCACAGACACAAAACTCACAATTTCCTGCAGGGTCATTATCAGGAAGCTCTTCAGGGAACAAAACAATTGACATTAAAAATCAGTACTCTGCAGTTGTCACTGTTATTATCTGCCAGAGACTCTGCATAACGCATTTTCGACCACCAAGGCCGGCTGCCACATCTGTGTAAAATGCTTGAATTTTATGGTGCTTAAATATTTAATGATTCATAGGAAAAAATGTGAAATGTGTCTGATAAATCGCATCCCTTTCTCTAACCTAAGGTTGTAAACTTAAAAGACTTTCAACATGTAAACTTTGCAAGATGCCTGACCTGCTACTGACATTGAAATCTTGTATTACAATTTATAATATCACTTATTATGTATAAAAATTCTGTGATGACCTCCAAAAACAACTGTGGTTTTGTTTGTTTGTTTGTTTTCTGCGGTACACGGGCCTCTCACTGTTGTGGCCTCTCCCGCTCGGACGCGCAGGCTCAGCGGCCATGGCTCACGGGCCCAGCCGCTCCGCAGCACGTGGGATCTTCCCGGACCGGGGCACGGACCCGTGTCCCCTGCATCGGCAGGCGGACTCTCAACCACCGTGCCACCAGGGAAGCCCCAACAACTGTGTTTTATCTGGTGCATTAAATTTCTTTCAAGCCAAAGTGAGTTTACCATGTAACCTACCTTGTAATACAGCTTACCTCGGGTCTGGCTCAGCAGGGACAACAGGAGAGGTTGCACGGTAGGAGTGCGATCTGCAGATGCGAAGGGCACGAGCAGGGTGTGGAAAGTGACCCCCTTGGCTTGGGAAAGCGTGGGGTTCGGAAGCTCCTGGAAGCACTGTCCTGTACACAGTGATGGGGTGGGGGAGACATGAAACCAGGCCTCAGGGCCCGGGCGGTCCTGTCGCAACCTCTGCTGAGTTGTACGCACCCTCCAGCATGGGGCAGAGACCCCCGCGGGTCTCAGTTGTCCCATTAGTTGAACCACCTGTTTCACAAGGTTGCTGTAAGGGTTAAGAGCAAGAGATATAACTATAAAGAGATATAAAACGTCAGGTACTGTTACTGATGACCAGAGGAACTGAAGTTAGGGGGTTGTGATGATTGTATTTTTATAGCCCACGCACTGCTGAACACAGGGATGGCTGCAGTGCCAATATTCACAGGTAATAGTCACCTGTTTCATGAAGTAACTCTTTTTAAGTAGAAGGGAACTTCAGTGGTATCTGGTCCAACTTCTCAACAGAAAAATAGTGATGTTTAATTAACATTTCTTGAGCACCTACTATGTGACAGAAACTGTATGAACCCTGTTATAGGCGCTCCCCTCAACCTCTCAACTATCCTATTTTACAGATGAGGAAACTGAGGTTTGGAGAGCATGAATAACTTGCTCAGGGTCACACAGTCAGCACCCAGTAGAACTTGAACCCTGGTCCATCAGTCGCTAAAGATGGGATTTTACCCACACCATCGCCTCCCATACTATTGATTTCATTACATAATTCTCTTCCCAAGCAGCAATATGTCTTACCGCCAAATTCAATGATTTCTACTAGCAATGTTTCAGTTTTCCTTGATAGAGTATAAATCGTATGTTCCAATCTGCCAGTTCATCTGAAGATCTAAATATGATGTCAAGATCACTCTCTCCTTTGCCCCTAAATATTACAGAAGAAAAAAAATAAAAGGGTTCGCACAGATACATCAAACACACCTGCAAAAGTGCAGTGGCCAGATTGGCGGTACCCACAGGGGCTCCCTGGTGATACTCTTTGAATGTCCTGGAATCTTGAGTTTTGTGCACTAGGTCGCAGCATTCGTGAGGTGGGGCGTGCCTCAGACCGACAGAGGAGGATGGAGACCTCTCCCCACCGTCTGGTGAGCATGCTGTCTTATGAAGTGTTGGGAAAGGCCTAGATTTTTCTGTTTCTATGGACAAAAGCTTTCTTTCAAGTGATGCTTTCCTGTGATTCAAGAAAACACACCCACGCACAAACCCTCAACAATATCAAGCAGCAAAAGGCACCTCTTTTCATGTGTGCCACTGGCAATGGTATAAATTGTGCTTCTGTTTCAATCCACAAACGTTTACTGGTTTTGACATTCCAGACAAAGCATCGTTTCAGGTACTGTGCAGAGATACACAGTAACACATTCAGGGTTCCTGCCCTTGCGAAGTTCACAATCCAGAGAGAAAGACAGTCCTCTCACTGGAGGATCACTAGCAATTCTAGGTGGTCTGTGGTAACTGTCATGAACACTCTTTGGGAGCAGAGCATTCTGGGTCGTGGTGTCTGATGGCAGGACGCGGAGAATCTGGATGGACAGAGAGATTGGAAAAGGCTGCTTCATTTAAGTCACAGGGTCAGGGGAAAGCTCACAGCTTGGACGGCGAGACCACTTAGCAGCACAGACTCTGTTATGGATAAGGGGGGATGAGGCTGAAGGGCTGGCTAGAGCCCCGTGGTTGAGGGAAATGAGTTTGACCTTTATCCTTTGGCAACAGAGAGACAATAGAAGGTGCTGAGATGGTGAGCGGCCTCGCAAAAGTAGGTTCTGGAAGAGAAATGGCAGTGCTGTGTAGAACTGAGTGAGGAGGTATTTTAAGTATTGAGCGGTGTACTGAGAGATTTTAAGGTCCTTCTAAGCAGGGAGTCTGTGCCTCTAAAATGAAAGACTAGGGGCAGAAAAAAAAAAAAAAAAAGGAAATGACTGCAGTAATCCATGGGAAGGGAAAGGAAGAGATGATAGGTTTGTTTTGTTTTGTTTTAATGACGATTTGATTGAATCTCCCAAGACGAACTAGGACTGGGAAGTGGGTGGCCACGTTGGCCCCACCCTCTCTGTGTTACTGTCCGTGTTTGGTGGTGGGTCTCAGTCCTTTAACTGACTCCCCAAGCGGCAGAATGTGTGACCAATATGTAGACTGGCCCCGATTCTACAAAAACCAGCCATTTACTGTCTGGGCCTCAACAACAGACAGCTTAAAAGCACAGAGGAGCCTTGAACAATCATGTACAACTTTGGAATCAGGGGCACTAGATACTTCCAAGGTCACGACGAGGAAGCCATTTAACTGCTCCCTCATCTTGAGAACCAAGGAAAGATTCTGAATTAAGAGGCCTCAT
This sequence comes from Kogia breviceps, assembly GCF_026419965.1. Taxonomy (NCBI): domain Eukaryota; kingdom Metazoa; phylum Chordata; class Mammalia; order Artiodactyla; family Physeteridae; genus Kogia; species Kogia breviceps. The sequence continues at coordinate 190,400,160 of NC_081311.1, read as the reverse complement.
AAGTTGACTAACCACAGCCAAAGGGTGTGGGGTGTTTAACAGACAATCAGGAAATTACTATTAAAGCAAAGAAACCAAATTTGAAACCAGCTCTAAATGCTTATTTCCTATTAGAGGCAGTCGAATGCACTGGCTTTTGTCTTTCTCAATCCAATTCCGGTTTTTTGGCATAACTTTGGAGATTCCTTCTTGGAGGAAAAAGAAATAAGATGGTCATTGAAAATAATAAGCACTGGTTACAAGCAAGCCTATTAACTGAACAAAGTAATTACAGTAATTTCCAAAACACCTTTACGGTTGTGCTAAGATAACCAGTTTATATTTGTAACTAAAATGACCTTTCCCACATCTGTAAAGTTTAGTGATGTGTTCCACTCCATAAATAAAGAAGGCGTGCATATTACAGTTACACATGTGAAATTCAGTTCTGGTGTCTTTATGTCTGACAAGTGAAACGGAGCAAGGAGCTACTATTCTTGGACTCAACAGCAGTAAAAAAATATATATATATATACTTCCATATATAGTGGTTGGACTTTTAATGCATTGAAAAAACACTTTGGGGAAGCTAACATTTAATAAGCCCCTACTGGGAGCCAGGGGCCAGCCTTTGGGTGGCGGGCTTGAGGCAGAAGTGTACAGTTAACAAGACACAGGCCTCATCCCAGAGCCATTCATAACCCGTGCTCCCATGCAGAAGGCAGGTCTTACTGCAGTTGTGCACAAAAAGTCACAGGGCAAGATGTAAGTGTTATAACAGAATTACCTTTACAATGTGTTATGAGAAGATGGCGCGTTAAGAATGAGCTTACTCCCAACAGAGGTCATGGGAGACAAATTCGAAGAGTTTGGGAGAAAAGAGGAATGACATTTAGCTTGAACATTTACATTTTAAAATGTTTGACGCTACGAGACTCAGAGATACAATTCATACTATAAACACGCTGTATGCAGCTTTATTATCAGTCGTAAATTAACCCAAGGAGCTCAGGTAACACCGTGCCAGCTGGCAGGTCAAAGTGCTCCCAGAAAATCACGTGGTGATTTTCTTAGCTCATGTACGTGCAAGTGGCAAAAGCCTCTCCCAGGTCAATTCAGATTAGGAACCGGATGCAAAACCGCATAGTTGGTATGCTCCAAGTGTGTCAAATGTATACAAAGACTGAGAAAGCAATATCCCCCAAATGCTAACCCTGGGTACCCCTGAGTGGTGGGGACACAGGTGATTTTTAAAATCACACATGTATTTTTTTGTATTTCTGTTTATATTGTAAATTTTATCGACGGATACACAATACTTATTATTGAGTCCATTTTCCTGATTATACATTTCTTGATTTATTATTACCGTATAAATCAGTTTTCCTGCCGCAAAAGTAGTACACGTAACATAGGTATACACACGTTTTTAAAAGACAGCAATACAAAATCGTAAAAAAACAGAAAGCAAACTCCTATATGCACTCCACCTTCCAAAATAACCTCTGTTAACATGTGGGTACATTTCCTGCCAGATGTTTGCTTTATGCATATACAAGGTATATATATTACTTTCGTAATCAGAAAACTATATAAATGCCAAATAAAGCAAAACAGGAAGATCCTTTTCTGCTTCTAACTCCCTTTAAACATAAATATCTCAATGAAATAAGACATCAGTGATATTTGACCTTTTCCTTTTATTCATGAAACACAAGCACCAGGAAACACCTTAAGTGACTTACAGTCTGTGGGTTTGGGGAGTGTCTTGGACGGTGAGTAGGAAAAGCAGCTGTTACAGTGGTCAATTAAAAGGCACTTTTATGAGGAAAAAATACTTCGTCACAAGGGATTTCTCAGTGACCAAGCTACCGGTCACTGCTCTGCACGCGGCACGTGCTGCTGCGTTGCTGGTTGATTCAATACAAGGCGCATCTCCGGGATGGTGCATCGCCACAGGAGAGGCTGCTGGGAGCCCGACTGTGGATGCCGCCCGCTGTGTCGTGGAGTGTGTGAGCACTTTCCCATCTGAGGTCTTACTTACGCTTCTCCAGTTACACATCCCGTGAAGGCAGAGTGTTAGCACAGCAAAGCAGGTTCGCTGCAACCACCATCCAGATATGGGGGCCCAAGGAGCCGAGGCGCTTGGGCAAGGGAGACGGGCACGACAGCCTGCGGTGGTAGCCATGTCCTGTTCCTGGAAAGTCACCACGGCAACATGGCAGGAGGATGAGGGATGGCTCCCTGCTTCCTGCCAAGTCGAGCACTGGGCAGGATGAGGGCCTGACCTTCTGGGCTGGTGAACACAAAACTGCTGGCGAAGGTCACGGTCTCCAAAGACAAAACAAGGCTGAGTCAGCCGTGAGAGAAACGAGTGCGGAAACTGGTCCCCATGTGGATACGCTGACTTTCTGCCTGCAAGAAGACAAGGCCAGGAGGTGGGCCACTCCCAGAGAGCTGTGAGCTGCATCCAACAAGCCCGGTCTCAAGATGTCAGTCTGCTTGCAAATTAGACTCACAGAGGCCACAGGACAAAGGGCCACGGAAGATGTGAGCAACTGGGACGGTCACAGTGCCCTCTGCTTTTGTTTAAAACTAAGTGGGGGCTTGGGGGCAGTGTTAACACAGCTGGATCACGTCTGTTCATATGGCTGGGTCACCTCACTGGCCGTCGAATCTGTGAAGCCGCTTTCTCCTCATTTCTTCTTCTGGTGTGAGACGGAAGCGAGAGGCCGGGGGGCTATTTCTGCGATTTCCTGTACAGAGAAAGCACTAGGGAGAATCAAGCGCTGCCCATCCATTGTTTTGACATTTACAGGGCACTGCATCCTAGGATTCCCAAGGGGGGGAAAAAAAAGGATGGCTTGGGTGTCATCTTTATATTAGCATGAAACAGAAGTGTAACAAACATATTTCAATTTCAGATGTCAATACTACATTTCAACATAAAGTAAACATTTTTAGTGAGGTCCAGTCCATGAAACTAATTTGACTCATTTTGAAACTTCTTGACAATCCTCCCATTTCTATGTTCTTTTCCATCATGGTCCACAATTTGCATCATTTAATTTCCAAAATGTCTCAAGGGCTTACTTTATTTTTTTTTAATGCCCAGAAATAACTGTCACTGTCTGTAACATCCTCACCCAGTGTGCTCGTGGGTTTCTCCTGTTGGGCCCTTTTCCTCCCTCTAACCTGCTGCCTCCTGTACTTCTCCACCTGGTGGGAACCACGCCTGCCTGAAACTCACAAGCACCCACAGGGCATCACGGCCCCTACAGCAGAGGCTGTGTTACCATAATGACCAATATCTGGGCAGGCAGACAAAAATGCAGGCATAATATTTGAAGACCATATGAAGGACCATGGAAATCATTACTGAAAAGGGTTTCTCGGGGCTACAAACAGAACATATAATTTGCAGTGATATAAGCATTTCAATCGCTGCCTTAAAAACACACTCTTCCAGGCACTGTAGGGGGATAATAAAGGAATAACAGTAGACAGTCCTTGACCTCAAGGACCCAGAAACCTAAATCTAATGAAAGAGCTTCAATATCCTCCATGAGGCAGCCATGCAGGGCGTCACTGATGGATACACGCAAACAGTAGGTTCACGTCTAAGCACGCGGACCAGAAAGATCGCACCTTCCCCCTTCTCCTCTGCTAACCGTGCAAACTCACTGAGAGGCCCACTCCCATCACCTCCCTCCATCAAAAGTCCTACTGGTCTTCCAAGGCCCCATCCAAATCGCACTGCCCTCTGGCCACCCCCAATGGAAGAGCTCTCTCCCAACTCACGTTCCTCAGCTTCCAGCACCTTCCTCTCAGTGGTCCTCATGCAAGAGTCACCACATCCCACCAGACAGGGCAGCCACTGCGCATATACCGCTGCTCTCTCCTCGTGGAATCACAAGCTCTTAAATGTCAGGGAACATTTCTGACGCCTCTCTCTGCTCCCCAGTGCTGGGTACAGCCCCGCACACACAGAAGCTGTTCCGGAAACATACGGGCCTGACTCAGCGGCACGTGCCTATGACTTCCAAAGGTGTGTGTTACGGCCAGACCACCACATTCAACGTTGCCCTCCGAGGATCTGACACAACTGACTCTGGAAGCCCTGGCCTAGCTGGGAAGGGTGGGTGGGCCAGAGGGTCGGAGCCAGGAGGGAAAACAAGTGAACAGTTGATCCAAGCGTGGTATCTTGTCGGAGACGCTGACAGGGAACGTATCGGCATGGTCGTTGTTAAGACAATGATGAAAAGATGTTAGAGAAGGCAGTGTGAAACTAGGGGCCAGTTCGCTAAGCCACCACTAGAATTTCAGCTGTCAGACAATGAGAAATTTCTAAAAAGGCAGTCAAAAGGAACCGCTTTTTACATTTTTTTTTTCCCCACTGGGATAGAGACCCCAACACTTACCCATGTCTGATTCTCCTTTCCTCTGGAGACGTGAGGGAATTACCCCTGCTGGACCCCTTGTAACATTTCCTGACTAGTCCACCCAAAAGAGATCCAGGTGGGCCAAGCCTGACACTCACTGCTGCTGGGTAAACTCCACTTGGAGGTTTTTGGATAAGTGAAGCATATGTCGTTTTACCAACTTTCACTAAAGATGCTGTTCAAACGTGTAAGACTTTTACCATAAAGGTTTTACAAATACTATAAGATTAAAAGTTTTACTCGACATGGCTTTCACCACATACATTTGGAAAGGAATTTCTCTCTGTTCAAAGTGGTAAACGCTTTGAAATTACAGAGAAACTCATGAATCCAATTACCATTAGCTTATTGCTTAAAAGTGCTTCATACAATGAGACCCAACTCCTGCTTTCCTTTTCACGGTTGTTTTTAACAAGTCCGTTCTTAATTGCACTTATGGGCGCGGGCCAGTGTGTGACAGCCCATTCCAGCTGGGCAGGGAACCGGGAGGCCTGGCTGCGGGCAGAGTTAGAAGCTCAACGTGGCATCTTGACTCCAGGCCACAGGGCACGAGCCCACAGATGCCGGAAGATGCTCAGACCCCCAAAGGGAGTCACAGTGTCCAAGAGGAAAAGCCCGTCCCATGAAGGGAAAGGCAGGGAGGAATCAGAGGGGCCAGACTGTGAAGGCTCTGGGGGTTCAGCTCTCGAAGCGGCCAGCTGGCACAAACGCTCTCTGGACCCATGCTTGGGGCATCTAAGGAGAACCACGGCTGAGCCAACAGAAGAAATGCCATGTGCTGAAGCAGAAAACTGACATCAAGAGAGGAGCAATGATCACTCTTTCACAAGAGCCTTTTAAGGTATCCAGTTTGAATTAGCTTTTATTCCCAATTTCATGACGCCAATTTTACAGATGAAAAAAAACTGACGCTCGGGGAGTGTTAGGGACACACCTAAGGTCACAAAGCTAGCGTGAAGGGAAGCAAAAACCTGAACCTAGGTCTTCTGACTGCGGTTCTAATTCTCCTCCTCCTCTTCCACACCCCCACCCTGCCGTTCCTACTAGCACACCGCGTATGTCATCACATCCCTTCGCTATGCCTTATCCTCCTGCCGAAACCCAGGAGAGTCCCTTTCCTTCATGGATGAGCAGGGAGCTCACTGTTATCTGAAAATAGAAAAAGAAGAAGATCCAGCCTGAGCTCCCATCTAAGCTCTCAAATAGATGGGGCTGAGCTGTCATCACAGATGTGACTACAAAGTTCCCGCACTGGGTCCCCTTAAATTCTACTGACTACTAGAGTGGTTTGGGTTTTTAGGACCCCTGGAAAGGCCTTGTGTATAGCAACAAAACAACAATAATGACAATGCCTGATGTGGATGTTTTATGGGTATTTTAAATCCTTCAAACTCAGTGTTTCTGTTAACATCAAAGCCACCTGTCTGCAGAATGACTTAACTGCTTCATTTCAGGCTTTGAACTGCATTCTTCTTGTTGGTCGTTAGTTTTCTTGGAAAGTTTTCAAGACTAAATTAACCTGTGATATGTTGAAGGCAGCTTTGTACTGGACCTCCGTCAGCCAACCCCCCAACCCTGTCCGTCACATCTGAGCTCTGGGTCAGTGCCACACCGGGGGCCAGGCCTCCAGCCGCTCCTCTCCGTCTCAGCTAAGCTCTGTCTTCCAATTCTCCACCTTGTCATTTATTTTTAAACCATTTCTATATTTTCCGCTTGCGTCACATGACTACTATTTCTCTCCTTAGCCTCCAGGACCCTCTGCAGGCATTTCTCGAAGGGTCTAAGAAATGCGCTTTCCATATCTACCTATATTTTATTAAGCACACAGAAAAGGATCTGGATGGGCCTCAGCTAGACGGTAAAAGGAGAAAAGGTCCCCATGGGTATATTGGAAAAAGTGTTGATGGGAAAATGGGAGATGCTTCCGGCCCTGCCTGGAACTAGAGGGGACACCCCCGGCAAGCCTTCATGCCGGCAGGCTCTGGTTGGTTCACTTGTCAGGGGAGAGGGTGTAGAACAAGATGGCTGCCAGGGTCCTTGCCGTGACTCTGGAGTCTGATGACTGGGATAAAATCCTGACTCTTCCACTTACAGCTACATATCCTTGAGCAAGTAGGTTACCTTCAGGCGGCCTTAGTTTCCTTATCTATAAAATGCAAATAGTAACAGTAGCTCCTTTGCTGGGCTGTTGAGAGAATAAGAGAGGATGCATATAAAATGCTTAGCTGAGTGCCAGCAGTGCAGCTAATGCCCGATGAGCACCGGACGTTAGGACTTCTAACCTCTAACATCACCGAGAATCATATGCGTTAAACGTCTACCTGTTAATATCACTGGCTAAAAGACAGATACCAAGTAAAATGACCAAAGACTTCTTAAAAGATAGAGCCCAATTCTGTTTGAGGACCAATTGGCAGTGTTTTGTACAAAGTGTGGAGTCACTACTTACTAAATACTTGTCCTCTAAGAGACAGATACGAAAAAGGTAATTCACAACCTCCACATGCCAGCACACTTTTGTGACTTTCGCGCACTGGGAAAACTGGCGAGCCCAGCTGAGACCTCTTTTCTCCGCTGAGTTAAATCATGCATTGAACATTTACAGGTCCGGGTGAAACAGCCTTGCTCTGATGAACTTGGTACAGAACATTAGTATTTATGAGCCTTGCTTCTATGGTCCTGTAAATGGAGGTCAGCCCTCAATTTTACTCAAAGGAACAGTGAGCATGCTTCAAAGGACCTCAGGAGCAGAGCCCAGTTTAAGAAGATTTAGCTCAATTATAGCACCAGGAGTGAGAGCCTAAGATTTATTGATTTGTGGTTCTTGATGGAAAAATTTTCAGTTCTCTACCCTTATGTATAATGCAGTAACCTCTGCATTTTACATCTAAAGGCGGAGAAGCAATTTCATCCACATAAGAATTGCTAAAAAGAATGCCATGAGTTGATGGCCATTTTCCCTACTGTTCGCCATGCCTGTAAATAGAGATGTTTAATTTGCTGTATTCATAGATCCTGCCCATGACCTGACAAGCCCTCTATGCCATTCAGTGAAATTATACTAAAGTGAAGTCTCAAGATGGCTTATGTTTCCCTTAAATTAGGGACCTATGGAGGCAATCACTTAAAAAAAAATTTTTTTTTAAACCAAGAAACCTCTAAATATTCCTGTATTCTCTGGGATTGCTTTTGTCAAATGAGGGCAACAGCATGGGACCCATATTCTCTCTTTCAAAAATGTTACTTTATTAAAATTCCATGAATTCTAAAGCTTCCAAAATGTCTTTTGACAGGACAGTTGCTAAGTCATTTACTATGACCAAAAAGGCCTGGAAGGAACCCCAAGTCCAACAATTAGCAAGATATTCTTTTTTTTTTTTTTGCGGTACGCGGGCCTCTCCCACTGCGGAGCACAGGCTCTGGACACGCAGGCCCAGTGGCCATGGCTCACGGGCCCAGCCGCTCCACGGCACGTGGGATCCTCCCACACCGGGGCACGAACCCACGTCCCCTGCATCGGCAGGTGGACTTCTCAACCACTGCACCACCAGGGAAGCCCAAGATATTCTTTTAAAGTAGGAGGTGCCCAAGGACAATAAGAGCACTTTCCTTTTTGAGTCATTAGTTATAATGATCTATCTATCCATCCGTCCATCTTTTTAAAAAGAGTTTGAAATTCACCTAAAAACCTCATAACTTCCATACAGATGGAAGTTTCATTATGGTTTACAATAAAGGTAACATTTAAATGTGATTTGAGAGAGAAAAATTCACATTTCCACTCAACCGATCAAGTCAACAGCACTGGGATTTCTTCGTTCTGAAACAGTATCTGGAATCCCAAAATGAGAAGCTCTGAATGGAAATCAACTCAGTTGCTACTTTCCCTGTTGTACTTTTCTCTCTGATCTAGTTGGTTAATTTGGGGGACCTGTAATGGACACAACTGACTTCAAATCAACAGGCTTCATAGTCAAGTTAAATTGATAATTATAATCAACTTAATAATCCAGTTAGCAATTCGAGTAACCTAAAATATTGGGTCAGGCTTCCCTGGTGGCGCAGTGGTTGAGAGTCCACCTGCCGATGCAAGGGATACGGGTTCATGCCCCGGTCCAGGAAGATCCCACGTGCCGCGGAGCGACCGGGCCTGTGAGCCGTGGCCGCTGAGCCTGCGCGTCCGGAGCCTGTGCTCCGCAACGGGAGAAGCCACGGCAGTGAGAGGCCCGTGTACTGCAAAAAAAAAAAAAAAAAAATATTGGGTCCACTCTGTCAGATCTAGAGTTTTTTCTGCAATCTAGAGAATACATGGTGTGACCTTTAGAACAAAGAGAAAGTCCAGAGGGGGAGACAATAAATGTTTGCTGGGCAATTGCTACATGCTCACCCTACTTTACTCTCCCTTCCTTTTAAAAAGTATACAACTTTTTTAGTTTCCAGGTACTGAACATATGGGACCAACATCCAGACCAAAATACAGTATTTCCAGCACTCACAAGCCTCCATGGGCTCCCTTCCAGAAGTGGTCCACTGACTTCTTACAGCAGAGATTCATTTTGTCTATTACTGTCCATAAATGGAGCCATATAATATGCACCTTTTGTGAGTTGCTTCATTTTACATTGTTTGTGAGACTCACCATATTGCTGTATGTGGTTTCTGTTCTACTTATCCTTCTGAGTAGAATTTCCTCATCTGTTTTATAGGAAGAAGAATGGAGCCTTAAAGATTTCAAGGAACTTGCCAAGGCCACACAGCTGGTCAGGGACTGAGGCAAAAGTCACACCTAGATCCCTTTCTACTCTGTTCCAGACATGCGGTGTGTTAGTAAGTTGTCTTCCTTAACCCCGAAAGCAGAATCTGTAAACCCGAACAATACTATTCCTTTAAACTTGATTTGGAAGCAGGATCTGTTTTAAAAGCAGCAGGAAATTTTACCTTCTGCTTTAGATAAGGTTCACTGCAAACAGTAAGATTTTCTGGATAACCAAGTATCTAGAATTAGGATCTCCCTTGACAAGGTTTTAGCAAGAGGCCCAGTTGCAAAAGTCCACCTTGGTAATTAACTATATCATGTATTTTCTAAACAGAGAACAGCTTATAAATTCTTAGAGAAATAACTCTTGGTGGGCTGGAGAAGCAGCAAAAAGAGAGGCTGAGGAGAAGAGGGTCTCCCATTAGGAACCACTGTAACATGAAGCACATATTTCTTTAAACAAATGGATGCAGAGTTTATCTATCTATCTATGGCTGTGTTGGGTCTTTGTTGCTGCGTGTGGGCTTCTCTTTGCGGTGGCTTCTCTTGTTGTGGAGCACGGGCTCTAGAGCGCAGGCTCAGTAGTTGTGGCTCGCGGGCTTAGTTGCTCCACGGCATGTGGGATCTTCCCGGAGCAGGGATGGAACCCGTGTCCCCTGCATTGGCAGGCGGATTCTTAACCACTGCACCATCAGGGAAGTCCAGGATGCAAATTTTAATACTAAAGGGATTTTCCATTTTAAAAAATCAATCTGTCTTAAATCCTTTCATAATTCTGTCACCACCTTAACACTTTATCAAGAGGGATTTAAATGAGATTAGGAATGAGTTTCAAGTACCTTTTATATATATTTAATGGCTTTAGGATGTTTCAAATTTTCTTTGATCTAAAACAGCCTGCCTTTTGGCCAGCAATCTGAAGGTGCCTCAGATGTTTACCCAATCACATCAGCTGATTCTGGAAACTGAGAAGAGGTTGACTATCTCCTCTGGAGGAACAGTCTTCCCAGTTCCATATAATTTGGGACTGTATTTTTTTTTTTAATTCAAAACTCACCTATGGATATCCACTAGACAGATATAAGACAATTCTTGGAAAACTAGACGCGGGGCTCCCTTTGCTTCCATATTCTCATTGCCTAGTACCCACGAGGGCCTACGTGCCTAGCTCAGACAGCAGAGAGAAACCAGACAAGGGCCCTGCCTGGAGGGAGAGATTTGAGAACATGTTTTACAACAGAAAAAAGAAAACTGAAAGTAGAATGAGGAAGTCTTTTGTGGGCAGGGAGTTCTGATGAAAAAAATATATATATATATGTATACTCCACACACACACACACACACGAGTACGGACAATGCTAGAAAAAAGATGAAGACCCTTTGGACTATTAAAATCCCACACTCCTCTCTGAAGCTCCAGGGCCAGTGTGCCTGACTTGGCCAGGACGGGCAGCTGTGGCCTGGGGCCTCCCCCGATGTTTCTGATAGAGATCCCATACCTGCCCGCAAACAGGGCCCTAGCAGGACACCCCAGAGAGGGCCGCTGCCCTGTACCTCCCGCCTGGCCTGCATCTTTGCTGGACTCGGACCCTCCAACCTTAAAGGATTCCCGAGGTCCAAATGGCTACCTGCTCAAATCTCTGACCCCTCCGGCTCCTGGCCCTCTATCAGCTCTGACCCTCTGATCGTCATCTCTTAGACAGAGGAGGCCTTCCACTGCCTTCTTATGGCCGGACTTCCTGATGACGTTAAGATGGGACCACGTGGCGTGGGCAGGGGAAGGACAGCAGGATGGAACTTCTAGTGGTCTCCTCAGAGCCTGGATACCACCCCTCCTCTTGCTTCTCGATCATGGGGTTATCTTTGAGTAAGTTTTAATTTAATTTTTTTTTTAGGAGAGGGAAGTGGGTAAGAGATTATTTAAACTATAATAAATTGAGTTCAAAGAGATGTAAAACTGCGTCTTCCCAAGACCCACTGGGTTCCAGTCCTGCCGCTTGCCACTTGCTGTGGCCTCATCGTCAAGGAGTGGCTGCGGCTGAGTTCTCCCCTTGCTGGCCTACAGCAGCCCCGTCCCATGAGCATAGTTTCCATAGAACAGCAACCAACTGGCCGGTGAAGGCGGGAGTCGGAGCTAGGCTCCCAGTTTCCAGTAGCTCAAATGCAAGAGGTTTGGGCAAAGCCAGGCAGCCTTGGAGACTCTATGAGCGGGACAGCTGTCTGCTTTGCTGCTGTGATCCCTAAACGTTCATGTGCACAATAATGGAGGACTCGTTAAACACGCAGATTTACTAGATCCTACAGCCAGAGGCTCTTACGCATCAGCTGGTTGGAGAGCAGGAAGCTGCATTTTGATGAAAACCCACCCTGGCGGCGTTTCTGTTGCAGGCAATGTATCAGATCACCGAGAATCACTGGGGGAAAAGAACACACTTGGCTGGATGTGGGTCTGCATCTGGCTCCACGAGGACCTCGGACAAGGCACCTCTCCCCGGGCCTCGGGCTCCTCATCTGTGCAATGAGGGGTGCTGGACTAGACACGTCAGACCTCCGCACAGAGGTGCAAGATCCCACGGCTGTGTGGCTCTCGGTGAGCCAGCAGGGTTGGCTGGCCCAAGAAGGCAGAGTGCAGATGGGCCACACCAGCAACCTGCGTCCTCCACTGCCTGCAGTCTGGGCAGCTACTCTGCCTGCCCTGTCAGCCAGCCTGGCCGTGACTTCTGACAGCTGGGCCGAGAACTGGCCACGCTGTGCTCCTTGGCAACTTCCTCCAACTAATTTGGTCTAACTCAGTGCCCCTCCCCATGCCCCAGCATTTTAATTTTTAATAAACTTTTTATTTTGGAATAATTTTAGGTTTAAAGAAAGTTACCCAGGTAATACAGCCAAACATCTTCCATTATCATGGTCTAGTTGTCAAAATCAACCACTTACAGGGATGGGTACGTTACTATTAATGAAAGTCCAGACCCCACTTGGATTTCACCAGTTTTTCCATGACTTTCCCAACTGAAGCCAACAGTCCATTTAGTTGTCAGGTCTCCTTAGTTTCTTCAGGTCTGTGGTACTCTCTCAGTCTTCTCTTATTTCCTGTGACCTTGACAATCTTGAGAAGCACCAGCCTGTAGAATGTCCCTCAACTTGGTTTGTCTGATGCTTTTCCTCACCATGATTCTGGGGTTAAGGTTTTCGGAAGAAGACCACAGAGGAGAAGTGCCCTTCCCGTCCGATCATAGGATTTATCCCTGGTGATGTAACCTTGAGCACTGGGTTAAGGAGCGTTTGCCAGTTTCTTCCACTTTTAAAATGTTTTCATGAGCTCCAAGGGAATAAAGCTTTAACTCTCATCACCAAGAGTTACCAGGATAAACTGGAATAGGTAGAAGTACCCCAAGCAGCCTTTGTCACTTTCCCGGCTTGAGGAGGAGCAGGGTACAGTGGGGTCATCCCTGACCTTCACTGAATTCAGGTTCTCTAACACGGATGTGAGTGTATGAATCACCAGGAGAGCTCTGTGAGAGTTTCTGATTTGGCAGGCTTGGCGTGGAGCCCGGGCGACGTATTTTCATGAGTTCCCAGGTGATGCGGAGCTACACTAGCTTTTTAGAATCAGCTCAGATTTTGTTTTTTTTTTTTTTTTTCAACTGAAACTATCCACCCTGGGTTTCACGCCAGTATTTACATTTGCCAGCAGGTGGAGCCAGAGGCTCATGACTCAATCTGCTGAAGAAAACTAGGACGAATTCCAGTCAACAAAGCATTCCGCACTGTAAGCAGAATTAGGGTTATTTTGAAACAGATGGGCTCTACAGAAGCCGTTGCACTGAATATTATGGAGTTGTTTATTGTCTAGATGGTCTGAAACCCGGGGACTATTTGCCAGTATCTAGCAGTTTCTGTGTCATATCAGGCTTCTTCCAGAGCAGAGGAGACTGACAAGACCCTGGGAGACAGATGTGGTTATGGATATGGATGTGGATACAGATATTTTAACCAGCTCTGAACTCAGAATTTACTCCTGCTACGGTGCATACTGCCTTGCATAGCTGAGTGCCTCTTCCCGGAATGATCAGGATCGCTCCAACTCCAAATCAGAAAGGTAGATACAATAGATACATTTGGATGCACACGTATCCAAATAGATACAATCTGTGATGATAAGACAACGAATCCCGGATGCAATAATTCTAAAACTGCTTTACTTTAACCCTAATCCAAGTGGTTCTGTTTCCTGGTTTGCATTTTTACCCACACGCCCACTTACCCTTGCCCCAGTCCTCTTCCCTCCGCCCCTCTCCTTGTGCTGCCCCAGCTGACGTGAGCAGGGAGGAAGCAAGGGCCGGGAAGGCCATTGAGCGCTCATCTTGACTGTGCCTGATGCCCTGGTTCACAGTGTGCGGGACCAGGAACTTACGAACGGAGACTTCTGTGAGTCCTGGAAATCCGCAAAGGCCTCCAAGCACCAACGGTTCCTCCCTAGAGAATGTTTTCAATTCCTTAGCCTGTGATCCCGGGCACCCAGCTGCTGCTGTGCTGGTCAGCCCGGGATCAGAGAGGCCGTGAAGGCATCTCTGAGGGTGGGAGCTTGGTGACGGGCGGCTCAGCAGGCTCTGGCTGCCTCCGTGCTGGACAGACCCTCAGTCACCTGAGGGGTGCACAGACGTGCTTCCTGGCGGATGAGGCCCTGCTGTGAGCAGTGGGTTCGTAACTGCCTGGCACAGCGGCTCCCTCCCTCCAAGGGATAGAACGCCAGCTGATGGTGCCCCCTCTTTCACGAACAGGGCCGGGTCCCCCGCTCAGAAACTACAAAATCCCCAACATGTTTGCTCTTTGCCCAGATTCTCAGAAGGAGGCAGAGAGAAGCACCATTGATGACGTTTAGAGCTGTGTCGTTTTTTTTCTCACTCCCTTCAACTTGAGTTTCAAATCAGAGACAGCCCAACGGCCAGCTTTGTAAGCAACAGCCCAAGGTAATGTTTTCATTGACTTTTAAAATCATAGCCCATTTGGAATTCGCCCATATTTCCCACAGAACCCTCAATCTTCTGAAAATACCTTTTAACCTTCGGGCATAGAAAAATATAAGTAAATATCATCCCAAGAAATCAAAGAACAAGAAAGAAAAAAGATGGAGAGTCAGGAGGAGAACTCTGGAAAGGGACAAAGAAACTGCAATCGGGAACTTCTGCCGAGACCAACCACTGAGGGGTCACGTCCAGGTCACGCCGGACAACTGCTGCCAGTGACTGTTCCTCAGGAGAAACAAGGGCGTGGAGCCTGGGAGGGAAGGGGTTGTGGGCAGCCGACCCTAGGCTCGGTGGCCAGGCTTACTGGCAGCAAATACAGTGAGCCATGGGGCAGGTCCCACACCTACCCGCTGCTTGCATGCCACAGTCCTGCAAAACACGCGGCACGTCAGAGCTCTAGAGACTAGATACTGGATCCGGAAGAGTCATTTCCAAACTTTCATGTGGGTGAGCACACTTAGAGACCGATTCTAGGCTCTAACTTGGGAGATCCCAGATCAACGGCTGTGGTGAGACCCAGGAACCTGCATTTTTCAGAAGCACCTCAAGTGAGTGTGATGCTACCAGCCCCACTCTGAGAAACGTGGATCCGAGGGATGCCGTCCTACATTCTGGGCTTTGGTTTGGTTGTAAGGATGAGCGCCGGCACGGCATTTGGCTTTTGTACACAGAGGTCTTTTGTTACATCTTCCCGGAGCCAGAAGCTCTGGTGGTTTCTCAGGCTGCGCTGTGCTCAGTCCTGGACGACGTGAATTTTTAAAGGAAGACACCAACGCAACCCAGCTCTCCTGAAGATTCTAGCAGTTGTAACATGAGAGTGGACGAAACTGGCCACTCACCCAGTCCTAGGAGCAAAGCCACTCACCTCTGGATCCCAGGTGCCTGGGACCTGGTGGGCACGTCATAAATGTTTGGCGAATGAACAATAAACCAACTAATATGCTATCGGGGCTGAGCAGAGAGGGGGCCAGGAACCAGGGGCCCAGGCCAGGCCAATGGGGCTAGAGGACCGTGAGAGAGATGCGGGTAAATGGTGGCAGGTAGGGAATTTCAAGGCCCAAGAGCCTTGGTTTCTGGCCTCAGCCAACAACCAGCTTTCAAACCCTGAGACATAAGTGGGTGAGAACAGGTGACTTCAGAATACAATTCAGTCTATTTGTTTCCTCTAACAAATGCATGAAGTTGGTCTGGGCTCTGGGGTTCCATTACATTAGAGAACTTTGGTATCCAGAAGTAGGCCAAGCTATGAGATGTACTACGTACATCCATGTTGAATGCTGTAAAAATTCAAATTATTTCTATTTTTCAGATATCATAAGCCTGACTGGTGCATAAGTACACATCAAGAGATACCGATATCAACGCATAATTATGAAAACAATCCCTGACCTAGGAAACTGTCCTTGAGATGTTGAGAAGCCAAGGAGAACATGGTTCGAAGCTCTCACAAAAGCTGGAAGCTGCCGGCATGCTTCTCTCGCAGGTGGAAACAGAGGAAGATGAATTATTCTGGGAAAAGCCTGCGATGAGAGTGCGTCACAGCTGGTCTCAAAGGTGCATGAATGTCATGGTGAAGGTGGGGCGGGCACCCTGAGAACCACCAGCCCAAACCCACAAGGAAACAACAACGCAAGGGCCTCAGCAGATGCACTTGCTGGGTTAAAAAAAAAAAAAAAAAAGGCAGGAGAGGGAGGGGGCGGGAGATCCAAGAGGGAAAGTAACTGGAAGAAGAATGACATCCTGGTCAGTGGTCCGAGCCCCATGAATTTTGAATGGTTGGTGGTTTAGAAAATCAGGGTGGGCTCCTTGGCAAAGGCCTAGATAAGCTGGGAGGTAAGGACGACACAAGTGTATCCCTTCAGAGCGGACCAGCTCTGAATGAGATAAGTGGCAGGGTGAGAGCATCTGCAGAAATGCCAACAGGCAGGAGCCTTGCTCTCTGCACCAGAAGCTGAGAAATGCTTCCTGTGGGTCAGAGCTGGCCTAGAAGTGGGGTGGCTGAGAAGTTCTGGGATGAGATAAACTATCCCAGAAGTAGGATGGTCATCTTAAAAACACGCTTGTTTTTGTATTTGGTGGTATTTAACCAGTTACCTGGCGGTCCAGTGGTTAGGACCCCATGCTTTCACTGCCAAGGGCCTGGGTTCGATCCCTGGTCAGGGAACTAAGATCCCACGAGCCCTGTGGAGCCACCGAGAAAACTAAACTAAACCAAAAAAAAAAAAAAAAAAAGCAAAAAAATATTGCTCTGATGGTATGTAACCTGACCCTGAGCTGAACTGCTACTTTTTGTTCTTTTAGGTCAGATTAACCCACTCCCACCTACGCCAAGTTCTGATCCACTAGTGAGAGACACTATGTGTATTTGTGTGTGTACATGCATCCTTGTGTGTGGGCTCGAGTATGTGTGTTACAGACACGCCTTGTGACTGCAACTTCTCCCATAAACAAGCCCTCCCAGCCTCAGGAAGAGCCAGGGGCTTTCTCAGACTTCTGGCACACAGTCTTGAAACAGCCTGCCCCTAACTCACCTAGAATGGATCAGAAATGATTCTAAAGTGGGCTGCGCTAGGGAGAGAGACTCAGTAATAAAAATGGCTTATTCTTACATGTCTGTTAAATAATTTCTGGTAAAACAAAACTTATTTTATGAACAGAAAGGGAGACCACAGAATGAAATTTTTTGAACTTTAAATTCCAAGTTAGGAATCTAGAGCGAGGCTTACCTTGGATAACTGATGATTTAGATAAGTGGGGAGGGATATATTGTCCTCCGAGCACGTGTGGAAACAGATGTGTCATCTAAGTGTTTGCTGTGGCCAAAAGAAAAATTATGGTACGCGGGCCTCTCAGTGCTGTGGCCTCTCCCGTTGCAGAGCACAGGCTCTGGACACACAGGCTCAGCAGCCATGGCTCACGGGCCCAGCCGCTCCGCGGCATGTGGGATCTTCCCGGACCGGGGCACGAACCCGTGACCCCTGCATCGGCAGGCGGATTCTCAACCACTGCGCCACCAGGGAAGCCCTGATTTTTTTTCTTTATTGGAGTAAAATTGCTTTACAATGTTGTGTTAGTCTCTGCCGTACAGTGAAGTGAATCAGCTATATGTATACATATATGCCCTGCCTCTCGGACCTCCCTCCCAACCCCCCATTCCACCCCCCTAGGTGGTCACAGAGCACCGAGCTGAGCTTCCTGTGCTATATAGCAGGTTCCCATTAGCTCTCTATTTGATGCATGGTAGAGTATATACGTCCATCATAGGCCTACCTATAGTTTTTAAGAAAGAAGCTTTAAAGACTGTGTCAAGTGTGGAGAGGAGATTCTTTGTGAGACGCATCCAGCTCATCTTAAAATCCTGGATTTTCAGGACTTCCCTGGTGGTCCAGTGGTTAAGATGCTGCGCTTCCAATGCAGGGGGCGCAGGTTCGATCCCTGATCAGGGAAGTTCCACATGCCTCATGGTGCAGTCAAAAAAAAAAAAAAAAAAAATCATGGATTTTCAGAGCGGGGTGGGGGAGGACTTGGGATGATGGAATCCAATCTGCTCATTTCAGAGCCCAGAAACGGAAGCCCAGAGAGGGTAAACGGGTCTCCCGTTTTGCACAGCTAATGCGGGCAGAATCAGAACCCAGGTCTCTCAGTGCTCTGCTCATGTCACCAGACTTCATTGTTTTCCCTTTTAGCCATTTCATCCTGAAGAATCCAAACCTCCCTTTCAAGTCCGGAGCGGACAACAGTGTTTTATGAAAGTGCCTTCTGCTACCCGGCTCTGTGGGCAGCACGGGAAGGGAACGAAAGGGCTCTGGTGCCAGACGGAGCTGTGCTTGAATACAGGCTCGGCCCCTTCCTCTGTGCTCCTGGGCAAGTCACTCTCCTCACCGACCCTCACTTTTCTTATCTGTGTGATGCAGGAACCTACCCCTGGATTGCTCTGAATGGAAGGAGCTAAATAAAGGATGCCAGCACCTGGCTCAAAGCAATCGAGGTTCAGGGGTTCCTGCTATTAGGCTAATAACCCCTTCCAGGCTTCCCCACCCCAGGAATGTCCCCACCATCCATCCAGTTAGTCCCACACACCCAGACCCCAGTCATCCTAGACAGCTTCCCCTTCCTCATGTGGCCCCTTCAACCCACCACCACATCCTGTCATTGTAACCTGAACCTTCCCCTAACTCATCCCCCCTTCCCTGCACCTGCCATGTCACCAGCCCTGCCTGAGCCACCTGCTTCGTGAGCCTACACTGGTGCCTGAGCCCCTGGATGATGTCCTGCCCCTGCTCTGGTCTTCCAACCAGCCCCCCCTCCACAGGGGAGCTGGAGAGCTTTGCCAGAACACGCATCTCATCCACTTTATCCTCTGCCTAAAGCCCTCCAGGAGTTTCCTTTCATTCAAGAACAAATGATCAAACTTTGTACGCAGCCCAGTAAGCCTGCCCTCCCTCAGCTCCAACTCCCAGGGATCCCTCCCTGCCTCCCCAAGCTCTCAGGAAAGTAGTCACGTCCCCCTTTGCCCTAAGTTCTCCCAGGATCATGTCCCCTTTCTCCAAAGCACACGATGCCACAGTTAGTAGTTACGTGGGACTCTGGTGATCCCCGTCAAGTGCATCCTCCTTAGGTGGTGAGCTCTGTGGGGTGAGAACACGGAGGGTTTGTGTTCACCTTCTCCCCGGGGATGAATAAATAAACAAACCAGCAGGAACGGGAGGGAGGGAGGTGTGGAGGAGTAACTACCGTCCTCATTTTACAGACGGCCAGACTGAGGCTCGAGGAAGGCGTGTGACTTCCCGAGGTCAGGACCCCCAGGAACCGGATGGAAGCGCAGTGGTCCTCACACACCACCCACCACGCTGCTTCAGAAACCAGCTCCCACATTTCTCCTCTACCATCCAACCTTTCTTCACAGTAGCCAGTGACTCAGCCAAAAATTAGTGGGTTCTTTAAAAAAAAAAAAAAAAAAAAAAGAGGCTCTGAAGGCATGGGGGGCGGGGACTATAATTGTCACATGGAAAAAAAGAAATTGCAAGTTAATAACGGGGAAATTTTGAGTTTAAAAAAAAAAAAAAGACCATCCAAAGCTACAAGATTTGTTGCTATTGAGACCAAATGGAACAACATTTCCAGAATTGTCTCTATGGATCTGAAGATTCTAGATTAAGGGCAAGTGACTTGGCCAAAGGCTTAGAGCTGTTTTCTGACACAAGTACTCTTAGGGAAGGAAAAACAAGGGTGGTAAAAGCCCCAGCGAGGTTGCTACACCAGTGTGACTGATCTAAATGGAGCACACTTCCATGAGTCATTTGTAGCTTTAAATACTATAGAAAAAAGAATTTATGAAACATGCCCAAACAGTCTCCCTTTGATGTGGCGAGCTCTTTTCAAACCACATTGTTCAAATTTACGTTAAAATGCAAACCCTTCATGTTTACAATGGTACTCTTGGAGGAATAATATAAAAGTACAACTGCTAAATTTCAAAGACAAGACTTATAACCTCAGAACAATGGGGCATTCCCAGTGCAAATTTATGAGCTGTTAAACCTCAAAAGGTTTCCTCAATTAGCAATGAAGGTTTTGACATATTTGCAGCCTGGTATAGGGGCTGCTTTTTATACAATTTGGGGTGTACTGCTTTTATCGGAACTTTTCCTTACTTTTATTGACCTCGGATGACAGCTACTGTGCTCCTCTCTGGGCAGCGTTTGATCCCGCTAATTGTACCGTGGAGCCGGGACGGCATTTCACGGTTTACCATTGCTCCTGGGGCGCACGACAAATTAGACATAATGCATTGCGTTGTAATTGCTGCACTGTGAACTTGGCTCGCCTTCCCAACAGAAAATACCAACATCCAAGTAGTTTTATTATAAAAAACCGTAAGGGATTCTTTTGGATTATAAACATCTGAAGACATAACGTTCTCATGAATTCTGGTGGCTATTTTGGACACACACAGGGCGGGAAAGGCTGAAAAGCAAATCAAATATACTTCACATGAATGTTTACAGAGAAAAAGAGGAGGCAGTCACGAAGGCAAGGCCATAGGGAATGCAAAACAAAACGGAGTAGGGGCTGAAGGGCAGACAAAAGTCCAAACTGGGAAATCAAAAAGGCAAGGTCTAGGGATGGCCCTTCGTCTCCCTGGGCCTCAAGTTCCTCCTTTTGAAAACAAAGGCACAGAACAAAATGACCACAGAGGTCCCTTTTCCATGAAGATAGGAGCCTCAGGGGGCAGTGACTTGTTTCCCAAGTCTGATTCGTCAGCACTAGAAACCTGCGTCTCGTACCAAACACACAGCTTCTTACCACTGCCCTGTTGCTTTGGGGCCTCTTAGAAAAAGATGATGCCTCTTTAAAGGGCAAGGGGCAGAATAAATAAAGCACAAGTTTTGTATATGCAATACGATCAAGTGCAAAAAAAAAAAAAAAAAAAATCACAAGAACAGTACAGTGATCACTCCAGAGGCCCACAGCAGGCCGCGGTCACAGGGCTTGCTGCAGATTTGGAAGCAACACCAAGGCACCAGGGGGTGCCCTCTTAACCCTCCCTTCTCCTCTCTCCCTGCCCTGGGACAGCAACCTGATATACGAATTCAGACTGGTTTCTTTCCACTTCCTCTCAGGGAAATGAATGTCCTAGAGGAGCCAGAGGTGCTCCAGCAAGATTTCAAGCGCAAGGGGTCACCGGGCAGCTCAGCCGGCCACACAGGTAACACATAACTGGACTGTGTTAGAACCGTGGCTTCTCTTTGAAGCCAGGCCACAGACAACCCAACGTGCAGTTGGTAGGCTGCGAACCTCCTGCCAAAGAATTCTGTGTCCCTCGACTGACTTCTCCTCCCACCTGGTTCAACAGCAAGCAAATGGCCCACTTAACTGCAAACCGAATTTAAGACTTAAATTTGACAACCAAGTATGCTTAGAACTTTGAGTGTTTGGCACAGGAGGGTCAGAATTCTAACTATTTACTTGAATTATGACACCCAGAGCTGCATACAAGGCATCCTGGATGAGAAACGCACCGGCTGTCCGTCTGTCGAGACTGTGGAAAGCCTGTGGAGCAGTGTGACCCTCTCCCCCTAAACCCTCACGTCCACTGTGGACGAGGTAGCCGTTCTGCTACCGACTAGCTCACGTGAACAAAAGGGGACGCTCAGGAGTGGGCAGCTAGGAGGGCAACAGTCAGGATTACAGTTTGGGGACAGAATACTCTTACTTATTGGCCCTAGACTTGTGCTAAGGCTCACAGACGTGTCACCAGGGAGATATGATCAGCTGTGATTCTGTCAGTGAATGAAGCACATCAAGGTTCGTCTCTGGTTATCACTCCTTAAGAGACAATAATAGGGAATTCCCTGGTGGTCCAGTGGTTAGGACTCCGCACTCTCACTGCTGAGGGCCTGGGTTCGATCCCTGGTCGAGGAACTAAGATCCCACAAGCCATGCGGCACGGCCGGGGGGGAAAAAAAAAAAAAGTGTGGGGGGGGGACTGGGCAGGGAAAGTGAGAGGCTATATCTAGGAATTGTTTTTGGAAACACTCCCAAGGCAATGGACTGTGCTCTAAATAAAGAAATACCAATCTTCAAAGGGGGACAGTTTTGGGTAAATGGCAAAGCATGAGGAGGCTGAGGGACAAAGGGAATATGAAAATACTACCTTCCCAACAAACACCCAGGGTGTCATTTACATGCGGGATCTAAAATCTGACACAGATGAACCTACCTATGAAACAGAACCACGGACACAGAGAACAGACTGGTGGTTGCCAAGGGGAAGGGGGTGGGGGAGGGGTGGAGTGGGAGGCTGGGGTCAGCAGATGTAAGCGATTATATGTAGAATGGATAAACAACAAGGTCCTACTGTGTAGCACAGAGAACTATATCCAATATCCTGTGATAAACCACAAAGGGATAGAATATTAAAAATGTATATATACATATATATGTGTATAACTGAGTCACTTAGCTGCACAGCAGTAATTAACACAACATTGTAAATAAACTACACTTCAATTTTTTAAAAAAGAGAACACCGCTTTCCCAACTTCTTTAGACAAAACTAGGCCTGAGGTTTCCCCCACACCCCCCGTCAGGCAACCACTTCGTAGTCACGAGCATCTCCAGTGCAAGAAAACATCTCACACAATTTTCTTGAGTAATTATTTCCCTAAATTGATGCCAGGAAAATCTTGTTCCTTCTCTGGGGAGAATATACTTCGGGATTCCTGCCACAAATTAAATGGTCTAGATGAGTTTAGAGAAAGATCATTTAAGGACAATCAAAAAAATTACACACACACACACACACACACACACACACACACACACACACTGGAAAAAGAAAATACCAAGAGTGAATAAGAGTGCCTATGTTGGAAGTCCAGGTAGGAACCCCATGAGGAAGGATAGTGCCAGGGAGACAACACAAACTCAAGAAGGGTTCTGCATCCCTCTATTTTGAAGTCCAGGTCCATCAAGAGATCTTAAAAGAAATACATAAAAAGAATATAGCAGTGGAGAAACTGAAGTTTTACATCTCCAATTTTTATGTTATAGGCTTCCTTCCCCCCTCTAACTTCAGTTTATAAACTGAAGGCTTCAGTCTTTTGAATACACAAGGACACTTGTGCACACACAACCAAATCCAACCAAAAAAAAAAAAAAGAGAAATAAAAACCAGAGCCATTTCAAATATACCTCAAGCGAGAGCTTGATCGAGTGTCTGGACTCCAGAGACAACTCCGCCTGGTCATGGTGGTGTTCCCAAGGCAGGTGGCCAATCAGAATTTGTTGAATGACTGAATCCCAAAGAATTTTCATGGATGGAGGGTTAAGTTCCACCATTTCCAGCTCCTGCCTTGACCCACAAACTCAGCCATCCAGGGGCGCTGCAGGGTTTTGGTTTAGCCCTCGTCTGCCCTGGAGCCATCCAGTGAGATCCATCTAGAGCCGCTGGGGATCCAGAGGAGCTGACAGGAGAAATTGCTCCTCGTGTCCATTTACATAAGAAAAATGAGGATCCACTTTTCTAGGGGTGAAATCAGGGCTGAGGAAGAAAAGGATGGCTCTTACACAATCTTCATCTCTCTCTCCCCTCTTTGTATTTCTTTCCTTCATAAGAAGGGGGCTCTCTAGCTTTCCAACATGTTCAACAGCTACCAAATCCGAGAACTCTGGAGACAGACCACGAAGATTCACCCTTGGATTAAAAAAAAAAAGTCACATCTCGTGAAAACACAGATATCACCATGAGAAAAACCTGGGAGAAAACACTTAGAATTCGAAACAAAACAAAACAAAACAAAACAAAAGACAGGCAAAAAACACTTCTTTGGTTTTGTAAAGAAACTTATTTGAGTATTTGAATATTAATAATATCCACATTTATCCCACACTTGTAAGGCAAAGCAAATAAACTATCGCCATTAAACAGAGAAAAGAATTATCACCCTAAAGTGGCTACTCCTTCATAAGAGCTACCAAAATGCAAATAACCTGTAGCCTGTTCTTTCTCGTGCCTTAGCTGTAACAGAGGAGAAAACTGGTTCGGAAAAGCACAACGAGAGAAAGACAAGGACTAGGTTTTGAATGCACCGTCTGGGGGACGTCCACCGTGACGGCCGTGTAAAAGAAATAAGCCATCCAGGGCTGACATGGGCTTTAATATAATACCAGACTTTACCACTTACTATTCATTCGCTTGCTCAGTCTTTCACTCTTTCTCTTACTAGGTGATCATTCATCCAACAAACATTTTTTAAGCACTTTCCCGGGGGGGGGTCTGTGATAGGTGTGGGGTGCACAAGAGTGAATAAGAGCGGGGGATGGCTTTACCCACTGTAGAAACAGTGCTCAGGGACTAAGCCTGTGAAAACGCCTGAGATCTCAAAGTAATTAACTGGCTCCCTCAGTGAAAAAAAAAAATCTATAAAACTGAAAAGTAATAAGTATTTGATTAAATGCCTATGAAATGTACCACATCAATCATTTATATCTCAATTCATAAATATGACATATATATTTATAGTCGTTTACTTAAATATATATTTATATACCACGGATGGGCTGTCACATGTTTCAACATGTGAAATGACACAGGGTCGGGGTGGGGTTTCTAAAAATAAAAACCCACGGAAGTCCTCGAAAGTCCCCCCAGGATGGACAGGACATCTGTCCTCTCCCGGAGTTCACAGTGTAGTGGAGACAGAGGCACACGCCAGTGGCCGCAATCACCTTGTGAAACAGCTAAGAAAGTTGCCCCTCTGAGCCTCATTTTCTTCATTAAAAAATAACCTACTGAAAACCAGAAACCATGGCCTTTGGGGCAGTTTTGAGGTCCAAGTTAAAAAAAAAAAAAAAAAAAAAAAAAAAAAGATGGGAAAGTATTTCATAAGCACAGAGTGATGAGAAGTAAAATTTTAACCCCTTTGGTCTTTGCTCCTCCTGATAGTAAATGTCTCTTACTATGTCGGATGCTACACCTGCTGCCTACCTGGGAACTGCTGCTCAGACCAGAGACAAATCCCTACCATACCCTAAACATAAGGCTGCTCTGGTGCCCTTCTGCAGCCCACAGATGTCTCTGATGGACAGACACACGTAAACCAGGAACGCTTCATGTAAAGATAAAACTTGGTCTGTATCGTGAGATTCCAAAGAGACAGAGGCTAAAAAAAAAAAGAAAAACAAAAACAAAAAATCAACCCCCCCCCCCCACTTACACTGGTACAAATGAAACCATTTTTCAATTAGCTCAGCCCTAAGCAGACACCACCATCTCTTTTGCCCTAAGAATGAAAAGCTGTGGACTGCTCCTGAAGTCAATTTTACTTCTCTCTTTTGTAGACATTTCATGAAATACCTTAATCGTCCCAGCTGGCAACATTAGTAGGTAAAAGAGGAAAATGAACTCAGTTTTGGAAAGAAAGGATCACGTGGTATAACACAGAAATATATCCTAGGAGGCAGTCTGGTTCTATTATTTGTCCTTTTTCCCCTTTTCCTATTCTTCTTCATGGGCTCCCTTTTAGGGAGCGGGCTGGGCTGGGGCAGGGTATGACCAGGTTAAAAGCAGCCCAGGACACAACATCATAAACGGAAGAGGGACAGCAGTTATAAGCTTCTGCAAATAGAACGTGGCCGCTTCGAATGTGGATGACTAGACCCTCCTCCTGGCTTCAAGATTTCCTTTGTGTCTCACCATGGGAAGTGTGTTAGGGTGATATACAACGTGTTTAAATAAAACAAGAAAACAAACCAAGAAACATTCTGCATGATGAAGAATGAAAATCTACTAAAAATACTTCACAATGGCTTCAAACATGAAATCACATTTACAAATAACATTTTCATGACTTGGGCATAAGTGACTCAGGAACATATGGATTAAATTTCCCTCAGAATGCATAGGGCTTTCAAAATCAAGCAGAAACTTGCTTGGCAAAATTAGTTTCGTTTGTAGAGCAGAGCTCTGGGGAAAAAAAAGAAAAGAAGTTTGTCAGACGGCACTCGCTTTGGCATCCCTTCTCTGGTGCTTTCTCTGATGACCAAGTCCACCGGCTAGGAACAACTTTCTTGGAAATCGTTTAACTCTCTTTCCCTATTTAGGCAAAGTATTCAATAACTTTATAATAAACGACTCTCCCTCACCTCGACCATCTCAAGCATCAAAAACCACGCCGCATGGCACAGGGAGATCAGCTAGGTGGTTCGTGACCACCTAGAGGGGTGGGAGGGAGGGAGACGCAAGAGGGAAGAGATATGGGCACATATGTATATGTGTAACTGATTCACTTTGTTGTAAAGCAGAAACTAACACCCCATTGTAAAGCAATTATACTCCAATAAAGATGTTAAGATAAATAAATAAATAAGTAAATAAGTTCCTTAAAAAAAAAAAATCATGGTTTAAGGTCCATTTCTGTAAAAAATGTTGAGCCATCTTAGGCAGAGAGCAAATGGCTACCGCATCTTTGCGGCAATCAGGTGTGACTGCATATAAAGGGCCTATTAATCCATTTGGAACTAAATACTTCCCCCCTGCCAAATTAAAGACACACATTTTAGACAGAGCCCACAACAATCAGGCTCTGTTTTACCTGCCCAAACTTTTTGGTTTCTTACACCACACAAAGTTTACACACGAATACTGCCACCACCAACATTGCTATAAAATAACCTTAGCACTCACAGTGTTCACTGTTTCCAAAATGCACCATCAAACATCACCTCATTCCATTCTAGGGGACAGTCATGACAAGTATTTAACCCATCTTTAGATGAGGAAACTGAGGTTCGGAGAAAGGTCATATAGCAACAGCTAGCCATTCTGCAAATACCAATTGTACTTTCCTGTCTTGGCATCTTTTATTGTTTATTTTGGTAATTTTTAATAGTCATGTTCTCTAGAATACCTATTCCCTTTATCCCCACTGACTAGAATCTCCCATTCTTCAAGGACCAGAACAAATACCACACCTTTCAAGATGCGATCCTTGAACACTAAATCTCCAAGCAGGACGATCTTTTTTATGTATCAACTGGGCTAGGCTACAGTTACCAATTATTCAATCAAACACTAATTGGGGTGTTGCTCTGAAAGTGTGTGGTAGATGTGATTAAGTCTCTAATCAGTTGACTTCAAGGGAGATTATCCCAGTTAATCTAGGTAGGCCTGATTTAATTAGTTGCAAACCCCCTAAGAGCAAAGCTGAAGCTTCCTCAACAAAGAAGAAATTCCACGGATGAACTGCAACTTCAGCACATGTCCCAGAGTTCCAGCCCACCCTTCCCGAAGCCCTACCCTACAGACTTCAGACTTGCTGGTTCAGCTCCCACAGTTGTGAGCTCCTCGATGAGTCAGGCACTGCTTGTCACTGGATCATGAGAAAACAGCAAGATTTTCATGAAGTTCATAGGGTACATTTGGGATATCCTGACTTAAAATATTTGTTACGTGGCATTTATGGAACTCACTCTTGGGGATCTGGGGTCACCTCACAAAGAGGTGGTCCATTGTCTACATCAGGTCCTCAAAGTGATTCCCAGACCAGCATCAGAGCGTCACCTGGGAACCTGTTAACCAGTCAAATTCTCACACCCCATCCCCAAACCCATTAAGTCAGGAACTCTGGGGGTGGCGCCCAGCTCTAAACACAGGACACCATTCTGTTTGGTGTGTTAAGAGAATCACCTGCAGAGCTTTAGTTGAACTGAAGACTGTTGGGTCTCACCCAGGACACATGGCTATTTACATGTAAATGAATTAAAATTAAATAAAACTAAAAAAGCAGTGCCTCAGTTGTACTAACTACATTCCAAGTGCTGAACACATGTGGCTAGTGGCTGCCGCGTTGGCCACTGAAGTTAAAGACCATGTGCCATCACTGCAGAACGTTCTATAGGACAGTGCTGCTCTAGAGCCACCGAGAGGGACCCCTAGGAGAAACCCCTCCAAACACACGTCAGGTACTATGGGCAGGGAAAATAGTAATTGCCATGATTAGCCTTACACTGAACAAGCACAAGGCCAGATGGTTCCAATCAAAGGCAAAAATGTTCCTCTGTGATGAGGCTGCTTCTCACGTGGGCGATTCTCTCTAGCTTAGGATGAGCAGCATCGCAGATTTATTTATTTATCACTAGTTAAGGCTGGGGAACCCAGCAGCCGTAGCGCAGGCTCCGTGAGTCATCAGAAGCCTTCTTTTTATTCTGTCACAGGGGTGGGGGTGGGGAATAAGAAGCTCAAAGCCTTTAGAAGCTCAGGGCCTCTGTTTTAACGCCGGTGGAACAAAGGACAAAAGCAGGGTCTATATTGCACCATCGACGGTTCCCTTCCTGAAACAGCTCCTGGCAAGGCTGCTGCTGTAACCTCCGTGCTGCTAAATCCACGGGTCACCCCTCAAGTCCTCGTCCGCCCGGGACCACTGGGGCATTTGGTACAGGTGGGTACTCTTTCCTCCTAGAAAGAGATTCTTTCTTCTAGGACCACCTGCTCTCTTTTGCTCAGGTTTTTCCACCCCGCTTCACTGGTTCCTTCTTCTGCCTCGCCTTTGCTGGTACCTCTTTTTCGCTCTCTGACCCCTTTATACTGGAGACCCCAGTGCTCAGGCTTTGATCCTCTTCTCCATCTTTATACTCCGTCCCTTGGCGATTCCACCCACTTTCATGAATTCAAGTACCATTTATATCATGCCGATGACTTACCAAATTTTTATCTCCAGGCCACACCTGTCATCTGCTCTCATCCAGAAGCACCTACTCCATCCCCACATGGAACTCTCATAAACCTGTCACTCTCTCCAGGTCCAAGACTGAACTCCACTGTTTTCCCTGCAAACCTGCTCTACCTGCATGTTCAGGTTAACGGAAACTCCAACTTTCCAGTGCCCTCAGCCCAAAATGTGATTCCCCCTTCACTTCTCTTTCTCTCACAATCACCGCCATCCTGTCAAAAGAACCCTTCTGCTCTACCTTTGAAACGTATCCAGAAGCCATAACCGCTATGCACTTCCTCCACGGCTGCCATCGGAGTGGGGAGCTGTGGTCCTCCCTTGCCTGGGTTACTGCAACGGGCTCCTAACTGGTCTTCCTGCTGCTACCCTCTGCCTCTGTCTTCACACGGCCTATCCCTCTGTGTCTATCTTCTCCTTTTCTCTCTCTTATCAGCACACCTATCACTGGGTTTAGGGCCTACCCTCATCAGGATGATCTCACCTTGCCAGTGTTACTTTCTTTACAGCTGCAAAGACTCTTACTCCAAGTACAGTTGCATTCCAAGGCTCTGGCGGCACAGCTCTTTTGGGGGCCAGCATTCACCTCACTGTGCTGCTCCCCACAGACTATTCTCAACACAGTAGGCCCGGTGAGCCTTTAAGAAATTAAGTTAAATTATGGTCCTCTGTGCTCAAACCCCTCTAACGGCCCCCATGTCACTTAGAGAAAAAGCAAAGCCCTTCTGCCGGCCTAAAAGGCCCTATGTGATCTGGCTCTTACACCTCTCTGTCCTCGCCTCCTAGCGTCCAGTCTAACAGTGGCCCAGACTAGTGGATGTAGATTTGAGACATGTTTTGACTTAGCATCAAGATCACCTGGTTACTGACAACACCCAGGAGGTAACAGCTGATGAGGAACAAATCGGGCAGGTGGAAAAGGTATGTACATGCTGCATTTGAGGTGTCCTTGAGTTCATTTATATACTGATATAATTTCAGAAAGAGATCTGGGCTGAGAAGATAAATGTGAAGTATAAATCGTAACTAAAGCCTGAAGAGAAGAAAAGAGGTCCAAGAATGAAGTCATTAGGAAAACTGATATTCCAAGGTAGAGGAGAGGGCTGTGAGCCTGCAAAGGAGACCAAGGAAAGAGGTCAGAGCAGTAGTGGGAAAGCCAGGAGGGTACGCATGGGTGGGGGGGGGGGAAGGGAGGAAAAGAGGAGGGTTTCAAGGGGTGGATAGTTATGTTAAGTAAATCTGGGGAAGAGAAGTGTCTCCGGCCTTAGCAACATTGAGGCCGCTGGGGAACTTGGCTAGAACTGTTTCATGAGAGTAAAGGCGGCAGCAGCACGACTGCAGAAGTGCAGACTCTGCAGACCGTAAGTGGAAAGGAAAGGCAGTTGTGCTGTTGGTCTCTCTCTCTTTGGGGATGAGTGTGGAAAGAGACTCGAGTGGGTTTCAATATTGACAGCAAGGATCTGGTAAAGACTCAAAAGCTGAAGACAGAGGGAGAGGGGGATAATCAGTAACAACAGCTTTTCCTGAGAAGTTAGGACAGGTAAAGGATTCGCTTTTGGTAAGAGGAAAGAGACTTCCCTGCCCAGCTGTTAGGAGGGACAAGTTAAGTATGGGGGTGGATACAGGTAGGTTTGTAGTTTTCATCATGGGATGCTGAGGGCATTACCTACAGGTGGATTCTATTTTGGGGGGAAGTTGAGGACAGGTGAGATGTTGATATATTTATAATAGACTGAGTTTACTCTGTTGGGGCACGGTCTCCAATTGGGCTCAGCTGCCAGGTGCAGGGTCCGAGAAGCCTAGTGGCTGGGCTCATCTAAGTCTGTGGATTTCTTCCATGTAGGTGGACGAAGGACTGAGCATCAAGGGCACGGAAGGTAATTGTAAGACAGTAACTGAAGCAAAGGACTGGAAATCTAAGCACTGGATGGAGGCAAGTAAGACAAGACGGGAAGGAATTAATGAACTGGAAAGGGGAACAAAGAACACCTGCAGCTGAGTACCCAGAACTTGAAGGTCACCTAAAAGTGGTCGAAACACTACATACTAAGTCCATGGAAGCTAAGAGCCTGGTGTATTTAACACAAGAAGCAAAGGAGTTTTAGATACAACCACTCTACTACCAGGGTATCAAGTGCCACCCTACTTGCTATCAAACAGAACCAGAGGGACCTTTACATTGAAAAGGTAAGAAGGAGGTACTGAAATTCAAGGAATATCATTTCAAATCTGGATTTCAAACCACTAAATCACTTCCAAGTGATGTGCTTTATTTTATTGATTTTGCTATAACTGATTCTATGTAAGGGTCCTATACACAAGTTTACCTCTTTTTTTTTTTTTTTTTTTTTTGCGGTATGCCGGCCTCTCACTGCTGTGGCCTCTCCCGTTGTGGAGCACAGGCTCCGGACGCGCAGGCTCAGCGGTCACGGCTCACGGGCCCAGCCGCTCCGCGGCATGTGGGATCTTCCCGGACCGGGGCACGAACCCGTGTCCCCTGCATCGGCAGGCGGGCTCTCAACCACTGCGCCACCAGGGAAGCCCTACCTGATTCTTTATCATCTAAACTTACCCTCTGGTGCGGTGGTTCTCAACAAATTTTGCCCCCTAAGGGAGAACTGGCAATGTCTGTAGATATTTTTGGCCCTCACAACTGGGAGGAAGGGTGCACGAGCATCTGGTGGGTAGAGGCCGGATGCTATTCAACATCCCACAATGCACAGGACGGCTCCCCCCCAACAAGGAATTATTCAGCCCCAAATGTCAATAGTGCTCAGGTTGAAAAACCCTGCTCCAGAACAAACATGCTTGCGAATGTACACTATTTACATCAGAGAGAGGAGGGCTCAACTTGGGATCCAAGTAACAAACTGTCTTCAAATTTTCTGTACCATAAATATACCAACAGCCTAAATAAAACTACCATAGTTTTTAGAAAAACATCAGTATGTTAGTACACAAAACCGTGTAGACTTAGATACGTAAGAAAGCATATGGATGCCCTTGATGACTTCTTCCTACCTCCTTCCTTCCTTGCCTGGTTTTTCCCCTTCTCCTGTTTATTTCTCTCCAGAAGGAGCTCTGTTCTTCACCAATTCCTGCACACTGGAATATTAAGTTCCAATGATAAATTAATTTTGACAAAATTCCTTTATCAGAAGTCAATGTGAAAGTCTGAAGAATTCAGTTAGCTGGCCTTTTGCCCATACACAGAAATGATTAAAGACTAGACTGTGATGAAATTCTGGGCAGAGTGATATAATTAGCAAATTTATGAATGGGTCTTCTTTTCCCACTTCTACTGTCAGGACTAATTACTTGTATTAATTAGAACTGTCAACACATGAATATGCTTGTTGAAGCCGCTTCCTATGGTAAAATACAAGACTGGTAAATATGAAGACACTTGGAAAGATGCAAAGACTTTCATTTATTAGCAGCTCTGAATGATGCAGGAGCACTGAGTGCACGATGAGCCTTGGGGATTGACTGCAAATGGATTCCTAGTTAATGAACTTGTTCTTCCTTGCTTAGGCATTAGTCTTGGTTTAGCGTGTGGATGAAATATTCAATATATCACTACTTTAGAAGGACTGTAGCAAGAATTAGGAAAAAATTCTGCAAGTTACTGGAAAAGTGGAGTAGCAGGGATGGTTAAGGTGAGCAAGAGAGAGTTCCTGTCTCATCTTTGATTAGTCTGAGATCTAGTGTAAAACAAGTTCTAAGAACTGGAGGATTAAGAACTAGAGTTTGAGACCCAGTTTTAACTCTATGTGGCCTTGGGTAAGTGGACAAGTTACTAAGTCTCTCTGTGCCTTGGTTTGCTCATCTGAAAAATGGGGACAGCAACAGAACTTGTAGAGGGCTGTGGTGAGCCTTAAATGTCAACATATATAAAGGGCTTGGAGCAGTGTCCAGCACGAGCTACGTGCTGGCTGTTAACTGTTTTCATAATCATCACCTGGGATGGCAGTAGCAACAGAATTTCGAGCTCCAAGAATGAGATCCCTGGAGCAGGACGCAGTGCTTTGGAGTCAGATAGGGTCGAGGTATGAATCCAGGCCTATTACATTTAATTTTTAAGCTTCAATTGTGCCCTACCTCATGAGTCCTTGTAAAAAGTAAATTTAAAAAAATGCATGAAAGGTACTTGCTGTGCCTGGTACATAAAAGAGGCTTGCTAAATATTAGTGCTTAAGCATTCATTACCATTATTATCTTTTTGGAGAAATCTCTGAGACATTGAAATAAATGCCAAAAGAAAAACTTTAGTAAGTGACCTAAGATAAGTGGAGAGAGCACATGTGAAAGAGGAGAATGGGAAATGAAGAGGATCTATCGAGGGCCTTCTCTGGGAAGGGTGCCCTCATCCCCTGCCTCACGCGGCCGTCACCACAGCCCCAAGAGGAGGGTTTAACTCCCCAGCCACAGAATCCCCATAAATCCCCTAATTACCTTGTTCACTGGCGAAGGAAGGACAGCTGGGATTCCAACTGGGGACTGAATGGCTGCGAAGCCCGCACTGTGTCAAGGCGTGAAAGCCAGGCTGTAAAGGGCTTCATCACAGACTGCGGGGGAAACAGACTCTAAGCTCTTCCTACTTTTTTCCTTCCCCCCACCTTTATACATATTTAAAAACACAGTCATCAAATTCTTAATAGGCAAAGCTTGCTCTGGCTGGCTAGGTAAACTTTACCTGATAACTACCATAAAATAACTACTGTAAGACAATTTTAAATTAAGGCCGGTTAATCAATTTTTTAATCCCGTTAAGTACCAACTTGGCAACGGTCCACAAAAGAGAGAATTATTCTCGTTTTATGCTTTGTT
Source organism: Kogia breviceps (assembly GCF_026419965.1). Lineage (NCBI taxonomy): Eukaryota > Metazoa > Chordata > Mammalia > Artiodactyla > Physeteridae > Kogia > Kogia breviceps. Next base: position 190,366,895 of record NC_081311.1, on the reverse strand, counting down.
TTAAAAGGTCTTCCAGAGACACACATTTGACAGTGTGAAGATGGCCTGACTCAGGGAGGCTGCAGGGAGCATTTAGGGAATGAATGAGAAGCATCTCCTAGGGTCCCTCCCAATTCAAAAAGCTAATGCTTCTGCATGCAGCAAGATGTCAATGCTAAAGTTGATTTCAATTAAAAACCCATTTCTGTACAAATGTTATAAAACTAGACTAATAAAATCTACGGTGATGACTCCTAATTTTGTCTTAAAAATTATGTGATACCTTAAAGATCGACCTGGCCAAAACTCCATAGCATCAAAATAACCAGTGCATAAAAAGAAAATCTAGTTGGAGGATGTTCTGGACCCATTCACAAGAAAGCTCGGTTAAATGCCAGATGCCAGTAAATCTGCTGGACTTCCCAATGTCATGTTAGAAAGCAAGCTGCTCCAAGCTGCTCCCTGGAACCCGTTAAAACTTACTTTAAAGGATAGATCTTCCCCCCTCTACTCTAGTTGCTCACTAGTTAGTTCTCGAAGCAAATGCAGGTACCAAAGGATATTACTGACAGGTAGTGGGGGGTATGTAGTAGTAATGGTCAGAATGTGCATTATTACTCTTCGAATAATCCTGTTTATTTTTTTGATTGCATAGTATGCTTAAAAATGAACTTGGGGGATACGGTAAAAACAGCTCTGAATGGGGAGTGTGATGACGCCGATCCCGGCACTAGCTCAGGGACGGTTAAGCCCTGTGGCTGTAGCCAACACCCTCTCTTTCTAGGGTGCAGTGTGCCAAGGAGGTTAGGACCAGGCCGTTTCTAAGGCTCTTACAGAGTTATAATCTAAGAATAACTATATTAACAAGAACTCTGTGTAATTCTTATAAGGCCAAACCGCTGCCACAGGGCTCTTAGGCTAAGATTTTTTGCACAGTTGCTGACAGTGTCAGCTGAGCTCTCCTCAAATGGCAGTCGTGCCGTCAGGTTATAATCGTCTCTAATTGGTGCTTTCCTGAACTGCAAATTTCCTAACCACTAGAAGGCCTGAAAAAGAATCTCATTCCTCTGTAATGAGAAACATGTTAAAAGGCAAAATAATTAAAAAAGAAAGCACACTACCAGCAACAATCATTAAAACTCACTGCTTTATGTTTATGTTAACATTCCTCATCAGTAAAGACAAGCCTAGAGAACGGAATAGACAAGAAACAAACATGCAACTTTACAATTTCTTAACTGCATGATTTCCAATAAGAATTCGTATGTGAAATAAGTCAGTTTTAATGGTTTCTTTTCTTGTCCTCGAAACATATTAGGAAACCATCCACAACCTTTCCTTCCTTCTTTCCATCCATCCATCCCATTCCTAAATATTCCCCACCACGAGTCACCCTTCTCTTTGATTAGCAAGTTTCACCCAGATAATAGCTGTTTTTGTTGATGCCTTCCTAGTTCCCTCCCTCCACCCTTCCTCACTCTCTCTTCCACTTGACTAAGTTCCCTGAAGGCAGAGAATTTGGTTTTTGTTTATCTTCATCTTTGGGGAAGAGAGATGGCTACCTTGCTCATACGTGGCACAATATGGGTTTTCCAAATATTCAAAAAATTACATAGAAAGAATTTAGAAATCTAGGTAACTACTAAAATGGATGGTACTATCTGTACCTTCAATTACAAAAATAAATAAAAAGTACCCATTGTCTTCTGCTAGAGCTTCTTAAGAGCGACGCAGAGAGAAATGGGAACCTCTCTCCGGTGGCCCTCAAGGAACTCCCCACCTAAAGATCTAAAGAGCTGCGAGAATCACCAGGGAAACTTATAAAGCAATCCCAGTACCTGGGCCCGCGCTGCCGTCTTTGCGCACCTGCCCTCACCCCTGCCCCACCAGCTGTATATTCTGATGTATTGGGGGGTCAAGGCGCTGATAATTTTTTATTCCGCCACTTTGTTTGTTTTATTGACACCGGTACGCTCAGGCCTTGACCGCGTGCTTCCGGAGTGGGCGCGGCCGCTTCTTCCGCGGCTGCTTCTTCCGCGGCTGCTTCTTGGGCTTCGGGTTCTCTTCGTGTTTGTTGAGCCGGCGGTGGCGCATGGCACGCGTTTTTCTTGGGCCGCAGATCCAGGGGCTTATACTTCTTGCCCTTATAGAATTTCCTGAGGTTCTCTTTCTGAGTCTGGTTAATGACGGTAAGTATACGGGCGATGGATTGAAGCCGCGTCGCCTGTCACTTTAGCCACGCGTAGCTGGGACAGCTCCACTTTCAGGTCCTCCAGACGTTTCAGCAGCTCCTCCTCCTTCTTGCCGCGAAGGTCTCGAGCCTTAATCTGGGCCATGACTGTAGAGTCAGCCTCCGCCGCCTTCTCGGAGGGAAAAAGCGGCACTGATCATTTTTAAAAGCTCCTCAGGTGAATGTAACAGGAAGCCAGGATTGAGAACGACCAAAAAACCTCTGAAACCCCTCCTCGAGGTACTTAACAAATGCTAGTTAACTATATGCTTGGCCTTTCATTGTCTTACAGGCCTTGGATGCATGCGCCCACCATTTATTTACTGAAACACATTGCACATCAATGGTTATTCTTTTTTCAGAAGTCAAGTGAGGTCACTGCTCGAATAAATTTAATTCTCCTTGATGTCAGTGAGCTGTAGCTCTCATAAAAGTCCACTCTCCTTCATTTAATATGGTCTTTTCTAACTTTCCATTGAATTGGAATATTCTATCTATATTTAGCTGAGTGTTGCCTGTGGGCTGGAAAACGGCTGGGGATATCATGCTCCCTAGACTTTCACAGGTAGGTCTCCACTGAAGGCCCTGAAAACACTCAGCCATGAAATCTGCAGTAGAAATTCCCACAGGAAGTTTAAAGTTGACCAAGAAGACATTAATAACCTCGATTTGAAAAACTTAATTTGAAACTTTTTGATGACTATTTTACAGAAAACTCTTAACTCAGTAAAATTTCTAATTTCATTCCAATACGAATGAGTATGAATACAAACAAAAGTCCACTAAACTAGTAAAATACTAGTAGCATTTAGATTATTAATTATATTAATAATTAATTAATAATTAATGAAATGCAAAATGGTGTCATGAGTCAGTACATAGACTCTGGAGCCAAGACTCCTGTGCTCAAATCTCAGCTCTGTCACTTATTAGCTATGGGACCTCAGTTTGCCTTCCTTCGGTTCCGTCTCTTCTCTGAAATGGGTAAACAGTAACACTGCACTGGTGGTTGTTGGACTGAGTGAACACACATGCACGTACACACTCATGTGCATACACATGCACACACACTAAACATGCATACATGTCACTTATAATGGTGCCTGGTGTGCTGGAACTCACTCAAATTCCATCTCTCTCCCCGCAACCCAATCCCCACACATAGCAGAGTGAGCTTAAAATCCAGATTTCATCTTATTGCGCCCTCCCTACTTAAAAGTCTCAACGGTTTCCCCTGTTTCCGGGGTCAAGTACAAAACCCTTAAACACAACGTACCAGGCCTTTCACAACCTGATTCCCACCCATCTTGCCACTCTGGTCCGACAATGGAACATATATTGCAGCCACAACTATCGCAGTACCTACAATGGGCCACCCTCTCATCTCAGGGCCTTTACCCATTTTCTCTGCTTCCCTTGCCCCTTTGTTCACACCCTTCACTAACTTCTCATCACATTCAGGGAAAAACCAAAATCCTTAGATGGTGCACGGTCCGGAGCCCACTAATTCAAATTTAGGATCAATACCTCGATTGCCCCAAACTTAGATATGATACATTCATTCATATGAGAAAGGATGCTCATTCCCTAAATATTTGCCTGCCAATCTTTAAGATAATTAAGGTGATAGCAGATGTTATGACGTCATGACAGCCACTCAAGAGGAAAACCTGTGAATTCTGAGTTTAGAATAAATAGTATCCTGTCTGTATACCTCTCTCTTCTGTTTGCTGTAGGTGCAATATTTAATTTATTTCCATGTTAAATAGTTGTTTGTCTATTCATGTAACTAAAACAGCAGAGAAAGACACCCTTTTTAGTAAACACAAGTGTGGGTGTTTTTAAGGACAGTGCTCATTTGATCTTATTATTCTGCCAGTTAATTGACAGGAAAGAACGTCCTAATCGCTCATTAACTCTGAAGATGTCCCCTTGTCTGGTGTCAAGGTCTAAGAGATACAGGGTACACGGCAGCTGTACAACTGCTGCTGCTTTAGGGGGACAAAGCATTAGGTTTGCACAGTTAAGAAAACAGCAGATGTTCTGATATGGGTTTCAAACAATCCCATCTATAATATGGTAGAATTTGGTGGTGAGTTATTTTCCCCTCAGGCTAATAAGATGAACCACATCACTGATTAAATATTATTTTCTGGGGCCACAAGGTTTTTTTCCCGGCTACTGCTTATGGAAATCATTCTTGGTTGGATTGTAAACTGCCAAAATGGCAACTGGTTTGAAAGGCTCTCCGAGGAAGGCATTCCTTGGTGCTCTGTCCCTCTACCCCACCCCTTGCCCCTGCACGCAAGACCATCTGGTCCTGTGATAATAAGCAAAAGCATAAGAGAAACAAGCCATCAACACAGGCCTGCACAGTGGCTATTCAGATCCCTTCCTCCAAGCATACGAAGAAACCCAGAATTCCAGCAAACAGCTATACCCACTTACCAAGAAGCACTGTCTCCATGCTTCCCTGATATATAAAACATTAAGATGATATTAATTAGCAAATAATTAGGGCTGCCAAGGGGTAAGGAAACACTGTTATAACCTGACAAGTGTCACAGTGTCAAAGCTCTGCTCAAAATGGGCCTCGCTGGCCCTGAGTTATCTAAGCCAGGGGCTCATTTCCCTCCTCACCCCCATGTGTCTCGCCAAAAAGCATCCTCTACACAACGGTAAACTACTTGGGCCTTAAAGTTTATCTTTGTCACGGCACAGTGTGCCAAAAGAAGGGCCCTGCTAAGCCCCAGAGATGCAGCTTATTTAAAGTTATAATGAAGACGTAGGTGTTCCATACAGATGCCTCTTCTTTCAGAAGACACCTATCCGAAACACTTTATTCTCCCTTAATCTCGGTGGGCTAAGCTGCATTTTACTTCAGCATCACCCGAGCCGAAAGCAAACTGTTTCCCTTTAGTCTTACTGGGCTGAAAATTAAAAAACGACTGGGTTTTGGGTTGTTTTGGTTGATGTGCAGGGAATCTTGAACGCGATGATTCTAGGGTCAACTCCCATTGCTTTCTGGTAACAATGAGAGCAATGCCAGACTCCCCCTTTCCTTGGCAACCCAAACCTCTGAGTGCCAATCACCTCACACCTTCCAGTGAGATGAAGCAGAACAGATCTGAAGGGACTGCACTCGATAAAATGTATGCTGCTTTAACTTTTGTAAACTGTAAAGTCAAATGGAAATGCCATGGCACTAAAGCAGCCTCAGACTAAGACAGGATCCAGTGTGTTCTGGAACCCTTAAGAAAGAAATCGTTGTAGCAGCCAGGGGCGAGCGAGCTACCAGTAACAGGAACCACTGGTTTTCTTGCCCAAAGTGTATGGATACCTTTAGCTAACCTGGAAGCTTGGAGTAAAGACGAGAAGGGAAAGAAGGAAATGAGCAAAAAGGAAAAGTGGAGACAGGACGTAGAGATCCTAGTTTGGATGCTCGGCTCTGCGCAATCTCCCTCAACACTTGGACAGACCACAGAAGTAGCCCACAGAAGCTGGAGGTGAAGGTGCGAGGTGTAGTTTTCTCTGCATTTCTCTACAAAAAAATGACCTGATGCCTTTAATGGGATGGCACTGTGGAGAATATCAAACAAGAGGAAGGTCACTATTAAATATTGTTAGCAATGCATAGGTTTTCATATTTTTTCTTAATAAAGGTTCTCCGTGATTTTTGCAGACATTTTAGAAAATGGAGTCAAGCCAAAACAAGAAAGTAAGTCACCATAATCTTATTTCTGAGAAATAAGGATGAGTGGCATTTTGCTAAATATTATTGCAATCTTTTTTTATAGTACATTTACTAGGTCTTACAAAAATAAATGAGTTTCTACTAAGACTACTGCTATATCCTGCTCATTTGACTCACTGTGAACCTGCTTCTATTTCTAGTGGCTAAGTATTATTCTAGATCATGATTTATTTCACCTATTTCCTATTGGGGCACGATTAGGCCATTTGCGAGTTTTCCAAAGCAGATGGTTACAATGTAATTTTAATCAGCTTAATATTTATAGTAATCTTGGTAACGCTGTGCAATTTTGGTCCTGTCTTGCAACAAAAGTAGATTTAAAAAACACAGATGTGTTGACACAGGAAGATTGCTGGTCCCTAATTGAGACGCTTGAAGATATATAAATATATATTATGCATGACTCTCACATCTGGCTCTCCATCACGAAGTTCAACAGAATTATAAACAGTTTTGAGTCCTTGGAGGACTGCCATGTGATGAAACTAGACCACTCTGGAAGCTATTTGTGATTCTATAATAAATGGAAACCAACATATGACTTTTCTCACTAGCAAAACAACACAACAAAACGGATGAACACGTGCACCTCTGAGTGAGATTCAAGAGGCTGAGTAAACGACGGTGAAAATTCTCACATGAATGATTCACGTGTAATATTGATAGGTGGCTCAACATAAAATTCTGTCTTCAAGCACACTTAGTGCAAGCACATTTATTCTTTTTTGTTATGAATCTTTTCTTTTCTAAAAAGAAAGCCACTGAAGAAAAACTGGGTCCTATTTAAACGAACAATGCAAATATCCTTAACTCAAACATCACTGATTGTCCATAGTAAGAACAGTATTTTCAAACTCATATGCTATGATTTTTGGTAGAAACAAATCACTGCCCAGCAGATTATTTATGGTTGTCTATAGGAAGCATTTTTTTGGTGTGTGTTCTATTAGGTACCTGAGATGCAAGTTTCTTGTGTAAGAAGGGCATTCTTTCCCTAAACAAACTATTTATTTCACAATTTTTAATTAATGTCAAGAATTTTTGCTTAAAAAAAAAAAAAGACAACCCAACCAAACAAAAGAACTTAGCCAATCATGTGAGGACAACAGTAAGAGACATGTCATTGTCATTCTACAAGTAATACTGTCTTTTTACATGTAGCTAGGACTGTTCTATAGTGACCACACCTACCAAAGAGTTTTCAGTGTTCTGATTTCAGGATGATCGCAATGGCCAATCCACCTCCCCAAACGCAAACCTAACTCCAGCTGAGCCACGCGAGCTGACCACGTGGAGGGCCACAGACAGGATCGTGCTGGTCTCCTCCCACAGCTGACAATTCACGACAGCCCAGAAGCGCTTTTTCTGAAGAGGCCTCGACTAGGAATAGAGAAGTCTGGCCTTGTTGCCTGGTGTTTACCACTCAGAATGTGACCCCGGGCCAGCCACTTCATTTCTCTGTGCTTCTATTTCCCAATCTAAAACAATGGCTATAAATCCAAATGCTTATTTCGTAGGGTTCTGTGTGGGGATGTGAACCTTCCTAGCACAGTAATCATGAGGGAAGAGGTATTGCTTGTTGACCTGGAAAGAATTCACCAAAACATTTACAGTGGTTTCTTCTGGGTGCCTGGATTATGGGTAGCTGCAAGGATACACCTCAAATGTGATGTGGTTTTTCTCTGGGTGGTGGGGTTATGGATCACCTTTTGTCTTCTTTTTGGTGACTTGTATTGATTATTTCCCACCGTGAGTATGTTTTGCTTTTATAAACAGCAGGACAAATGCTTATCCAAATTCTAAAAGACCATAGTAACCGAGTTCAGGGACCCATCATCACCTGTCTCAGGCCGTCAGCGCCATCCACCCTGGGACATCTGGAATTCAGGGAGGACTTCCAGAAAAGGAGCTGAGTGCTGCCTATTCCCATGGCAAAACAAAAGCAGAATCGCACGGCAATCAGAGCACACATCTAACAGGTGTTAGCACACACATCAGGGCAGTCATCACCTGCCTCCCTTCCTTCTTAAGGCCAGAAGGACTCTGTCCCTGCAGTAGGAGAAAGCTGAGAGTCCATTTGCAGCCAGCGTGGAAGGTGGGTGTGGAAGCTAATTCACGGTTTCAGCTCTGCTCTAGGGTGGACACACAGGAGCCCAAGGAAATGTGGATCCAATCTAGCACCTTCCAGGAAGGTCCTGCCCCCCCAGGCTCTTCATGCCTGGAGAACCCAACCTACATGACAACAGCATCCCCAGGGCAGAACACCGTCCACAGTAATTGGGCCAAAGATATAAATGATGGGATATTAAGTCTCTTGACTTCTCCGAGTCTGTTTCCTCATTGAGTCCGATCAGGTGTCAGATATGCTGACCTCTAAGGTCACTCTCAGTGCCAGTTATGTTTGAAAATGGTTCATCCTTGTCTCATTCTCCATTATCGACTTTAAAAAGTAATTTAAGTAAATTAAGCAAAGGATCGAAACAATAGGTCCCTCCCCAAGACTGCAGTTATGTGCTTAAAATTATATGCTAAAATTAGGTGGTATATGTTACCTGCACTTACAATGCTTAGAAAGGAATTAGAAAGGTTCAAATAAAAATGAATAAAATTTTATTCACTGAAAATATCAACTACTGAGTCTATGAAATAAAGTCTCAAAGTCTAGGGCTTCAGCTCAAAAAAATAAAAAATAGATATTGTTTTGTTTGGTTTCATATTTTAGTACAGACACAGAGAATTAGAAACTTCTTCACACCCTCAATTGTTTGATTAATAAGAATGTAAAATCCACTATAATTTTAAAGCACTATTTGACATCTCTCTTCCTAATTAAAACATTTTATGAAATGATGAGTGTCTTAATCACACCTATATTGATAGTTTTCTCCAATTAAGTTTGATCTTATGAAACACTGAATATACACCTCAATAACTTCGAGATTAAAAATTGTATAGGTAAGTTGAGTATCCAAATCATCATATTAGTCAATTTGATGTTCTCTAAAATTCTTAGATAACTCAGGGAATCATAGTTGCTGAAGCAGAGAATGGCATAGATGGGTAAGTAAAGTGAACAGCTCATTTCAAAAGTTACTGTATCTCTTTCCTAAAGGTAATATATTGGGTAGCTGAAGTGAAGTCCGTCACTAAAATCTCCTGTCGTTCAGCAGAAAGAACAATGTTTTTGGTTTGATAGCAAAGAACGAGACTGACTCATTTCCGTACCCTGCAGTGCTTAACAGTACCATACACAAACCAGGGGCTCCAACTGGGATTTGCTGAGGAACAGAATGAATGCTGACCCAGAGCAATGTGATGAGTGGGCAAGGCAATCTTTCCGCAGCCATCAAGACTCGGTAGCCCACAAAACAGGGTCCACGCGTGGGGGAAGATGAAGGGGACATGGGTAGGTGGAATTAATTCATTAGAGGTTTATTTATACTTTTCTTGCTAAATCTACTCATTAGCATCTGAATGCTCCCTTTCAATAAACGGTGATTGTGGGGTTAGGTAGTGGAGGAAAAATTATAAATTCACATAGAACTATTAATGTTAATTTCTCAACTATGTTTCAGTTTCATGTATCATTATCTTTATTATTTTAGCAACGGCTGAGCTACAGTTTATCTTTTAAAGTATAAAGCCTCAACAGAAGCCTGCTCCTTCCTAATAGGGACCTAAACAGAACTCTGGTCCACTTATTTTATTATTTCTCTTCCTGACTGGGATAGATTCACATGTTATTTTGCAGGTTTGAAACATCATGTATTTACATTTCTTTACATGCACAATTTCACATCTAGATACAGTCTCAGATATCAAACTTTACTCAGTGAAATGAATAATCTCCAATGTAGAGAGAAGGGAGTAAGAACCTATAATCCAAAGGAAGTGTTCTGCAATGAAACTGCTTTTAGGAAATCTGGCAGATGGTGCTTTTTCATTACAGAGAAAGTTTTCCTGGGGGAAAACACACCAAATTACTTAAAAAAAAGAAGTGGTCACACGGAATGAGCTGTACATCTCTGTCCTGGCCTGCAACACGCCTGCAAAGCCAAGCAGGCCAGCCGTGATCATTTGCATATGTTAAAAATCGCCAACTGCATTATGCCTGCACTGGGCCAGTGAAGGCTCAAACAATCATGCAACTGAAGCAGATACAACCATCAAATGCATGTATTTATCAATTTAGATCTGCCTTAGACAGTTGTGTGAATTTATCTTCCAGAAATGATCTTTCATCCGTCAGCCCTGAGACCTATATGACAAACACTCGCCAATATTCCTGGCATTTCTCAATATCCGCATCTCTTTCTAGCTACGCCCGTCCTGCTCAGTCCATTACCACAGAATGGAAAAGGAAGAAACTTTGAAGAGGACCCAGTTTAACTCTCTTATTATAAAAAAATAATAATAAAACAAAGGTCTGATCAGATTCAGTGACTCACACCTCAAGTAAAGTTAGTTCACTGATATTCCAGGACTGAAGCTCAGACCACTGAATTCCCATCCTTTTCTCTTTGTACCACACGATGAAAGATTAAAAGAACATGCACATAATTTACTCCATTTTTTTCAAAATTTTTCATACAACAATAAAGAAACAAGACAGATGTCATTTTTATTTACCTTGGTGTAGCCTCAATAAAAAGCAAAATATACAATACGGTTAAAATAAATTCTCTTTTTGCTTTTTATTTAAAATGTATCTGAATTGGTCCCTATGAACATATATGCATATAAACAGGATTCAAAGATACTGTCAAGTGATCTTTTAATAACAAAAGCCCTAGATATTAATTCAGAATGCAGATACTCTTTTCCAATATGGCTCCCCTGGTAATTTTACATGTAAGGACTTAGAGACAAAGCAGCAACCAGTTTCGTTCTGAAGCCAAGACCTTTGTCGTATGTCCCACCACAGCTTCACATATGGCTAGTCAGCAACCCCAACTGTACAATGTGGGGAGTGGGTGACAACTCTGCTTGATTTTCACAAGAGAGCCAAAGTGTGATTGTGGCCATTTGCCTTTCAGAAGAGTCTAAGAAAAGAAGCACACGTTACTCCACATGTCACGAGGATTTCCAGTTTTAACCAGTACACATGCTCCAGACTGGCAGATAGAAGTTGAAAAGGACACAGCTTTGTACCCAGCCACCCGCTGAACTTGGTGGCAGGCTATTTAAAAAAAAAAAAAAAGGGGGGGGGGCACAAATTATACATGGCAGGACGTTGGGGAGAGGGGAGAGGAAACTGCAATGAGCTCATGTTCCTAGCTGGCATCTGCCTTTTGACTCAGAGAAAGGAGATGGCGCTCGTCCAAAATTTTTCTATTATTGTGGTATCAGCTGCCTCTTGGATTCGTTTATAAGAACTGAGACTGCCAACAGAACAAGACAAGATTTCTGTTAATGGTAGTAAATGTGCAAGCTTCTTGAAACAATAGGGATTTCGATATTTCTTCTACAAAGCCTACTTTGGTATTATTATTCCTGGCATGAGCCTTAGGACTTATAATTATGGCCAGGTACTATTAAGAAATATGACAACAGCAAATTCTGAGGTTAAATTCTTTAATTTACTCTTCCAATATACTGAACTAAAGAAACTAATTGGTGCTGGATGTCTCTTGCTGGGCTGGCATTCTACCAAATGAATTTCTATTAGTTGGCCCTTTCAGATCTCAGTATTATTGATGACTATTACACTAACTTCTTACTCTGAAAACTGGGAATCAAAGAGAAAGAATTAAGCATTTACCTAGCCTTTTTTTTTTTTTTTTTTTTTTTTGCGGTACGCGAGCCTCTCACTGTTGTGGCCCCTCCCGCTGCGGAGCACAGGCTCCGGACGCGCAGGCTCAGCGGCCATGGCTCACGGGCCCAGCCGCTCCGCGGCATGTGGGATCTTCCCGGACCGGGGCACGAACCCGCGTCCCCTGCATCGGCAGGCGGACTCTCAACCACTGCGCCACCAGGGAAGCCCTACCTAGCCTTTTAAAAGGGGACTATAGATTCTACCTACTTCATGAGGGAATGACCACATGTTTTTTAAAAAGCCAATAAATAAATTACTGGACAGATTATGTCTAGTAAATGACAGATTCAAACTGGGGATGTAGAAAACTGGAAAAAGCATCACTATTATCCTTATAATAAACATGAATGCTGGACAATCTGCAAATCAATACCTTTTCCGGAACCCAACAGAAAGCTGAGGCAATAGGGCAGCCAACTAAACAGAAGTCTAAAACAGCATAGGAATACTTGTTTACCTAGGACAGACTCTGCTGGACACTAATAAAAAGAATTCAGCCCAAACTGTTAAACTGCTAAAGGCTGAGTGTGAGCTAGCAAGATTCTATTCATAGAATATATAACACGGAACATATTGGGAGATGCAGTATAAAGGAATTCACACCCACTTTCAGGCTCTTCTCAGGACCTCATGTGGCCCTGGCAAAAGTCATATGTGAGCCCAGAGAAAGTGTCCTTTGTCCTCTGTCATTCCTGGCATAGTCCCGAGGGAAAGAACAGCAGCCACTGCAGGAAAGGTCTGCAGGAAAGGCTGCCTAGATCCTACTTCCCTATCGTCCCTAAGGAACAGAAGACTTAAATGCCTGGGAGAAAGGCAAAAGCCAAGTTTCCCTTAAGCAAATGGTGAAAACCTCCTGCAGCTTAGAGAAGGGAAGAGGAGAAAAAAAAAAAAAAAAAAAACCCTCTAAACTGGGGAGAGGGGCAGGGATCCTGAGAAGGCCACACCTCCAAGCCGAGGGACACAGTGACTGCGTGGACTAAGGCTTAATCAGAGCACCCCTGGCACTGGTCTCCACCACCAAACTAAAAAGCACAGACTAACAAGTAACAGCAGTGTGCCCTGGGGGGAGGGGCGACGGGAAGGGATGGAGCACCTATCCCAGTTACAGCACAAAGACTTACAACTGGAGTTCAAGTAGACATTGAGAGGCCCTCTGGCAAATCAGCCCCCACCCTAAAAACAAGGTAACATTAGAGGAATTTGAAGTCGTTGATGCACTGAGGGGACCGTACAGTACCTACTCAGTATTACAGTAATTCTGTATAATGCAAAATACTCACAGTGCTCAAGAGAACAAGTAGACAGATAATCCATAGGGATTAGAGGATCTGGGCAACACTATCAACTCAATGAATCTAACTAACATTTGTAAAACACTCCACCCAACTGGAGCAGAACACACATTCTTTTCAGGTGCACATGGCATTTTCACCAGGATGGTCCATAACATATCACAACCAGGTGAAATGTATCCTGAGAATACAAACCTGCTTCAAGTTTGAAAATCAAAATAATTTAGTATGTCAATAGACTAAAGAAGAAAAAGTATATAATAATCTCTACAAATATAGAATAAAAAATACTATTTTTAATAGCATACCTCCCCCTGCAGAAAGAAAGAAAGAACGAAAGAACGAAAGAAAGAAAGAAAGACAGACAGACAGACAGACTTAGGTATAAGTTTAAGAAAATATATAAATATATGGAGGAACTGTATGTTCAAAAAATTTTAGTGGTGTGAAAAAATGATTACGGGCTTCCCTGGTGGCGCAGTGGTTGAGAGTCCGCCTGCCGGTGCAGGGGACACGGGTTCGTGCCCCTGTCTGGGAAGATCCCACATGCCACGGAGCGGCTGGGCCCGTGAGCCATGGCTGCTGAGCCTGTGCATCTGGAGCCTGTGCTCCGCAACAGGAGAGGCCACAACAGTGAGAGGCCCGCGTACCGCAAAAAAAAAAAAAAAAAAAAAAAAAAAAAAAAAATGATTACAACATAATACTTAATGAAAAAAAGTAAGGTTCAAAATAGTACATATCATACGGTCAACTTTTATAAAATAAACTCAAACCAAATATTTTTCCACTGGAAAAAAAGGTTAAAAAGTAATAAAGTCCATTTAAAAAAATGTCTCCTTGGTTTCTCACTCTTAATAAGACAGTCATGAAGTGTTTTAAGGAAAATAAAATTGAAATTAATATAAACAATTTGCAAAGCTATTTCCTTTGCTGTCACCCGTTACTGTATAATGCACTTCAAGGAGTCTCTTCAGATCAGTTTCATTGGAACTAGTTCCATATGCTCTTAAAACATCCACTGAAAATGAAATTCTGTGGTCAAGTAAGTTTGGAAGACATTAATTTAATAAATTGGTTTCTTAATTGTAGAACTAATTAGAATAGTCAGTATAATAGTGCCATTCTGGATCTTCAAGGGGGTATAGTTTGCAGTTTCCCAAACTTATTTGAATGTGGAACTTATGAAGGGGGCAGTGAGTGAGCGAAAGAATGAGAGAGACAGGAAAGGAGAGAGCAGAGAGAGTTGTTTCAGCTAAAAGTTGAAAGTAAGTTGCCGACATATTATTTTGCTTCTGAACACTTCAGTGGGTGTCTCCCAAGAATCAGGGACCTTCTGCTACTTATCCATAATACCAAAGAAAGTTAATTTCCCAAATAACATCTCACATCTAGTCCAAATACAAAATTCTCCTGTTTCCTCAAAACTTCTCTTTTATAAGAACCAGTTTTTCAAGGTTCTCATGTTGTATTTGCTTGTTATTTCCTTTTAATATAAAATCACATCCTGCTTTTTTTATGATACTGTTTGTTTTTTTCCCCCCCAGGAGACCAGTCTCACTGAATTGTAGAAACCTCACGTTTTATCTGATTTCTCAACTTATTCCTCTATTCCATGTAATTCCTGTATATGGAGCCCTTACATTGGAAGACTTAATTAGAGTCAGACTAAACATTTTTAGCAAGAATATGTCATAGACGGTGCCGTGTTCCTCATATGGCATCATAATAGGAGACACACAATATCAGGCCCTCCCACCAACAATGCCGCCACGTTGGATCGCTGGATTCAGGTGGTGATTGTCAAATCTCTGTTTCCCGCTCCTATTAGCATGTCCTCTATGAGGTGATACTTTTTCACCATGTGAATAACCCCATTTCTTTTCTTTTTTTTCTTTTTTTTTTTTTTGCGGTACTTGGGCCTCTCACTGTTGTGGCCTCTCCCGTTGCAGAGCACGGGCTCCGGACACGCAGGCTCAGCGGCCACGGCCCACGGGCCCAGCCGCTCCGCGGCACATGGGATCCTCCCGGACTGGGGCACGAACCTGTGTCCCCTGCATCGGCAGGTGGACTCTCAACCACTGTGCCACCAGGGAAGCCCCCGTTTCTTTTTTTAATTTTTATTGGAGTATAGTTGATTTACAATGTTGTGTTAGCTTCAGGTGTGTACAGCAAAGTGAATCAGTTATACAATGTCCGGTTTCTAAACAACCTTTTAACTAATGGTTTATAGTGCTTGATGATCTTTGCAAGGCTACCAGTTATTTCATTGGTTTCTTGTTAATTTTTATTTACTTCTTTTAAAATTCCTTTTTAGGAAAATGTACTCTTTGTGGGATATAGTTAGGTGAGTTTTGACAAATGCAAAGAGGTGTGTATCCATCACAACAACCAAGATACAGAATAATTCCATCACTCCAAAAAATTCCCTCCTGTTGTCCCTTTGTGGTACTCAATAAAGTTTTGTACAAAGTCCATGCTTAGTAGGTTTGCCCTGACTTACTTAACTTTTTGTGTGTGTGTGGTAGACTGGGATTAATATTCTTATCAATGATAACATTCCTACTGTATTTCTAAGATTTACATCCAAGAGAGCATATCGTATTTACATGCAATGAACAGTCCAAGAGAACAAATCAGACCACAGTTCTGTTAAGATATGGCTTGTTCCAAATTAAATTAAATACATAATATCCTTACCTCCAGTAATATTTCATGTCTCACCTGGGAGTGATTAAGCAGCTGTGTGCACAGGACTAACCTTGAGAATTTGTTAAAATACAGCCTCTGGGCCCTGCCCCCAGAGGTTAGGATTCCAAGGCTAAGGCATGCTTTCAGTGACTGTGATACCAGTAGAGGCCACTGAATCCGGTGATTAGAAGAACGGCCCCAATTATCCACCTCTCCTTCTGTGCATACCCTTTGCAATGTTGACTCTGCAGCTCCTCCCATGAAGAGATGGAATCTATTTCCCTATCCCATGAATCTTGTCTGGTCTCATGACTTGCTTCAGTAACAAAATACAGCGGAACTGACGATGCATCAGCATAAGTCTCACTTGTTTCCACGCTCTCCCTTGGAACCCTCGTGCTGAGGCCTTGTGAACGAGCCTGGGCTGGCCTGCTGGATGATAAGTCACGTACGGCCCAGTCTCCACCATCGCATCAGACAACAGTCAGTCAGGCATGTGAAGGAGGTCACCCTAGAGCAGCCAGCCCCAGATGACCACTGCAGACACCAGCCGAGCTCACGGAAGCCTGGCCCAGTGGACCCGTACACACAGGAGCAAGAAGAAATGTGTATTGTTCTAAGCCACGTGTGGCAGGGTGATTTTAACCAGTAATAGACAACTGATAGACCACAGTTCCAATACTCTTCACCTGAGAAGTACTAATTTATCTCTTCCTCCCCGTTTCCTAGGTCACGCCCTCCACGCGCACTGCTGCTGCTAAGACCGTATTCCCTATTCCCTCAGTTCAGAAACCAAGTAGTCACAATTTATGTATTCCCATCGTCTGGTGTGATGCCTGGTACCCGCCCCCCCCCCCCCCCCCCCACCGCCGGAGGTGCTCGATCCTTGTTCGTGAAATGACTGCTGCCGGATTCACATACACAGGTCTGATCGCATCACTCCCCTGTGCAGAACTCTTACTGGCATTTACATCGTACAGCAGATCCATTTCCCACGTGGCCTATTTAATTCTAGGACCTCTGTGATCAGGCCCCAGCCTAGCTGCCCACTCTTCTTCTCCTTCTTCTCTTTAATGCTCCACTCGAAAGTGAAGGTGGGATGACCACACCGCTTGCTTCTGTGTCTGAGCAGATACTGATTCCTGCCTGGAAGGACCTTCCACATCTCTGCAAACTCTACACATTCTTGAAGGTCCACCTCGAATGCCGCCTCTTCTATGAAATTCTGATCGATCTAGTTAAGGAAAAGCTCACCCCTTCTCACTGCCTCTAGCAATTGGCCTAAGCCTCTCCTAGGAACCTGACATTAGGGTTACTTATGGCATCTAGCATGCACTTCCCCTACCAGAGATTGTGAACTTTGGGTGGTGGGGGGAGATGCCATTTTTTAACCTTTCTGTATTCTTTATCACAGTACATGAAACACAGTAAGACCTTAATAAATGTTTATTGAATGAATAGATGATTTTTACTGCTTTTTAAAAACGGTAATACCCAAACTCATAAGCCAAACCCCGGAACGAAGATGGCAAAATAAATACAGCGGTTTTCATATATCAGTTTGCAAAAGAGTCTTCTGGAAAGTTGGTTAAAAATACAAATTCCTAGGCTCTGCCCACAGGAAGACTGGTTCAGCAGGCCTGCAGTGGAACCCTGAGTTTGAATTCTTATCAAGCTATTCATGTGATTTTTTTTTTTTTTTTTTGGCGTCACGCGGGCCTCTCGCTGTTGTGGCCTCTCCCGTTGCGGAGCACAGGCTCCGGACGCGCAGGCTCAGCGGCCATGGCTCACGAGCCCAGCCGCTCCACGGCATGTGGGATCTTCCCAGACCGGGTCACGAACCCTTGTCCCCTGCATCGGCAGGCGGACTCTCAACCACTGTGCCACCAGGGAAGCCCTATTCACGTGATTTTGAGGAAGGCTTGTGGCCAACAGTTTGATACACAGCGATATATAGCCTACTTTACACAAACGAAATTCAAAGTAAACCCCTTCTTTCATGCGTCTAAGAATTTTTTTTTAAGTTCCTTGACTTTAATGACAAAGCACTGAGTGCAGCAGACCTATAAAAAGAACCACTTGAACAATACATACATAGTCTGGCACCTTATTAGCTTAGGTTGCTAGGAATATGGCATCATACCCCATTCTTTGTAATCACAATCTGCACACATTTTTTTCATCTACATATCCTTTTTATAAACTATTTAAAGTTTAATTTGCTACAAATAGTCCTTTTTCAGACATCTCACCATGCAAGGTATGTACTTTAAAATAAAGGGAAGGGCGCCAAACTCCTACCTTGGTCCCGGAGGCTGGCTCTTAACGCTCTCTCCAGCTGTTCCTCTTCACTCAGTCCCGCTGTATATGCGTCATAGTTCCTGGGTACTTCTTCATAGTAACCCGGCCTGCCACGCGGGTAATAATCCTGATATCCAGAGTAGCCTACAGGCACAATGAAAAAGTTATGGAATGTTGCCATGGACTATTCTTTTCATACTTCCTATTTCGTTAGCAAAGACAGTAATTTATGTTATTCTTTTGATTAGAGTGATAATCCTCAAAGTAAGGAAAGATGACCGATGGATGAAGAATGCCTCCACGAAGGTGGGCAATGACCGTCCTGTCACTGTTGTATCCACAGGGCCGAACACGGGACTGGATATGAATGAGTCCTTATGTGCCGAAGACGAAGAAGATGTTTATTTTTTTTAATTAATTTTTATTGGAGTCTAGTTGATTTACAATGTTGTGTGAGTTTCAGGTGCACAGCAAAGTGAATCAGTTATACATATTCACATATCCACTATTTTTTAGATTTTTTCCATTAGGTTATTACAGAGTACTGAATAGAGTTCCCTGTGCTGTAGAGTAGGTTATTATTAGTTACCTATTTTATATAAGAAGGTATTTTGAAGACATGAGCAGTCCTGGAGAGGGGATTGGAATGGCCTATTGACATATGGAGTGGATTCTTTCCGTTTAGAGCTACTTAATACTTGGAGTATTTTCAGTGAGGTCCCGGCTGGAGTCAAGGGAATGGTTGAAATGATAGCTGATAAAGCCTTACTGTCTGGTGGCTCCAAACAATGAGAGGCAGACCAATATTTAACACACATTCTGCAGGGCTTCTGTGCTAGGTATGATACTTCAGATGCTGATAAATACTTTGAGAAATACAAGCCAATGTGTCTCTAATTAGAATTCTATGTCAGAGATCATAGTTTCTATTACTAGCACTTCCGAGAAACTGGCTGCAAGATAAAATGAGAGAAGAGACAACCTGCTCATTAAATAATGCTTTAAGAATCAAACTTCGACATACCATTAATAAAGGGCAAAGTTGACTTTTGCAAGGTACTTCCATCAACCTTTTTAAGTCCGTTTGAGTTTATTCCTTACATTTTTCTTTAATCACCGCTTTTGTGGAATTTGTTTTGAAGATATTATTTTTCCCCACAGACTATTACCAATCTAATTCTGGTATAATGAGAGAGAAGTATGTTTGATTTTTTTCCCTTCTCTCCTTTCATGATCACACCCTTTGAAGATGATGTTTCAAATGTTTAATTAATGTGCTTCTTATTGTTGATGAAAATTCCTACCCTTCATATGTCTTGTGTCATATGTCTCCATATCACCCACCATAGCACATGCCTGACTTTCAGCTTCTTATTGCTTTAGTAAGACTAAAGAAAAATAAAATCAAGCCAACAAGGGGAACACTGTAGGGCCTGGTTAATTGAAATTTCATATTCAGAATTTTTGATAATTGGTCTTGAGGCAATTTTAAAATTTACTTCCGTGTTGGTTATGAAAAAAATGCTTTCCTAATATATGAGATTAAAATGAAAACAGTTAATTTCCCATAAAAAGCTTTCAGGCACTCTAAAAGTCTTTATTTTCAAATAATAAGTGAAATGACAATAAAACACACTAGTTTCAGTGGATAATATAATTATATGTGTTTACATAAATATTTGTCATATAAAGTTTTTGTGTCTATTGGTATGTTTTTACAACTTTCATGAGATATAACTGACATACTATATAATTCATCAATTTAAAGCATATAACTCAACTGCTTTTAGTATATTCATAAGAGTTGTACCATCAATACCATAATCAATTTTAGAACATATCTATCACCCCCAAAAGAAATCTGTACCCTTTTAGCTATCACCCTCTGACCTTCCTAGCCCTAAATAACCACTAATCTACTTTCTGTAGCTATGCCCATTCTGGACAATTTTATAAACGGAATCATATAATATGTGGTGTTTTGTGTATGGCTTATTTCATTCAGCATAATGTTTTCATGGTTCATCCATGCTGCAGCACGAATCAGTATTTCATTCTGTTTCATGGCCAAGTAATATTCCATTGTAGAAATATATCACATTTTGTTTATTCACTCATCAACTGATGACATTTGGGTTATTTCTGCCTTTTGACTGTTGTGAATAATGCTGCTATAAACATCTGCATACAAGCTGTTATTTGGACATATGTTTTCATTTCTCTTGGGTACATACCTAAGAGTGGAATTGCTGGGTCATATGGTAATTCTATATTTAACCATTTGGAACCACCAGAATGTTTTCCAAAGCAGTTACACAATTTTACATTCACACAAGCAACATATATGGGTTCATATTTCTCCACATCTTCACCAACACTTGTTATTATCTGTCTTTTTAATTATAGCCATCCTAATGGGTGTGAAGTGGTATCTCACTGTGGTTTTTGCTGACTAATTGACGTTGAGCATCTCTTCATGTGCTTATTAACCATTTGTATATCTGCTTTGGAGAACAGTCATTCAGAGCCTTTGCTCACTCTTACTGATTATTACAATACTCTTCTATTTATCATCTATTACAAAATCTTCTATGTTGGTACAATTTTATTTAATGTCCTTGAAAGTCACAGACATGAATGATTTAAACAAACATTAAATAAAATTGTCCAGGATTTCGGGGGCTAATCCTTTCTTCTAATGTAGTAAAAATTAGTGGACAATTTACTAAATACCTCCTATAATGCAACTTCCATATGCTCTCTCACATGTTTCCCATGTCAGAATATAACATTATGATACCTGAATCAGGATAAGGATATAAGTATATTGAATGATTTAGGACTGAAATGGGATCTGGACACAATTTTTAATAAGGACACTCTTCCTCAAATTGGTCTCTACGCAATAGAACAATCAGAAAAATTCAGCTCCCACTACTGTGTTGGGGAACACCCACCAGCAAGGTTCGTATCCTGAGATAAAGGAGACTGTGGCACTGCTACAAATCTTGCTTTCTATGCTTCTCACCAAAAAAGCCAAAAAACAAATAAGCCCCCCCCCCAAAAAAAAACTTTTCTATTAGGGCAAATGGTCAAAACACAATAAACATATCTACTTCACAAAGAATAAAAGGGGCAACCCTTCCAAAACATAATAGAATATGTATGGATAAGTCGCTGAATACCACAGGATGCTTCAGCAATGCCTGAATAGAGAGACTGCCCAATTCCCTAAGAGTGCCAATTATTTCATTGCAACACAAAAAGCACATTGGGTACTTTCCCATATGGCTCATTACCACTTTCAGATCCCTGTGGAAATTCATTTTGTTACAGAAGGTCGAAGCAGCATTTCTACCTTTCTACTCTCAAAAATATTCAGCTCATTCAAAATCCAAAATAACCCCAAAGCTCTGAATAGCTATCTACGCAGATACCAGAAATACAACATAACGTCTATAGAGTTTCAATCGACAGGTAAATTTGCTATGATTTGAGGCAACATTTTCTTGATAGAGAAATACATCTTTCTTCGTGTACTTCTTTTAAAATACAACCGACCAGCGCCTTAACAAAATAAAGCCTACAACTCTAAACATCTGAATATTATAAAATCTAATTTGGTACTTGTCAGACAAAACACGGGGAGAGAGAAAGGGAAAGTTTTAATGCCTTAAGTCAAAAAGACGAGCGTGGTTAAAGGTTCTATATCATCAGTCATAAATCATCAACAGGACCGAAAATCCCATCAATATCTATTATAATGAGAACAGGTCTCCTAGGACCAAAAATTTCCTACAGCTGTTCCACTGGCCCAATCAGATATTTTTAAATCTTCATAATAAACATGGCTGGAAAAACCTAACAATCAAACACTTAAGATAAAAAAAGTTTAAATTATATCCTGCAATGAATACTAGTTTAATATTTTTTTTGTAGTTATATACTTTGGCTCCGTAATAAAAGAAATTCTGGTTATCATTATTCTATAAACTACTCCATCTGTTCCTTATACACATACCAGAATTTCACAGCAAAAGAGATCAAGAAACACCACCGAGATTAGAAAAATTGGTAACAGCTTTTTAAACATTCATGAGGTTCTCTGACCTATAAAGACTTCTCCAGCTAAGGACGGCCATATTAAGAATAAATCATTACTTGTAAGAGATACATATGCTCTCATAAAAGTTCCCTAGATGACCATTAGCATGGCCGCCGGGCCTTATGTAGCTCTGCCTTTGAAGAAATCCAATCACTTCAGTGGAAGAAATATAAATATGGTAATCTTACAGGGGATAAGAAAGGTGAAAGGGGCTTTTATTTTTGCCTTTAATTCTCTGGCCTGTGTGTCTGCTGTGCTTATGCCTCTTTCATATGAAGGAGGCTTTTTGCAGGTTTCCCTTTTTCCTTTTTTTTAATAAGTTCAAAAGAGATGAAAGAAAAGTCAATACAGGAAACTTCCCTAATTTGTAAGGTTAAATCAGTAGAATGTCCATCTCGTATCTCTGTACAATAGAAAAAGCAGCGGCTAGGAATCAGGGACTTGCATTTTTAGTCCTAGTTCTATAACTAACTACCTGTATGACTTTAGCCAAATTACTTAACATTTCTAAACCTCAATTCCCAGCTGTCACACAAGATATTAGGACTAGGTAATCTATGATAGTTCCAGTCATGTCTGTGCACAAGTATGTTACTATTATTCTTTTCATCCAGAGGAACATTCCTGTTTCTTTTGGATATTTAAAAAATGAACCAGGAGACAAGCTCCTTTTCCTTTAGCAACTCTGAAGTATTAGGAGCCATGTCCTCTGCCTACTGGAGAGAATAAGGTCAACAGGAAGAGAGAAATCACAATGGGAGACAGAACCAAAATGGCCTTCCCGTACAATTCACCACTTCCTAGTCACATAGGCCGAGAAACCTCTTCTTATACTTAAGTCAGTGTAAAGTGGCCTCCATAACAAACAGCCAAAAGAACCCAATGCTCTTCCAAATGACTACATCAGCTTTGTTGACAACTAACCATCACACCTCCTCTCCTCAGGTGAGTCCACAGATAGAAGCAGGTGAGCCTGCATTGTCCAGCAACCATTCCTCTCCTACACCAAGACCCGTTTCTAGGATTTTAAGCATCCAGATCATCAGCAGTGAAAGCCTCAGAGTAAAGCCTCTTCTTTGGGCAGCAACAGTATTCATCTCGGTAGTCCCCAAGCCAATCACCTAAGCCTATGATTTTCGTGCCTGAACCCATTAGAATCACCTGGGAAGCTTAAAAAAAAAAGAAAAAGAAAAAGTCCAAGTCCCTGTCTCTATCCCTATTCTAACTTAATTGGTGTGGGTTGAATTCAAGTCATGGACATGTTGTAAAAGCTCCTCAGGTGATTCATACAAACAGCCAGGATGGATAATCATGCTCCGAGCCTTTAGAACTACACCAAAAACATATCTTCGCTATAACTCCCACAGTGTCACTCTACTGAATAAATTGTTCAGTGGCACTCCAGAACATTCTGGATAATCCCAGACAGGCTTTTTCATAAAGGACCGAAGAGCCCTTTCCTTTCATGGCTTTCCTTAACTTCTACTTACTCATCAAGACACAGCACTCCACTTCTTCTGGGTGACCTCCAGTAACTACAACCCCGCTCCTCCCCTTCCAGGCTGAACACCGACTGCACTACATTAATATCGCTGAATTGAACTACTGCCTCTGCCAGGACGGAGTAACTGGGACTGGACTAGCCCTTCTACTTAAGTAGTAGACTGGAGAAAATATATGAAACAAATGTTTTTAGACATTGTACAATTGGCAGGACAAGATTTTGAATCTTGAGAGAAAGGAAATAAAGGAAATGAGCCTGGAGGCACTTTCCAGGCTGTGGTGCAGGGAGCGGGAACACAGTCAGATGCAGCAGGCTCCCTGAGTTGAGCTGGAATTTGCAGGGCAGAGCACAGCAAAGGAGAGAACTACATGTATAGCAAAACCTCCAGAAATCTTCATGGGGTCGCCTGGAGATGTTGTTGAATATTAAGCCATGGGTGTGTAGGTGAAATTCCATGAGACCAGGCAAAGGATGCCTGAGAGCTATAAACTGAACAATTCCCAGAGCTCAGGCAGGGCTGGGAGATCTTTGCATTCCAACCAGCCAGAGTAGAGTCCCTGCTGAACAAAGGGCATTCAGGAGAGATCCCAGAAAAGTAACATCTCAGCCACAGCACAGAATTAACCCTAGAATAAAAGTTACTTTAGACCCACCCTCAAGAATTAAAAAATAGGGCTTCCCTGATGGCGCAGTGGTTGAGAATCCGCCTGCCGATGCAGGAGACACGGGTTCGTGCCCTGGTCCGGGAAGATCCCACATGCCGCGGAGCAACTAAGCCCGTGAGCCATGGCCGCTAGGCCTGCGCGTTCGGAGCCTGTGCTCCGCAACGGGAGAGGCCACAACAGTGAGAGGCCCGCATACCGCAAAAAAAAAAAAAAAAAAAAGAATTAAAAAATAAGCCCCAGAAGGATCAAACTAATCATCAGAAAACTTAAATGTGTGCCAGAACAAAGTCCAGTTTTCTTTAAAAGAAAAGAGACTCTAGCACTCAATACCACAAAATGCACAATGTCTAGCATCCAATCAAAACTCACAGATTAAAAAAAAAAAAAATTGTGACCAGGAAAAAAAAAATCAGTCTAATGAAGCAGATGCAAAAAATATATAGATAAGACAGAATTAGCAGTCAAGGACTTTAGGATAGCCATTATAACTTTGCCCATGATTTAAATAAATAAAAACATGAATTTAATGAGAAGAGAAATGGAGGATATAAAAGGGAACTAAATGGAACTTCCAGAACTAAAAAAGAGAGTATCTGAGAGGAAAAATTCACTAGATGGGACTGACAGCAAATTCAACATTGTGGAAGGCAGATCATAGAGCTTGAACACACAGCCACAGACACTATCCAAACTGAAGCCCACACACCAAACAACATAAACAGAGCCCTCAGAGACTTGTGGGACAACACGAAATAGTCTAACATTGGTGTAGGTGAAAATCAGACAGGAGAGGATATTCTTTAGTTCTTTAGTAAGACAAAAGCTAGAAGAATGGATTACCAAGAGACCTGCACTAGAGGAAATGGTTAAGATAGTTCTTGAGGCAGGAGAAAAATGATACTACCTGGAAATTTGGATCTGCACAGAAGAACCTTCTATTTCTGCAGATCAACTGACATAAGCCCTGGGCCCATCCCTGAGCTATGCATGCAGTGAACAGAAACAAGGGAATAAAAGAAGCAAAGACTTGGAAAACTCAACTACCACATAACTTAACTACACAAGTATCAGATCATCTCATGAGTGGTACATGAATGGGATAGGCCCAAATAGTACAGTAAAGGATTTGAAAACTGAACTGACATTGGAACCCGCCACCCACAGAAAGAAAAACAGAATTTGTGCTCTAAACCTAACCAGGTTGACTGCTTGGTCAAACCAACAAAAATCAACATTCTGCAGAGGATTTTAACAGAATCTGAAATCTCACAATAAAGGTCAAAACGTTCAGATATAAGAGAAAATTACCAGACATACAAAACCAAAACAAAACAGAAGAGATGTGACCAATTCTCAGGAGAAAAAGACAATCAGCAGGTGCCAGCCACAAAATAGGACTCAGATGTTGGAATTATTAGACAGATTTTAAAGGTATACAATAGCTGTGCTCTATGAGATAAAGGTGCACTCCTGAAATGGAGAGACAGAGTTTTCATCAGAGACACAGAAACTAAAAAAAGAACCAAATGGAAATTTTAGAACTAAAATTACATTATTATAAAAAAAAGTCACTGGATAGGTTCGCTAGGTTCAATAGCAGAATGGAGATGACAGAGAAAGGAATCAGTGAACTTGAAGATAAATCAATAAAAGCTATCCAGTATGAAGAACACAGAGGGAAAAAGATTGAAAGAAATAAATAAGAGCACGAGGAGCTTGAGGGACATTATTAAAATGTCTAAAATTCATGTCATTAAAGTCTTGAGAGGAGAAGCAGATTGGTGGAGAAAAAAATACTTAAAGAAATTGTATCTGAAACCCTTCCAAATTTAGTGAAAGACAAAGTACATGATAAAAAATTAGAAACAAAACCCAGTAAAGACCCAGAAGATATAAACAAGACTGTAAACCACCTTAACTTAATTGATATGTGTAGAGTACTACTTTCAACAATGGCAGAACACACATTCTTTTCAAGGGCACATGGTACATTCACCAGGATAGACCATACACTGAGCCAAAAGAAAGTCTCATTAAAGTAAAAGGATTAAACTACACTGAGTGTGTTCTCTAACAACAAGAGAAATAAACTAGAAATTATTAACAAAATGGTATCAAGAAAATCTGTGGCATATTGAAACAATAAAATACCATTCAGCAGTGAAAAAGAATAACTACTGATACATACAACAACATATATGGATCATAAAAAATGAGGTTGAATAACAAAAGCCAGATACAAAAGAGTACTTAGTAAATGAGTAGATTTATATGAAGTTCAGGCTCAGGCAAATTAATCTATGGTGACAGAAATGAAACCAGAACGGTGCAGGGGGTAGTTACTGGAAGGAGACATTTTAGTAAAAACTCAACAAATGTCATTATTAGCTATCATCGCCTTACTGTGTACCACCCCACTCCACAGTTCACCATTCTACTTTCTATACCCTAGTTAGTCCTTTTCATTTCTACTGTTTCACCTTTTTAAATGTATGGCACCTGCATTCTCACTCCTGGTTAAATACTGAGACAGGGACTATAGCTCTTTCTTTCTCTCCCACAGTGGTTAGTCTGACACATGCACAATGGACCACTTAGAAAGTGCTACTGCATAAACCAGACTGAGGCTAAGAACCTGTATGGAAAAATAAAGCAAAAGCACTATATATATATATATATATATATATATATATATATATATATATATATATATATACATAAAATTATATAATTCTTTGTACTTATATGATTTAAGCCAGGGGTCAAAAAGCTACAACTTATAGTCCAAATACAACCCACTGCCTGTTTTTGTAAATAAGGTCTTATTGGAACACAAATATGCACATGTGCTTATGAATAGTCTATGGTTGCTTTCATGCTACAACACAGGTTGACTAGTTGCAACAGAGACCATATGGTCAACAAAGCCTTTAGAATCTCAAACAGTAGCTATCTGGCCCTTTACAGGAAAGGTTGCTGACCCCAGATTTAAGCTGCAGCAATTCTCGATGGGCAGGACAATAAAGCCACCCACTGCTTCCAGAGCCTATGGCTTCTTTGACACGTATCTGCTGGTATTGATCCAGGATATTGCAGTGCAGCTTCCTCAGGCTGGAATGTAAGAACTTTAGCCTAAAACAGGTCATATGCTTCAACAGGAAGTCCTTTCTACCTATTTACAAAGATATCTAGAAAAAATACATTCTCCTCTTTAAGTCACAAGGTATTAACTATTAGAGGAATGCCTATATTAGCCTCTTAGGGCAAGCATGATTCTTTCTGAATATGTAGGTGGCGTGGACCATGGAGACTGTATATCTGAAACTAACTTCTAACACTTAGCCAGCAGAATAGTCTCTTAGGCTGAGAATCAAGGGACCTGGGTCTAGTATGACTCTAACCATGTCTGAGAGACCTCAAATCAATCATACAGTATTTTCACACCAGAGTTCCCTCCTTCCCTAGCCTTCCCTAACAATGCACCCACATATGCTCCCCAGGTGACCCCTGCATCTAGCTTCCATGCATGTTAGAGGCTCAAGTATATAATGTGTGAAGTACTTTCCAAAAGCAAAAAGTATTATTTTAAAGTAGCTCTACAGTAGCAAACACTATCATTTTAAAATATAAGTTTAAATGTACTAAATGAAATAAAGTACTTACCTAAACCATTAAAGTAGTACTGCTGTCCTGGGTAATCAATATTGGAGGGAAAAACGCCTAAATATGAAGGAAACAAACATTTTAATTGTGGGGGTAGGCTTCCCCTGCCACCCCTGCCAGCTTTACTGAGGTGTGACTGACAAATAAAAATTGTACATGTTTAAGTTGGGCAATGCGATTTTTTAAAAGGTGTACAATGTGGTGATTTAATATACATATGTTATGAAATAATTTCCAGAATCAAGTTCATTAACACACCGATCACTTTATATACTTACCATTGTGTGGGTATAAACGTGAGAACACATAAGATCTATTCTCTTAGTAAATTTCAAGTACATAATACAGTATTATTAACAATAGTCACCATGCTGTATATTACATCCCCAGAACTTACTCATCTTACAACTTAAAGTTTTTACCCTTTTACCAACATCTCTGCATTTACCACACTACCCAACCCCTGGAAACCACTGTTCTACTCTCTGGTTCTATGAGTTCAACTTTTTTAGATTTCACAAATAAGTGAGATCATACAGTATTTATCTTTCTCTGGCTTATTTCACTTAGCATAATGTCCTTCAGGTTCACCCATTTTGTCAAAAATAACAGGATTTCTTTCTTTTTTATGGCTGATAATATTCCACTATATACATATAAATACCACATCTTTTTCATCCACTGGGTTATTTCCCTATCTTGGCTATTGTGAGTAATGCTGTAATGAACCTGGGGGTGCAGATATCTCTTCAAGACACTTATTTCATTTTCTTTGGATATACACACAGAAGTGGGATTGCTGGACCATATGGTAGTTCTTTTTATTTTTTGAGGAACTTCCATGGTGTTTTCCATAGTGGCTGCACCAATTTACATTCCCACCAACATCCTCACCAGTACTTGTTATCTCTTGTCTTTTTGATAATAGCCATCTTAACATTTCCTGATTGCCATCTATATTATAAAGCTATAGTAAACAAAGCAGTATGGTAGTAGCATAAAAATAGACACGTCTGATAGAACACAACATTCATAAGGCTGTAACTACTAACCTTTCCAACAATTAAGAGATTCTTTGTAACAAAGCTCAAAGCCATTATAAATGATTTCTAAACAATTGTTAAAATAAGCTCTCTTTTGTTTGGGGTTAGTCCTACAGGGAACAGAATGTAGTGGGGACAATGAAACCCTAACTTATACTCTCTGAAGTTCCTTAAGGTTCCTAACAACATAAGATGGTCTTTGCCTTCCAAGGGACCAAGCTTGGTCTTTGAGGCCTCTGTACAAGTAGAGATGCTCTGGCTATTGAGAGAAGCTGCCCCACAACAAAGGTGCTAGGTGAGCCACATTCTTACTCCTCCTAATGGACTTTCCCATTTCTTATCCCTCAGAAAGCAGTAGGACAGACGACTCAGTATTGCTGAAGGAAAGGAGAGAGGGAGGAGTTACAAGGGACACCTTCAGTGTGATGCTCCTCTCCCAGGAGTTATCAGACAGCAGTCTTCACGTACTTGATTATTTTCCACAGGGCTCCCGTGTCACCTCAATTCTCAGCTCACTCTAGATCTTTCTCCGGCTTCACCGGAAAACACGGCAGAGAGATTGCAGGCCATTTGTAAATAGCACTGAATATTTCAACTTTTAGCATTTAATTTTCTACTGTATTACACTGAAAACAGAATGATATAAAAGTAAGTCCCCTTAGAAAATAGACAAGGCTTTAAGAAGGAAACTAAGAGTTTAAATGTTATAACTGTGGGGGAAAATCCTCTTTAAAACCAATCTACTTGCCTAAATTTCATAATATGTCTGTAGAAAGCTTTACTAACTACTTAATCCTCAGACACACAAAGAAAAAGGAAACAAAACATTAGACTCCCAAGAATCATTTCTTTTCCTTTGTCAGCACTGAGAGCATTTGGGCAACAAAGCTCATTACTAGATTTCCATAATTAAGTTGTATCAAAAGTATAATAAAACTGGACATTTTCAATAAAGGAAGCTCCTGCTGCCTCTTCCAAGCACACACACTAGAAACACAGTAATAGGCAAACACAGGAAAATAAAAATCTGA
Organism: Kogia breviceps; assembly: GCF_026419965.1. Classification (NCBI taxonomy): domain Eukaryota; kingdom Metazoa; phylum Chordata; class Mammalia; order Artiodactyla; family Physeteridae; genus Kogia; species Kogia breviceps. The sequence continues at coordinate 190,336,825 of NC_081311.1, read as the reverse complement.
GTAGATGCAACACAATCTGTAAAAATCGCCAGAAAGCGAATACAACCAGCTAATAAAACCAACAGCACAATGCTTGGAAAGCTTTCTAATATCATGAATATCACATGGTTCTCAAGAATAACCAGTCACTGGCATAAACTGTGAAAATAAATTATTTATGGCTCAAGAAAAGGTAAAATAGTCTCAGAAGATTTCCCATGAATAAAAGATGAAATACTGGGGACTTCCCTGGTGGCGCAGTGGTTAAGAATCCGCCTGCCAATGCAGGGGACACGGGTTCGAGCCCTGGTCCAGGAAGACCCCACATGTTGCGAAGCAAGTAAGCCCGTTCGCCACAACTACTGAGCCTGCGCTCTAGAGCCCAAGAGCCACAACTACTAAGCCTCTGTGTCACAACTACTGAAGCCCACGTACCACAACTACTGAGCCTGCACTCTAGAGCCCATGAGTCACAACTACTGAGCCTGCAAGCCACAACTACCAAGCTCGTGCTCTTAGAGCCTGCGCTCCAAAACAAGAGAAGCCACTGCAATGAGAAGCCCACACACCAAAACAAAGAGTAGCCCCTGCTCTCTGCAACTAGAGTAAGCCCATGTGCAGCAATGAAGAGCCAACACAGCAAAAAATAAATAAATTTATTTTTTTTAAAAAAAGATGAAATATTGGAACTCATATGGTCTATAGAACAAGTGTTTGCAAAATATCAATAGTTTCCTTCTAAGTCAAGACCAGTATAGCATTTTCAATTAAGAGATCCAAAAAATTCATAGGTTTCTAAATAAAATAAAGTATTTTCATTGAGCATCAATTAGATGAAAAAAAAATTTTTTAATTAAAAAGCAGGAGCCACGCTTCAAGCAATAACAGACTTGGTTTGGCCATGCATGAATATATGTCTCACCCGCCAAGGACCTAGTGGTCATTCTGAGTTCTTTAAAATACTGGCCTTGCACTTCAGTACAGATTTGTCTTTCTTTTTTTAACTTTTCCTTGTACTTTGAATTCATGGAATATTACAGAAGAAAGCATATTTTAAACCCGCTTTAAGTCTCCAAATTTCAAGGAAATCATGGTTTTTGGTGAGTAGCAATAATGCTGTGGGTATAAGCGTGCACCGCTATTTGTCCCCTAAGAAAGCCTCAGGCTTAAAATTGGAGTTTGCAGCCTCTTCTTAGCAGCAGTATGAGGACCAGCGCCAGCTGGTTTACCTCTTGGTTTAAAAAGAGCCTAGTGGCGCAGTGGTTGAGAATCCGCCTGCCAATACAGGGGACACGGGTTCGAGCCCTGGTCTGGGAGGATCCCACATGCCACGGAGCAAGTAGGCCCGTGAGCCATGGCCGCTGAGCCTGTGCGTCTGGAGCCTGTCCTCCGCAACAAGAGAGGCCGCGATAGTGGGAGGCCCACGCACCGCGATGAAGAGTGGCCCCTGCTCGCCACAACTAGAGAAAACCCTCGCACAGAAACGAAGACCCAACACAGCAAAAATAAATTAATTAATTAATAAACTCCTACCCCCAACATCTTCTTTAAAAAAAAAAAAAAAAAAAAAAGAGCCTATTAGGGAGTTCCTAAGCTGAACCACAGGGAACTGTTCCCGTTAAATGAAGATTCCCGTTAAAATGAAGATGCTTCTGTTCCCGTCAACATGAAGACGAACTTCCAACCTGTCAGGCCAAAAGGGTTCTGTTCTGTACCTGAGCACGTTTCCATGATCTTCTTCAGAGGTCCGCAGGTGTACAGTAGCCCAACAAGGATCCCGGCCAGGTGCCCGGCGAAGGAAGTCCTAGGGGAGAAGGAAAGCCTTCGTGAGTGTTTGCTCTGCTGCGGACTAGCGACCATCTTCCCATCAGCCCAGTGCGCGTCAATTCGTCACACACTCTCTTCCACATCACGTGTTTCACGCTGAGCAGCATTTAACTTAGTCCCAAGAACAACATTTCCTATCTTACCAAAAAAAAAAAAAAAGTACAATGAATAACAACCATGACATGTTTAAAAGGCAATATCCCTCCTTGACCAAGAAAAGCGGGCTGGCTGCTTCAGAGGAGTGGAAGCATTTTGTTAAGACAACCCATTGCACTTCTTCCAGCTTTTTCTCTGCAGCTCCTATCACAAAACATAAACGAAACGCGTTTTCTCTGAATTGAATCTTGAATTAGCTAGCCACTGTGAGGGGTGGGAGCTATCTGTGTTCACCACAGAGCAGACCGCTACGTTTTTACCCACCCCTGACTAGTGAGGTGGAGAGCCAGAGAAACTCGGCAGAAGAGATGTCCACACTGGGCCCCCCTGGCCCCACTACAAATGTGCATCTTTCAGTCGCTCAGCCAAGAAAACCCCAAAATGTAAACTTCAAGCTTGAAAGATGAGATACAGCATTAAATTGGTTCCACTCTTCTTAAAATAGCATCTAAGATTGGCAATCACTTCTAAATATAAATACAAGGCAAGCCCCAGCTAAGTATATGCTGAATGAGCACAAGAGTAAATGAAAGAAGATCATCCAACGGGGCTCTCTGCCGCCCCCCAGCTTTTCTTCTCAATGCAGCCCATCCCCTGCCATCAGTTATCCTCCCAGAACAGAGGCGAGGTCACGTATGTCACTGCCACCCCGTGGGGATCACCGTCTTCTCCGTTGACAGAACGCTCTAGCCTGCAGTCAAGGCCTCCCAACACCTGGCCTCGCCCAACTCCTCCTTCCACCCTCACCTCCTGCTAAACCCATCCCCGCAGCCCACTGCCAGAACCCCCCACCCCGCAGGTGCTCACTGGTGACTACGAGGCAAGGAGGAACAGCACCCCTCTCGTAAAAAATCACGTCCCAGTTGAAGGGTTGCTCTTTCCTTCTGCTTCCTGGCAACCGAAAGTTACCAAGGAGCCGGATGTGGACTCCTAGACAACAGTGACTTCCGTGGTTTTCACTGTATTTCATACACCTAGGACTGTGCCTGGCACAGGACAGACACGCAAATATGTGTTGAATGCATGATTCCAGTGTCCCAGGGTGGTTTCACCAAGGGCACCAGGAGGCAAGTTAAAACCGCTGCATCTCAATAGATGCAGAGAAAGCTTTTGACAAAATTCAACACCCATTTATGATAAAAACCCTGCAGAAAGTAGGCATAGAGGGAACTTTCCTCAATATAATAAAGGCCATATATGACAAACCCACAGCCAGCATTGTTCTCAATGGTGAAAAACTGAAACCATTTCCACTAAGATCAGGAACAAGACAAGGTTGCCCACTCTCACCACTCTTATTCAACATAGTTTTGGAAGTTCTAGCCACAGCAATTAGAGAAAATAAAGAAATAAAAGGAATCCAAATAGGAAAAGAAGAAGTAAAGCTGTCACTGTTTGCAGATGACATGATACTATATATAGAGAATACTAAGGATGCTACCAGAAAACTACTAGAACTAATCAATGAATTTGGTAAAGTAGCAGGATACAAAGTTAATGCACAGAAATCTCTGGCATTCCTATACACTAATGATGAAAAATCTGAGAATGAAATTAAGAAAACACTCCCATTTACCATTGCAACAAAAAGAATAAAATATCTAGGAATAAACCTACCTAAGGAGACAAAAGACTTGTATGCAGAAAACTATAAGACACTGATGAAAGAAATTAAAGATGATACAAATAGGTGGAGAAATATACCATGTTCTTGGATTGGAAGAATCAACATAGTGAAAATGACTGTATTACCCAAAGCAATATACAGATTCAATGCAATCCCTATCAAATTGCCACTGGCATTTTTTACAGAACTAGAAAAAAGAATTTCACAATTTGTATGGAAACACAAAAGACCCCGAATAGCCAAAGCAATCTTGAGAACGAAAAATGGAGCTGGAGGAATCAGGCTCCCTGACTTCAGACTATACTACAAGGCCACAGTAATCAAGACAGTATGGTACTGGCACAAAAACAGAAATATAGATCAATGGAACAGGATAGAAAGCCCAGAGATAAACCCACACACATACGGTCACCTTATCTTTGATAAAGGAGGCAAGAATATACATTGGAGAAAAGACAGCCTCTTCAATAAGTGGTGTTGGGAAAACTGGACAGCTACCTGTAGAAGTATGAAATTAGAACACTCCCTAACACCATACACAAAAATAAACTCAAAATGGGTTAAAGACCTAAATGTAAGGCCAGACACTATCAAACTCTTAGAGGAAAACATAGGCAGAACACTCTATGACATCAATCACAGCAAGATCCTTTTTGACCCATCTCCTAGAGAAATGGAAATAAAAACAAAAATAAACAAATGGGATCTAATGAAACTTAAAAGCTTTTGCACAGCAAAGGATACCATAAACAAGACCAAAAGACAACCCTCAGAATGGGAGAAAATATTTGCAAATGAAGCAACTGACAAAGGATTAATATCCAAAATTTATAAGCAACTCATGCAGCTCAATAACAAAAAAACAAACAGCCCAATCCAAAAATGGGCAGAAGAACTAAATAGACATTTCTCCAAAGAAGATATACAGATTGCCAACAAACACATGAGAGAATGCTCAACATCATTAATCATTAGAGAAATGCAAATCAAAACTACAATGAGATACCATCTCACACCGGCCAGATTGGCCATCATCAAAAACTCTAGAAACAATAAATGCTGGAGAGGGTGTGGAGAAAAGGGAACACTCTTGCACTGCTGGTGGGAATGTAAAATGATACAGCCACTATGGAGAACAGTATGGAGGTTCCTTAAAAAACTACAAATAGAACTACCATATGACCCAGCAATCCCACTACTGGGCATATACCCTGAGAAAACCATAATTCAAAAAGAGTCATGTACCAAAATGTTTATTGCAGCTCTATTTACGATAGCCAGGACATGGAAGCAACCTAAGTGTCCATCAACAGATGAATGGATAAGGAAGATGTGGCACATATATACAATGGAATATTACTCAGCCATAAAAAGAAATGAAACTGAGTTATTTGTAATGAGGTGGATAGACCTGGAATCTGTCATACAGAGTGAAGTAAGTCAGAAGGACAAAAACAAATACCGTATGCTAACACATATATATGGAATCTAAAAAAAAAAAATGTCATGAAGAGATTAGTGGTAGGAGGGAATAAAACACAGACCTACTAGAGCATGGACTTGAGGATATGGGGAGGGGGAAGGGTAAGCTGTGACGATGTGAGAGAGTGGCAGGGACATATACACACTACCAAATGTAAATTAGATAGCTAGTGGGTAGCTACAGCATAGCACAGGGAGTTCACCTCTGTACTTAGTGACCACCTAGAGGGGTGGGATAGGGAGGGTGGGAGGGAGGGTGACAAAAGAGGGAAGAGTTATGGGAACATATGTATATGTATAACTGATTCACTTTGTTGTAAAGGAGAAACTAACCCACTATTGTAAAACAGTTATACTCAAATAAAGATGTTAAAAAAAAAAATAAAAAATAAAAAAAAAAAAATAAATTAACTCTTAAGGAAAAAAAAAAAAAAAAGAAAAAAAACCGCTGCATCTTCAACCTCAGAGCGCTGGCTGTGCCATGGCAGTGACCGAACCGTGGCGCTGACGTTGTCACCCACGCAAAACCTAGAATCAAATCCAATACACCTTGTGACCACGGCCACAGAGGACAGGGGAAAGAGGCCCTAAACGCCACAAGCAAGGCAGCCGCCAGTGACTGTCATTATCTCAGAGCCAGGGAAAGACTCGCTGGTTCTCAGGAGAGGAACAGGCAAGGGAACACCGCAGAGAAAAAGACTAAAGGAAGCTTTCTGCAGACAGGACGGCACTGCCTCTTGCTCGCGATAGCCAAGTTGATCACACTATTGCCCAAACAAGGTCCTGCGTACATCTACACACACCGAAAGTCACACCATTTATGTGTGCCTGCACGCGTGCGCACACACACACACACACACACACACACAATTATCCCTTCAGGACAGCTATTATTTTCATCAAATATATCTACCTCACAGTATGTTTAACCTGGTAATAAAAACATGGGGTCAGATACTCAGTTTTCCCATTTTCAGGGAAGAATAGTATCAACTGTGCTTTCCTTTAGCTTTTCCAAAAAAACCCAAAACTGTACTTATTTTATTCTATTTTTAGGCTAAATAAACTCTCCAACTAGTTCTAGGAATGGCAAAGAAAGTGGTAGTTTGAGGGAAACAAAGACGAGGCCAGAATCGGTTTTTTAAAAACAGTAACCTCAATTTAACTGAAAAGAATAAAATACATCAATATTTTTTAAACTTATTAAGCCAATCTTTATGGTGAATCGTACGGATATAAAATGACAAGGAAGAAAATTTTCAATTTTAAATCCCAACCTATTAAACAATCAACCTTGAATCTCATTTACAAGTTAAGAGTCTAATATACTTAAGTGAATTTTTTTTCTCTCTAAATGGGTTTGTAGAAGTCTGAGTTATAATCTAATTGCAAATAACTAGGAAAGGGAGGCTGGCAGACCAGAGCCCACACAGCATTATCTGCCAACGTGCAGCATTTTCCACAAAAGTCCCAACTCGACACTCTTGCTGTCCTTATCATTTTCTTCAAGCGCTATATTAGTGTGCTTCTTTTAAAATAAAAAACAAGAAGAGATAATGATCTTAGTTAGTCAAAACTGAGAACCTCTCAACATTACACACAGAAAGGGGAGGACACCGTCAAAGAAAAAGGAATCACATGCTTGTTTCAAGACGTATGTTAACTTGCTGCACGCCGTAGGTAACCATGTGACCAACTACCTCTCTTGGCCCTCTAAGAGGTACCCATACCCATGTCCTGAGAGAGGAAACAGACCTGCAGACAGGAAATGGAGCTGGGAACCACCTTCTCCCCAGCAGGATGGGGCACCCCAGTCCTAGGATTAGGGAGCTTTATCCCCACCCCCCGGGGGATGCTGTGAAGCCACAAGGAGGCCCTGGGCTTTGGGGGAAGAAGACACATCTGGGTGCTGATCAGTGGCTGGGAACTACCTTCAAATGTAACAGCTTTAGAAACAGACTGTGTTATTATGATCATAACTATACATGCTAAACAGGTTTCAACATTTGTGGTGTCTGAGCATGCCCATGGCTCCACAGAAGCCCTCCTGGAAGGCCTGCACTCTCCTCTGTTCTTAGTTATACCTTCAGGCTGACACCCCAAGGGGCAGGTTGGGAAAACCCTGCTCTTAGGAGCAGCTTATTCTTGACCTAAGCAGGTCTTAGGCGGGGACTGAGGATTTGGTGATGACCTGCCTCCCCACATCCTAATTTAAGGTAATTCCTCAGGAACAGAAACACCATATTCAATGCTACATCCATGATCACAGCTGGTACGGTAAATGGCCTGACACTAACACTCAGTAAACAACTACTGCATGAGCGGAGAAGCGGAATTAGAATAACACATAAAATGCACATATCTAACATACATTACAACTGTATTCTAAAAACACAAGTCATACCGGTCACCAGTTAATAGCTGTTTTTGTATCAAATTTCACTGGGAGAGCTAATGGTTGAACACACCTCCTCCCCTCCCTCCCCTGTGCACACTTGGACAAGGTATTACACAAAACATGTGCTCAATTAACAGAACAACAGCACTAAGCCTATTATTATAGCTTAAAATTGATCACTTAGAAGCTTTACTTCTTCTGATAGCTCAATAGTGACTCTCTTTAGAAAATCGTAACAGCTATAATCAAACACTGATTGTGATGGTGCGAAGAGGTCACAAGAGCCAGATACACTGCTGCTGTGTGTGGTTACACAGGTCGTGCACTGTACACACTACTGTGAGAAGGCAAATGATCCGTCCAGGGTCTCAACAGTTCCACAAAGTAACTGACAGATCCAGTATTCAAATTCATATCATTCTATCTCAAGGTCAGAGCAAGTTAAGTACTGACGTAATTTCATCTTAATAGGGGACAATACCATAATCCAGTAGTTCTTAAACTTGTCCAGGTTCTAAACCCCTTTCAATATCTGATAAAAGCCATGAATCCTGTCTGCAGAAAGACTACACATACACAAAATATGTCACTTATAATTTTAAGAAGTTCATAGATGGCTTGCATCCTATCCATGGACCTCTCACGAAAAACCCTTGCCTAAAAACAATTCATCACAAACAGAAGAATTTCGAACATCAGCACCAAGTCCAAGCACTTATATACTCAATTGGAAAAACATTTTGTTTATACTCAAATCCTAACACAGAGGCAGCCATTTACTTAGACTACTTAAGTTTATGAACATGTCCAATTTCTTTATTGGCCCATTGCTCTCTAATGGTGGAACCTACATCTGGGTTCAATTTCTTTCTTTCTAAAATCCAACTTTCAGTTAATTTCAGTTAATTCTTTCAGTTAAAGTCTGAGACTCAAAAATTCTTCTAGTCTTTGTATGTTCGAGAAGGCCCTTATTTCTGCATCCTGTTTTGTTGATAGGTGTAGTGATCTACTACTGCAGCTATGAAACGCACCGTCAATTGGACAGTCATTCTTCTGCAGGTAACATGTTTTCTCTCAGTCTTTGAGATTTTCCCTTTGTGTTGGATTTACTATCGTTATAGAACAATCATTCCAGGTGTAGAGTTGTTTAATTTACCCTCCTTGAGATATGCTGTGTTTTTTCAATCTGAGGTCTCGTGTTGTTCTGTAATTCTGAAAAATCTTCAGTCATTGTTTTTTTGTCTTGTGGACCTCTAGATATGCAGCACTTGTGTTTTTCCTGACTCAGAGTGGGAGCTCAATACATGTTTATAGAAAAAACTATTTAAAAAAAAGGAAAAAAGAAAAAAAGATGAAAAGCAAATATCAAATCAATGTTGCTGTGTATTATTTATAAGGGACAGTGACAGTGGAAAGATAATTTGGGAGCAAAAGTAAGATTAAGATACGCTTGTGGATTACATGTCAGTTATATCTCAATAAAGCTGAAAAAAGATATTATTGTGGATTTTAGTTACACAAACTATATGCGGATATTATTAACACCAGCACACAGTGTTCCTTCCTACGATGCCAGCATTGGCCGATCCTCACTCCTTAAACAGGCTATTTGTAAGGCTGAGCTACCTTACGTGCTTATGCAAATGTTCCTGCTGTCGTGTGCACTGCTGAAGACTCAAAAACTAAAGCTATGATTGAAATCTGGGATAAGCTATACAGGTCCTCTGTTAAATGGCAACTTCTTCCCACAGTTGAAGAGGCTGCCCTCTCAGGCACAGCTCAGGAAGCAGAAAATGAATCACGCTAAGACATAATCTCCCGTGTACGCAGAGCAAATGACCTCATTAAGGGCGTAACTTGATGGAGACACAGGGTTGGACAAGGTAAGATCAAAACAGGGTAAAAGGCAGTCAGCTAGAAGTGGCCTCTTGTACTGTACGTTCCAGAATTTCCCCCTGTAAAAGCAGTTACTATTACCTGATAGGGACTGAGCTGATCAGAAGCTCTGGGGTTTGGGGATCTTAATAAAAGGTCCCAGATTGGCATTAGAGCAACAAGACGTAGCGAGAATGTTTTCAGGTTTAATGAACGCCACTACAAAAAGTCTTGACTGTACTGCTTCTTCCCAAGATAAACTCTTCTTAAGCCATCTGTGTCTATCCGTGACGCTGCCTTCAACCACGCCAGCCTGCGTCTTTGGCAATGGCAATCTGGCAGAGACTTGGTCTGTATGTCCTCTTTGGCTCTCTTACCATACCTCCCTCATTCCGCCCCCGTCCCGCCCCACCCAGCCACCTTCAGAAGTAAAAACTAGTCACCTTCCAATATTTCATCCTCCCGAAGGCATTGCAACCTCTACTACTCTTGCTGGTTTAATAAACATGGCTCCAACCTCAGACATAGGGTTGGGAGCTGACTGCTGACATTTACCTTCAGTCCCGGACAAACATGACCTCGACAAGAACAAGCATTACAAAGGTGGGAGAAGCCTCTTTTACAAAAGAGCTTCCAATATAATACATGATGCCCAGCATTTCCTTGGCTCTCAAGCCCATGTCTCTCAGCCCAGCAGGAAGAGAATTCCATGAGCTGGTTCAAGGAAGTAGCATTCATTCGTTCATTCATCCGTCCATCAAATATTCACTGACTGACGACTACATAAATAAGACAAACACAGTCACTGCCTCACAGATCTTACGATTTTGCGGGGGTTAACAGACACAGACTGACACACACACAATAACTGCAAATTGTGGGACGTGTAGGAAAGTGAGTCTCCTTTCCCTAGAGTGGTCTGGGATGGTTCTGTAAGTGGCATTTGAAGCGACACCCACAGGATTTGGAGCCGGCAGGGCACAAGGTGAGGATGGGTGCTTCTGGCAGGGAAAAGCACATATGGAAGAGCTGTGAGGCAGGGAAAAACCTGGTGTTTTAAAAGCACTGAGTGGCTATCAGGTGGCTGAGCACAGTGAGGCAGTGTAAGGACACGGGGTACAGCAGGCGATGAATTTAGAAAAACAGGTAAAAGTCAGGTCCTACGGGCCTTATGCGCCATGTGGAGGAATTGGGGTGGTTTGATAGGAACATTGGGAGGCCACTGGAGAAGCTTAAATGGAGAATTCTTAAGAGCGATCTATCCTGACTGCTGAGAGAGCAGACTCTAGAGAGGCAAGAATGGCCAGTGTAAGCAGATCAGGAAGGAGGCTGATGTAGCTCAGGTGAGAAGCGGTGGCAGCTTGGGAGAGGGCGGCAGCGGTAAGAGTGGGGAGCAGTGAATGCCTTGGGGTCTGTTTGGGTGGCAGAGATAAAAGGACTTGTTGCCCGATTCAGTGTCGGGGGTGAGGGAAAGGGAGAAAGCTAGGCTTTTGGCTTGTGCAAGGAAGATGCACGAGAGAACCACTTACTGAGATGGGGAAGGTGGGAGAAAAGGGGGAGGGTGCGGGGAGAGCCCAAGTGCTCAGTTTTGTTGTGTTTACTCCGAGATGCCTGCAGGACAATGAAACGGCAATATCTAGGGGAGTGTTCAGTAGGTAGCTGGAAACCAAGTTGGAAACCGAGAGGAAGAATGATTCAAAATATTGCTCACGTATTTCATTTTATTTGACTCCTAGACTATTTGTATACAATAGGACCATGATATTATTTCTTTAAGTATATGACATATAATGCATTATACACACGCAATTACATGTCTAATATCTAAAAACAAGATCTAAAGGAAATACATGAAAACAGCAAGAGATAATATGGGGAAAATACATCCCCCTTTTTTTCTTCCAAATTTCTTATAATAGTGTTTTAGTGATTTCATTACGCATTTTTTGAAATATAAAAGGAACAGTAACTGAGCAAGGCTCCCACTTGAAAAACAATATTTCTCTCATCGTTGTGGCGGATAAATCGAAACATTTTCGTTGCTGTGGGGGTAAATCATCAAGAAAGCTTTCCCCCATGTGGCACGTGCTAGTGCTTTTAAACCAAACTCCAGATGAAAATCATGATCACTAGCTTTGTGGTATTAATAAGTTTCTTTAGAAACTGTGTTGTTCTTCCAATATCCTTCAAAGCAAAACAAGAAGTTGTGCCCAATTAAATGAAAGAAACAAGTAAGTGAAATTACATGCAGAATAAAGGAATAACCCAGTACACTTAATTGGAGGACAGATGTTAAAGAGTCAGTGTAGTTCTGAACGTGAGGCGGGTGTTCTTTTCCTCACCAAAGTCTTCACATAACTAGACACCTCCTAGAGTCCCCTTGCCTGTATCTTCCGTATCACTGCTGAGTAGATTCCAATTGCCCAAAACCTCTCCATCTGCTCTGCACCTCACCCACCCCGAGTCCTGCCCCCCCCCACCAAGCTTGAGCCATTTGCAAAAGCCATGCTTCCACTCTTCGCAACTTTGCATGCACTATTCCTTTTGCCCAGCTAAGCCCTAGCAAAACAGCCTTCCTGGTCTGCCTTCCCTCAGGACAAGGCAGGGGCTGCTTCTGGGCTCCTCCAGTATAGTCTGAGTTCCTCTAGCATTTAAGGACCTTCCCTGTCTGCTGACTTTTCTGCCGTTGCCCTGCTGCTTAAGCTACTGGCTACCAACCCTATCACACCCAATGCCCCCTTAAACCCAAATATTCTTTAATGCTCTTTCCATTTTCTTGTAATGGAATTTATAAATAACTTACCTACACATATACTTTTAAAAACACAGACACAACAAACACGTGCAATCTCAACTCAACACAATGGCCCAGCTGTAAAAATTAAGAAAGAAAATTTCACATAGTAAAATATTATGAATTATAAACATTGAGTCAGAACACCACCAGAAGACATATCAAGTCGTCCTCTGCTTGCCCCTATGTAAGGAATCTGCACGAAGGTGAGGTTAAAAAATGCAGGGAGGTACAGATGGGCTTTCTGTGACTCAAACACCACAGGCAGGGTTCCACTGGTCACGTGATCTTACGTGAGACGTGAGGGTAACTAACTTTTGACTCCAAATAAAGCAAAGTATAGTACAATTTTCCCTTCAGTTACATTTACAATTCAATTTACAATTTTCCTGGAAAAGTCGCTGTATATTAAATCTATGCCAAAGAAAAAAAATCTTTGTGTTTATATGAAAAACACAATCAGGTTTTAGGCTCGGATAATCATGAACAGATTTTTTACCTACAGAAAAGTCCTTTCAACAGACTGGGGTGTGGGGTGTGCAGGACACTGTTGCTGAAGGGGACGGTCCTGCGCGCTGCAGGGCAGCTAGTACCTCTGGTCCTCACACACCAAGTGCCAGTAGCACCTCCACTAATCATCATGACACCTACAAACAGCCCTGTGAATGTCCAAGATCCTTCCTGGGGACCATGTGACCTATCCCAGTGGAAAACCACTAGCTTAGCACACAGCAAATGCTTATTTAATGTTTGTGGAATGGATAACCTTTAATCATTAGGCCTCAGAAATATTTCTTTTCAAAGTACGTCTCATGTGACCACATCATGCACAAATTCCAAGGATTCCAAGTAAATTTACAACATATTGAACTGATACGCAAGAAAACTTCCCACCACAACTGACACGCACGTGGGGAGTGAGGCTGTTTGGAAGAGGCCGTGATCATTTCCACACTGCGCTGCGGCAGAATAAATGCAGCTTGGCACATGAAACCACTCTGCCATCTGCTATTACTACAGACGAAAATATTTCTGGATACCACATGAATGATTATGGGCACATCACCTCCAGAAAGTAAATGTAAAATGAAAGAGAAGTTGGATTGTTTATAGCCTGATTTTAACATATGCTACTGTTATGACACAAATCGGCCTTTTGGAGGTATTTTCAGAAGCCAAGTCATCACTGGAAATCCTATGGCCCTATGGTAGCTGGGCTCTTTGAGGTTGCAGGAAGAGACTGGCTTAGGTGACCCCGATTAATGCGAGTTCATCACGGGGTACACAAGGAAGAGAGGATGGCAAGGAACAGTCTCGACTGTGAACGGTGGCAGTAACTGCCACACTGTGACTGTACACGCCAGAACACAAAGGGACAGGATGCCCTTGCCAGGTGGTGATCTTAATCCACTGGCTCTCAATCCTGGCTACACAACAGAATCTCTTAAAGAGATTCTCAACGTTACCCCTCGGACTCCACTCCCGGAAATTCTGCAGAATTGCTCTCGGGTGGGACCCTGACACTGTTGTGTTTGTTGGGTTACTTTTTGATTATGTTGCTTTTGTTTGTTTGTTTGTTTGTTTTGCGGTACGCGGGCCTCTCGCCGCTGGGGCCTCTTGCGTTGCGGAGCACAGGCTCCGGACGCGCGGGCTCAGCGGCCATGGCTCACGGGCCCAGCCGCTCCGCGGCATGTGGGATCTTCCCGCACCGGGGCACGAACCCGTGTCCCCTGCACCGGCAGATGGACTCTCAACCATTGCGCCACCAGGGAAGCCCAATTATGTTGTTTTTAATTCCCCAGGTGATTTTAATGTGTTGAGGTTAAGGACCATTGATCTTAAGCCAAAATTCAAATTCTAATGAGATTTTGGCTGGCATAGTAGGCCAATAAGGAAAACATTTTGAGTATTGGCAAGACTCTTCACCCTGCAAAGTACCCCACAGAAGTGACATCTGTTTCCCTCCTTGGGAAGTTGGTCTTAATATATTCTGAAATGCTGCAAGAGAAGTAGGTATAGCTTTGAAAATACATGCAAGGAAACATATGAACTTACTTCAAAAGATTTACAAGTTCTTTGTTCTTATAAAAACATGATAATTTAGCTAATGTACCCACATATTAAAGACAGTCATATACACACAAAGATGAAGACAGTAAAGAGCTATAAGGTAACCCCTCAATCCCTAAATCCAACAGAAAGACCGGGAAACAAAACTGGATCATGAAGCTAGCCTATAAGTTCAGAAAAGGTAAATACTACTTGTGGTTAAATCTGGTCTGAATCAAAATTCTAACTATGAATGCCCCACTTATATATGACTCAAGAGACCTGGGCATGCCGTGCATATCACATACTGCTCCTGTAGCAGCTTTACTGGAATGGCTGTAAGGCACAGTTAATGTTGAACAAGCGCACAGAACCACCAGCTGCAAAGTTCTGAAAACCGCCCATATTTGTTTATGCAAGACAACATGCTAGGCTGAACATCTACAGACAAAGCAACCCCAGTGAAGCCACGAGACCCATGTGGGCTCATCTGAGGAACACTGTCACAGTTAAAGATACACAGTTCCACCTCTGATGGAGGCTCAAGCAGGGCAGGTGTTCCCTCATCTCCCTTCCTGTCAGCTAGAGCACAACTCTGGGACTGATACTTGGCCAATGAGATACACCTCATTCCTAATCTTGAGAATGTGGTGATGAGAGTCCAAGGAAGCAGTGGCAATGGCACAAGTGTCCATCCAGTTCTCACAGGTTTTCTTCCAGCCCCAAACTTCATAATTCTCAACAATTCTAGAAGCTGCTTGGTATCCTTCTAATAAGTCCTTTTGTGGTTAAATATGCCAGAGTTAATTTCTGTTTTCAATCAAGAATCCTGACTGGTAAGGAACAGGTACATATATGGATGCCGAGGAGATATGTGGCTCTATCTTCTCCAGAATTGCAAGCCTTACGTTGATGTAAGACAGGAGCTGTTGGTCAACTCCGTCACCACGTGGAGAGAGCTTTCCTGAGAATGAAGCTGTGGTGTACAAATTCTAAGATGGGCCTGGTGATACCTGATTCCTGGTATTCTCGCCCTTCATAAATCCTTTCTCCCTGAGCATGGATGGGACTACAACTTGCTTCTAACCAACAGAACAGAGCATACGCCACTTCTATGATTATGTTACATAAGACTGTAATTTCTGCCTTGCTAGCAGACTCTTCCTTGCTGGCTTTGATGAAGGAAGCAGCCCTATGGAGAGATTCAAGTGTCAAGGAACTGAGACTCTGGCTGACAGCAGACAGCAAGGCTCTCAGTCCAACAACCCACAAGGAACTGAGTTCTTTCAAAATCTACATAAGCTTGGAAGCAGATCCTTCCTCAGTCAAGCCTTCAGATGAGACCTGAGTGCCGACTGACACCTCTGTTGCAGTCTCATGAGAAAACCTGGAGCGAAAGAGCCAGATAAGCCATGCCCAGCCTCCTGACCCACACACACCATGAGATAATAAACGTGTGTTTTAAGCCACTACGTTTACTATAACTTGTTACATGGCAATAGATAACTAATACAGAAGCCAACACAGGAAAAAACAAAAAACAGAGCCAGAAGATGGAGATAGAATCCTGACGACATTGCTTGAGCTGAATCCCAGCACATCTGATGTCTCTGAAACCCTGAAATGCACCACTGGAAATTTTAATTATGTAATCCAAGAGAGGTCCTTTTCTTTGATCTAGTTAGTCTGAGCTGGGTTTCTTTCAATTGTAACTAAACGAACCTCGATTAAAGTGTCCAAAGATGACAGAGGCAATGTAGAACCAACAGATCCCAAAGACTCAAAGAGAATTCTGCTCTACACTATTCCAGTTCCTGTTTTGGCCAAGACTCCAGGTGGAATGGAGGGCTTGAATATTCTAATAAAACTGTCAGAAAGGATGTTACCACACTAAAGAAATATTAACCCAGATGTTCAAGTCCCTATGAATTTCCAGAACCTACACCCTTGAACTAGATACAGCTCCATTCGTCACGTGTGAGAGAAATAAAAATAATATTGCAAGAATTAAAAGTGAAAATACACATAAAAGTGTCCCATATAATGCCTAATACATTGTAGGTATTAAACAAAATTGTGAGTCAAAATCCACCCACCGGGCTTCCCTGGTGGCGCAGTGGTTGAGAATCCGCCTGCCGATGCAGGAGACACGGGTTCGTGCCCTGGTCCGGGAAGATCCCACATGCCGCGGAGCAACTAAGCCCGTGAGCCATGGCCGCTGAGCCTGTGCATCCGGAGCCTGTGCTCCGCAACGGGAGAGGCCACAGCAGTGAGAGGCCCGCATACAGCAAAAAAAAAAAAAAAAAAAAAAAAAAAATCCACCCACCTCACTTTTTTAAACTGAAAAACACTATTTGTAATTACTCATTTACTGTCTCTACTCAAGAGCTCTTTGAAATCCATAGATACTTTTATCCAGTAAGGTGTTATTCTCAGGGACTCTGATGTGCTCAGACGTGTGTGAGCTTCATCAACCCTTCTTCTCGTACCCACAGAAGACAGCTCAGGGGCACTGAAGTGGTGGCAGCTCTTCCAAGGAGCCAGACACTGATTTCAGGACCTTCCTGTGTTGTATTTTTAGTCCTCCCAACAAACCCATGAGACGGGTACTGTTACTGGCCCCACTTAACTGATGAGGAACGGTAGAAGCGGCACTCAGTAAGTGTGTGTTGAAAGGAGAATTGAGTAATGGATCCATCCCCAGTACCCCCTCACTGGTGGATACACCTTCTGCCTGCCTTTGCTCAGCTTCTGTGCGTCTAGGAGAGCATAAGTAGGATGTATAACCAGCAGTGAGGAACATGAGACCAAGACTCCACATATATAACCAGGAGCCATATAACTGTTCACGTAACACAAGTCTAACAATATAATGGATCGTGTTTTACCCACAAAACACTTCCAAAAAATGAATTAATCTACTCTGATTTCTAACTTGCACCTCTCAACAAACTTTTTCAAGAAACAATGTGTGCCTTTTTCAAATCTACTGAAAAATTTGTTTCACCAGGTGGTTTTAATCTTCTTTACTCTTTTCTAAGAACTCCCGCCTGTTCCCCATCCAATCTTTTTTTTTTTTTATTGTCGATTCAGTGCTGAATCTTAAGAAAACTCAACTGAAACTGACATGAAAAAAATCTATGAAATCCATATCAAAAGGGGACCTCAAGCCATCATTAAAAACGAAGACCTCTGAGGAGGATCTTTTAATAATATGGACCACAGGAAGAACACCTCTCTCATTAGTTGGGCAGTCCACCTCTACCTGACAGGGAACAACAGCTCTCATGAGTCTTTTCAGACTGAATACAGCAGTGCCCCCTGGTCCATGATTCTGCATTCCAAGGTTTCAGTTACCGAAGGTCAACCGTGGTCCAAAAATGTTAAATGGAAAATTCCAGAAATAAACAGTTCCTAAGTTTTAAACTGTGTGCTGATCTGAGTAGCATGATGAAACCTGTCACTATCCTGCTCTGTCATGCCCGGGGTGAGAATCATCCCTTTGTCCAGCATGTATGCCTGTTAGACACTGAGTAGCCATCTGGGTTATCAGATCGACTGTCACGGTATCACAGGGCTTGTGTTCAAGTCACCCTGATTTTACTTAATAACGGCCCCAAAGCACAAGGGTAGTGATGCTGGCAATTTGGATCTGCCAAAGGGAAGCCATAAAGTGCTTCCTTTAAGTGAAAAGGTGACAGTTTTCAACTTAATAAAGAGGAAAAACTGTACGATGAGGCTGCTAAAATCTACGATAAGAATGAAACTTCTATCTATGAAATTGTGAAGAAGGAAAAAGAAATTTGTGCTAGTATTGCTGTCACACCTCAAATTGCAAGGCTATCATAATGTGTGATAAGCGCTTAGTTAAGATGAAAAAGGTATTAAATTTGTACAATAAGATATTTTGAGAGTGAGACCACATTCACATGACTTTTATTACAGTATAATGTTATAATTGTTCCATCTTATTATTGCTGTTGTTCATTTTTTTCTGTACCTAATTTATAAATTAAGCTTTATCACAGGTATGTATGTAGAGGAAAAACATACATACGGGGTTCAGCACTATCCATGATTTCAGGCATCCACTGGAGGTCTTGGAACGTATCCTCGGAGGAGAAGGGGGGCCTACAGTACTCAGAATGAGTCAATCCTGTATCGTGTGAAACATCGTTACAAACAATGTGCGTTAAATAGTGTATAATCAGTATGCTCAAGACATTGATAGCAATCATATGTGGTGTACTCAGAGAGACACGGGAGTGGAATATATGAATTTTAAATGAACTTTTACTGTTTCTTAGGGCAGATCTTTAAAATTACTGCTACAATGCGAAACGCTTAAAGACAGGTGTTTTCACCCTTTCTGTGTCTAGCTATAACCCTCCAATCACTGTGGTTGTGACTTGGGCCATTTCTCAATCCCTGCAAACACACCTTAAATCTTTTGCCATGAAAGCCATTTAATGCCTAACTCTGAGATTCTCAGATTAGAGATCTGATAACTCCAGAACATGACTAAGACTGCTATTATTAGTGTAAAATACCTGAGGAAAACAAAACCAAATATGAACCATAATAATGACCATGATGAAGGGGAAAATTCTTCCGCTTTCAGAAAAACCACAATTCTTTATTGGCAGGAGGAAGAACTGTACAGAGGACCACACATGCCACTTAGCTTTTCCCCATACACACAACAAGTTTTTCTGGATAATATCAAGGAGAAATACGAGAGGAGCAATGAGTCAATGAGAAATGTGGTGAAGACTCATCATAACCTGTGATCCTTACTTTTAGAGTCTAATCCCAATTAGACTCCTGAACTAAGGAGGAGACTTAATATTCCACAAGGTTATTTGGGTACCACCTATCCGGGTAGGCAAGCTCTTAGGAATCTCACACTTACTCGAAGTGAACTGTCTTCCATGTGGACTCTCCCCTCATCCTTCACTCAGCAGCACACAAGAGGGAAGAAAAGGGGAGGAGGCTGCCATGAGTCAGTGATCAGGTTAGATAAACCAGACACGGCTCCTATTAGAAACCTACCGTAAGCACACATGTAGTACCTGTGCTGAAACGACTTTAAGGCAATTCTCTAATGGGAAAATGCAAAAAACAAACAAAAAAAGCAACATTAGTAACAGAGAATTTCCATCAACACCATACTGGCTGGTTACTAGTAAAATGATGTATCGGATAGTGTTCATTTCTAATTCATAGACTCTACTTGTATATTCAGTTCATAAGAGCATTGTAAGTTTATAAGGCCATTTTTCTGCCGCCTGCATGGTGCTGAATTATTTAAAACTCATTTGAAAAACACACACACCTGACAGCTTTTAAAATATCGTTTGACAACACTGTTTTCAACATCTATAAAAATATGTGCTAGAAAAGCAGATTCTGTACCCTCTGTCTTTCATTAGCAAGTCCTGAAGTATTTTTACCCACTGGTGCATCACACCTCACAAAATCACTTCAGAGGAATAGGAAGTAATGTGAGCCTTTGTTCAGAGTTTAAGTTACTTGGTTTATATCATACAATGAATTTATATCACCCTCAAAGTAAAATTAACTGCTTCACCAAAATCTGCACAATGTCAGTTACACTGGGACATTTTCCCTCAAAAGTTACAGGATCTAAGCCCTCACAAACTGACTCAGTAAGATCGCATCAAATAAATTCTACAACTTTGGATGCAATACTGATGTTGGAATACACCTTAGAAACTCAAAGACCTTTTAAAGATTATATATCAAGGTTGTTTGGATCATAAAATCTCTATAATGTTTTCTTTTAAAAAGAATTTTTGGATTTAACAATATTAGTCCAAAACTTTAATAATTTTTTTAAAAAGTGATCTCTTAAAACAGAAAAAAAAACTTTAAAAAATAAATGTATTTATTTACTTTTGGCTGTGTTGGGTCTTTGTTGCTGTGCGCGGGCTTTCTCTAGTTGCGGCGAGCGGGGGCTACTCTGCTGAGGGGCACAAACTTCCCATTGCAGTGGCTTCTCTTGTTGCGGAGCACGGGCTCTAGGCACGCAGGCTTCAGTAGTTGTGGCGTGCAGGCTCAGTAGTTGTGGATCGTGGGCTCTAGAGCACAGTCTCAGTAGTTGCGGTGCATGGGCTTAGGTGCTCATGGCATGTGGGATCTTCCCGGACCAGGGATCAAACCCGTGTCCACTGCATTGGCAGGCAGATTCTTAACCACTGCACCACCAGGGAAGCCCCACAAAAAAATTTTTATGAAAATATACATCCTTTTAGAAGCTGATTTAGCTTCCTCCATACCTACTTACATCTGTTTTTTCATCTGCTGTTTCAAGTTTTCCTTCTGATTTTCTTAATTAAACCTGCCATAGACTTGCCCATTTGATTCGTCTTTTTAAATATATGGCCCTCCAATTATCCATCATTTTTTTCCTTTTTAGTTTATTAAATTTTGCTTTTATCATTATCAATTTCTTCATCCTCTAATCTTGTATTTATTCCTTTTCCAGCTTCTTAAATTGAGGACTTCATTTATTTACTTTTAAAAATTCCTTGCTATATTATAAAAAGCACTTAAGAGTTTGACATGGAGTGCTCTCATTGTTCATTTCTAAAGGTTTTCTTTTTTTAATTTCCTCTTAATCATGGAGTTACTTAAATTTCCAAGTGATTATGAATGATTATTGGAACTGTTGTTTTTTTCCCTTTTACTCATATTTCGCTTTTAAAGTCTTTATTATTACTTTGTGATCAGAGAACATGGCCTATAAAATCTCTATTTTTAGAGGTGATTGAAGCTGCCTTTGTAGCCTGGTACACAGTCCCTGTTTGTCTTATTATCTCATGTAGGAATGTGTGGTCTCTGTGTAGGATGAGGCTGGGCCGACAGGGCCACAGGCGCTGCTGGGCACCGAGGGGCACTTCAACCATTCTAGCCCCCTTGTTAAGCTGCCTCTCAAGCTTCCTGAAGGTTGTTTTCTTTTTCGTCCATTTGAATTGACTTTGCCTTCTAACTCAGCACTCAGGTTTTGCATCTGACTTCTTTCCTCTCTAGACTTCTGAACTCGGGTCAGTAACTCAACAATTTACACTTTGCCTATTATCTTTAGTTGGGCCAGCCACCCCAAACTGTCTTTATTCAATAAACATACACTTTTGAGTAACTGATGGGCCAAGCACTGTTTTAGACACTGGGAATACACAGCGAACAGAACAGACTATAGCTCTGCCCTCCTGGAACTTAGGAGGCACAGGTAAGTTAAGACTCATGAAAATATGCTACTGTTAATATTTTAATAACTCAATTTTTCTACTGCAAATAATGCATGCTCAGCATAGAGGATTTGGCCCAAAAAAGTTAAATAAAAACAATACATAATTCCATAATGTTAATAACTAATAATATTTTTATGTGCTTTTCTTAGTCCTTCTGGTGACTATTCTTACTTTGGAAAAAAATTGAAACTATATCATATGTAATATTTTCTATTCTACTTTCTACCCTTATCTTTTGGTTTTTTTTTTTTTTTTTGGCCTGCTGTGCTCAGCTTGCAGGATTCTTAGTTCCTTGACCAGGGATTAAACTCAGGCCCACGGCAGTGAAAGCGTGGAGTCTTGATGATCTTCCAATTCCATTAAAATAACCTCTGAAAATAGCATTTTAATGGCTATATAATATTCTATTACAACATGATTTATTAAACCACTTACCTACTACTAGATATTTAAGTGGTTTCCAATTTTCCAATACTTCATGACAATAAATATACTTGCGTCAAAAAAATTTTTTTGTATTTACAGTTATAATTTGGACAATTTCCTAGAAAGGTAATTACCAAACTAAAGGGTATAAACTTTTTACAGCTCTTGATACAGATCATCAAATTACTTTTCAGAAAGTCTGTACCAAGATACAGTCCCATCAGAAGTTTATGTAAACTCCCACTTCACCAAACTCTTAACAACAGTAATAATTTTCTAATTTTGTTGGTTTAATAAGTAAAACAGCTTATTATTTTAATTTTCTATATTTGGTCAACAATGAATTTTTATGTTTTACATTTATTAGTCACCGATTAATTTTTTTCTGTACATTGTCTATTGATGGACTTCTTTCTTGCAGTTAGTACTGTTCATCGCAAAGATATGATCCTCTTTTTCCACATATATTTCTAACTTTTTTGCCTTCCGTTTTAATGTATAATGTATTTCAACCTGGAAAAAAAGTGTTGCTTTTGACTTCATTTGAGGTTATATTGTTTTTAGGTTTAGAAATTTCCTCCCAACTCAAGAACTGAAAAATTTCCCTCACACACTCCTAGACATTTTTCAGATGCTGTTTTTTAAATCTTCTAAACATAATCTATATGAAATTTGTTTTGGAGTACAGTGAGTTAAAGCTATAAGTTTAATTTCTTCCAAATGGTTAAATTATTCTTCAAGTACCATTTGCTAAATAACCCTTATTTTCCCCCACTGATTTATGATGTTATCTTTATTATGTTTGTGGCCTATTTTGCCCTAAAAAGATATAGGGGGAAAAAAAGTATATCTTAGAATCAAGGAACTACAGTAATATAAATAATAGAAGAGATATATTGCTAGAAATACAACTTGTTATTTATTTGACCTGTGTATTATAAATGACTACAAAATTAAAATGTTCTCCTCTTGAATTCAGAGGGGAACAATGTTCATTTAAAGAGAGATAAATTAGAATCGAATTATTTCATCTCTCATATAAGCTAATGAGAAGCCAACTTTAAATGGAAGGAGCATTCAAGTAGTCTACAGCCTGTTCTCAGCTGGTTATCACAGAATAATTGATGTACTAATGATTTCAATTCACAGCACCGACTGCCTTCATTTTGTATAATTTGAACCAAACCTGAATGTAAATGGAAAACAGTCCTCTTGACTATCTAACTCCCAAGACTTTTAACTAAAAATCACTTAATACTGCAGAAGAGGAAGGGGGGAAATTAGCAAATATAAAGAACTTTCTATTTAAAAACATTCCTCCTTATACTGAAATGGGAAGAATTAAATAAATACATCAGAAAGTTCCAGAGATGTGATTTATCATCTTATTGAGAGCGAAAGTTGTGTAACATTTATCTCCAAGAGTGTCTCCTGAAAAAAAAAAAATTCCAAACAGACCAAAGTGCATATTCTAAATACTCCAAAGGGAAATAAATGTGCTTCACAGGGTTCTTTTTTTTTAATTAAAAAAATATTAGTAAGAAAAAAACTCAACTCAAAATAATTGCTACAATTGGTAGTTAACTTCTCAGATTAAAAAACATCCTTTTTCCTGTAACACACATTATACAGAGTTCTTTAATTTAATAAGATGTACTTAATGATATCACCTTTGAACTTAGGGCGTATGACTTTTCTTTGATTTTTAAAAAATTCTATCTTTTTAAAATAACCTCCAGTTGTCATTACCTGAGACATTCAATACAGTAAATCCAAGTCTTGCACCTGTCACTAAGTCACCAGAATTGACCATTAACAAGCCTAGTTAGTTAAGTACAGACTGGGTAAGTGCTATCATCCACACACCCACAATTACATCACAGCATGATGGCCAATTAGTTTCAACCTGAGTAGTGAACCTTATTCCAGACAACTCTGTGTTCAACTGGAAAAACAGCTGCTTCCTTATTTCTACCTACTGTTCTTCTCTGCTGTTCTGGGCCAGCCAATTGGGAGAAGAAGGCCTAAAACAAGGTCTGAGTAATTTACAGACAGCAGGAGTCCTCCATGTTGGTGTGCTCTAGTTGGGATGGAAATTTCTCATATCTACCTCCGTGTATGACATGCACATTTTACAGTGGAGCCACAGCAGTTCCATTTAAGAGAAGACAAGATGCGTTCATACACCTAAATTAAAACTTGCTTAGAAACCGTGCTACATGGCTAATCTGAACACTACTTCTGGGTTACAAGAGTGCAAATAAAAGGAAGTTAATGCTTATACACATGGACATTCAGGAGTGATATCTTACAACTCTTCATTAAAAATAAAACCAATTGTCACAGCCAAGAGGAGCTGCTATGGACTGAATTTTGTCTCTACCCAAATTCATATGTTGAAGCCCTAACTCCCAATGTGATGATATTTGGAGATGGGGCCTTTGGGAGATAATTAGGTTTAGATGAGGTCATGAGGGTGGGATTCTCATGATGGCATGCTCTCATGCTCTCTCTCTCTCTCTTTCTCTCTCTCTGTCTCTCCCCGTGTCATGTGAAGACACAGTAAGAAGGCATCCATCTACAAGCTAGGAAGAGAGTCCTTGCCAGACTCCAACCACGTTGGCACCTTAATCTTGGACTTCTAGCCTCTAGAACTTCTGTTGTTTCAGCCAGCCAATCTACGGTATTTTGTTATGGCAGCCCAAGCTGACTAACACAGGAGCCTGAGGATACATGAAATGTTATGTGGGATTCCAGATAAGAACCTAGAACAGAAAAAGGACATCACATAGAAACTGGGGAGGGCTTCCCTAG
Organism: Kogia breviceps; assembly: GCF_026419965.1. Taxonomy (NCBI): domain Eukaryota; kingdom Metazoa; phylum Chordata; class Mammalia; order Artiodactyla; family Physeteridae; genus Kogia; species Kogia breviceps. The sequence continues at coordinate 190,312,124 of NC_081311.1, read as the reverse complement.
TGGTGCAGTGGTTGAGAATCCGCCTGCCAATGCAGGGGACGCGGGTTCGTACCCCGGTCTGGGAGGATCCTACATGCCGCGGAGCGGCTGGGCCCGTGAGCCATGGCCACTGCGCCTGCGCGTCCGGAGCCTGTGCTCCGCAACGGGAGAGGCCACAACAGTGAGAGGCCCGCGTTCCGCAAAAGAAAAAACAAAAAAAACAAAAACAAACAAACAAAAAAACTGGGGAAATCTGAGTAAAGCACGGAGTTTAGTTAACAATAATGTGTCATATTGGCTTATCAACTGTAACAAATATACCATACTAATGTTAAGATGTCAAAATTAGGTGAAACTGGGTGCAGGTTTATGTGGGAGCTTTCTGTATCTCTTCACAATTTTTCTGTAAATCTATAAAGCCATTCTAAAAAATAAAATTTATTTAAAACCTATAAATAAATAAAACCTGTCTTCAATCCACTCCCAAAACAACCTATCAGATCATTTCTTTATTTTCAGTGTAAAAGACTTTCTGTTCTTAGCTATAGTTTAGAATAAATCTTTATCCATTCATATATCAGGGGAAAAAAATCCCCATAGACACTGTCTAAGTTATTATATATAGAACTTAAAATTGTACTGTGTACTTAAGGTTTCTTAGTATATATAATCTAATAAGAACCCCTTGAAATTCAGTATTATCACTCTAACAATGAACAATTATAGCGCCCCGAAAATATGTAGAGGACACAAAGACAAATCACAGACAAGGAAATATAACTTACTAAAAAGGAAATTAAAAGTTGTCCCATTTCACTAACAAAAGAAGTGTAAATAACAGCAAGAGAATAATTTTTGTTACATATCAGATTTCCAAAAACCTTACAGCAAATATTCAGGCTGGCCAAGAAGTGGGGAAGCAGACACTTTCATATGCTGTTGGTAGGCTATAAACTAGAACAAACTTATAGAAAGCAAGGTGGTAAACTGTATAAAAGTGCCATGAAAATAGTTCAAATCCATTATTCTAATTCTGGAAATCTACTCTGAGGACATACTCAGATCTGGGAGCCAAGACTAGCAAATAATGCTTTGATAGCCATCCTCACTTATAATTTGGACAATTAGGTAATAAAATGAGCATGTAAAATTAGTGAATGAGAAAATAAAGGAACCACAACAGGAATCATTATACACCATTAAAACGGAGAGGCTTTTGAAGAGCTGTCGCGTATAACAAGTTAAATGAGAAAACAGGAAACGTAATTGCGTATAAGGGAAGGGGTGTGTGATGGCAGAATGCTAAAAGTAGTCTTCTCTGGGAAGGAGACTATGGGCAATTTGTTTTCTTTATCATACTTTATATATCTTCAACTTTTCTACAATGAATATATTGTTCTTTTTTTATTAGGAGATGAGAAATGAGGTTACACTCTCGTTTAGCTACTGCTTTCTTTTCAGTTTAATTCTTTACGTAATATAACCAGTTTTTAAAAGAATTGTTACATTAAATCTCTTATAAAAGAAAGAAGAAAACTTACTAGTCGGATACAGTTCTTTTCTGTTCTTAATGCACCTCCTATTTAGCTTGAAGCTCTTCCGACGGTGGTCAGGGCTGGGCCAGCTGCTCAGGACAAGGCTGGGTCTTCTCTCTTGCCACAACCTTGGACTCCAGAGCTAGAGAGATGACTTACACACTCCCTTTCCCTCGAAGAGTCCCAATTCTAGTGGGAGGGAAATTTCTCTGCCTCGAAATTTCTCATTCTCATCTCGCAAAACTACCTCAAGGGAATCATTGCTTTGGTTAAGTACTGCTCTCACCTTGAGTTCTGTTCAACTGGAAGCCCTCCTGGAGACAGACAGATTAACTAACTCTTTTATATAACTCATATAACCTTCCTTTACAGGAGTCTGTAAAGGGAAAAGGGAGGAAATATATCAACGGACATCCAAGGAATGCAGAAGAAAAATAGGCTCAGGGGAGTCCTGGAATGTTGACTCAAACTGAACTCTTTAACAGGCTGTGAAAACATGTTTCCGTGCAATAAAACAGAGAGTGAGTAGCCATTCTATATATGCAACATCTGTCACCCAAGTTTAGTAGAAAGATGCGACTGTCCCAGTAGATACAAAACGAGAGATGTAATTGTGTAATGAAACTTCTTGAAAAACAACTTAACCCGCCCTTGAAAAACAGGCATCTCAGACAGCAGCCCTCTCTCCTCTCCACGGGCCGCCATAACACGGCCTCAGCCCTGAGAAGACCACAGTTCCTGCTCAGCTCTCATTCATCAGGCCATTTTTGTCAAAGGAGCTTTCTCTCCAAAGCACAATTAAGTATCATTGGGTTTACCTATTTGCCACTTGCTTGCTTACACAAACTCCCAGTGTATATTTTAACCCTATATCCATTCAGGTTTTGTTTTATTTTCTACTAAGTTATTGAAATACGTCTACATTTAAAAGGCTTGGAGAGGCATATTATGCTTTTTGGGAAAATGTGTTAACTTTTACACTTCATTGTCTCCTTTGCTCTAGATAAACCCTTTCTCTTGAATTCTGAAAGGATTTTTACGAATGACTTTGTTTATAACTGAACAACCGTTACTAGCATTTCTGGTTTAGGTGAAGTCTAAATCTGTTAGCATACATCTCCATATACAGACAGCTATCTTGAGAGCTCACTCGGTCATTGATAAGCCGTGTAAACTAACACTTATTGTAATGAAAGACAATAAATTAGTAGAAATCTGGAGTCACAGCCTGTTCGTCGTCTCATTGCCACCAAAGACCTGGCAATCTAATCCTCTTTCGCTGAAGGCAATAAATGTCTCTGATCCTACAAATGTATTTAACTCTAGTTTAAGCAACTAGTAGCTGCTTTAAAGCAACACCTCCCCAAATTTTTGTACTGTGTCCCACAATAAAAATACATTTTTACAAATATAGCACACACACACACACACACACACATATAGCTAAAACAAAAGTTCCTCGAAATAATATCCTTACCACATTCAACACTAATCCGTCTTTCTCTTTCCTTCCCTCCCTCCCACTCCCCTCTCTTCCTTCCTTCCTTCCTTCCTCCTCCCCTCCCTCCCTCCTTCTCTTTCTTTCAAATGCTGGTTGGGACCCAGTACATTGATTTCAGAACGCTTTAAAGGATTAGAACCCACAGTCGCCAACCACTGCTGTAAAGCCCTGCTACTTGATGCGTGGTGATGTTATGACTCGTGGTACCACAGCATCTCTGCATGGATTCCTCCCCAGGCCTCCATCCTTGGCTCTCTTCTGCTTTCACTCCACTCTCTCCCCCACTGCCCAAACACTGCCCTTTGTACTCCTTTGCTTTTCATTCTAGTTTCCCTCCCTTTTTTTTCATGCAACTCGTTGACGTTACACAGAACCAATCTCCCCAAATGTAGTGACATAAAACGACACCTGTTTTCTTCCACTCACAGATTCTGTGGGTCGGGAATTCAGAAAGCACAGTGGGTGACGGGTCTCTGCTCCACAATGCTGAGGCGGAAGGGACTCATGGCTATATCTAATGGCCACTCGCTCACATGTCACGTGCCACTTTCTCGTAGCATGGTGGAATCAGGGAACGTGGGCTCCATGGGCACGTGTTTCAGCTCACAAGGCAAGAAACTCCTTGCCTCCGAATTAACACGGCACTTTTGCTGCTATCTACTGATTACGCTGAGTCACAAATCCACCCAATTCAGGGGCAGGTGCACTGGACCCCACCTCTAGGTAGAGTGGCAAAGCTCTAAAAGAACCCGTGGGACAGGAGAGGGTGTTACCGTCATCTTCCAAAGTGTCATTCCCCAGCCTCAGTTCTAATGCCCAAGGCAACAATCCAATAGACTACTACGTAGCTAGATCCACAGGGGTGTCAACTGACACTCAAACACAGTGTACGCCAGCCGAATGCACTTTCCTTTTATACTCCCTATCTCAGTACTACCGGGGAAGAAAGAACTGTATGTTGCATTTTAGATGAATATGCCAGAAGCACCTTAGCACAAAATGTAAGCAGACGCAAGGAGAGAACTGAAAGTAGGACGGGAGCTCCCTGCATCTAAGGAATTCTGTCCTGCGTGGAACACAAGGACATCTTACGGTCAGTCCCTGTAATGAGAGTGACAAGTGGTCAGTCTCCTTCAGACAAAGTGTTAACAGTTCATGCTAATCAGCAACTGTCAATTAGCAGTTTCAGTGGTTATACGACATATGTTCTCACGTACGTCACTGCTTCCCTTTCTCTGCCGCCCCTGACTGCATGAAGCTCCCCATCTTTCCTTTCACACAAGCTAAGAAACGGTCAAGAGCAGTGCTAGAGAGGCAGCAGGAGAGCTGAGAGCAGCGGTTCTCAGAGTGTGCTCCACGGGCCACTGGAGGTCCCAGGGGTCCTTCCAGCAGTTCATGAAGTCAGAACTATTTTCATAATAATACTGAGATATCACGTGCCCTTTTCCACGTGTCGACGTTTGCACCTAGTGGTATAAAAGCAATGGTGGGTCCAGCTGCTTGTGCCTTGGCTGCTTGAATCAAATGAATCGAGGCGGTGACTCCAAACAGGAGCAGTGGTCGCTGTATTTTTCACAGCCACACATTCACGTTTAAAAAGAAAAAAGAAAGTTCTACTGAAGAATATCTTGACAAACAGTAAAATTTTAATGTTTAAAATATCAATAGTAGTATACATCTTTTTCATATGCTATATGGAAAATGGGAAATTTGCATAAAGCACCTCAACTCCATATCCAAGTGACATGCTTGTCCCCAGACGAAGCACTAGTGTGCTTGTCTGAGCTGTGAGATGAACTAGCCACTTTTCATGGACCCTCCCCCACCACGCCTGCCTGAAAGAAAAACTGACAGGCCGTGGTTAGACAAATGGAAAAGGGCACACGTCTTCTCAAAAATGAACAACGTGAGCCTTCAAAAAAAACAACTAGTGATATTTATTGTCGATGATAAAATGTGAGCTTTAAGGTGAAAATCGGAATTTCGGAATCACCTCCCCACAGTGCCACCTTGGGAGCAGGGTCACTTCTTTAAACACAACCACGTACCAGGGCCCCAGGACACGCAGGGAAAGTTAAAGGCCATGTAAGCAAAGATGTCACTGAAACGGGACACACGAGAACTGTAAAAGCAAAAGCTCCAGCAAAGGAGTGCGATCACTTCACTCTGCTGGTCAAGTCCATACCTCTCACGGTGCTGAACCAACGGCTGGCTGTTTGGAGTGGCTTCCCTCCATAAAACTCCCTAACTGGGGAAATTACTAATTCTGTGGCTTTTCATAAAACACAGAGGTCCACCAAATGTTTGCTTGGCAGGTTTTTTTTTTTTTTTTTCCTCCCAAAGGGCAGCTCATTAAGTCCCTCGATAAAGCAGGCTTTGTTGTAAAGATTTACAGTGTTTTCCCAATGAAAACTCTAATTGACAACCACCAGGAGAATAACAATGCAGAGCAGAGAGGGCTCTGGTTTCCCCCATTCTTTCAAGATCCATCTCAAAAAGCATGCCCCTCTTAGGTTTCCTGGACCAGTGTTCAGCTCCGTCTTTAACGGACACATGCATAAGTAGATGCCTGGATATCAGAAGTTTATCATTCAAAGTAGTCAAATCTTAAAAACCGAAAGATTTAGTCTTTCAAACTTCAAAGGAAATTCCATTTAATTCCCAAGCTCAGAATATCAGGTCCCTCCACGCAGAATAAGCATATTACATAAAAATGCAACCATCCCTTATCTATGTAAAGGGGGGGGGAACCCTAAAAAAATAAAATGCATGATGGAGTCTTCAGAAATAGTTGCATGAGACTATTAAAGGCACTGCTGTTCAATGGATTCACTATAGAACAAAAGTTCGAGTACCAGAGAGAGGGATTTTCATATGAATGTTGGGTGTTGCCCTCACACACAAGAGTCTCTGGTCTACACAGAGAACCAAGTCACATCAAGCAAGTCAGGGAGCTGTGAGTGACAAGGTACAGAGAGGGCTGTTCAGATAAGGGACAGACATTACTGGACCCTTTTTCAAAGAAAACTTTGAAGATTTTGTTAGGCTTTCTTCGTGGAACTGTCACAAGATAACAATACAGTTGCAAAGGAGTGGCGTTCAGTGGCCACATCACTCACCGCCTTTTACAGACCAGCTGGCGATGGCTGCCCGTGATGGGAAATTAGCATTAAAGAAGGACTCAAGGTTACTGGGCTGACACACAGCCCAAGGAGAATACTCTCAAATAAAGTACGACACCCAACGCAGTCACGCAAACCGAAAGCTGAGAAAAAAAGCTCCTGTCTGAAAAGAACAGCAGCAAAAAAATATCCTTACTTCTTTCTGAATCTTCCTGAATCTCCCCCTTCTCCAAACAGCATCCAGGTCCCCGAAGTAAAAATAAATGAGCAAACCATGGGCTTCCAGGTGCATTATACAGATTAAGAGAAGTGCAGCTGGTGGAAGAGGTGGGAAAATAACAGTTCACTCTCTTTTTTTCTGAACAGGAAGTAGAGAAAAGAACCAAAGCGGAAAAGCACACCCTACCTCACCCCCGTCCCCCCGAGGACACCCAGACCAGGAGTCGAGGCCTGAATCCTAACTAGTCTAGTGTCTACCAGGACACTGCTTGATGAGTCCCTAAACCTTCTGAATTTCCTCGTCCTCATCTGTAAAGGAAATACGCAGACATCAGTGATTCCCAAACTGTGTTCCCTGGAGCTCTAGGGTTCTGCAGAGGTTCCTCTTAAGGCAGCCAGTGACACAGGGGTAAGGCAAAGGGAGTGGAGCCCTATGCTTCCTCTCCACCCAAAACAGTTCAGAGTTGATCCATTTTCTGTATCAAAATTGTGAGTAAAGTCTTTTGTTTAAAGAGTCTACCGGGCTTCCCTGGTGGCGGAGTGGTTGGGAGTCCGCCTGCTGATGCAGGGGATACGGGTTCGTGCCCCGGTCCGGGAAGATCCCACGTGCCACGGAGCAGCTGGGCCCGTGAGCCATGGCCACTGAGCCTGCGCGTCCGGAGCCTGTGCCCCGCAACGGAGAGGCCACAGCAGTGAGAGGCCTGCGTACCACAAAAAAAAAATAAAATAAAATAAAATAAAATAATAAAAATAAAAAGTCTACCACCAAGAAAATTCACAACTAAAATAGCTTAAAAGCATTGGACCAACATACCTTTTGATTTCGTATCTTTCTAATTAGGTGGTTTCTATGTGCCTCTTTGGATTATGGTTATTAGAATTAATTAATTGACAGGCTGGTTAATATTAATCCCCAAATCTGTGTATCAGGTTCAACTTAAAAGGTGAGGAAATGGAAACTCAGATAAGACAAATACATCAAAATCACTCAGCTCAGTAGCTGACGATATTCAAACACAGGAATATCTGGCATTAAAACCATTAAGCTGGATTCTGTCCTTATAGTTAAAGAACAAACTTCACTGTAAAAGACAATTGGTTACCTCATTATGACTATAATTCTTTCTCTATGGAACATCAGGTTCTTCATTTGTATTCTCTAAGAGTGAACACTTACCCTGGCGAGATGAAATGAATAGCCAAAAGTTCTGCCCAACAAGCAAATTTGCTGGGTACAGGAAAGCCCAAAACGTTGACAAAGCCTCCAGGGCAATAATGGTTGTTAAGAACTTTCAGAGCAAACAAAACTCCTAAAAGAGGATAAAGAGCATACAAATATCAACAATCCAAATGTGGAGATGATTAACGTTTACAAAGAAAACTAACTGAAAGTGAAAATGATTATTCCATTACATCGAACTCTTTGCTTCGAAACATACTCTATTCCTTACAAGTCAACCCAGCATTCGGTAGAAAGACAGTCTTCAAGGCAATCACTCCTCTGATGTTTCTTAACACGGAAGTTCATACTGACTTTGAGTATGCTACTAAATATGTAACACATAAAATGGGAATAAGGCACCCGCAATGGTGCAATACTAACTGCCACTGAATTGTAAACTTCAAAATCATTCATTTTATGTGATTTTTAACTCAATTAAAAAAATATCATTAACGTGTATTTCTCTAACTGCTATGGAAAGACATATTGAAGGCAGGGCTTATTTCCTTTCTTCTCACACAATCAGATGCATGAGGATGCATCTTAGAGGGAAGGGGTAAGGACGGCAGGGAAAATAGAGGGAAGGGTTTGACCTGCTTCGGTTTCAGGACTATGTCCCTCCTACCCTTCACATGCTAATTTTCAGAATACCTATTTCAAGTACTGATGGCAATTTAGTCCTATGAGAAAAATGTAAAAAAAGAACTAGTGAGGGGGAAAATGAGAGGTCATGTAATATGCGTTTAAAGTCCCGAAGACTGGGTTCAAATCCCAGCTCCATCACTTATGAGGTGTGTAACCTTGAGCAAGTTACCTGACTTCTCTGGGCCTTAGCTTCCTCATCTACAAAATCAAGACAAGGCCACCTCCCTAAGGACCTGTTACATTAATTAAACAGTATGGATTATGTATAAAGACTATCATGGCTCTGAAAACACAGTGAGCATGCCATTGTAGGGTGCGGTGCATTTATTTTAATGGCGTTATTGAGATGCATACTCATCTTTTTAGAGAACTCCCACAAGTACACCAGTGCCTCTCTCCCTCGTCCCACCATAATGGAGCCAGTGCATATTTCCAGGACCTCGATTCCTATAAAACTACCTTAGGGCAGACCCTAGTCTCAATCGTCCAAGAGTGAATGATGTGGCGTAATGGGAGATAGCAAAATCTTGGTCTCTCCTGTGCTCCAATCAGCGTATTCAACAAAATCCAAGCCCCAGCAGCGCTTAGCCACTCAGAATTCAGTTCCCTCACCAACTGGGACCCCTGCTTCAAAAAATGACAACAGCTGCACCTCCCTTACTGTTTTCATGAGGGCTACCTTAGAAATGCATCTGCCTTACCTGAGAAACCTACAGCACAGTTCCTTCTGAAGTCAGGTTCATCCATAAATTCTGCCAGAGCAAATTCCAAGAACAGGTACACCACCCCAGTGAGGAGGGAGAACGTGGCGATGACGTAGGCAAACCATCTACTTCCTAGTCTTCTTTCCAGATGAATTCCTTTCCAGAGCATGGATGCCATATTGAAATACAAGTGCCAATCATCCACGTGGTGAACAGGGGAAAGCAGTAAGCGCTGCCAGTCTTTTTGCTGGTAACACTTCTCCACACTAAGGCAGGAGCTAAGCAGTGGCTTCAGAGGATTCAAGAAGAACCAGATGTTGAGAGCCAAAGTTGCTAGGGTGACAGGTGGAATATTGTTGATCCCAACGCGGAAGATTTGAGAAAGGAGAAGCAGCAGCCCAATACGAATTCCTCTTGACCTCCGCTGCATGGTTAGATATCAAGCCTGTGACGGGAAAATGTAGTCAGACGTGAGGAATCTGGGAAGATACACAGGCAGCTGAGCCTAAGATGTAAAATAAAATGCACATGAAAATCCATCAATTAAGAATTAGGACAGTGACAAGACGTGCTCACTTAAAGATAGGCTTACGTTATATATATCTCGTCACCCATCTAACAGAAGCATTATTTTCTGTGTCTTCCAGAGTAATGCCCAGGACACTGGCTGATGTCCCTCCTCATTTTACATCCTAAAGGAGAAATGTCATCCCAGATCCCAGTGGACCAGTTAGTGGATGGGTATGCTTTTCCTGACAAATATGCCATGAAAATATAACTTGTTTTCCTTATAAACAAACTTATAACCTAACAAAAAAAACATACAAAGATAGTGAACAAATATTTAATAATTATTTCTTCTCAGAATGCTGGAGAGAATTCTTCACCCCCTTCACTTTTTTAAAGAAATATTCGGATATAATAGATAGAGTCTGCTCCAAAGTTCTTCAACATTACCAAGAAAGTCTTAAAATGCAAGCATATATTATCTTCTATTCTATATTGCCAGATGTCAACCGCTAGACTGCTTTATTTTCAGAAAATTTTCCACTTTTAAAAGTTACCTACTATGAGCCAAATCCTGGATTAAAACACAGTTGCTGTCTTTAAGGAGCTCATTTTCTACTAAGAAGTAAACCAGCAACTGCCACACAGTGTTCTAAAGGCAAGGACAGAGGAAGCCCAGACCCAAAGCACACAACTCAGGCTGAGGTGGTCTTGAAGGGTAGATTGGATTTACCCACGAGGAAGTGTGCCATGTTCACAGGTCTACTTCTCCATGCCCTGCACTGGCCCTGTGACCTGCTTTGGTTGACAGAATGAAAAGCAAGCGACACTAGTTCCGAGTCTAGGCCTCAAGATGATTTGCAGGCTTCTGCTGTCTCTTGAAACCCTCCTAGGCAACCATGTGGACAAGTCCGGGCTGGCCTACTGGATGATGGGAGACACATGCTCTAGTCACCCTGATGGCCCTGGCCACTGACCAGCTAGTGCCTCAGAAGAAAGCAGTCTAGCTGACCAGCAGCTGACCACAAATGCATAAGGAAATCCAGCTGAGCCCAGACTAATTTGTTGACCCACAGAACAGTGAGCTAAATAAATGATATTTTAAATTAACTGCACCAAATTTTGGAGTGGTTTGTTATACAGCAATTACTAACCGATACAGAAGGTATTTGCTTCAGAAAAGGTCTAGGTTATGCTTATGGGAAGCAGCTAGCAAAGAAAGAGACACAGACTAAAGATGCAAGAGATAAAAAGAATCAAGTCCTTAGAGGGAATAGCCTTGTTCATAACAGGAAGGAAGAAGAATTATTTCAGGTGCAGATATGGGTAAACAGGCAGATTAGGGGACAGGATGCTGAAAAAGTTCTCACCTAACGGTTTTCTGATTTCCCTGTGGAGCTATCTTGGCTCCAATCAAATATATAACGCACTCTGATACCCTAAAGGCTCTCATTCGGACAGCACATTGGAAAGTGCATGGGCTTTAGAGTAAAAAAACGGCTAGATTCCTACTTACTAACCCTGAGGTCTACGGTAAATTACTTAAACTTCAATTTCTTCACTTTAAATAAGAAATAATACCTCCTTCTCAGGATTACTGTAACATGTCTGGAACAAAGTAGGTACTGAATAAATGGTAGCTACTTTTGTCATTACTATAATCTCACTTAGGAGAAAAAGTCTTTGCAATGGTAGCATCCTAATAATAAGACTCAAATGTACTCCCCATCCCTCTCCACACACCGATTCTTACCAACTTCACACCCAAAAGAAACACCCAAGAAAAAATTATATATACGTATGTGTTATGGGTGTACCCCCATTATTAGCAAAACCCCCAGTTTCTTTATTGCCAGGGCTTATTATTATAGCTTTGTAGCATTCTCGTGAACGAGAGAATGTAATAAAATTTCAACTGAAAAGCTCCCAGATAATTTTGGAGAAATAGTCTATACTTTTCACATTGATGTTCAGGTTGATTTTCAGATCTCCAACTACTGTGACATGTTTTCAATTCTCCTAGATAATTATATATATCAAACATCATTACCTGTAACAGGAGCAATGGAAAAATACGGTCCTGATCATTAAGTAATCAGCTTATAAGAAATCACAAAATAAACCCTTCAATATCAGTGCAGTGTCCTATGATGCCAGGCTATGCACAGCAGAAAATCAAAAATAATTATGTCTTCGCTTAAGAAAAAGTCCCCTCTCCATTGGAAGCATTAGTGGTGGAGGGTATAAACAAAAGGACAGTGGAGTTTCCCCAAGCTTATCTCACACTGTGCACCCAGGCTCACATTAACTTGCTTGACTTCTGCCCAGACCCAAAGGTCCCTTTCGTTTGCATCCCTTCTCACCTCGCCGCTCTATCCCCCCGACTGCTGACTGTTCCCTCCTCCCTGGGACGCTGTGCTGTCTCTCCGGCGGGTTCCTGCCTCCTCCCAACTCCCCTTCCTCTGCTTTTCAGTTCCGCTCTACTCTTATTCTACACTATTTTGCATACACGTATGGAATTCCACTCTCGTGGTTTCCATAATTCTTTTTATCAGGATGGTCCCCAAATTTATATTTTACAGCTTTGACTTCTCAGCTTTCAGGGACATAACCTTGTAGGAAGAACAGAGTCCACCTGATCTCTTGATTTCCCAAAACTGAATTAGCCCTCCTCCTTACAGAATGACTACTCAGCCATTTCTCAATCACTTAGTTTTTTAAATAAATATCAAGTGCCAAATGCATGCCAGGCATTAGAGGTACAGCAAAGGCCAAAACACTTGCAATCCCAGCCCCTAAATGGCCCATTTCTATCATTTCTATTTGTTGAAGGAAATAAAAACACTGGCTGCAGAAAATCACAAGATGAATAAAATGACGTGGTATCCTTAATGTAAAGGCAGCTAGAACCATAACCAATGGAAGAAGTGCATAATATATGTTGGGCTCTGTTTTCCAAAAGGCCACTAGACCGTAGTTGTAAGTAGCGAAGAGAAATCGACAGTATTTCAAACCAGCTCTATGGCCCAGTTTCCTTCCTAATAAGTAGTCAAGTCAGCCATCCAAGGTGAGGGATGTAGCCTGTTTGTAACAAGATAACAGAAAATCTAACTGGTTCATGTGAAGATCAAATCTGTAACCTGGCTTTGTGGGCCAGGCAGGCACACATCTTACTACTGTAAGACAAATATTGTTTCATCCTGCCCATAATTGCAGAGATATTTTTAGAGAGCTGAGCTGTAGCAGAGAGCATAGAGGCATGATTCGTAAGCTGGAAACCAGTGCAATGTGTTCGGTTTTGAAAGTGACTTGTTTATTCTAACCTGTACTCGGCCCCGAACCAATTACACCAGCGCAAGGAATAGGAGGCTGGTCCTTGCGCTCCATCCCCACCCCCTGCCTTATAAACATATCCTCCCCTCACACTCAACATGCCCCAAACTGAACGCTGGACAGCCCCTTCCAAGTCTACCCCTCCTCCCATGTGCCAGATCTCAGGACACAGAACCTCCAGCTACCCAGTTGTTCAGGCTGGAGATACAGACAACATCCTCAACACATCCTTCTCCCTCTTCACTCTGCTTCCCCCAAATCCCACCCACCACGCTTTGCTAACTCTTCCAAACTATTTGTATCATCTACCTCTTTCTAGCTCTAGAGCCACTACTCTAGTCTAAGCCACCATTATAACTTGCCTGGATTACAACAAACTCTGCTTCTCCTCTTATACCCAACAACCATTTTTCACTACTGCTCAGGGTAATTTTTATAAAACTAAAGTTGGATTCCCCTGCAGTAAGCCTTCAATGGCTTATCGTTACAGTTGGAATGAAGTCCAAACTTTTGACCGTTAACTACACACTCGTGATTACCACTGTCCTGCCTACCCCTCTGGTCTCACCTCACGCTGGCCTCTGCCTTGGTCACTATGATCCAACCACCCAGGTGCTCCCACACCGGGAGCTCCACGATTACAGCATAAATGCTGAGGGCAGAACTATCTATTTTGATCACCACTGAATACCCAGAGCCTAGCATAGTGACTTGTATACAGTCAGTGCTTAATAAATGTTTGTCCAATGACTCAAGATGAGCATGCTGAATATATCTACATTATAAAATAAACAAGACTGACTGAAAAGGTCTACGATACATTCATCCCTAAGTATTTTTCCTACAAGTGCAGCAACCTTCCCCATAGCACTGTGCATATTATTCCACTTATCATTTAGTTCCAGAAGAGTGTTGTAACATTTATCTCAGCTTTACAGGAATAAACCTCTGATCCATCTAAAACGTACTAACAGGTTGCTTTGCCAGAACCATTTGATTAAAAAAACGCGGCATTTTAACCCTGACCGGACAGCTGTTTTGACTTCTGCTTCCACAAGGGCTCTGTTGATAAGAGCTTCCACGGCGTTGTCACTCCCGTGTCAGTAGGTTCCATGAACATTACAAGGTTCACGACAATTTACAAGTTTCAGTGCTACCTGCAGTGCGAGTCACAAGGATTAGAACTACCTAGAAGATCTAGCTGCCGGTTAAAATCTTTACCAAAGACTGCTCTTCTGAAAACGTGGAGAGAGCAAGTAAAACAGAGGTAGGAGCAGGGTGATGAGAAAAAGTAAAAAACCAAACTTCTTTAAATTCATATTGTAGTGGTTTGTTACACAGTTACCTTATCCTGGAAGTGTTCTGTTTATGAGGACAAAACAAAAAAATATGGCATTTTAATTATGTAGTAATACACACCAGACAGTGCTATATCAAGGTTGTGACAGAGAGAAATGGAAGACCTCTTGAAATATGGATAGGAAAATTAGCCATATTTACTTTTAATGAGAAATTAAAAATTAAACAGTTTGTAATAAGAAAAACTAAGTGGCTAGAACAAATAAAAGAAACTGAATTCATAACTTGGGAAACCAACATGTCTCACAGGGTAAAGAAAGGAATTTTACCAAAAGGGAAAAGAAACTTACTATGATGATTTTCAGTTCTACTTACAAAGCAGGAAATATTTCATCATTATCATTTACCATGGTGACATTATATATCAATTTTCAGTTTAAATGTTCAAGAAGAACTCAGGCCATTAAACTGCAAGAATATGTACCAGTTATAAATTATATTCCCAGTCTGGCATCTGACAGTAACCAAATTAATTTCACATGAAAGAAGGAAACTACAGTCTTAACAGGAGTAATCGAACGCTTTTCTGAAAACAGCCTTCCAGGTCACTAAAAGTGCAACAAATCTTAAAATTATTCATTGAGATCTTTTAAAAGTGTGTGAGATTTTTAGTTAAGAACCAAGAAAAGGTTTATCAATACTTATATGAGGTAGATTAATGATATGTCATTATTACTATTTTCATGCCTTTGGAAAATTTCATTTAGGTTCCATATATTTTAAACATATTCTCTAAAAAAACAGAATCATAGAGGAGAATGTAGGTTTGTTCAAGTCACTTGTCAAGTATTTATCAGAGGCCTGCTATCACTCAGGTTGAATATTTTGCTAATGCCTGACTTTCCAGATGCTTAAGCATTGATTTTGAAAAACTGAGATATAATTCACACACCATAAAACTCACTGTCTTAAACTACACAATTCAGTGGTTTTTGTATATTCACAAGGCTGCACAATCAGCACCACCATCTAATTCCAGAACATTTTCACTGCCCCCAAATGAAATTCTCCCCACTTATCTCCCCATCCCGCCCAGTGCCTGGCAACCACCAATCTACTCTTCATCTCAACGAATTTGCCTATTCTGAATATTTCATCTAAATGCAATCATACAATATGTGGCCTTTTGTGTCTGGCTTCTTTCACTGAATACTGTTTTCAAGGTTCATCCACATCGTAGGAAGTATCCATACTTAGTTCCTTTTTATGATCCAATAATATTTTATTATATAGCTACACCACACTGTGTTTTTATCCATTTACCAGTTGATGGATACTTGGGTTGTTCCCACTTTTTCGGCGATAATGAATAATGCTGCTATGAACATTCATGTACAATTTCTTTGTAGAAACGTATGTTTTCAGTTCTTTTCGACATATACCTAGGAATAGAATTGCTGGGTCATACGGTAACTCTATGCTTAACTTTGTGAGAAACTACTAAACTGTTTTCCAAATTTTTGTCCATTTTTCATTACCTCCAGCAGTGTATGAGGGTTTCAATGTCTCCATACTCATATATACTCAACAATACTTGCTTTTATCCATCTTTTTTATTATAAACATCTTAATGGGTGTGAAGCGGTACTGATTTGCACTTCCCTAGTGGCTAATGATGTTGAGCAAATGCTTACATTTTCCTTACTTAAAATATAAATATGCACGTTCACAGGCACACGTAACCATACAGACAAACATGTCCCTTCTCCCAACCTCCCCCCACACCATCCCCCTCCAAGAAATAGTTTAACAAGCTCTTCAGAAAGAAACATGAAACCATGAAGAAATCACTCTGGTGAAACTGTCAGGATTTTAGCACTACCATCCCCCTGCATTGTGATGGGTTAAAAGTGAACGTGAATGTACTTCAGTAGCAGGGGGAGGGCTTAGGCCAACACATTTGACTCTAAACCCTGTAAAATCTTTTTGAAAGACGCAGAGCGTTAGTATGCTTTATTGCCTCAAACAAAGCAGAAAAGCTATGGAAAAAGCAGATTGGATAGGCGAAACGTGAAAACTTCCTCTGCTTTTTAAATTACAAGAGCTGAACAACAAATTAGAGCATCATAAATACCACATTGATTTGGGCACAATAGTCACAAAACAACTAGCTGTTTTCTCTCTCTTACTGTTTTAGTACAGTCGACCTTCTTTAGGAATGAGATGAACTGGATCATTTCTTCTCACTCCCATAGCTCTCTCAGGAATCTTTTCATTCATGGCTTTTAAAATCCAAACATAAGAGACTGTTTTCACCACCTGTTACTATAGGGCCAATAGATGAGAACGTTTTAGTCTAGCACAATAATAAAATCCTCTGTTCTTCCAATAACATATCTTAGCATAATTTTATTTTTCCTAAAAGGTATTAGCTTCCTTAGGCCCCAAGAAAACCCAATTACAAAATGGAGATTTTCAAGATATTTTTGAAAATAAGAAAATGGTACAGTATAATATGTATTTGTATTTAGTGGAAAACAAGAATTTATTAACTGAATGCTTGTGAAGTAATTTTTTCCTCTTTTCAAATATATGAATGCATTTCAAAAAGCTTACATAGCTTCAATGTGATCACAGTTGTTAAATGCAATACACAGTTATATCAATAACATGAATTATACTTTTAAAACTTAGTATTTAAATATTAAATGTAATAGCAGATGGTCTGGCTTCACACCACTGCACCCTGTTCAATTCACCAGAATGCATCATCTACCTGAGTTGATTAGTAAATGGGGAGCTCTGGAGGTCCAGTATGAAATGTGTGTCAGAGCACCATCATCATTTAATGACAAGTTGCACATAAATGACAAATTTTTTCTGGCCATTGAAATCTGTTACATAGCTTCATGAGCTACATTAATGATAAAAATCAAAGAGAATCAGCGTAGGATTCTGTTTTCTTATTTCACATTAAAGGCAGAGAGATACAAAGAAATGAGGTCAATCGAATGAAAACTGACTTCATGAATAAAAAATGAAAACTGGAATCAAATTATATTAAGAAGCTAATGGGAATCTAGTCCTCATGAATATTATGACACTCAGTAATTACATTCCAGTATCTATTCATGGAAATATCTACAACTTGGACTCTGTTCCAGAAGAAACTGGGAATTGAGAGCACTTCCCCCTTTTGAAGGCTGCTGAGATCTCCATTTATACGATGGTTCTCCAACCTCACAGACGTCACCATCATAACCATACACGAAATTGTCTTACCCAGCTAGAGACAACCATTAAATTCTCTCTCAAATACCAATGGGCTAAATCTTTCTGATTTCAAGCTACCAGACTTGGCTTAAACACACAAGACCTAGCTTTTAACACACAAGAGCTCCTCCTTCCTTTTTTCCCCTCATATACCATCTCTCAAAATGAAAACAAACACAAAATTTCCCATACCTTAGTGGAACAATGTCCGACTGTCTTTTACAAGGCTTGTCTGAAGTATCACTGCCATCCACGTGGAAGGCAAAATGCCTGACCTCTAGGGAGTTAGGATTTAAGACCACTAAAACAACCTAAGAAGTTTAAGAATGTTCCAGACAAGTAAGCAGCCATCAATAAGGTCACATGTTATGTGGTGACAGACCTAACCAAAGGTCAGACCCTTATCACCAGACACATTTCCCCCAATCTTACTTATGTAACGCCTGACTTGGTTTGCTTAAAATCCAATCTCATCATGTTATCCCCAACCCCAATCCACCATGCTTTCTTACCTAGATCAGCCTTCTGTACCTCATCATCGTAAGACTGAACAGGATCACAGTTAACAGAACGGACTTCGAAGCCTAAAGGCTTGGGTTCAAATCCTGGCTCAACTGCTTGGAATTGTATGACCTTGGGCAACCTCTTAATCAATGTAAGCTTACCTAAGTTTCCCCACTTATAAAACAGACACTAACAATAACAAGACCTGCCTCATAGAGCTGTTGATGAGTTAGTCTGTGTAAAACACATAGAAAAATGCCTGAAACGTAATAAGGACTTTATAGGTATTAGCTGATATAAAATCATCATCTGATCAACTTCAAGCATTTCAGCCTACACTTTAGTCTTGTAATATTTACATACCTTTCCCAATAATAACTAATATTTATAAAATTATTTATAGTTTACAAAGTAGCTAAGTATACCTGCTTCATCTCACTTAATTCTCACAATCTGGTGCAGACAAAGTTAGTTCCATGTTACCTACTAGCTGGTCTACCAAGCACTTACCAAAAAAATCACTTTACTGTCCTTTTAGCCATTCTGAAGCCTGCTCTGTAGAGCTGTCCAGATACGAAGGAGCTCGGTGAAGACTTGAGACTTTCTGGGGATGTTAAATTTCTCTGTCCAAGGTGCTAAATAAGTGTGGCTATCTCCACAGATGGGCAGTCCCATGGGGCTCTCTCACCACCAGAGGTCACCAAAGTGAATTTCACATGCATCCCATAGCTTTTATTAAGTTTGACCATTCCAAACGTAACTGCCCGATTTAATGGAAATCGTTTCAGCAATTTTGGTGTGAAACCATCAAAGAGAGATGGAAATTCCATTTCCTTCTCATATAAAGAGCCCAAGACGACAATGCTCTTAAACTGGACTCTCAGGACTCAAATCCAGCTCTTCCCAACAGACGGTGCTGCTTCTTTAGCAAGCCCTACCTTCTGCCTCCCACAAATGCAAGCCTTGCTGCTACTGTCTGTACCTTTGAGAGGCCTCCATGGCCCCTCCTGTCCATCACTCGAGAAGCAAACATCCCACTTCCACAGCACATAAAATTCCTTGATTGTCTACAAGGGGTTAAATAAAAATCTTTTGAAATTCTAGGCTGTGATCTAGAGGCAGACCAGGAAATAGTTCAAACTTCTACTTCACAGCCAATCCTTTTTAACTCAGTAGGAACCCTTAAACAAGATGTCAGCTACTTTCTTTCACATAACTGCTTCTTGGTGGGTAAACTCAAGTTTAAGAGAATTTTTTTAAGTACTAAAAAAAAAAAGACTAAAACAATGTTTCATTTTTAGTTCAACTTCTACTTATATGGTGTAAAATTTAATTAGAACTATTTTAAGTAATAACGTGAGAAAAAAAGTGATTAAAAGGGTAATGATTTCAACACTTTTCATTTAGAAAGGCTTCCTTTTATGAAAAATAAGATCTTAACAAAGAGATAAGGTAGAGCCACACATTTTAAGTTAGGTATTGCTTTTGGCAATAATGAGAGCCACTAAAATGCATGCATTATCAAGTGAGTTATCTCTATGGGAGACAGGCTTAATCTCACTGGGAACTCCGGAAGCTAGCCTAGATATGCCTCAGTATTAACTGCCGAAGGGCTAGGGGTCTGCCTTAACTCCCTGTCACCTGTGACTTGCCACAGCAGTAAAAGTGGGCATCAGGGGGTCAGAGAAAACACTCAGGTGACGAACTGCAGGGGCTGGAGGCTGGGAGTCCATCAGAGTACACTAAGGGCGTGGGCGTGTGGGCAGGGTCCCGACAGCACTGCCAGCGTCACGCCGTGACCCGAGACACACTCCCTCCTGGTCCTCCCAACCCGTTCAATTTCTCCCCAACCTTCAAAGCCCAGCTCGTGACTTGCACCCTTAATGTCGGGTTCCCTGGCCACGTCACTGCCCCCCAGCCTTCCACATGCACTGTCCACCGATGCCAACAGGATGTCACCAGAGGCCTTTTATCATCTCTACCAAACTGTGTTTGCCGGGTACCTTGGGGTTTGAGAGCACATACTCTGGAGCCTAGACTGGTCCCAATGACCTGGCTTTAGCGTTAAGAGCTGTGTTAACTTGTGCAAGTCACTTAACCTAAGCCTCAGTTTCCTGCTGTGAAAATGGAATAGTAATAATAGCTAAATCTGATCCTAGAATTTTTGTAAGGAGTAAATGACTTAAAACACCAAGTGAGGGGCTTCCCTGGTGGCGCACTGGTTAAGAATCAACCTGCCAATGGAGGGGACACGGGTTCGAGCCCTGGTCCGGGAAGATGCCACACGCCGTGGAGCAACCAAGCCCGTGCGCCACAACTACTGAGCCTGTGCTCTAGAGCCTGCCAGCCACAACTACTGAAGCCCGCGTGCCTAGAGCCCGTGCTCTGCAACAAGAGAAGCCCCGGCAATGAGAAGTCCATGCACCACAACAAAGAGTAGCCCCTACTCGCTGCAACTAGAGAAAGCCCACACGCTGCAACGAAGACCCAACACAGCTAAAAAATAAATAAATAAATTTTGATAAAAACAAACAAAAAACACTAAGTGCTTAGAATAATGCCAAACACAGAGTAAACACATTAAATCTCAGCTATTGTTTTAATGAAACAGAAGTACCCATTTGCTACTGATTTAAAGTTTTCTTCAATACAGGTGAAATAAAAAAGTCAAATCATTGGCTGAAGTTACATACTTACATAGTACTAGTTTATCTTTGGTAGTGCTGTTTTCAAACTTTACACGTGTGCCATTACCTGACAAAGTTAATTCATATACTGGGGCCCACAAAATGAAGGCCAGCCCAGTGGTCCAGCCCGTGTCACAAGTTTAACCCTAGGTCAGCCTGCCTTCATGCGAACTGCCTCACCGTCCAGGAAACCTAATGCCAATCACCATCCTCCAGCTCAGCTTACCCTGGAAAGGAGGGCCTGCTGGCCTCAAAAGGAAACCCCCCCACCCCCTAGCCAACCACACCATTTTTATCCTTGCCTTTTCTAACATTCTATAAAACTCACTCTGGCCCCAAATCCGCCGGGAAGAATGCTCCACTGCTTGTGAGGTGCTCTACTCCCCCGATCTATAGACTGCTTTCCTTTGAATAAAGGATATCAAACTCATTACTAAATCGTTTTAGTTTTGTCATCTGGCATATCCCATTCAATCCTCTGAACTTTATGAGGCAGGTATTATTTCCTCATTTTACAGATTTGTAGGGATTTTAACCAAGATAAACTGGCTCCAGAGCCCTTGTTCTTAAAATGAAGTTGTGAGTCAGGTCTGTCTGCAGAAATGCTGTGAGTCTTCAACTCTCAAGACAGCCTACGCTCACACTCCAGCAGTCTGTCAAAACTACTGTTAAAGTGTTCCAACGAGTTCCTGCCGTCAGTGGTTCAGTCCCAGCTGAGCTGAGTGCAGGGTAGCAGAAGGTGCAACACCAAATTGCCACTCAGCATGAGGATCATCTTGAGCTGAATGCAATTAAGAAAAAGCAGCTACAGCTAACGCTCTCTGCTTCCCCCCATCTGCTTAAAAGCGGGACATGAATTTGTGAAGGTGTTCCCCCCGCCCCCTACCAGGTATGACAAAAGTTAATCACCAGACACAACCTTACAACTGGCTCCAAAAAAATCTACACAATATTAACTTTACTAACTAGCCCTAATCTTCCATTGGTTGCCCCACCTATTTGCCTTCCTACCATTTGCTGCCCTAGAAACTCAGAGCCCTTTTCCTTTGCCTGTCACTTCTCTAAAAATGTATTGTTCAGGCTTCCCTGGTGGTGCAGTGGTTAAGAATCTGCCTGCCAAGGCAGGGGACATGGGTTCAAGCCGTGGTCCAGGAATGTCCCACATGCCGTGGAGCAGCTAAGTCCATGCGCCACAACTACTGAGCCTGCGCTCTAGAGCCCACAAGCCACAACTACTGAGCCTGTGTGCCACAACTGCTGAAGCCTACGCGCCTAGAGCCTGTGCTCTGAAACAAGAGAAGTCACCACAATGAGAAGCCCGCGCACTGCAATGAAGAGCAGCCCCCGCTCACCACAACTAGAGAAGGCCTGCGCACAGCAACAAAGACCCAACACAGAAAAAAAAAAAAAAAAAAAAAAAGTATTGTTCTTTTGTTAAGACGCTATATAAGCCCAAGTTCTAACCATCTCTTTGAGTTACTCATCACTGGGCACTGCCACTGTGTGCATGATCTTGGGCTGTGACTCTCAAGATGAGCCTGTATCTCCAGATGTGGGTGTGATAGTTTGCCCTGTGACCTCAATTCTCTGATGGATCTAAGAAAAGTCACTGATTTTCAGTTTGTTCAGGGTTCTTCTTGTTGTGAGGACAGGGGTGATGACCTCCAAGCTCTTTACATGTCAGAGGTGAAACAGGAAGTCACTCTTATGGTCTTTTAATAAGAGATATGACACTTCAACCACCAGAAGAATTAGGAAAGACATTATTTGAGCAAAAAGAATTGTCTTTCCTAAAAAAGTACAGTTGGTGACTTCCATTAAACACACCAAAATGTATATGCATTTTGAAATATTTCAAATGTAGAAAATCTCAGAATATAAAACTTTTACTCTAGCAAATGTAATTGTTTCTTGACACAACTTAACTTGTAAATCTATATTTAAGAGAGTAGTACAAAGTAAGGTTCAAATACCCAGCTTCTTTTGGTAACTGTTATCACAGTCATAGCTTAAAAAACAACAACAAAAATCTGTTTTTAAAATCAAATTAAAAATGAAAAAAGTAACAATAATCTAAATGTCACTTTTCTCATTTGGGGATATACTCTATACAAATAGAGAAGCTGAGGAACAAAAGCCCCTGTGCCTTCTCTGACTTTTTCCCACCAGGACCAGGCATCTGCCTGGCAAGAACTCTGGAAAGAAAGGGATGGGGCGGGGGGATGTGAAGTGTGCCCTGCTTGGCATGCTTTCACCCCCAGGCCCTATCCTGCAAAGTAAGGTTTAATCTGAGAAGGAAGCCACAGAGAGGCAAAAACATCTTTTCTACCTTTTAAGAATTACTGGTATAAAGGAACACTTTCCCAACCTTTAGCCCTGTGTTTTGCCAAATCTCCAAATGCTGCATGGTCAGATCACGTCACTTTGTCTTTGAAGAATGACTTTTGCAGAAATGCGCCTTCATATTATTCGAGGCCTTGACATAGGTCTCACTCACCCAAGGGACTGCCAGAGTAATCATTTTCACATTGCTGTAAAACACTGTTCCGACTTTCACCTAATAAACACGTATGCTTTCTTCTGCTGAGAGCTACTCAGCCATTTGGTTGCTAATTTTTCCCCCTTTACTACTAACTTCTGTCTTAAGTCATTTCTAGAACCGACACTAACCTGGAAATAGGCAAATAATGTACAAATACGTGCCAATATAAAAAATGTTAATTCAATTCAGAGAATACCTCAGAGAAGCTTCCTCACCTGCACCAGACTTTGAAAGAAAGTAATTAAAAGGAGGAAACGTATTTTAAAGAGAGGAAATAGCATGCATGTGCTGCTAGCACAGAGACAGGAAATATGTGAAATATGCGTAGGGAAGTTTAAGTTCATTAGGCGGATCAGTTCTGCTATGGTGCTTGTTTTGAAACAAGCAAATTTGTACAAGTGCAATCAATATGTATCAAGGAACAATTTGAGCAACAATGCAAATTTTGCATCTGATTGTGCACAATTTCATCAGCAACAAGCCCTAGGTGAAGGCAGGAAACTGCACCCAGCTAAAGTAAGCTGCATAGAAATTCACCAGATGTACACATTTGCACACCTCAAACATCTACCAGCTACCTCAGTTCGCTATTTTATGAGTTACACCCATCCACATCTGCAATTATGACTTGACATCCAATCCAGATAATCCTTCTTCCACCACTTGACAATAATTCACAAGCTGCAATCCTTTTGACAATCGCTTCTGAAAGCAAAGTTCAGGACTGTTTGAAGGTAAAGTGCCATATTTCTTATGTACTTCTGCATTTCTTAATCATTTAACAGGTGTAAAATCGTGCTGCCATTTTATTAGGTTCCTATCTTTTTTTTAATAATGTGCCACTGACAACGTTTTTGAGTGTTTTGCTCCTAACAGCCTCTGCACCATAAGTTCTATGGTTTCCATTGCGTGACTTCGCGTAGTATGGTGGTTTTAGGAATGCCTCTGTCACTTCCGGCAGAGCTGACTCTTCCTCTAGTCTAAAGCATGTGGGAGGGAGGACAGCCTGCACCAGGGACTGCTGCTCACTAGCCATTGTTACCCCACATCCACTCTGTTTTATTCCTACTATTCCATTCTTTAACCAAAATCACCCAAGTTAGAGGCTCTCATCACTCAAATATTTAAACACCACATTCTCTGAACTTTCTTGGGTAAATCAGAATAAAAGGGAAAAATTCTCTTTCAACCTAGCAAATATGCCCACCATTTTTCCCTTTATGTCTTCTCTACCAAAAGTTGTTTTACCTTCCTTCACGTGGAATTTAAAAACAAGGTTCATTTAATTTTGGCATTTGTTTACTTGACTGTATGTCCTAAATGTGCCAAGGTTTCGTGTCTGATTATAGTTATTCAAGGACACAGACAACATCTGTGTTTGGCCAGATGCTTTTAGTAAGAGATATCAGTACAATATTCAGTTCGAGTGTAACAATTTCAGCAAAGAAGGGAAGAGTGAAGTAAGAACCCAAGATCAGATGCTCTGACAACACATGAAGCTCAATAAACCAACTGCATTTACATGCATTGTGCATGTTTCACTTCTAGAGAGCATACAAGGTCAAACCGCTGTCAGTTACAATAAGCTTCCAAACTTCTGGTCAATTACCTGGTTAATAACAAAAGACAAGGCTATGACATCATTACAGTTATAATTAATTTACACAGATCAGCCTCCTGTTAATCAAATACATCTTTAAAAGCATTTAATTATTTTTCACCTAGAAAGCAACACTCAGCTTTGTTAAATGAAAAGCAACCTGGCTGAATTCAACATGAGAGGCTGTCAGTCTGCTCTAAGACATAAAGGACAAAAGGCTTCACAGGGCACACTGTTGCAATATAGGAGCTATTGTCATACTCATAGCAAACAGAAGCACAAGATGATGGATAACACAACACATTTGAACAGTTTCCAAACATAAAGAAGTTGTCAGGGAACTTGGGGTAAACAGACAGATTCTGGAAAAAGAAACATCACAGTGCTTTTTGTCAAAATGATACACAGGGCTAGCAATATTAACTTTTGCAGTAGAGGACAGTAATTAAGGTCATGGACTTTGGTAAGAGCTCCACAATACGCCAGCCATGTGACCTTAGGAAAGTTATTTAACTACTGGTTCCTCACCTGTACAAGGAGATAATGCAGCCATATTTGGTGTTGTGAGGATTAAATGAGATTATATATAATAAAATCATAAATTGGGAAATGATACTGTTTTTAATGCATATCAACACATAAATTAAAATAAGGCTTAAGATTAAAAATTTTAAATAGCCTTAAAGTGTCTTTATAACTTAGTAACCAATTAGCATTTTTCTGGGCTATGATCCTACATTTTGAAACTGCATCACGTGATTCAATTACACATACATTTTTAAAAAAACAACAGTATGATGGGGTATGTGGAAGGCACATGAAAATAGAAACGATTTTTTTAACTAAGATAAATTTTGTAATAAAATCTCAAATCAAGAGTTTTTGTCAAAATCATCTTTAAATTACCAGTACATTTGAGAATTCAATGAGCCTCCATTTTAGGATTAAAAAAAACTCTATGTCAGATGGCAAAATTTTCTATTTTTCCCTCCTTTTTAAAGGGTTATAGTCTTAACAGAAATGATTAGATTATCTTTATATGTGAACAATGAAATACTGTATTTTATATATAATCTTGACTTTTGCTCCACAGTGAGGTGAATTAGTGCCACCTCCAATTCTGATCCATCACCACTTGTGATTTCCAATATCAATCATCAGCTGGTTCCTTCTCTCACGGACTATAAGTTTTAGTTTAATGAGGGCTCATTAAAGTTCTCCGACTGACAGCCCTGCAGACGTCAGTCCTGAAACCAGGAGGCACACAGGGAGCAGCGATGCCAGCATCCCACCATCACTCCCTTCTAGAAGATTTGAGTAATTCTGTTCTCAGGTTCGCTCCACACCAGATTTCTTTGTCTACCTAAAGTCAATGAAAAAGTGATAGCCATAAACCCATTTAAATTAACCCATGTAAGGAATGTTAGTGAACTATTTATGTAACTGGAATCCTCCCAACACAAGAACTAGCCAAGAGGGGAGAAGCACGCCAGACTTCAGAGATGTTCACATTCCACAGGCACACAGGATGTCCACTAATTACCAGGTGGTGGGGACAGCTTGGGGTTTGTTTTCTTTCTTTTTCTCTGCCCAGCATTAACACCTCATTCTTTCAGTAACAGGTAAGAGAGAGATGCCTCTCACCCCCATTGTCTGTGGTCCTGGGGGGGGACCAGAAATCCAGGATGCCTTTCCTACACTGATTCAAGGGCAACAGTGACCAAGACTGGAATAATAACTCTCTTCCTGGAATCTAACACTTTTGCAGAGACACTAAGACCAACAACCTCTGGATCTGATACTCAGACCATTAACTTAAAGAATTTTCCAGATCAGAGTCTACCCAAGCCTCAAGAGCTCATCTAGCTGCAGTCCTGTGGTCTGGTTTTTCTGTAGATTTTCTGAGCTTACCCATATACTTCCAATAAACCTCTTGTTCTTGAATAAGTTATCTGGATAACTTAGTTAACTTAATTTCTGTTGTTTGTAGTCAAAGAACCCTACACAGATACTAGGGAATTTGCCAAGGGCTGGCAGCAGATCCTAGTTTATTTCAAGCATCATCAACTCTCATTTTTCAGAGTACATACAACACTCTAGCTAATAGAACCAAAACGCGGAGGGTATACAAACAGCATCTCAAAGGTCTGCCACAAAGGCTGAACATCTAGAAAGCAAAAAGGTCCCTTATTAATACAAAATAAACATTCCTTGGAAAGAGAAAGAGGAAGCCCCGAATACTTCCATGTGAAGGAACTTCTACTACATGGGCAGCACGCACAATATTTATTCCTACATCTGTTCAAACTCAGCATCACAACTGACTCATTAAAATACACATCCCTGAAAATTTCTGGTATCTGTAATATAAAAAAACATAGCAAAATTTCTTTAACAGTGCTGCCCAAGGGACTTTCCTCAAGGGAAAAAAATCCAAAGTTAGAAGTGGCTGCCAACACACACACACACACACACACACACACACACACACACACACGCCCTTATATATTATTTATATAAAACTGAAGTCATTGTAATATGTATCTAAATTTCATTCATACTATCCTGATATTGTGACTTTGGATTAAAAATGCATAAGCAAGTGAACACTGTGGAGAAACGGCTGCTGGTGTAATGACAACATTCCTGGATCTGAAGCTAGATATGGGGTCAAGTCTGAATGCCCTCGCTTACTAGCACGTGGCCTTGGGCAAATCACATAATCAATCCTGCTGAGCTTCGGTTTCCTTATCCATGGATGATGAAAACTCCACTTACTTCCTGAAGTCATCGGGAAGAAGAAATGAAATAGCATATTATGTAAAAGCACACAGCACAGCCCCAAAGTTTGTTTTCCATTCTCCCTTCCTCTCCATAAACTAATTGAGCCTTTTGCCCCCATGGAACTAGACTTTATTGCTTTATAATTATGATGCTCATGTAACAATGCCCAAGAAACGAGATGGTAAATAATACCAACATGCAAACCTTAATGTACACATTGTTAGCTGGCTACCAGCTAGATCCCAAAGGGCTCTTGCACACTATCTACTGCTTCCCAGAAATTTGACACATTTTCTCTTCTGAATGCAGCCAGAATTATCCACAGGCTTTGAAATATCACCATCATGATGTTGCACTGAGCAGCTGGTTGACTGAAAGTGACTCCCCCTCCCCCATGCTCCAGCTGTCACCAGGAAACCCTCCTCAATGGGTGAAAAAGGACAATGTAGTATTACTACTATCGCTATTAAAAACAATCTAACAAATACTTAGCATCTGAAATTGTTTTTCTTACGAAAGCTAACTATTAACTAAAAATTAACTCTTTAAGAAAAACCCTTTACCATATAAATGCAAACCAGCTGCTTTCATACAACAAAATACTAAGGGACAGTAAACACAAGTAATGTATTTCCACTGACTCCTTGTTTCTTTTTCCTTGAGTCATTTGTAATGCTAAACAACAGCCAGTTAAAACATTAAAGTTTTAACCCTGGTAACAGCTGTTACAGCTAAGAGGGGTTTAAAAAAAAAAAAACTTAGATGATTTCTCAAAAAATGTGCATGGATTCCTCCCTATTTTTATATAATACGGGTCGGATTGAAGGCTGGATTTTTTTTTTTTTTTAAATAATCTCTCGCTTCTCTACATGAGAAACTATGCATACGTCTGACCTTGCCGTTAACCCTGGGAGCTGTCTTCAAAACAAGTGTGTGGATCCCGCTCAGGAATTCTCAACACCCTGACTTGTTAGGTCACCTCCTGAGGATTTCTACCCCACAAACGGAGGGTTTCACACCCTGTCACGCGGACTCCTTGAAGTGTCACTGCAGGAGGCTCAGGATGAAGACCAGCAGGCAGGGCCTATGCCCTTCAACCCCTCTTCCCTTAAAACCTCTCAGCTCCTGAGCTTTACAGGTAACACGCTGCTAAAGAGGGTCCCCTGCTAAACAAACCTGAGGCCCCCTGCTCAGACGACTAGAGCTACAGCATAAAAGGCAATCTGTCTTTCGAAGGCATTTCTATCTTTGTAATGGTTTTTTAAAAGAATTTTTACATACACATGCATTTACCTAATTTTACTTAAATGTATAGATTATTTGTCCCTACCTCCAAATTATAATACATTGCCAAGTAAACGAAATTATGACCTAGTATGACTCCTTTCAAGTAGTTTCCATGCTCACATATTCATATGCATTATATACAGAAACACATGAGATTTTTGGATCATTTTTTAAAAGGGAACATAAAACTCTTCACTTTCCTATCATTAAGCCTCCATATGGAAAAATAATGATTTCAGAGCTATAACAGCATGTTCTTATTCTTTGGTGCATGTCTTCAGTGAAGTCTCATCTCCTGTAACAAAGTGCCCCCTTCTGTGGCTGACTGTCCCCATTAACTAACTGTAGATACTTAAACAGTAACCACCCGCTGACCTTGACATTCCAGTAAACACTCAAAACAATTTAGGAAAGTTGCTCTGTTATGGTGACAGAACTGAAAATGGTGTCTTTCTACCAGGTTTAGAGTTTTAACTTTCTCCAAAGTGTTTGCTTTCTCTCATTCACAATACTGTGGAAGCTCTTCAGCATTTTGCTTAAAAAAAGCAGCGCAGTCAAGTAATTAATAAAATTACCTCATTTATAAAAATATTATGAGGAAATGAATGAGATCAAGCTAGGTTTGAGGTAATAACTACCTTTTCTCCCCTGTCCAACATGTACCAGTTACTGAGCCTCTCTGCGTTAACAGACATGCTTTCCACTTGATTTCATTTTATTCACTGTCCTGAGGTAGTCACACACCACAAGTCCTACTCTATAGGAGAGGAAATTCAGGCTGGGAGGATGTTAACTTGTCTACTGGACACACTCAGTATGTAGTAGAGGTAGGGTTCAAAGCACAGTCTGCCTGACCCAAAACCACCGCTAAAGATCAGCCTGACACAGAGAACAAGAAAAATGGGGCCTTTGAAAAGTGAATACTTCATGATGGGACAGTGTTAATTTAGCATTAACAAAATTATTTATAGGGGCTGATATCCAAACTGACTCATAGTTATCTGAAAACTCACCCACAATACCCAGGAGCCACGGTGTGGCCTCAGGAGCACTGGACTCTAATCAAAGTGACCTGTTGTTTCAGCCATGGTGCTACAGACTCTTCTCAACATCACAATGAGTCTAGGCTTTAGGTCAGCTGCTTCAAATCCCGAATATTTCTCTTTATCCCCCCAACACTGACCCCCTGAAAAGGGGAAGGAAAAAGCTGTAACACTGCAGCTGACATTCTGTAAAAACAGCAGATGGAGGGCACATCTAACTTAACTCCTGTGATGCTTCCAGAAAACAGAGGTAAGTGGATATGATGAGAACTTCTTTGCTATCGTGGAGCTGTACGACACATGGGGAAAAAAGGACAGAAACATCTTCAGTCTTGTCCCTCGTTTCCAAGTCACTGCTCTATAATACTTCTCAACTCTAAGGCTAAGGCTGATCTCTGATCAGTTATCCACTCTACTTTCTTTACCAAATTCTGGGTCAAAAGAAGGTACAAGGAAGCTGAAAAAACCAAAAGGCCAAAGAATTAAAAACTACTCTTTAACACAATTACTAATGCGGTTCTTAAAAATACTACAGCATTGGTATTAACTGAATATCCTACATTCGACAGCCTCAATCGTATACAATATAATGAGAATCCATAAAAATAAACTGCCCTCTAAGCAGCAGAAGAGGCACAATATTTGTGCACTACAACTCACATCTAAATCAAGGAAGAATCCTTTCAGCACAATCTATGTACTTATTTTAGACAGTTCTAACAAGTTCCTTAATAACATCTCATCTTTGAGTGTTTTCCACCTGTATTAAACTCTTTTCCTGCATTTTTACACTGAATACTTTCAGCCCTATGAAGTAACCTTTAACTAACTTGTCCCAGCTCCTACACCTAAGAAAGGCTTCACCTGGATTCAAATTCCATACAATGGCTGTTCTTTATCACTATGGCCAGTAATTCTCAAGCTTTAGCACACAGGTGCTTTGGGATCAATTCGAAGTCCTGTTAAAATAGATTTCTGATTCACTAAATCTGGGGTAAGACTCCTAAATTTGCATTTCCAACAAGTTTCCCGCTGACATTGATGCTGGTAGTCCTGGAACAATTTGGGAACCCAATGCACTGCCTTCTTCTAAGATTATTTGCTTTCCCAAGCCCAGCCACACCAACAGCAAATTAGAAGTTTTTAGATTTAAAGGTTATTAGAACAGCAAAAAGTGGCATATAAATGTGAGACAGAAGACAGATTTTTAAGGAGCAATTCCAAAGGAAAAAAAAAAAAAGAACAAAGTCCAGTTGTCACTGCAAAGGGACCAACCCATCTCGATGACTCAATCATGACTATGCAATAATTTATTTTGACAGTAACACTGAGTTTATGCTCGGTTTGGAAAATCATATAAGCATGTGATCCGTTTTTGAAAAGGTTTTTAAGGGCTGGACAGAAAAGGATTAAATACACTTAGTGTATTTCCTGTCCCGTTCGTTATTAGGAGAAATACCACTACTTAGATTAGGATTAGGATTGTGTTTGCCACACACTTGTTCTGAGAAACAGAGTTACTCTTCCAAGAGAAACTGAAACTGCAAACTGTCGCTGATGCAACGTCCCTTTAAATCAACCCCCGCCGCGCCCCCCAGAGCCAACGCCATCCACCCAGGGCCTGGGCACGGCGTTCCCTGTGCGATCGGCCTCAAGCAGAGACGGGAGTGAAGATGAAAGGACCCCCGCTAGACTCGCTCCGGAAAACTCCCTCCCCGTTCTCGGACCTGTTGAGAACTCCCACAAAGCGGAGGCTGTGCCTCCAACCCCGCCCCCGCCCGGCCCCAAGGAAACCCACGGCCTCCCGCAGCGCCCACGGCCTCCCGCAGCCCCCACGGCCTCCCGCACCCCCGCCCCCGCCCCCGCCGCCGCCGCCAGCGCCCGCGGCCCTGGGAACACGCGAAAAACGTGGCGCACAACTGACGACGGGAACGGCTGCGAACAGATGCGGAAACTCACGCTCTATACGGCCCGCCTGCGTCCCCACGTCTTCGCGACCCCGTGCGTCATCACGCACGGGCGCCCGCTCCCGGACGCTCCAGGTCCCAGCGGCCTGAGGGGCGGGGAGAGAGCGTGGTTGGTTTCGCGACGCAGCTCCCATGGTCCCCGTGGGGCGGGGGTCGTAAAGCGGTGAGGGCGGGCAGCGGCGCATGCTCAGTTGCGCGCGTCCGCGCTCTTTTTTTCCCCGCGGGCTGGCATCTAGGGCCGCGTGCGGTGGCGGTGGCTTGGAGGAGGCTCGAGGGGGAAAGGACCGCGGCCGAGCGCGGTGTGGAGGGCTCGTTCTTTCTACTCGTCCTCCAATCTCCGAGTGACACGTAGATAATAATATTCCTTCCACCATAAGTAATTATTGGCTTCCCACCACGGGTAAAGCAAGCGAAAGGCCTGGCCTACAATTCGAGGGACTGGACGCGGGA
The DNA here is from genome assembly GCF_026419965.1 of Kogia breviceps. NCBI lineage: Eukaryota > Metazoa > Chordata > Mammalia > Artiodactyla > Physeteridae > Kogia > Kogia breviceps. The sequence continues at coordinate 190,279,921 of NC_081311.1, read as the reverse complement.
TCGAGATGTGGCGACTGGGCCGCGTGGCGACTGAGAAACTGCTTTACTGGGCCCCAGCTCTGCCGCAGGCTCAGGACCTGCTGCGTGGAGGAGTCACATACTACCTGTGAAGTGGGGAAGAGACAGAAATCTTCATGAGTTATCAGACTGCTGGAGAGCAGCCCATCACCTATCTCAGGGCGGAACCCGTGGTTACAAAGCAGGCCAGCAAAACAAGGTCATGGGTGTACATTTCACAACCCAAAGTCTCAGTCTGAGGCTGCATTTCTGTGTTTGTCTGTCCATTTAAGGCTTTAAGTGTTAAGTATTTCTGTTAACGTATCATTTGATGCAATTTTAATTATGGGTCTGTTACTGCTCTGGAACAGGTTTTATGTTGGGTTGTAGGAGTCAGGTTAAGTTAAATGCTGTATTTCATGCAATGTGAGAAAACTATCTTATTTGGTACGGAATTTTCTAATAACTAGAGGGAAGATGCGTCTTTTCCAAGGACGAAACCAAGTGCAGGTGGTTTTATGCTGCTCTGTATTTATTGGAAGTTGTGGCAGCTGTGTTTAGATAGTCTACTTAAACAAAAACTGCCTAAATCAGAAGAGTTTTGACTATCTTTTGTTATTGTGTATCGCAAGAATTCTTCATGGAAATGTTTATTTTGGAGTTTGGAATTTAAATGAAGATTTGGCTCACGTGCAGGGTATATAACAGACGTTCAAGTGATAAAGAAGAATCTCAGCAATTTGCAACTATGTTCCTTGTGCCTTACAAGTTATCCGTTTCTTCTAAAAACAATACGCTGATCAGAAAGTTTGGCTGACAATGAGAAACTGCATTTCTGGAAATAGAAATTCAGCTGAAGGGTGGAGGTGAATTGCCAATAGAAGTATTTTGTGTATTTCCCTAGAAAAAATAAAAGTAATTTCTCAAAAAGAAGGGATTCCCTTTTATCCTGATCCATGATATTATGCATCAGTTTAATTAATGCTAATCCTTATCTTCCATTCTCTAACACCATTTACACCTTTCTATAATTGCATCATTTTTCTTGTCCTTATATGAATATATCAAATACAGATGTGATTTTAAGGGAGCCACAAATCAAGAAGTCTCAATACAGTAATCTCATAAAAATGTCTTTATGGGGATTAAGAGTATACTTAGGCAATTTTATTCAATTTCAGACATTATCAGTGAAAACTTTTATAGCCATTTAAGAGGAAAGGAAAAGTCTAGGTTTTAAAAAATGACCTTTTTTGTCCTATATGATTCATTGATTAGACAAGAATTTTTTAAGCCTCTTGAAATCAACATGTATCATACTCAGTCTCCATTTAAATTGACAAACAGATCACTTGGATAATAATTGTATATCTTAAACATTAACATATGTGGCAATCAGCAAGATCCTTTTACTGAGGCAAGGCTTCAAAGTACCAAAAAAATCAATGCCTGAAGAAGTCCTTTAACACAAAAGTTATGCAATTATTAAATTACCTTGTAAGTTAATGATTCCTAAAAGCTCATAAGTACTCTTGTATCTTTATTGTGAGAAAAAAACAGGATTATGCACATGATGTATGATATTTGAGACCTGTGTAATGGTCTGGACAATTTTCTATTTTTATCAAAGTGTTGCAGGAGAGCAAAAATACCTGAGATTAAGCCATCTGATTTAAATGAGTGTTCCTAAAATGTGATTTGAGTACAGAGGAGTTGTGGTAAAAAAATCTTTGTACATTTTATAAATCTAGGATTGGAACTGGCAGAAAGGCAGGTGAGTATCATTCGCAGCTTTCAAAACCTGGACTGAAGGTGGGAAAACATGAGTCAACAGCACCATGAGCAAATAACACAACTGGATTATTATTTTAAAGAGGAGCTTGTTTGGTATCTAATTCCTTGTAATGGAGCAAGTATTTATTATACCCAACACTACAGAAAAATGTTTGAAAGTCATCAAAGAATTTATGCTTTATTGTTACAAAAAAGCTTGAAAGTTAATAAAAGAACAACTATAAAAGTAAGTACAAAGTTGCATTATGTATTATGATGATGAAAAGACTAATAGTACTTAACAGGGATAGACCATGCAAATGGCAAACGTAAGAGATTTGCAGTGGCAATAATGATGTCAGACAGAATGGACTTTAAGACATATTTCTGGAAACAGACATTTTGTAATAAAGAGGTCAATACATCAAGACGCTATACTAATTAGAAATGTACATGCACCCAAAACAGTCCTAAATACATGAAGCAAAAATTGATAGATGTGAATGTAGAAATAGACAATAATTTGATATTTTAATATCACATTCTCAATAATGGGTAGAACAACTAGAAAGAAAACTGCTAAGGCTATAGAAGCCTTGAACAACACTATCAACCTAACAGATATGTATAGACCACTGTCCTTAGTGACAGCAGAATTTATATTCTTTTTAAGAAGTACATTCTCCAGGATAGTGTATATGCTAGGCCATAAAACAAGCCTCAATAAATTCAAGAGTATTGGCACCATGCAAATTATGTTCTCTGGTTACAATGGAATTACATTAGGAATAGATAACAGAAATTTGGGAAATCACCCAAATATTTGCAAATTAAATTACTCAAGGTCTGAAGGAGAAGTAACAAAGGAAATCAGAAAATATTTTGAACTGCATGAAAGTGAAAACACTGAAATTTATGGGTTGCAACTAAAAGAGTGATCTGAAGGGTATTTGCTGCTTTAAACACATATATTAGAAAAGAAAAAGGGTTATAATATTCTAGGCTTCCACTTTTAAAAACTAGGAAAATAAGAGCAACTTAAACCTAAGCAAGCAAAAGGGAGGAAATAGCAGTCATACTAGAAAGTAATGAAATAGGTAAGAGGAAAAATAAAGTCAATGAAAATAAAAGTTGGTTCTTTGAAAAGGTCAGTAAAGTTGATGAGCCTGTATTAAGCTGACCAAAAAAAAAGACACAAATTACTAAAATCAGGAAAGCAGGATATCACTACCCACCCTACCAAAATTAAAGGGGGCTATGAGTAACTTTATGCCAACAGATTAGGCAATGTAGATGAGTTGGACAAATTCCTAGAAAGAAACAAATTGCCAAAACTGAATCAACACAACAGAAAATCTGAAAAGAGTTTGTATTCATTTCCTAGGGCAACCATAACAAAGTACCACAAACTGAGTGGCTTAAATCAATAGAAATTTATATCTCACAGTTCTGGAGGCTAGAAGTACAAGATCAAGGTGTTGGCAGGACCTAGAGGATCATTCCTTAACCTTTTCTAACTTCTGGTGGTTTGTCAGCAATCCTTCTCTGGCTTGCAGCTGCATCAGCTTCAGTCTCTGCCTTTGTCATCACATGGTCTGCTCCCCTCATGTGTCTGCCTCTTCTTCTTCTTAGGACGCCAGTCATAGAGGATTAAGAGCCCAGCCTAATCCAGTATAACCTCATTTTGACTAATTACATCTGCAATGACCCTATTTCTAAAGACCACAGTCTGAGGTACTGGGGGTTAGGACTTCAACATATCTTTTTGGGTGATACTATTCAACCCATAACAGTCCTATAACAAGTAAAGAAGTTAATACTGTCAAATATTCCCACAAAGAAAAGCCCAGTCCCAGATGGATTCACTGGTGAATTCAATCAAATATTTAAAGAAGTGATAAAATCATTCTCAAACTCTTTATAAAATAGAGAACACTTCTGAACTCATTCTCTGAAGGTATTAAATCAGATGACATTATAAGAAAAGAAAGCTAAAGATCAGTATCTCTCATGAACATAAAAAAAATTTCCAAAAAAGGGTTAGCAAACCAAACCTAGCAGTGCATAAGAAGGACTATATAACATGAATGCAAGGTTGGTTTAACATGGGGGGGAAAAAAAGTAAAACACCATATTAATAGACTAGAGCAGCAATCCCCAGCCTTTTTGGCACCAGGGACCGGTTTTGTGGAAGACAAATTTTTCCACAGATGGCATCGGGGGCGCAGAGGGTGAGGATGGTTCAGGCGGTAATGCAAGCGATGGGGAGCGGTAGATGAAGCTTCACTCGCCCGCCACTCACCTCCTGCTGTGCGGCCCGCTTCCTGACAGGCCGCGGAGTGGTACTGGCCCGGGGGTTGGGGACCTCTGGATTAAATGACAAAAACCATATATCAGCTCAGTAGATACAGAAAAGCATTTGATAAAATGAAACACATTTATGATTAAAAACTCTCAAAAAGGGATTAAAAACGAACTTCCTAATGAAGGGCATCTGTAAGAAACCTACAGCTGACATCATACTTAGTGGTAAAACAGTGAGTGCTTTCCCCTTAAGGTCAAGAGCAAGAGAAGGATGTCTGTTCTCACCACTTATATTCTAAAATTTATTGTGGTGATGGTTGCACAACTCTGTGAATATCTTAAAATCTATAGAAGTGAGACTTCCCTGGTGGCGCCACGGTTAAGAGTCTGCCTGCCAATGCAGGGGACATGGGTTCGAGCCCTGGTCTGGGAAGATCCCACATGCTGTGGAGCAACTAAGCCCGTGAGCCTCAACTGCTGAAGCCCGCACGCCTAGAGCCCGTGCTCTGCAACAAGAGAAGCCACGGCAGTGAGAAGCCTGTGCACCGGAACGAGGAGTAGCCCCCACTTGCCGCAGCTAGAGAAAGCCCATGCACAGCAATGAAGACCCAACTCAGACAAGGAAAAAAAAAATGTTACTCAACGTTTTAGCCAGTGCAGTAAAGGAAACAAAAATAAAAGGCATCAAATTGAATATGAAGAAGTAAGATGGTTTTTATTCACAGATGACCTGATGCTGTGTGTAAAAATCTTGAAGAAAACACACACACACACACACACACACACACTACTAGAATCAATAAATGAGGTAGCACAGTCTTTGAGTACAAGATCAAAATTTTAAAAATGTATCTCCATACTACAAATTAAAACTCCAAAAGTAGCATTAAGAATATAATTCATTGCAAATAGCATCACAAAGAGTAAAATGCTTGGAAATAAACGTAGTAAAAGAGGTGCAAGACTCATACACTGAAAACTACTTAAAATGGCTGAGAGAAATTGACCCTCCATGTTCATGGAGTGGAAGGCTCAATATTGTGAAGATGGCAGTTCTCCTAAATTGATCTATGGATTCAACACAATCTCTCTCAAAATCTTAGCAGGATTTTTTTTGATAGAAATTGACAATCTGATTTTTGTAACTTAGAATAAAAGGTCTATAATAGCCAAAACAATTTTGAAAAAGAATAAAATTGGAGGAATGACACTAGTCAATTTCAAAATGTACTATAAAGTTACAAAAATCAAGACAGGTTATTATTGGTGTGAGAGTAGGCATAGAGATCAATGGGATGGAATTTAAATAAATCTATATATGGTCAGTTGATTTGCAACAAAATTGCCAAGGCAAAAGAGTTTTCAACAAATAATGCTGGGAAAATTGGACATCTATATGAAAAAGACTATTAATTTGGACTCATACTTCACACAATACACAAAAATTAACTCCAAATGGAACATAGGCCTAAATATAGCATCTAAAGCTATAAAACTTCTAGAAGACACAAGAGAAAATCTTTGTTAGATTAGGCAAAGGCTTCTTAGCTCTGGCACAAAAGAAAAATGATAAATTGGACCTTCTCAAAATTAAAAAAACATTTGCTTTTTAAAAAACATCACTAAGGGGCTTCCCTGGTGGTGCAATGTTTGGGAGTCCACCTGCCGTTGCAGGGGACACGGGTTCGTGCCCCGGTCCGGGAAGATCCCACACGCCGCGGAGCGGCTGGGCCCATGAGCCATGGCCACTGGGCCTGCGCGTCCGGAGCCTGTGCTCTGCAACGGGAGAGGCCACAACAGTGAGAGGCCCGCGTACCACACACAAAAAAATAATAATAAATAAATAAAAATAAAAACATCACTAAGGAAACGAAAATCAAGCCACGGATTGGAAGGAAATATTTGCAAATTTTATATTTGATATAGGATTTGTATCTGGGATATTTAAAGTACTCTTACAACTCAAGAAAAAGATAAACTATTCAATTAAAAAGTGGGCAAAAGAGTTGAATAGAAACTTCACCAAAGAAGATACATGAATAACTTAAAATATATTTAAAATATCACCAACATCACTAGTCACTAGGAAGGTGCCAATTAAAACCAAAATGAGATACATAACACCCCTCCCCCCACCCGTGACTATAATTAAAAAAACAGTAATGGCAAGAATGTGGAGAAACTGGAATTACTGGTGGAGATGTAAAATGGTGTGGCCACTTTGGAAAATAGGTGGCTTTTTAAAAAAGTTAAACATATGATACAACCCAGCAATTCCACTCTTAGGAATCTACCCAAGAGAAATAAAACACATGTCCATAAAAGACTTGTGTGCCAATTTCAAAGCAGTATTATTTATAATAGCCCCAAACTGCAAACAATCCAAATGCTTACCAAGTGTTGAATAGATAAATCAATAAGAAAGACACAAACTACTGATTAATCCTACGACATGGATGAACCTCAAAAGCAGTATGCTAATTGAGAGAAACCAGACCCAAAAGACTGCATGTTGCATAATTCCAATCATATGAAGCGTCCAGGAAACGCAAATCTGTAGAGGCAGAAGACAGATCAGTGTTTGCTTGGAACTGGGGGTGAAAGCCGAGTTAACTGTAAATGGACAGGAGAAAACTTTTGGGGCTGATAGAAATGTTTAAAACTGGTTTGTGAAGATGGTTACCCAGCTCTATAAATTTATTAAAAATCACAAAGACACACTATACACAGACATTGGGTGAACTTTATGGTATGTAAATTCTACCTCAAAATTGTTTATGGATGCCATACTCTAGGAACTTCTAGTCTTGTATTGGAGTGGAGGGATCTACATAAATTTCAGTGAAACCAGATAGAAAGAGCTAACTGCTCTAATTAGTTTTAGTTAAATTAACTTGAGACTTTAAAGGAAGATAATATTGACCAGAACTGGAGACATGAGTGAATGCTTTGTGGAGTTGAAATTTGAATAGTTTCCTTGAGGTATAAGTGGGATTGGACCTACTGAGGTGAATGGAAGAGAATTCCAGACCAAAAAAAACCAAAAAAATAGTGAAGTGAGAACAGTATTATGAGGAATCAATCATTAGGGTGATTTATGTTTTGTGTAGCATATGGACAGAGTTATTATTTTGATCAAGAATAAGGAGTGAAAAGGGTATGCCATTATGTTCAATATTCTTGGTGTATGAGCATTGTAATGTAGATACTGGACTAAAATGAATGGGAAAAAGTTTTAGAAGAATAGTGGGTAAGCTTAACTGTAGATTATGGATGTAAAATATGGAGAATACTAAATACCACTTGAAAAATATTAATAATAAAAATGCAATCAATTAACATGTTTTAGAAATTCTTACAATGATCTTGTCTTCGAGTCTTTATATGGAAATGTGTGCTTTAGAACTTCAGTGGCTTTTCATTGTTTTAAATGAAGAATATAGAATTAAGAATCTATCATGATGGAGTTCCTTCTACAGCCAATAGAAGTCCTGAAAGTAATAAGGTATTACTAAAACTACAAATAGGAGCAATGCACTTGCAGTAGACCTGTGATGGTTAATTATCCTGACATTATTATGGCCATTATTATAATTGCATATCAATTGTCACTAATCAACAGTCAATCTAATGGAGCAGAAATATAAGTAGGAAGTTGTCAATCAAAGGCTTTCTCTTGGGACTTGGATTCTTGGGAGGATCTGGAGAAGGTGAGGCCATAGTCAGCATCAGAAATGACGGTGCTTCAGTGGGAGAGCTGGAGGCTGAGTACCCCTCAAAGCTCTTATAGAAGGGAAGGGTGTTAGCTTGACCATCTCAGGATTCCCTGAACTTTAACACAACCCTTGACTCTCTACTGCTAAGACCTTCAGATACAGATTTTATTTTCTTACAACTCAGTATCATTTTAGTAAATTTAAAAATTGTTTTCTCAGTCCTCTAACATCCTGTAAGATCTCACTATTATCACTACTGTGACCTCTACTTGATAAGTAAGATAAAGCATTGAGACCTCTTATCAAAGTGCCTGGCACACAATAAACACTCAATACAAATCAACTGTTTCTATAACTACTATTAGCCACCATTTGCTGAGTGTCTACTATGTGCCAGGCACTTCACCTCCATTTTGTAAATGAGGAAACGGGGTCAGAGAGTCTAAGTAATTTACCAAAGCTCACAAAGCTAGAGAGATTAATGGTTCAAACTTTCTAATACACTATTTCTACTTCTTGGTTTTGTTTTGTTTTGTTTTTGGCCTCACAGCATGTGGGATCCTAGTTCCCCGACCAGGGATCAAACCCTGGCCACCCTGCATCAGAAGCACAGTCTCAACACCTGGACCACCAGGGAAGTCCCCACTATTTCTACTTCTGAATATTAAATGTCTAGTACTGCTTGTCATTGGATGCATCATTGCCCACATAAAAGGTACTTTTGTTTTTATTCACATACATGTTTACGTAAAGTTTTCATTAATTATCTAAACTATAAAAAGTGAACATGACAACTTACTCTCCATTTCAGAATTATTTTGAATGATTGTGTGTCTTTCAATTTTCTACATTTTTCTATTTTAGGAAGTATTTTTTCCTATTGAGTGTTTTGGATAAATCTTCCTTAACCTTATTTTGACTCAACATGATTATTATCTAAAAATTAAATTGGGTTTACAGATATCCCATTGTTCTTATGTTTACAGAATAATAGTAGAATATTGTGTGAGAGTTCCTTTTTTTCAAATAATAAATCCTAAATAAGCAGCTTATTTTAATAATCATCCTTTAACAGCATTTTTCTTTTACATCTGTGACTGCCACTTCTGTTTCCATATCAACTAAAATTCTGATGCTTCTATTACTACAATGAATAATTTCACTCCAAACTGCCACGTCACATTTTCTATGTGCCGTATGAGACCTCATAGGAGCTTCCTAAACCACATCTCCTCAAATCTGGAGGAATATGTCATGAAGACTCTATATGTCTTTTATGAAAGAACAATTCAGATCATGAATTCTTAGCAAGGGAAGATCTGTGGATGTTCTTGGTAGGAAAAAATATTCAAAAAGGAACTTGCATCAAAATATGCGAAATGAGGCTGTGATGACAGTAGCAGTAGATGATGCAGGCATTCTGGCTATCTTTCCTGTCTGCAAGTGGTCCACGGTGATTTTAAGACCTTATTTGGGCTTATGGGAGCATATCCACACACACATACACGCAGCTGTATCTCCATCACTGTTTGCTAATAGTTAAAATCTCTTCACAGAAACGCCCTTCCATCCACAATTGGACATAACATGTTTAAAATGTAGGGCTGTTGAGGGAACACTCAGGAGAGAATGAATTTATTAAAGGTCAATGCATCCACCTGTCTCCCAGCATGTGGCAGTCCTGACTAGAGGGAACCAGAGCCAGAGGGATCTTGAGCGGAGGGAGAGAAACTGGGACAAAAGACACAGTAGAAAAATTTGCAGAATTATTGCTAAGGTGTTGCCCAGTTTACTACAATAGGACTAGGAAAAATAGAAGCTATGGGCAGAGCAGAGAGGTGGGAATTTTTGACATCAACTATAATCACAGATAACTCCACTTCACATAATTTAGATTTTTCTTTTTCTGTTTTAATTTAACACACCTGACTTCTAACAACAGCATCCCTTTCCCAGGGGATTTGTTATTCAAGAGCTAACTATATAAGTAAAGGCTGCCATTTATCTGAGAATGTTAAGTATATGTAAGTGAAAGAGGTTTTTTACGGTTCACTGTTTATTTTTCTTAAGTTATCAGAATGCCAGTCTTAAGTGAATGGCATATCATATAAATTTTCATGCTGCCAATTATGTTTTTAATTTATTTTGAAATAATTGCAGGCTTTATAGAAAAGTTGCAAAAACAGTACAGAGAATTTCTGCATATTCACAAAATATCCTAAATGTTAACATTTGTTTCTCTTTCTCTCTCCCTTTCTCTATATATGTATGTTATATTAATATTAATATATTAATTGATATATATTATATATATACACACACACACCATTTTTCTGAATCATATTGTTGTCAAACCCAAGTTTGTGTGCCTGACGCACAGTGAGGCCAGACAAACCGAAACGTCAGAGTTTGGAGCAGAGAAAAGTTTATTGCAAGGGCCACGCAAAGAGAATAGGTGGCTCATGTTCAAAAGACTGCAACTCCCTGATGGTTTTCAGGGAGGGAAATGTTTTTATAGGCAAAATTTCAGGGGGAGGTGGGGATGGTCTGTAGGACGTGTGACCTTCCTCTGATTGGCCAGTGGTGAGGTAACAGGATGGTGTTGTTACCCAAAAACTGGGGTTGCCTCTTGGTGGGTGTTGAGCTTCAGTATGCATTTCCTAAAAGAACAAAGAAATGTTTTTTAAGAAAAAAGTTATTAACCTTAAATTTTGTCCATAAAAAATTAATCAGTCAATCTAAGAAAGAAATGGAAAATTGTATTCATGCCAAATTGCGGATTGTAACCCAGGAATAGCTTCTCAGAAAGCTCCAAGAACTATTCTGCCTGTTAGAGATCAAAGCATAGTTACATAGGTTTTTGAGACAGAGAGCTGTACATTAAGTGACATAGACAGTTTGCACAATCCAGATCTGTAAATACAAAGTGATGGGCCATCATGACCCCTTACAAAGTCAAGAAGGAATGTTGTCTTTTAAGGAGTTGTCTTGGTGCTAGTAGAATGTTGCTCCTTATGGTTAAGCAGATATTACTCCCAATAGGGGAGGTTTGGTTGGCGCATAATGCAGATATATAATACACAGTAGAGGGGAGAGAGGAGGCCCAAGGGTAAAGAAAATTGTTTATGTTTAAGTTTTTTTGTCTTGCCATAAAATATGAATTTTATTTCACAATTTCCAGGGTAAATCTAGTACACTATTCTATCCATTTTAAGTTGCTGACATCCAAGTGCCATTGGGCTCAGCTGTGAGAAAATGTTGACATCTATTCAAGACCATACATCCAAATATTAAGTAGAGCACAAACTTGTTTTAAAAAAATAAAATGCAAATGACCCATTGAGCTGAACTGCTAACATGACTCTTAAATATTTCTCTCTTCATGTGCACCAAAGAACAAGCATCCCAACAAAATTAAATTCATTTGACTAAAAGCCCAGAACCTTAAAATTAATTGATTGAATAAAATAATGTAAGCTATAAAAGAAGAAGATATCAAGGAGGCAAGGTCAGGATGGGAGTATGGGTCTAATATGCTATGGTAGAAATTATTGTTACACAGAACTTTCAAGCTATTTGCAGAGGCTAAGAGAGGTTTTCGTTTCTAATGTTTTTTAGTTACAATGAGCAGGAAAGCATAGGAGACTTGGAAAGCACACAGAATGTGACTTTCAGCTGTAGCACTAGCTATGTGGTCTTGAGTAAGCCATTCAAACCTTCCAAAACTTAATTTTCTCAACTGTAAGATGAGAGAGTCACGTGAAATTATTTCCAAGGTCTCCTTCAGCTTAAGCATTTTAAGATTTCAAGATCTAGAAGAAAAAAATAAATGGCACATTAGAAAAAAAACGAAGACAATAAGATATTAAAATGTGACTAGAAGAGTTGCTGAGCCAAAGGAAAGATAAAGTTTTGAGATATAAAGAATCACCATAATTTTTCACATTTAAAAATTCACTTAAGTTGAGGTAAAACTTTGATGGTATAGAAGAATGGAGAGAATATACAGTTGTGTTATATTTTGGAATGAAGAAAATAGATTCAAGAAGTAGTCAATAAACTAAATATAGGGCTTGCCTGGTGGCACAGTAGTTGAGAATCTGCCTGCTAATGCAGGGGACACGGGTTCGAGCCCTGGTCTGGGAGGATCCCACATGCCGTGGAGCAGCTAGGCCCGTGAGCCACAACTACTGAGCCTGAGCGTCTGGAGCCTGTGTTCCGCAGCGGAAGAGGCCGCAATAGTGAGAGGCCCGCACAACGCAATGAAGAGTGGTCCCCACTTGCCACAACTGGAGAAAGCCCTCGCACAGAAATGAAGACCCAACAGAGCAAAAATTAATTAATTAATTAATAAACTCCTACCCCCAACATCTTCTTTAAAAAAATAAACTAAATATAGCTGACAGTTACTTAATAAATATGTCTTGTGCTGTGATGTCCATGAGAGGCAATTACAGCTTTATACAAAGAAAATTCCTAAATTATAAAATAATGCATGACTCAAAAACCAACTTAAGTTTAAAACTTTTTATCTACTGAGAGCCTGTAAGTCATAGGAAAAAAATTTAAAAATATAACTAAACAAAGTCAGCAACTCTGGAACAAACTCAAGCAAAGAATAAGTTGCTTATTTTAAATTTAATAGAAAAAATATCAATATTAATTCACTGCTTTTAAAAAATATATAGAAAACACTACTAATCATTATTGCATTTATAACTGGCTTGAATTCAGGCAAACCAGGCTTGGGTCCCAGGCCAACCCAGAGACTGTGTGATCTGGCCAACCTCTTAAATGGAGCAATAATTCCTTCCTCTGTGGCTTCTTGTCAGGATTGATTGATATATACATATAAAATGTATATCTTAGCGAATGACACGAAGTAAGGGTTCAAAAAGATGTTAACTGTCATATCCACCTTTCCATCATTCATATTCGATCTTCCGCTTTGAGAAGGAAAAACAAGAGCTTGAGTAGCAGGGATAAAAGAGGATGGGGGTACCAGAGGTCTAGAGGAAGAGCAGAAAAGGTCTGACTGATGCTTTGGGAGTGCTGCTTGCCCACCTTCCTGGACCAGTTAAGAGGCCCCATTTCTTCAGTGCGATTCTTTGGAAGACCAGCTCAGTTTCTGGTAACTCCCTTTTGGATCTGTGTTAATAGCTCTTCTGATCTTATTTTCAAAAATAAGAGTTAATTTTTAAAAGAAACATTTACTTTTCTGTAGACTTTAATTTTTAGAGACTGAGAAAGAGTCTTAGGTAGGAGTGATGACTAGCTATTAGCCTAAACAGTACTTTGTCATGAATAACATATTCATTTGCCTTTTCTTTTGTTGGGTGAACAAATCTCTTTAAAAGGAAAATTGAAACAAGGGTTTACTACTTACTTTTTCAGGAGTTTATCTTAGGTCCTATAAAATATTCTTTAGTCAGTATCAGAAAAAGAGTCACCCTCACTGATTAAGGCTATCACTTATTGAACCTGTGCCATGTACTTTATTAATCAAAGTACATTTATCCTCCTAATGAGTCTATGAAGTAGGATTATTATCGCGTTTTACAGAAGCAAAATAAGTAGTATTAAGTTCACAGAGACAAAAAATGAGAGACTTGGAACCCAAACCTAAATCACCATGAATTAATCCACAGAGCTTCTGCTGCCCTAGGTAAAAGGGAGACCTGAACTGCAGGAGAGAAATAATATCATGACAAACTTAAACCCAGGCAATATTTCATTAACAGATTTTTACCTTGAATTTTCTTGAGAGTTATTTTCAGTGAACATAATCAAGGGAGTAAAAATAACGAAGGAAAATTCTTATTTTTCCATTGCCAGGTTTTATTTGGTCTTGGGAAAAGGCAACATGTTTGATTTTCAAGGTCCTGCTGAGAAACAATATAAATATTTTAACTATATTTTTTTAATGGAATGAGGGAAACATAGGACATGAATTGCCCATTGAATATTCTTGGGCTGTTAATCACATGTGATTGATTTAAGGTGAGTTTTTAGAGTGTTTTTGAAAAAAACATTATTTATTTTTATTTTTGGTAAAATACTGTAACCAACTGTTTTCTGTAAAACAACAGTCTCTATAGCAGTATTTTTCCTTTTGCTGTAAAAAAAAAAAAAGAAAACTCACAAAATAAAATATGCACATCAATTAGACATAGCAAATTGTGTAGCCTCTTAGGAAGGCTTGAGTTAGATTGGACCTTCTTTTGATTAATGGGCATTCTTTAAACGAATTAGCCCAGATTCTGCCTAGGAGCATAGTATGGGCATCCCAGGGGGATACAGTTGAACAAGTCTGAACATGGAATATCTGTCTTCATCATCAAATACTGTTCAAAAGCAATTGGTTTTGAAGTACCCTTAAGACAGGGTCACAAACTCCAGTGCCTTGAGGAGGTAGGCAGGTGATATAAATGAGTCAAGTGGGCGGGGTGGAAGACAGCATCTGAAATATCGTGGTGACAAATGGCACCTGACACTTGGCTATGGTGTCAGGGAGATGATCTGTAGCCATGGGATTATGGCAGACTGGCCATCAAAAGGGACAGCTGCTTTTCAGTTTTGGCTGACTGAGGCCATTTGGGAGTCAAGGGCCAATGCTCTCAGATCATCTGATTTTTAAAGAGAAATTAGAATTTCAAATTTTGATGTATCATCTTCTAATCTGTAATGTTGAAAATTAATTTTAAAAATGCTATTTGGGCCAACTTAAAAAATACCTATGGACCACATCTGGCCAGTAGGCTACCAGTTTGCAAGTTTGGATTTAAGGAAATAAGACAAACAGTAATAGAAATGATACCTGAAAATGTTATCATGGTTCTGAATTCTTATACCCGTATACTAGACTTTATATACATTAAAAATACACTTAAGTTGTACCTTCTCAAAACAAACGGGAACGATGGTATAGACCTAGGGTTCTATGTGAAACCATAAAGTGTATTTCTCAATATGTGAACTATACACCACCTACTTTACAATTCACTAAAGAACTTATTTAAAATGTGCATGCTGGGGCTTCCCTGGTGGCGCAGTGGTTGAGAGTCCGCCTGCCGATGCAGGGGATACGGGTTCGTGCCCCGGTACGGGAGGATCCCGCATGCCGCGGAGCGGCTGGGCCCGTGAGCCATGGCCGCTGAGCCTGCGCGTCCGGAGCCTGTGCCCCGCAACGGGAGAGGCCACAACAGTGAGAGGCCCGCGTAACACACACACACAAAAAAAAAAAAAAAAAAAAAAAAAATGTGCATGCTGGATTTGCATTAATTAGGTCTCAGGTGGCTTCTAGCAGTGTGACTTTGTACAAACACCCCGATTCCCAGATGATTCTAATAGTTATTAGTGGAGTTCCTCCCTTTGAGAATTTGCAGGCTACGTGGTCATATTACTGCCAGCCTTAACTTCTGTATCTTCTCTATTCTCCCAGGCAGAGCCAGCTGTGACTTAAAGAGGGTTACGTTTTGGATCCTTTGGATCCCTGCTTGGTTGGGTGATCCAGAGCACATCTGTGCTTTCAGGTCATTCGATCCCCTACTTACAGGTTGATACTTCATAATGACACATGTCTACCCCATTAGCTTGCAGTTTATGCTTGCTCAGTATATGTCTTCATTTAGCTAATATCTTAGTGGGTTATTTCCTCGTGGCTCCCTACTAAATATCAGTGTAATGTACCTGATCGGTGCCCAGTAAGTAATTTTTGATTGTTATTATAATGCATTAATTAGAACATCACCAACAAGGCCTACCAGATCAACTGTCTGTGACTGAACTGAATAATCATTTACTTTAACCCACTAGGCATTTTAGTTAAGCCAATAATTTGACTAATTTTTAGCTCTCAGAAAATTATTTGATGACATTTGACCAAATGAGCCCATCGCCAAATGATTAATGTAACTTCTGACCTTGCCTGCTTTTACATTCAGAGGGCAAACATATTATTAAGGGTATATAACTCATTATGCACTCTTACACAGGAGAAAAATAGTATCATGAAAGCGGTATCATCACACCATTTTAGACACTGAAACATTAGCTGTAGAAAATGCTGATAGACTGACATGTTCAGTGAACTACACCGTGCCTCGGGAAAACCACAATTGAAATGTAAATTGTCATTTTGCTTCAGTGAAAAGTGAACCAGAATGCAAATTTCCTTTTTAAAAACATTGAGATCAGGAAAAGGCATTAGACCTGTGTTTTCTATCTTGTGCTCACACCCTGTAAATAACAGCATCTTGGATATGGGGCACAGTTAAGAGTTTATTCATCCCTTAGCCTTGACTATCAGTAGGGATGTTTCTTTATTCCAAGCATTGTTAGACAAAAGAAATGTTTGACCTCTGAGATAACCTTCTCCAGAAGTTAAACTGATAATTCCTTGCACAGCTTGTCTTTTTTCATCATTTCCATTCCAGTCTAGCGAATGCAACCAGTTTTGCAGTTCAGAATATTCAAATATGCTACTTGGGTTCTGGACACAGTGATGGGTCTTAAATTCTCCCTTGCAGAGGTGAAGTAACATTAAATTTGTCACTGCCTTGTCTAAGTCAGCAAGGTGGCACTGTATAATATCTTTAGAAATACTAAGTTAAGAAGTCCATGGGGAAGAAGGTGAAAAGAAGGTCAGCTACTGACATAAAATCAAGCTTTAGATGTGATCACCCTGCGTCAGAGGCTTTGTAGCCGGCGAGTCAGCATAATGTTATTGAATCCACGTCCTAGCTGAAGCCAGACACGGTGACAAAGGTGGCCCCACCTGCCCGCTGAGAGATGGGCCGTCAGCATCACCTCACAAACCAGGCACCCAGTGCAGTTCTTTTTATAAAGAAATAAAGCTATAAATGGCCTCTTTTTTTTTTTTTTTTTTTTTGCGGTACTGTTGTGGCCTCTCCTGTGGCGGAGCACAGGCTCCGGACGCGCAGGCTCAGCGGCCATGGCTCACGGGCCCAGCCGCTCTGCAGCATGTGGGATCTTCCTGGACCGGGGCACGAACCCGTGTCCCCTGCATCGGCAGGCGGGCTCTCAACCACTGCACCACGAGGGAAGCCCTTGCCTCTTTTATTTTCTACCCGCTTCACCCTAAAGGGTTGACCTTTATTTTAATGTCTGAAGAACCCATGAATGTATTATAACTTAGAGAAAGATAAGAATTAGCCTTTGGTAGCCAGAGTCCTGAAAATTATACTTGAAGAATTCCTGGAAAACTCAGTCTTCCATTTGGTGAGCAACTGGAATAAAAAAAACAAACGAACAAACTTTAGTTTTGCTAGAGACAAATATAGTGACAACTCTTCAAATAACCCTTTTCCTCCATAGAACACACCAAAAGTAGCTTAAACTAGAATTCATGAAGTGGAATAGAAATTGCAATTACTAATTTTTACTTTTGCCTCCTGTTATGTAGGTAGAATTCATGGTCTTTAGAATCAGTCGACCTTGATATGCTTCAATTAATACAATATAAAAATTCCCCGAAGATTTCTATATTACCCAGAGGATTTAAGCAGTAAAATATTCAATGAATTTTTAAAAATTAATTTTTATTGGAGTATAGTTGCTTTACACTGTTGTGTTAATTTCTACTGTACAGCAAAGTGAATCAGCTATATGTATACATCTATCCCCTCTTTTTTGGATTTCCTTCCCATTTAGGTCACCACAGAGCACTGAGTAGAGTTCCCTGAGCTATACAGTAGGTTCTCATTAGTTATCCATTTTATACATAGTATCAATAGTGTATAATATGTCAATCCCAATCTCCAAATTCATCCCACACTACCACCCCCTGTCCCCCTTGGTATCCACATGTTTGTTCTCTATGATTGTGTCTCTATTTCTGCTTTGCAAATAAGATCATCTGTCATTTTTCTAGATCCCACAAATACGTGTTAATATAAGATATTTGTTTTTCTCTTTCTGACTTACTTCACTCTGTATGACAGTCTCTCGGTCCATCCACGTCTCTACAAATGATCCAGTTGTGTTCCTTTTTATGGCTGAGTAATATTCCATTGTATATATGTATCACATCTTCTCTATCCTATTCAATGCATTTTTAAAGCTTGGGTGAAATGTATAGTAACTGTATTATCTGGTGTGCTGATCCCTATGTTATTTTATTTATTTATTTTTTTCCTCAAGCAACTGTAGTCATGGTTTAATTTTTTTTAACGTCTTTATTGGAATATGATTGCTTTACAATGATGTGTTAGTTACTGCTTTATAACAAAGTGAATCAGCATATCTCCTCCCTCTTGCTTCTCCCTCGCACCCTCCCTATCCCACCCATCTAGGTGGTCACAGAGCACCGAGATGATCTCCCTGTGCTATGCGGCTGCTATCTGTTTTACACTTGGCACTGTATATATGTCCATGCCACTCTCTCACTTAGTCGCAGCTTACCCTTCCCCCTCTCCATGTCCTCAAGTCCATTCTCTACATCTGCGTCTTTATACCTGTCCTGCCTCTAGGTTCTTCAGAAACATTTTTTTTTTAGATTCCATATATACGTCTTAGCATACGGTATTTGTTTTTCTCTTTCTGACTTCACTCTGTATGACAGTTTCTAGGTCCATCCACCTCACTACAGATAACTCATGATCCCTATTTTAGAAACGAATCCCCAAACTAGATGAGAAGAGGATTCCAAAACACAGGCTCTAGGGAATTGTTTATGATGAAATATTATTTTAGAACTTAGAAAAATAATTTCAACTATTCTTATTGCAGAAATTAGCTTATATAATTACTGATGGGAAATTTCATGATGACAATCAATGTCAGTTACCAACAGATTTAATGAATAAGGATTAAGAGAAGAAAACTTTAAAAGGTTACGTTTGGGCAAAGAAAAGAAAACAACTTCAAGCTAGTTATACCTAAAATTGACCAGGAAGCAAGAACTACAATCCTGCAGCCTGTGAAGGAAAACCACATTCACAGAAAGGCAGACAAAATGAAAAGGCAAAGGATTATGTACCACATGAAGGAAAAAATAAAACCCCAGAAAAACAACTAAATGACATGGAGGTAGGCAACCTTCCAGAAAAAGAATTCAGAGTAATGATAGTGAAGATGATCCAGGACCTCAGAAAAAGAATGGAGGCAAAGATTGAGAAGATGCAAGAAGTGTTTAACAAAGACCCAGAAGAATTAAAGAACAAACACCTAGAAGAATTAAAAAACAAACAAGCAGAGATGAACAATACAATAACTGAAATGAAAAATGCACTACAAGGAATCAAAAGCAGAGTAACTGAGGCAGAAGAACGGATAAGTGACCAGGAAGACAGAATGGTGGAATTCACTGCTATGGAACAGAGTAAAGAAAAAAGAATGAAAAGAAATGAAGACAGCCTGAAAGACCTCTGGGACAACATTAAATGCAACAACGTTCACATTATGAGGGTCCCAAGAGGAGAAGACAGAGAGAAAGGGCCCGAGAAAATATTTGAAGTGATTATAGTCCAAAACTTCCCTAACATGGGAAAGGAAATAGCCACCCAAGTCCAGGAAACTCAGAGAGTCCCAGCCAGGATAAACCCAAGGAGAAACATGCTGAGACACATAGTAATCAAATTGACAAAAATTAAAGACTAAGAAAAATTATTAGAAGTAACAAGGGACAAATGACAAATAACATACAAGGGAACTCCCATAGGGTTAACCACTGGTTTCTCAGCAGAAATTCTACATGCCAAAAAGGGAGAGGCATGATATATTTAATGCGATGAAAGGGAAGAACCTACAACCAAGATTTTCTACTCAGCAAGGATCTCATTCAGACTTAAAGGAGAAATCAAAAGCTTTGCAGACAAGCAAAAGCTAAGAGAATTCAGCATCACCAAATCAGCTCTACAACAAATGCTAAAGGAACTTCTCTAAGTGAGAAACACAAGAGAAGAAAAAGACCTACAAAAACAAACCCATAACAATTAAGAAAATGGTAATACGAACATACATATCAATAATTACCTTAAATGTGAGTGGATTAAATGCTCCAGCCAAAAGACACAGGCTTGTTGAATGGACACAAAAACAAGACCCACCTATATGCTGTTTACAAGAGACCCACTTCAGACCTAGGGACACATACAGACTGAAAGTGAGGGGATGGAAAAAGATAGTCCATGCAAATGGAAATCAAAAGAAAGCTGGAGTAGCAATACTCATATCAGATAAAATTGACTTTAAAATAAAGAATGTTACAAGAGACAAGGAAGGACACTACATAATGATCAAGGGATTAATCCAAGAAGAAGATACAACAATTACAAATATATATGCATCCAACATAGGAGCACCTCAATACGTAAGGCAAGTGCTAACAGCTATAAAAGAGAAAATCGACAGTAACACAATAATAGTGGGAGACTTTAACACCTCACTTACACCAATGGACAGATCATCCAGACAGAAAATTAATAAGGAAACACAAGCTTTAAATGACACAATAGACCAGATAGATTTAACTGACATTTATAGGACATTCCATCTGAAAACAGCAGATTACACTTTCTTCTCAAGTGCACACGAAACATTCTCCAGGATAGATCACATCTTGGGTCACAAATCAAGCCTCGGTAAATTTAAGAAATTTGAAATCATATCAAGAATCTTTTCCGACCACAAAGCTATGAGATTAGAAATAAATTACAGGGAAAAAAACGTAAAAAACACAAACACATGAAGGCTAAACCATATGTTACTAAATAACCAAGAGATCACTGAAGAAATCAAAGAGGAAATAAAAAAATACCTAGAGACAAATGACAACCCAAAACCCAATGATCCAAAACCTATGGGATGCAGCAAAAGCAGTTCTAAGAGGGAAGTTTATAGCAATAAAATCCTACCTCAAGGAACAAGAAAAATCTCAGATAAAAACTCTAACCTTACACCTAAAGGAACCAGAGAAAGAAGAACAAACAAAACCCAAAGTTAGTAGAAGTAAAGAAATCATAAAAATCACAGCATAAATAAATGAAATAGAAACAAAGAAAACAATAGCAAAGATCAATAAAACTAAAAGCTGGTTCTTTGAGAAGATAAACTAAATTGATAAACCTTTAGCCAGACTCATCACAAAAAAGACGGAGAGGACTTAAATCAATAAAATTAGAAATGAAAAAGGAGAAGTTACAACAGACACTGCAGAAATACAAAGCATCATAAGAGACCACTACAAGCAACTCTATGCCACTAAAATGGACAACCTGGGAGAAATGGACAGATTCTTAGAAAGGTATAACCTTCCAAGCCTGAACCAGGAAGAAAGAGAAAACATGAACAGACCAATCACAAGTAATGAAATTGAAACTGATTAAAAATCTTCCAACAAACAAAAGTCCAGGACCAGATGGCTTCACAGGTGAATTCTACCAAACATTTATAGAAGAGCTAACACCCATGCTTCTCAAACTCTTCAAAAAAAATTGCAGAGGAAGAAACACTCCAAACTCCTTCTACGAGGCCACCATCACCCTGATACCAAAACCAGACAAAGATACTACAAAAAAAGAAAATTACAGACCAATATTACTGATGAATATAGATGCAAAAATCCTCAACAATATACTAGCAAACGGAATCCAACAACACATTAAAAGGATTATACACCATGATCAAGTGGGATTTATCCCAGAGATGCAAGGATTCTTCAGTATACACAAATCAATCACTGTGATACACCATATTAACAAACTGAAGAATAAAAACCATATGATCATCTCAGTAGATGCAGAAAAAGATTTTGACAAAATTCAACACCCATTTATGATTAAAACTCTCCAGAAAGTAGACATAGTGGGAACCTACCTCAACATAATAAAGGCCGTGTATGACAAACCCATGGCAAACATCATTCTCAATGGTGAAGAACTGAAAGCATTTCCTCTAAGATCAGGAAAAAGACAAGGATGTCCACTCTCACCACTATTATTCAACATAGTTTTGGAAGTCCTAGCCACAGCAATCAGAGAAGGAAAAGAAATAAAAGGAATACAAACTGGAAAAGCAGAAGTAAAACTGTCACTATTTGCAGCTGACATAATACTATAAACAGAAAATCCTAAAGATGCAACCAGAAAACTACTAGAGCTAATCAATGAATTTGGTAAAGTTGCAGGATACAAAATTAATGCACAGAAATCTCTTGCATTCCTATACACTAACAACGAAAGATCAGAAAGAGAAATTAAGGAAACAATCCCATTCACCATTGCAACAAAAAGAATAAAATACCTAGGAATAAACCTACCTAAGGAGGTAAAAGACCTGTACTCAGAAAACTATAATAAGACACTAATGAAAGAAATCAAAGATGACACAAACAGATGGAGGGATACACCATGTTCTTGGATTGGAAGAATCAATATTGTGAAAATGACTATACTACCCAAAGCAATCTACAGATTCAATGCAATCCCTATCAAATTACCAGTGGCATTTTTTACAGAGCTAGAACAAAAAATCTTCAAATTTCTGTGGAGACACAAAAGACCCCGAATAGCCCAAGCAGTACTGAGGGAAGAAAATAGAGCTGGAGGAATCAGACTCCCTGACTTCAGACTATACTACAAAGCTACAGTAATCAAGACAATATGGTACTGGCAGAAAAACAGAAATATAGATCAATGGAATGAAAAGCCCAGAGATAAACCCACGCACCTATGGTCAACTAATCTATGACAGAGGAAGCAAGAATATACAATGGAGAAAAGACAGTCTCTTCAATAAGTGGTGCTGGGAAAACTGGACAACTACATGTAAAAGAATGAAATTAAAACACTCCCTAACACTATACACAAAAATAAGCTGAAAATAGATTAAAGACCTAAATGTAAGACAGGACACTATAAAACTCTTGGTGGGAAACATAGGAAGAACACTCTTTGACATAAATCACAGCAAGATCTTTTTTGGCCTACCTCCTAGAGTAATGCAAATAAGAACAAAAATAAACAGTTGGGACCTAATGAAACTTAAAATCTTTTGCACAGCAAAGGAAACCATAAACAAGATGAAAAGACAGCCTTCAGAATGGGAGAAAATATTTGCAAATGAATCAATGGACAAAGGATTAATATCCAAAATATATAAACAGCTCATTAAGCTCAATATTTAAAAAAAAAAAACAATCCAATCAAAAAAATGGGCAGAAGACCTAAAGAGACATTTCTCCAAAGAAGACATACAGATGGCCAAGAGGCACATGAAAAGCTGCTCTACATCACTAATTATTAGAGGAATACAAATCAAAACTACAATGAAGTATCACCTCACACCAGTTAGAATGGGCATCATCAGAAAATGTGCAAACAACAAATGCTGGAGATGGTGTGGAGAAAAGGAAACCCTCTTGCACTGTTGGTGGGAATGCAAATTGATACAGCCATTATGGAGGTTCCTTAAAAAACTAAAAATAGAATTACCATATGACCCAGCAATTCCACTACTGTGCATATACCCAGAGAAAACCATAATTCAAAAAGACACATGCACCCCAATGTTAATTGCAGCACTGTTTACAATAGCCAGGTCATGGAAGCAACCTAAGTGCCTATTGACAGATGAATGGATAAAGAAAATGTGGTACATATATACAATGGAGTATTACCCAGCCATAAAAAGGAACGAAATTGGGTCATTTGTAGAGACGTGGATGGACTTAGAGACTGTCATACAGAGTGAAGTAAGTCAGAAAGAGAAAAACAAATATCCTATATTAATGCATATATGTGGAATCTAGAAAAATGGTACAGATGAGCCGATTTGCAAGGCAGAAATAGAGACACAGATGTAGAGCAAAAATGTATGGACACCAAGGGGGGAAAGCTGGGGGTGAGGTGGGTGGTGTGATGAATTGGGAGATTGGGATTGATATACATACACTAATATGTATAAAATAACTAATAAGAACCTGCTGTATAAAAAAATAAATAAAATACAATTCAAAAAAATAAAACTAAAATTGATCATATGCGTGCCCTTCAAAAAAATGGTGTTGGGAGGGGCGAGGACCTCAGTGGGTCCAAAGCAGTCTTGAAAATTCTTGCTGAGTGGCCAGCGTGTAGGTGGATCTGTCTCCTGAGGCAGAGCAGTTTCTGTAACTAGTCATATAGGCAACCAAATAGGTCAAGGTGCACACGGTGTGACTGCCGGTAACTGCCACGTCCTGGGAGACGGCAAGGATGGAGGGTGGCTTGTTTTGCTGCTTCTGAGGCCTGTGGCTGTGAACTCCTCTCCACTCTCTGTGCAGATTCGTATTGGCCAACTGTGTCACCCTGGTGGATTTAGGGGGATTGGAAACTGGCACAAACATGCTGACTTCTGACTACTATTTCT
This sequence comes from Kogia breviceps, assembly GCF_026419965.1. Classification (NCBI taxonomy): domain Eukaryota; kingdom Metazoa; phylum Chordata; class Mammalia; order Artiodactyla; family Physeteridae; genus Kogia; species Kogia breviceps. Next base: position 190,255,766 of record NC_081311.1, on the reverse strand, counting down.
GTGCATAATATACTCTTTCATTTCTTAGAAAAAAAAAAAAAAAAGGTGGTCAGATGTCCCACCATCCTCCCAATTGCTCAGGATTAAAATCCCAGTCATCTTTGACTTCTCTCTTACGATTGTCCCAGTCAGTCTGTTTTCAAAGCCCATTGTCCCCACCTCTGAATTTTCTCTTACACATGTTCCTTCCTCCTCATTTCCACCACCACAAACCTAACCCAGACCCTCATTATCTCATTTGGTCTTTTGAAACAGGCTTCTAACTAGCCTGCCCTGCCCAAGATTTCCATTTTATTCTATTTTTCAGATCTGCTCATGTCACTTCTCCTGTTTATCATACCAAGTGCTCATTATTATTATTTGCCAAATAATTCCAAGCTCTTTGAGCTGCATTCAAAGTCATCTGTGTGGGCCCTCAAGGTTAATGTAATAATATTCAATTCTACAATGGAGTATTGAGTGCCTGCTATGAATGATTCTCAAATGAAGAGGACTCCTCAAAGAGTCTGTAGTCTCCAGTTCTTATAATGGAACCATGATGGTTACCAGGTGCCTAATCCCTTACATGCATGATCTCATTTATAGACAGGCCGTGTGTTCCTTTTCTTCCAGTCCACACAGGATGCCTGCTTTTCTTCATGACTTTCCCACCATTGTTCAGAGAGTCCCATATCTGGAGTGCTTCTTTCAGCCATCTTTATTTAACACATATCTGTCTGGTGATATATTTAACACATATAACTGGTGAAACTTAAGAAAAAATAAA